>NC_092719.1:71699896-72899896 GCF_047496885.1 Scyliorhinus torazame | reverse complement strand
TCCACGCCTCTCCAGGCGTTTCGAAGTAATAGTGTTGGCCCTTGTATGTGACCCACAGTCGCACTGGCTGCAGCATTCCGAATTTCACTTATTTCCGGTGCAACACCGCTTTGGCCCGGTTGAAACCCGCTCTCCGCTTTGCAACCTCCGTGCTCCAGTCCGGGTATATTCGGATCTCTGCATTGTCCCACTTACTGCTCCGCTCCTTCTTGGCCCATTTCAGGACCCACTCTCTGTCCGTGAACCGGTGGAACCTCACCACCATCGCCCTTGGCGGCTCATTTGCCCGGGGCCTCCTCGCCAGCACCCGGTGTGCCCCGTCCAACTCCAGCGGCCTCGAAGGGGCCTCCTTGCCCATCATCGCCCCGAGCATCGTGCTCGCGTATGCCCCGGCATCGGCCCCCTCCGCTCCTTCAGGGAGACCCAGGATCCGCAGATTCTTTCTCCTCGACCTGTTCTCCAGGTCTTCGAGTCTTCCCGCCTACCTCCTGTGTAGCGCCTCGTTCTGCTCCACTCTCACCACCAGGCCCGAGATCTCGTCCTCGTTCTGACCAACTCTTTTTTGTACCTCCTGGATCTGAACCTCGTGGGCCGTCTGGGTGATCCCTAGTCCTTCGATTGCCGAAAGCATAGGCGCCAGCATTTCCTCACGCATCTCCTCGCGCTGCTCCTCGAAGCAGTGCTTAATAAACTCCTGCAGCTCCACTTTGTCTCTGGCCGCTGCCATTTTGTCTTTTTTCCCCGGTTTTTCCCGTTGCTCCAACTCCTGCAGCTCCACTTTGTCTCTGGCCGCCGCCATTTTGTCTTTTTTCCCCGGTTTTTCCCGTTGCTCCAATGCCACTTTTGTGGCTGTTACGCTTCTAGTCCGTTTCATAAACATTGGAGGGGGACCTCCCTCTTATCTTCCCCACGGGTTAGTATCGAAAAAAGTTCTGTTGGGGCTCTTCTCGCGAGCCTGAAAGTCCGTGGTAGCGGGAGCTGCCGAATCGTGCGGCTCAGCTCCGCCTAGCCGAACCCGGAAGTCCTGTGCAAATATATTCAGTATGTGCATTCTGCAAAAGAAAACTTTTTAGCCCGCACTCCAAAGACCCCTCCCACCCGGACTATTCTCTCTTCCAACCTCTTCCATTGGGTAGAAGATACAAAAGTTTGAGAATACGCACTAACAGGTTCAAAAACAGCTTCTTCCCCGCTGTTACCAGACACCTAAATGACCTCCTTAGGGTCTGAACTGATCTTATGGACTGAACTGATCTTTCTATACATCTTTACAGTTGTAGCACAATATACCGGATACTTCACCCACTGTCTTTGTTTATGTGTTTTCATTATGTATCATCATGTTTTTGTCGCATGTTCTATGTTTTCATGTATGGAGCGATCTGACTAATCTGCCTCGATCTCTCTCTCTCTCTTGCCCCCCTCATTCCTTCTTTCTTGCACCCCTCCCCTCACTCTTAATCGTACTTTGCAGTACTCTGATTGGGCCACAGCGCGAGTACTGTGTCTGAGAATCACAAGGGCCATTCAATCAATGGGAACCATGTGGAGCAGAGCCATACGACTGAATGCATAGAATTTGCAGCATCGAAAAAGTCCATTCAACTGGTCTACCTGCTGAGTGTGGTTCAGATGGGCCTCCACATACCTACTCATCTAACCCTATCTGAATATCCTTCTGTTACATTCTCCCTGATGTGCTTATATCTTCCCCTCAAATACATAGAATTTACAGTGTAGAAGGAGGCCATTTGGCCCAGTGAGTCTGCACAGGCCCTTGGAAAGAGCACCTGGCCTAAGCCCACACCTCCACCCTTTCACCCCACCTAACCTTTTGGACACTAAGGGGCAATCTAGCATGGCCAAACCACCTAATCTACACCTCTTTGGACTGTGGGAGGAAACCCGAGCACCTGAGGAAACCCACGCAGACACAGGGTGGAATTGCGAACTCCACTAGACAGTCACCCAAGGCCGGGATTGAACCCGGTGCCTGGAGCTGTGAGGCAGCAGTGCTAACCAATGTTCCGCCGTGCCGCCCACAGTTTGAGGCAAATAACGTCAATATTATTTGGCTCAACCAGTCCCCTGGGTAGTGAGCTCCCTTTTCTGGGCAAAGAAATTTCACCAAAATCCATTGTTAGATTTATGAGTGATGACCTTATATTTCAGATGTCTAATTTTGGTCTCTCTTGATCACTCGAGCACAGGGTCAGAGTCATCAGGAGCAAGCAAAGTGGTTTGGGTATTTCAACATGGTAAGGAGATATCGGAGAGGAAAGTCTGGGACTGAAATCAATAGGTTCTGTTTTGTACAGTGAATGAGTGGACTGCCAGTAGAGTGATGGAGGGAAAAAACCCTGAGATCAGTCCAGAGGAGCACAGGGCTTATCTGGATGGATGGATGTATTGAGATGGACTGAAAAGCCTTCCTCAACCAATAGTTTTCTCGTGACCACAAACTTTAAGATTCGACCCTACTATCAGGATGTTCGGAAAATTCCCCCCTTCTTTCCTGATGCCAGGGTGAAGTAACTCTTTGCCCACAGACAATGCTAAATGTTCTCTTATTTTCACAACAAATACATTGAAGTGTTGTGCCGATTGTAGCAGGGTATAAAGAAACCAAATGATGACGTAAGCCTAGAACAATGTGAATGGCATTTTCTCACAGGGCTGCAGAGGATCCTCGATCTGTATGGTTACAGATAATCAGATCCACATTCTTTCAGCTGATTTCCATGATAGATTTCCCGAGACGTTGGCAATGAGCCCAACTGATGCTGGCAACATTTCAAAACGTCAACGCATGTCACAAGAGTTGAACCCGACAAACATTTTTGTCTTTCCATTTTTGAAAAGAAATGGCAATGCCATCAAAGATTTAGTTTTAAATCTTGCAAGCCAGAAGTTGCCGCTATAAACAAAATGGACTCCACATAACACGTGGTAAATCTATTATCTGAATTTGATAGATTTCTGTTCGGCAGGAGTTTAAATGGTTACAGGACTAAGGTGGGCAAGTGGAGTAAAGATACAGATCAGCCATGATTGTGGTGATATGCATCACTGTAAAGACACAAGGGGTTAATGTAAATACATGTAGACTAGCTAGACACTGAGGGAGCACCAGAGACATGACACACAGACACTCAACCAATAGAACAGTTAGATAGGACACGACCAATGGGCATTCACGATACACACAGAGGTGACACGACCACAGGAGGGCATTATACCAACCCATATATAAAGGACACAACACTCATGATCTTCCTCTTTCCAGTGGAGACAGTCAGTGAGTAGAGACAGAGGGCTGATTCAATATTACACCCACCACGTGGATTGTAGCAGACTGGTTAGTCAGTCTGAGTGGCTACAGAAGGATTAACAGTAGTGGTGAACCTGAGTAGGAGAAGTGTAAATAGTTTAATAAACGTGTTGAAGTTACCTCCACGTCTGAACCTTCCTTTGTCAAGTGCACCACAAGGAAGCCGCTTATGCTACGCCTAGAGCATAACAAGACAATGATCTAACTGAATGGCGGCAGAACAAACTCATGTTATTAATTTGTATCCTCCAAGACCACCACAATCCTTTTATTACGGGTGTTCCTGGAGAGGTTTTCTCCCCCTAACATGAATTTCTTCTTCCTTTACTTCTGTTATGGGCCTTACTGACGTGTTCTCCCACCGTCGCGCCAGCTCCCATTAACACACCTGTCCTGTCACTATGCCACCTCCCATTGACATGCCAGCTCGCGTCATGGTGGCAGCTCTCGTTACCATGCCAGCTTCTATTGCCACACCAGCTCCCATTACCATGTCAGCTCACGTCACCATGCCAGCTCCCATCACTGCACCAGCTCCCATCACCATGCCAGCTCCCATTACCATGCCAGCTCCCATAACCGTGTCAGCTCCTATCATCATGCCAGCTCCCACTACCACACCATCTCCTGTCACCACGCCAACTCCCATTACCATGTCAGCTCCCATCACCACATCAGTTCCCATTACCATGCGAGCCCCCGTCACCATGCCAGCTCCCGTCACCATGCCAGCTCCCATCACCATGCCAGCTCCCATCACCACACCAGCTTCCATCACCATGCCAGCTCCCATCACCATGCCAGCTCCCATCACCACACCAGCTTCCATCACCATGCCAGCTCCCATCACCATGCCAGCCCCCATTACCATGCCAGCCCCCGTCACCATGCCAGCTCCCGTCACCATGCCATCTCCCACCACCACACCAGCTCCCATCACCATGCCAGCTCCCGTCACCATGCCAGCTCCCGTCACCATGCCATCTCCCACCACCACACCAGCTCCCATCACCATGCCAGCTCCCGTCACCATGCCAGCTCCCGTCACCATGCCAGCTCCCATCACCACACCAGCTCCGATCACCACACCAGCTCCCATCACCACACCAGCCCCCATCACCATGCTAGCTCCCATCACCATGCCAGCTCCTATTACCATGTCAGCTACCGTCACCATGCCAGCTCCCATTACCATGTCAGCTCCCATCTCCACACCAGATCCCACCACCATGCCAGCTCCCATTACCATGTCAGCTCCCATCACCACACCAGATCCCACCACCATGCCAGCTCCCATTACCATGTCAGCTCCCATCACCACACCAGATCCCACCACCATTCCAGCTCCCATTACCATGTCAGCTCCCATCACCACACCAGATCCCACCACCATGCCAGCTCCCATTACCATGTCAGCTCCCATCACCACACCAGATCCCACCACCCTGCCAGCTCCCATTACCATGTCAGCTCCCATTACCATGTCAGCTCCCATCACCACACCAGATCCCATCACCATGCTAACTCCTATTACCATGCCAGCTCCCATTACCATGTCAGCTCCCATCACCACACCAGATCCCACCACCATACCAGCTCCCATTACCATGTCAGCTCCCATCTCCACACCAGATCCCACCACCATGCCAGCTCCCATTACCATGTCAGCTCCCATCTCCACACCAGATCCCACCACCATGCCAGCTCCCATTACCATGTCAGCTCCCATCACCACACTAGATCCCACCACCATGCCAGCTCCCATTACCATGTCAGCTCCCATCACCACACTAGATCCCACCACCATGCCAGCTCCCATTACCATGACACCTCCTGTCACTGTGCCAGCTCCCGTCGCTGCACCAACTCCTGTCACCATGCCAGTTCCCATTGCAGTACCAGCTCCCATTACCATGCCAGTTCCCATTACCAGCCTGTTCTAATCCATCTAATTAATAATTTCCATTATTAATTCTTACCTCTCTCTTTATTGGCAGCACAGTAGCCCAATGGAGGGTGGCACGATAGCACAGTGGGGGCGACACAGTAGCACAGTGGTTAGCACAGTTGCTTCACAGCTCCAGGATCCCGGGTTTAATTCCCGCTTGGGTCACTGTCTGTCCGGAGTCTGCACGTTCTCCCCATGTCTGCATGGGTTTCCCCCGGGTGCTCCGGTTTCCTCCCACAGTCCAAAAATGTGCGGGTTAGGTGGATCGGCCATGCTAAATTGCCCTTAGTGTCCAAAAAAGGTTAGGTGGGGTTACTGGGTTACGGGGATAGGGTGGAGGTGTGGGCTTGGGTAGGGTGCTCTTTCTAAGTGCCGGAGCAGACTCGATGGGCCGAATGCCCTCCTTCTGCACTGTAAATTCTATGACCCAATCAAAAATGGCTGATAAGAGAATTGCTTTTGTAATTTTCTCTGACTTTACTCATTCGGACTGAGGAATAAGAAAAATGAACTTGCTACACAAGGTCCATTGTAAAACATATCGGCATGTTTGGAATGCCATGGGTCAGATACAATGTTTATCCTTTCCTAAACGTAGCTTTGGACAATATGCTTTCACTCACACCCTCTCGCCACCACCCTCCCACCCCTCACAGACCTTGCACAAGTTATGATTTGACAACGTTGAATGTAAACCATAAGTGTGGAGGCTGTGGGAACGAGAAAGTTAAATTGAAGAGTCACCTCATTAGATGGCCAAGTCCTACTGTAATTATGCTCATAAGTGTTTAATACAGCTCAATAATATTGATTCTGAAAGATGCTCCTCTGGAAAAATACCATAAAAATCGAGATGGATTGTGACATGAAGGGGGCGATTCTCCAAAATGGAGATGAAGTGTTCGCGCCGTAGTGAATGCCGTCACATTTCACGATGGTGCGAAACGGGCACGGGGACGACCGATTCTGTCCCCCAAAGGGGGGCCAGCACGGCGCTGGAGTGGTTCACGCCGCTCCAGCCTCCCTTCCCGGTGCCAAATGGGCGCCGCGCCACCCGTGCATGCGCGTGGGACTTCATCAGTGCGCCGGCCCCGACGCAACATGGCGTGGGGATTCAGGGGCCGGCCGTGCAACAAAGTAGGTCCGGGGGAGGGAAAGGCCGGGCCGCCAATCAGGGGGGAGAGGCCGGCCCGCCAATCGGTGGGCCCCAATCGTGGGCCAGACCCCATCGGAGGGCTCCCCCCCCCAGTGAAGGAACGCTTTTCTCCGCCCCACAGGCCGCCCCCCAACCCTTCACGCAGAGTTCCCGCTGGCAGCGACCTGGGGTGAATGGCGCCGGCGGGGCTCTGTCGTATCCACACGGCCACTCGGCCCAGAGAATCGGCGGCCCCGCCGATTTCAGCGGCCCGCGGCGCGTTAAATGCGCCGGCGCAAATTCTCCGCACCTCGGAGAATCGCGCACTGGCGTCGTGGCCCAGTTGCAGTGATTCTCCGCCCCGGCGCGGGGCTGGGAGAAGCGCCCCCGATAGCTTTATATTGATCAAAGTGTTTTCATGAGTTTCGTCCATCAGAAAGACTAAGGGCGGGATTCTCTGTCGGCCAACACCGGAATCGGTAAATACGACTAGGCGGAGAATCGGTTCTGACGCCAAAATATCGGCAGGTGTCGATTTCACACCAAATCGCAACTCTCAGTTGCCTCGACAGCAGCATCAATATGTTCCAGAACGCACGTACAGTAAACGCCGATGGCCCGACCAGGTATTCTCCGCGGCCTTTACGATTTTCTACCTCCAATGGGCCGAATTCCCGACAGCGAGGTTGACTTGTGTTTTAAAAATCATGAACCGGTCACCTTGGCTGCTGAGGGAGAGAGAGAGGGGTTACGGAAAGTGTCCAACATCGCCATAGTTTGCTGACAGTCGTGCCGCTGGCCGGGGGTCTTCTGCCAGGGCTGGGGGGAGTACTGGGGGTGAGGGGGCGGCGGCCAGAAGGTGGGCTGTGGGGTCGGGGTGGACTGGCACGGAACACCATTTCTGCAGCCTGAAAGGCAGCCGTGCAGCTGCACATGCTGCTGAATGCCCATTGTGAACTTAGGACCATAGGTCGTCTGGGTGTCCCAGCTGGGCACCTCTTGGTGCCCTCAGGCCCCAGCAAACACACAAGCCATATGGGCGTGCTCCAGCTGGGTTTGTGTGTGTGGGGAGTGAAATGTGTATATGCGGCTGCAGCTTGTCAGCCTCTTGAGCGTCAATCATGAAACCGATGAATCCCGCACCGTTTCTCATTGGAGATTGTGTTCCACGTGGTGCCAGTGCTAGCCCCTTCACAGTCACTGAATCAGTCCAAGTGTCGCGCCAGTTTTGCTGTCGTGGAAGTCCATAAATCCTGTCCCAGCTAGTTTCACTTTAATGTGCAGATTCCCGACCCGAGGCGTGGGATCTATCGCCTTCATCTCGGAGATCTAAGGCGAGTGCTGTTCATCACTGGTCCCCAGAAATGGGGACCAGGCGGAACGGCACTGGTGGGTGTCTCCCAGAGGATCGGAGGTCCCCAGGTGCATGTCCTTTGTGCAGAATGGTACCCTGCCATCCTGACAGTGCCATCTGGGTGCCAGCCTGTCACTTCAAAGGTGCCCCAGGTGCCAGCTGGTAGGGGCACTGTCAGGTGCCAAGTTGGCACTTCAATGGTGCCAAGCTGACATTTTTGTGGGCTCACGATCGGACAGGGGGTGCCCTGCATGGGTGTTGGGGGGGGGGGAGGGGATGGGGGCCGGGGACGTAGCTAAATGCACTAGCTATGGGACTTTGTTCCCATTTAATTGTATCGCGCCCATTAAAACAAAAACATCTCGATAGAAAAGGCAGCTGACACCTGGGAACCCCACCACCTGGATGTTCCCATCTAAGTCACTCACCATCCTGACTTGGAAATATATCGGCAGTTCCTTCGCTGTTGCTGGTGCCATGCCTAGGTGCCGGCTGTAGTGCCATGGTACTACCCGGTCCCTCTCCCCCCCAGTCACCCCCAGCGAGGTTCCTTTTGTCTGGTTCACCTTTTTAAAAAGAAGTTATAAACCTTGCTGACGTGATGTCACATCAATAAGGAGGAAATTCCAAATATGGGAGGGGAGGGGGTTGCTACAGTGGGGAGGCCCACAAATTGTCTGGCAATGTATTAAAATAACGCTCCTGACCTTCCTGGGCAGGAACCTCATTACGGCCCCAGCGAGGGGCAGGGAAAATCGGAAAGCGAGATCTCACTGGGAGATTCTCGTTTTCCAAGTCTCACGATGTTTTGTGGCCAAAACACACGCGGCCAGGGACTGCAGCGGTTCAAGAAGGCAGCTCACCACCACCTTCTAAAGGGCCATCTGGGATGGGCAACAAATGGAGGCCCGGACAGTGAGACCCACTTCCCTTAAATTAATTAAAAACAAATGTAATCCAAGAACCTCCCAATCTTTCTCTTAGGTTGCTCAATGCAGTGTCCAGGAGATTAACCTTTAATTCGTGGATACTCCAAGACACAATCTTGGACATGTTTGGCAACTTCATGTTTATGCCCTAAAGTTACATCTTGCTAAGCAGTTTACATTTGAAGAGAGGAAAATGCAATCAACCCACAAGGTAGATGCAAGGAATTAATGGACCGGAAATGGACTAATACAAATGGTGTCCTGTACAAACAAACAATTTCAGCTTTCAACCATTCTCTTTCAACACACGTCTCATTAATTCTTCCTATTAAACCTATTAGTCCATTACCACAAAGAATCTTTACACAGTGAAGCCTGAGTGCTTTTTACCGTCACATGCCTATGGAAAGTTTTGAGAAAATAGTGTCTGTATCCTTGTAACATCTTCTCCTGTATATGATCATTAGATTTGTCTTGACTTGGACAAGCAGTTTATCAGAGCCAAAACCCACCTGATCAATTGGATATTTTAGAATGCACAGGCCATTCAGTCCCTCCTTTGAAAGATCTGTATTTACTTTCCGTTTCGTCCATTACCCTACAAGCCTTTCCTATTCAAGTCTTTAATTCCCCATTGAATCTGTTTCCACCATCCTTCCATTTCGTAACAACTCACAGGCTGTAAAAACGAGATGCAGGGAAGATGTTTTCCCTGGGTGGGGAATCTAGAACCAGGACACATACTCTCAGGGTATGGGGCAGACCATTTAGGACTGAGATCAGGGAATATTTCTTCACTGAAAGGGTGGTCAACCTGTGGAATTCTCTACCACAGAAGGCTGTGACGACCAAGCCACTGAATATATTCAAGTAGGAAGGGATAGATTTTTTTTTAGATTTTAATAGCATCAAAGGATATAGAGAGAAAGTGGGAATATGACATTGAGACCGAGGATCAGTCATGATCATATGGAATGGCGGAGCAGGCTCGAAGGGACGAATGGCCTCCTCCTGCTCCTAACTTCTCCTCAGCTCACCCCAAGATTTTCTTTCCCTATTTGCGTTCTATTTTCGTCAATTGGTTGTTTTGAAAAAAATGACTGGAGTACCAGTACATCACCAGTGGAAACTGCTAATGGATGGCATGTTCAAGTTTGGAGTTGTTTTGACAATTTCTCGGACTCCAAAAACGGCTTGGCATTGATAAAACAGCATCCAATCAGGACATTCAATGAAGTACTTTTGAAATGTAGCCACTTGGGAAACACAGTAACCAATTTGTGCGCCCACAAACAGCAAAGTGATAAATGAACAGATCTTCTGTTCTTCTGATTTTTGTTGATTATTGTCCAGGTTACAGGGTAAAACTTCTCCACTCTGCCTAGAATAGCGGCATTGGATCCACGTCCAACTGTGAGGCCAGACGGTCCACCTGATTAACATCTCATCCGAAAGGTTGCATTTCTGCATTTCCAATAGAGCAGCATTCCACATCCATATTTAATAATAATAATCTTTATTATTGTCACAAGTAGGCTTACATTAACACTGTAATGAAGTTACTGTGAAAATCCCCTCGTCACCACACTACGGCGCCTGTTCGGGTACACGGAGAGGGAATTCAGAATGTCCAATTCACCTTACAGCACATTTTTCGGGACTTGTGGGAGGAAACCGGAGCACCCGGAGAAAACCCACGCAGACACGGGGAGAACGTGCAGACTCTGCACAGTTAGTGACCCAAGCTGGGAATCGAACCTGGGACCCTGGCGCTGTGAAGCATCAGTGCTAACCACTGTACTACTGTGCAGCCCGATTCATTTCCCGGCTCATATAAGACACTCAATTGCTGCCTTGAATCCCACAAATGTCAGGTGTGCTCAGGTTCCTTGCTGTCGCCCTCTGTCGAGGACTGCCGAAATGTTGAATGCAATCACTCTCACCGCTTTGACGTTCAGCCCTCCTGTTTCGGATTGAGGATGTGATAAAAGATTGGAGCCAAGTGTGAGGAGAATGCAAGGAGGCGCCAGGAAGACTTGGGCAGATTAAGTGAACATGGCAGATGGAATTTAATGTCAATACATGTGAAGCTATTCACTTTGGCAGAAACAAATGGAATATTTCTTGAGTGGTGAGAGGTCGGGACGTGCAGGTGTCCAAAGGGACCTGGGTGTCCTTGTTCATAAGTCACTAAACGTTAGCAATCCAGGTGCAGCAAGCAGTTAGGAAGGCAAATGGTGTGTTGTCCTTCATTCCAAGTGGATTTGAGTATAGGAATAAAGGTGTCTTGCTATAGTTGTATAGACCCTTGATGAGACTTCACCTGGAGTATTGCACACAGTTTTCATCCCCTTATGTAATGAGGGATACACTTAGAATAGAGTGAGTGCAATGGACGGCCACCAGATTAATACCTGGGATGGCGGGATTAATTTATGAGGAGAGATTTTGCAGACTGGGTCTATTTCCCAAGAGTTTCTAAGAATGAGAGGTGATTTAATTGAAACTTACAAAATGCGTACAGGGCGTGACAGGGTGGATGCACATAAGGGGTGGGCTTCTCCGATAATGGGGCTAAGTGTTGATGCCGTTGGAAATGCCGGAGCGTTTTACGACGGTGTCACCTGGCCACTAGGAGCAGCGATCCTGCGCCGCACAGGGGGCCAGCACAGCACTGGAGCGTTTCACAGCTCCAGCTGCCGATACGGGCGCCAGCAGGGGCGGCGCGTGTCTGCGCATGCACGCACGGCTGGTGCCGATCCGCGCCACGGCCAGTGCAGGTCCGCGCATGCGCATGGGTTGCCGTCTCCGCGCCAGCCACCGGGCAACATGGCAGAGCCCAACAGGGGCCCAGCGTGGAGGAACTTAGGCTTCCCCCGGAATTAGCCCGGCCGCCGATCGGTAGCCCCAGATCGCGGGCCTGGCCACCGGAGTCGGTTCCCCCTCCCCACCACCAGGACGGCCCCCGCAGCCAGAACGCCGAGGTCCCGCCGGGTAGGACCACACGTGAACGACACCGGCAGGACTCGGCCGAACTCGGCGGGCATTCGGCCTGTCGAGCACGGAGAATCGCCAGGGGGGCCATGTTGTGTGGCCCCCGAACCGGCGCCGCGGCGACCGTGCCGGCGCCATTGCTGCCGATTCTCCAGTCGCCGGAGAATCGGCAGCCCGGCGTCGGAGTGGCATCGCGGGATTCGCGCCTCCCCGGCGATTCTCTGACGCGGCGTGGGATCGGAGAATCCCGCCCAAGATGTTTCCCCTGACTGGTACATATAAAACCAGGGGACAAGAGACAGGCCATTTAAGACTGAGATGAGGAGGAATTTCTTCACTCAAAGGATGGTGAATCTTTGAAATTCTCTCGCCCAGATGGCTGTGGAAGCTCAATCAGTGAGCATGCTCAAGACAGAGATTGATGGATTAATTGCATCAAGTAATATGGAGATAGTGCAGGAAAGAGACATTGTGGTAGATGATCAGCAATGAACTAATTGAATGGCAGAGCAGCCTCGCTGGGCTGAATGGCCTACTCCTGTTTCTCTTTTTCTGACAGAACCTGACCTGACTATCATTGGTTGTGCTATCATTTGATGTTGCAATGAGTGGTTCTTTCCATCACTTTAATGATGATTGGGAGGAGTCTGATTGGGTGAGAATTTATCAGATTAAATTACTCCTGCTTTTTGGAGATAGGACATCCCTGGGCCATTTTTCATCTTGTCCACAGTAAATGCTGATGGAGGACAATGAGGTCTGATTCAACACGATACAGAATAGCATCAGTTTAGAATTAGTCTACCAGCATCTTTAAAAATGGGTGACAGCAAGGCTTCAGGTATGCTTTTTTTTAAAAAAAGAATTGGAAGAAATTTACTCTGAAATTCTGTCACAATAACAGGGTCAAGCTAGGATTTCAGCTGCTTACACCAGTATCCCACCAGATGGTATATATAAAAACTGAACCGCGGGCTTATTCTGGAACATATGTAGCTGTAAATGGGTGCTTTGTAAACTTGCAGGGGTTACACTCCAAACACAGAGTTTCACATCTAACATAGATGGGAGTTGTTTTGAGAACAAGCGTGCATACTTAACCTGCTTTTATTTTCAATCCCTGAAGCATAGCAGGAAAGCTAGAAGCTAAATATGTGGCACACATTTTAAAAACGGTGCCTGCTTTTGAGAGTGTGCTGCAAGTGGCCAAAGCATTTATCTTTTAAAGTTCCAATTAATTATCCCCTTAGATGAATATAAAGCAGTTTTATTGACGATGTCCTTATGAGGCACAAGTGGAATCAGGACATGTATGACTTTGAAAATATCATTTTGATTGTCACAATACATTTATATTTCTGCACCAGACCTCATTACAACCCTCTTACAGATCAAATTAAATGAAGCCTAATCTCAAGGCACGGGGCCACGCACGTAGCAAGCCTGCTAATTGAAACTATGGCGTCATTGGGAAATGATTTATGAACAACACAGATTGTGTTTAGATAAAGGCACATTTATTAAAAGACATGTGGAATTCATTTTGGGGCTGGAAGTTTATGGAGCTGTCATTTTCAACTCAGATAAAGTAAACGCAAAGACAGAAGGTGTCACTGTTAAAAAAGATGAAGCTCTCGCTCTCTTGCGTAGGTAGCAGCACTGCCCAGCTGCAGTCATCTTTCCAACATTACTGCTCCAGTTTTCAGCATGGTGCTCATTTGTGCTAGTCTCTACCATCCCCTAAAGATTCCAAGTTACGTTTATGGCCAGCTTACGGCAAAGGTTTAATGCAAAATTTCTGAATATTCATGTGTGCTGTGCTATGCCCTATTTCACGTCTTTGCCTTCCAACATTTTCCTATAGCTCCAAAGATGCCAAAATTGGTTAAATCACTTATAATGGTTTTCATTTCTTATGCCGACATGTTATTTTATTCCAGTGAATCCCCTCACCTTGCTGCTCTGCTTCAAAATCAAACTGAAATAAACCTTTGCAGCAATATCTTAGGAAAAAAAGAATTTGGTTTACAGAGGGCCATGAACTACAGCCGGAAAACTGCCTCAGCATTTTGTTTTTGGGGCTTAAATAAGCAAAGGAGTGATGTGACACAATGGCAGGTCACCGACATCTCCATACCCGATAGGAAAATCCATCATTCATTATTTTGTCGTCCTCCATTGGGTTATGTTATTTTCCCCACTTCCTTATATCCTTCCCAAGTTCCCTGTAGGAAAGCAGACAATCTGAGTCCTTGCGCGTCAACTCGGTTTAGTTGGTGGTTGGCAGTTAGGTACTTGGATCAGCCATGAGATTACAGTCCCTTACGCAGCTTTAGGTTTACTATAAGCTTCATTTCTAATACAGTATTGGTAGAGTCTTTCAAAATTGTCCTTCTTTCTGTCTTCACGTGAAATATTAAACTGAACCCCTGTCTGCAGGGAGTTCAGAAGTCCAGGCCAGTGTTTCTCATTCAACTAAAAGAAAGTCCAAGTTAAATTGCCCTTCAGGTTTATTGAGCTGGATTCTTTGATCGCCGACACCAAAATCCAATCTGCAGGAACTATTCCAGAGTCCAAAGAATTTTGGTAAATGATCGCCAATGGATCTACTAGTTCTAGGGCTAATTCCTTAAGTACTCTGGGATGAAGATTACCAGGTCCTGGAGATTTATCCGCCTTCAAACCCATTAATTTTTCCAAACCACTTCTCTACTAATAATAATTTCCTTCAGCTCCTCACTAAAGTTTGTATTTCTCAGAACTTCCAGTCCATTATTCATGTCTTCCTTTGTGAAGACGGAAGCAAAGTATGAATTTACCTCTTCAGTGATTTCTTTTTTCCCCATCATGAATTCCCCCTTTCCGACTATAAGGGGCCTACATTCGTTTTTATCAATCTTTTTCTCTTTACATACCTATAGAAACTGTTACAGTCAGTTCTTATGTTTCCTGCTAGCTTATTTTCATATTGTACTTTCCCCTCCTTAATCAATCCCTTGGTCTACCTTTGCTGAATGTTAAATGTTCCCAATCCTCAGGTCTATTGCTCTTTCTTGACAATTTGTATGCCCCTTCTTTGAATATTATACTATCTCTAATTTCTCTTGTTAGCCGTGAGGCGGGATTCTCCCATTCCGGCGCAATGGCCCGACGCCGGCCTAAAAAACGGGCCAAACCACTCCGGCGAAGGGCTGACCGGAAGTTGTGGAATTCTCCACACCTCCGGGGGCTAGGCCGGCGCCGGAGAAGTTAGCGCTGCGCCAGCCACCGCCGAATGGACTACACGGGTTAGCGCATGTGCAGAACCGCCGGCGTCGTTCAGCGCATGCGCAGGCCGGTTGGTGTATTCTGCCATATACGCAGGGGGGTGTCTTCTCCACGCCGGCCATGGCGGAGCCCTACAGTGGCCAGCGCGGAAGGAAGAAGTGCCCCCACGGCACAGGCCCACCTGCAGATTGGTGGGCCCCGTTCGCGGGCCAGGCCACCGTGGGCCCCCCCCCCACCACCGGGTCGGATCCCCCCGCGCCCCCCCCCCCCCCCAAGGACCGCACCAGCCAATTTACCTGCCAGGTCCCGCCGTGCGGGACCATGTCCAATCCACGCCGGCGGGACTGGTCAGAAACCGATGGCCACTCGGCCCATCGGGGCCCGGAGAATTGCCGGGGGGGGGGGGGGCGCTGCCAACGCCCCCTCCCGACCGGCGTGGCGTGATCCCCGCCCCCGCCCAAAAACCGGCACTGGAGAATACGGCAGCCGGCATCGGAGCGGCGGCCTGGGATTCATGCCGCCCCCCCCCAGGGATTCTCCAACCCGGCAGGGGGTCGGAGAATCCCGCCCATGGTTTGGCCATGGTTCCCTTTCTACTCTGGCGCCAAATGAGAATAAACAATTTTTGGAGTTCATCTATTCGTTCCTTGAATTCCTGTTATTGCCTGTTCGATGTCCTTCCTTTCTATAATATTTCCCAGTCCATTATAGCCAGCTTATGCCTCATATCATCATAGTTACCATTATTGAGATTCAGGACCCTAGTCTCAGAATCAACTAGCTCACTATCCACCATGATAAAGAATTCTATCATTTTAATAATATTAATCGCTGATTGTCACAAGTAGGTTTCAATGTAGTTACTGTGAAAAGCCCCTAGTTGCCACATTCCAGCGCCTATTCGGGGAGGCCGGTACGGGAACTCATCCCCAAGGGTTCTCTCACAACTAGAGTGGCAAAGATTGATAAAGTGCTTCAGAAATCCAAATATAAATTTAAAACACATTTACAACAATAACAAGGAAATGACAGAGCAACAGGAGTGGGATGGATTGCCCTTGGCACTGTACTTAGCACTGCTGCCTCACAACGCCAGGGACCCGGGTTCAATTCCGGCCTAGGGTGACTGTCTGTGCGGAGTTTGCATGTTCTCCCTGTGTCTGCGTGGGTTTCCTCCGGGTGCTCCGGTTTCTTCCCACAGTCTAAAGATGTGCAGGTTAGCTGGATTGACAATGCTAGAATTGGCCCTTGTGTCCGGGGATGTGCAGGTTAGGTGAGGTTATGGGGTTACGGGGATATGGTGGGGGAGTGGGCCTAGGTAGGGTGCTCTTTCAGAGGATCGGTGCAGACCCGTTGTGCCGAATGGCCTTCTTCTGCACTGTAGGAATTCTATAGTTCTATGGATTCTATTCTGCACTCCTTCCATGACCATTGGAGGGTTCCTTTCACCTTCTCGGTTTTGAACCAGCTAAGATTGCAGTCAAAAACTTGGTGTGTGGCCGATCACAAGCAGAGCTTACTCTCTTACTGCTGGTAAAGAAAATCTGAAATCATGGTTCATTAAACAAGCTTGAAAAAACACCCTAAACAGAATTCAAATTGCAAATCAAAAATGGCAGCATGCTTCAAATAATGTTAAATATCGGAGCACAATATGTTGAATGCCAAGGTGGAGTAGTAGTATTATCATTGTACTAGTAATCCATAGACCTAGGGTAATGCTCTGGGATCCTGGGTTCAAATCCCACCAGGGCAGATGGTGAAATTTGAATTCAATAAAAATCTGCAATTAAAAGTTTATCGATGACCATGAAACCATTGACAATTGTTAAAAAAAAACACGTGTGCAAATAATTTTGCCAAGTGTACAGAGCTGCTGCTGTTGAGCGTATAATACCGTCCGATGGCTTCTCAGGAAAAATTAAAACGTCAGCAGCAGCAGCGACCCGTAGGGGAGTGGGGGTGAGTGCTCCGTTGGGAGGGTGTGGGAAGACTGAGGCGCGTGGGGTCACGTCTAGTCAATTGCTGTTGTATATTCTCTTTTTGCACTATGTTAGTGTTCACTCTATTTTGCTGTGTTAGGATTATTACTATTTATTATGAAACACTTTGCAAAACTTTAATTTAAAAAAATATTTTTTTTTTAAAACCCCATCTGTTTTATTAATGTCCTTCAGGGAAGGAAATCAGCTGTC
This sequence comes from Scyliorhinus torazame, assembly GCF_047496885.1. NCBI lineage: Eukaryota > Metazoa > Chordata > Chondrichthyes > Carcharhiniformes > Scyliorhinidae > Scyliorhinus > Scyliorhinus torazame. The sequence goes on along the minus strand of NC_092719.1, from coordinate 72,882,743 downwards.
ACATGTGACTCCAGACTCACAGTGATGTGGTTGACTCTTAACTGCCCCCCTCTGAAATGGCCTAGCAAGCCACTGAGTTCCAGGGCAATAAGGGATGGGTAACAAATTCTGGCCCAGCCAACAACACCACATCCCAAGAACGAATAAGAAAAAAAAGGAAATATGAATCGATGATTTCTACACAGATGCTCCAATTTTTGCGTGGAGCATTTATGGGGCATGTAGTGATCTGTACATCTGCACATACACCAGGGACTACATTCAGATGTAACAGCCACAGCATCACTAGAGGACAGCATCAGAGACGGGTATAAAGGGTCCAGGCCAAGGGAGGATCCACCTCTTTCAGAAGCACAAGGCTAGTGAGCAGCAGCAGACAGAGATAGCTCAGCATAGGCAGCTTACCTTAGCTTCACTGGTCATACCTCTTGACTGTATTATATCTAGTTAAGCTCTGGAAACAGAACAAACCCACTGAATAAAGTATTTGTGTTAACTGGAAGTCTACAATCTTTATTCAGACTTAGAGAATAACATATGGTACCAGAAGTGATTTCAGAAAGCTAGCTAGACACCAGCAAGAGAAGAAAAACTTAAACCGGATATTCGACTGTGGAAGATTTCGCAGCAAATGGATCCTCGACGACTGACTAATTCGATGGAACTTGTTGGAACTCCATGGCAGCTGGAAACAACCGGTAATTTAAGTTATAACTGAAAAATGTTTGAACAGCTGTTCCAAATATTTATCACAGCTAATGATTTAAGCACTGCCTCTGATGCAACAAAAATAGCCCTACTACTCTCAACAGGAGGGCATGAAGCTAGAGAAATCTATAATTGTTTTAATTACTTAGAAGGTGAGGACAACACCAAAGTAGAAGTTATACTCAAATCATTTGCTGAACGCTGTAACAGTCAGTCTGGTGAGATGCTGGAAAGATTTAACTCTTGTCAGAGAAACGGAGGGCCCATCTCTGATTTTATTACAACCCCCAAGTTAATACCACAAGGCTGTGATTATGCTGATTTCAGAGACACTGTGATAATGCATCAATTAATTTCTGGACTATCTGATAAAAATTTGAGGGAAGAACTTTCACAAAATAAGTATCTAACTCTAGAAATCGTGATACAAAAATGCCTTGCTTATGAACAAACACAAAATTAATACTTTGAGTCTCTACAAACACAGAATCATCATTTAGAAAACAAAATCGGTAAAAATGGCACGCACACTCACCATGAGGTGTAGGCACAGTTGAATCGGAGGAAGACGGAGGTTCTGTGCGGCAGCCATCTTGAGAAAGGAGCCGCACATGCGCAGTTGCGAAAAGAGTGCACAGTACAGGAAACTCGGAGTGCGCATGGGCAATCGAGTCCTACGCATGATGTCACGAGCGTCATGACGTCAGAGGACCAGGACCACGCCCACTTAAAAGGGAAATGCACGAAAATGAACAAAAAGAAATTTAAAGCTGCAAAACCCAATTTTCTTGCCTCAAAAGACAGAACAATGTCCGAACTTACACCAGCAGTTGAAAATAACTTTCACAACACCCTGGAACAAGCAGTTAGCACCGTCCTAGAAGATGATATGGTCCTTGTAGACTACGACTCAGACGAAGATTTCATCTTGGGAGATGGCTACTCCAATACCAAATCCGAACCGCAACTAGAGGTGTTGTACCGTGAAGACCCTGACGATGAGTTCTTCAGATTGCAGAATCTTCAGCCCAGCATATATGACATCCCGACTCGTGAGTGCAGGATTATGCTGCAGCCTGACGCCAAGAAACAGAGAGTGGTCCACGCATCACGAAGGGTCCCAGCCTCCACACAAGATGATTTGTTCATTGAACATGAAGAGAATGATCACAACTCTGAAACAGAAAGCGATGATTTGTCTATCGAACAATACACACAATACTGCTCAGACATGGCTGAGTTATTCGGAGATCCTGATCACAGCACCAGCAACACGGTTGAAAAGCTCAATACGACTCTTCTCATGGTAGATGAATCCAATACCATGGTGCCATGGTATATCGTCGATACATTGGATGACAGCAATACCCAAGATGAAGACGACACCACACAGAGAGCACAGAACAACTCCGTTGAGAGAGCACAGGTCGACTCAGCAGCGAGAACACTGCACGACTCCACAAAGAGAGCGATGACAGACTCCACAGAGAGAGCGATGACAAACTCCACAGAGAGAGCGATGAAGGACGCCACAGAGAGAGCGATGACAAACTCCACAGAGAGAGTGGTGACAAACTCGAGAGAGCGATGAAGGACTCCACAGAGAGAGCGATGAAGGACGCCACAGAGAGAGCGGTGACAAACTCCACAGAGAGAGTGGTGACAAACTCGAGAAAGCGATGAAGGACTCCACAGAGAGAGCGATGAAGGACTCCACAAAGAGAGCGACTCAAGCCTCCACAAAGAGAACGACGCAAGCCTCCACAGACAGCTTGGTGACAGACTCAAAAAATGGAAGCAAGCAAACACTCCAAAGCGAACGCCATGCATGAACAAGACCATGAAGATCTATCAAGCTTATTTGAGCCACCAGAAGAAGACTATGAAAGTCTACCCAGCTTATTTAACCAACAAGAAGACACTGAATGTCTACCCACTGTATGTAAGACAAGTGACGAAGAAATCACAATTCCCATACAGGATGTGCAGGATCACAGCGAGACTGACGTATCTTAGCTCGTCTGCACAGAAGCACTCAATAATCAGAGGAGGGCTACTCATGAGTCCAGAGAGACCACGTCAATTGAAATCTTGAAGATTTTGACTCCAGAAGAGGAGCACCAAGAGTCCAGAGAGACCACGTCAATAGAAATCCTGAAGATTTTGACTCCAGAAGAGGAGCACCAAGAGTCCAGAGAAACCAGGTCAATAGAAATCCTGAAGATTTTGACTCCAGAAAAGGAGCACCATGACCCACAACAAAATGAAATCGTGAAGATTTTGACTCCAGTAAAGGAGCACAAAGAGATGATTCAAGTGAACCTGAAATGACTCCAAAAGAGGAGTACCTAGAAATCAATGATGATTCAAGTGAACCAGAAATGACTCTAGAAGAGGAGTACCAAGGAAGCAAAGAAGAGAAATCGAATCCAACACAAATGACTGATGTCACCAACATCAATGCAACATCAGATCATTCTCACAATTCTCAAGAAGAAATGCTCAATGTAGCAGATACCACAAAGGACACTGACACCAATAACTGTGACAATGACTCAAATCATCCACATGGCACACTCATTGAGCGCAACAAGAACAACAAAAACCGCAAGAAGCACAGCAGAAACAAGAACAACAGCAAAAACAAAAACAATATGCAGCGCAACAAGAACGGCAAAAGCAACAAGAAGCATCCCAGAAACAACAAGCCCAACAAGAAAAAGAACAAGAATAAAAGCGAAAACAACAAAAACAGAATCAACAAGCATGACAAAAAGAACAACAAGAATGACAACAACAAGAACGCCAACGAAAACAACCAAGACAGAAACGACAAAAACAACAACAAGAATGACAACGAAAACAATAAAGACAGAAACGACAGAAACAACAACAATGAAACAATGACCTGTACAACATGGTACAACTCTGCACGTGAAGGACAATGCCACAGCACACTGCAAAACAATGACAAGATTACAAACATGCCATGGCATGATAAGGAATCTCACAAATTCACATCTGCTCCAGAACAAACAAGCAAAACAGCTTTCACGAACGATGACATACAGAATCAATACCACAAACACAGGAAAAAGTCGAGGTCAGACAACGGTGCGACACAGAATCGCTACCCACAATCAAATGGAACAGGGGAAAATGTGTCCACATCATTAAACGACTCATCAGCAAAGCAGCCGAGTCACGTTCCGACATGAACCTAGCTCTGTTATCGTACCGAGCAACCCCATTGAGCTCAGGACTGTCGCCAGTGCAAATGATCTTCAGCAGAGACATCCGGACGACCCAACCGGCAATGCAGTTCCAAGACCCCGGCAACGCACTGGTTCTCGACGACATGCGGGCAGTATGCTCCAAACAAAAACTATACTACGATCAACATGCGATCCCACTCAAGCCACTGACAATTGGTGACACCATCAGAATCAGGGACCCAGAAGGCGGTTGGTCTGAGTCAGCCATGGTGATCAGGCAGGAGGCACCGCGGGTCTACATTGTCAAATTGTCTGCGGGAGTACTTTTTTGCCGCAACCGCCAGGATCTATTAGAGATTCGACCTACAACGGCAGTATTTCCCACACTGGACTTGACCGAGGCCACTTGTCCACAGGACGTTCCTCGCCACACAACGCCAGACAGTACTCTTGATGACATCAAACCATCATCCGTACTACCAACGTTAAGACGCTCCAGCAGAGGCCGTAACGCACCCGACCGGCTAGATTTGTGACGCCAGTTCAACACACGCACAAGACAAATATGGACATTTCTCACGATGGACTCACAACACAGTCAATTGTTTCTGTATTACTTTTATATTTTTCACAGCGTGCAGATTTGCATATTCTCACCACTTGTTTTGTACAGTTTTCTTGAGGCCAGTCTAGAAAACATGTCCAATAAAAGGGGGGGGGGGATGTAGTGATCTGTACATTTGTACATACATCTGCACATACACCAGGGACTACAGGCAGATGTAACAGCCACAGCATCACTAGAGGACAGCATCAGAGAAGGGTTTAACGGTCCAGCCCAAGGGAGGATCCGCCTCTTTCAGAAGCACAGGGCTAGTGAGCAGCAGCAGCAGACAGAGACAGCTCAGCATAGGCAGCTTACCTTACCGTCACTGGTCATACCTCTTGACTGTATTATATCTAGTTAAGCTCTGGAAACAGAACAAACCCACTGAATAAAGTATTTGTGTTAACAGGAAGTCTACAATCTTTATTCAGACTTAGAGAATAACATAGGGCACTGCACTTAAATAAGATTTCTTCAGCTGATTTTCTTTTCTTGATTATTAGTAGAAATTGAGGACTTTCAAATGGATCTCTTAGAAAGAAGGTACTGAGGCCTAAATCTTGTACGACTAAGGTGTGCGGGACCTTGTGGAAGTCCTGATATGCTGACCTACATGGGAATTACATAGGTCGGCACGATGACACAGTGGTTAGCACTGCTGCATCACAGTGCCAGGGATCCTGGTTCGATTCTGAACTTGGGGTAACTGTGTGAGAAGTTTGCACGTTCTTCCCCTGTATGTGGGGTTTCTTCCCCCAGGGTCCAGAAATGTGGAGGTTAGGTTGATTGGCCATGCTAAATTCCCCCTTCGTTGGGTTACAGAGTTATGGAGATGGGGCAGGGGTGTGGGCCGAGGTAGAGTGCTCTTTTGCAGGGTCGGTGCTGATTCGATGGTCCGAATGGTCTCCTTCTGCACCGTAGGGATTCTATGATTCTATGAAATACTTGGAAAGTTTCAACTTCCGATCGACAATTCACCTACTTCCCTGGACCCTCCACAAATGTGGAGCCAGAGACTTGGGACAGTTCTGATGTACTTACCTGAATATTTAGCTAGTAAATACTAGACAGATTGAAACCTGGTCTAACTCCTGGGTAATTATAGTGCTTCACCCTCCCCATCACCACCCTCTCCTCCACCCTCCCCCCCCCCACCCCCATCCTGCCACCCCCCGCCCCCCGACCAACTGGTTCCCCCTCCAACTGCCTCCCTCTATCCCAGGACTACCTCCTGACCTGACTACCACCTCTGACCTCCTGACCATCCCTGACCTGACTACCCCCGACCAGGCTATCATCTTCATCCACCTGCCACCTGACCCACCCTACTTACCCACCGACATATCCTATCTAACTCACCTATTCACTCACTCACTCACTCACTCACTCACTCACTCACTCACTCACTCACTCACCCACCCATCCATTCATAAACATTCAAACTGGGCCTTTAAACTTCTCAAGCATCAACAATGCATAGAGGGTGGGCTGTGCCCTGTCCTCAGCTCTATTCCATTGCAGCGGAATTCTCCATGCAATGCAGTGTTCTGCATTTATGGAAAAGCCGGGCTCGGAAGCTCCCAGATTGAATGTGGAGCAGTGCCAACTCCAGGAAGTGTTTGAGTGGTGCAGCAGAAGATTAGAGAAATGTGTCCGATGTGGACTCAGCATTCATCTGCCTACCATGATAACCATCTCCAAACTCATTCAAAGGAAGCCCCAACAAAAGGCTCATTTAAACTCTGAACACTCCAGTGTTGATTTTGAAACAGAGTTCCATCAGTTGGAACAAAGTTGTATGAGTTAAGAATATAAGATTAACATATTGGTCAGTGCCCCTTTTGTGAGCTATGGGAGGAAAGCAACCTTTAAGCAATGGTGTGAAAATGTTGAATACTGCTGTCTCTCTGAGTCAAATACCATAGGTAAGTGTGATTGGCTGATTGACTAAGCTAAGGATTAAAAATGGGGGCGGGGGGGGGGGGTCAGCAGTCAGGTCATCACAGCAAGATTCACCATGGTTAGCACTGCTGCCTCACAGTGCCAGAGACCCAGGTTCAATTTCAGCCTTGGGTGACTCTGTGTGGAGTTTGCACTTTTTCTCGTGTCTGCATGGGTTTCCTCCGGGTGCTCCGGTTTCCTCCCACAGTCCAAAGATGTGCAAGTTAGGTGGATTAGCCATGATAAATTGTCCCTTCATGTTCACAAGGTTAGGTCGGCTTACTAGGTTCAAGGGATAGGGTGGTGAAGTGGGCTCGGTGCAGACTCGATGGGCCAAATGGCTTTCTTCTGCACTGTAGAGATTCTATGATTCTATGAAAGAGAGCAAGATTGGAACCAGGATTAAACTTGGTGTAAAAATATCACCTGCAATTGTTGCTAAATCAGTGACAGGGAGAAGGGTGAGGAAGATAGGGCAGCACGGTAGCATTGTGGATAGCACAATTGCTTCACAGCTCCAGGGTCCCAGGTTCGATTCCTGCTTGGGTCACTGTCTGTGCGGAGTCTGCACATCCTCCCCGTGTGTGCGTGGGTTTCCTCCGGGTGCTCCGGTTTCCTCCCACAGTCCAAAGATGTGCAGGTTAGGTGGATTGGCCATGATAAATTGCCCTTAGTGTTGGGTGGGGTTACTGGGTTATGGGGATAGGGTGGGGGTGTTGACCTTGGGTAGGGTCTTCTTTCCAAGAGCTGTGCAGACTCGATGGGCCGAATGGCCTCCTTCTGCACTGTAAATTCTATGATCTAACCCTACCCCTAAAGGTTGGAAGAATTCTTTCACAGAGAGGATTATTAGAATATGGACTGCTTTACCAGGTATCGGCTGGGACATAAATAGTAAAAGCAATTAAAGCAGAATTGCATGCGTATTCAAAAAGGAAGAAATTTGGAGAAAGATGGAGGAATCGCAAGGAAATGGGATAGAAGTGAGCGGTTTCAGTGAAGAGCTAGGATCAGCATGGATTGAACAGGATATTCTTGTGTTGTCACCTTTACAATTCCGTCACTAATTACTTGAAACTAGATTCTTTAGATGCTATTTCTGTGCATCTATTTAGTTCTTATCTGAAGCATATGGGATGGAGTCCTCAATCAACAGTGAAAGTTTCACAGAGTGGATTTTGGAAGAAGGCAAAAGTACGAGAATTCTTGAAGATCCAATATGTAGGTGAATAAATAAAGCCAAAATTGATTACATGTAATGCTTTAAGTCACAAAATAAAATGAAAGCTACAGCATTCAAAACTTCCACAAAGTGAACAATTCCCTGGACTGATGTGTCCCTCCATCTGGCAAGAATGTGTGGAAAATGTTTGTTTGCAAGAGGGGCAAACCGTCTGCTGCCCAACAATATTGGCATGTATCTGTGTATCTGCTCCCTACGAGGGATCTTTATGCTGGTCAGAAGCAGAGGACTGAACATTACAAACAGAATATTTTCAGCTGTTGGGTCTTTAAATTGCCCAGAAGTGCGGTGTGCCTGTAATGACTTAGTCAAGCCTTTTGAGATTGGCCAATTGGAATGATTAGCGGCCCAATTAGAGAACCTCTTATTTGCATATAACAGGGAGTGTCAGATCCTCTGCTCTCTCAGTGTAGATAGCAAGCTGAATGCACATGGTCATATTGCTGTTGGTTTTGTTAATCAAAGGAATTCTGGTGAAGGGACGTCTGCCTCTGTGGGCTTATTACAGAGTCAAATTTCCAATAAACAAAAACACTAGTAGGCCATCTCTAGGTTTGTCATCCAATTCGGGCCGGAGGGCAGCGGGTTGAGGTGGAAGGAGGGTCAATCAGAGCGCCGGTAACCCCCATTGCAGCTGGAATGTGTTACTGAGGCGAAAGCCTCAAAGCAGAGCCAAGTGAAATGGATGGAAGGAAAGGCTGAGGGAACCAGCAGTCATCCGGCACCTCAAGCACTGTCTGAGAGAAAGGGAGCAGCAATGCTGTTCTTGCAGTGGGAAGCATCTGATGAGGCCCTGCTGGTTCTGACGACAGGTCATGTTGATCTCGTATGTTAACCCTGTTCCTCTCCACAGGCGCTGCCTGGCCTGCTGCGTGTTTCCAGCATTTTTTATCTGTATTTGTCATGATGGCTAGATTCGGCCTGTGGTTACCCTCAAGTTTGCTTTCCACCATTCTTTCTGTGTCAGTCCAAACTCCCGCAGTGCAGCCTCCAACTCTGAGTGGCTGAGTTTCTGACATAGCATGAGGCCTAGGTAGTGTTCTCAAATTTCACTGCCCTCAGAAATTTGTTCCTAATTGCTCTTTTAACAAGCTTAATTGGCTTCCTGCTTCTGCCAGTTGTGTTGCCGTCACATGCAGAAGCCACCTCCAGGAGAAACAGGAGGGGTGGAAACACATCAGAGAACTGGCATTTTTCTTTAATTCTCCTCACTCCCCACCGTCTAGCCTCCGAAAGGCCCTGTAAAAATTCCCAGGTTGATCTTCCTCGTCACCTGTTTTAAATGTATTCTTTCACGGGGCGTGGGCGTCGCTGACTAGGCCAGCATTTATTGTCCATTCCTAATTGCCATTTGGAAGGTGATGGTGTGCCACCTTCTAGAACCGCTGCAGACCATGTAGGCACACCCACAGTGCTGTTAGGGATGGAGTGTCAGGATTTTCACCCAACGACAGTGAAAGAACGGCCGATATATTTCTAAGTCAGGACGGCGAGCAACTTCACTGCAGGAAAAAACAGTTTGGACCAGTCTTATTTCCCCATTTTTACTGTGTTTTATTTCTTAGGTGATGCTCACATCCATCTGCTGCCTCTGTCCTTCTTGACGGTAGAGGTCAAGGGTTTGCAAGGGGCTGACCCGTCCTGTTAGATTAAGTCTGAGCAATGAAAAGTTGGAGAATCCTCAGTAGAAGTGTGTAGAAAAGCATAAGCTGGCAAGGCCAATACGATTGCAAGAATTCTGACTGTTAAATCTGACTGCATGGAACTTATGGAAAAGCAATAGACTAACAGCATTTACATGCACTTCAAAGAGTTTACACATATGTTATTGCAGTTACATAGAAAGGGAGCTGGTGTAGCTCAGTTGGCTGCACAATTGGTTCAGGATGCCAAGTGATGCAGGTTCAATTCTCATACCAGCTGGAGGTCTATTTGATACAGTCTTAACTAAAGGATGCTCCAGACTCTGAAATGAGTTCAACGTGTTTATTGAACTATTAACACAATTCTCAAATGAGTTTGGCTCTCTGCTAATGTAACTGTAGTAACTCAGTCTAACTACCAGCTTGCTCTAAGCCACGTGCTGGGTTGTGATGCTGCTGATCAACCCTGTCTAACTGTCTAGGTGTCTGTCTGTGGAAAGAGGCAGGGTGTGAGTGCCTCATCCCTTTTATAGTGTTTATGTCAAGCCCCCTTGTGGTGATGCCACCTCTGAGCACCCTTACTGCCCATTGGTTGTGTCCTATTCTGAGTGTTCATTGGTTGCATGTTTGCATATCATGACAATTCAGGATGCCAAGTGATGCAGGTTCAATTCCCGTACCAGCTGGAGGCCATTCACGAAGACCCTGCCTTCTCAATCTTACCTGGTGGTGATCCTCGGGTTAAATCACCACCAGTCAGCTGTCCCCTTTAAAGGGAGACAGCAGCCGATGGTCATCTGGGTGGTGACACCGTGGTGACTTTATTTGGACAGTATATATTGAGAATTTTATACTTGCTTCAGATACTAATCCAACACTGACCAGTGTCTGTGGAACTAGAAACAGTGTCAGTTCTCTCTTGGGTGAAATATTATGGTGACCATGTTCCAGCTCATGTGAAAAGGTGCAACTTTCCACATGGCAATACTGACATGCATTAATGTCCCCAGCAGAGTACCTAACTGTACAGATCAATCAGTTTGCAGTCTATCAGTATTTCACATATTTAGTCAGCTAAAACCAAAAACATGTGCTGAAATTTAGCGAACGATCTCCTGAGAATTTCCTCTGCAGTAGGATGAGAAGTTCGCCTTGTGTACGGTTTGTTTGGTTCAATATCATTTCCTGCTGTTTGCTGCTCCTCTACAGCAGAAATGTTATTTGCAGATCGCGAGGCTGATTCCCAGTAGGATCAAAATAGCAAATGCCAATCCACTGCTGATTGAACAGCTTTATTCACCGCCAGCACCAGCTCAACCAGCAAGTTGGGCACAGGCAGCATGAGTGGGCGCCAGAGTCTGAAGAGTGCCAGTGTCTGAAGGGTGCCAGTGTCTGAAGGGTGCCAGTGTCTGAAGGGTGCCAGTGTCTGAGGGCTGCAAAATGCCATTTGGTTCCACATCTGTGAAGATGTTTATGATTCTGTGGAATCAGACTTAGGGCGGGATTCTCCATTCCTTCACGCCGGCTGGATCCTCCGGTCCCTCTGCAGTGAATGGACATTTGCTCCCTTTTGTGAGGGCCACAAAGAATCCAGCACGAGTTTCAAGGATACAAAGAAATAACATTTATTTACAATAACATATATATATATAAAACAGCAGCAACAACTTCACGTGCTGCTTAGTCCTTCCTGCTGGTTCCAAACTGGCCAGCTTTATTTATACAGGGAGTCTGCTAATGATTTCTCCACCCCCCTCATTGGGGAAGCTCATACTCCCACAGGATTGTGGGATTGTCATTAGTCCCCAGCCAATGGTAAGCAGGCAGGTTATAACACCCCTCCCCCCAAAGTCCAAGGAATCCACCCTGGCGAAGGAGGGCATCGGACTCGTTTTGCCGCAGGCCGGACACCATTTGCACGAGGCGATGGGTCGGGCGGCATGTAACGAGACAGAAACCGGCGCTTCTGTGATGAACGGCGTAACGGTTGTACACCCACGGCCCGTGGGCACGAGGATTCCCCCTCTGATGCGTCCTGTGTCTCCATCTCGGAGTCAGAGTCTGCTGCCTCTGTCATCTCGGCGTCTCTATCTCCACGTGGTTCTGTAACGACCTGCGCATGCTTTGAGTGAGGCACCAGAAGAAGATTGTGAGGACTACTTTCCATTGCCTCTGGTCTCTGTGGCTGTAGAAATTAGCTCCGGGGGCGGGGAATCTTTGGAAGGGATAGTCTTCTGGACCGAACGTGACCTACATGTTTGCGCTGGAGACAACCCTGGGCTTGCACCTGGTAAGATATAGGGCCCGTTTGGCAAAAGATTATGCCAGGGACCCGCTGGGCACCACCAGCAAAATTGCAAATGAACACTGGGTCACCGGGCGCAAACTGCCGAATCGGCCGATGCCGAGAAAAACCCTGTTCCTGCCTTTCTTGTGTGCGGCATACTTTTGCGCCAATGTCCGGGAAAACCATACTAAGGCGGGTGCGAAGTCTCCGGCCCATTAGGAGTTCTGCGGGTGTTACCCCAGTCACCGCATGGGGGGTGGTCCTATACGAAAACAAAAAGCGAGCCAGTCTCGTGTCCATTGACCCGGAAGACTGCTTCTTTATGCCTCGTTTGAATGTTTGCACTGGGCGCTCTGCCAACCCATTTGAAGCCGGGTGGTAAGGGGCAGTGCGGATATGGCGTATGCCGTTCATCTTCATGAACCTCGCAAACTCCTCACTGGTGAATGGAGTGCCGTTATCCATGACCAGCAACTCGGGGAGGCCATGCGTACTAAAAGACAAATGCATCTTCTCAATTGTTGTGCAGGACGTTGTGCCTAGCATCTTATGCACCTCTAGTCATTTAGACTGGGCGTCGATTAATAAAACGAACATGGATCCTTGAAAAGGGCCGGCGAAATCCACATGCAAGCGCGCCCAAGGCCGCCCTGGCCAATCCCAGTGATGTAGGGGCGCTGCCGGCGGAAACTTCTGATGCTCCTGACAAATGGAGCAGTTTTGGGCCACCTGCTCAATGTTGGCGTCGAGGCCTGGCCACCAAACATAGCTCCGGGCCAACATTTTCATTTTGGTCACACCTGGATGCCCATTGTGCAAGTCTCTTAGTATCAGCTCCTGTCCTTTTTCCGGGACAATCACACGCGTCCCACACAAGAGGATGCTGTCTTCCATGCTGAATTCTGACAGCTTGAAGGAAAGTGCCCGCAAGTCGCCTGGGAGCTGTCTATGCTGCCCACCATACAGGACTATGTGTCGAACCTTTGACAGGACTGGCTCCGTCTGGGTCCACTCACGGATCTGTGATGCCGTGACAGGCAAGGTGTCCATAAAATTTAGGGCTGCAACCACCTCACCGGTCGTGGGGGTCGACATGGGGCCGGTCGATAAAGGCAATCGGTTCAGTGCGTCGGCATTCGCTATCTGCATTCCTGGTTTGTGCTCCAGAGAATACTCGTATGCAGCGAGCAACAACGCCCAGTGCTGGGTCCGTGCGGAAGCAATGGGCAGTATTGGCTTATCCTCTCTGAAAAGTCCCAGCAGAGGCTTATGATCAGTCACGATAGTGAAGTGGCGGCCATACACGTACTGGTGGAAACATTTCACCGCAAAGACCACTGCCAGGCCCTCCTTCTCGATCTGCGCATACTTTTTCTCCGCTGCAATCAATGTGCGGGAGGCGAAAGCTATCGGCCGCTCGGCCCAGTTCTCCATCTTGTGGGACAGGACGGCCCCAATACCATACGGGGATGCATGACATGTGACGAGCAAAGGCTTTCCAGGATCATAGTGGGTTAGTACCCAGACGACGACAATTGTTGTTTTAACCGCCGGAAAGCGGTTTCTTGCGGCTGACCCCAACCCAAGTGTGATTTTTCTTTAGCAGAAGATGCAACGGGGCCAGCGTAGTTGCCAGATTGGGGAGGAACTTCCCGTAATAGTTTACGAGGCCGAGAAAAGAACGAAGATGCGAAGTGTCAGTCGGGGCGGGGGCCTGTTGAATCGTGCGCACCTTCTCTGCGACGGGGTGCAAACCTTCGCGGTCCACCCGATAACCCAGGTAGACTACTTCCTTCACCTGAAAGACGCACTTTGTGCGATGTAAATGGACTCCAGCCTCCGAAAAGCGTCTAAGGACAGCCTCCAGATTTTCCAAATGTTCCTGCTCCGACATCCCTGTGATCAAACCGTCATCTAAGTAGACAGCGACACGCGGTAAACCTCTCAAAATGCCCTCCATAATGCATTGCAAAATAGCGCAGGCACAGGATACTCCAAAGGGCAAACGTGTATATTCATACAGGCCCCGGTGTGTATTAATCGTTAGATATGGTCGGGAGGCAGGGTCCAGCTCCAACTGTAGGTAGGCGTGACTCACATCTAATTTTGTGAACGATAGTCCACCTGCAAGCTTCACGTAGAGATCCTCTATGCGAGGCATTGGATATCGGTCGAGTCGGGAAGCTGTACTCACTGTAAGTTTATAGTCGCTGCACAAGCGAACTGTGGCATCTGGCTTCATTACAGGTACAATTGGTGCTGCCCAGTCAGCGAAACGGACGGGCCTGATAATACCCAAAGTTTCTAAACGAGTGAGCTCCCCTTCTACCTTCTCGACCAAGGCGTAAGGCACCGGGCGCGCCCGGAAATAGCGCGGCGTGGCTCCTTCTTCGACTTGGATATGGGCTACGGCCCCTTTTATTTTCCCCAAACCAGGCTGGAATACATCTGGGTATCGTCCGAGCACCTCAGTCAACCCTCCAGAAACTGTTTGGAGGATGTGCTGCCACTGCAACCGCAAATGGCGCAACCAGTCCCGACCCAACAGGCTGGGCCCATGGAAACGCCCCTCCTGGCGTCCATAAACAACGGGGGTCATCGTAGTTCCTGCAATGTCCAATGGTTCCCCCGTGTAGGTGACCAACCTGGCCTGTGTGTCGGTTAATGTAAGGGTCTGTATACCCTGCTTGATGCGGTCGAATGTCCTCTGGGTGATCACGGAGACCGCTGCGCCAGTATCCAACTCCATCTCAAGCGGGTGACCATTGACCCGTACTGTCACCTTAATGGGGGCCACACGGGGAGCTGCCACACAATGCAGCTGCAGGCAGTCGTCCTCCGTCTCCACGTCCTCAGGAGTAGTCGCTGCAGGTTCATCCCCATGGAAGGTACGGCCTCTGGGCTGCTCCCAGTTTCGGTCGGAACGACGGCAGCCTCTGGCGCCCCCAGGACCGGCGTCTGCGACGGGGTCGGCGCCTTCAAGTCTGACACGGACATGGCTCCTCATCCATTGGTTCTGGAGAAGGCTCCCTTCGGGGAGAAATGTCCGACGGCCACTGGCGGCGATCTGGACGTCGCCTTGCCCAAGGTACCGCAGGAGTGCGGGGGGGCTTTTTTGGACGGAAGGGGTTGCGCCCCAAGGCATGCACTTCCATTCCCTGTAGCTCCTGCACTCCTCGTTCTGCGCTCTCTCAGGGCAATACTATTTGAATGGCCTGTTGAAAAGTCAATGTTGGCTCAGCTAACAACTTTCTCTGGGTGGCCGCATTGTTAATACCGCAAACCAAACGTCGCGTAACATTTCTGACAAGGTCTCACCATAATCACAGTACTCCGCAATCCTGCGTAGCCTGGATAGAAAGTCAGCAAGGGATTCCCCTGGGGTCCTCTCAGCGGTATTAAACCGGTAACGTTGGTCTATCGTGGACGGGGTTGGGTTAAAATGTTGCCCCACTATATTCACAAGTTCATCAAATGTTTTGGTGTCCGGTGCAGCTGGGTACGTAAGGCTCCTAATCACCCCAAACGTAAGCGGGCAGCAGGCGGTGAGCAATTTGACCACCTGGCGCTTGTTTTCAGTGATATTGTTTGCCCGGAAATAGTAACGCATCTGTTGTGCATACTGGTTCCAGCTTTCCAGCGCAGCATCAAAAACATCCAAACGTCCGTACAGAGGCATGGTATAATAGAAAACAACTTCCAACCTGTATCCAACAAAAACCCAGGGAGGTGGCTTCAGTGTAGGCAGCTATTCACTTTAACCCTCGTCGCCAGTTTTGTGAGGGCCACAAAGAATCCAGCACGTGTTTCAAGGATACAAAGCAATAACATTTATTTACAATAACATATATATACACAACAGCGGCAACCTCATTTGCTGCACACTCCTTCCTGCTGGTTCCTAAACTGGCCAGCTTTATTTATACTAGGATAATGGAGGAGGTAGTGGAGGCAGGGACGATAGGGACATTTAAGGGGCATCTTGACAAATATATGAATAGGATGGGAATAGAAGGATACGGACCCAGGAAGTGTAGAAGATTGTAGTTTAGTCGGGCAGTATGGTCGGCACGGGCTTGGAGGGCCGAAGGGCCTGTTCCTGTGCTGTACATTTCTTTGTTCTTTGTTCTTTGTTCTAGGAGTTTACTAATGGTTTCTCCGCCCCCCTCATTGGGGAAGCTCATACTCCCACAGGATTGTGGGATTGTCATTAGTCCCCAGCCAATGGTAAGCAAGCAGGTTATAACACTCCCTATTTTATCACTGGAAAGTCTGTTTGATCCTGGGCGTCAGCAGGCTAGCAAACGGCAATGCTGCTTCACTTATGAGTGTAATCTGAACAAAGGAACAATGTCAGGAAAGATGCCTGTTGTGTAAATTACGTGCAAGCACCTGTTGGCAGGGCTGAATAGCAGAACTTCGACTCATCCATCCTAATATCACCTGATAATGAGTGGAATTCCTCGCAGTCTGGAACAATAGATTTTGAAGAGAATTCTCACAGATATGCCAGTTTCTGGGCAAAGGTTGCTAATTCACCGACACGATGACCAGCTTTAGATTCAGCTTTCTTAGTAGTTTCTAAATAAATGTTAAGTGTCTTCTGCCTAGATGGCAGGTGAATGATGTAATCATTATTCAGACTGTCAATGTGACGACTTAGAGCTGATCAAGATGAGCTCACTTTCTTCTTGGAAGCTACACAATCTGTTCTAACCCTAAGCACGCACATAATGCAGGACACTTGCTTCCGATCAGATCCTGTTATACTTGCATATTAATAAAAAATATTTCTTCAGTACAATGCACACACATGGATTGCATATTCAGCTATCTTGCAATATGGGCCATCGATATAGTCATCCAGACTCACCTGCAAAAGCTCACTCAAGTGCGCTGCAAATAAAATATTTACTCAGAGATAATACTATCGTTTTCCAACCTGGTGGCCAACTTGGGTCCCGGCGGTCACATGTGACCTATTTGGGTTCTGAGTGTGGCGCACGAGGCAGATTGTTGACAGTTGCCCACATGCAGGGTTGCCACAATCCACTGATTTCCGTCTGCATAGTTTTTTTTCCGACCGGTATGACTGAAATGATTTGCACGTAAAGCAAGGGCAAGTGAAGTGAGGTGCATGCTGATTGTTCACAACACTGACTGTGAGAGCCGTGCTCCCTCTGTGTCCAAAGTGTAAATATTTATTTTGTATCTAACATTTGAAGTTGATGATAATACTATTAATACATAAACAATTAAACATTTTCTGTAACTTGTTATGAAATATTCAGCGTGTATGAAATATATTTAATCTTTTCATGGAGTTACAGTTAGTGAACAAACCCGATATCAATCTTGGGGCCCACTGAGATGAAGGAGGGCCTCTCCGGCAGCCCACTCACCAGCCTCGGTTGCCCATCACCGCTCTGGTCTGTATTTTCTCTTGTGTGATTTGCATGCCCGAGCTAAATTTATGTCATATTTGTACGTCACCTCAGCTGAAAATAGAGCGTAGTGCAATATCTGTACTGAACCAAGCACAGTGCCTCATAAATATAGTTGATATGTTGGCCCAGCAGAAATCACCGATAGGCAGCAAAACACTGAGAATCTCAACTGAGGTGACATAATGCTGATACACGTAACCAAAAACAAAAATGCTAAAAGTTACTTTACAAACTCAAACACCTTCTGACGGATGCTCCCCAGGACTTTCTGCCGATCAAAATGGATGCTCGGAAAATCGTAAGAAGCATGCGTCAGAATTCCTAAAATGTACTCCCAGTGGGCTAAGTTCTGTGTCGGGAATGCAATCCATTAAATGATGGCTTTATGTTCCAAAGTAGCAGGCC
This sequence comes from Scyliorhinus torazame, assembly GCF_047496885.1. Lineage (NCBI taxonomy): Eukaryota > Metazoa > Chordata > Chondrichthyes > Carcharhiniformes > Scyliorhinidae > Scyliorhinus > Scyliorhinus torazame. The sequence continues at coordinate 72,865,247 of NC_092719.1, read as the reverse complement.
AACCTCAGCACCAGTACGACTTCTCAAAGCAAATAGCTCAAGCATAAAAGTGCCTCTTCGTTTGCCTTAGCTTTTCCTACTGATACTTTCCCCTCATTCGCCCCCATCCCCAAAGGTAGAAACTGATGCAGATTCTTGATTCAGGAACGCTGGCAGCCTTCCAATTTCTCAGTGAAGTGACCATTCATGCGTAAGACTGCTAAATAAAAAGTTAATAAAACCAAACTTCCACTGAAAAATATATATTTCATGACAAGTTTTGGAAGATAGAAGGTCCAGAAAGATGAACCAAAACAGCAAATCCTTTAAACTCTCAGTACACAATTGCCGATCATGGATAGAGACTTGAGGTAGCCATTCTATTGAGAGTGAAATCTTCCATATGATAAGAAAAACCTGCTCCGTTTGCTCCTACTTTGATCCAATGTTTTGCAATCAGAACGAAGTCTAGCAAATGTCATTTTTAAATCATGAATTTGACCCTTTTTTAAGGAGTTAGCAATGGCACAACCTTCAGGTATAACCTGTGGGCTGCACATAAAGCTGGATTTTACTGCAAAGGGATATCAGCTGTTGCCTCCTGCTGAAGGTGGCTGACTCTCCAGTGAAGTATTGATAGGGATATAAACACAAGTTTGTTTTTTCATTCTTTCACTGTCGGATGTGCCACCATTTGGATGATGTCTGAAACCCATGGACCCACCTTCCTTTCCTATTGCACTATTCGAAGAGCTGGAGGGATTGCCCTGGACCAATATTTATATATTTGTCCTTCCACCAACATAACTAAAACAGATTTGTGGTCATTATCACGCTGCTGTCTGGGACTTTGCTGTGTATAAATTGGCAGCTGCGATTTCCTACATGATGCAAGTTTCGACCCTAAGCCAGCTTTGTCACTTTCAGAGATGGTGGTCTGAATTGTCAATTGAACCAGGACTAGGATATTGAAAAATCTTTACTTATACAACAGGTTGGCGGCAAGGCGGTGGAGTGGTTAGCACTGCTGCTTCACTGTCCGTGTGGATGTTGCACAATCTCCCCGTGTCTACATGGGTCTCACCCCCACAAGCCAAAGGTGTGCAGGGTAGGTGGATTGGCTACGCTAAATAGCCCCTAAAAGTTTTTTTTTAATTATACAGCAGATGCGTATACAAAGTATGGGATTAAATTTAGTTTTCAAATATCACAACGCGGGTTCACAGCCTGCTCTTCTACAGGGCCTTTGAGCTTTCAACTTCTTTCCTTACAGTTCTTGGAAGATTGTACTCGATTAAATTAGATTTAATGAGCAGGGCGAGAAGATGAAGGAAGTGGAGGAGGCCGTGTCGCAGCACAGCGCCCAGTTCACCTCGATGGGGGACGAGCTGCGGAGGGTGGTGGAGGTCAACAGAGGGCTCCGAGCAAAGCCCGAGGACTTGGAGAACCGCTTGAGGCGGCACAATCTGAGAATTGTGGGCTTGCCCGAAGGGACAGAGGATCCCAAGGCCAACAGAGTACTTCACTAAGGAGTTGGCGGAGTTGATGGGGGAGGGTGCGAACGCCTCCCGGTACAAGCTGGGCCGAGTTCATCGGTCATTAAGGCCGAAGCCCAAAGTGAATGAGCCGCCAAGAGCAGTAATTATCTGCTTCCATAAGTACTGCATGAAGGAGAAGGTGTTAAGCTGGGCGAAGCAGAAGCGCGAGGTGCAGTGGGACGGTGCTGGAGTTCGGATCTACCAGGACTTGACGGTGGAGTTGGCAAAAAGACGAGCGGCATTCGGGCGAGTGAAGGCGGCACTGTACAAAAAGGGGGTGCGGTTTGGTATGGTATACCCGGCGAAGCTGTGGGTGACGTATGATGCCAAAGACTTTTATTTCGAGACAGCGGAGGCGGCTGAGGCGTTCGTGAGGGCAGAAGGCTTGGGACAGACGTGAGGAGCGGAGCTAGAAGAGAGACTGTGGACTGTGATTGGGGAGTTGGAAAATGTATAAATGCTATAACTTTCTTTTTACTGAGGGGTATTGTAATTTACTTCTCTTCACATAGTTACAGAGTTCAAGTTATTGGTTGGGTTGATTGACATTCTGTGTTGCGACGATTATATCTTATTTTAGTGAATTGTATGGGTTGGATTGTTGTTTTTGTTTTTTCTTTCTCTGGGACTGGGTGGGAGGGGACGGTATATCTTGGCGGGGGGGAGCTACCCGTGCTAGCTAACTAAAGTCGTCCAGTGAACGGAGGTGAGGTGAGAGGAGGGCTGCAGACATTGGAGCCTGGATAGCAGGTTTCGATGGGCCTACGAGGCGAGCGAGGGGAGGGGGGAAGGGATTGATGCTGGGAGATGTTTCTTCGAGACGAAATGTAGGGGGGGGGTTTTGGGAGGGGGGAAGGGGTTCGATGTTAATAATGGATAGGGACGGGTCAGGCTCATGGGGCAGGGCCAGGTGGTATGATGATGGTGGATAAGAAGGGTGGGTGGGGTGAGAGACCACCAGTTAGGATAGTCACGTGGAACGTGAAGGGGTTAGGAGGTCCGGTTAAGAGGCCAAGGGTGCTTGCGCATTTTAAAAGTTTGAAAGCCGATGTAGCAATGCTGCAGGAGACTCACTTGAGGGTGAAGGACCAGGTGAGACATAAAAAGGGCTGGGTTAGTGGCGCTGTTAAGTGTATACGGTCCCAATTGAGATGTTGTGGGATTCGCAAAGAAGGTGTTTGGGGCAATCCCCGGCTTGGACACACACGAACTGATAGTGGGGAGACTGGAACTTGGTGCAGGAGCCAAGGTTGGACAGGTCACGGCCACGCTCGCTGGTCCCATCAGGGGGAGCGAAGACGTTGGCTGGGCTAATGGTGGAAATGGGAGGGGTGGACCCTTGAAGGTTTCTGCACCCGAGGGAATGGGAGTAGTCGTTTTTATCAGCAGTCCATAAGGTATACTCGCGGATCGACTTTTTCGTGGTGGGGAAGGCTTTGCTGGCTGGGGTTAAGGAGCCGGAATACTCGGCAATTGCAGTGTCAGATCATGCTCCGCATTGGGTGGATATGGTACTGGAGAAGGGGGTAGCGCAGAGGCCGGGGTGGAAATTAGATGTGGGACTTTTGGTGGACCAAGGGTTCTCTGACAAAATTGAAAAGGTAATTATGGAATATGTAGGTTTCAACTGTACGGGTGAGGTGTCGAAGGCAGTTGTCTGGGAGGCTCTAAATGCGGCGGTGAGGGGTGAGGTGATTTCGTTTAAGGTCAGGGTGGACAAAGAGGAGAGGTTGGAGCGGCAGAGGGTAAGCGATGAGATGTTGGAGGTAGATAGGAAGTATGCAGAAGATTGGGACCCGGCAAAGCTGGAAAAGAGGAGGAACTACAGGTGAGCTTTGACCGACTATCTACCAGGAAGACGATGCGCCATCTGAGACGAGCAAGGGGTGCAGTTTACGAACATGGAGATAAACATGTTAGCAGGTCAGCTCCGGAGGGAGGCAGCAGTAAGGGAAATTGTAAGGAAGCAGTAAGGGGCTGGTTTAGCTCACTGGGCTAAATCGCTGGCTTTTAAAACAGACTAAGGCAGGCCAACAGCACGGTTCGATTCCCGTACCAGCCTCCCCGAACAGGCGCCGGAATGTGGCGACTAGGGGCTTTTCACAGTAACTTCATTGAAGCCTACTCGTGACAATAAGCGATTATTCATATTCCTTGTTCAGGTGAGGGATAGGGCAGGGAAGTTGGTGGTGGCTCTGGATCTGATTAACAAGGTTTTTGAGGAATTTTATGAGGTTGTACAGGTCAGAGCCACCCGGGGGAGACGGTGAGATGCAGGAATTTCTAGATGGGTTGGAGTACCCGAGGTTAGGGGAGGGGGACAGGGCTACATTAGAAGGAGCGATAGTGGAGCAGGAGATAAAAGTGCGATTGCGAGGATGCAGTCGGGGAAGGTGGCAGGGCCGGATGGGTTTCCGGTGGAATATTATAAAAAATTCAAGGATAAGCTGGCACCCCTGATGGTGGGGATGTTTGAAGAGGCGATAGGGAAGGGGGTGTTGCCACAAACCTTGGGGCGGGCATCGATTTCCCTGTTGCTAAAAAAAGATAAGGATCCGACGGAGTGTGGGTCATATAGGCCCATATCGCTTCTGAATGTGGACGCAAAAGTATTGGCGAAGGTACTGGCGGGTAGGCTGGAGGAGTGCCTCCCGAAGGTGATAGGTGAGGATCAGACGGGGTTCGTGAGAGGGAGGCAGCTGTTTTCGAACATTAGGAGGGTTTTGAACGTCGTTATGACACCGGCAGAGGGGAAGGAAACAGAGGTGGTTGTGGCATTGGACACTGAGAAGGCGTTCGACTGGGTAGAATGGGGGTACTTGATAGCAGTTCTGGAGCGGTTTGGGATTGGAACAAGGGGCGGGATTCTCCGACCCCCCGCCGGGTCGGAGAATCGCTGGGGGCTGGCGTGAATCCCGCCCCCGCCAGTTGCCGAATTCTCCGGCACCGGATATTTGGCGGGGGTGGGAATCGCGTCGCGCCGGTTGGCGGGCCCCCCCCCCCCCGACGATTCTCCAGCCCACATGGGCCGAAGTCCCACTGCTGGAATGCCTGTTCCGCCGGCGTGGATTAAACCACCTCTCTTACCGGCGGGACAAGGCAGCGCGGGCGGGCTCCGGGGTCCTGGGGGGGGGCGCGGGGTGACTTGGCCCCGGGGGGTTGCCCCCACGGTGGCCTGGCCCGCGATCGGGGCCCACCGATCCGCGAGCGGGCCTGTGCCATGGGGGCACTCTTTTCCTTCCGTCTTCACCACAGTCTCCACCATGGCGGAGGCGGAAGAGACTCCCTCCACTGCGCATGCGCGGAGCTGCCGTGAGCGGCCGCTGACGCTCCTGCGCATGCGCTGCCCGGCAAAGTCATTTCCGCACCAGCTGGCGGGGCACCAAAGGCCTTTCCCGCCAGCTGGCAGGGCGGAAATCAGTCCTGCGCGGGCCTAGCCCCTCAAGGTTAGGGCTCGGCCGCTCAAGATGAGGAGGATTCCGCACCTTTGGGGCGGCGCGATGCCGGACTGATTCGTGCCGTTTTTGGTGCCGGTCGGCGGACATCGTGCCTATTGCGGAGAATTACGCCCAAGATTTGCCAACTGGGTAAAGCTACTATATAAGGAGCCGAGGGTGAGCGTCTGCGCAAACAACATCAGCTCGAGATAATTTTCTCTCTACCGTGGGACTAGGCAGGGATGTCCTCTGTCCCCCCTGCTGTTTGCACTCGCGATTGAGCTGTTGGCCATCGCATTAAGAAGTTCGGGGGTATGGAAAGGAATAGTGCGGGGGGGGTGGGATAGAGCATAGGGTGTCCTTATATGCCAATGACTTGCTGTTATACGCGTCGGAACCGAGTGTGTCGATAGGGGGAATATTGGAGCTGCTTCGAATGTTTGGATCTTTCTCGGGGTACAAAGTAAATCTAGACAAGAGTGAGTATTTTGTGGAGTGTCGACCTGGGGTGGGGGCAGGGGTGGGGGGGCTGCCATTCCGTAGGGCAGGGACTCACTTTAGGTACCTGGGGGTGCAGGTTGTCCGGGAATGGGGGGGGGGGGGGTGCTCCGCAGGTACAACATTTCTAGTTTGGTGGGGAGAGTGAAAGCTGATCTGGCAAGGTGGGATGGTCTCCCTCTGTCACTGGCGGGTTGGGTACAGGTGGTTAAAATGAATGTGTTGCTGGGATTTCTGTTTATTTTTCAATGCCTGCTGATTTTCCTGCCAAATTATTTTTTCAGAGAGATTGAGGGAAGGATTACCTCGTTCATATGGGGAGGGAAGGTGGCCAGAGTTAGAAAGGTGCTGCTACAGAGGGGAAGGCAGGCAGGGGGTTTGGGTCACCCGAACCTGATGTATTACTACTGGGCGGCGAATGTGGAGAAGGTGCGGAGCTGGGTCAGAGGGGTTGACTCCCAGTGGGTCAGAATGGAGGAGAATTTGTGCAGGGGGTCGGGATTGAAAGCATTTGCAACAGCGCCGCTCCCGATAGCCTCGGGGAAATAATCAGGGAGTCCGGTAATAATAGTGTGGTAAACCACTGTTAGTGTATTATATGGATTGTGGTAAACTGTTACTGTACTACATGTATTATGGTAAACCACTGCCTGATGGCTCCACCTCCCCTCGGGCTCGGTAGAAAGGTGGCTGACCTCCGGCTCTGCCCCAGTTCAGGATCAGTGGCCAGGAGGCTTTCTGTTTAGCTTATTAAAGCCACAGTTTTGTTCACTACTTGTCTTGTGTTAATTGATGGCACATCAATTTAATAAGCTAAACGTTTAAGATGAATTCATCATTCAAGCTTGATCGCCTGGAGCTGGACCCACAAGCAGCCGACGTCACTGCGACATTCGCACACTGGCTAAGCTGCTTCGAAGCTTACCTCGGATACTCCACTGACGACGCACCAACCTCCAAAAGCTTCAAATACTCAACGCACGGGTGAGCCCGCAGGTTTTCCTTATTATCAGAGACGCCCCCTCGTAGACGGAGGCGATAATGCTGCTGAAGGGACAGTACGTAAAGGCAGTAAACGAGGCGTACGCCAGGCACCTCCTTGCCACGAGGCGACAACGCCCCGGAGAATCACAAGCCAAATTCCTGCGTGCCTTGCGGGTACTCGGCTGGAACTGTGCTTGCCAGGCGGTATCGGCTGTCCAACACACGGAGCTGCTGATCAGGGACGCTTATGTCGCGGGCATTAAATCCAATTACATCCACCAGCGCTTGCTAGAAGAGGGTACACGCGGCCTCGCAGAAACAATGCAGCTCTCAAACTCGCTGGACATGGCGTTCCAGAACATGGAGGCCTATACCTCCGACCACGCAGCACCCTCATGGGTGGGACCGCCCCCATCTGCCATGCCACCCGCCATGTGCGACCTGTGGGGGCCGCCATCTTCACTGCCATCTTTGATTCCACCCGCCACGCGTGACCCATGGGGGCCGCCATCATTGACGCCACCTTCGATGCCACCCGCCACGCATGACCAATGGGGGCCGCCATTTTGGAACCACTCCGCCGCCTCCCGGGATCCCTGCTCACCCGGTCGTACGCTGGCCACTGCTACCTCCGACCGGCCCACCCACCAACTTCCGAAGCTCGCCTCCATCACACTCGACCAGTCTCAACCTCATCATCTAATGAAATCAAGATGACCGTCCGGATCAACGGGCACGAGACGGCCTGCCTCTTCGACTCCGGGAGCACAGACAGCTTTATACACCCAGATACGGTGAGGCACTGCTCCCTCACAATTTTACCCGCGACCCAGAAAATCTCCCTGGCTTCCGGATCACATTCCGTAGAAATCCAGGGGGTACTGTGTCGCGACCCTTTCGGTACAAGGCGTAGAGTACACTAACTTTCAGCTCTACGTCCTCCCCCATCTCTGTGCTGCCCTATTACTGGGGCTCGACTTTCAGTGCCACCTCCAAAGCCTTACCTTAAAGTTTGGTGGACCCCTGCCCCCACTCACCGTCTGTAGCCTCGCAACCCTTAAGGTCGCCGACCCGCGCTCTTCGCTACCCTCACCCCGGACTGTCAGCCCATCGCCACTAGGAGCAGACGATACAGTGCCCGGGACAGGGCCTTTATCAGGCCGGAGGTCCAGCGACTCTTATGAGAGAGGTCATTGAGGCTAGTACCAGCCCCTGGAGAGCCCAAGAGGTGGTCGTCAAGACTGGGGAGAAGCACCGGATGGTCATCGACTACAGTCAGGCGATCAACCGGTACACGCAGCTCGATGCGTACCTCCTCCCCGCATATTTGACATGGTCAATCAGATTGCGCAGTATCGAGTCTTCTCCACAGTTGACTTGAAGTCCGCGTACCACCAGCTCCCTATCCGCCCGGAGGACCGCCAATACATTGCCTTCGAAGCAGATGGCGCCTCTACCACTTCCTCAGGGTTCCCTCGGCATCACCGGGGTCTCGGTCTTCCAGCGAGAAATGGACCGAATGGTTGACCAGTACGGGCTGCGGGCCACGTTCCCGTACTTAGATAATGTCACCATCTGCGGCCATGACCAGCAGGTCCATGACGCAAACCTCCGGCATTTCCTCCACACTGCTAAGCTCCTTAATCTCACATACAATAAGGAGAAATGCGTTTTCCGCACAACCTGCCTAGCCATCCTTGGCTACGTTGTGGAGAACTGAGTCCTAGGGCCCGACCTCGACCGCATGCGCCCCCCTCCTGGAACACCCCTCCCCCAGTGCCCCAAGGCCCTGAAGAGATGCGTGGGGTTCTTCCCATATTATGCCCAGTGGGTCCCCAATTATGCGGACAAGGCCCGTCCACTTATTTATTCCACCGTTTTTCCCCTGACGGCTGAGGCCCGCCTGGCCTTCAACCACATCAAGGCAGATATTGCCAAAGCCGCGATGCATGCTGTGGACGAGTCCATTCCGTTCTAGGTGGAGAGCGACGCGTCGGACTTTGCCCTGGCCACTACCCTGAACCAGGCGGGCAGGCCCGTGGCTTTCTTCTCCCGTACCCTCCATGTCTCCGAAGTTCGACACTCCTCCATTGAAAAGGAAGCCCAAGCCATTGTAGAAGCTGTGCGACATTGGAGGTATCACCTGACCGGCAGGCGATTCACTCTCCTCACTGACCAACGGTCGGTTGCCTTCATGTTCAATAACACACAGCGGGGCAAAATCAAGAACGACAAGATTCTGAGGTGGAGGATCGAACTCTCCACCTACAACTACAATACCTTGTACCGACCTGGGAAGCTCAATGAGCCCCCAAATGCCCTATCCCACGGTACATGTGCCAGCGCACAAGTAGACTGGCTTCGGGCCCTCCACAATGACCTCTGTCACCCGGGGTCATCCGTTTTTTTCACTTTATCAAGGCTCACAACCTGCCTTACTCCATCGAGGAGGTCAGGACCGTGACCAGGGACTGCCAGGTCTGCGCGGAGTGCAAACCGCACTTCTATCGGCCAGACAGAGCGCACCTGGTAAAGGCCTCCCGCCCCTTTGAGCGCCTCAGCATCGAGTTCAAAGGGCCCCTCCCCTCCACTGACCGTAACGTGTACTTCCTCAACGTTGTTGACGAGTACTCACGATTCCCATTTGCCATCCCATACCCTGATATGACCTCTGCCACCGTCATCAAGGCCCTGCACAGTCTCTTCACCTTGTTCGGGTTCCCCACCTACATCCATAGTGATCGGGGTTCCTCCTTCATGAGCGACGAGTTGCGTCAGTTCCTGCTTAGCAAGGGCAGCGCCTCCAGCAGGATGACCAGCTACAACCTCCAGGGAAACGGACAGGTGGAGAGGGAAAACGCGACGGTCTGGAAGACCGTCCTTCTGGCCCTGTGGTCTAGAATTCTCCCAGTCTCTTGCTGGCTGGAGCTCCTTCCTGATGCGCTCCACTCCATCCGGTCGCACCTGTGCACTGCCACCAACAAGACCCCTCACGAACGTATGTTTGCCTTCTCTAGGAAGTCCACCTCAGGTGTCTCGCTCCCATCCTGGCTGACAGTCTCAGGGCCCATCCTCCTCCGGAAGCATGCGAGGAGTCATAAATCGGATTCCCTTGTCGAGAAGGTCCTGCTCCTCCATGCCAACCCACAATATGCCTACGTGGCACATCATGACGGGCGGCAGGACACAGTCTCCCTCCAGGATTTGGCACCTGCAGGTTCCCCAGCGACCATCACCACCACCCCCGACCCAACACAGTCTCCCTCCACCACTACCCAACTACTTCGAGATTTGGCACCCGCAGGCCCACCGTCCACCGACTCAATTACTGGGCGAAGAAGAAGACAACACGCTTTCGGACGCGCAGGTCTCGACACCAGTGCACACATCACAGCCAGGACTGAGGCAATCACGGCGGAAGTTCAAAGCCCCCGACAGTCTCGACCTTTAAGGCCACTTCACCCCCGCTGGATTCTTCTTTTTAACAGGGGGTGAATGTGGTAAACCACTGTTAGTGTATTATATGTATTGTGGTAAACCACTGCCTGATGGCTCCGCCTCCCTTCGGGCTCGGTATAAAGGTGGCTGACCTCCGGCCCTGCCCCAGTTCGGGATCAGTGACCAGGAGGCTTTCTGTTTAGCTTATTAAAGCCACAGTTTCATTCACTACTCATCTTGTGTTAATTGATGGGACATCAAATAGCTTCATTGAGAATTTGGAGGCAGTTGCGCCAACACTTCGGGTTGGGGGTAGGGTCAAGGGAAATTCCAATTTGGGGGAAGCACAGATTTGAGCCCGGAAGGTGAGATGAAAATTTTCGGAAAAGGGAGGAAAAGGGGATTAAGACACTAAAAGATTTGTTTCTAAGTGGTCGGTTTGCAGGATTGAAGGAGCTGGAAGCGAAGTATGGGCTGGAGCAAGGGGAAACGTTTAGATACACGAAGGTTCGAGATTTTGCCAGCAAGGAGATACAGAGCTCCCCGGTGGAGCCGGCCTCCACATTGCTGGAGGAGGTGCTGATGACAGAGGGACTGGGGAAGGGGGCAGTGTTAGCGGTTTGCAGAGCTATTTTGGAAGAGAAGAAGGCACCACTGGAAGGGATCAAAGCAAAATGGGAGGAAGAGTTGGGAGAGGATATGGAGGAGGGGTTCTGGTGTGAGGTGCTCCGGAGAGTGAAGGCCTCCACCTCGTGCGCGAAGTTGGGGCTGATACAGCTGAAGATGATATACAGAGCACACCTCACAAGGGCGAGGATGAGCTGATTCTTTGAAGGAGTAGAAGATGTGTATGAACGTTGCGGGGGGGGGGGGCCTCCGCTAATCACGTTCATATGTTTTGGTCCTGTCCAAAGCTAGAGGATTACTGGAAGGAGGTTTTTAGGGTAATTTCTAAAGTGGTGCATGTGAAACTGGACCCGGGCCCCCGGGAGGCCATATTCAGGGTGTTGGACCAGCCAGGGTTGGAAACGGGTGCAGAGGCAGATGTTGTAGCCTTTGCCTCGTTGATTCGCCGAAGGCGGATCCTGATAGAACATAGAATATAGAACATAGAACATTACAGCGCAGTACAGGCTCTTCAGCCCTCGATGTTGCGCCGACCTGTGAAACCACTCTAAAGCCCATTTACACTATTCCCTTAGCGTCCATATGTCTATCCAATGACCATTTGAATACCCTTAGTGTTGGCGAGTCCACTACTGTTGCAGGCAGGGCATTCCACACCCTTACTACTCTCTGAGTAAAGAACCTACCTCTGATGTCTGTCTTATATCTACCGCCCCTCAATTTAAAGCTATGTCCCCTCGTGCTAGGCATCACCATCTGAGGAAAAAGGCTCTCACTGTCCACCCTATCCAATCCTCTGATCATCTTGTATGCCTCAATTAAGTCACCTCTTAACCTTCTTCTCTCTAACGAAAACAGCCTCAAGTCCCTCAGCCTTTCCTCATAAGATCTTCCCTCCATACCAGACAACATTCTGGTAAATCTCCTCTGCACCCTTTCCAATGCTTCCACATCCTTCCTATAATGTTGGAATTCTTGACTCTTGAGAAGGTTAAGTTTGAACTGAGGGGACGGATGGAGGGGTTCTACAACTCATGGGCATTATTCATTATGCACTTTCAAGAACGGGATAACATCGAACATTAGTTGGGGCCTGTGGGTGGGAGGGTTGGGGTGAGGGGGGCTGTGTGTGTTAATGGCGACTATGGATGATCCCTAATTCCTTTTTGTCATTTGTTTGTGTGAATATGCGGGCTAATGTTTGGGGTTTGGTGGGAGGATGGGATCATTGTTATTGAATATGGGGATTGACATATTTGTTACTGATTATTGTTTATTGTTGGTGGGTGTAAATTTGGGAGAAAATGTGAAAAAGGAGAATAAAAAATATATTTTAAAAAAATTCAATTTAATGGAGCTGGTTTAGATTTCCAGCCCCACAATTCAACACAGCTGCAAATATTAAAAAAGCCTAAATAGATTTTGACGTAGCAGCATTACCTGCTCCACATTTCAGTTCCAGATTCAATAGGTCAGGGAAGGGTGCCAAGGACGGAACTAAAGCAGGCAAGTGCGTCATTCCAACACCACTTAGTGGGGAGGTCACTCTGGTAAAGTGTATTTTCGTAATATTTACCAATGAGTCATGGAGCTGAAAACATCAACTTGCCCATTGATAATCTATTAAAATTTGTTTGGTGGAACTTAACATCATTTTGTGGCGGAGGTAATTTTCAAGATGGCAGCAAAAATAAATCCACATATTAGTCCAACGCCTGACATCGCACACAATGGAATAAATAATCACGCTGGTGTAATATTCGGAGCAACAGATTCTTTGCTTTCAGTTGGTCGCACTCTTGTTTGAGTCAGTCATTTGTGGGTTCAGTCTCACACCAGAGACGTAATCTCAGCTGACTTTCCAGTGTTTTACTGAGGCATTGCTGCACTGTTGGCGATGCGTCTTTTAATTAAGATGTTAAACCGGAGCTCATTTTCACTCTCTGGTGAATGTCAAATATGAGAGGCTATAGGCAGCACGGTGGCACAGTGCTTAGCATTGTTGCCTCACATTGCCAGGGCTAAATTCCAGCCATGGGTGACTGTGTGGAGTTTGCACATCCTCCCCGTGTCTACGTGGGTTTCCTCCCCCACAATCAAAAGATGTGCAGCCTAGGTGAATTGGCCACACTAAATTGCCCCTTAATTGGAAAAAATGAATTGGGTATTCTAAATTTTCAAAAAAAGGTTAAGGGGTTATTGGACTAGTGCAGGAACGTGAGCTTGGGTGGAATACCCTTTCAGAGGGTCAGTTTCAGACTCAATGGGCCGAATAGCCTCCTTCTGCACTGCAGTGTTTCTATGAACAGTACGACAGGTTGATCTATTTCTAACTACATTTCAGAAGCATTGTATTAGTTGTAAAGAACATCCTGAACTCTTGAAAGGTGTGACTGAAATGCAAGTTTGTCTTTCTTTCAATGGCAGAATCACTTTCATGTCTACCTACTATCCACCATCAGTTGCAAGCATTGGAAGCCAGGAGTCAGCTTTTAATATGATACTCAGGATTAAACTTATTAAATGAAAGCACAGTAAATAGGTGCATGGGCAAGTCTGTTAAATTTGTTTCCTTTTTACCTTTTACTGCGAAGCTCACAATGGGGGGTAAGGCAGGGTAAGAAAGCATTGATTCCGCACTCTCTGCTAGGAAGATAAATTAAACATGTCAGATAGTCAAAATGTTGCCATGCTCCCAAGAGGAAATGGGTTGTGTTTATTCGGTGACCACACTCTCGGAAGGATGTGAAGGCGTTGGATAGAAAACAGAGATTTTACTGAAATGGTTGCAGGGACAAGGGATTACAGTTACATGACTAGACTGGAGAAGCTGCAGTAATGGTCTCTTCAGATGGATGAAGAGATTTGATTAAGGTGTTTAAAATCATGAATGGTTTGGATAGAACAAGTAAAGAGCAACTGCTTCAAATGGTCGTAACCAAAGAAAAGGTGGTTGGCAAAAAAAGAGAGCCCTCATTAGAAAAAGCATTTGTACACAAGGAGAGGTCGAATGTCGAGCGTGCTCCTGAGGGATTGGCAGATATAGATTCAAGAGTAGTTGTCAAGAGGGAGTTGGATAAATACCTGGAGGAGTAAAAACTGCAGTGATGTGGAGAAAGAGTGAGGAAATGTGACTAACTGGATTGCTCTTTGAGAGAGCCTGTGTAGACACGATGGACTGAATGGCTCCTTCTACTCTGTAATATTCTATGATACCAGGAGGAGAATGATGGATTACAAATACCGTTCCCTCTAAACCTCACAGACACAAAGATCTGCTTTAAATTACTACAAGTGCAAGGTCGTGTTAAATAAAAACATGTAAGCGCTCGTACACTTAAACAAATCACCTACACACTCCGAAGAAAATGGAGAGAATAAATGCCAGAAACAGAAATTCTTGTTTGTTTCTTTTCAGTCCTTTAATAACAGAGATTCTAAGACAAGGAGAATCCTGTCCTTGGCTCAACTTAACTTTCCAGAACATGTTCGACAAAGTTAATTTTGCCTTGTTGATAACCAACTTTGCAGTCTGATTGCTTTCATCCTTCAAACTTTTCTTTACCTTCCAATGAGACCTCTTTAATATCAAAACTGTGTTCATGTTGCTCTCTGAATTATCGGCCATTTACATCATTTCTGACCAAATGAGGAGGTTACATTTCAAGAAAGAGATGTTAAGTGGCTGGGGTGGGTTGACAATTGAACTAGTATCAGGAGACGGGAGTATGATAACCAATGGATAAAGTGACCAATAGTGTCTCAGATCCATTCTGGGCTTTCATAATATTTTGAAAACATGTGGTACAGGGAGTATTGCTAGACTTGTTGATGACACAAAACCAAGTGAGTAGGAGCTGGTATGTTTCAGCTCATGGAAATGGCCACACCAAGGGAAATTATTCAGCACAGGAGACCATTCAGCCACCGGCCAATGGTGGGTCACCTCCTGCCGCTGGGAAACAAGTGGTGTGTTACGTGGTGAATCCTGATCTAGGAGTCTGTTGATCTCTCTGCCATGCTTTTTTTCCATTCTTGCACAAGTACTATTGAAATATTTAGGACACTTTAACTTGAGTTGCTATTACATTGTAGGTGACATATAGACATAAGCTGATGCTGTTGGCAACCATGTTATTCTCTAGTTTTCATTTGGATGACACTTGGTTAGAGTTTGTTCTGGGGGTTCCTTTTCACCACCTCTCCCTTTTTTTGATTCTCCTTTTGTCATGGGAGTGTCCCTTTAAGAAAGGTTTTGGTCTTATCACATGGCTTCAGTGATGTCATTGTGCAGGTGGAGCTGGGCTGTGCCTCTGTGAGCTGTTTTTGGTTTTGCTTTCACATTTTGACTGCTTTGGACTCAGCCAGGAGAAAGAAGTGTTTTGGCCTGTCTTTCTCTAGTTTCATTTTAAATGTCTGTTCCAGTAAAAACACTGTGGTGGTGGCTTTTCAGATATAGTTTGCTTTCCGGAAGGGTTTAAACCTGCTGGTGAGACGGGGTCAGAATCTCAGGAAACGCCAGTCTTATTCAAGTGAGAATGCAGAGTGCTGGACCAATCCCTTGAAAAGGGGTTTTGGTTTATGGCATTTTGTTTTTGAAATGGAACAGTTAAGTGGGAATTCATTAAGTGTTATAGATAACTGTAGCCGTGGGGTATCTTTATGTTTGTAATTGATAAAAATTCTTGCTGTGTGTTTATATAAATGTTAACTAAGTCCTTAGAACAAAGCTTGTTTGATTAAAGTGTCTGGGAAAACTGTTGAATCACACCTGAAGGGAAGGGTCTTGTGCTCATCCTAGGTCAGGTGAATGCCATAATATACTCTGGAGTTTCTATACCCTGGCCCATAACACTTTCCAGTGAGGCTTAAATATTTTAATTAGACTCAATGAGCCGGCAGACGTATTCATAATTTAAATTCCAAATTCCAAACTAAAACTTTTAATTTTTGAGTTTCAAAAGTGCAGATTAAATAAATGAATAAGAATGAAACCAGTACCGACAAATGTACTAGGAATTTTTTTTAAATGGCACAAAAATATGGGCCACTTGAAGAGCTCCATCACAGCATGAGCCCATCTCCACTGGGCAAATACAGTCCTGTTGCTATGACTGGAAGTTTTGATGTCCACTGACTATGGTTTTCCAGCCTTTAATTTACACAAAGGTGCCATAGCGGAAATGCCCCTGGACCAGGTAATCCAGAGACCCAGGCCTTTGCTCTGGGGACAAGGGTTGAAGTCACTATGGCAGATGGTGCAATTTAAATTCAATTAATAAAAACAGGAATGATAAGCTAGTCTCAGTAATGGTGATCATCAAACCATTGTTGATGGTCACATAAGCCCATCAGGTTGAGGGGCAATTCAGCTCAGTTGGCTGGACAGCTGGTTCGTGATGCAGAGCAAGGTCCAATTCCCGTACCGGCTGAGGTTATTCTCAACCTTGAGCCTCGTCTGAAGTGTGGTGGTCCTCAGATTAAATCAACACAGGTCAAAGGGGAAAGCAGCCTCTGGTCATCTGAGAATATGGGAACTTTACTTTTACTTCAACCTATCTGGTTCAATGTGGGGAAGGAAATCTGCCCTCTTTGCCCGGCCTGGCCTACATGTGACTCCAGATGGACCCACAGCAATGTGGTTGACTCTTCTCTGAAATGGCCTAGCAAGCTACTCAAATCAAGGACAATTTGGGACGGGCAACGGTGGCAGGCCTTACCAGTGATGCCCACATCCCATGTAAGAAAAAACTAAAATCATATCACTCACTGCTGGAGAAGAATAAATTAAAGAACATAAAAGCAGATCACTCACTGCTAGAGGTCTGATCCATGCTGCCAGCAACTGAGACTCCCCCGAGAATCACAAAGTCAAAAGAACTACCTTTATATTCCACAAACCGCATGACTCAACTCGTAAAGGCAACAGGCTGAGCCAGCAACTCCAGTCAAGGTGGCAAGACAAAAGAGTTCAGCGTTGCAGGAGGAATCAGCTGATTTAACATCTCATCTGAAAGACAACACCTCCCAACACGGCAAGCTCTGGTAGAGCCCTCAGTAGAGCGCTGGTGCCTACTGGATTTTGTCATCATGTCTCTGAAGTTGCGCTTGAACCCGACTCAGGGGAACGAGGACTTAACTGAGCCCGCATCTGATGTTGGAGTGGATCATTTGGCCCACTTTGCTTACAGGAAGTTAAACCTCTCAGTTCAGGCAGGGATGATTGTCATCGCACAAAGTAAATCACCAGCCTGCTGTCACATCTTGAGTGTCAGCTGGTCCCCAGTCTATTGTATTTGCCTCATTCTGCTTGTTGTGGAATCAGAGGAATTAAGAAGAAGATTAAAACTTTACAATTGTAAAGCGGGTACACAGCAACAAAGGAGAAAGGCTCCCATTGAATTTCCATCCTAGATGAAGCATTTAATAGGTCTTGCAAGCTTGAATTCAAATTGAGGAACATCCAAAGATCTTTTTAAAAAACTCTATTTACAATTGTGGTAACGGCAATTGCGTTTGAATCCTAACATGACTGGGCTTTTTCAATCGGTTTCTGGACCTTTTCTTAAAAGTTCTTTTTTTCCCAACAACCGGTAAATCCTCTTGATTTTTGTTCTCTCTCTCCTCACTTGATGACTTTGCACTTGGGATCTTCTTTCTGGCTTGCTATCCACCATCTTTAATCTATAAAACCTTTTGGTATTACATTGTTTTAAATTAAACATGTATTCACAAGCGAGGCCTGACAGGGTGGCAATGAAACATCAGTGAACACTCTGAAGATCTGACTTGCGCTATCTAACCAAACATTCTAATAACTTATTTTTAATTGCGTTGCCATGCTATTTAGATCTGGAAAATTTTGCAAGGGCCACGAAGAGTCCAACACGAGTTTGTGTGTCAAACGAAACTTAACTTTATTTACACTAATATTTACACAGCACCAGTACTTGGCTACCGGTTTTTTCTCTGGCCATCTCTATTTATACAACCAAAAAGGTTAACGATTACCACACAGCCTTATCGAGGGTGCTCATATTCCCCAAGACCCATGGGGTAACCAATTGTCCCTACCCAATAGGACCTGTACAGGTTACAACAGTACATTATTCCCAGGTCCCATTCCAGGTCTCCCTGAGCTAGTTTTATAGCATTCATGCATACAAAAATTGCACCTTTTTCTTTTGTCCCGATCTGCAATGTTTTATATTTGTCAGTAATTCATGTAATATGGAGCCCTACAGACACAAACTAATGGTGAATGAGTATGAGTGCGGAGTTGGTGCTAATGTCAATTCCTCTGTATTGAAAGTGACGCTGTTGCGACTGACTAGTCAGAAACCTACTCACTGTCTGACTGGCCAGTCTAGATGAGAATTCTCTTCAATAGCACACTGCACTCCAATCCATCTTGAACTCAATGCATGGACTGAGAGCAAGATACACCATACTGACCGATTTATAATGCTATATTTTAACATTCGCCTCTTAACCCATATACATCAATATGCTGTTCACACTATCTTTTTCAATCAGTTATCTCCACTTTATGCTTCACGCCTCCTGTTTTGCATTGTAGACCAAGCTCCTCACCTCAATTTTCTATTCCATACCACATTTTTCCTTCAGTTCCTTTAATTCCTCCTTTTTTTTTAAATGAACGTCCATTCATTGACTTCAGGTGGTGAATCTGTTAATATTATCGAATAAGACAGGGCAACTGCACATTAATTTTTTAATATACATTTTTTTTGAAGTAGAAATAATGGTTGTGTCAATCATTTTGGGAACGGCAAAGTATATAATGGCTTGTATTAGCCAAGGCTCTTTGTCGTAATAATTGGGTCCAAGCTCTAGGGCTCATGCCACCTTCTACAGAGTGTCCACAGAAGACAGCAATAATGACCTTGATGCACAGCGACAGTATCAATTATCTGCTGTCTTGCCTTTGAAAATGAGAAATAAAGAGCCACAGGAAAGCCTGGCACCTCGGAAATGTGCTGCTGCATGTGTGAGAATGATAAAGGCTTTTGATTATGTTTTCAGCAGTGGATGGGAAAGAATCCTGTGCCTTTTATATAGAATTACAGAGAGTCTATAGCAAAGAAACAGGTCATGTGGCCCAACAAGCCTATGCTCCACATGAACCTCTTCTTGCCCCAGTTCATCCAACCCTAACAACATATCCTTCACTTCTTTTCTCACTCGTATTTATCCAGCTGAAAAAATGAAATGAAATGAAGCTTCCCCTTAAATGCACACATTCTGTTTTCCTTAACGACTTCATTTGATAGTGAGTTTTGCATTCCGACCACTCTCCGCATAAAGTCTCCTTATTATATGTATTGGCGACTGTCTAATATTTATGGCATCTAGGTTTGATCTCCATTCCAAGTGGAGAACTCTTTATAGTTTTATGTAGCCTTTCAGAGTATAGCCCCCTTCTCTACTATAGGGATTCTCTGGTTCTATGGTATTTAAATCAAATCAAAAGTACATTTAACACAGGTATAGAAAGATTT
The DNA here is from genome assembly GCF_047496885.1 of Scyliorhinus torazame. Lineage (NCBI taxonomy): Eukaryota > Metazoa > Chordata > Chondrichthyes > Carcharhiniformes > Scyliorhinidae > Scyliorhinus > Scyliorhinus torazame. The sequence continues at coordinate 72,846,224 of NC_092719.1, read as the reverse complement.
TTCTCTCAGAGGGCGATAAACATTTGTAATAAACTGCAAGTTAAAAAGAGAAGAGTTAAAAAAGGTAGATTTTCTGTTATTTTTGCAGAATTAGTCAAAGCTTAAGGAATTTCAAGTGCAATTTATGTACAGTGTGAATCAGCTTGGTTTTAGTTTTGAAAAGATTGTGCTTGTAGCTGCTGGGCCCATGCACAAATCTCGCCATGCCCCAGAGCGAATTAATCACCATGGCAAGTTTCCATTTCCGGCCTTCCAAGGTAGCTCTTCAAATTAAGTACTTGGGTGTTAGTATGCATCTTTTTAAAAAAAGTTACTGAATATTTTAAAATATTCAATTGGCTCACAAACTGACACCAATGAAAGTAGTAAATGTTTCTGCATTGTTTTTTTTTTAAAAAGTCACTTTCCGTGATTTAAACAGGTACCGATTTTAAATTGCTTATTTTTTGTGGTAAGCTCATTTCCAACCATTAAGACTGTAGGAGGTTACCGGTCTTACATATGTCAAGGGATGTTGTTTAATTTAAGGGCGAAAAAAGTAAACAATACGCCCTAAAGTATTCGATGATTGTACTTGTTCATGGGAGATTTTCATGTTTGGGCAGAATGTCCAACCACAAAGTTGTTTGGGAAATGGGCGCAATTTTGAACGCAGGATTTCTGATTGTGCTAAAATAAAAGTGGAAAACTAACCCCATAAATCATGTGGGCATTTAGAATCCAGTTGAGTGAGTGAGGCTGTTGGAGGGATGGGCAGAATGGCATATTCTCTCCTAGGCAGTTCTGAACCAGTGTCTAAGCTATTCAATATGTGGTTTGTACACTGGAGCCTGGTTACAATATAGAAACATATAACCACAAGGCGGATCCACAGATTTAATGCTTTCTATGAGAAGCACTGATTAAGAAATCAAAGTGACGTGAAAGCAGGAGGTATGGCTAGTAAATCTAGAGATGGCACAAAAATTGGTACTGAGGTAAGTAGCGAGGAGGATAGCCTTAGATTATGGGACGATATAGCCTTAGATTATGGGACGATATAGCCTTAGATTATGGGACGATATAGCCTTAGATTATGGCTCGTCAGATGGGCAGAACAGTTGCAAATGAAATTGAACACTGAAAAATGTGAAGTGATGTGTTTTGGGGAGACTAACAAGGAAAGGGAATACACAATGAACGGTAGGGTGTCAGGAGGTTCAGAGGACCGGAGGGACCTTGAGACGCATAGGAACATAGGAATTAGGAGCAGAAGTAGACAATTCAGCCCTATGACCCTGCTCCACCATTCAATCAGATCATGTCTGATCTCTTCCTGGTCGCAAATCCACCTCCCTGCCTGGTCCCCATATCACTTTAACCCGTTCTTTATCAGAAATCTATCTATCTCCTTCTTGAAAATATTTAATGACTCAGATTCCACCGCACTATGGGGCAGTGAGTTCCATAAAGTTCACCACCCTCTGCGAGAAGCAGATCCTCCTCATCTCAATTCTAAATCTACCTCCTCTCAATCTATATCTGTGACCTCTCATTCTAGATTGCACTACAAGGGGAAACATTTGGTCTATGTTTACTTTATCAATCCCGAGCGGGGCGGAAGAATCCAGCTGATAGAATATAAGGGCAGGTAGGTTAAGATGCTGCTGTATAAAATGCACTTTAGGCCACAGCCAGAAAGTACTGAATGCAGTTCTGGTTGCCACACTATAGGAAGGATGGGATTGCAATATAATGGGCGCAATTCTCCACTCCCACGCCGGTTGGGAGAATCGCCTGGGCCGCCAAGATTTCCGGGGACGCCGGTCCGACGCCCTCCCGCGATTCTCCCAAGCGGCGGGAACGGCCCGGTCGTGTTTCACGGGCCGCAGGCCGGAGAATCGCCGGAGACACCCAAAATGGCGATTCTCCGGCACCCCTGCTATTCTGAGGCCTGGATGGGCCGAGCGGCCAGGCCAAAACGGCGGGTTTCCCCCCCCGGCGCCGTCCACACCTGGTCGCTGCAGTCGTGGGCGGTGCGTGAACGCTGGGGGGGTGGCCTGTGGGGGGGCGAGGGGGGATCCTGCACCGGGCTTCACCTGGAATGTGGGGTGGCTCGCGATCGGTGCCCACCGATCGTCGGGTCGTCCTTTCTGAAGGAGGACCTCCTTCCTTCCGCAGCCCCGCAAGATCCGTCCCCCATCTTCTTGCGGGGTGGATTTAGACAGGACAACCACGCATGCGCGGATGACGTCCGTTATGCGGCGCCGGCCGCATCATCTATACGATGCCGCTTTTACGCGGGCGACAAGGCCGGGCGCGTGTAGATGACGCGGCCCCGATACTGGCCCATTGCCAGGGCCTGAATCGGTCGGGACCGGGGCCATTCCACGCCATTGTGAACCTCGACGGCGTTCACGACGGCGCGGCCACTTCGGCGTGGGAGTGGAGAATCCCGCCCAAAGGGTGCAGAAGAGGTTCACCAGGATGTTGCCTGGACTGGAGCGTTTCAGCTATGAAGAGAGGCTGGCTCGGCTGGGGTTGTTTTCTTTAGAGCAGAGAAGGCTGAGGGGGGACATGATCAAGGTGTATAAAACTATGAGGGTAGGTAAGAAGCAACTTTCCCCCTTAGTAGAGGGGTCAATAACCAGGGGGCACAGATTTAAGTTATGGGGCAGGAGATTGAAAGGGGATTTGAGGAACAACCTTTTCACCCAGAGGATGGTGGGAATCTGGAACTCACTGCCTGAAAGGGTGGTAGAGGCTGTGAACCCTCACAACATTTAAGAAGCATTTAGAGGAGTACTCAAAATGCCAAGGCGTACAAGGCTATGGACCAAGTGCTGGAAAATGGGATTAGAAAAGATAGGTGCTTGATGACCGGCGCAGGCATGATGGGCTGAAGGGCCTCTTTATTTGCTGTAAAACTATCGGACTCTAAGGTCTATTCATTTCAATGGAGAGAAAATCAAGGACCAAGGGCCAATATTTTCCCAACCAACAGTCCCATCAATTCATATATATGCTGCTGTGTTGTCGATTCTGGTGCTTTCCTTGGGCTTTATAATCTGATGTAATAACTGTGCGAAGAAAAAACCCTTTTCAGACCTTCACGATCACTAATTTCCAACAGCTCAACCCAGGAAATGAGCAATTTAAGTAAGAATCGGTCTTCTTTGGAAGGTAATTAGAGGCTGGATGTGGTGCACAAGCAATAGTTTAGATCCCTCTACTTAAACTATATTACGTATTTCCTCTGCCGAGCCCATGATACTAGTGCGGGCATCATTGAATCTAGAATTGGGACCACTAGGCTGACTTTAACAGCTTTCATTCTCAATCAGAGACTATTACATGTACATGATGATGCAGTATTCTCTGGCCTCCCTCTCAGCAGCGGGTGATGACCAGCCGTTGGCTAGTGGCAGGATCTGCTGGTCCTGCCGTTGTGAATAGGATTTCCCATTGAGTCCACACCACACCATTAGGAAACCCGTGTGGTAGAGTATGGTAGTCCTGCTTGTGCATATTTGTCTTTTTAATTTAATAAGTAGTTGTTAAAAATTGTTACACAATGACTGGGCTAGATTTTTCACTGGGGCTTCACTTGACTCCTCACATCGTTCCCAAAACCATACACCCTCACGAACCGCTGTTCCAAGTTGGGATACCCTCGCAGATACCATCAGCGTGGTTCGTGACAGTATGGGCAGGGTAAATAGTGAGAAACTGCTCCCACGTAAGAGAGCATGATGAACTACTGGGCTCAGATTCAAAACAATTGGCAGAAATAGTAAAAGTGATGTGAGGGACCATGCAAGTGTTTGCAGGATGCACCTGAAGGAACATTAAAATGTCTCTATTTAAACAGCAAAGGGGAATTCAATTGGAAGTAATGGGTATATTTGTGTCCAGATAAATGCTTAATTGATGGAGGATTTTTAAATCACAAGTCCAGAGTTTTCATGTAGATTAACATTATTATAGATAACCTGACAGAGACACAGTGAGCTAGAAATGTTACGTCAGCACTTTGGATTGCACGAAGATTACTGAATGTAATCAGTGTGGCTCGGCTAAAATGATGGGATAAATTGTTACAATAGCGCAGCATGTTACTCAGAGCATGTTTAATGTACAAAGAGGGTAATGGGGCACAACATTTCAAACAGGGAAGACACATGTCATGTTTTCACACAAGCTCCAACAACTACATCAGAGGGGACGTTATAAAACACTTTCCCATTCTGTCCATTTCCTTGCTGCTTGTATGAAGTAAAGGTGAATTTAGTGTCTGTCTCCCCCGGAAAATAATCAAGGGCAGTCAATCAGATTAGATGACTAATGTTGCATGTCAGTCTGGTCTGTAGCCCCCCACAACTGCTGTAGAAATGTCATCTATCTGTGTGAAGTGCTTGACAGCCTCATTATCTTATGATGACGCACAAGAGGTTTTCAGAGAGGGTGATCATGCGTTATTTACACGGGTCATTAAGAGTCTTAAATCGATTTGCAAAATGCAGGTTTCTTCTGTGCCATTTTCCCCTCCCAATCCCATGACCTTTCAACTAAAAACAGTTCACAGTGGCTGTTAATTTCCAGTGAAATGATGCCAATACATTAATCCCAAGGCAAAAATGAAATATTAAAACAGTGAAGTTAGATCGTTAGTTTTCTGTGGCTGTTCATGAACAAAAACTCTTCGGCGAAGAGCAAAAGTCATGGGCGGGTTTCTCCATCGGCTGAGCGGGGAATGGTGCATGAGGTGAAAATCTTGGCCGGTGCCGGGCGCCTGTCAGAATGCCATGCTCTGGTTTCTCGACAGCGGCATCAGTGCATTCTACTCCACACGTACAGCAAACACCATTGGCATATCATTAGTGCGCCTGACCCGGCATTCTCCGGGGCCTCCGCAATGCTCTAATTCCAGGAGGAATTACCGATGGTGAGTTTAACTTGTGGTTTCAAAATCGGGAAACATGCGTCGTGGCTGCTGAGGGGGAGAGAGGGGGTAAGAAAAGTGTCCAACATCGCCATAGTGTGCTGACAGTTCTGCCACTGGCTGGGACGGGCCGGGCCGGGACGGGGGCTTCTGCCAGGGCTGGGGAGAGTAGCGGGAGGCAGCCAGGAGGTGGGCCTTGGGGTCGGGGTGGACGGGCATGGAACACCATTGTCACAGCCTGAAAGGCAGCCATGCGGTTGCGCATGCTGCTAACTGCCCACTGTGAACTTAGTGCCACGCGTCATATGGGTGCCCCCTAGCCAACCCCTCTCGGTATCCTTTGGCCCCAGTCGACCCATCAACAGGATGGGTGCGCTCCTGCACAACCAGTGCAATCTTTTTTGCTGGGGTGAGTGTGTGTGGGAAGTGGAGTACTAATATGCAGCTGCAACTCGTCAGCCTCTTGAGTGCCAATCCTAACCCGGGCGAATCCAAAATTGTTTTTCATTGGAATTGCTCATGTTCCACGTGGCGTCGGTGCTAGTCCATTTACGGTTCCAGAATTGCTCCACGACAAGCACCAATTTTGCTGAAACTTGCAGATGATCTTTTTTAGCTCACCTGCGATAACTAATGATGACACAATCCTGAATGCGATAGATAGCTTCATCTGTCCCGTGTTTGCACTGACAGCGAGGAGACAGATATAATTGCCAGAGAAAGCTCAGCATTTGCCCATTTACAGACGAGACTGAAGAAATTGAGGACCGGAATTTTCCGGCCTTTCGCCCCAGTGGGATCTTCCAGTTCTGCCGGTGGCACCCCCCCCCCCCCCCCCCCCCCCCGGCCCCCCCCCACGGCAGGTTCCACGGGAAACCCCATTGACAATGTCAGAACCAACCAGAAGATCCCACCGCCAGCCAATGGGGAACCACCTCAGCCACCACAAAGTACACGGAGGGTTGCACGGAAAATGCCGCCCAATGTTTCAGGCTTACAACAAAACTTGCTACATACATGGGCCTGGATTTCCGCCCCCCCCCCCCCCCCCCACCGCCCCCCTCCCTACACTCACCCCCGTGGTGAGTTTTCCAGAGGCAGAGGCAACTCGCCAATGACCTTCTAATCCTGCCGAAGGCAATGACTATTTGCGTTGCTCACCATCCGCACAGCGGCGGGAAGGGGCGGAAAATCCCCACCATAGATTACAGCTATTCCTCCTGTGATTCCGGAGGAGACCCACCTCATTTCGGGAATTACCAACATCTCTTGATATACAGCTCAGTTCACTGATAGGGAACAAAACAATTCCCCCCCAACTCAGCAGTTTGACCCTCAGCATAGCTTTCCAAATGTCCCACTAATTTTGCATGATTACTGGGAAATGTTCGACAACAAAAAAAAAATCACACACACACACATTTATGAAGTGTTACTGAACAAACCTTGCCTTGTGTTGAAATGAACTCAGTGGAGCTGAGGCTACAAACATCCAGGGATTAGCACAATGGCTTCAAGTTAAGAAAAGTCAAACATGTAATTCACAATGTTGGAGGACATTTCCAATGATTTAAAACAAGATGGACAAGAATGTAGCCAAAGAGAAGAATACCAGAGTGTGCATAAAATATGAACAAGTTAAATTTCTACAGGGGTTCTCCAGCATAACTTCAGTGGAGCTTATGCAGGAACCCCAGGGAAGAGGTTTCTTCCTATTTTCTACTGTAGTTGCAGCCGGGCACTGACAGAAACATTAATGATATTCTCCTTGCTCAAACCCATTATAGGGCAGCTGTGGGAGGGCTGGACCTGAAGCAAGAATCCATGGTAATTACAGTAATTGGGCGAACCTACTCAGGAAAGAGGGGGAATAGCTTTAATCTATGTACAAGTAAGTTTTGTTGTAAATTTGAGACTTTGTTTCCTCCATAGATTGAACTGCCTTTTCTCACCCTACACATTTTAGGTTTATGTTTTAGGCTTTGGTTTCACTGAATTTATGGGACAAGTATAAATCTTTTCAAATTACTTTGTAAGGTGTTACGTCCATCTACTTTTGGAGTTAGGTTTTGGGAGTAGTACGGCGGGATTCTCCGTTGCGGATCTGGATCGTTACCGCTGTCAGTTTGGGCGGAAACCAAATTTCAATTCACTGCAGGCGGGCTGGAGGATCCCGCCGGCGTCAAGGAACGGAGAATCAAAGTCATCTCTCGAGATCAGTTTAGCTTCTTCTCAGCAACATGACCTCCCAAATTCAACCCTTGAGTTGCTTCCAATGGAGACGCATCTGATGTTCATATTTTGAGAGAATGGTGATCCTGTCCAGCTCCTCAGATGCTCTGCTATTGTGTCCTTTTTGTTTCTGAAGTCTTGAGAGAGTGCCAACTGAGCAGCCAACTGCAGCAGAGAATCTAACAATGTTGTTCATTGACAGATCAGGGAATACAGGTCAGATGCACCCAGAGTTCTACCATGGCTTTATGAGTTAAACTATGAGGGAGGACAAGCTGTTCTTCCTTGAAGACAGAAGGTTTAAGAGTGTTTTAGGTATATGCAGGTGCAGGACATTGTGAGGAAGGTTTTCCCAACCTTCCCGATAGCGCCTGCCACCTCCTTGTTGGAGGCAATGCTGTCAGCGGGGTGGGGGAGGGTGGTGGAGGGGTGGTGGGTCTCGGTCATTTATGGGAGGAATTTGGAGGAGGATGGGATGTCCTTGCCGGGGGTTAAGGTGAAGTGGGAGGAAGAGTTGGGAGAGCACCGGAGGAGGGGTTGTGGTGTGAGGGCCGCGGAGAGTAAACGCCACAGCCTCATTTGCGAGGCTGGGGCTGATACAGCTGAAGGTAATGTACAGGGCGCACCTCACAAAGCCTAGGGTGAGCCGGATTTTCAAAGAGGTGGAGGATGTCTGTGAGCCATGTGGAAGGGGCCTTGCAAACCATTTGCATATGATTTGGTCCTGCCCGAAGCTGGAAAGGTTTTGGAAAACGGTGTTCAGCACCATTTCTGAGGTTCTACATGTAGAGGTGGAGCTCTGTCCTCTAGAAGCCACATTCAGGGTGTCGGACTGGCCGGAGCTGCAGTTGGGTGCGGGGACAGATGTTTTAGCCTTCGCCTCGCTGATTGCTCACTGGTATGTCTGGGGTGGAGGTCACCTTCTCCAAGATGTGTCTCGGTGTGGTGGGGGAACCTGCTGGAGTTTGTGGCCCTGGAGAAAATGAAATTCACTCTGAGGGGGTGGGGGCAACAAGTGTTGGATTCTATAATAGTCGGGGGTTTGTTTATTTTGCATTTTAGGGAGTTGGTTACCGTTGGCTGCTGAGGGATGGGTGGGGGTTGGGGGGTTTGTCGGTTTGTTGTAAATTATAAAAATTTTGAAAATTTGTGGAATAAAAATACTTTAAAATAGAAGAAGGTTTAAGTGTGAACTCATTGAGGTCTTTTGTGTAATAAGGAGATTTGGTAGAGTTGTTGTAGAGAAACTATTTCCTCTGTTGGGAACATCCAGGAGAAGTGGGAATAATCTTAGAATTAGAATGAAGACTTTATGTAGTGAAATCAGAAAACACTCTCTCATGGAAAGGATGATGGAAATCATTTCACCAAAGTCTGTTGGCGCTGGGCCGTGGGCCCTGGGTCTTGGGCCCTGGTTCGTAGGCATTGGATCAATTAATATTTTCAAGAAAGAAGAATCATATTTGACTCGAGAGGTTTTTCTCTCTCCACAGATGCTGCCAGACCTGCTGAGGATTTCCACCACTTTCTGTTTTTATTTCCAATTTTCAGCATCCGCAGTAGTTTGCTGTTTTTGTTGGATCTTTTGTTCGGCTAACCACCAGACTTGTATTGATGTAGCGCTATTTTGGGCCCCAGGATGTCCCAATGTGCTTTACAGCCAATGAAGTACTCTTTGAAGTGTAGTCACTGTTGTAATGTAATAAATAGTGCAGCCAATTTTCTCACAGTGATCTCCCACAACCAGCAATGTGAAAATGACTAGATAATGGGTGTGCGTGATGTTGACCAAAAGATAAATATTGACCAGGACACTGGGGATTACTCCCCAAACATCTTCAAAATGGTGCCATGAGATCTTTTATGTTTAGCTGAGACGGGGTTGATAAATGGAGTCGATCCACTGGTGAGCCATAATCAAACAGAATGTTAAAACTGGCTCGAGAGGCTGAATTGCCTACTTCTGTTCCTATGTTAGAAGTGTACGGGTACCATTTAACACAACACATCCTGAGAGCCACCATTAAAGCACAAATCATGCGCTGAGTCGTGGAATCATAGAATCACTACAGCGCAGAAGGAGGCCATTCGGCCCATCAAGTCTGCATTGACCTTCCGATTGTGCGCCCTATCAAGGTACACACCCCACTCTATCCCCGTAACCCCACCTAACCTTTTGGACACTAAGGGGCAATTTGTCATGGCCAATCCATCTAACCCACACATGTTTGGATTGTGGGAGGAAACCGGAGCACCCGAAGGAAACCCACGCAGACATGGGGAGAATGCGCAAACTCCACACAAACAGACATCTGTGGCCGGAATTGAACCCAGGTTCCTGGAGCTGTGAGGCAGTGCTAACCATTGTGCCCCCATAGTCCTTAAACTGAAGCTAGTTTACCAAGTTCCTGCATGGTCTGTCCAACGTGTCATTGTTTATACCTCTCTAAATGCACTCTCATGAGTGAGAGTACAGCTCAAGTTCCTGCTGGGCCAGATGGTAAAACATATCCTTATACTTATAAAAGAATAATGATGCCTCACAACTCATCATATGACCTAATTTAAGAAGAAGATATTAATATCAATCTCATACCAGAGCCTAAGAGAGTGTTTACATTGTGCAGTTGAGTATTAACTCTCCACGTGCTGGCTTAGCTTAACTGTGAAATGTGCTTTGCATAGCATGTGACTCCTGATGAGGGGGTAATTAAAATGAAACACCATCTATGGTTTGTGAAAAGTGAATGCTAAATTCAGCTGAAAATGACAGAATTCTATAATGGCAAAATGTAGCAAGATTGCATTTTTTAAAAAATGTATCATGAATGACCCATGCGCTTTGGGAAAAGTCTGTGGGTATGATTTAACGGGACAGAAACAGTCTACTGTTTTGGACATGTTTAGCAGGGTGTTCCTTGACGCCTTGGTGCCGATAAAGACCCCGCTATTTAATGGCACTTTACCATTTTTGGGGGCCTCAGTGGGTAACGCCCCGTCGAGGCCGTACTTATATCACTTCCTGCACTGACGAGCTCAGTAAGGAGGATAAACTTAATATTGTTTAAAATAAGGAATGAAAATGATCGGCTATTTTTATGTATTTCCTCCAATGTGCCACACAGGGTAAGAGAAGTCCAATTGCTATTAGGCCATGTGAATGTTGCTCTGGCCTCCAGGAAGTGCCAAGGAGCAACCTGGAATGATCTTTATTTCAGTTAACATCTTTGCACTTTGACCCCCACTGAGATTAATCTCATCCTGTGGAGAAATCAAGGCACTCCACTTCAAAAAATGGGAGACTGAGATTTTGCATTGAGATCTGTACCACATCCTATTAAACGTGCACAGGCTAAGGCCAGTGGCACATCAAAGCTTTTGCAGATCAGAATCTGGAGCAGATACAGTCTGATGATATCGGGATGAGCAATAAATGTGAATTTGTTCACGATGCCCAGAGCTCAAGAACAAACAAAAGTGAGAGAAATTTCTACCCGAGTATAATAGGCTCAAGAATATTGACAAGTGTTAGAATTATCACTAAATAAACTAGAACTTAGTTTTCGACCTTGCTGAATTACATATAAAGCTAATTATTAACATAATAGGAGTGGACGTTAAACTCCTCAGGCCTTTCTCACCATGAGATCAAGGGTGATCTGTACCCACCTTTGTTCCTTGATACCTGACCGAACAAAACCTTTCAATATCAATTTAGCAAAAAATGCATTGACTCTGCAGCATCCGCAATGTTTTTTTTTGGGGGGGGAGGGGAAAGAGGGAGGGAGGGGGTGTTTACTGTTCCAAATTTCCACCAATCATTGGGTACTTCCTGATTTCACTCCTGAATGGCCTTGGTCCAGTTTTAAGATTTCGCCCTCTTGTTCTAGATTCAGCCACCAGAGGACATAGTTGCTCTCCACCTGTCCCAGCAAATTCCCTTTGTCACTTTCAGCTCAAGTTACGGAAACACCTCTCCCATTTTGATACGACAGAACGCTATTGTCCAACAGGGCTGCATACTTTCCACCAAAAGGCGTGTAAAGATTCTGCCAGCCTGTCTTTATTGGTCACAAATAAAACTGTATATCCCACGATCTATGCTGCTACTTTAATTTTAAATCCCAGTAACTTTCGGTTTACAGTGAAATAAAAACCATATAAACTCAATCTTCCTACGCACACATTTTTAATTGCAAGCAACATGCTATAAATCCTGCTGACAGTCTCACTTTCATAAAAGTAATCACAGTTTATCTTCCCCTTCATTTTTAGCACCAGAAATTGAAAAAGTAACATGAACATTCCTTCAGCAGTGCAATCATCTGGAAACAAATCGTTTCGATCGTGCTTATCGAAGGTGATTTGATGATTTTCAGACCTTTTGTAATGGCTGTGAGATTGTCCAATTCAGACCCAAAGGTACTCACGGTAGCCCAGTGGTTAGCACTGTTGCTCCACATCACCAGGGACCCGGGTTTGATTCCCGGCTTGGGTCACTGTCTGTGCGGAGTCTGCACGTTCTCCCCGTGTCTGTGTGGGTTTCTTCCGCGGTGCTCCAGTTTTCTCCCTCAAGTCCCGAAAGACGTGTTGTTGCGTGAGTTGGACATTCTGAATTCTCCCTCAGTGTACCGAACAGGCGCCGGAGTGTGTAGGGGCTTTTCACAGTAACTTCCTTATAGGTATTTTTTTAAATTTAGAGTACCCAGTTAAGGGGCAATTTAATGTGGCCATTCCACCTAACCTGCACATGAAAATCACTTAATGTCACAAGTAGGCCTCAAATGAAGTTACTGTGAAAAGCCCCTAGTCGCCACATTCCGGCGCCTGTTTGGGGAGGCTGATACGGGAACTGAACCGTGCTGCTGGCCTGCCTTGGTCTGCTTTCAAAGCCAGCTCTTTAGCCATGTGATAAACCAGCCCTGCACATCTTTGGGTTGTGGGGGTGAAACCCAAGTCGACACGGGGAGAATGAGCAAATCATTGCAGCCTTAATGTAAGCCTACTTGTGACACTAATAAAGACTATTATTAAAAGAATAACCTCTTCAACTTCTAGAACCCTTTCTGCCATTCAATTGGGCCTGGTTAATCTGTATCCTTCCTCCATCTACCCACCTTGGCTCCTTGCTATACTTGCCGAGCAAACAATCTTTTAATTTAAATTTTCAATATTTCAGTTGGGGGGGGGGGGGGGGGGCAAGAGACAGACAGGTTTCCTTTGTGCGAAGAAGTGCTCCCTGATATCCCTTCTGAATCATCTAACTTTAATTTTAAGCTTTAATTTGTTCTGGACTCTTGCATAAGAACACAGGAAATAGGAATGCAGTAGGTCAGTCAGCCTCTCCAGCCTGGGCCTCCATTTCAATAAGATCATGGCTGATTTGATCGTGGCCTTAAATCCACTCTCCTGCCTGTACCCCATAACCCTCGACTCACTTGCCAATTAGAAATCTGCCTAACTCAGCCTTCAATAGAGTCAATGGCCCAGGCTTTATGGCTCACTGGGGATGGGAATTCCAAACACTGGCAACCCTCAAAGAAGAAATTCCTCCTCATGTTCACCGTAAATAGGAAACCCCTTGGGCGTCATTCTCCGACCCCCCACCGAGTCGGAGAATGGCCGTTGGCCGCCGTGAATCCCGCCCCCGCCCCCGCCGAAGTCTCCGCTCCCGGAGATTGGGCGGGGCGGGAATCCGGCCGTGCCGGTTGGCGGGACCCCCCACTGGATTCTCCGGCCCGGATGGGCCGAAGTCCCACCCAGGAATTGCCTTTCCCGCCGACGTAAATCAAACCTGGTATTTACCGGCGGGACCAGGCGGCGTGGGTGGGCTCCGGGGTCCTGGGGGGGGGGGGGCGCGGGGTGATCTGACCCCGGGGGGTGCCCCCACGGTGGCCTGGCCCGCGATCGGGGCCCACCGATCCGCGGGCGGGCCTGTGCCGTGGGGGCACTCTTTCCCTTCCGCCTCCGCTACGGCCTCCACCATGGCGGAGGCGGAAGAGACTCTCCCCACTGCGCATGCGCGGGAAACTGACAGCGGCCACTGATGCTCCCGCGCATGCGCTGGGAAACTGACAGCGGCCGCTGACGCTCCCGCGCATGCGCCGCATTTCCGCGCCAGCTGGCGGGGAAACAAACGCCATTTCCGCCAGCTGGCGGGGCGGAAATCCCTCAGGCGCCGGCCTAGCCCCTCAATGTTGTGGCTAAGCCGCCAAAGATGCGGAGCCTTCCGCACCTTTGGGCCGGCGCGATGCCCGTCTGATTGGCGCCTGCTTTGGCGCCAGTTGGCGGACATCCCGCCGTTGGGGGAGAATTTTGCCCCTTATTTTGAAACTATGCTCCCTTGATCCCGACTCAGCATCTATGATGTCAAGCTCCCTCAGAATCTTGTCTAGCTTAGTAAAATCAATTCTCATTGTTCTAAACTCCAGTGAGTATCTGTTAAACCGTGGGGTGGCATGATGAAACAGTGGTTAGCACTGCTGCCTCACAACCCCAGGGACCTGGGTTCAATTCCAGCCTTGGCTCACAGTGTGGAGTTTGTACATTCTATCTGTGTCTGTGTGGGTTTCCTCCGGCTGCTCCGGTTTCCTCCCACAGTCCAAAGATGTGCAGGTTAAGTGGATTGGCCATGCTGAATTTCCTCTTAGTGTCCAATAGGTTACATTGGGGATGGCATGGGTCGTGGGCCTAGGTAGGGTGTTCTTTGACTGGGTCGGTGCAGTCGGTTCTGCACTGTAGGGATTCTATGATATCCATTTGCAAACCTTGTCTGCCCTCCTCACAACTTGCTTTCCTACATATCTTTGTACTATTAATAAATCTGGCTACAGTACAGTTGATTCCTTCATCTAAGTCATTATTAAAGATTGTAAATAGTTGTGGCCCCAGCACTGATTCCTGCAACACTCCACTAGTGACAGTTTGCCATCCTTAAAATGACTAATTTATCTCTACTCTCTGTTTCCTTTTGGTTAATCGGTTCTTTATCCATACAAATATATCATTCCCAACACCAATAAACAGCAACCTTTTGTGTGACTCCTTATTAAACGCCTATTGGAAATCCAAATCTGCTGGTTCCCCTTTATCCATCCTGATTGATATATCCACAAAGAACTCTATTATGTTTGTCAAACACAATTTCACTTTCACAAAACCATGTTGACTCTGTCTCATTTTACTGTGATTTTCTAAATGTTCTACCACTACCTCCTTATTTATGGATTCTAGCATTTTCCCAATGTTAGACGTTAGGGTAATTGACCTATAGTTTCTTAGAATCTGACTCCCTCCTTTCTTGAATAGAGGTCTGACATTTGTGACTTTTCAATATGCAGGGGTCTTTCCGAAATCTGGGGAGTTTTGGAAGATTACAACCATTGCACCCGTATCTCTGCAGCCACGTCTTTTATGACCTTAGGATGCAGCCATCAGGTTAACATCCTGTGGCACAGTATGTAGTATACAAGGCAATTCCTGAAAAGAAAAACAGGAACCGGCCCCTACATCATGTTAGCGAGGTACTGATAGATACTGGGCACGATCTGCTGGCCATGCTGCGTGGGAAAAGCATCTTGTCGTGGCGCAGCATGGCCGGTGAAAGCCGGGAGATCACGCACCCGGGATCCACCCAGCTCGCAACACTTTGCGAGATTCAACGCAATCTCGCGAGACGTTGCAAGGAGAAACCTGCCCACAATGGGCGGGATCAGTTTTTGGCAAATCTGCATTTTAGAGGCCTTACTTTAATGTTCAGATTTCCTAGGTGCCTGAGGCTTTGGGATTCAATCCCTATGCTTTGGGGACCTTGGACGAGCGTTGTTTGGTATTGGTCCCCACAAACGGGGACCGGAAGAAACGGCACTTGTGGGGGTCTCCAAGGGGATCGGAGGCCTCCAGCTGCATGCCCTTTGGCAGGGTGGTGCCCTGGCACTGCTGGTGCGACCTGAGTACCCTGGCAGTGTCACCTGGTCACCTTGGCAGTGGCAGTCTGGCATCCTGGCAGTGCCAGCCTGGCACTGCCAGCTGACAGGGGCACCGCCATGGTGCCAGGCTGGCTCTTG
Source organism: Scyliorhinus torazame (assembly GCF_047496885.1). Classification (NCBI taxonomy): domain Eukaryota; kingdom Metazoa; phylum Chordata; class Chondrichthyes; order Carcharhiniformes; family Scyliorhinidae; genus Scyliorhinus; species Scyliorhinus torazame. The sequence continues at coordinate 72,831,005 of NC_092719.1, read as the reverse complement.
TTGCATGTGTGATTGGGCCGGGGTTGCGGGGGAGGTTAGGGATTCTTTTGTGGGCCTCAGAGATCGGGAAGTCATTTAAAAATGGCATCCGATCTCTTGCTACAACGGGGAGTTCCGGCGAGCAGAGTTCCCCGTTTTAAAAAACAGGGCTATGTGTGGCCTCGGCCGCGCATTCCCCATTTAGGCCCCTTATTCAAAGCATTGAATAGCCACATGTTTCTTGACACTGCAAGTGCCGGGAAACATGCGGCTAAACGTGCTCCCCAGGGGACTTTGTTCCCTTTTGGGAAGATCCCGCCACTATAATGTATAGCCTAATGAATAGCCCGAAATCACTTGTCAACTGAATGTTGGAAACTGACTGTAGCAAAGAAGTGATCACCATCTCTCAGTATCCTGCCTGCTTGAAGGATGTTGACCAAAATGAAGAATGTTGGCTAGAACAAAGGATGTTGTCCAGCATGAGTGCTCAACATGCTTTGTGTTTGTTCAGCTCTTTAATGGCATAAATAGAGGGACCACACCGGAGGATTTTTGGACTTGTTGAATTCACTCTCATGTAAAAATATAGCTACTGAGGTATCGAGACAATAGCTCTCCCTTAATTGGATAGGAGAACCTTGCTAGACATTAGGGGATTCAAGGTAAATACTACTTTTAATGTTGATGGATCGCTTAAATATCTCTGCATCACTAATTCTAGTAAATATTTCCCTAACAGACAAAATATTACATTTTCTTGTCCCGTAACTATCAATGTTGCAATTCACTTCCCATCAAATGTCGACTGCATATTCAGTTTTTAAATTAACTTTGATATAATTTAGAAAATATATTGTCTTATATAGTCTTCTGTATTCAAACTTGAAAACCAATCTCCATACATTCTTTAGTGGAGAGGCATAATATTGAAGAGAAATTCTCAGACTCTAATAATATGTAGGTTGTTATACCTTGGCTGAAACTTGTTAAAAAAGAGAATGATACTATTCTCTGGTGAATCCTTTCCTTCAGGAAAAGTTAGATCAGTTCTTCAAACCCATTTGAGTGTCTGTGAGATCTGTATTTCTCAACTTTATCTGTAAATGATTATCAGAGATGTACACCTGATTCAGAATAGTCCCATAAGGATTATAATCCACTTCATTTGCTAGCTTTCTCTCACATTCTAAATTATCCCTCTTTATTTTTGGTAATTATTTGCTTGTTTCTAAAATTTTCCCAATCTTATGGCTTCCCACTAATCTTCGCAGCATCATACAATTTATCTTTCAATTTGATAACCCCCTTAATTTCCTTGGTTATCCACAGGTGCACACCCTTCTTTTAGAGCTTTTCTTTCTTCATGGAATATATCTTTGTTAAGAGTTATGAAATACCTCTATAAATGTCTGCCACTGTTTCGCTAGTGTGTTACCTTTTAATCTATTTACCCAGTCCACTTTAGCCCACTCTGTCTTTGTACCCTTTTGTCATAGAGTCATAGAGGTTTACAGCATGGAAACAGGCCCTACGGCCCAACTTGTTTCTACCACTAAGCTAGTCCCAATTGCCCGCAGTGGCCCATTTCCCTCTATACCCATTTTACCCATATAACTGTCTAATTGCTTTTTAAAAGATTAAATTGTACCCGCCTCTACTACTGCCTCTGGCAGCTCGTTCCAGGCACTCACCACCCTCTGTAAGAAAGAATTTCCCCTCTGGACCCTTTTGTATCTCTCCCCTCTCACCTTAAACCTATGCCCTCTAGTTTTAGACCCGCTCCCCAAATTTGGGAAAAGATGTTGGCTTTTCTACCTTATCTATGCCCCTCATTATTTTATAGACGTCTATAAGATCACCCCTAAGCCTCCTACGCTCCAGAGAAAAAAGTCCCAGCCTATCCAGCCTCTCCTTATAACTCAAACCAACAAGTCCCGGGAGCATCCTATTAAATCTTTTCTGCACTCTTTACAGTTTAATAATATCCTTTCTGTAATAGGTGACCACAACTGTACACAGCATTCCAAGTGTGGCCTAACTAATGTCTTGTACAACTTCAACAAGACGTCCCAACTCCTGTATTCAGTATTCTGACCATTGAAACCAAGCATGTTGAATGCCTTCTTCACCACCCTGTCCACCTGTGGCTCCACTTTCAAGGAACTGTGGGTGGGATTCTCCACTCCCACGCCGGTTGGGAGAATCGCCTGGGCCGCCATAATTTCCGGGGACGCCGGTCCGACGCCCTCCTGCGATTCTCCCAAGCGGCGGGAACGGCCCGGTCGAGTTCCACGGGCCGTAGGCCGGAGAATCGCCGGAGACACCGAAAATGGTGATTCTCCGGCACCCTCGGTATTCTGAGGCCCGGAAGGCCGAGCGGCCAGGCCAAAACGGCGGGTTCCCCCCCGGCGCCGTCCACACCTGGAGCGACATTCTCCGACCCCCCCCGCCGGGTCGGAGAATCGCCGGGGGCTGGCGTGAATACCGCCCCCGCCGGTTGCCGAAGTCTCCGGCACCGGATATTCGGCGGGGGCGGGAATCGCGCCGCGCCGGTTGACGGGCCCCCCCCCCGCTCGATTCTCCGGCCCGGATGGGCCGAAGTCCCGCCGATAAATTGCCTGTCCCGCCGGCGTAAATTAAATCACCTACCTTACTGGCGGGACAAGGCGGCGTGGGCCGGCTCCGGGGTCCTGGGGGGGACGCGGGGTGATCTGGCCCCATGGGGTGCCCCCACGGTGGCCTGGCCCGCGATCGGGGCCCACCGATCCGCGGGCGGGCCTGTGCCGTGGGGGCACTCTTTCCCTTCCGCCTCCGCCACGGTCTCCACCATGGCGGAGGAGGAAGAGACTCCCTCCACTGCGCATGCGTGGGAAACTGTCAGCGGCCCCCGACGCTCCCGCGCATGCGCCGCCCGGAGATGTCATTTCCGTGCCAGCTGGCGGGGCAACAAAGGCCGTTTCCACCAGCTGGCGGGGCGGAAATTCCTCCGGCGTCGGCCTAGCCCCTCAATGTTGGGGCTCGGCCCCCAAAGATGCGGAGCATTCCGCACCTTTGGGGCGGCGCGATGCCCGTCTGATTGGTGCCGTTTTGGGCGCCAGTCGGCGGACATCGCGCCGTTTCTGGAGAATTTCGCCCCTGGTCGCTGCAGTCGTGGGCGGTGCGTGAACGCTGGGTGGGGCGGCCTGTGGGGGGCGAGGGGGGATCCTGCACCGGGCTTTACCTGGAATGTGGGGTGGCCCGCGATCGGTGCCCACCGATCGTCGGGCCGTCCTTTCTGAAGGAGGACCTCCTTCCTTCCGCGGCCCCGCAAGATCCATCCCCCATCTTCTTGCGGGGCGGACTTGGAGAAGACGGCAACCATGCATGCGCGAGTTGGCGCCGGCCAACCCGCGCATGCGTGGATGACGCCCGTTATGCGGCGCGGGCCGTGTCATCTATGCGGCGCCGCTTTTACGCGGGCGACAAGGTCTGGCGCGTGTAGATGACGCGGCCCCGATCCTGGCCCATTGTCAGGGCCTGAATCGGTTGGGACCGGGGCCGTTCCGCGCCATCGTGAACCTCAACGGCATTCACGACGGCGCGGCCACTTCGGCGTGGGAGTGGAGAATCCCACCCAATGAACCTGTACTCCTAGATCTCTTTGTTCTGTAACTCTCCCCAACCCCCTACCATTAACTGAGTAGGTCAGACCCAATATGATCTATCAAAATGCATCACCTCACATTTATCTAAATTAAACTCCATCTGCCATTCATCGGCCCACTGGCCCAATTGATTAAGATCCTGTTGTAATCCTAGATAACATTCTTCACTATCCACTATGCCACCAAACCTGGTGTCATTTGCAAACTTACTAACCATGCCTCCTAAATTCCCATCCAAATCATTAATATAAAGAACAAATAACAATGGACCCAGCAGTGATCCCTGAGGCACATCGCTAGCCACGGGCCTCCAGTTTGAAAAACATCCCTCTACAACTATCTTGGTTGCCTTTATTTAAGTTTAGAACACTAGTTATGGACTCATGTTTCCCACTCTCACATTGAATGTAAAATTTCACCAGGTTAGGTTCACTCTTGCCTACAGAATCCTTTACTATGGGGTCATTAATTAATCCTGTTGCACATTACTGGGTCCAGAATAACTTGAGAAAATATTTTATTTCTATCTACCCGATTAACACCTTTAATTATTTGAAAAACCTCATCGGATCACTCCTTAATCTTCCATACTCATAGGAATACCAGCTATTGTATGCAACCTGTCCCCAGAATTTGATCCTTTTAGCCCTGGTATTATTCTGACGGACAACAGCCAATGTATTTTATGGATCTGTGTCAGCCAGGACTAACAGCAGTATAACATAAATGCAGAGAGGTAAATTCCACAAAGGAGAGGAGATCTCTTCTCTTTTTAGATGAGTGATGTCTGAAAAATGAGGCAAAGGGTCCTTTTTTAAAAATCTGCAATACTCAGCCATGATTCTTTGCATCTGCCATGTACAATTATGCAATAAATCCTGTATTTTTCTTCCCAAATAAAAGTACAAATTACTGAACAAAAAGTATTTTCGGAAAATCCAGAAGTTGTGGTCTCAATTCCGAATGAATGTGATAAAGGCTATTGTGGGTCATTTTTCACGAAGAACACAGACGAGAAGATCCAACCGTTTTGAGCAAGCAGCAGTCCTGGGTCAATCAGAGTTTAACTGCAGTCGGGTAGGGAAGTTTGCAGATTATCAGGTGCTTGTAAATCCAACTCAAATTGTAACCTCTCTCGGTGACAGCAATTGACTGCAGCATGAAATAGCTGACTTTTCCTTTCCCATTTTGTAATTTATATTTTAAGATTGCTCACTTATGATTTGTTAGGGGCAATGTCAATGTGACTGATAATCGATCACAGATTGAAATAAACAGATTGATAGACTGCACTGGGCAAGATTTTGCACAATCTACCATCCTATCTCTAGCCATTTGGGGTTTCTTGATGGCGGGTGTCAGGTATTTACTGCCAGACCACAAATATTCAATTAACTAAATTTATGAGCTATAATTTACTGCCCTCGGTACTAAAGCTATTAAATAGTGACATTTGCATTCCTTGTTATGAAGCAGAAGTACAGGGGAAAGAGCCTCCTCCAATGCACTGGTGGAAATAAAATTGTCTGGTTGAAGATTGTTGTTTTTCCACATCGTAAAGCTCTACAATCATCATTTTCCACTCGCATCACTCATACTGCTGAAGACACATCCAATAATGTCACCACAGAGAATCCTGCAGAATGACAACCAGGTTTGGCTATCGTGCCAATTGGGAGGTATCCAAATCAGGAAAAGATGGATCTGGCCACACAGTTCTATCGAACAATATAAACTCTCCACAGTTCATCACTGGCTTTAACTCTTGGCTTACTCAACCTCACCGACACCCCTTCGGGTAGAGACTGATGTGTCTACGTATCTTCCTGTCTGATGGGGCAAAACATCCAGGGAAGTGGCGCATCCTCATCCACAAAGCTCCACCCACCATGTTCTCCTTGTGTCCTCAAGATTTTGCAGATTGAAAATAAAAACTCTTTTGGAATGACTTTACCAACCAATCAACTACGTCTTCCTTTTAGAAAAACTATTCCCATCTCTTAAGTGGACAAGGTGAAGTTCTTAAAACTAGAAAATAAATGTTCAAGTGGGTCGAGCAGAATGTATTAGTGAAAATAGTGTGCCGTAAAAAGGAGTGGCATGGGGAAGAGACATTTTTTACAAAATAGGGCGAGCATAAAGAATGTGTTAAATTTATCATTTAACATTGTCTTTGGTATTTACTATATTCAGAGTAAAGCTATTGAGTAACTTTACCAAGTTTTCACGATTTTATTACTGCAGTTGTGAATATTTTACATCAATAATTGTGTTATTATAACTTATCAATGTTTTATCACTATTATTGTCTATTCAACGTGTTTTTATACTTCCAGGAATGCTGTACAAATTCTGTTTTTTGGCATCTTATATTTGTACTATTAGTATTCTATGAGCAATAACTGGGCAACAGAGTAGCACAGTGGTTAGCACTGTTGCTTCACAGCGCCAGGGTCCCAGATTCAATTCCCGGCATGGGTCACTGTCTTTGTGGAGTCTGCACATTCTCCCTGTGTCTGCGTGGGCTTCCTCCGGGTGCTCCGGTTTCCTCCCACAAGTCCTGAAAGACGTGCTGTTAGATGAATTGGACATTCTGAATTCTTTCTGTGTACCCGAACAGGCGGTGTAGTGTGGCGACTCGGGGCTTTTCACAGTAACTTAATTGCAGTGTTAATGTAAATAGGGGCTGGTTTAGCACAGTGGGCTAAACAGCTGGCTTGTAATGCAGAACAAGGCAGCAGCGCGGGTTCAGTTCCCATACCGGCCTCCCCGAACAGGTGCCGGAATGTGGCGACTAGGGGCTTTTCACAGTAACTCATTGAAGCCTACTTGTGACAATAAGCGATTATTATTAGGGGCTGGTTTAGCTCACTGGGCTAAATTGCTGGCTTTTAAAGCAGACCAAGGCAGGCCAGCAGCATGGTTCAATTCCCGTACCAGCCTCCCCGAACAGGCACCGGAATGTGGCGACTAGGGGCTTTTCACAGTAACTTCATTGAAGCCTACTCGTGACAATAAGGGATTTTCATTTTTTCATTTTCATGTAAGCCTACTTGTGACACTAATAAAGATTATTAAAACTGCTGCACTTCTTTAAAGCATCATAAGTTCTTCACCCAGAGAGTGGTCAGAATGTGAAAATTGGTGCCACATGCAGTGGCTAAAGTGAATACCATGGCCATGTTTCAGGAGAAGCTTGAAGCATGCATAATAAAGGAAGGAATCGGAGGTTATGTTGATAGGGGTCAGTTAAAGCAAAGAGTGGGAAGAGGATCATGTGGGGTATGAAGACTGACAGAGAACTGTTGAGCCAAATAGCCCGATTCTATGCTGTAGGTCCGATGCAATCACGTCAGGGTGATTCCACCCTGGATCATCAATATTTTGATGCTCTGTGACACACTCAGTTTTTTCCCCCTCAAATTTAAACCATGTAATGTGTTCTTTTAAAATAGCAGAGATGTTATTCTTCCTTTTGCATACATTCGGGGGATATGGTGCGACAGTGCACAGCCACACAATTCCTTGCCCAGTGAAGCAGTAGAGGCTCCTTCATTAAATGTTTTTAAGATAAAGATAGATAGTTTTTTCGCTCCCACACAAAATGAATAGATTTTGTTCACATACACTGAGGTGCAATGTTGTACCGAGCATTACAGAGTGACCACAAATGATGTCACCCTCCCCCCCCCAACCCGGAGCACAGGGAGAAATAATGACTGCTTCCTGCGATTGTGCGACATATTGGCCTCAAAACGTTAACTGTTTCTCGCTCTACAGATGACGCCAGGCTGCCTGTGCTTTTCCAGCTCTTTTTGATTTTATTTCAGGTTTCCGCATCCGCAGTATTTTGCTTCTATTCACGTGACAGTGAGATGATTCCACGCCCCAAGTTAGAATTTAGCGGCATGTGGCCACTCTGAAAGGGGACCAGAGGTTCTCCTTTTAAATAAGATTTTGTTGTGGGGGGTTCATTGAAAGAGGGCAGGGGAGTTACAAAAGCAGTGCCAGAGTTGGTGACTGGAGAAAGATGTAGATTTTAAACTTTCCGCTGAGGTGCAACATTTCCACCGGTAACTGCCCAAATGTATTTCCGCAGAAGTCAACACGGTGAGCGTGAATTCAAATCTCGCCATCTGTCATGGTGGGATTCGAACCCGGATCCCCAGAGCATTACACTGGGTCCCTGGATTACTGGCCCAGGGACAACACTTCTACGTCATGGCCTCCTTTTCATTTGCTGAAAAGCACTTTGGGACCTGGGGAGGAACAGCTGACCTACAATGGCAGCTTTACTTCCAGCCAGCAATTTGTCAATTGGGAAGATGGTTGATTACACTAAAGAAGGACATAGGAGCATAGCAAGCACATGGGATAAGTCCTACTTCTGGGGCAGGGTAACGATTAACACAAGCTGGCTGGACCAAATATCTTCTTGCCTCATGCTGCATATTTCGAAGTAACGCAGGACCACATTCCACTGAAGCGAGAAGTGTGATTATTTTGAGAAGAGCAAAAGCTCAGAGGAGTCATTTCTCTCTCTGCGCTGTCAAATATGTGCAATGTTGCATGTTTCAGTGTTCCCATTAGTGTTGTGATGACTTTGCACCGCCCCCCCCCTCCCCCCATCCAACTGCACCACATGGCAGTTTCAACAAATATATAAAACTAAAAAGAGTGGTTAAGGGAAATATTGGTCCTTTAGAGGATGAGAAGGGAGATTTAATAATGGGAGATGAGGAAATGGCTGAGGAACTGAACAGGATTTTTGGGTCGGTCTTCACAGTGGAAGACAAACATAACATGCCAGTGACTGATGGAAATGAGGCTATGACAGGTGAGGACCTTGAGAGGATTTTTATCACCAAGGAGGTAGTGATGGGCAAGCTAATGGGGCTAAAGGTAGACAAGTCTCCTGGCCCTGATGGAATGCATCCCAGAGTGCTAAAAGAGATGGCTAGGGAAATTGCAAATGCACTAGTGATAATTTACCAAAATTCACTAGACTCTGGGGTGGTCCAGGTGGATTGGAAATTAGCAAACGTGACACCACTGTTTAAAAAAGGAGGTTGGCAGAAAGCGGGTAATTATAGGCCAGTGAGCTTAACTTTGGTAGTAGGGAAGATGCTGGAATCTATCATCAAGGAAGAAATAGCGAGGTATCTGGATGGAAATTGTCCCATTGGGCAGACGCAGCATGGGTTCATAAAGGGCAGGTCGTGCCTACCTAATTTAGTGGAATTTTGTGAGGACATTACCAGTGCGGTAGATAACGGGGAGCCAATTGATGTGGTATATCTGGATTTCCAGAAAGCCTTTGACAAGGTGCCACACAAAAGGTTGCTGCATAAGATAAAGATGCATGGCATTAAGGGGAAAGTAGTATCATGGATAGAGGATTGGTTAATTAATAGAAAGCAAAGAGTGGGGATTAATGGGTGTTTCTCTGGTTGGCAATCAGTAGCTAGTGGTGTCCCTCAGGGATCAGTGTTGGGCCCACAACTGTTCACAATTTACATCGATGATTTGGAGTTGGGGACCAAGGGCAATGTGTCCAAGTTTGCAGACGACACTAAGATAAGTGGTAAAGCAAAAAGTGCAGAGGATACTGAAAGTCTGCAGAGGGATTTGGATAGGCTAAGTGAATGGGCAAGGGTCTGGCAGATGAAATACAATGTTGACAAATGTGAGGTTATCCATTTTGGTAGGAATAACAGCAAAAGGGATTATTATTTAATTGATGAAATATTAAAACATGCTGCTGTGCAGAGAGACCTGGGTGCGCTAGTGCATGAGTCGCAAAAAGTTGGTTTACAGGTGCAACAGGTGATTAAGAAGGCAAATGGAATTTTGTCCAGGGATGGAGTTTAAGACTAGGGAGGTTCTGCTGCAATTGTATAAGGTGTTAGTGAGGCCACACCTGGAGTATTGGGTTCAGTTTTGGTCTCCTTACTTGAGAAAGGACGTACTGGCACTGGAGGGTGTGCAGAGGAGATTCACTAGGTTAATCCCAGAGCTGAAGGGGTTGGATTACGAGGAGAGGTTGAGGAGACTGGGACTGTACTCGTTGGAATTTAGAAGGATGAGGGGGGATCTTATAGAAACATATAAAATTATGAAGGGAATAGATAGGATAGATGCGGGCAGGTTGTTTCCACTGGCGGGTGAAAGCAGAACTAGGGGACATAGCTTCAAAATAAGGGGAAGTAGATTTAGGACTGAGTTTAGGAGGAACTTCTTCACCCAAAGGGTTGTGAATCTATGGAATTCCTTGCCCAGTGAAGCAGTAGAGGCTCCTTCATTAAATGTTTTTAAGATAAAGATAGATAGTTTTTTGAAGAATAAAGAGATTAAGGGTAATGGTGTTCGGGAAGGAAAGAGGAGCTGAGTCCACAAAAGATCAACCATGATCTCATTGAATGGTGGAGCAGGCTCGAGGAGCCAGATGGCCTACTCCTGCTTCTAGTTCTTATGTTCTTATGGCGAATTTACCGTTATGTTGCTTACATCAACAATGGCTATAATTGCAAATGAATACACAGGTGTAGTGAGATGTGTAATAGCAATAATCAGTGTTGAATTTCCCAACCTCAAACAGCTCAATGGTGGGGGCAGCACAGTGGCACTGTGGTGAGCACTGCATCCTCACGGCGTCAAGGACCTGGGTTTTATCCCGGCCCCGGGTCACTGTCCGTGTGAAGTTTGCACATTCTCCTTGTGTCTGCGTGGGTCTCACCCTCACAGCCCAAAAAGATATGCAGGGTAGGTGGATTGGCCATGCTAAATTCCCCCTTATTTGGAAAAAACATTGGTATTCTAAATTTATATTTTTTAAAAAGCATTCAATGGTGCAGGTGCTTCAACTGGGCTGAATAACTCGGGTCTGCAGAGGTCTCAATTAGCCATTCCATACCCTTCCCTCTGCACCCCCACTCCGCGCAGCACCACCCCCAGATATAGATCACCAGCGTCGGGCCCTACCAATGGGTCATCCCCTTCAGGCCCCGCCCCTTTCCAGGACCCGCCCCGGCATACAATGGCCTCCGAACCCCTCCCCCGGCACTGTCACCACGTCAGGTCTCCATTTGTTGAGACCAGTCGTGATTCCCGATGGGGCAACGTCACACCGGCGGGTGGGAACATTGCACGTTCCTGGAAGATTCGGTGTTAAGGCAATTTTGCATATTGAAATATATTTAAATGAATGGTAATCAGGGGCGTCATTCTCCGACCCCCCCAGCGGGTCAGAGAATGGCCGTTGGCCGCCGTAAATCCCGCCCCCGCCGGTTGCCAAAGTCTCCGGTACCGGATATTTGGCGGGGGCGGGAATCGGGCCGCGCCGGTTGGCGGGCCACCCCGCTCGATTCTCCGGCCCGGATGGACCGAAGTCCCGCCGATAAATTGCCTGTCCCGCCGGCGTGAATTAGAGTACCTATTTACCGGTGGGACAAGGCGGCGTGGGCGGGCTCCGGGGTCCTGGGGGGGGGCGCGGGGCGATCTGACCCCGGGGGGTGCCCCCACGGTGGCCTGGCCCGCGATCGGGGCCCACCGATCCGCAGGCGGGCCTGTGCCGTGGGGGCACTCTTTCCCATCCGCCTCCGCTACGGTCTCCACCATGGCGGAGGCGGAAGAGACTCTCTCCACTGTGCATGCGCGGGAAACTGTCAGCTCCCGCGCATGCGCCGCCCCGACATGTCATTTCCGCGCCAGCTGGCGGGGCAACAAAGGCCGTTTCCGCCAGCTGGCGGGGTGGAAATCCCTCCAGCGCCAGCCTAGCCCCTCAATGTTGGGGCTCGGCCCCCAAAGATGCGGAGCATTCCGCACCTTTGGGGCGGCGCGATGCCCGTCAGATTGGTCCCGTTTTGGGCGCCAGTCGGCGGACATCGCGCCGTTTGGGGAGAATTTCGCCCCAGGTTCAAGCCCTCGCTGGGGGTGAACCTGCTTATGTCTGCTGGTGGGGCCCGGGAACATCGTAAACTGTTTTGCGTCTGGCGCAAATCATGTTAAAGGCGTCACTTGGAATCTCCCTGACATAGCGAGAGTGACGTTGGGTGCAACGTGGTCGGAACATTGCTCCCTATGAGGGTATTTCTTTGCAATCCAGATCTTAATGGATTTTTTGCATCTTCTCAGGAAAGTGGGCTGGCAGTTTTAGTGAGTCTGGAATAAAAAATAAAATCCAATCAATAAGCCCAGTGACAGTGGATGAAAACTACTCAAACTCAAGTGAGTTGCAAAAGATATGAGGCAGGCTGGTCCTTGATGGACCCTTTCTGAAAATCGCAGTTCCTATGATAACCCTCTGGTTACTTTCCCTGATGTTCATAGATCATAGAATTTACAGTGCAGAAGGAGGCCATTCGGCCCATCGAGTCTGCACCGGTTCTTGGAAAGAGCACCCCACCCAAGGTCAACACCTCCATCCTATCCCTATAACCCAGTAACCCCACCCAACACTATGGGCAATTTTGGACACTAAGGGCAATTTATCATGGCCAGTCCACCAAACCTGCACAGCTTTGGACTGTGCGAGGAAACCGGAGCACCTAGAGGAAACCCACGCACACACGGGGAGGATGTGCAGACTCCGCACAGACAGTGACCCAAGCCGGAATCGAACCTGGGACGCTGGAGCTGTGAAACAATTGTGCTATCCACAATGCTACCATTGTGCAGACTGATTTTGAACTGTGAACACAAATAATGCACCTTCAAGGAAAGGTGCTTGGGCGAATTACGAGGCAGTATTGTGCAAGGGAGAGGAGTCACTTTCATGCCAAGGTTATTGTAGCACACCTGCATGACCCTCAGCAATAATTGATTCTCACCCCACCCAACTGATGGCTCAATAATTCTCCTCAGGGTCCTGACGACCTGACCAAAGATATTTTATTCGAAAAAGGAACAAAATAAGAGGACCAAGCTGGACCATACAATCCTGTATGCTTCACCCGATACGTCTATGTATTTACATTGTGTATTTTATGTTTGCCCGATGTACTTTCTTTTCATGTACGGAATGATCTGTCTGAGCTGCACACAGAACAATACTTTTCACTGTACCTTGGTACACGTGACAATAAACAAATCCAACCCAATCCAATAATTTTTCCAGGATAAGAGCAGACTAATTGGTTATCCTGGCTGTTACTTTGGCAAATAAAGAGTGGACTTTCTGCCCAGTGTTCGAACTTACAACCTAAGCAACAGAGGATGACGTTATTTTCATTTTTTTCCCTCAAAGGTGTCAGTGATGGCATTGACAGAGACTGCTTTTACAATGCGAAAGGTCAAGCAGGACCTTGAATTGTAACGTCATCATTTTGAAACCCCTTATTCCGCCAATCTCTTCTGAGAAATACGTTTGTGTTTCTCATTGTTCATCTGCTTTTTTAAAAAATCGGAAATAGCTATTCTATTCTTTTGATGAGTCAATGTGTTTCATTATCAAACATACCACAATTGTGTTCCTTGTGCTGAAATGTTATTTTATTGCTTTAATGCTTCAGCATATTTAATAGCTTTTAATCCTTGGTGGCAGGGAGGAGGGGTATATTGATGAGATTACTTTTTAATTTGGCATTGGGACATTTAGAGGCTGTACTAGCTTTTAATTTAAAAACAAACAAACCGCAGTTGTAACAATTTCAAAAATACAAATTGCTTTTTCACAATTATAACACAAACTCTTTTGCGCAGGCTTTCTGAAAGACTCGAGCTCCAACACAATAGAATTTTAAATTAAATAATCAGTGCAGTAGTTCAGAGTTTTCCAACAATAAACAGCCCTCACATTCTGAACAGACGCAGAGGTCACTGTGATAACAACTATTTACCACAGAGATGCTAATCTCCATGCATGTGGTACATTTGCAACAAGTTATAATGTGAAAGCAATGCTGGACACAAGAGTGTTTATTCAGCGGAACAATCCCCAATTTGATTGAAATGCAAGTCGAGACAAAGGAATTGAGGAATCAGCGACCCTGATCTTTAAAATGCAGAGGAACCCCCAGTTTAAGCCATTCTGAAAGCTTGTGGTAAATAGTGTGATGTAAGTATCAGCTTTGTTGCTGATAGCATACTTGAAGCACATTAAATGCAGAGCATAGTCCAGAATACTGCTCAAGTCCAAAAGTGACTCCAGTTCCTCAGTGAAGGGGGAATTTTAGCTGTCTGCTTTGACAGGAAAGGGATAGTGTTCTATTGGCCCCCTGTTTTAAACCCTGCCCGGTGTGGGGAGGAAGATCAGGTGGGGTACATAACGGGCAGCTATTCTACCACCCCGCATTTTCCAAAATTACCAGAGGTTTAAATTATCCATTAATTTTTGTCTCCTAATATAATCATTGAATCTCTATGGTGCAGAAGGAGGCCATTCGGCCCATCAAGTTTGCACCACCCTCCAGAAAGAACACCTTACCTAGGCCCAACCTCCACACCCATCCCCTTAACCCAGTAACCGCACCTAAACTTTTGGATACTAAGGAGCAATTTATCATGGCCAATCCACCTAAACTGCACATCTTTGGACGGTAGGAGGAAACACACGCAGACATGAGGAGAAAGTGCAAACTCCACACAAACAGTCACCCAAGGCCAGAATTGAACCTGGGTTCCTGGCACTGTGAGGCAGCAGTGCTAACCACTCTGCCACATTGCTGCCCCCTAACGCCCTCTCATTTTGCTGAGCTGTTGGTTGTAAAACCAAATGACTTGGATGAGGGAGTTGAAGGGTGGGTCAGTAAATTTGCAGACGATACGAAGATTGGTGGAGTTGTGGATAGTAAGGAGGGCTGTTGTCAGCTGCAAAGAGACATAGATAGGATGCAGAGCTGGGCTGAGAAGTGGCAGATGGAGTTTAACCCTGAAAAGTGTGAGGTTGTCCATTTTGGAAGGACAAATATGAATGTGGAATATAGGGTTAACGGTAGAGTTCTTGGCAATGTGGAGGAGCAGAGAGATCTTGGGGTCTATGTTCATACATCTTTGAAAGTTGCCACTCAAGTGGATAGAGCTGTGAAGAAGGCCTATGGTGTGCTCGCGTTCATTAACAGAGGGATTGAATTTAAGAGCCGTGAGGTGATGATGCAGTTGTACAAAACTTTGGTAAGGCCACATTCGGAGTACTGTGTACAGTTCTGGTCGCCTCATTTTAGGAAGGATGTGGAAGCTCTGGAAAAGGTGCAAAGAAGATTTACCAGGATGTTGCCTGGAATGGAGAGTAGGTCTTACGAGGAAAGGTTGAGGGTGCTAGGCCTTTTCTCATTAGAGCGGAGAAGGATGAGGGGCGACTTGATAGAGGTTTATAAGATGATCAGGGGAATAGATAGAGTAGACAGTCAGAGACTTTTTCCCCGGGTGGAACGCACCATTACAAGGGGACATAAATTTAAGGTGGAAGATATAGGAGGGATATCAGAGGTAGGTTCTTTACCCAGAGAGTAGTGGGGGCATGGAATGCACTGCCTGTGGAAGTAGTTGAGTCGGAAACATTAGGGACCTTCAAGCAGCTATTGGATAGGTACATGGATTACGGTAAAATGATATACTGTAGATTTATTTGTTCTTAAGGGCAGCACGGTAGCATTGTGGATAGCGCAATTGCTTCACAGCTCCATGGTCCCAGGTTCGATTCCGGCTTGGGTCATTGTCTGTGCGGAGTCTGCACGTCCTCCCCGTGTCTGCGTGGGTTTCCTCCGGGTGCTCCGGTTTCCTCCCACAGTCCAAAGATGTGCGGGTTAGGTGAATTGGCCAATGATAAATTGCCCTTAATGTCCAAATTGCCCTTGGTGTTGGGTGGAGGTGTTGAGTTTGGGTATGGTGCTCTTTCCAAGAGCCAGTGCAGACTCAAAGGGCCGAATGGCCTCCTTCTGCACTGTAAATTCAATGATAATCTATGATTAATCTAGGACAAAGGTTCGGCACAACATCGTGGGCCGAAGGGCCTGTTCTGTGCTGTATTTTCTATGTTCTATGTTAACTATGATAGAAGAGAAAGCACTGCAGATGCTAGAAATCTGTAATAAAAACAGAAAATGTAGGAAATGCACTGCAGGCCAGGCCCACTTCTGTGGAGAGACTGCTGTCGGCTCTTGACTGCCCTCTGAGATGGTCCAGCAAGCCATTCTAACGTCAGGGGCATTAGGGATGGGCAACAAATGCAGGCAGGGCTGATCATTTTTAGCAGCCTTCTTGCTGCCCAGGCTGAGATCATCTCCTGTGGGATTTGGAACTTGCCTGGTCTTTGTAGCTCTATTACCGTACACAGAGCCACAGCTCCGTCAACTGGGCAGTCAAGAAACCCCAACAAATGAGCACTGCAGCCTTATTATAATATTTGAAGTTTGCTTTTAAATCTAAAAAAAAATCACAATGTAAAGATGGCACAACCCTGAAAATGAACAGTCACAGTGGATGATGGGACAGCACCAGGGAAACAGATGTTCAGCTACTGGAGAAACTCAACCTAAATGGAGATGAAATATCACTTTAATTCTGAAACGCCACAATGGAACCAACTGTCGTGCCAAGAGAAACTGTGGTAATTCCTAAATTGAATCGTACACATGACAGCACAGTAGCAGCCTATTTGGCTCAGGCAGTTTGCATTGGTGCTATTCTTCAATGGGAGTGATCTATTCTTGTCCTTTTTTCCCTTCTCTTTCCCTGCATCTTCTTACGTTGCTGAGGGAGAACAAGAATAGCAATTCATCATCAGGCACCATGAGTTTATTTTTTTCCGCTATTTGATTACATCAGGACTGATCTGTACCTCAAATACCAGCCTTCGAAGGCAGAAAGTGGGGATAAAGGGGTCTTTTTCAGGATGGCAGCCGGTGACTAGTGGTGTGTCTCAGGGGTCGGTACTGGGACCACAACTTTTCACAATATACGTTAATGACCAGGAAGAAGGAACTGAAGGCACTATAGCTAAGTTTGCAGATGATACAAAGATCTGTGGTGGGACAGGTAGTATTGAGGAAGCAGGCGGGCTGCAGAAGGACTTGGACAGGCTAGGAGAGTGGGCAAAGAAGTGGCAAATGGAACACAATGTGGAAAAGTGTGAGGTTATGCATTTTGGAAGGAGAAACGGAGGCATAGACTATTTTCTAAATGGGGAAATACTTAAGAAATCAGAAGCACAAAGGGACTTGGGAGTCCTTGTTCACGATTTTCTTAAGGTTAACGTGTAGATTCAGTCGGCAGTTAGGAAGGCAAATGCAATGTTAGCATTCATGTCAAGAGGGCTAGAATACAAGATAAAGGATGTACTTCTGAGGCTGTATGAGGCTCTGGACAAACCCCATTTGGAGTATTGTGAGCAATTTTGGGCCCCGTATCTAAGGAAGTGCTGGCCTTGGAAAGGGTCCAGAGGAGGTTCACAAGAATGATCCCTGGAATAAAGAGCTTGTCGTATGAGGAACGGTTGAGGATTCTGGGTCTGTACTCGTTGGAGTTTAGAAGGATGAGGGGAGATCTTATTGAAACTTACAGGATACTGCGAGGCCTGGATAGAGTGGATGTGGAGAAGATGTTTCCACTTGTAGGAAAAACTAGAACCAGAGGACACCATCTCAGACTGAAGGGGCAATCCTTTAAAACAGAGATGAGGAGGAATTTCTTTAGCCAGAGGGTGGTGAATCTGTGGAACTATTTGACGCCGAGGGCTGTGGAGGCCATATCACTGAGTGTCTTTAAGACAGAGATAGATAGGTTCTCGATTAATAAGGGGATCAGGGGTTATGGGGAGAAGGCAGGAGAATAGGGACGAGAAAAATATCAGCCATGATTGAATGGCGGAGGAGACTCAATGGGTCGAGTGGTCAAATTCTGTTCCTATGTCTTATGGTCTTATATCCCTCAATATCCTTATCGAACACAGTATCCCAATCTCATTCTTGAAAATCCACAACCCTTAGGGACAGGGAATTTTAATTTCCACCATCCTTCGGATCAATAAATATTCCTGATTTCATTCCTGAACAGTTGGGTTTTAAAATTATATTTGTCCCCCCCACCTCTTATTCTGGACCCCAGAGGATATAGTGTGGGTGAGTATTAACCTCCCCCAAATAAGTGGCTTTGTGTTGGAGAAGGTGTTAAAATGTTAAAAGTCTGAATCGCAACCCACCTCCCTCCAGTTTGACCAGAGGTGGAATGTCAATTTAAATATTACAATAAGGCTGCAGTGCTCAAATTTAACCATCATTTTAAATTTAACCAGGCCTCAGAAACCTGGGTACCTGCTTTTCCACTTATCTGCTGGAACGAGTTTCCCCAATCTCCACGATTACAGTCAGCCCTCAGGTTCTTCTCACCTTCGTCTCAACCCTGACCTTCATTCTTCCCTTTGGCCTCCGATCATGTCGCTGATCCTTCTGATCTCCACAAGGCCTCTGATCTCCCCTTTCTCCAGTCTCTGATTGCCCTTCTGGCCTCCGACCTCTCTCTCCTGCTCAAGTCTATGGTCTTCCTTCTGGTCAATCCTACTGCCTCCACACTGTCTTTGGTTTCTCTTTTGCTCCAGCCTCCAGTCTTTCCTCTGATCATCCCTCTGCCCCAGACTGTGAATTGTACACTGGCCTCCGGCCTTTCCAATTCCTCCCTCCCTTCTCGTGGTCTGGAGCCAGAAGGCCATCTACCTTTACCTGAAAAGCTTAAACTGGAAAACTGAAAAACAAAATGCCTATTCGACAGGGTCTGTGGGGAAACCTTTTTTTAATGTTTTCCTATTCTCAAAACAGCATGCCTCCCAACTATTCCTGGGTTATCCATCCTTGTTTCACGGTATCTGCTCGACTGAATTTGTCTATCAATTTAAATATCTCAATGAGATTACTCCTCTTTTAAACTTTTGGAAATACAAGTCAGATTTGTGTACCCTGGCCTCAGACATAAATAAATTAATCCCAGGCATTAGTTTGGTGAATCTGCACTCCGGAGCCCTCTAAGGAAGATTCTGTTGCAGAGTGGGGCAGCGTCCCCACCTCTCGGCCACAAGTTCTAGGTTCAATTCCGACTTCAGACCTTGATGACCATGGAAGGCGTGTGCACAACCTGTCCAAACGGGTCGATTGGCAGCCTGTAAATCCTTCCAAGAGGCCGAGCAGTGGGCAGTAAGATGGGGAGAGTTTTCTGGTCAGCCAAACTGTAGAGGGAAAAGGCAAACCACTGCAGTAGTTGCCCAAGCATAATCATGGACCAATCCAATGGCAGTCCATGGTTACCAATGCATTCTTAGGGCCCGGTACCTGAAGAAGGAGGAGGAGTTCCTCTAAGGACAGCATATTATTCTGGAGCTTCTCGGTACTGAACATAATTCTCCAGATGGGTTTGGTCAAAGACTTCGGGCAAACGTTTCCCATTAACCCTAGTCCTCCTGATTAAAATTGTCTGATAATACTTTTTCATCATTAATAGTCCCATATTTTCTGTTATTCATGTCACTTAATTCCAATTATTACACCATTTATATTGATTGAGTGTGTATGATGACTGTATTAATTAAGAGTCAACAATACTGATCCAATTTCCTATTAAATGCTGTTGTACTTTCTGCTTCAATAGACACTTGTGCTGAACATTCCATGTTCTAATACTACTCTGTGTGAAAACAAAATTCTTCCAACAACCCGTGACGAGTACAAATTATCAACAGATTAGCATCACCCGTCAGTCAACACTTTAACTCTCAATAGTCAAATTGACATCAAGTCGCTTGTTGTCCACCTCACCAGGTTATTTTCTTCGAATGAATCATTCACTGGATTGCGCGATACATCAATAATTCACCACTTGGTCATTTAGGAATTTATTGATCAAGTTAAACAAATCCGTCGACAGAACTGGACCAAAATAAAATTTGATTCTATTCACGTTCTGTATTTTGATTCTGACAACTAAGCAATATGGATTGGTCCAAGACCATTGAGAGTGATTTATTCCCCTAAAGTATGAGGCAGATTTACTAAGGCGATCCCGAGTATGAAGTGACTGTCATATGAGGAAAGATTAGCAGGTTGGGTCTGTACTCCTTGAAGTTCAGAAGAATGAGAGGTGGTATGATTGAAACATTTAAGATTCTTAGGGGGTTAGACAGGGTAAATGATGGGAGGATGTTTCCACTCATGGGAGAGTGTAGGACCAGAGGGCACAGTTGCAGAATAATTTTTTAAAAAAGATGTCATGAAGAGTCCACACCGAGTTGTATCAAAGAAACTTAGGCTTATTTACTAGGCTATAATACACAGCTCCTGATTGTTTCCAACCGGGTCTTAACAGGTCAGTGCTGAACTGGCAGACTTTATATACCACATAGATCGGGTTTTGCCCACATCCGGGGGAGTTCATACTCCGCAAGGGACACGGGGAAGACAATCATTCCCACCCCTTCAGTCCCATACAGGTTATGATAGATTTGAGGGCAGCACGGTGGCGCAGTGGGTTAGTCCTGTTGCCTCACGGCACCGAGGTCCCAGGTTCGATCCCGGTTCTGGGTCAATGTCTGTGTGGAGATTGCACATTCTCCCCGTGCTTGCGTGGGTTTCGCCCCCACAACCCAAAGATGTGCAGGGTAGGTGGATTGGCCACGCTAAATTGCCCCTTAATTGGAAAAAATTAATTGGGTACTCTAATTTTTTTTTTAAAAAGATAGATTTGAGGAAGAAGTTCTTCTCTCAAAGAGTGGTGACTCTGGAATTCTTTGGCCCAGGAAGCTGTGGAGGGCGAGTCCTTGAACATTTTCAAAGCTGGTGTCGACAGGTTTTTAAATCAGTCAGGGGATTAAAGGGTACGGAGATAAGAACAACCATGACGTTATTGAATGGCGGAGCAGGCTCGAAGGGCTGAATGGCCCACTCCTGTTCCAACTCCTTATGGTCTTATAAAGGGAGTTACCACATATTTTAAATGAGGCAACAAAAGTTTCACAGCAAAGTGGGAATTTAGCACCGACATAGGCTAGTTTAGCTTAGTGGGCTGGACAGCTGGTTGGGAACAAGGCCAGCAGCGCAGGTTCAATTCCCGTACCAGCTTACCCGAACAGGCACTGGAATGTGGCGACAAGGGGCTTTTCACAGTAACTTCATACTTGTGACAATAAAAGGCTACTTTACAAAATTGAAATTATCAGTCATTTTGTATGAAGTAGCGTTGAATTATGAGTAGGCCACAAAACTACAAAACCAGACATCAAGCATCATCTGCAGGTAAATGAACAGGTGGGACATTTACACATTCCCATAGTGCCACCTGCCAAGACAGTGACTTTACTGACAAGAAAACATGTCCAATAAGCTTCTCACGTCCACCCCTCGCACCTTGAGAACAACAAACCATGGTAGAAATCGTGATTGCAATCAGCATTAGTATTATATAAATATTCATATCAAATCCCAAAGCAAACCAATTTGTCTGCCGAGGGCTGAGTGACGCTTTTAATCTGCACCTCATTGGAGCAGAGGCACACCCGTGGCCTGTGCTCCTTATCTTTATTCTATTCTCAAAAATTTGTAATTGTAACCTCTTGTACAAGGTCAAACCCTCTCCCTTCATAATACAGTTCTTGTGAGCTGCCTCTCCCGAACTCAGAGCCTGTACAGTTCTCCCTATGTTACAATGAAGTTCTGTACTGAACGGCATGGCTGAAGTTTAATTTGCAAAATGTTCAGGAGGAGGAGGTCACCTGAACACCAACTTATATTCAACGTATTAGGCTGCAATTATCTTTCGGTGAAAGCACGCACTTCAGTTTTAAATCTCCATTTTAATTTTCACAAATCCATAGCTGCATTGTTTCCTCTCATTCGGAGTGTAAAGTGCTTATAATCTGTCTCTGAAACCCATCTGTAATTGACGCTCAAGCGCAATTCCCTCACCATTTCAATTGTCACTCCATTTAAAACATTCCAGCATTCTCCCTTCCCACACCGCACCCCCCCCCCCCCCCCCCCACCACCACCACCACGCCCACCGCCATTTCATTTCTCATCACCCCTCAGTTGCCATCAGATTTTACACTTCAGGCATGTGGTACAACTTCATTGAATTGTCTCCTGTTTCCTTCATTCCTTCCCTGCGGAGCTTCACCCCAGCAAGGGACGGAGAAGGAAGACAGCACTTTCTGGGGTGTAGCTCCGCAGGCACTGAATGACTGTCCTTCAGTACATCAGCTGAGTAGCCAATTTCCAAGTGAGCTTTGCCAGTGAGCGTCTGCAGGCTATTCAGCTATGGGAGCAACACCGGCGTGCACAATGCCGCCATCCAACACCTCTCTCCACCCCCGCCCCCCCCCCCCCCCCCCCCCCCCAACACACACACACACACCGTCTCCCAAAGTGTCTGGACTTTCAGCAGGATTCTCTTGAATAGCAAAAGCTACTTGGTCGGGCGATTGCTAATGAGGTCGATAGGACTGTCCCTACTGTCACTCCCACACTGATAACAGGTGGAGGGTGGAACCTGGGATCTTGTCATTCTTACCAGCTCAGTTATTCACACTGCCTGAAGCTTAACAACTGGGAGCTCTTAATATTGACATTTAGAAGAAAAGCAGTGCCCTCAATGGTTAAAAGGGTGATACTGGTCTTTGTCAGTTCCAGAAAACAGGCGCAGAATGAATCAGCTTCCAGTTTTAATGTGTGACTGCTTTCCTTATCCTCTGAAGTCAATCATATACACCATAAACTGGGCCACTGGTTTGTTATGAGCACACCCCACACCCACCGGCAAAGACTAACTCCCTCTTTTTATTGTTAAATGTAAGACACAGATTTAAATAAACCATAAGCACAATGCTTACATTCTATGCTCATCTAAAAATCTGTATATTTATATTAGCTACTACATTATCTAGACTTGAAGTCAAGACTGGACAGCTATCGCCTGTATTACACAAGAACAATTTATCACTACCACAAGTAATGCCATATGACTGTGTGCAGAGAAGCAAAGTAGCACAATTACACAGGAAGGCACTCAGGCAGAAAACACAGTAACACTGCAACGCCATTTTTGAAATGGAAAGAAAAAGTTCTAATTTACAGACCACCATCATTGTTTGGGAGATGAATCCTGTGCCCTTTGACCTGATGGATACCATTACTGTGGAATGGGCTTTCTTCTGCCAAAATGTTGGCATGGCACCTAATGTTACTATCAGTTGCTCCTGTATTATCTGTAGCTTAGGCCAAATTCAGAGTAAATAAAGTTCACCCTGCCACTCTTACAAGTTGCACCATGCTTGTAAGGATACCGGACCAGACCTTAACATTTGTTCGGACACCAGACAAGAACCCCAAATAATTTTCAATCTGTAAAACTGTGAGGAAAGGATACTTCAGCCCAGGAATGGTGACTTTGACTAATAGGTATCTTTTATATTAAAACAAACTTTAATTTAAACACGGAATTAATCACAACAATAACAAAGCAATAGCTTTATAATTTTCAGTTAAGCAGTTCTTAAATAAAAGGAAACTTGCTATCTACATCGGCCACTAATTCCAACTAAGCAACACAATACGTTCAAATGCCACTTATAAATACAGTTAACAAAACAAGTTACCTGCTTATCTGTGTAGACACCTTTGGAGAGAGATCCTTTCAAGAGCAGATACAGTACACTTCTGCTCACCCTGGTGGCATTTGGCAAAACTGCTATCAACATAAAATCCTATAACAGACTGCAAAACTACAGACGGACCTGGCTCCTTCCATTAATTACATCATCTGTATCCTACTAAGTTGCTACCCTGAAGAAATACTGCTCTTCTCTCGAATAAATATCCCCCACTTTCTATACCTTTTAGCTTTGACTTTGCCATCTGGACTCGAAACGTTAGCTCTTTCCTCTCCTTACAGATGCTGCAAGACCTGCTGAGATTTTCCAGCATTTCCTCTTTTGGTTTCAGATTCCAGCATCCGCAGTAATTTGCTTTTATCTACTAAGTTCCATGATCTGCTTAGCTAGGAATAAATTCAATCCTTCATAAATTATCTACATTCCAGGGAATCCAGTGATCACAACACTATTTCATTAGCCTTTTATCTGTAACCAGGTTGGAATGAATGATTACCTCACCTTTTATGACTCTTTAATTACAGCTTTATTAGACACACTGGGCGAAATTCTCCCCCAACGGTGGGATGTCCGCCGACTGGCGCCAAAGACGGCGCCAATCAGACGGGCATCGCGCCGGCCCTAAGGTGCGGAATGCTCCGCATCTTTGGCAGCCTCGCCCCAACATTGAGGGGCTAGGCCGACACCGGAGGGATTTCCGCCCCGCCAGCTGGCGGAAATGGCGTTTGTTGCCCCGCCAGCTGGCGCGGAAATGCGGCGCATGCGTGGAAGCGTCAGCGGCCGCTGTCAGTTTCCCGGCGCATGCGCGGGAGCGTCAGCGGCCGCTGTCAGTTTCCCGCGCATGCACAGTGGGGAGAGTCTCTTCCGCCTCCGCCATGGTGGAGGCCGTAGCGGAGGCGGAAGGGAAAGAGTGCCCCCACGGCACAGGCCCGCCCGCGGATCGGTGGGCCCCGATCGCGGGCCAGGCCACCGTGGGGGCACCCCCCGGGGTCAGATCGCCCCATGCCCCCCCCCCCAGGACCCCGGAGCCCGCCCACGCCGTCTGGTCCCGCCGGTAAATACCAGGTTTGATTTACGTCGGCGGGACAGGCAATTCCTGGGCGGGACTTCGGCCCATCCGGGCCGGAGAATCCAGCGGGGGGTCCCGCCAACCGGCGCGGCCCAATTCCCGCCCCCGCCCAATCTCCGGTACCGGAGACTTCGGCGGGGACGGGGGCGGGATTCACGGCGGCCAACGGCCATTCTCCGACCCGGCGGGGGTCGGAGAATGACGCCCACTGTCTATATGTATTTTAAACCGAGGTTTAATAACATTACTGCCACAAATATAAAATATAATGTGCTAGATTCTCCAGTTTCCCAGCCGCGTGCTTCTCAGTGGTGCGCCTTTCGCATGCGGCGGGATTCTATACTTCCGTCACTTATCATTGGGATTTCCCACTGAAGCCACCCTACTCCGCCAGAAAACTCATAGGCGGCAGAGTGTTACCATCCGGAGAAATGAATCGCAATGGCCGAAGATTTCCAAGCCAATATATAACAATCTCTATATTCACTGCATGCTCAATAGCATGTTATGAATGGGTAGAACAGCGGATAATTTTCCCCCCTTTCTCTCTCAGTTGACCGCATTAAAATATGGGCCGGGATTCACCCCTACCCGGCGGGGCAGGGGGTCCCGGCGTGTTGGAGTGGCGTGAACCACTCCGGCATCGGGCTGCCGAAAAGGTACGGAAGTCTCCGCACCTTTAGGGGCCAAGCCCTCACATTGAGGAGCTAAGCCCGCGCCGGAGTGGTTCCCACTCTGCCAGCTAGCGTAAGTCTGCGCATGCGCCGGAGCGTCAGCGGCTGCTGACGTCATACCGGCGCATGCGAAGGGGCGGAGGTCTCTTCCGCCTCCACCATGGTGAAGACCATGGCGAAGGCGGAAGAAAAAGAGTGACCCCACGGCACAGGCCCGCCCGCCAATCTGTGGGCCCCGATCGCGGGCCAGGCCACCGTGGGAGCACTTCCCGGGGTCAGATTGCCCCGCGTCCCCCCATCCCCCCAGGACACCGGCGCCGCCAATCCCGCCGGTCTGATAGGTGGTTTAATCCACGCCGGCGGGAGAGGCCTGTCAGCAGTGGGACTTCGGCCAATCGCGGGCTGGAGAATAGCCGCGGGGGGGCCCGCCGACCGGCGCGGTGCGATTCCTGCCCCCGCCATATCTCAGGGGGGCGGAGAATTTGGGACACGACGGGGGCGGGTTTGACGCCGGCCCCGGGCGATTCTCCGACCTGGCGGGGGGTCGGAGAATCCTGCCCATGTTTCAAGAGGATTGTTTTAACCCTTTGGGTGCTGTGACATTAAAGAACAGACACTAGTAGGCTTTCTGTAAGTTTAAATTACAAGAAAGTGATAAACGTTTATTTCCACAACACTCGAAATGTAAATCAACAAACACTCAAAGTAAAAGATTATTTCTAGATATGTAACATGCACTTAGATTACTAGAAGAGCAAAACAGAATCAGGGGCGAAGTTCTCCGGAAACGGCGCGATGTCCGCCGACTGGCGCCCAAAACGGCGCAAATCAGGCGGGCATCGCGCCGCCCCAAAGGTGCGGAATGCTCCGCATCTTTGGGGGCCGAGCCCCAACATTGAGTGGCTAGGCCGGCGCCGGACGAATTTCCGCCCCGCCAGCTGGCGGAAACGGCCTTTGTTGCCCCGCCAGCTGGCGCGGAAATGACATCTCCGGGCGGTGCATGCGCGGGAGCGTCAGCGGCCGCTGACAGTTTCCCGCGCATGCGCAGTGGAGGGAGTCTCTTCCGCCTCCACCATGGTGGAGACCGTGGCGGAGGCGGAAGGGAAAGAGTGTCCCCACGGCACAGGCCCGCCCGCGGATCGGTGGGCCCCGATCGCGGGCCAGGCCACCGTGGGGGCACCCCCCGGGGCCAGATCGCACCGCGCCCCCCCCCAGGATCCCGGAGCCCGCCCGTGCTGCCTTGTCCCGCCGGTAAGGTAGGTGATTTAATTTACGCCGGCGGGACAGGCATTTTAGCGGCGGGACTTTGGCCCATCCGGGTCGGAGAATCGAGCGGGGGGGCCCGCCAACCGGCGCGGCGGGGGGTCGGAGAATTTCGCCCCAGGGTACTTCTTTCCAGCCCTTAACATGGTGGCTGAATAGGTTACAAGCCTAAAGATTTCTCTCCTGTTCCTTGAAGGCAAATGAAGGTCGGAGGTATCCAGCTTTCCAGTCAATGTTGAGATCGAGCCTCTGAAGAAAAGAATAATAATCTTGCAGGTAAAACAAATTAGCCTTTCTTCAATGCCTGAGATGACTTCCTTTTTGAGGCAGTTATCCTTTCCTTGTGCTGGGCAAGGGCTCTCCCTCTGAAGTGCTGGTCTCAGACCAACTTACTGGGCTGCCCTTATGGATTGATCAGGCATTGGCTCCCTCTCCAGCCAATTTCGATCATGTGTTAACAGCTTTGATGTATTCCGTTCTCAAAACAGTGGGTTTATGTCAATGCAATTGACACACAGTGGGGGATATTTGAAATTCCATCGATGTTCCAACCTTGCTCATCCCCACTGAATGACTTCATGTGAAATGCTGGTTTCATGGGACCAACCACTGTCATTTTGAATCTCATGCATTGAAATGTTCAGAGGCAACGAATTAGCACCTGGTGAGGCCATTAACATTTCAAGTGACTTCCCAGAGCTATGTCCAGACACATCTCTGTGGAAACAACAAAAGTGATCACCTGACCTTCTAGATTCCATTTTGTGAAGAAGATTCTCCGCTCCTGCGCCTGTTGGGAGAATCGCCTGGGCCGCCAATATTTCCCGGAACGCCGGTCCGACGCCCTCCCGCGATTCTCCCAAGCAGCGGGAACGGCCCGGTCGAGTTCCGCGGGCCGCAGGCCGCAGAATCGCCGGAGACACCCAAAGTAGCGATTCTCCGGCACCCCCGCTGTTCTCAGGCCCGGATGGGCCGAGCGGCCAGGCCAAAACGGCGGGTTCCCCCCGGCGCCGTCCACACCTGGGGCGAAATTCTCCCCCAACGGCGCGATGTCCGCCGACTGGCGCCAAAAACGGCGCCAATCAGACGGGCATCGCGCCGGCCCAAAGGTGCGGAATGCTCCGCATCTTTGGGGGCCGAGCCCCAACATTGAGGGGCTAGGCCGGCGCCTGAGGGAGTTCCGCCCCGCCAGCTGGCGGAAACGGCGTTTGTTGCCCCGCCAGCTGGCGGAAATAGCATTTGTTGCCCCGCCAGCTAGCGGAAATGGCGTTTGTTGCCCCGCCAGCTGGCGCGGAAATGCGGCGCATGTGTGGGAGCGTCAGCGGCCGCCGACAGTTTCCCGCGCATGCGCAGTGGGGAGAGTCTCTTCCGCCTCCGCCATGGTGGAGGCCGTGGCGGAGGCGGAAGGAAAAAGTGCCCCCACGGCACAGGCCCACCCGCGGGTCGGTGGGCCCCGATCGCGGGCCAGGCCACCATGGGGGCACCCCCTGGGGTCAGATCGCCCCGCGCCCCCCCCAGGACCCCGGAGCCCGCCCACGCCGCCTGATCCCGCCGGTAAATACCAGCTTTGATTTACGCCGGCGGGACAGGCAATTTCTGGGTGGGACATCGGCCCATCCGGGCCGGAGAATTGAGCGGGGGGTCCCGCCAACCGGCGCGGCCTGATTCCCACCCCCGCCCAATCTCCGGTACCGGAGACTTCGGCGGGTGCGGGATTCACGGCGGCCAACGGCCATTCTCCGACCCGGCGGGGGGGTCGGAGAATGACGCCCTGGTCGCTGCCGTCGGGAACAGCGTGCGAACGCTGGGAGGGGGATCCTGCACTGGGGGGTACCTCAAATCTGGGGTCCTCTCTGAAGGAGGACCTCGTTCCTTCCGCGGCCCCGCAAGATCCGTCCGCCATCTTCTTGCGGGGCGGATTTAGAGAGGACGGCAACCACGCATGCGCGGGTGACGCCAGTTATGCGGCGCCGGCCGCGTCATCTATGCGGCGCCACCTTTACCCGGGCGACAAGGCCTGGCGCGTGTAGATGACGTGGCCCCGATCCTAGCCCATTGTCAGGGCCTGAATCGGTCGGGAGCGGGGCCGTTTCGCGCCGTCGTGAACCTCGACGGCGTTCACGACGGCGCGGCCACTTCGGCGCGGGAGTGGAGAATCCCGCCCACAGTGTCCTTATTACATGTTGCTTTTCAAAAAGCAAGTATTAAACTCCCAATACACTTTACGGGCACATGACAGGACCATAACACACTGAAGAAGAACTCTTGTCACGCCAGAGTAATACACTGCTCACAATATCTTCCCTCATGCACTGTGGGTGAGACTGGCAATGTAATTAGAATTTATTTTTGCATCTTCACAACATCAGGCCATCCCAAAACACTTCATGGCCAATGAAGTGTACTTTTGAAGTGCGGTAACTGTTGTGACGTTGGGAAATGTAGCCGCTGATTTGTATAGAGCAAAATATCAAAGGGGTAATGCCAGCTAACCTGGGGCGTCATTCTCCGACCCCCCGCCGGGTTGGAGAATGGCCGTTGGCCGCCGTGAATCCCGCCCCCGCCGGTTGCCGAAGTCTCCGGTACCGGATATTTGGCGGGGCGGGAATCGGGCCGCGCCGGTTGGCGGGCCCCCCCCCCGCTTGATTCTCCGGCACAGTTGGGCCGAAGTCCTGCCGATAGATTGCCTGTCCCGCCGACGTAAATTAAAGTACCTATTTACAGGTGGGACAAGGCGGCGTAGGCGGGCTCCGGGGTCCTGGGGGGGGCGCGGGCGATCTGGCCCCGGGGGGTGCCCCCACGGTGGCCTGGCCTGCGATCGGGGCCCACCGATCCGCGGGCGGGCCTGTGCCGTGGGGGCACTCTTTCCCTTCCGCCTCCGCAACGGTCTCCACCATGGCGGAGGCAGAAGAGACTCCCTCCACTGCGCATGCGCGGGAAACTGTCAGCGGCCGCTGACACTCCCGCGCATGCGCCACCCCGACATGTCATTTCCGCCCCAGCTGGCGGAGCAACAAAGGCCGTTTCCGCCAGCTGGCGGGGTGGAAATTCCTCCGGCGTCGGCCTAGCCCCTCAATGTTGGGGATCGGCCCCCAAAGATGCGGAGCATTCCTCACCTTTGGGGCGGCGCGATGCCCGTCTGATTGGCGCCGTTTTGGGCGCTAGTCGGCGGACATCACGCCGTTTGGGGAGAATTTCGCCCCAGGTTGGTAATGTAAGCTAAGCGATAAATAGCAGCTTTTGCCTTGCAATAACTGCCTTGCAGCGTCTGCCTTTTATGCCCACCAGACAGGGCAAACGAGGGCGGCACAGAGGTTAGCACTGTTGCCTCACAGCTCTAGGGGCCCCTGTCTGATTCAGACGTCGAGTGAGTGTCTGAGTGAGGTTTGTACATTCTCCCTTTGTCTGCGCGGGTTTTCTTCGGGTGCTCCAGTTTCCTCCCACAGTCCAAAGATGTGCAGGTTAGATGGATTGGCCAAGCTAAATTGTCTTTAGTGTCCAAAGGAAAGGTTAGGTGGGGTTCCAGGAATAGGGTGAGTGGGCCTGGGTAGGGTGCTCTTTCAGAGAGGGTCGGTGCTGACTCAATGGGCGGAATGATCTTCCTCTGCACTGCAGTGATTATATGATTCTGTTCCATAACTTAAGTTTAATGCCTCATCTGACAGACGGCAACAGTGCAGCACTTCCTCAGTACTACAGGAAGTGCCAGTCTAGATTACATGCTCACAAGTCTCTGAAGTGTGACTCAAACCCACATCCTTCTGACTTGGAGAGTAGGGTGGCAGCACTCCTCCAAGGCTGACCATTCAATGCAAATCATTTTATTTTTAAAAATAAATTTAGTATACCGAATTCATTTTTTCCAATTTAGGAGCAATTTAGCATGACCAATCCACCTACCCTGCACATCTTTGGGTTGTGGGGCAAAACCCATGCAGACACGGGGAGAATGTGCAAACTCCACACGGACAGTGACCCAGAGCCAGGATCAAACCCGGGACCTCGGCGCCATGAGGCAGCAGTGCTAACCACTGCACCACCGTGCTGCCACTGCAAATCATTTTAAATACCGACAAATTTGTTCTGTGGACTTGGGTGTTCCCCTGGCAAACTACCTGAGGCAACATAAATGCAAGTCATTTACAGAAAGATCAGGAACAATGCAGAATAAAAATGTGAATACTGGAACTCTGAAATTAGAAAACAGAAGACGCTGGAAAGCCCAGTGTAGGGCAGGCCAACCAGCATTCCGGATCCTTCATCAATTGCTAACCCAGGATCATCCCGAAATACCAACCTTTCTTTCCATTTCAGGTAGAGGTCAGTTAAGGCATCTGGGGCGCAATTCTCCGACCCCCCGCCGGGTCGGAGAATCGCCGGGGGCTGGCGTGAATCCCGCCCCCGCCGGCTGCCGAAGTCTCCGGCACCGGAGGTTCTGCGGGGGCGGGAATCGCGCCACGCCGGTTGGCGGACACCCCGTTCAATTCTCCGGCCCGGATGGGCCGAAGTCCCGCCGCTAAAATGCCTGTCCCGCCGGCGTAAATTAAATCACCTACCTTACTGGCGGGACAAGGCGGCGCGGGCGGGCTCTGGGGTCCTGGGGGGGGCGCGGGGCGATCTGGCACCGGGGGGTGCCCCCACGGTGGCCTGGCCCACGATCGGGGCCCACTGATCCGCGGGCGGGCCTGTGCCGTGGGGGCACTCTTTCCCTTCCGCCTCCGCCACGGTCTCCACCATGGTAGAGGCGGAAGAGACTCCCTCCACTGCGCATGCGCGGGAATGCTGTCAGCGGCCGCTGACGCTCCCGCGCATGCGCCGCCCGGAGATGTCATTTCCGCGCCAGCTGGCGGGGCACCAAAGGCCATTTCCGCCAGCTGGCGGGGCGGAAATTCCTCCGGCGCCAGCCTAGCCCCTCAATGTTGGGGCTCAGCCCCCAAAGATGCGGAGCATTCCGCACCTTTGGGGCGGCGCGATGCCCATCTGATTTGCACCGTTTTGGGCGCCAGTCGGCGGACATCGCGCCGTTTCCGGAGAATTTCGCCCCAGTTCTTTTTTTTAATTTCTGAGCTGGATACAAACCACAGGTGAAAAGGGATTTTCAGAGGGACTACGGCCTTTACATAAACATAGAACATAGAACATGCAGTGCAGAAGGATGACATTCGGCCCTTTGAGTCTGCACTGACCTACTTAAGCCCTCACTTCCACTCTATACCCGTAACCCAATAACCCCTCCTAACCTATTTGGTCACTGAGGGCAAGTTATCATGGCCAATGCACCTAACCTGCACGTCTTTAGACTGTGGGAGGAAACCGGAGCACCCGGAGTAAACCCACGCGGGGCGAACATGCAGACTGCACAGACGGTGACCCAGCGGGGAATCGAATCTGGGACCCTGGCGCTATGAAGCCACAGTGCTATCCACTTGTGTTACCGTGCTGCTTTGAGTAGGTAATTTTCAGACAGGACGGAACCCGGGACAGCACAGTAGCACAAGTGGCTAGCACTGTGACTTCACAGCACCAGGGACCCAGGTTTGATTCCCCACTGGGTCACTGTCTGTGCGGAGTCTGCACGTTCTCCCCGTGTCTGCATGGTTTTCCTCTGGGTGCTCCAGTTTCCTCCCACAGTCCAAAGACGTGCAGGTTAGGTGGATTGGCCATGATAAATTGCCCTTAATGTCCAAAAAAGGTTAGAAGGGGTTATTGGGTTACAGGGATAGGTGGAAGTGAGGGCTTAAGTGGGTTGGTGCAGACTCGATGGGCCGAATGGCCCCCTTCTGCACTGTATGTTCTATGTTCTATCCCATTTCATAGCGGTGATGCTCATCTAATGATGCTCAGTCTTTCTCCTCTGCCATGAACAGAAAGGGTCCCCAGTTCTGCCAC
Organism: Scyliorhinus torazame; assembly: GCF_047496885.1. Taxonomy (NCBI): domain Eukaryota; kingdom Metazoa; phylum Chordata; class Chondrichthyes; order Carcharhiniformes; family Scyliorhinidae; genus Scyliorhinus; species Scyliorhinus torazame. Next base: position 72,798,902 of record NC_092719.1, on the reverse strand, counting down.
CATTTTAGCAGAAGACTGTGGGATCACTCAAGAATCCGGGAGTATCAGAAACAAACCAGAAAGTCCCAAACTTCTCTGTAGGTTTTGAATTGCTGTAAAAATCTTACTATGATTTTCTGCAGATGATTTCCACACAAAGTCCATCAGAGGCTCTTCAGCCATGTTAATCTTTGTAACTAGCGTGGTAGGTGTAGCTGTGCGGTTCAGGCATCCAGTTTTTAATGACAGACAGAATATTGGGTGAGAGTTGCTGGTTCCCAAGTTCATTTTTTCCTAAAGTTCCCAACTTATTCCAGCAGGGCCTTTACCAGTCTGCTCGTGGGTCCCAATTCTCCTGGTATCGGAGGAAATCAGAAAGAACTGTTAACAAGTCGATTAACCTCCAGTCACCCACACATTCTAGGCCACTGGCTGTGCGTAACTGCCAGTTCAAGGGCTCAGGCACATTTTGGAGACACATAGGGTGGCTTAAAATACAGATGTCGGTGTTGCAGTGTTTCCAAGACACTGGGTGAGCAGCACCATAAGATTACTAACGTTCACAATATTGGGCTTGAAAGCAGCGGTGCAGCACAATCAGAGCAGGAAGTCAGGAGCTTCACAGAGATCTTACGATATATAATCGTGTGAAAATCATAAAATAACTAGCACATTACAGACTGCAGAAAACTTTTTACAGTTCAACACTTTTATTTCACTGATTACATGTACTCTGAAGAACTGGTGATCAGTCTTCTGTGGTCCACGGTACAATATTGCTCCATTAGTCAGGCAGAAGGATGTGAACATACGCAAAGTTAGACAATGTGTCAGTCTTTCCTCAGGTCAACATGTCTTTTACTGGATCAGACCGGTTTATTAGTGACCAATATAACCTGCTCCTTGTACATGGCTGGAAAATCCCAGTCGCCAACTCACTTGAGGAACAAGTTGCTCTGGAGTTTTAATGAGTTGGAATTTTTTTTTTTTTTTTTAATCAATTGCTGTGATTAATATTTCAGTTCAAAGTAAAATTGACCGACTGTCATGGAGCAGATCAGGATTCAGCTTAGGGGTGACCATTGCGACAGTGATGGGTTCAGATGTCTAAATGCGCAGTCTGAGGAGCTGAGACCCACAGTTAATATGTCCATCTTTGGCAACATCCTACCCTATCATCAGCTGTATACGTTGGTCCTCACTCACACAGATATTTGACTGATTTCTTCGAAAAAATGCAAACACTCAGTATCTTTATGAAAGGCAGCTCAGTCAGCTGATTAGAAGAAACATAGAACAAATAGGAGCAGGAGGAGGCCATTCAGCCCTTCAGGCCCGCTCGCCACTCATTCTGATCGTGGCTGATCATCCAACTCAATAGCCTAATCTCGCTTTCCCCCATATCCTTTGATCTCCTTTTCCCTAAGTGCTCTAACTAACTGCTTCTTGAAACCATACAATGTTTTGGACTCAAATACTTCCTGTGGTAATGAATTCCACAGGCTCACCACTCTCTGGGTGAAGACATTTCTCCTCCTCTCTGTCCTAAATGGTCTCCCCCGTATCCTCAGACTGTTACCCCTGGTTCTGAACACACCCACCATTGAAAACATCCTTCCTGCATCTATCCTGTCCAGTCCTGTCAGAATTTTATAGGTTTCTATGAGATCCCCTCTCATTCTTCTGAACTCCAGCGAATATAATCCGAAGTGATTCAATCTCTCCTAGAATGTCAGTCCTGCCATTCCAGGAATTAGTTTGGTAAACTTTAGCTGAACTCCCTCTATAGCTAGAACATCCTCCCTGAGATAAGGACACCAAAACTGCACATAATACTCCAGGTCTGGTCTCACAAATGTTCTACACAACTGCAGTAAAACGCCCCTATTCCTATACTAAAATCCTCTCACTATGAAGGCCATACCGAGGCCCTGTATAATTGCAGCAAGTCATACCTGCTCCTCAACTTGAATCCTCTTACAGTGAAGGCCAGCATTCCATTTGCCTTCTTTACCGCTTGCTGTACCTGCATGCTTACCTTCAGTGACCGGTGTACGAGGACACCCAGGTCTCGTTGCATGTTCCCCTCTCCTAATTTAGAGCCATTCAGATAATAGTCTGCCATCTTGTTTTTGAAATGAAATGAAAATGAATGAAATGAAATGAAAATCGCTTATTGTCACAAGTAGACTTCAAATGAAGTTACTGTGAAAAGCCCCTAGCCGCCACATTCCGGCGCCTGTTCGGGGAGGCTGGTACGGGAATTGAACCCGCGCTGCTGGCCTGCCTTGATTTGCTTTAAAAGCCAGCCATTTAGCCCTATGCTAAACCAGCCCCCTTTTTGCCACCCAAGTGGATAACTTCACGTTTATCCATATTATACTGCATCTGACATTCATTTGCCCACTCACTCAACTTGTCCAAATCACACTGAAGGATCTCTGCATCCTCCTCACAGCTCACCCTCCCACCCAACTTGGTGTCATCTGCAAATTTGGAGATCTGGGGCGGGATTCACCATTCCCCGACTCCGATTTCGTAATCTGACGGCGCAATCGGGGGCGGCGCCTGTTTATCGCAGGTTTTGAATCCTCCGCCCGCTCTGAAATGGCGTCATCGCGTCGCGTGCCACACGCCGTTGGAACGGCAATAGTGCATCACCTGAAGACTCTGCCCCGATGCTCCGCCCCCGATTGGCCAAGTTCCCGACCGCGCGGTTGACGTGCGGTCTCAGCGGTCGGGAACCTGGCGTGGCTGCTGCGGACTGTATCCAGCGACGCCACAGTCGGGCGGGAACTGTACTGCAGGCCAGGGTGGGCTTCCACGAGGACTGGGGGAATGGTGGGGGGTGGCCATTGGGTGGTCGTGGAGCACTATCAAGCAGGTCGGGTCCGTGCACGGCCAGCACCATGTTTTACTGCGCGACCTCTACAGATCCTCACTGTGCGTATGCGCGGCCACAGACCCGGCCATTCTCCAGCCGTTTTTATCGTAGGAGCCGGGAGTTTACGCGGCGTGGTTGCTAGCCCCTCACCGGTTGCAGGATTGGTGAGGGGTCACTGATGATTATTTTGTCGTAAAATGCCACAGGTCCTCCGCACTTAGAGTCAAAAACGATAATCCAGCCCATGACATTTTGCTCCCTCATTTAAATCATTAATATATATTATGAATTTGTTGTTTCAAGGCCACTCCAGATTTTGAGGATATTTGAATACAGTACCAAGGGTGAGCTGGCTTGTTGAAAGTGTTGGGCGGGATTCTGCCGTAATCGGCGGGGCGGGCAACTCCAGCGGGAAGGAGTTACGTGAACCACTCCGGCGTTGGGCCGCCCCGGAGTGGTTTGCGCCGCGCCGGCCGGCAGGGAAGGGGCGTGGCGCCATGCCAACCGGCGCAGCAGGGCCTCCGCCGGCCAGCGCGAGTTGGTGCATGCGCGGGAGCGCCAGCGTGTGCTGGCATCATCCCACGCATGCGCAGAGGGCTTCGTCTCCGCACCAGCAATGGCAGACCGCTACAGCCGCCGGTGCGGAGAATAGAGTGCCCCAAGGCACAGGCCCGCCCGTGGATCGGTGGGCCCCGATCGCAGGCCAGGCCACTGTGGGGGCACCACCCGGGGCCAGATCCCCCCGCGCCCACCCCCCGAGAACCCCGGAAGCCGCCCGCGCCGCCAGGTCCCGCCAGTAAGGACCTACTCTAATTTACGCCTGCGGGACCGGCAAAAAGCGGGCGGCCACTTGGTCCATCGCGGGCCGGAGAATCGCCGGGGGGGCCACTGCTAGCGCCCCCGCCAAATCCCCGGTGCAGGAGAATTCGGCAGTCGGCGGGGACCGGATTCACGCCGCCCCCCGGCGATTCTCCGAGCCGGCGGGGGGGGTCGGAGAATCCCGCCCATTGTCTTTCCAATAAAACATTGCACTGACACTCTGTTCTGCTGGCTCAGATGGGCATAAAAGACCGCAAGGTGTTACTCAAAGAGCAGCACCATCTTCTTCTGGAAGGTTTTGTCAATATTGCCCCTCAACCAACACACCAATAGTGGCCTCACTGCTAACATTCATCTAATTTTCTCTTTGCGGGGGCTGTAGTATGTGTAGCTGTTGAATTTTACTTTGGGACATCCAAGATCCAGTAAGGCATCCAAATTCTTCCTTTATTCCATCAAACATTGGATAATGAAAAAAGTTATCCAATTATTTGTCCGTAAAGCAACTCAACAACGCGGAACGCGTTGCCTAGGCTCTGTACAGGTAAATATGTTCAACTCTTCTTATGGTGCCAAATCTCTCCATGACCTAGCTCTGGTTAGAGTGGACATTCTTTCTTCGGTCTAACTTCTTACTGAAAATGTCCATAACATTTTACAATACAAGTTACATTTACATTACATTTCCTAAGCTACAATCCCACCTGTTAATAAAAATGGCTTTATTAAGGACGGAAATCTCAGGTGGTCGGGATTCACGGGCGTCATTCTCCGACCCCCCCCGCCGGGTTGGAGAATCGCCGGGGGCTGCCGTAAATCCTGCCCCCGCCGGTTGCCGAAGTCTCCGGTACCGGATATTCGGCGGGGGCGGGAATCGGGCCGTGCCGGTTGGCGGGCCCCCCCGCTGGATTCTCCGGCCCGGCTGGGCCGATGTCCCGCCGATAAATTGCCTGTCCCGCCGGCGTGGATTAAACCACCTTTTGAACGGCGGGACAAGGCGGCGTGGGCGGGCTCCGGGGTCCTGGGGGGGGCGCGGGGCGATCTGGCCCCGGGGGGTGCCCCCACGGTGGCCTGGCCCGCGATCGGGGCCCACCGATCCGCGGGCGGGCATGTGCCGTGGGGGCACTCTTTCCCTTCCGCCTCCGCCACGGTCTCCACCATGGCGGAGGCGGAAGAGACTCCCTCCACTGCGCATGCGTGGGAAACTGTCAGCGGCCGCTGACGCCCCCACGCATGCGCCGCCCGGGGATGTCATTTCTGCGCCAGCTGGCGGGGCAACAAAGGCCGTTTCCGCCAGTTGGCGGGGTGGAAATTCCTCCAGAGTCGGCCTAGCCCCTTAATGTTGGGGCTCGGCCCCCAAAGATGCGGAGCATTCCGCACCTTTGGGGCGGCGCAATGCCCGTCTGATTGGCGCCGTTTTGGGAGCCAGTCGGCAGACATTACGCCGTTTCGGGAGAATTTCGCCCCACATTTCCCGCAGACAGCGCACCCCTGCCAGCAGGTTTTGCGCTGGCATAGGGTGGTTTCAATAGGGAACCCCATTGACAAGCAGTGGGAAGAGAATCCCGCCGCCAGTGAGCAGTGTGTTGCCGAGAAACGACACGGCTGGGGGAACGGAGAATCCCGCCCACAATCTGCAATCGTTTTGTAAAATATATCTATACTTAATGAGAAATAAGTTACTTGAGATGGCTAGAGAGACCCAAAAAAGTTTTACTTCACAATAGGTTTCTGAATATAAGTCTGATATTGCGCAGACTTCATGGGCTGGGTTCTCCGTCGGCGGGATCCTCCGCTTCGCCGGCAGCGCACTCACACCCGCGGATGTCCTGATGGTCAAGGGGTGGCCACATTGGGAAACCCCATTGGCCAGCTGTCGGGACGGAGGATCTCACTGCCGGCTAGGGCAACAGAAAATGATCGGGCATGACAGAGAATCCCGCCCCATATCTGCAGCATTGGGATCACATTGCCACACAATGATACCAACAAACCATTATTGCATTGGTCAAATTAGAATCCCTACATCGCAGAAGGAGGCCATTCAGCCCATCGAGTCTGCAGTGACCTTCTGAAAGCTCACTCCACCCAAGCCCACTTCCCCATCCTATCCCAGTGACCCCTTAACCTAACCTGCACATTCTGAAAACTAAGGGGCAATTTATCATGGCCAATGCACCTAACGTACATATCTTTGGACTGTGGGAGGAACCCGGAGCACCCGGAGGAAACCCACGCAGACACAGCGCAGGTGGATATAGGCATATTCTTAAGAGCATGAGTTTGTGGTCGGAAGCTCAACACAGAGTCGAATATGGCACCAAGGTTGCAAGCACTGTGGTTCAGCCTCAGACAGTTGCCAGGGAGAGGGATAGAGTCGCAGGGAATGGATTTTGCAGCTACGCCCGAGGACTTGGCTTCCCAATATTTATTGGGAGAAAGTTTCTGCTCATTTCATACTGGATGTTGGACAAACAACCTGACAATTCTGAGACAGTGGAGGAGCTGCGAGAGATGGTCGAGAGATGGTGGAAAGGTGGAGCTGGGTTCTGCAACGGAAAGTGACATTGAGTTTGCAGATAATGTCGTCAAAGGCTACATTTAGAAGGTAATTATGGGGGGTGGGGAGGTGAGGGACAAGGACAAATCATTGGTGGACACCAGGGTTAACATTGCAAAAGCTGAAAGAGAAGCCATTGCAGATGATCCTAGAATCATGAAACTGGAAGTTGCAATAGTCCCCTTTTCCCTTTGTGGGGGACAGCTGACTGGTGGTGATTTAACCTGAGGATCACCACGCCTCAGGCAAGGGGCAAGGTTGAGAAGGCGGGACTTTCATGGATAACCTCAGCCGGTACTGGAATTGAATCCACATTATTGACCTCACTCTGCGTCACAAAGCAGCCATCCAGCCAACTGAGCTAAACCGAACTACCTACAATTATAGAATCTTACAGACTAGAAGAATGCCATTCAGCCCATCGTGCTGCCACTGTCTCTTTGAAAGAACTATCCAATTAGTGTTCTCCATTCCCCTGTAACCCTAAAAAAAATCCCATTTAAGTATACACTCAATCTCAATTTGACAGTTAATACTGAATCTGCTTCCACCTGCCTTTTAGGCTGCATTATCCAGATCGTGACAACTCGCCACAGATGAAAAAAATAAAATAATCCCCTTCCTCTGGTTCATTTGCCAACTATCTTAAATCCATATCCTTTGGTTACCAACCCAGTCAGTGCTTACATTTTCTGCCACTCAAAACACCATGGACGGGATTGTCCATCGACAGGATCCTCCGCTTCGCCAACAGCGCACCCACGCCAGCAGATTTCCAGACGGCATGGAGGAGGCCATAATGGGAAACCAGCTTTGGCCGGCTACCAGGACAGAGGATCTCGGTGCTGGCAGGGGTGCGTTGCACTGGAAAACGGGTGCGGCGGGACGGAAATTCCCACCCATGCTATTTTCAACACCTCAAGTTACTTTGAACAGGGGTGAGGAAAGTTTTCTTCACTCGGTAGGCAATGAAACTTTGTACTTCTCTGTCCCAGAAGAGTGTCGATGCACCATCGTGTATTCTAGCTTGGATGGGTGAATTAGTGGTTTCTCAGAGAATCGTGGGCTACAGGAGTAGAGAGGAAAGTGGAGTTGAGGCACGATCATATTGAATGGCACAGCAGGCTGGAGGGGATGTCTGGTCTGACCCACCTCTATTTCTTACATTCTAATGCTAGTTCTTTTTATAGTCAATTAAAAAAGGCGGAAAACAGCTGTTTTAATTTACAGCCACAAAACCGTGACAAGAATAGGTTTTAATTTAACTGTCAACTAGGTAATAGGGAAGGTTTTTACTTGGTGTAGATGTTCTGTAGCGACCCTCCTGAGATCAACATTTGCACCAGCACCCAGCCAGTGCACATAAAGGGCTGGATACTCCGGTCCCCCAGTCGCGTGTCCCTCGTATTTCCCATTGAAGCCACCCCCATGCTGCAGGTGGGGGTATGCTGCCAGTGGGAACAGCGAATCCCATGGGCCAGTGAATTCCTGCCCAAACCTCTCTTTTTGACTTAATGAAGTTATCCACTGAGGGACAATTAATTTAGCAATGTAACACTGCTGTCACTCCATGGGGCTCTCCAACGTGTAAGTAAATGGCATAAACTAAAGAGGATCACCAAAAAAATTGAAGTGAGGCGAGGCAAGTTTTTTTTTAAGTGCAGGGAGTTGCTTGGTTGCGGAATCCTCTCTCAGAAACAGAATCCAAAATGGTGGCTTATAAAAAGAAAATGGATGAATATTTAAGGAACCAAAAATCTTCTGGGGTTGTGCAGGGGTTGGCAACTAAGCAAGCCGTCCATTCAGAAAGCTGGGGTGGGTGTGGTGGGACAAATGGCCTCCTTCTCTGTTGTAAGGCTCTGCCATCTCACATTCCACGAACATTTCTTGGATGTCTGTGAATCCCTCCATTGGATGAGTTGCATGGTGTCGGGGGAAGCTAGTGAATGGTGTGAAGTGAAGATGGGAATCAAGTAGTTAGATAATCTCATTGATGGCCTCCATCGACTATTTCACAACACAGAACAAATAGCTGTAACTAGTTGTAGAATTCCTGATCAGGACCACATGTTCACCCCTGTTCTTGATATCCTGTTCCAAATATTTTCCCATGGTGTGAACATCTGGCCTTTATTCATTTCAATGGCATGAATCCATTTTTCAGTTAGATACCCCTCGCTTTAAGACAGGCAGGCCGTGTGCCTTTCCTTTCCACTCCAACCACATCTGCCCCACCACCTCCTAGTTTTAAGAAAGTCCCTCTCAGCCACTTTCTCAGTACTTCGATCCTCCTACAACTTCAAAGGAAAGGCAATCCGGAGACATGCCCGGGCGCGATTCACCACTCCCGCGCCGGTTGGGAGAATCGCCTGGGCCGCCAAGATTTCTGGGGACGCCGGTCCGACGCCCTCCCGCGATTCTCCCAAGCGGCGGGAACGGCCCGGTCGGGTTTCGCGGGCCGCAGGCCGGAGAATCGCCGGAGACACCCAAAATGGCGATTCTCCGGCACCCCCGCTATTCTCAGGCCCGGATGGGCCGAGCGGCCAGGCCAAAACGGCGGGTTCCCCCCATCCACACCTGGTCGTTGCCGTCGTGAGCGGTGCGTGAACGCTGGGGGGGCGGCCTGCGGGGGGGCGAGGGGGGATCCTGCACCGGGGGGTACCTTAAATGTGGGGTGGCCCGCGATCGGTGCCCACCGATCGTTGGGCCGTCCTCGCTGAAGGATGACCTCCTTCCTTCCGAGGCCCCGCAAGATCCGTCCGCCATCTTCTTGCGGGGCGGACTTAGAGAGGACGGCAACCACGCATGCGCGGATGACGCCTGTTATGCGGCGCCGGCCGCGCCATCTATGCGGCACCGCCTTTACGCGGGCGACAAGGCCTGGCGCGTGTAGTCGCTATTGTATTGGTGGGAACACAGCAGCCAACGTGTGCACTGCAAGGTCTCACAATCAACAACGCAATAATGATCAGAAAAGCTGCATTTTAGTGATGATTGTTGAAGAATGAATAATGGTCAGGGCATCAGGAAGAACGCCCCCAGCTGCTCTTCTTCAAACAAAATACAACCATTGTGGGGGTGCAGACTTTAGATCTTCCAGCTGTTCGTTGTGGCAGAATCCTCTGATCCATCTGCCCTCACACCCCCGGCGCAGGTTTCACAGCGGCGTGGGCGGTGGCGGCACCAGAAGATCCCGCTGGCGTACAATAGCGGGCTGCCTCCCGCTGCTGAGAAAGGTGCCACGGGGAGGCCAGAGAATCTCGCCTGGGGTCTTTTATGTCCTCTTGAAAGGGCAGTTGGAGCCATGGATTAATATCTCGTCTGAAAGGTGGCAGCTTCAACATTGCAGTACTCCCTCAGAAGTCAACTTTCTGACTCAGCTGGCAACTAGACACAAGATACAATAGTCTTTGACTGTCACTGCCGCATCAATAAGATCCTAAATAAATTCAGTGCAAAGTTAGTCATTGTAACCATTTTATGCCTTAACTGATTGTTACGTTCAAATTTGTGAAATCATCCATAATTGGCAACCCTTTTCACAGCAACATTGCTTTCAACATTGATAGGTCTGGAATGCAAAACTAATTTTGAATATAAATCCTGGGCCAATGGGACTAAACATGATCAATCAAGTGGTTAGCACTGCTGCCTCACAGCGCTAGGGACCTGGGTTCAATTACGGCCTTGGGTCGCTGTCTGTGTGGAGTTTGCACTTCATCCCCATGTCTGCGTGGGTTTTCTCCGGGTGCTCCAATTTCCTCCCATAGTCCAAAGATGTGCAGGTTAGGTGGATTGGTCATACTAAATTGCCCTTAGTGTCCAAAGGTTAGGTGGGGTTACGGGGATAGGGCAGGGGAGTGGGCCTTTGTATGGTGCTCGTTCAGAGGGTCAGTGCAGACTGGATGGGTGGAATGGTTTCCATCTGCACTGTTGAGAGTCTATGAGTGTATGATCTATAACCAGCTATTTGAAAGGGTCAAAAAAATCATTGAAATTAATCGCAGTATCAGGGATTTCCGATGTGGTAATCCTCACAGCTCAGCTCAGAAAAGCGGCAGCACTGGACCATGGGAACTTCAATGCGTATTTATTCAAACATGCGAGCATGATGAAATGTGCCATTCAGCTCCTCAAGATTGCTCTGTCATTTAATAAGATCATGGCTGATGTGATAGTAACCTCAGATCTGAATCCCGGCTACACCCCCGATAACCTTTCACCCCCTTGCTTTCCAAGAATCTATCCACTTCTGCCTTAAAAAATGTTCAAGACTCTGGGCGGGATTCTCTGACGCTGAGGCTATGTGTTTACGCTGTCGGAAATGCCGTTGTGTTTTCCGACGGTGAAAACATGCCCTCAGGATCAGCAATTCTGACCCCTACAGGGGGCCAGCATGGCACTCGAGCGACCCACGCCTCTCCAGCTGCCGATCCCGGCGTCAACTGGGCGCCGCAGGATCCGTGCATGCGCAGTGGCTCTGCCGCCAACGCGCGCATGCACAGTGGCTCCCTTCTTTGCGTCAGCCCCGACGCAACATGGCGTAGGTCTAAAGGGGCCGGCGCGGAAGAAAGGAGGCCCCCAGCATGAGGGTCCAGCCCGCTGATCGGTGGGCCCCGATCGTGGGCCAGGCCACAGCGGAGGCTCCCCTCCCCCACCCCCCCTCACCTCCCCCCCCCCGGGGTCGGACCCCTCCTCCCCCCACAGGTCACCCCCGGACCCTTCCACGTTGAGGTCCCGCCGGCTAGGATCAGGTTAGAACTGTGCCGGCGGGACTCGGGATTTTTGTTACGGCCGCTCGGCACATCCCGTGCCGAGAATCGGCAGGGGGGGGGGGCCCATAGAGCGGCCCGCGACCTGCGCAGCGCCGACCACGCTGGCGCCAATGGCCACGATTCTCCACTCTGCGGGGAATCTCGTCCTGGCGTCGGGAAGGCGTGGCGCGATTTGCGCCGGTTACGGTGGTTCTCCGGCCCGGCCTCGGGCTGAGAGAATCCCACCTACTGCTTCCAGTGCCTTTTCAGGATGAGAGTTCCAAAAGCTCACAACCCTCTCAGAAAAATACTGCCTCATCTCAGTTTTAAATGGGTGATCCTTTATTTGTAAACAGTGACCCCTAGCTCTGGATTCTCCTACAAGAGGAAACATCATCTCCACATCCACCCTGTCAATACTCTTCAGGATCTTATATGTTTCCACTAAGTCGCCTCTTATTCCGGTGGATAGAAGCTTAGCCTTTCCAAACTCACGCTTTCTGTCCACCTCCTTTTTTTGAATAATAGAGTTACACATGCTATATTCCAACCTTATGGGATCTTCCCTGAATCTGGGGAGTTTTGGAACATTAAACCCAATCTATCATCTATTTCACTAGCCACTTCTTTAAGATCCTAGGTAGCCCTAGAAATAGCAGGTCCATTGGCTATCATTATCCAAAATTCTTTGAACCTTGGAATGATTCGTACAGATTGGACGGGTAGCTAAAACAACCCCGCTTTAAAAAATGGAGGTAGAGAGAAAACAGGGAACTATAGACGAGTGAACCTAACGTCGGTAGTAGGGAAGTTGCTAGAGTCCATTATCAAGGATTTCAAAGCACAGCTTTTGGAGCGCAGTGGAATAATCAGACAAAGTCAGCATGGATTTACGAAAGGGAAATCATGCTTGATACATTTGCTGGAATTCTTTGAAGATGCAATTAGTAGAGTTGACCAAGGAGACCAGATGGACGTGGTTTATTTAGACTTTCAGAAGGCTTTCGACAAGGTATCACATAACAGAGTACTGTGTAAAGTTAAAGCGCATGGGAATGCAGGTAGTGTCTTGATATCGATAGAAAGCTGGTTAGCAGACATGAAGCTAAAGATTGGAATAAATAGGTATTTTTCCGATTGGCAGGCAGTGACTAGTGGGTACCGCAGGGATCTGTGTTGGGACCCCAACTGTTCACATTATATATTAATGATTTGGATGAAGAAACTAAGTGCAGTATCTCCAAATTTGCAGATGATATAAAGTTGGGTGGGAGGATGCAGAGATGCTTCAGCGGGATTTGGATAGGCTGATTGAGTGGGCATATTCATGGCAGATGCAGTATAATGTGGATAAATGTGGGGTTATTCACGTCAGTGGCATAAATAGGAAGGTCGATTATTATTTGAATAGGTGTAAATTGAGAGAGATGGATACTCAGTGCGACCTTGGTGTCCTTGTGCATCAGTCGCTGCAAGTAAACTTGCAGGTACAGCAGGCAGTAAAGAAGGGAAATGGAATGTTGGCCTTCATAGCGAGAGGATTTGAGTATAGGAATAGGGGTGTTTTACTGCAGTTGTGTACATAGAGTACATAGAACATACAGTGCAGAAGGAGGCCATTCGGCCCATCGAGTCTGCACCGACCCACTTAAGCCCTCACTTCCACCCTATCCCCGTAACCCAATAACCCCTCTTAACCTTTTTGGTCACTAAGGGCAATTTATCATGGCCAATCCACCTAACCTGCCGTCTTTGGACTGTGGGAGGAAACCGGAGCACCCGGAGGAAACCCACGCACACACGGGGAGAACGTGCAGACGCCGCACAGACAGTGACCCAGCGGGGAATCGAACCTGGGGCCCTGGCGCTGTGAAGCCACAGTGCTAACCACTTGTGCTACCGTGTAGGACATTGGTGAGACCAGACCTGGAGTATTATGTGCAGTTTTGGTGTCCTTATCTGAGGGAGGATGTTCTTGCTGTGGAGGGAGTGCAGCAAAGGCTTATTAGGCTGATTCCTGGGATGACAGGACTGGCATGTGAGGAGAGACGAAGTCAGTTAGGATTATATTCATTGGAGTTTAGAAGAGTGAGAGGGGATGTCAAAGAAACTTATACAATTCTAACAGAATTAGACAGGGTCGATTCAGAAAGAGTGGGCGGGATTCTCCACTCCCACGCCGAAGTGGCCGCGCCGTCGTGAACGCCGTCGAGGTTCACGGCGGCGCGGAACGGCCCCGGTCCCGACCGATTCAGGCCATGACAATGGGCCAGGATCGGGGCCACGTCATCTACACGCGCCAGGCCTTGTCGCCCGCGTAAAAGCGGCGCCGCAAAGATGACACGGCCGGCGCCGCATAACGGGCGTCATCCGCGCATGCGCGGGTTGGCCTCAGAATAGCGGGGGAGCCGGAGAATCGCCATTTTCGGTGCCTCCGGTGATTCTCCAGCCTGCAAAACTTGACCGGGCCATTCCCGCCGCTTGGGAGAACCGCGGGAGGGCGTCGGACCGGCGTCCCCGGAAATTTTGGCGGCCCAGGTGATTCTCCCAACCGGCGTGGGAGTGGAGAATCACGCCCAGTGTTCCTGATGGTAGGCGAGTCCAGAACTAGGGGTCATAGTTTGAGGATAAGGGGTAAACCTTTTAGAACTGAGTGAGGAGAAATTTCTTCACCCAGAGAGTGGTGAACCTGCAGAATTCACTGCCACAGCAAGTAAAGGGATCAAGGAATATTGAGGGAAGGTGGGATCAGGGTATTGAACTTGATGATCAGCCATGATCATAATCAATATTGGAGCTGGCTCAAAGGGCTGAATGGCCACCCCTGCTTCTATTTTCCATATATATTTCCATTTATGAAGTCCGTCAAGACCTGAGAACTTAACCTGCAGCTCCAACAGTTTATCCAGTCCTTCTTCGCTGGTGCTTCTCTATTCTGTGACTAGCGACCTGAGTGTAATTCGAGAGAATTACATCATCCAAGTCAGGAAAACGACTCTTGCAAAGAACAATCTATTCCCAGCTGTAAGCTTAATGTGTTTGAAGAGAGTGCAAAGGAGCATCCTCATTCTATAAGCATCATCCACAGCTAAGCTCAACTTTAGCTTATAAAGTTTTTATAAAGTTCTCAGGAGGTTCCAGATCTAGCAAAACAACTGGAAAAGTCGAACGTCAAAATACATAAAAGTTGCAGCACATTAAAGAGGCAACGTGGCTCATAGTTCTAATCTCAGCTAACCATCCTGTTCTTATGTCCCTTCAACCCTTTTTTCTTCTCTCAGCTACCCAATCTAATCTTGAATATTTTTGCCTCAACCACAAACCATGGAAGTGAATTCCACAGCCTCACAACTCTCTTGTGTAAAGAAATATCTCCTGCCATCTGTTCCAAATCTCTTGCTTTTTTATCCTGTATCTATGACCCCTCAACTACTGGAACCAGTCTGCTTCTGTATATCCTGTCCCATCCTTTTATCAATTTAAACAATTCCAGCCTTGCACTTCGCCAGCGTGTCCCAACGGAAACATTTCATGTTTCAGTCTTTCTTCACATTTGTATTTCCACAGCCCATAAACATTTTATATAATCCCGTAAAGATTACTTTTCAAAGTTTTGCACATATGGCGCAGCAATAACACTCTCAGTCTGCTTTCATGCAATAAAATCGGTCATTTACACCAAGGCTCAGGCAGGTCAATACTGTGCATCACATGACTGAGGCTGGCATCAGAGCACAGACCCTGTGCCAGACCATCAGCCTTTGAGCACCATGCCCAGTCACAGTGCTAGTGTTGTTATTAGTGTTGTTATTATCTACAGTGGGTCCGACCAAGCACTGTCACAAAGAAACTTTATTTGGGTGTATTTCGGCATGTACTGTCCAGTTACTCCGGCCGGGATTCTCCAGAAATTAGACTATGTCCCCACGCCCGCCGGAAAACGGGTGGAAAACGGCCGCGGGTCCGAGCTCCCGACGGGTGAAACCATACGGGAACCACGGTGGCGGAACTCGGCAGGAACTCAGCTGGTCAACCGCGGAGAATCGCCGCAGGGGTCTCTTTCAATGGCCCCCGACCGGCGCCGAGTCGACCGCACACGTGCGACTGGCGCCGATTCTCCAGAGAACCGCGTCCCGGTGTCGGAGCCGATCTCAGGTCTGAGACCCCATTCTCCGCCCCCGCGCCGGGTGCGATTTTGGCGCTGAGGCTCGGAGACTCGCGACCTCCATGTTTGATGTTGAGATTGAAGGCAGCAGCATTCCTGAGAGACAGCTCTTAGATAACTACCACACATCACCCCCTCCCCCTTCCCCACCAGTGCCTTCTCCCCTCCACCCCGAGCTGCAAGAAAATATACACATTGGTTAGACCACACCTGGAGTGCTGTGAGCAGATTATGTCATCAGAACGTAGGCTGAATATATTGGCCTTGGGACGAGAGCGTTTAGATTGGCCAGATTTATCAGTACTCCAAAGCTTAAACTTTGTGGAGAGATTACACAATCTAGGGCTATATTCCTGAGAATCTAGACGGTTAAAAGGTGATTTGATCAAAGTTTTCAAGCTAGTAAGGGGAACCAATAGGATAGATAGAGAGAAACTGATTCTGATGGTTGGGAAGTCCAGAACTCAGGGACAGTCTTAAAGCTAGAGCCAGACCTTCCAGGAGTGAATGAGGAAAGGTCTCCACACACAAAAGATGGTAGGCTTGGAACTTTGTTTTGCAATTGGGAGTTGAGGCTATGTCAATTGCCAATTTAAAAACTGTAATTGATAGATTTCAGCAAAGGAAGGGGAATGGGGGTAAAGGCTGGGATATAGAGTTAGACCACAGATCAGCCATCGTCGAATGAGAGAACAGCCTGGAGAATAAAAATAGCCTCATTCTGTTCCGAGGTCATATTCTGGATGTTTCCTGTCTTGTCTCCCTCACCTGGCCCTTTACCTGGAGCTTTTCTCTCACATAGTATTTGCTCTTCCCTCCTTATGTTTTTTCAAAACATAAAAAAATGACAATACTTCCAGGAATCTCTACGGACCACTTGGGTACTATAAATACGAGTTTTACTTCTGCACAGGGCTGGAGTTATACTACACCAGGGAAACATGCCTCCCACTAGTTACAGTTTCACTGCTGCTGCTTCAGAATCAGATATCCAATCTGACTCCTTCTGCGTCAATGCACGCACAAAATCATGCTGTTACCATAGTGATCTTATAATAGTAGCCTGCAGCTATCCAAAACCTAATTCATATTATCCCTGTACAGCCAGCAGGGAATGGATCACTTTCATTCACGGATTCTGGCTTCATTCAGATTGAAAATGTGAAAGCGCAGAGTTCCGAGACACTTACATCCTGAAAGGAAATTGGAATTTTAAACACAATTTGACCCATTTCTGAAACCTTCCTAACTGACAGTAGAATTAACAGGTTATAGGTTTAAGCCCCATGCCAGCATTGCTACATTGTCGGAGGTGTCAAATTTTGGTGAAGATATTAAGCAAAAGCCCTTTGAACCCATCAGGTGAATATGGAAGGTCCCATAATATCATTTGAAAAGGTATCCTGGTATCCTGACCAACATTCCCCCTGCAAGCTAAAACAAATTAGAGAGTCATTTATCCCGTTCTTGTTTGTGATATCTTACTGCCTGTGACTGCATTTGTCCACTTAAAAACAGCACCTGTACTTCAAAATAATCCATTATTATAAGGTGCTTTTAGACATCCTGCAGATGTGAGAATTTTCTTTGTTCATTTGCAAGATGCGGCCGTCGCTGGCCAATCCAGCATTTACTGCCCACCCCTAATTGCTGGAGAAGGTGGAGGTGAGCTGCCCTCTTGAACGGCTGCAGTCCACGTAGTGTAGGTACACTCACTGTGCTGCGAAGGTGGACGTTCCAGGATTATGACCCATACCATTGTAGAAAACTACTGCTGAGAATGCTCTATCAATCGGGGCCAGGGTTTTCCCAACTCGCTGATGGCTGGGGTTCTCTGGTCCTGCTAAAAGTGAATAGAGTTTTGGCTGGGACGGCAAATTTTCCCTTCTATGGTGCAGCTGGGCGGTAATGTGCGAGATTGGAGAATTCCGGGCCAGATCTCTAAACTGAAAGTCAACAACCAATACTAAACCCCACCATCCCCCTTCAAGGTGGGCGTTCCCGTGGCGGAGGCAGCTCGCCATTGGCCATTGGATGGATCTCCCGATCCCGCGGAAGTCAATGGCTATTTGCATGTCTGGTCCATTTCGCCGCTGGGTAACCCATGCCAGAGGTTGACTTCGGCAGGACCGGTTGATCCTGCGGTAGTAAGGGCTGGAAGATCCTACCCTAAGTTTACTAATAGCTGGCCTGTGTTTCTAGTTTATTCCCAGCATTCCATTTGAACACGACTGGATGAGGATGACTTTAAACGCTTGGACACAAAATCCCCGTTGCCTTTGTTTGTTCATTTTATATTTTCACGTACCGTTTTTCCTCATTGACGAATAGTGGGTAAGTGTTTGGAAGGAGTAGCAGGTTGATTAGCAACCTGTTGAACAATGTCATGAACATTCTGTCCATGACCAACAAGTCCGTAAATGGGATTTGTATCAGCAGCTTCTGGCTCAGAGGCAGGGACGTTATACCTATTGGACCACAAGGCCTCCTTCCCCAAGAGGCCTAATAATGTTGGATGTATTGCAAACAAAATTGCAAGCAAATTTCAACCAATGATTGCTCTCATGCCCACCCCGTCACATTTACCACAATGGAGAGTCGGGACCTGATGCAAGATCAGCTGGGTTCAGGTAAAAGAAAGTGCCAGTTGGAAGGGGCGGTTACAATTCCAATTAATTTAATTTTTAATCCTTTACCTGTGTGATGAATGTAGGAAACTGTATTTATTATATTTTATATTTTGTTGTAGTATTGTCATTAAAAAACCCTGGGTTCAAATACATACAGGCAGTGGTTAAAAACTGGTGGCATGGACAAGTTGGGCCGAAGGGTCTGTTTCCATGCTGTAAACCTCTATGACTCTATCAGTATGTCTACTAAAGCTCTGATTAAGGGGCCGTTAAGGTGAGGTGATCATTGATTTTAACCATTTATTTGTTAACAGAGAATTGGCTAATAGAATATTGTTTATGTTTAGGAGTTTAGGAATTTATGAGGGGTTAGCAGGTCATGGGATATCTTAGTGGGAGGAGATTGGAGAAAGTCTTATGCTTGGGATGCAGATGATGTAATTAATGGTAGGAGCCAGGCCTGTCTGTACATAGAACATACAGTGCAGAAGGAGGCCATTTGGCCCATCAAGTCTGCACCGACCCACTTAAGCCCTCACTTCCACCCTATCCCCGTAACCCAATAACCCCTCCTAACCTTTTTGGGCACTGAGGGCAATTTATCATGGCCAATCGACCTAACCTGCACGTCTTTGGACTTTGGGAGGAAACCGGAGCACCCGGAGGAAACCCACGCAGAAATGTGGAGAACGTGCAGACTCCGCACAGACAGTGACCCAGCGGGGAATCGAACCTGGGAACCTGGTGCTGTGAAGCCACAGTGCTAGCCACTTGTGCTACCGCAATACATATAGATAGATAGATAGATACTAATATATAACATAGAACATACAGTGCAGAAGGAGGCCATTCGGCCCATCGAGTCTGCACCGACCCATTTAAGCCCTCACCTCCACCCCATCCCGGTAACCCAATAACCCCTTATAACCTTTTTTGGAAACTAAGGGCAATTTAGCATGGCCAATCCACCTAACCTGCACGTCTTTGGACTGTGGGAAGGAACCGGAGCACCTGGAGGAAACCCACGCAGACACGAGGAGAACATGCAGACGCTGCACAGACAGTGACCCAGCGGAGAATCGAACCTGAGACCCTGGAGCTGTGAAGCCACAGTGCTACCGTGCTGCCCTTTTATGCAGTCTGCTAGAAGATTTTAAGTTCAGCAGCAGTTTGCTATAGAATTCAAATCTGACACAAATTATTTTCAGGTTGTCCCTGAAAGAGTCTTTCTCCAAAGATTTGCTCAGAGATGCAAGGAACCTTGCTTGTTAACTTTATTTATTAGCGGTATTTGAACTGTATTGGATTGTTTAATTAGAATATATTGGCAGGTGTCGGTCATGAGTTTAAGTTTTCTTTCCTTTTATTTAAGAAATCTTTTAACTGTTAATTGGAAAGCTATTACCGTGTCACTAATTTGATTGATTCTGCATTCAAATTAAAGTTTGCCTTAACATAAAAGATACCTATTGGTCAGTGTTGTCACTCCTGTGTCTTGCAGTGTTCCCTCAGTCTGACAAATTGCAAATTGTTGGGATTCTCATACGCGAGTCCTAGCACCTGACACAGGTTGGCAGCAACTCCCTTCTCAATAACCAATACTTGGCTGAATCACCTTTTAACACAGAAACACTCCAGAAAATGAACGCAGCCGCACTGTCTTGCTGGTGCAAAGACACAGAAACAAGAGAAGCGAGCTAACTACAAGTAGAGGTTACTCCTCAACATAACAAGCAACTATTTGGTGGGATCAGCAGGGTTAAACCCACAATATGGTGTTTCTTTGTGCATATAGAACCATAGAATTCCTACAGCGTAGACGTTTGCCATTTGACCAATCAAATCTGCACCAACCCTCTGTAAGAACTCCCCACCCAGGCCCACTCCCCCGTCCTATCCCCATAACCCCAAGTAACCTGCACATCTTTGGACACTAAAGGGCAATTTATCATGGCCAAGCCACCTAACCTGCAGATCTTTGGACTGAGAAGGAAACTGGAGCATCCGGAGGAAACTCACGTAGACACGGGGAGAATGTACAAACTCCACACGCAGAGTCACCCAAGGCTGGAATTGAACCTGGCGCTGTGAGGCAGCAGTGCTAACCACTGTGTGCCGCCATGTCAGTTCTCTGTGGAAAATTCATTGAGCACAACACAAAACGTTCCTCAATAAACAAACCACTGTCTATAAATGTTCTACACATCAAAATCATGCAAAGATTGTCTTGTGCAGTTTGCTCTAATCCCTTCACTTTTCCTAAAGTCACACACTGATCTACAGACAGCATTTCCTCATTCTAAGCTACATTTAAATGGGTTTGGCCACCCCAAATGTATTGCAATGCGAAGGATTTCTTTATGAAGAAGCAACTTGTTTTGCACATTACTCTGAAAATGAAACCACATCACATTTTCAGACATGAACTGATGACAACCTTTATGAATAATAATGATTATTTTATGCATACATTTAAACCTTCACTTGGAGAGATTATACAAATCTTTGCTTTCTGTTCCCTCATTTTCAGGATGTGTGGCTTGCTGAAATGGCCGCCATTTATTGCCCATCCCCAGCTGCTGGATTTTTGATCCATCTGGATCTTGCTCAGCCACCTGTCTGTATGGAGTTTGCATGTTCTCACCGTGTCTGTGTGGGTTTCCTCCAGGTGCTGCAGATTCCTCCCACCATCCAAACGGTTAGGTGGATTGGCCATGATAAATTGCCTCTTAGTATCAAAGGTGCGCAAGTTACGTAGGATTATGGGGATCGGGTAGGGGAGTGGGCCGAGGTTGAGTGCTCTTACAGAGGGTCAGTACAGCCTTGATGGGCTAAATGGCCTCCTTCTGCACTGTAGGGATTGTATAGATTCTAATGTATCATCTTGGAGCACTCGGGCAGTTCAGTATCAACCACAACCACATTGGTGCACTTCTGGAGTTACATACAGGCCAGACTAAGTAAGGATGGTGGTTTTCCATTAGTGAGGTCTTAGCAACAACCCAGTAGCTCCCTGGTTTATTTTATTGATACCAGCGCTTAAACATTAATTCCCTGGATTATTATTCGATCAAAATAACCACTTCGCTACCACACCCCATTATTTGATAATAATGATTCTGAATTGACCAATGTGCACAAATGCCTCTTCAGTCAACTCACTCTGAAGATACTGAACAACATCTTGCTTTGCGACAGTAGGCTATATCTTCAAGGGTCAACGCGTTAAGCAATGTGCCCACTTCTAATAACAGCTCCGCAATCAGTAACAACTCTTAGTCAAAATTTTTAAAGAGGAGAAACGGTTTCTATAAATATCCTGAACAAAGTATAAACCACGTTCAAATTCCTGACGAGTAAACTCAGCAAGATCTGTCATATGTAAATTATTAGGAATATATTCATTTAAGTGTGCGGTTCTGAGGTTTCAGGTCAGGGATCCTTGAGACTGACAAGAATAAAAACGTGGATAACAGTAAAAAATACACTATTCCTAATCTGACTGTTGTGACGTTGAAAATGAAAGTGGGAAATGATCCCAAACCCAGGTTGTGGAGATGGAATAGCCGTGGAATAGCAGTGGCATTATTGGATAATGGTAATATCATCATAAATAGACATTTTCTTTGGCCTTTGAATGTGCGCATCGCTGGTTCCACTGGCAAGGCCAACATTTGTTGCCCATCCATAATTTCCCTTGAACTGAGTGGCTTTCTAGGTAATTTCAGAGGGCAGTTTAGAGTCAACCACATTACTATGAGTCCGGAGCCACATGTAGGCCAGAACAGGTATAGATGGCAGATTTCCCTCCCTAAAGGACATGAGCGAACCAGATCAAAACAATCAACGATAGCTTCATGAGGTAGATTTTAATTCCAGATTTTATTAATTGAATTTAAATTGCACCAGCAGCTGTGGTAGGGTTTGAACCCATGTCCCCAGAGCATTAGCCTGGGCCTCTGGATTACTCGCACCACATTACCGTCTCTCCCTACCTCCCCGCTAATGCAAAGCTGACAAACATCAATAACAAAGACAGTTGAGTTATTTATGTAAATCAGAGGATGATGGAATTGGATTTGTATTGCAAATGCTTTTTTGTTGAATTTTCACTGAACAATTCAAAGACTGTACAAAATACAAATCACGTTTTCACCCATGATCCTGGATGCCTTCCAGAAAAATCAACGTAAAGTTCAAGAACAAATGGCATCAATGACCATAAGGTAACGGCAAGGGGTCTATTTGACCATTGTAACTCTGACGCTAAACATACCAAGTCAGGGATCTGTCTATGTTCTTTTGGAATGCTTCACCAAGTCCATATTCAATAATCTATATAATAAAATAAGGAGCTTGGAAAATGAAATAATTTTACTTAATAATTAGCCTTTTTAAAGAACGTTGATTGCCATGGAGAGGTTCTGGGATCAGGTTCTGAGATAGGATTCATTGACCTTCGAAGGTGTTCAGCACAGATTCATCAGAATGGGGGTTACCATTGCTCCAAGAGTTGGATTACAAGAAGAGATAACATAGACCAGTGTTGTCTTCCCTGACATATAGAAGATTAAGCGGTGTTATGATTAAGATTTTTAGGATTTTGAAAGGAAT
This sequence comes from Scyliorhinus torazame, assembly GCF_047496885.1. Taxonomy (NCBI): domain Eukaryota; kingdom Metazoa; phylum Chordata; class Chondrichthyes; order Carcharhiniformes; family Scyliorhinidae; genus Scyliorhinus; species Scyliorhinus torazame. The sequence goes on along the minus strand of NC_092719.1, from coordinate 72,776,497 downwards.
TAATAGGCTAGATCAAGTTAAACATTTTTCGCAGCTGGGGGTGTTTGGCTAAGGGGGCTATAAACTTAAAGTTAGAGCTTATCGACCAGGCTTTTCCAACTCCATTGTGGAGATTCAGCAGCCCAGCCAAAATTCCATTGAGGTTCAGTGGGTCTGGATGATCCCAGTGGAGGGTGGGACTGGAAACTCCCACCGTTTAGCTCTTGTTTCTCTCTCTACAGATTCTCTCTGAGGTTCAGAGTGTTTCAGTCATTTTATGTCTTTACCTCAGTCAGTGCTTATAGTCTATTGCAATTTCAAAGCCGAAATGTTTTGCACGAAGCAGTGAAAGCGGGAAAAGCTACGGTAAGCCTTCAGCAAGATATGCCGAACTGCAATGAGGGTGTGCTCAGTTAGTGAAATAAACCCATCAGATGATAGAAATGCTGGGCATTCCAGAGGCCATTAACCCGCAAAGGTGCACACATCATTCTCAGCTTCTGGAAAATTCCAACTGAAAAGCCGCTGCCTTGAACTTATGGCCTTTGTGACGGGGCCTTTATAGCCTTCGTGGCAGGTCAGGAATCTGGGGAGTCTTTCTTGCTGCGGCAGCCGACGGGAAAACAGCCAAATCGTCCGGTCACGACCTTAGTACTTCTGCAGGGTTCCTGGCGGCAAGAGGTGCAGTCAACAGGAAATGCCATTGACAATGGCCAGACCAGAAGTTCCTGTTGCTGGCCACTGGCGAGCCGCTTCCACTGCCACAAAACGTACGGCGGGTTACGAGAAAATCCTGCCCTCTGGGTCAACAGCACCAACCTTGAATTCCATGGTACTGTATCTTCTACTGCATGATATACACATGTCAGCGAAAAACTCACAGCATTGCTTCTGTAATAAGTCATGCAGCACTTTGAATTGGTTAACTTGTGAACTCAATTTTTATTCACTGCTTTGAACCCGCGCTGTTGACCCTGCTCTGCATCACAAACTAGCTGTCCAGTCAACTGACCATCAGTATCTGGTACAATTGATATGATAAAGTACATTTCTTTCAGCAATTGGAACAAATAGATCGTAGACTCACGTACATTGCTATGGACTGTATAAGTGGCTTCTCTAATAAGATATATAGAAGATGGTGTGAAAGAACACTTCGGATTCACCATCACCGATTCTCATTATGGAAATGAGTAATCCCAGGGAATTAACTGTGTCTTCCGAATTAGTCCCGAATGTGGTGGCAGCTGCTAACTATTAGGAGCTCATTCACAAATGTATGTTTCTATTTTCTATTCTTCACTTATGTGAGTTATCATGGGCGAAATTCTCCTACCCGCCCCGCCACATTTCTGCCCCGACCGGCCGGCGGGAGTCTCCGTAACACCGGCCGGTCAATGGGGTTTCCCATTGTGGGGCAGCCCCACGCCGTCGGGAAACCCCCGGGCGCCGGCAAAACGGAGACTCCCGCCGGCAGAGAATGACGCCCCATGTCACTGGGAAATGAGAAGGAAATACAGCTCATTGAGCAAAGCTCCCCTGCTTCAGCTGGTCATTCTTTTGTAACACTGTAAACGTGTTCATTAGACTGGATTCAGGAAGAGATTGCTGTCCAATACATGAGCAAATCAGCCAAGCCCTGGTCTCTCTGGAAAAAAAGTCTTGCCTTCTTATGACACCTTTCACAACTTGTGCCAATGAAGTATTTTTGAAGCCTAGATTGTGACGGCCACCTTTACCAGTTAAGATAATTCGGCAATTGATTCTACTTTATTTTAAAGGAAAAAACATGTAATAATGGGCACTGTGCCCTCTCAAAATGGCTGACAGAAAGTCAGCTCACTTCTGTTTCTGCTTTTATGGACAGAGTCAACGGGCAGAATTTTCTGGACCTGTCACGGTGGGGGCAAAGCCGTAAAATGTATCAAGCCGTTCAAAGGTCCACTGACTTCGACAGGACTGGAAAATCCTGCCGGCGGGAGGGACCATAAAGTTCTGCCCAATAAGCCTGGGAAATTACTTAAAAATGCAAATGGGTCTCCTCAGGTTTAAATCGGTTGCGCTCATCAGCTCAAAGAAAGAGGTTCGACAATGGCTGCCAGATGTGTCGGGGTGTTAAAAATGGAATATCAGCGAGCTAATCATGACTGGCATGTCAATGGATTATCAATCATGCCGCCCTTGTGGAGCAATCACTTCAGCTCCAACCCATTATGTGGAAATGGTGTTGTGGGCAGGGGGATGGGGGGGGCGGTGGTACTGTAACTTGGCATCACTTGATCAAAACTATCTGCTGGGGTGTTGAGACTTTTATTGCTGCCCATGAGGGCCCATCAAGGCAGCCTGGGGACTAACTGGACAAGGGGGATCATCATCTAGCAAGGGAACAGGAACCCTGCCTAAAACAAACCCTCATCTCAGGCAGTGAAAATAATTTGTTTGGACCTGCAAGATTAGGGATGGAATTTTTTGACTAAATGTCAACTTAGGTGGGAAAGGTGGAGTGCGTTCCGTGGATTGCACTGCAGGCTTTTCGCGTTATATTTTTTGACACAGTCAAAAAGAATCAGGGAGATGGGTCCCATAGCGTCATGTTGATGGGATATGCTAAAAAGGGGGTCACGATGTGAAGAAAGATTTAAAAAAGAGGAACACCTTCACACCATAGCACCCTCCCCATGGAATCCCCCTGTGACATTATGGGAAATGTTCAGAATACAAGGGGTCAATGTCATACCATAATTATGATGTGGAGATGCCGGCGTTGGACTGGGGTGAGCACAGTACGAAGTCTTACAACACCAGGTTAAAGTCCAACAGGTTTGTTTCGATGTCACTAGCTTTCGGAGTGCTGCTCCTTCCTCAGGTGAATCCTGAGGAAGGAGCAGCGCTCCGAAAGCTCGTGACATCGAAACAAACCTGTTGGACTTTAACCTGGTGTTGTAAGACTTCGTACTATACCATAATTAGCCACTAGATGCACATACAGAACAGACAACAGACAATTCCAATGACACTGCAAGTGCTTTGAGAGGGTCAAAAAGGACAGGAAAACCATCTAATCGATTGAATTTTTCAAAACACTATGGACGGTAACTCTGTAATTGCAATTATGATATGGAATATAACATTAAGCATGAACTGTATGAAAGCATTCTCAACAATGTATGTAAAAAAATGTTAGAAAGGATTTCAAACATTATTCTCAAAGAAAGAGGGATGTGACATAATGGGAAATGTTCAGAATACAAAGGGTTAATGTCCTATGATAATTAACCACTAGATGGAGCTAGATGTAGAACTATATGAAGCATTGACTCACAGTCTTCTAAGAGAAGGCTGGAGAGGAGAGCATAGAAGGAGTGAGAGAGATCAGAGTACACTTATAGACAGAGTGTAGAGACTAGTGTTAGTAGAGTGTAGATTACCAGATTATTGTTTACTATAGAAGTAAGTGGTCAAGCTTTAATAGCTTCTGTGGTCTTTGTGAACACTACAAATTCCATCCTGATAAAAGAACACAGCACATCCCCCACAGAACCGCCCCCCCCCCCCCCCCCCCGTGTCCAGGTAGTGCCAGGATACTGCCAGGCATTGCCCTCTCCCCTGGGGGATCATACTCACCTATGTGCTCACGTGTGGGCATGGCAGGAGACACGCTATGTGACTGGCAGATGGGGTAGAACAGGTGGAATCCTGCCAGCGTAAAAGCCATTTTGGGTATCACGCTCGATTCTCAGCCCCCTGGCGACTCTCACCCGCCGAAAATCTGCCCCTATATTTCTCCTCTAAAGAAACTCAGCCACAACCCCAGAGCCCCCATTATCTTCAAAGAACTAAGAGAGAGACCCCTTTTAAGGTCTGCTACACTGTTCATCAGAGATCTAAGCACATGCTTCATGTGTCCCCTTTTTGCACACAATGCAAATTCCCAAGTTACACGCTTCACTTTGTTCCAGAGGATGTGCCATTAGTTGAATGTGAGTTAAGAGCTGAAGCCACAATGCAGTGCACTGTCTCATTACTTGCTTTAACAGCCAGGATTGTAAGTACCGTGGAAACATTTAGCAATGGTCTTTTATCTCCTCTGATTCACAAGTCAGCTTGTGCAACCTTCTAAACCATGCACAATAAAATATATTAACATGCACAAACCTTCACTTTCAGTATTTTTAGGACTAGATTCCGACAGTCTGCTTTAGGCACTGGTTGTCCGCCCCGCCACACCACTTTGCAGCCTCGACTCTGGGGCGGGATTCTCGGTTACGCTGGCTGGTCAATGGGGTTTCCCATTGTGGGGCAGCCCCACGCCGTCGGGAAACCCCAAGGCGCCGGCAAAACGGAGAATCCCGTTGGCGGAGAATCCCGCCCAGGGTATAAATGGGCTATTTTAATTTATTTTCGGAAGGTTGAGTGCTGATTGTCACAGAGCTTGCACGACCACTTTAACTGTTACAATGCAGATCCGCAACACTCTAACACAATGTCGGCCATGAATTGCTGGAGACATCGCAAGGACATAACAGATGCTCAGCTGCTCCAGGGGAGTTGCCCGAAGTCCCGCTGCTAAAATGCCTATTCCGCCGGCGTAGATTAAACCACCTACATTACCGGCGGGACAAGGCAGCGCAGGCGGGCTCCGGGGTCCTGGGGGGGGCACGGGGCGATCTGGCCCCGGGGGGTGCCCCCACGGTGGCCTGGCCCACGATCGGGGCCCACCGATCTGCGGACGGGCCTGTGCCGTGGGGGCATTCTTTCCCTTCCGCCTTTGCCATGGTCTCCACCATGGCGGAGGCGGAAGAGACTCCCTCCACTGCGTATGCACGGGAATGCCGTCAGCGGCCGCTAACGCTCCCGCGCAAGCGCCGCCCGGAGATGTCATTTCCGCGCCAGCTGGCAGGGCACCAAAGGCCTTTTCCGCCAGCTGGCGGGGCGGAAATCCGTCCGGCGTGGGCCTAGCCCCTTAAGGTTGGGGCTCGGCCCCCCAAGATGCGGAGCATTCCGCACCTTTGGGGCAGCGCGATGCCTGACTGATTTGCGCCGTTTTGGGCGCCTGTCGCCGGACATCGCGCCAATACCGGAGAATTTCGCCCCAGTACTGAGATTGGCAAGATTGATCGAGAGAACTGTTCCCTTATTTGAATCCTTCAATAGATTACGAGGTGGCAAGTTAAAAAATAAACAAAACAGGATGAGAACAGAAATCCGGGAGAAATTTCTCGCCCACCGGTTCAGTACTTTACTTTTAGGAATAAGCTAAAAACACAGGGGGCTGGATTCTCCATTCCAGCGGCTAAGTGCCGGCCCGAACGGAGAATTCGCGGGAGGTTTGCAATGAAAAAATGGCGCAAATCCTCACCGATCCCGGGACCAGCTCCAGTGCCGAAAACGGCCAGCGGATGGCCGGGTCCCGGGTCGCGCATGCAGCATTTGCACCGTACAACATGGCGCCGGCCATGCGCAGACCTGATCCGCCATCCGCGACCCCACAGGCTATTCCATGGCCACCCCCCACCAGTCACCCCAGCCCTCGTAGAAGCTCCACAAGCCAGCGGCACGGATCCCAGCCGAGTTTGGCGGCGCTGGACACAGTCCGCTGCCGCTACACAGGGTTCTCGACTGTTCAGACTACAGGGCCGGGATTCTCCGCTATCCGGCGAGGCGGGCCGTACCGGCGCCGAGGAGTGGCGTGAACCATTCTGGTGTCGGGCCACCTGGAAGGAGCGGAGTCCTCCGCACTTTCAGGGGCTAGGCCGGTGCCGGCGCGGTTGGCGTGGCGCCAACCGGCACTGAAGGGCCTCCGCCGGCCGGCGTGAGTTGGCGCATGCGCGGAAGCGCCAGTGTGTTCTGGCGTGATCCCAGTGCAGCACAGGGGGGTTCTTCTCCGTACCAGCCTTGGCGGACCGTGAAAGTGGCCGGCGTGGAGGGAAAGAGTGCCCCCATGGCACAGGCTCCCGCAGATCGGTGGGCCCCGATCGTGGGCCAGGCCACCGTGGGGGCCCACTCCCGGGGCCAGATCCCCCCCGCGCCCCCCACCCCGAGGATTCCGCAGGCCGCCCGCAGAGCCAGGTCCCACCAGTAAGGACCTTGTTTGATTTACACCGGCGGGACTGGCCGAAAACGGGCGGTCACTCAGCCCATCGCGGAGTGGAGAATCGCCGGGGGGGGGCCACTGCCAACGGCCCCCGACCGGCGCAACGCAATTCCTGCCGCGCCGAAAAACCAGCACCAGAGAAACTGGCAGCTGGTGTCGGGGTGGCGGCGTGGGATTCACGTCAACCCCGGCGATTCTCTGGCCCGGCGGGGGCTCAGAGAATCCTGCCCCATGTGTCTCACACGGTTGGGAACTCGGCCCATCAGGGGCAGAGCATCGCGGGAGGGCCGGCCGGTGACACGCCAACGCCTTTGCAATGGTGCGTAGAGCGATTACGCCATTTCTGAGGGGGCGCAACATTACTGACCTGTGCCAAACCGGCGCCGCCCCAATTTGGGCGTCGGAGTCGATTCTCCGCCTGAGTGCCGATTATGATATCGGCGTCGGGCAATGGAGAATGCAAAGTGAAATGAGTTTGATAAACAGATATAGGGAAAGTAAGCGAAACAGGAATTGTGGAACTATGGTCAAAAACCAAACAGTGAGACTGAAATCTGTTGTCGAGCGATGGTCATGTTCTGCTTAAACGTTCGTTTCTAAGCCCTGAAAGTGAAGACATTAGCCTGAATTTTTCACCAGTCGGGTGCACAAACTCGGCAGGCCTGGACGAGAACATGAAACGGATTCCCGGACGCGGTCAGCACCGGAGCTGACTGGCCAATTAACAGCTATCCAGTGTGAAGTGCATTCTGTGAAAGGCTGAAAGTTGTCAGGGAGGGTGGGAAGAGGGCGTGTGCCAAGAAAAGGGAGCGTGCGGGCTGGCGTTATTAATACTCTCCCTCAGCAGGACAGCCGATGCGGAGCTGCCTCGAGGAGCTGCTGACCCGTGAAAAATAAATATTGATGTTAAAACTATGCTATGAGTGTCTAGGTAGCACAGTCGTGCACAGACCTCAATCCCCAGACACATTTCTTAATTTTATTTTAGCCCTAACCTTTCACCCTGCCCTGGATCGAGGTTGCAGCTAAAACGCAGAGACCGCCTGGCCAATGCGCTGCTAACTGTAAAAGTGGGCAAACCTTGTAAAATTATGCTCAGAAGTTAGTGGGATAAATTGGCTGCTCGATTTTTGGCACGTGCGCTGCCAATTCTCGTTTGTGCCCACCAACCACTAGTTTGCGATGGCATTGGGATGCGCGGTTGACGTCTTATCCCACGATTTCACGCGCCTCTGAGTTTGGCGTCCGCCCGATCAACATAAAATTCAGGCTGTTGCAATGAATTTGATCAAATGCCCTCCATCATATTTTGCTGTCCTAAACCTGAGCCTAATTTCCCTATGATCTGACAGTCCTGAAAGGTGATATTTTGCTAGTGGTCATAATATTCACTTTTTTGTGAAGATGTTTTCACCTTGACTCATCTCGGCTTGCCTAATTTCAATGGTAAACGTTTCTGTTCCCAATTGTCGGATATGGGATAACTAAATGCAATTGTCTTGAATTCCATTTAGAGATTTGAAGCCTTTGAGCCAGCCACGATGAGCCCTCACCTCTCTGCAGCACAGAAGAGGCCCATAATAGACATGTGACATGGTGACCGCTTTGTAATACACCTTCGCTCAGTCTGCAAGCATGACCCCCAACCTTCCGGTCACTTGCCATTTCAACTCAGCGTTTTGCTCTCATGCCCACATGTAGCTTACAATTTATCAATACCTGACTTAAGTGATATATCCAGGATGTTTAGAGGCCAGTACCTGTTTGTTAGGAACTTCCTTGTGTTGGAGGATATTCCATATTCTTTGCCATAGGATGAAGATGTCCTTGAGCACCCAATTATGCCCAGGTATGTTTAGAAACTTGCAAACCCTTGCCCAGCAGATGAACTCTGTTTTTGACATATAATCCATACTTCCTGGAATCGCTCTTTTTAATGTTATAACTCATTACACAGCTAGATTAATTCACCCAATGACAGCCTTAGCTGAAGATCAGCCTGCAGAGGGCTTGCCCCTCTGGACTGTTAACATAACATCTGTGGCCGTATGAGTTTGTTTTAACTTTTTCCATTGCTGCAGGGTGTCTCCATTGTGAAGCGCCCTCAGAGTCCTCGCCTGTCTCGGCAGCACCCACCTCTCCAGCTTGGGCTGCCGGCTGGCTACCACAGCGTGCCTTCTGATTGGGCCTGCCAATTCGTTGGTCCACATGTAGTCCTTAATTGGAGGCAGCCTATTGACTGGCTGCCTCCGGGAAGACAGCTAGTGACTTCCTGCTGTGGGCACTTTCAGGTATCAGGCCTGGAATTGAGGCCAGCTTTGGGATCGTGGCAGCACTGGGAAAATCCAGCCCCCTATGTTGAACTAGCTGATCATGGTCAGGGTTAAGGAGGCCGACAACTGGGCGGGAATCTCCGGTATCCCAGGCTCGTGTTTCTTGGCCGCGCGCTCCCCCGCATTAGAACAGTGGTTCTAATGACCACTGTTTGAGAATTGAGTTTGGAAGATTATTCAGATTTGACCTCAGTTTTGGATAGACTGCCAAGATATTGAGCAGAGATACCAAAAAAGGCTTCGGATGTGATGAGGTAAAGCCAACATCATGGAATAAGCAAAACTATTCCCAGTCATTAGCAAAATATCACAAGGGTACTTTTGGGATGGCTTCAATTTTGGAGCATGTCTTGAATTGTACATAAAGGCACAAGACATCTGCTCTCATAGCATCGCAATGGTTATAATACTGGGCTAACGACCCAGAGATCATCAATTCAAACCCCACTGCAGCACTAATGGCCTTTTCAGACACACTGCCTGGTCAGGGCTACTTGTGACTCTATTCCATCATATATGGTTGACTCTGAACATCCTCTTAAACAGCCTCGCAGAAGCCACAGAGTTAAACAAATCACCCCGACTGAAGAAGCAGTCCAATAGCCATCTGAACAGAGCTACGAAAGAAGATCTTGTTAACAAACTGCCGACATCCGTATTTGAATTTTTAGACTATATTAAAATGTGCAGCATTCTTTTCGGGGGCGGGGGGCGGGGGGGGGGGGCTTTTCGGGGGGTGGGGGCTGCTGGGGGGGGGGGGGAGTATAATTAGGACAGGAAAGAAAAACAGTAAATGTCTATTTGGTGAAACATTGTATTGACATCGACTTGATGCAATATTGCTCAAAAACAGATTTATCATCACCATTCTAGGCATTTGTACATTTGTAATTCATCCCAATGATCAAACTTTCTCACTGTAAGAGTAATATTGTTCGGGTTTCTCTGTTTTGCAGACGATTCTCCCACTCACACTGGGGGAAGCGAGTCCCAAGCCTTTGCCACGCAAATTTATGCATGGCGAGGATTACGAGGGATTCCCCAGGGAATTTTGAGTGGACGGCCCGACAGCGAGGTCCGGCGACTGCCCCCCCCCCTCCCTCAATACAATACAGCCTCTTCCCCGGAATTGTTTGGGTCACCCCTCCCCTTCACACCCCCGTTCCCTGCAGTACGGGGATAACCCGCCCACCAGAGACGCCCTAATTAGAGAAACTTGGACCAGAGACCCCCCCAGAATAGAATCCCCTGCCTGGAAGCCCCTCAGAAGATAGACCCCTGCCTGGAAACCCTCGAGAAGACCCCTGTCTGGAATCCCAAAGAGAGATGTCTGTCTGGAAGTCCCCCAGAAGAAAGACCTCTGCCTGGAAGCTCGAGTGAATCCAGACAGAGACAGTGAAAAAAAGATCACTGCCATAATACTCACCTGGGCAATACACCTGTTGGCTCAGGCAGTAGAAGCAGCACCTCTCAATTCCGGGAAAGAATTCCTAGATAAAACCAGTCAGCTGGGTTTAAACCCCTTCAGATCTTTGATCTGCAAGCCATTCATTCAAATCTTTGTGATATTGCTTTCCTTAGTTTGTGATTGTCAGCTTCCACACACGCCCAGCTGTCTGCATTTTTTCATTCATCTCCCTTCACCCTTGAGCGGCTTTGAAGTACCCAGTTGTGAAGTTAACCACAATGTTCATAAACATCAAATTGACTGACAGCTCCTGGACCACATCAAAGAGAGCCAAGTGTTTTCTGTTAGTTTCATAGCTGGCTGCTTCAATTCTTGCATGGCTAAGGATTGGGAATCACTTTCTGATTTGGGCTCCCAGCATGAGCGCACATCAGGTGGAATTCAGCCCAAGCGGGAGAACATAAGATTCTCCGATCGCCGACAGCAAAATCGCGATCAGCCGGAGAATCCATTTTAATGCCAGAATCGGGGGTGGCACTGTTCTTCCGATGCTCCGCCCCCGATGGGCCGAGTCCGCGACACTGTGGGGCGCATGTACTCTCACTTTTCGGGGACCTCGAGTGGTGGCTGCGGACCGTGTCCAGCGCCGCCAAAGTTGGGGGGGGGGGAACCATGCTGCTGGTAGGGGAGGCTTCGGCAGGGACTGGGGGGACTTGGGGGTTGTCCGGGGTGGCAAGGGGAGTTACAGGGGGGCAGTTTTTGGCAGGCCGGGTCCGTGCGCGGTCGGTGCCATGTTGTACGTCGCAGCCGGCGCAGACCACCGCCATGCACAAGTGCGGCCACTGACCCGGCCATTCTGCGTCCGTATTGTCTGCTAAAGCTGGGGGCTTTACATGGTGCGACTGCTTCCCCCCCGCCAGGCAGAGCATCAGTGCGGGGCGGCGGCGACTTTTTGGTCGTAAGACCAAACGGATCCTGCAGACACAGCCGCAGAATGGGAGAATCCAGCCCATTGTCTCCCAAAGGAGAATCCTGCCTATTGTGATGACATCAACGTTGATGCAATATTGCTCTGAAACAGATTTATCATCATCATTCCAAGCATTAGTACATTTGTAATTCCACCCAATGATCCAACTGTCTCATTGTAAGAGCATTATCTCATCAGAAGTGAATCTTTTAGGAACCATTTTAGAAACACTGTCACAGCCAAAATATTCAATGATAATGACTCGCATTAGTAGCTACAACAATGAAGACTGCTGATTTAATTCTGAATCTAGCCAACGGCTGTGGGCAAGAAGTTTTCTCAGTAAGATCATTTCTCAGGATGGTTTGCCATCTACAAACCACTTCGTATTTCAAACATGGAAAACAACGGAATTTTCCCAGCAACTTGTTTAATATAAGTCCAACTGGTCCAGTCCCAGCAGTTGACTGAAAAGTTTCGGAAAATAACAAAGCTCAAGAGCATCTTCAGGTTAAAGTTTGATTTGTGTAAAAAGAGGATTTAAAAGGCCTTTGTATGTTGCTGGACAAGGGTTTGTCTCCAAGCTAAGAGACCACCGCAGGTAAGACAGAATAAAATGCAACAGGTGACTCAGCTTGTGACCTATCCGTGCCAAACTAAAGAGGTCACTGATAAATGTCCTTTCAGGAAGGAAATCTGCTCTCCTTACCTGGTCTGGCATACTCTAAATCCACAGTACTGTGGATTTAAATGCTCGCTGAAGTGGCCTGGCAAGCTACTTATTTCAAGGACAATTAAGGATGGGCGATAAATGCCAGCCCAGCCAGCATCCCATGAATGAATTTTTTTAAATGCGTTAATTGTGCAGAATATACAACATCTGCAGTACGATAAGGATGATACTCAGAGAAAAAGCCTCTCAGGCGGGCTCCATTAAATATTATTTTCTGGACGGCAAGTAATTCCAGCTATTTGCATGGTAATGAAAACAAAAAGAAAGAATAAAATAAAACAAAATAAGGAAGCAGTGCACCTGCCAAGTACGTCTGCAACTTCCAATCACCTCCATCACATTTTGTTCAGGTTTCTCCAGTAGTTTTATCAAAGGCAATGAACCCTAGGTCATTTGCGACAAGTGTTCCATAACTCACAGCTCTGCAAGGTTTCGCCCGCTAACCAAGTCGCTTGCTGTGTCATTACTTGGTGTAAGTACCCATAATCACACAGTTTGGGTTTCACTACACCTCATGACAACCAGGGGTCGTTTTCACCCTTGGTCGAATTAAAATTAAAAAACTGCCATTTATCGGATGTGTTGGTTGCTGACACAGCCATCATTTATTGCCCATTTCTAATTGCTCTTCAGAAGCTGGCAAGCCAACTGATTGACTTTCTAGACTATTTAAGAGAGCAGTGGATTTATGTCACAGGTAGGCCAGACTGGGTACGGACAGTCGATTTCCTTCGTTCATTAGCATTCGTGAAGCTGATGGACTTTTACGGCAATCCAGTCATTTCATGGGCGCCAGAAGGTAAAACCAGTCAAACTTGTGAAATGAGTGGTCCCGGTCTGAATTGGAAATCCATTTTAAGGTGTACATGACCAGTTCGCACAGTACCAACCAGTTCCCAGATTTTGCAGATTCGTACTTGTTATACCAGCTTCTTTTTCAATTCCATATTTATTTTAATTAAGTGAATTTAAATTTCCCAGTTGCCATGGTGGAAGTTGAACACATGCAGGAAGTTTTGGATCACTAGTCCAGCAATACAACCACTAGGCTACTGTACACTGTCCTCTTTAAGAGGAATGGGAGGACAGAATGGGAACAGGTGATGGATGCCCAAACCCTTCCCTTCCAACTCCTCCTGAGTCTTTCTGCCTTGAGTGAGTGGGTGGGAGAATGAGAGGGAGGAAGGATCATGTTATCCAGCTTCTCTTTCCTCTCACTCCTGTTGTACGGCACGTCGCCCATCAGAGACCAGCACGTCATCATTCCTAATACATTTTGTGAGTTCAGCCCCTCAGGAAACCAATAGGAGCATTAACCTCTGTGCATTAATTCAATCAGCTCCCATTCCAAACACTTGATGAGCCTCTTTGGAATCTTGCGAAGACCACGTTTTAATCTGTTATATTCTAATATAACTGACTGAGAAGGGAGGGACGAAATAGGCAACCCAGATAGCATCAAGGCAGTCACTCTGTCTCTCTCACCGTGACCCAGCTCATAGTTCATATGCCTCCAAAACTCAACCCCCAACTCCCGCAACCCATTCACCCATACCTCCTCATATTTCCATGCCCCCTCCATTCCCCCTCATATCCCCCATGCTCCTTCCATTCTGTCATAACCCGCATGGGACTTACAAAATGGCAATGATTAAACCCCCCCGTGATCCTCGCTGAATACGAACTCTCCCATTAAAGGGGGCAGGGAACCCTAAAACCTATACAGCTAAACCTCTGTATAAAGTCGGCCAGTTTGGGTACTGACAGAAAGGAGAGCCCCAGCTGGGATCTTTCATGCTAGATAAATAATACTTCTGGAATAACACTTATTTCTTTCTACAACTTGGTGTCAACTCCCTCCATAGTCTACTAAATATTCCCATCACATTCCAGATACCCCTTCCATGCTCCCTCATGGTCCCCCAGGTCCCCTTATATTCCCCTTCAGAAAGTACTTCAAAAATACATCATTGGCCATACAGCGCTTTCGGACCCCCGGCACTGCCCATCATTTCAAGTTCTTACTTTAACAAGTTAAAAACTTCCTATTTGTCTCATCCATTCCTAAAGACGCAAAATCTGAACTCCATTCCCCACTGTACTTTTTGAATTATATCTTTTCATCAAAGGCCTTCTTACTTCAATTAACTTTCCTAGCTCTGTGAGGATTGGTATTTCTAGATCAAACCTTGGCCGATCATTAAACAGAATTTTAGACTAACTGCTTGAATTCAAATTGTCACGCATAGAGTCATAGAGGTTTACAGCATGGAAACAGGCCCTTCAGCCCAACTTGTCCATGCCGCCAGTTTTTAACCACGAAGCTAGTCCCAATTGCCCGCATTTGGCCCATATCCCTCTATACCCATCTTACCCATATAACTGTCTAAATGCTTTTTAAAAGACAAAATTGTACCCTCCTCTACTCCTGCCTCTGACAGCTCATTCCAGACACTCACCACCCTCTGTGTGAAAGAATAGTCTCTCTGGGCCCTTTCATCTTCAACCTATGCCCTCTAGTTTTAGACTCCTCTACCTTTGGGAAAATATGTTGACTATCTACCTTATCCATGCCCCTCATTATTTTATAGACCACTATAAAATCATCCCTAAGCCTCATACGCTCCAGGGAAAAAAGTCCCAGTCTATCCAGCCTCTCCTTATAACTCAAACCATCAAGTCTCGATAGCATCCTCGTAAATCTTTTCTGCACTCTATCTGGTTTAATAATATCCTTTCTATAATAGGGTGACCAGAACTGTACACAGTATTCCAAGTGTGGCCTTACATGTAAAACTATCTCAAATTGCTGAGTCGCATTTTGTTTTTTGCATCATCTCCTCTTCCACATTGCAGTACGCTCCTTTTACCCTTTCCTTTCTGCCTGCTCGGAACTGGGTTGTTACTGTTTAAATATATTCAGGCAGGATCTTCACACCCAAAGAAAGAAAGAGGAAATTTCCATCTATCAGTTTGCCTTGCACATATCCCAGAGGTCCAAGGGCAGGGCTCGTACGCACTAAGATGCCAACTGCTTTCCCCACTCTTCTCTCTCTAACACATACCCAAACCAGAAGTACCAGTGACAGATGTGACTCAGAGCTAACCACATCTGCCACTGTTACAGGAACAGCCTGTGAGGCAAGGTTTGGCAAGTGCACAGCTGCAGTCTGCTTAATTGGCTGTGGTGTTGAAAATTCGGGAAGCTGCAGTGTAATCTTTCTGGGACTCTTTTCCAATGCACTAGAGGCAGCTTCTTGGGGTTAGACTTAGAATATCAGTTTTTTTACGCTGGAGTTGTAGCTGCACATGTTAGCCTGACATTCTTCCTTGCAATTGCTGTATGACCTGTGCATTTGAAGCACTTCCTGTTTTTTTCTGAACTGCTTCATGCTGTCATACTGCATGTGTTAAGTAATCACCACCTACTAAAGAGCCCATGGAGAAATATCACACAACAGCAGAAAAATGTGGGACGTCTGTATCCCAGAGCTCTTTGAGTTGCTGTCAGGAACAGATGACAAGATGCCGAATTGTCTGCAGATAGACCTGTTGCCAGAGAGCTATCTGACCAAGTCAGCTCCCTGCAATCATATGCCAGTGCTCATAATTTAATTGCTTCAAAACATTAGCTCACATTTTTGAAATGTTAATGCATGCAGTGGGGAGAAGGCAATGTTCCCAGAGGCTAATCTTTCTAGCACTACTCTATTTCACTTACTGTCTGAGGCACAAAGGCCCATCTCCTCTCCACTATTATGTTTAGGTTAATTGCTGCTCCTGTTCCCTGCTGATGTCTTTTCTGGTAGGTTCTCCGACGTACATCCAGGTTGTCATGGCGCAGCCTCTGGGGCAGTGCTTTGAGCAGTGAGTTGAGAACATCGGACCTGACAAGTTAGTCAACAAGGCAGCTGCTTCGCTCCAAACTATTGCACTTGTAGCTTCACCCGTTCAACTCATTGACTAAGTTGTGAAGGTATCTTGAGGGAGGAAGGGGGAAAAACATTCTGTGTATGATAAAATAACAAGCCCATTTGTAAAGCATGTGTTTGAAAGAGATCACAGAATTGTTATAGCATAAGAGGAGGCTAGGTCTCTGAAGGAGAAATTCACAAAGTGCGATTCCCGGTCCCGCTTTCGTCCCGTGTCCCTACACATTCTACCTCTTCGGATAAAAATCCAATTCTCACTTCAAAGCCTCGATTTACTCTGAATCCACCACACTCGCAAGCAACGCATTCCTGATCCCAATGTCTCGCTGGGTGAAAATGTTTCTCCCCATTTTCTCCCTTGCTTCATTTACTAATAATTTTATATCTTAGGGCGGCACGGTGGCACAGTGGTTAGCACTGCTGCCTCACAGCATCGAGGACCCGGGTTCGAACCTGGCCCCAGGTCACTGTCCGTGTGGAGTTTGCACATTCTCCCCATGTCTGCGAGGGTTTCACCCCCACAACCCAAAGATGTGCAGGGTAGGTGAATTAGTCATGCTAAATTGCCCCTCAGTTGGAATTTTTTTTTGAAATCTTCGCCCTCTTATTTTCAACTCTTCCACTCATGGATCATCCTGTCTCAAACTGAAAATGCAGAATGTTTATTTTGATATGGTTTCAGTTTTAAAGAAGCGCAAATCTGAAATTGGCTTTGCTTCGCTGTGCCGGAGACTCAAGGGTAGATCTTATATTTAATAAAGGCCGCACATAAATGTTGCTACACATGTATTACATATGTTAACCCATGATCACCCCAAATAGTTTGAAGATAAATGTCAGGAAAATTGGTGACATTAGGATTGACTTCGCTCATTAGATTTTACTGGCGAACCTTTCCGTTGGTGAAAGTTGAAAGAAAAAAACAATTGGCAAGATTCTCTGGCCTCCCCGCAGCGTGTTTCACGGCAGCAGGAGGCAGACAGTCGGTGGTGGGATCTTCTGGTCCCGCTGTTGTTAATGGGACTTTCCATTGAATCCACCCCATGCTGCCGGAAAATCCTGCCAGCATGAACAGTGTAAGATCTTGCCCCATACAGAAAACCATGTTGGCATAGAAAAACAAAACAGGAATGTTAACACTTTCTTAATCAAAAATGATCTCAGGGTAGATTCTAATCTAAACCTAATGGAGAATGAACAGATAGAGGTCCATGCTATTTTAGATCTCAGGCCTCATCGTCCATAATCCTGGTGAATTCGCTGCAGAAGGAGCGATGCAGCTGATGGGCAGGGGGGGGAGGAAGATCAGATAACCAGAGACTACTCACCGGCACCAAAGGATGAATGGGCGGCACAGTGGCACAGTGGTTAGCACAGCTGCATCACAGCATCAGGGGCCCAGGTTCGATTTCGACCTTGATTGACTGTCTGTGTGGAGTTTGCACATTCTCCCCGTATCTGCGTGGGTTTCCTCACGGTGCTCCTGTTTCCTCCCACAGTTCAAAGATGTGCAGGTTAGGTGGTGTTACAGAGAGAGGATTGAGTGAGTCTAGGTGCGAGGCTCTTTCAGAGGGTCAGTGCAGACATGATGAGCCAAGTGGCTTCTTTCTGGATTGTAGGGTTTCTAAATTTACTCACCCTTCACGTTCTCGAAATGATCATGCACATACGTTTGCAATCTGGGGAAAAGGCATACAGACCATTGTATGTTGCGGATACTCAGTGATTTGAGCGTAATAAAGATCCAGATCAATAGATTTCACAACACCACGGGGAAGAAATGAATTCACATAGACCCATTTCAAGCAACACTCTGGAGACATACATCTATTTCCCAGTGGGTCAGACAGCATCATAGGCCTCTATCTTTACAATTCGCCCAGGTTTCTCCATTAATAGTCACTGAAGAAAGTTGCACAGTCCATGTGGATAACATCCCACAGCACTCCTAGACCTCCCCTGCCTCCCTTGCAGAATTGCTGCATGTTTGCATTGGGAGTGCCAAGGGAACAAATTTCTCCTCCGCAGTAAAATATGGGGATAGTGTGGAAAAGTGATGTTGAGATAGATGATCATCCTAAATTTAATTGAATGGCCGAAACAGACTCGAGGGCCTACTTGGCCTACTCCTGCTCCGACTTGTGTTCACTGAGGCGAATTTTCCCAGATAGATGCAAAGATAAGCAGAAATCCTGGGATTGGCAAGAAATTCCCAATAGTGGACTTTGAGCCAGCACCTGTGAAAGGCTGAGGCCAATTGCTTCTATGGTAAGCGAGTTTAGAAGGGGATGTATGTCACCTACTTTACTGCTTTTGCCCAATAATGCACCCAATCACAGGGATGCTCAGAGACAAGGACAATTGTCCCGTCTCCTCTTCAGTTCAGAGGGTGGGAGAGAGTCAGGCAGCAAGACAACAGAGAATGGCAAAATCAGGTGAGGCAACTTTCTCCTGGAATCTCCTAGAGCCCTGCTATCACCTTTAAGTTGCAAGTTCAACAGCTTCACTGCTCTCGGAGCTGTTAAGAACATGGACCACTAAGACTGGTGTGCTCTAAAGTCCAAAGTTTAGAGAGCAGAGTTCAGATGTGTGGGGCATTTGTCCAGTTACTGAGCAAAAGAAGATAATGGGTTAAAAAACCAGAGGGGAGATGAGAAGATAATTTCTTTTATATGCAGCCAGCCATGATGATCAGAAACCCACTGCCTGAAAGGAGTGAAAGCAGAAACTTTCAAAGGGAATTTGATGAATAATTGAAAAGGAAAGATTTACAATGTTACGGGGCATGAAAGGGAAGGGGCGGGTCTATTGGATTGTTCTTCTAAAAGAGCCACCACAGATCAAATGGGCTGAACAGCCTCCTCCTGTATGATTCCGTGATGTGAGGAAGACAGGACAATTTGCCTAATTATTTCCAATGCCTGAATTATCAAAAAGGAAGTCTCTCAATCGAGTTAAGTTGAAATAATCTGTTGTTTGAGTCCTTGGCAGATGAAAGAGCCCTGGTGATTGGTGTCAGACTGTTAATTATTATGTCCTGCCAATATTTGTATGATGTCTTTGATCTCAGTTTGTTGAAACCTCTCTTTGGAATCTTAGAGGATTTACAAGAGCTGGGAACTTTCCCCGAGGACCTCAGTTGCCTGATCCAACTGGTGTTTCCCCATGAAGTGGAGAATACAGGTTCCACGGAGATCAATTAAAAGATTCTGAAAATAAATATAAATATCTTGGGCACTTGCATTTGAGTAAGTACGGGATAATATTGTCCTGCTGCTTCCTTAATTTGTATTTCTGCTTATAATTGTCTCTTTAGTAAATTAACTTGGCCATTAGTTTTAGGTCATGTTTTTTCGCGTGGTGTGAAATTGTACTTTTCTCTGGTGGACAATGCCGTGGCAAATGGGTAAATGTTAGTCCAGCAGCTCTGTCACATTCACATCACGTACAAGACCGCGGGCGGGTTTGTGCAGGAATCGGCGGGGCGGGCAACTCCGGCGGGATGGAGTGGCGTGAACCACTCAGGCGTCGGGCCGCCCCAAAGGTGTGGAATCCTCCGCACCTTCAGGGGCTAGGCCGGCGCCAGAGTGGTTTGCGCCGCGCCGGCCAGCGGGGAAGGGGCTTGGCGCCACGCAAACAGCGCCAAAGGGCCTCCGCCGGCCAGCGCGAGGTGGCCCATGCACGGGACCGCCAGCATGTGCTGGCGTCATCCCCGCGTCGGCCATCGCGGAGGACCACAGCAGCCGACGCGGAAGAATAGAGTGCCCCCCACGGCACAGGCCTGCCCGCGGATCGGTGGGTCCCGATCGCGGGTCAGGCCACCGTAGGGGCACCTCTCAGGGCCAGACTCCCCCGAGGACCCCGGAGGGCGCCTGCACAGTCAGCTCTCACCGGCAAATACCTGGGGCGGGATTCTCCCCTACCCGGCAGGGCGGGGGGTTCCAGCGTAATGGAATGGTGGAAAGCACTCCGGCGTCGGGCCGCCCCAATGGTGCGGAAGTCTCCGCACCTTTAGGGGCCAAGCCCTCACCTTGAGTGGTTTCCGCTCCGCCGGCTGGCGGGAAAGGCCTTTGGCGCCACACCAGCCGGCGCCGAAAGGTCTTCGCCGGGCAACGCATGCGCGGGAACATCAGCGGCTGCTGACGTCATCCCCGCGTATGCGCAGTGGAGGGGGTCTCACAGCACAGGCCCCCCCCGCGGATCGGTGGGCCCCGATTGCGGGCCAGGCCACCGGGGGGGCACCCCCTGGGGCCAGATCGCCCCCCGCTCCCCCCAGGACCCCGGAGCTCGCCCGCGTCGCCTTGTCCCGCCATTCAAAAGGTGATTTAATCCACGCCGGCGGGAGAGGGTGGACAGTGGCGGGACTTCGGCCCATCGCGGGCCGGAGAATCGCCTGGGTTGGGCCCGCCGACCGGCGCAGCGCGATTCCCGCCCCCGCCGAATCTCTGGTGGCGGAGAATTCGGGACACGGCAGGGGCGGGATTCACGCCAGCCCCCGGCGATTCTCCGATCCGGTGGGGGGGTCGGAGAATCGCGCCCCTGGTGTAATATACGCCGGCGGGACTGGCTGCAAACGGGCGGCCACTCGGCCCATCGCGGGCCGGAGAATCGCTGGGAAGGCCGCCGACCGGTGCGGCGCGATTCCCGCCCCGCCAAATTCCCGGTGGCGGAGAATTCAGTAGCCGGCGGCGGCGGGATTCACGCCGACCCCCTTTGATTCACCGACCCGGCAGGGGGGTTCGGAGAATCCCGCCCTGCATGTTACAGCAGCTTGCATTTTTAATATGCATTTATACGAGAAAAGAAACATATCCAAAGACATTACTCAGGGGCATAGCAAAAAGATGGGGCTGGATTCTCCGATTTGCAGACTAAGTGCTGACGGCGGCAGTGGGAACAGCTGCACCGATCCTCCGTCCGGGGGGGGTGGGCTAGCAGGCACACAGCATAAAGCTGTGTTACACACACATACCTGTGGATACGGCCGAAGAATTACCAGATCCGAGGCCGCACATGCACGCGTCCCCGGCCTCGCGCGGACCCGGCCTCCCGCATAGTGTCCCCCAGCAGCTCCATCGCCACCCCCCCCACACCCAACCAGTGCTTCCAGTCCCTGCCAAAGCCCCCCCCCTGCCCGGCGAACGGCTCCACCCCCTGACTGTGGCGGTGCTGGACTCGGTCCGCAGCCGCCACACGGGGTCCATGAAAATAAATAGCATGAGTGACCCACGCCGTCGGGAACTCGGCCCGTCGGGGGCGGAGCTGACATCCTGAAGCCATCCATATGGCATGCGGCGTACTCCCCCAGTACACCGTTTTTGAGAGGGCGGAGAATCGCAAAAGCAGTGCTGCCCCCGATTCCGGCGCAAACAGGGATTCTGCGGCCGATCACCAAATGCGATTACGGCGTCGGCGAACGTAGAATCCCGCCCTTGATGTTCGAGTGACCATGGGCGTCATTCTCCGACCCCCCGCCGGGTTGGAGAATGGCCGGGGGCTGCCGTGAATCCCGCCCCCGCCGGTTGCCGGAGTCTCCGGTACCGGATATTCGGCGGGGGAGGGAATCGGGCCGCGCCGGTTGGCGGGCCCCCCCCCCGCTGGATTCTCCAGCCCGTATGGGCCGAAGTCCCGCCGTTAAATTGCCTGTCGCGCCGGCGTGGATTAAACCACCTTTTGAACAGCGGGACAAGGCGGCGTGGGCGGGCTCCGGGGTCCTGGGGGGGGGCGCGGGGCGATCTGGCCCTGGGGGTTTTTCTAGTGATGCTGGTTAAAGGATAAATAATGGGCAAAAGCGCTCCTGTTCTTCTTTAAGCAGTATCGTGGGATCCTGTGTATCCATTTGAGCGTGCAGGACATCAGCTTAATACCTTCTCTGAAGAATGACACTTGCAACATGCAGCATTGCCTCAGTGTTGCATCAAAGTGTTGTGGTAGTCACCACTGTTGTATTATATTGTATATACTGCACTGCATATGAGGGTATTACGGTAGGCCCCTGTACTACAAGTACGGGGGTAGATCCCTGCCTGCTAGCTCCGCCCAGTAGGCGGAGTATAAATGTGGGTGCTCTCCGAACGGCAGCCATTTCGGCAGCAGCTGTAGGAGGCCACACATCTCTGTGTAATAAAGCCTCGCTTACTTGCTGCTCTCATCTCGTCGTAATTGATAGTGCATCAGGTGTCAGCCTAGATTTTGAGCTCAAGTAAAAGCAAAATGTTGCATGCAGATGCTGGGAAAACCCAGCCAGTCTGGCAGCATGTGTGGAGAGTGAAACATTTTGAGTCCAGTGTGAAATAGTGGACGCACAGAGGTAAAGGCAGTGTGGGGTGATGCTGCAGAGATGAATGTCAGCTCTGTTCAGTTCGTAGGGGTTTCAGGATGACTTATTATTCTATCTTTTACTGTGAATTTGACTTTAAAGTGTGAGGGAGAACCGAGTTTCTGATAATGCCACACTTGCAACGTGGAGGAAAAACAGCTCTCAGTGTCAGAAGTGGCACATTTCTGCTCTAGTCTGTGTCATTGGCCAGATAGGGCGAGTATGACATTGATATTGTATAGTCTGACTTCTGTTTTGAGGAAGAGAGAGTGGAGTATTTCTCCAAACGTTATCTCATTTGTTAAAGGCACCAACTGCTTTGCCAACTTTAGCTGATACCTCATCCAATATTAGCACTAGGGCACATGATTTCCCACGATATCTGTAGTGTCTCTCTGTCAGCTTGGTGTCATCATCATTGCTGCCTTCCATCCCAACCTTTATGATCTTCATTTTGGTCTGTGACTTTTATTTTGTCTTACTGCTTGGTTTTGCTGACAATGCCCTTTTTCCCTCAGTTTTTGCCAACGTTGACAAATCAACTGCAAAATCCAGACCCCTCAAGCCTTTGCATCTCCAGTGACAGCTCATGGTTTTGACCGGTGTATTGTCAAACTATATAACACAAGCATGATGAGATACCTGTCTGCTTCTGGCCCAGAATTATTTTTGTACCACTCTGGTGTGGTATCCTCCCTTTAATACAGCTTTCTCTCACTCTGGAGTATTTCTTCGTGGTGCTTATTGTACTTTCTGGGGAAATCCAAAACACAGTACACCATTTGCCCATGTGTAAGCTTCACAATTCTATCAAAGGACTTTTCAAAATCACCACAGTTAAGGATTAACCAGGTTCCTGGCACAGTGGTTAGCACTGCTGTGTCACAGCGCCAGGGACACGGGTTCAATTCCGGCCTTGGGTGACTGTGCGGAGTCTGCAGGTTCTTCCCGTGTCTGCGTGGATTTCCTCCAGGTGCTTTGGTTTCCTCCCACAGGGTTAGGTGGATTCGCCATGCTAAATTGGCCCTTAGTGTACAAAGATGTTTGGGTTAGGTGGGGTTGCAGGGGATAGGCTGGAGGCCTGGGTAGGGTCGTCTTTCAGAGGGTCGGTGCAGATTCGATGGGTGTGAGGATTCTAAGGGATTTTGCTGCAATATTGTAGCAAATATTGAAGTGCAAAGATTTGATCATTGCATAATCTTGTATTTCTGTCGAAGATTCTTACGGACTGGAAACGTTAACTGTTTCTCTCTCCAGGTCTGCTGAGTTTTTCCAGCATTTTCTGCTTTTATTTTAGATTTACAAAATCTGTGCAGTGTTTTGCTTTTATTGTCTTTCTGGAGTCAGCCAGCCTCCACACATCTTTTTACCTACAGCCATACTACTCTGGAGTTCAGCAACATGACATTAGATAGTTTCCATGGTCCCGTATTGAGTCAGACTGTGCAGCGGGTCCCCTTTCAGGTACTTTTTCATTAAACTTCCCTTTTCTGTAATTCTTTGCTTGCACATTGCTGCCAACTTCATAGAATCATAGAATTTATAGTGCAGAAGGAGGTCATTCGGCCCATCGAGTCGGCTCCGGCCCTTAGAAAGAGTACCCTACACAAGCCCACACCTCCACCCTTACCCCGTAACCCAGTAACCCCACCCAACCCTTTTGGACACTAAGGGCAATTCAGCATGGCCAATCCACCGAACCTGCACATCTATGGACTGTGGGAGGAAACCGGAACACCCTGAGGAAACCCAGGCAGACCCGGGGAGAAGGTGCAAACTCCCACAGACAGTGACCCAGCCGGGAATTGAACCTGGGACCCTGGAGCTGTGAAACAACGGTGCTAATCATTGTGCTATCGTGCTGCCCTCTATTTTAAGTTATAGAGTCAAAGATGTTTACAGCATGGAAACAAGTCCTTTGGCCCAGCTTGTCCATGCTGCCCATTTTCTATCACTATGCTAGTCCCAATTGCCTGCATTTGGCCCATATCCCTCTATACACACCCTGGCCATGTAACTGTCTAACTGTTTTTTAAAGGAAAAAATTGTACCCGCCTCTACCACTGCCTCTGGCAGCTCATTCCAGATGCTCACCACCTTTTGTGTGAAGAAATTTCTCCTCTGGTCTCTTTTGTTTCTCTCCCCTATCACCTTAAACCTATGCCCTCTAGTTCTAGTCTCCTCTACCTTTGGGAAAAGATGTTGACTATCTACCTTATCTATGGCCCTCATTATTTTATAAACCTCTATAAGTCACCCCTAATCTTCCTACGCACCAGGGAACAAAGTCCTAGCCTATCCAGCCTTGTAAGCTTGGAAATGACTGTCCAATCATCTTTACGGCTTCCCTGGTTTCCTTGATGTTTGCAGAGCTGCATTTGTACCTTGGGATCTATTCCGTTCTTTCTGAAATATTTTTATTTTTAAAAATGCATTTAAAGGATGTGGGCATCGTTACCAATTCCTCATTGCACTTCAGCAGGAGGTGAGCCGTCTTCTTGAACCGCTGCAGTGCATGAGGTGTAGGTACACCCATTGGAGAGGGAATTCCAGGGTTTTCACCCAGCGACAGTGAAGGAACGGCAACATATTTCCAAGTCAGGGTGGTGAATGACTTGGAGGGGAACCTTCAGGTGGTGGGGTTCCCAGGTATCTGCTGCTCTTGTCCTTCCAGATGATAGTGGGTTTGGAAGGTGCTGCCTAAGGAGCCTTAACCTGCGGTTGAGGTCGGTAAAGAGGTGAACTGCTGGGAGCATATTGAGCAATTCCAGGCTATTATTCTTTTCTATTGCAAGCACCATTAAAAATAAAAGTCTAGCAGCAGCATCAAACCATTGTACAGAAAAAATGGGAGAAAGTTATTAATCTGTAAGAAAGTACAATTACAGCCCACGTGAAGAGAATTCTCCCAAATGCGTTCTCCCAGCTCTTTGTTTTTGCATCCCAATAGAAGTCAATGGTTACAAATGGATTTGTTAATGTTATGATAAAAGTACCAGAGAACAGTTATACCATCAGTACCTGCTGAGCACTCTCCTGCCTTGAGGTCATTCATGTACTATTGTGTAGAGTGTATCTGAAGACCATGTACCACACAATTAATGCTCCCAGCAGAATGAATTGATAGAGAAAATAGATGTAGCTTTCCAAGAAATCTCCGAGCCCAGAGAACAGGTAAACATCCCAGTGTTCTCCTGTCACAGTACGAGATGAAAACAAAAACAACATAGCTTATTGCGAATTACCAGACTCCTAAACGACCCTCTTGTGGACTGACCACATTAACACTGCACCCCTGTACGCTTCACCCGATGCCGTGTCTATGTAGTTACATTGTGTACCTTGTGTTGCACTATTATGTATTTTCTTTTATTTTCATGCACTTAATGATCTGTGGGGCTGATCGCAGAAAAATACTTTTCACTGTACCTCGGTACACGTGACAATAAACAAAATCCAATCCAAGGAACAAAACAGAAACAAAGTGGCCGGTAATGATACAAAAACCTTTAATCAGACTGATGAAGCTATTAAAAATAAAATGCCCCGTAGACTAGAGATGCAATCATTATTTCAAAAGGGGGGTCACGGTAACAGGTTAAAGCAAGGGCCGCTATCCAGCGGCTTTTCTACACTCCTGAATACAGAGCTAACACCAGGTACGTTGCAACAAATAGTGAGCCACTGTTCAACTTTGACATGATCCACAAAGCTGGGGACCAAGCCCATATTTCCCACCGATGAATTAATTCAGTGGCAGGAGTTTTGCCCTTCAGGTCCAAAACGGCAAGCAGACGTTTGTCTGCGCTTAGCAGAACTCCAAGGGTTCTCCAAAATGCTAAACTACTAGCAACTGGAAGAAAAGGCAGTTGTGTGCTTGCTAAGATCTTATTCAAGCCCAATCCTAGGGACTTTTACGGAGTTACACAAGATGGCAGAAAATCAAACAGTTTATTCCAGGTCATGGATAGCATCAGCGAACTTAGCCAGTCGGAATATTTCAGACCTGCTACAGTTCACAGCCAATTAAATTTATGTCTGTGGGGAGCACAATTTCCCTTCCTAAGCAATGTAAAGCCAGAAGCAACTGACCTTCCATTTGTGGGTGTCATTACAGATCTAAACCGACAATTCAATAAACACAGAGAAGAAGTGGGACTTAAAGAAAATTCAATTAACACTTTTCCATGTATTATTTCAATGAAGCCTAGCTGTGCCCATTCGCTTTTTAAATTCTTTTCATGCGAAGGGGAAAAAAAGAAAAGTTCTTGTCCTTTTTATAAATGCACATACAAATTCGGAGCAGGAGTAGACACTTGGCCCCTCAAGCCTGCTGCACCATTCAGTGAGATCTTGGCTGATTGTAACTTCAACTCCACCTTCCTACCCAGCCCCAATAATCTCTCAAACCCTTGCCTATCAAGAAGCTATCAACGTCTGCCTTAAACATATTCCAAGACCTTCTGTCCACAGCAATTTGAGGAGGAGAATTTCAAAGACTCGCGGCCCTCAAAAAAACAAATCTCACCTCTGTCCTAAATGGGCGACCACTTATTTTAAACAGTGGCTCCCTAAAGAGGACAACAGCCTCTCCACCTCAACCCTGTCAAGACCACGCACAATCTAATTTTTTTATTAGGAAGTGGGGGACATGGGGGCCAAAGGAATGGTCAACTTGTGAGATGGAGAGGGTGAAAATGATCTAACATGAAACTGAAGCCTGGTTTCTATCCAGCTCCAATCTTTACTCTGGTGTTTTTGTATGTATACAAGTTCCGTCTATGTTGCATAGAATCATAGAATCCCTACAGTGCAGAAGGAGGCCATTCGAGTCTGCACAGACTATCTGAAAGAGTACTCTACCCACTCCCCCTCCCTATCCCCATCACCCCACACATTGATCATAGCTAATCTACCTAACTTGTACATCTTTGGACACAATGGGGCAATTTAGCATGGCAAATCCACCTAACCTGCACATCTTTGGAGTTGAGGCGGAAACCAGAGCACCTGAAGGAAAACCTTGCAGGCAAAGGGAGAATGTGCAAACTCCACACAGACTGTCGAATCCAGCTCCCTGCTGTTGTGAGGCAGCAGTACTAACTACTGTGCCACCTTGTCACCCATAACGTTCTGCCTTATAAGGAAGATGTCTGCCTGTGAATTTCTGGTTAGGAGCCCTGTTCACCAGCACCATGTGTCATATAATGGCACACAGCCCACTCCCATATGCCACTTCCCGATTTAGGCAGACGCTTATAGGGTGGGTGCATACGAGCAATTTCCTTGTAAGTGTTTTTTGTAGTTCCTTCTATGCAAGAAAGAACCTGCATTTATATAGTGCCTTTCATGACCTTAAGACATCTCCCCAAATGTTTTACAACCTATGAAGGATCTTTCTTTTTGAAATGTAGTCAACGTTTGTTGGAAATGAGGCAGGTGAACTGGCACACAGCAAACAGCGATGTGATAACAACCTGATAAGTTTTAGTGATGCTGATTGAGGTATGAATATTGGTCAGGACATTGGAGAAAATTCATTAATCTTCTTCAACATATTGGGATACTTTGGCCGGGATCCTCCCTTCTGGGGACTAAGTCCCCACGCTGGCGGGAAAACTGGCCCCAACGACTCCGGCGTCAACGGCCCCCCAAGGTGAGGAATTCTCATCTTTTTAGGGGGCTAGATTGACGCCGGAGGGGTTGGCGCCGCTCCAGCCGGCGGCAAAGGGACGGCATGATTCCACACATGCGTGGACCAGTCGGCGTATTTTTGCGCATGCGCGGGGGGGGTTCTCTTCTCTGCGCCAGCCCCCGGGCAATATGGCGGATCCCTCCAGGGGCCCAGCGTGGAAGGAAGAAGTGCCCCCACGGAACAAGCCCGCCCGCAGATCGGTGGTCCCCGATCGCGGCCAGGCCACCGTGTGGGCCCCGCTGGGGTCAGATCCCCGGCCCCCCCCGAGGACCGCCCACGCATACTCACATGCCAGGTCCCGCCGGTGCATGAGTTGAGTGATTCACGCTGGCGGGACTGGCCAAAAATGGAAGGCCGCTCGGCCCATCATGGCCCGGAGAATCGCCAGGGGGACCGCTGCTAACAGCCCCCGACTGGCGTGGTGGGAATCCCGCTGTAGTTCGAAAAACAGCAGCAGAGAATACGGCAGCTGGGCGCGATTTGCGCGCCCCCCGGGAATTCTCTGACCAAGCGCGGGGTCAGAGAACTCTGCCGTTTATGTCCATCAGAGAAGCAGCACCTCGGGCAGTACTGCACTGAAGCGATTTTGATTCATCACCTCAGAATAGCAGCAATTAGGGCCTGTGGCCACTTCAACCAAGATCGATCTAAAATGCTCTCTTGTGTTTGGAAGGATTGGAAGAAATGGACTGCTGGATAAAGTTCAGGAGAAGCCAATAACAGCCTCCCCGAACAGGTGCCGGAATGTGGCGACTAGGGGCTTTTCACAGTAACTTCATTTGAAGCCAACTTGTGACAATAAGCGATTTTCATTTCCCGCTAACCTGCACATCTTTGGACAGTGGGAGGAAACTGGAGCACCTGTCTGCAGGGTTATCTTCAAGTGCTCCAGTTTTCCCCATTGTCCAAAGATGTGCAGGTTAGGTTGATTGGCCACGCTAAATTGCGCCTTAGTGTCGAAAGATGTGTTGGTTAGGTGCAGTTACGGGCATAGAGGGAGGGGGGGGTGGGGGGAGTGGGTCTAGGTTGAGTGCCCTTTTGGAGGGTTGGACAGACTTGATGGGTTGAATGGCCTCCTTCTGCACTGTTGGGATTCTATGGATTTCTAATCAGTCCAGAACATTCCTTTCGTGGAAATGAGGGGTATTGGGCCCGGAGCAGAGGTTATAACAAAATAAAGAATTCAGTATTTAAATATGATTTTTCATGCCTTAAAGTGTCTTACAGTCAATTAAGTATTTCTGAAGTAGGGTCACTGCTGTTACAAGAATCTCAGCCAATGTTCCACAGGTCAAGTCTCTCAAAGACAGCAATGCAATCAATGACTAGTTCATCTGGTTGAGGGAAAAAATAATGGCCAGCACGCCTGGAAGAACTCCCCTGGCCTTCTTCAAATAGCGCAATGCTCCAGCTAAGGGGATCTCATCTGACAGTGTGACACTCCCTCAAGGCCAACAGACACCTCAAGGCCAACAGACAATGTCAAGAGTAATTTTTCACAGAAATAGATAAAAATGATTGAGTTAGTCAAGTTAGTTCAGAACCAACAACAATAGGAGGAGACAGTGGTAATGTGATTAGACGAGTGATTCAAAGGCCCAGAGGCCAATGCTCTGGGGACACGGGTTCAACTCCCACAACAGCAGCTGGTGGAATTTAAGTTCGATGAATAAATCTGGGCAGGGATTCTCCCCCCCCACCCCCCGGCGATTCTCTGACCCGGTGGGGGGGACGGCGTGAATCCTGCCCCCGCCAGCTGCCAAATTCTCCGGCGCCGGGGTCTTGGCGGGGGCGGGAATCGCGCTGCACCGGTCGGTGGCCGCTGGCAGCGGCCCCCCCGGCGAATCTCCGGCCATCGATGGGCCGAGTGGCCGCCCGTTTTCGGCTGGACCTGCCGGCGTAAATTACAACAGGTACTTACCGGCGGGACCTGGCTCCGCGGGCGTCCTCCGGGGTCCTCGGGGGGGCACGGGGGGATCTGGCCCCGGGGGCTGCCCTCATGGTGGCCTGGCCCAGGTTGGAGCCCACCGATCCGAGGGGCGGCCCTGTGCCGTGGGGGCACTCTATTCCTCCGCATCGTCCGTTGTAACAATCCGCGATGGCCGACGAGGAGATGAACCCCCTGCGCATGCGCTGGGATGACGCCAGCATACACTGGCGCTCCCGCGCATGCGCCAACTCACGCTGGCCGGCAGAGGCCCTTCTGCTCCGATTGGCGTGGCAGCAAGCCCCTTCGGCGCGGCGCAAACCACTCCGGCACCGGCCTAGCCCCCGAAGGTGCGGAGGATTCCGCACCTTCGGGGCAGCCCGACGCCTGAGTATTTCACGCCACTCCTTCGCGCCTGAGTTGCCCGCTCCGCCGGTTTTCACGCCCCTGGAATGTAAAGCTTGTCTCATCATGATTATTTTTTGTAAAAACCCATCTAGGTTACAAATATCCCTGGAGGGAGGGGAGGCCTGCCATCCTTACCTGGTCTGGTCTACATGTGACTCCAGGCCCAAGTAATGTGGTTGGCTCTTAATTACTCTCTGAGATGACTTCACAAGCCACTCTGTTCAAAGGGCAATTAGAGATGGGCAACAAATGTTGGCCTTGCCAGCAATACCTATATCCCATGAAAGAATACATTTTTTAAAGATTAATTTGCCGCTGAGCTGACAGATGGGAATTATTGAGGAGGACTATGGTTAAGAATGGCCAAGGAACTCCATTAAACATGTGTACGGCATTTACAGTAGCACACATGGATGGCAGATGAATTCTCAACATGATCAAGATTCACCCTCTGCCATTGTAAATAGTGTGTATCACACATTTCAAATCAATGGCAGAGTAAACTTAATTATTGCACACAGAATATGGGAGGGAAAGGGAAACTTTGTACAGAAACCTGTTATCCCATGTTTTGCAATGTGCATTTCAACCGCACAAAGTCAGAATACTGCTGATATTGTCGTATTTTAGTATAGCAGTGGACTTATGATCCAATTTCCCTGTGACGTCACGCACATTCCTTTCCCAGGTGGCCATCACTTCCCTTCCCTCATCCCACCCCACATGGCGACCCTGCACCCCCTGCCGACTGCTGTCGATGACATCTTGACGCGGCAAATATATTTTACAATCTTATTTTACACAGTCCGTGAGTCGATGTGAATGTTTTATAAATTGGTGATTTTATACTCCGAATAGTCAAGCCTGCAAAACTACCCAGCAGAAAATGGACCGGACCTATGCTATTCACTAAAATATGCAAAATACCGCAGATTGGATTGGATTTTGTTTATTGTCACGTGTACCGAGGTATAGTGAAAAGGATTTTTCTGCGAGCAGCTCAACAGATCATTAAGTACATGAAAAGAAAAGGAAATAAAAGAAAATACATAATAGGGCAACACAAGGTACACATTGTAACTACATAACACCGGCATCGGGTGAAGCATACAGGGGTGGAGTGTTAATGAGGTCAGTCCGTAGAGGGTCGTTTAAGAGTTTGGTAACAGCTGGAATCTGAAACAAAGGGCTGGATTTTCTGGCAATTTGCCCTGGCTTGATGTTATGGCCCCGCCGACAGCATATCCCCGCCGTGGGATTCGCGGCAGTGATGGTCGCATTCAATGGGTAACCCCCGTGACAACAGCGGGATCAGAAGATCTCGCCACCAGCCACTGCATGTCTAGTGTTCGAACTAGAGTATCGGCTCTGGAGCTCAAGTATTTGAAACTGGGATTTCCAAAAATGTTTGAAATAGGAAGCATACACATCACCGCAACAAATGATAATAGTGAAGCCACGCATCAAGTCGTAATCTAGGGGCGTAACTTTCCCACCAACATGTGAATTGTGTCGAGGAGAGAATTCCAACTGATTCCAATTCCTGTTTCTCCGACACATGCTGGACACCAACATTAGAAATAGCGCAGATCTCGATAAACATTCTGCCGCAGTATTTATAGTGCAGACTGATAGGGCCAATTCCAGATATCTGAACATGCTTATAGTTACTGTTATGACAAACTGCAGACCCGAAGGGCCGAATGGCCTCCTTCTGCACTGCAACTTCTATGACCTATAAACCTTTGGTGAGCGTATAAGGCAGTACACATTATTCTGTACAGGACACAGTGGGGTAGATTTTCATCATCACCAGCTCGAGATAATCTGGCTGGGCGGATCACACCGATTTTGTATAATCTGCACTATTGTCATTGCGTTGAATTCAACAGTGAACACAAACATCCACCCACTGAGTCTGGATTTCCTGCTGCATGAGGCAAGATTGCATTCAAAAATATTGGGCTGGATTCTCCGTTTCTGAGGCAAATGGAGAATCCGCGGGAGGTTCACGACAGGAAAATCGGCGCAAACCCATCACCGATTCCGGTACCGGTGAGGAGCCAGCACCAGCGCCAAGCGAAACTCCCGCGGATCATGCCGAAAATGGCCAGAGAATGGCCGGGACCTGCACCGCTGTAAAACACCGGCCGTGCGTGAGCCCTAAGCCGCCAACCGTAACCCCACAGCCCACCCCCTGGCCACCACCCACCAGACCCCCAGCCCTAGCAGTAGCACCCCCGGCCAGCAGCACGGATCCCGTGAAACGGCGCGTGGCACGATGATGGCAGTTTGGAGGGGGCAGAGCATGGCGGACCGGCTTCAAGCCGGTGCCGGCTCCGATTCGGGCGTCAGAATCCATTCTCTGCCTGATTGGCGATCACGATTTTGGCGTTGGGCTACGGGGAATCCAGCCCATTGTTTCTCTCAGACAGTCTGCACCATACAAGAAGGGTGATTAGAATTTTGATCAAAGTGCAGATGTTCGCGGACGATTGCACAATGTTCAGCACTATTTGCAATAACTCAAATGCCGAAGCAGTTCATGCCAATATGTGCGAAGACCAGGACAACATTCAAGCTTGGGCTGATAGGTGACAAATAGCTACTGCGCCACACAAGTTCCAGGCAATGACCATCTACAATAAGGGAAAATCTAACCATCACCCCTTGACATTCAGTGCTATTACCATTGCTGGGGCTCCCACTGTCAACACCCTGGGAGTTACCATTGACTGGAAACTGAACTGGCCCAGCCATGTAGATACTGTGGCCACATGAGCGGAGAAGGGGGCAGAAACAGGTAGAAAAATAGAGATTGATCAGCTAAATCCACCAATGACCATCCCTTGACACAGCTGGTTGACCAGTGACTTGAGTTTGTACAGAATATTCCCAACAATCTAAACCAATTGGGCCTCAGCAATCAGAACAAAAAGTATTAAGTATGTTTTAGCGTTAACTTAGATGGTTATACTGTAACTGAGGGTATTTTCCCAAAATCAAGAAGATTAACATTTTCAATGCAGTAGTTGATTTTACATTATTTGGATTTGTTTACTCAAAAACTTTGAGTGAAGCAATTTTCTCACCTTTGCGCAAACACCAAACTCGAGTACCATACATCGAGTCCAGGAAATCCCACTCCTCACCACTCTGTTCCAGATTTGGGCCTTCACTCCAGTTTCAGGTTGCAATATTAGCCTAAAGGAAAATCACTTCACAGCAATGGTGTGTTGTAATGTAAATGCATTAGATTTGATATTGCTGTGACTTTGCTGAGGTACATTTAAACGATCACTGTGGATTAATGATATACTTAACATGCTGAGAAAAGCAACAGGATTCCCATCCACCCCATTGTCTGGAGAGATCAGTTCATTTGAAGGCAGTCTGTAAAAATTATTCGGAGTTATCATTTTTAATTTATTCGTTCATAGGATGTGGGCGTCGCTGACTAGGCCAACATTTATTACCCATCCCCAATTTCCCTCAAGAAGGTGGTGACAAGCGGCCTTTTTGAACCGCTGCATAGACTGTGGTTTAGGTGCATCGATACTTCTGTTCGGGGCAGAGTTCCAGGATTTTGATGCACCAACAGTGGAGGAATAGAAATGAGTTCCAAGTCAGAATGGTGTGCAGCTCCGAGGGGAACTTGCAAGTGGTGGTGTTCCTATACATCTGCTGCTCTTGTCCGTTTAGATCGTGGGGGTTAAAGGTTTGGAAGGTGCTGTCAAAAAAGCTTTGGTGAATTCCTGCAGCGAACCTTTTGATGGTACTGCTGTCACTGTGCGTCGGTTAAAGTGATAGACAAGTGGGCTGCTTTGTACTGGATGGTGTTGAGATTCTTGAGTATTGTTGGAACTGCTCTCATCCAGGCAAGTGGAGCATATTCCATCCAGATTTGTGCCTTGTAGACGGTTGACAGGCTTTGGAGAGTTAGGAGGTGCGTAACACAACCCAGAAATCTTGGCCTCTGACCTGCTCTTGTAGCCAAAGTATCTATATGCTGGTCTAGTTCAGTTTCTGGTCAATGGTAACTCCCAGGATATTGATAGTGGGGAGCTCCAGCCGTGGCAATGCCAAATATCGAGAGGGTGTGGTTAGGTTCTCTCTTGTTGGAGATGGTTATTGCCTGGCACTTGTGTGACGCAAAAGTTACTTGCCGCTTATCAGCCCAAGCCTAAATGCTGTCCGGGACCTGATCCAAATCATGCTGAACATTGTGCAATCATCAGCGAACAGAGCCGCCTATAAACCTATGATGAAGCAGCTGAAGATGGTTGGGTCCAGGACACCACCCTGAGGAACTCCTGTAGTGATGTCCTGGAGCTGAGATAACTGACCTTCAACAACAACAACCATCTTCCTTTGGGTTCGGCATGACTCGAACCAGTGGAGGGTTTCCCCCCCCCCCGATTCCTATGGACTCTAGTTTGGCTAGGGCTCCTTGACTGTTCCAAATGCTGCTTTAATTTCAAGGGCAGTCATTCTCAACTCATGTCTGGAGTTTAGCTCTTTTGTCCATGCGTCGACCAAGGCTGTAATGAGATCAGGAAATGAATGACCCAGGTGGAACCCAAACTGAATGTCAGTGAGCAAATTATTGGTGAGTAAGTGTTAATGACAATTTCCATCATTTTGCTGATGACTGAAAGTAGGCCGATGTGGTAATTAACTGGAGTGGACTTCTCTTTTTTGAGGACAGGACATACATACCTGAGCAATTTTCCACCTTGCTGGGTGGATGCTTGTATTCTAGCTGTACTGGAACAGCTTAGCTAGGAGCATGGCTAATTTTGGTAGCGCAAGTCTTCACTTTTATTGCCGGAAGGTTGTCAGGGCCCATCGCCTTTGCAATTTCCAGTTCCTTCAACTGTTTCTTGATATCACATGGATTGAACTGAATTTGTTCTAGACTGGAAACTGCATTGTTGGGGTCCAAAAAGGAGGTGGATCATGCACTCGGCACATCTAACTGAAGATTGTTACAAATGCTTCAGCTTTATCTTTTGCACTGATGTGCTAGGCTCCCCTATCATTGAGGATGGGGATATTTGTGCTAAGTTGTTTAATTGCCCACCACCATTCATGACTGGATGTGGCAGGACTGCGCAGCTTAGATCTGATCCATTGGTTGTGCGATCGCTTGCTGCGTCTGCTGTTTGTCGCCAGGTTGAGACCTCATTGTTAGGTTTGTCAGGTGCTGCTCTTGGCATGCCCTCTTTATTGGACCAGCGTTGATCCCCTGGCTTGGTGGTAATGGTAGAATGGGAGACACGCCGGGCCATGAGGTTACAAATTGTGATTGTATAATTCTGCTGCTGCTGTTGGCCCACAGCACCTCAAGAGTGCCCAGTTTTGAGTTGCTAGATCTGTTCGAAATCCATACTATTTAGCACAGTGGAAGTGCCACACAACATGACAGGAGTTATTTTATGGCTTCTTGTTTTACTAGTAGTTTGAACGTCTCATTGCATTCAGGTTTATTTGCTAAAAACAGCACTTTCATTTTTGACTTATCATAATTGTTCTTTCAGTCATAAGGCAATTATGTATCTGCTCAGAGTAACTATAGGATAGCAGGAACATAAAGTGTGAAGCTTGTTGATAATGCTTGAAAAATGTTTATTAATTTTTGTTTTTAAGTGCATAAAGATAATTCTAGAAGTACTTGAGATGAATTTTCCTCTTTCAATTGTCTTTTATTTATGAAAACATTTGATTTATTCATCCCACGCCATCTTGCAATTAGGTCAAGGCACTTTGTTAAAAATGCATTGCCTAGCATAGGGAACTGTGTAATGTTTTCATCATTAATCAGTTAGGCTTTCTTACCCTGTTATTTTTCTTTTATTTCCCAAACATTTCCACACCAACACGATTGTTATCCTGACCAACAGGGGAAAGGCAATTACAGATACTTCCAGGGTAAATAGAAGAATCCTGCTAGCTCCTACTCTTTCCTTCCCTCAAGAGGCCTAGCACTCCTGTATTGCAAGCGTTCAAAGAGGGCCAAAACAAGTTCTCCTACAGGTTTTCATAGAATAACACCACCTAACCTTTTTTGGACACAAAGGGCAATTTAGCATGGCCAATCCACTTAACCTGTACATCTTTGGGCTGTGGGAGGAAACCGGAGCACCTTGGAGTACAACCCACGAAGACACGGGGAGAATGTGCAGACTCCGCACAGACAGTGACCCAAGCTGGGAATCGAACCTGGGACCCCAGAGCAACGAAGCAACAGTGCTAACCACAAAACCACTGTACTACCGTGCCGCCCAGGTGGAAGACATTGAGTGATAGAAGCCAGGGGGATTGACGGAGATCGTGATCCCTGTCAGCCTGGTCTCTTGGGGCTAACCTGGACGGTTGAGAGAGGTATTTCTCACTGATTTTTTTTTTCTTTGAATTTCCCCCAGGAATTTGTGCCACTCACCTCAGAGAACATGACCAGAGGTTAACAACACGATTGGGTTACAACCTGGAGATGAGATAGGATTGATGGACCAGCTGGTGTTTTCACCTCTTGGTTTTCTGCATGTCCGTAACTAGAAGTGACTTAAACTACGAGGGCAGGCAAATCCGAAAGCCAGTTGAGGCGGAGATCGGAACTGGAAACCCTTCATTGGCAGTCTAATGTTTGTCTATCGTGGTTATCGCTACGCCCTAATTTGTATAACTCGGCAACAACAATTAAGACAAGGCAGTG
Organism: Scyliorhinus torazame; assembly: GCF_047496885.1. Classification (NCBI taxonomy): domain Eukaryota; kingdom Metazoa; phylum Chordata; class Chondrichthyes; order Carcharhiniformes; family Scyliorhinidae; genus Scyliorhinus; species Scyliorhinus torazame. Next base: position 72,739,984 of record NC_092719.1, on the reverse strand, counting down.
TTAATTTAGGAAATGTAGGGACCGCAGAAAACACAAGCATAAACTTTGTTATTTAACATTATACCAGGCAAAATAAACAAGCATGGGCTAAACCGCTCTGCGCCAACTGAAAAACAGTAAATAAAGGCCCATCTGTTCTGTGCTGAGGCAGAAGGAAGATTCTGTTTAGGATGATGAAAGACTTCCTGGCACAACCACACTGGCCCACAGTCTGACCTGGAAAAATAAACCAAGGAGCCTGATGTCTTCCACATTTCATTCCTGCAGCCTCCAAAAGGCAAAGGCGCATGTGGGACGCATTACTGCATGTGAAACCAGCACCCCCCCCCCCCCCCCCCCCTTACACCCCCTCCCCCCCTCCCCCACCTAAACACAGAGCACACAAGGAGGCCAGTTGTAAATGTAAACACTTGCAAACAAGTGGCCCTCTGCTGGTGATAAATGTGGTACCAAACCAGGACTGTGCCCCTCACTGAAATATAAGTGCTGCATCCATCTGCAGGAACTGTGTTTCTTAAGATACACTTGTATATCTTGAATTGGGTTTATGAAAATGATAATGGAATTTTAAAAATTTCATTCGTGGGATATGGGTGTCTTTGGCTGTGCCAGCATTTACTGCCCATCCCTAATTGCCCTTAAACTGAGTAGCCATTTCAGAGGGCATTTGAGAGTCAACCACATTGCTGTGGATCTGGAGTCACATGTAGACAAGACCAGGTAAGAATGGCAGATTTCCTTTCCTCAAGGACAGTACTGAACCAGATGAGTTTTTAACGACAATTGGCACTGGTTTCATGGTCATCATGAGTCTTTTAATTCCAGGTTTTTATTTAATTCATATTTCTCCATCTGCCATAGTGGGATTCAAATCCTGGGACTCTTGATTATTATCCCAGTGACAATACCACCTCCCCATAGAATGGAATGGTTTAACCTGTCAGTGCTAACTGCAATGAAATCTTAAGCATGCGTGCCTCAATTAGCATTGCAGTTAAAGTCAATTGTTCAGAGCTTGAGAAATTTAATGCGCAAATTATTGCCAGCAAGTATCTAGGAATCTTTAAGCACTTTCATTGATTATTTACCCACTCTACACATTCAAGTAAATTTAATAATGTAAAATGATTATGGTCGGTGCACCAAAAGCTTCAATGTAGTCAATTATTCCAGACCTTATATAATAATCTTTTAAATAAAAGAAAACTTGCATGAGCTTCCAATGTCCCAAAGCACTTTACAACCAATGATGTACTTTTGAAGTGTAGCCAGTGTAATAATGCAGGAAATGCAACAACTAACTTACCACACAGTAAGGTATCGCAAACAACAATGCAATAATAAACAGATCATCTGTTTTCTTTTTGGTAATACAGGGTGAGGGCAACATCAGAAAAACCTACCTGCTCTTCAGTGAAATAGTGCTGCGGAATCTTTCAGATCCGCCTGAGAGGGTAAATGAGAGTTTGGTTTAATATGTCATTCGAAAGACCACATTGCTGACAGTGCAGCCCTCCCGTGGTACTGCAGTGAAGTGTCAGTCCGGAAATTATGGTTAAGTGTCTGAAGTGGAACTTGAATGAGAAAAATAAACACAATTTATAGATGAGCATCCATGTACTAAATGGCATTTTGCTCACCTCTTGGTTATGCTCCTATATTCTTATGCTAAGAGAACACTCAACAATTCAAAATGACATATATATCTGTAAAAACTTAAGGATTATTAGACATGTTATGAACTCAAAATAGTTTTGTCCCTCAGATATTTGGGGCCTTTGATCTGGACAGAATTTCTACACTGATGCGTAAGGCCTGAATTGCACATTCCGTGGGCAGTAAGCTATAACATACAAGTATGTAGTAATAGAGCTGACTGACACATATGTGAGTGTGGAGGTGCCTCATCTTAAAGGGATAATGTCGACATGAAAGGTTAGATGATTTAAAAAATAATAATTCACAATACGCTTCACGATGTGAATTCATCTGAAGGAGATCAGTGACCAGTGGTATTTCATTGAATGGATTTTGCTGGCTCCAATTACTCAATATGTTTGTTATATAATGTAACTTTTAATTTTTTAGCTTTTGCCAAGTTTGCAATAACTGGTTCGCATTTGGGAGGAAAATCAAGAGAACAAAAGAACTGAATTCCTGGAATAGACAGCCCTTTTGCTATTTTCGAATTGTCCTGTGGTGAACAATAAGTTCATGGCTGGAATGAAATCCCACCCAGATGAAGGCTGGAATTTTCTGGTTGTTCCTGCCAACGGAATCTTCCAGTCCCGCTGATAGGGAACCCCTGCTGTGGGTTTCCTGGTGGCGGAGTGGGGGGGGGGGGGGGGGGGGGGGGGGGGGGGATGGTGGGGGGGCATACAACAGGAAACACCATTGACAGCAGTAGGACCAGAAGATCTGGCTGCTTTCCTTCCCATATGCAGCTGTGATAGTTTTAGCCCCTAATAGATGCATGAGCCCAGCAAGCACAGACAAACTGGTCTGAGAAGTTAAATGAATACCACGATAGCTAGGTTCATAAGATCATTTTGGCTAAGATCAAGCACCAGATCAAGCCCATGGTGACGTGCAATGCCTCTTCTTGTCAGCTTGGATCTTGTATTTCTCTCATGTGGCGACCATGAACCAATTTGAATTGGTTTATGGAACAAGCAATGAGATGGATTAAGGGTTTGCCCTGTCCACTTGCGCACTGGCTTTGTAACTTTAAGAATGGGATTTTAAAAATTGGAGAGGCACAGTAGTTAGCACTGCTGCCTCACAGCGCCAGAGAGCCGGGTTCAATTCCGGCCTTGGGCCACTGTCTGTGGAGTTTGAAAGTTCTCCCCATGTCTGCGTGGGTTTACTCCGGGTGCTGCGGTTTCCTCCCACTGACCAAAGATATGCAGGTTAAGTGGGTTCCGGGGATGGGGCGGGGGAGTGAGCCTAGGTAGAGTACTCTTTCGGAGAGTTGGTGCAGAATGGATGGGCCGAATGGCCTCCTTCTGCACTGTCGGGATTGTATGGAAAAACAGGAGCAGATGTAGGTCATCTGGTCCATCCAGCCAATTCTGCCATTCAGTTAGATAATGACTGATTGGATTGTGGTCTTATCTACACCTTCCTGCCTGACCCCCATAATCCTTAACTCCCTTGTTCATCAAAAGTCTGTCTAAGTCAGCTGTGGAAATATTCAATGACATAGCCTCCACTGCTCTAGGGGGAAGAGGATTCCAAAGTCTAGTCACCAAAGAGAAGAAATTCCTTCTCAGTTTAACCTGAAATGGAAGACCCTTTTTTTTAAACATTAGCCCTAGTTGTAGACTCCCCCCATGAGAAGAGGTACATGTGGTAGGCTATATTAGGGGTATCGCGGTACCTAGGTGGGATGTACCTTATACTGTAGTATGAGTGGTGGAACCTGCCTGCTGGTTCCGCCCAGCAGGCGGAGCATAAGAGTCTGTGTTTCACCCACAGCAGTCATTCTGTACCGGAGCTGCTGGGGTAACAACTTGTTCATTAAAGCCTTCAATTGGACTACAATCTCACTTCAGTAGTGATTGATCATGCATCAGTATCCTCCCAGCATTGAGCCTGTCAAGCCCCCTCAGAATCTTATATTGTTCAATAAGTTCACCTCTCATGCTTCTAACCTCCAATGAGTATAGCCCCAACCTGCTCAACATTTCCGCATAAGACAGCCCCCTTCATCCCAGCAATCAGCCAATGTAAACCTTCTCTGAACCGGTTGCAATATAAGTATAACCCTCCTTAAATAAGAAGACCAAAACTGTGCACAACTCAAGGTTTAGTCTCAACATTGTCCAGTATAGTTGTAGCAGATGTCCCTCTTGCCCATCTACCAGCCAAAATGGACAACCTCACATTTTTCTACATTCTACGCCATCTGCTAATTTTTTGCCACTGTACTCTCATTTCCTTTGTAGTCTCTTTGCATCATTCTTACAACTTTCTTTCAGCCTTTCTTTGTATCATCAGCAAATCTGACACCAATAGAGTCAGTCCCTCATCCAAGTCAACAATACAGATTGTAAATATTTGAGGTGCCAGCACTGATCGCTGCGGTACTTCATTAATTATATTTTTTCCACCTGCAGATGAACCATTCACCCCAACCTTTCATTTCGTAATCATTAGCCAATCCTCTACCCACGCAAATATTTCACACCCAACATCATGAGCTCCTCTCTTCTGCAGTAACCTATTATGTAGCACTATCATGGTCCAGTCTATTCTGAATTTTCAGACAATGCTTTAAAATTTTGAACACATTCTATTAAAATGGCCACTGAAAATCATGAAGCCTTTCGCATTCTGAACTAGACAGCCCTGAAGTTTCAAGCAAATGCCTAATTAAATATGGACATTCACCTGGGAATTTCACACATCTCTTTGTTTAAGGATGGATCGTCAACAAAAATAACCATGAATTTTGAAGTATCAAAAGGTAACACAGAATTCATACTCCACACCACCTTTCTTCACACAAAGGATTTAAAACCAGTGTAAATCATATAATAGGCACAACCATGTTTTCTGTCTGCTTTATAAACATCAAAGGCTGTTTTCAGGGGCACAGTTCTATACAGGTTAATCTGAAAAGCCATCAAACCAGCTCTAAGTCAATTAAGCAGCCAGGGTAACACACAGCAGTACTTGAAAGTGGGGTAAGTACTCTCCCCAGTCTTTTCAAACTTTAAGTTTACCTGAGAACCAAACTTCTAGAAATTCAACTGCCAGAAACCTCGCCGAATTCTGAGAATCAGCTGCTTATAAGGCCTTCACTTCAATTAAAAGCCTCAATCATCTAAGGAACTACAGACCTGCCACAAAGAGAAACTGAGACAACTGTACTTCATAATCGTATTTTTTTCCCTTCATCTGTGTCTAATCCTTGTATGAGTAATAGTGTATGTGAGAAGAGAGAGTGAGATATTTGAACTGCTGAGGCAAGTGTGGGAAAATAAATAACCTTCCTTTTAAACTCACAAAAAAAGCCTGCTGCTGGAATTATTTAAATTGGCACAAACACTCTGAGGGTAAGGAAGTACTCACACCTCACACACAAAAACTTTGATCATGGACCATAAGAAAAGATACAAATTCTGTCCATGACAGGCATTTTACTGAATGCCTTTGCGAAATCCAAATTCACTGAGGCCGAGATCTTCCGGCTGTTCCCGCCGCGGGGTCTTCCAGTCCCACAAATGGTGCACCAAGCCGCAAGTTCCCCAGCAGCGTGGGGTGGATTCAATGGGAAATCCCATTGACAGCTGCAGGACCAGAAGATCCCACCACTGGCCAACTCTGGGCCGCTGCCAAGAATCATGCCATGAGGAGGTCAAAGAATCTCGCTCTACATCTACTGATTCCCCTTCATCCACTCTACTGGTTACATCCTCAAATAACTCTTGCAAATCTTTCAAATATGATTTCCTTTTCACAAAACTGTTCACTCTCGCTGATTGTATTCTGATTTCCCAAGTATCCTACTACTACCTCCTTATTAATGTATTCTTGTATTTTTCCAATGACAGATGTTGGGCTAACTGACCTACACATACCTGCTTTCTGTCTCCCCCTTTCTTGAATAGAGTTGTTACATTTACAGTTTTCAGGTCGGCTGGGACCTTTATAGAATCTGGGGAATTTTGGAAGATTACTCCCAATGCATCCACTATCTTTGCAGCCACTTCCTTTATAACCCTCAGATGAGGCTTGGACTTGTCAATCTTTAGCCCCATTAGTATTCCTCATTCTTTTTCTCTAGTAATTGTGATTGTTTTAAGTTCCTCACGCCCTTTTGCCGCTTGATTATCCACTACTTTACAGTTACAAAATACTTCTTCAAAGTCTGTACCATTCCCTTGTTTCTCATTATTAATTCCCCAGTCTCGCCCTTTAAAGGAGCAGCCCTAAGTTTAGCTACTGTATTCCTTTTTAGATACTTGTAGAAGAAATATCTCCATTGAAAGGTAGGAAATGTCTCCTTAAATGCCTGCCAATGAGGGGTGGCATGTGGCACGGTGGTTAGCAGTGGGACTGCGGTGCTGAGGATCCTGGTTCGAATCCCAGCCCTGGGTCACTGTCCGTGTAGAGTTTGCACATTCTCCCAGTGTCTGCGTGGGTTTCACCCCTGCAACCCAAAGATGTGCTGGTTAGCTGGATTGGCCACGCTAAATTGCCACTTAATTGGAAAAATAGTAATTGGGTTCTCTAAAAAATTTTTTTTTAAATGTCTGCCAGTGTTTCTCTGCCATCTTACCTTTTTCCTAATTCAATTTAGCCAAGTCTTCATACACTTGTAATTGTTTTCACTGAAGTTTAAGACAGGATTTTCAGATCCAAATTTCACACCATCAAACTGAATGTCAAATTCCATTAAATTATGATCACTCTTACCTAGAGGATCTTTATGATGAGGTCATTCATAAAGCCTGTCTCTAAGATAGCCTATTCCCTGGTTGTCCATCTTATTACAAATGCTGCAAGCTTTCAGATAAAAAGAATCTTTAACTCTCTCTTTTTAATCACTTTTTCCCACCCTGATCTTATTTGCTGATACACTCTTATGGTTTCACTCGCCACCTCTACCGGCCTTGTTATCATTAACCTGTACTATTGCCATGTCCTTTGTAGTTAACTTTCAAAATCTCCCCTCACTCTCCCCAGCTAACTTACACTCTCCAGTGTCCCCCACCGACTCCCCCCGCCCCCACCCTGACTCTTTAGTTTAAAGCTCTCGGTATAGCTCCAGTTAAAGATTCAACAGTGCATTAGTCCCAGCAAGATTCAAGTGAAGGCCACCCCAATGATTCAGTTCCCTCTATCCCCAGTACTGCACTTGGGATGTCCTGAGGGTGCAATAAAACACTTTAAAAACGTATCTCTCTTCCTTTAGCGCACCAATACGTGAAGAGAAGCATGCTTGCATCTTTGTTTGGTAACACTCCCATATATTCTGTTAAACAGTTCTCGGAGCTGGCACCAGCTTTTGATGCAACAGCCAGTCACTTCTGAAAATAATTTGCTAATCTAATGACTTCCTCACATGCAACACTTCCACGAAAACCTCTGTTGAAAAACAAACGAACATAACAAGCACAACTGAAACTTTGTTACTCCTTGAACAATAACTCTTTTCCAAGCTCCTCCCAGACAGAATCCCCGGGTCCAGCATTCCCGAATAATGTGGGTAAACCCAGATCAGCACACAGCCCTCATTCCTGTCGAACCCTTGGCAGTACGGCATCACAGGAACGTATGCAATACAATTTTGTTAATGGAGAATTATTTTAAGGCTTAGATGCAGCGAGAGGCAAACAAACAAAAGACGTCTGGCACCGCAATACAGAGATTTTCTTTCAGAAATAAAACTGACAATAGAGCTGCACAATTAGGTGGAGGGAAGCATGTTTTACCACGTCGTGGGGACAGAACACTGCATTCCAGTTTTCCCAGAAAATACAGTTTTTTATCAGGATATTATTAGTCTATATAACTTCAGCTAATCAATATATTGCAGACCAATATTAAGATACACAGTTGCTGTTATTTACAGTGAACCCTTATTTGAGGAGGGATGGAGCTGAATTGGAGGCAGTTGAGAGGAGGTTCACTAGATTCATTCCAGAGATGAGGGGCAGGATTCTCCGACCCCCCGTCGGGCCGGAGAATCGCCGGGGGCGGCATGAATCCCGCCCGATGCCCCGACGCTGGTTATTGGATTTTCCGGCGGCGGTTTTACGGCGAGGGTGTGAATCATGTTGCGGCAGTCGGGGGCCGTTGGCAGCGGCCCCCCTCCCGGTGATTTTCCGCCCCGCGATGGGCCGAGTGGCTGCCCGCAGAGCCAGGTCCCGCAGGCATATCAAACAAGGTCCTTACCGGCGGGACCTGGCTCTGCGGGCGGCCTGCGGAGTCCTGGGGGGGTGGGGAAGGTGGAGCGTGGGGGGATCTGGCCCTGGGGGGGCGATTGGTGCCCACCGATCCGCGGGCGGGCCTGTGCTGTGGGGGGCACTTTTTCCCTCCGCTCCGGCTGCTGTAACGGTCCGCCATGGCCGGTGTGGAGATGAACCCCCTGTGCATGCACTGGGATGATGCCAGCACACGCTGGCGCTCCTGCGCATTCGCCAACTCACGCCAGCCGGCGGAGCCCCTTCGGCGCCAGTTGGCACGGCGCCAAGCCCGCCGCCGCCGGCCTAGCCCCTGAAGGTGCGGAGGATTCCGCACCTTCCCGGTGGCCCGACGCCAGAATGGTTGACGCCACTTCTCGGCGCCGGTACGGCCCGCCTCGCCGGATAGCGGAGAATCCCGGCCGAGGTGCTGGATTCTCCGTTTCTGAGACTAAGGGCTGGATTCACTGATTCTGAGGCTATGTCCGGAGGAAGTGTCTAGTTTTACGATGAGAAAGTCAGAGGCGCCCAGCACCGATGCTCTGCCCAGTGGGGGTTAGCAGCCGCTCCACATAAAACCCCGGCATTTCCGACAGAAACAGCCGGAGAATTCCCAGGGCCAGGGCCGCGCATGCGCACGGTGACGACCTGCAGCGGTGCCCCACACAACATGGCGCTGGCCATGCGTGCCCCCCTGTAACCTTCCCCCCCCACCACCCCTGGACCACCCCCCTCACCAGTCCCCCATAACCTCTGTTGAAGACCCCCGGCCAGCAGGACGGCTCCCCCCCCCCCCCCCCCCCCCCCCCCCCCGACTGTGGCGGCGTCAGATACTGTCCATAGCCACCACACGAGGTTGACGGAAAGACAAAGCACTCGTGTCCCATACCATCGGAAAGTTGGTCCATCGGAGGCGCAGCGTCAGGGGAGGAATTTCAGGTGACGTCCTAAGGCCGTCCCACCGGTGTGCAGTGTACTCACCAAAGGCGCCCGTTTGGAGGATGCGGAGCATCCAAAAACAGGTGCGGCCCCTGATTTTGGCGTCAAAAGGGATTCCCTGCCCGATCGACAAAAACGGTTTCAGCGCCGGCAAGCGGAGAAACCCGCCCTAAGTGTTGACACCGGGGCAGAATTTGTGGATTTCCATGGCATCAAAACTGGCGCTGCAATTGGACCGATTCAGCGACCGTGGAGGGGTGCCACGAGGAACTGTCATGTGAGAGTACCCTTTAAGAAATGAGTGTTTAAGAAATGTACCTTGAAGAAATGGAGCTGCTCATGTTACTGGAGTGATATCAGAGTGTGGGTGGAGCTGAGCTCCACTTCTGCTTTTTAGTTTCAGTTTGAGAAAGCTTGGGTGAGTCTGTGAGCTGCACTGCTGTTGATCTCTGCCATGAAGACCTAATTCTTAATCATTTGTGAATTCAGAACATAGAACATAGAACATACAGTGCAGAAGGAGGCCATTCGGCCCATCGAGTCTGCACCGATCCAGAAGAAGTATAAATGTTTTCAAACTTGAATTTAAACCCTGATGTGCTCCTGTTTGGAGGTTTGTTTAAGATATTCACTGTTTGTTTTAAAAAAGGTTAACTTGAGTTCATAGAATAAACATTGTTTTGTTTTAAAAATCACTGGTCCATTTTCTGCTATACCATACCTGTAGAGTGAGCCGTGTGCTCCCCATACCGCAATCTATTCAAAGTTGTGGGTCAGGTGAACTCCATGATCCACTTTGGGGTTCTCTAAACCCTGACCCATAACAGAACTCAATCGATTCCAATGAGAAACGGTATGGGATTCGCAAAATCCGTGATTGACATTCACGTGATTACACTCCCCGCACACACTCATTCCACCCAACAAGATTGCACCTAAGGGGGTGTCCTGGGGGGGAAACCCATATGACCTGGGCTGTTAAGTTCACAGTGGACAGTCAGCGGCATGCACAGCTGCATGGCTGCCTTCCAGGCTGCGGCAATGGTGCTCCATGCCCATCCACCTCAACCCCACAGCCCACCTCCTGGCTAGTCTCCCCCAGCCCTGGCAGAAGTCCCCGGCCAGCGGTGCAACTGTCAGCAAACCACGGCGATGTTGGACACTTTCCATACACCCTCTCTCTCCCTCAGCACGGCACCTATTTCAGTATTTTTAAAAGCTCAAGTGAACCTCGATGTCGGGGATTTGTCCCAGTGGAGTCGGCGCATTGCGGAGGCCCCAGCGAATATCGGGCCAGGCTCGCTAATGATATGCCAACAGCATTTCCCATATGTGCATTCTGGAACGTATTGATGCCCCTGTCGAGGCATCGTAGTATTGCGATTTGACGTGAAACTGGCACCCACCACAATTCTCCGCCCAATCGCATTTCCCAATTCCGGCGTTAGCTGCTGGAAAATCCCGTCTGACAGGTTTGTTTTAGGAAGCGAGATTGAGCAGTTTAGGCCCATACTCTCTAGAGTTTAGAAGAATGAGAGGCGATCTAATCAAGGTACATAAGATGATAAAAGGCATTGACAAAGTAAACATAGAATGGATGTTTCCTCTTGTGGGTCAATCTGGAAGGAGAGGTCATAGTTTTAGGATTAGTGGGAGCAGACTTGAAACAGAGATGAGGAGAAATTATTTCTCTCAAAGGCTTATGAATCAATGGAATTCACTACCCCAGAGTGCAGTGGATGCCGGGACTTTGAATACAATTAAGGAGAGAGACTGATTTTTAATTAGTAATGAATTGGAGGGTTATGGAGAAGGGGCGGGAAAGTGGAGTTGAGGCCGAGATCAAATCAGCCATGATCGTATTAAATGGCGGAGAGGGCTCGAGGGGCTGAATTGCCTTATCCTGCTCCTAGTTCATAAATTAGATCATGATTGACCTGCACCCCAACTCCATTCTCCACCATTGCTCCAGACCCTGGATACATTTTTGCCTCATAAAAAGTCTCTCTCAGACATGAAATCTCTGACACAGTCTTATGGGGGAGATAACTTGATTCCTTCGCAAACTTCCTGATTTTGCTCCTGAATAACCCAGCACTTATTTTAAGATGATCTCTCCTTGTTCTCAATCCCCCAAAGGAAATTATTTCACTCTCATCCTCAACTCCTTTTAACAATTTAAAACACCTAGTCAGATTTGCCCCTCAAATCTTCCACTTAAATTGGACTACAAGGCAAGCTTGTGTAACACTATCATAACCAGACCCTCACCGCCTCATCTGAAGCAGAGTAAAGGGTGATGGGCGAAACAGGGTTGAATAGATTAGTCAAAAAGATTTGTTGCTCCAGCAAAAGACGACGCAGACATAATTATCCAAATGAGCCATTTCTGCGCAGTACGTACGTTCCGAAGGAAACCTCGTGGGTTAAAGGAGCCTGACTTACAATGTGTGGAGTTTGGAACATCTGGCCTGTCATTGATACACGCTTCCTTCTGCTGGAACCTCTCTTCACACGAGGGAGCAAGTGGAGCCTTGCTAAATGAGCCATGTTTGCTGCTCCGGATCATGTATTTAACAGTTACAAATGCCCCCAAAACACGCATTCCAGCTATTTTGTTTGAAGGCTTCCACCGTGGAGCATGTTCCACTTACGAGGAAGAAAACCAAGTACTTCACACCCGGTGTGCCCTAAGTGACAGCAATCCAAGAACAAATATGCAAAGCAGCATTGTAAATGGACTTTATTTGATGCAAAGGTCTTTACAACCTTAGCTGGAACGACTGGGTGTTTGTTATAAAACATGAAACAAAAGCTGGAATTGGCCTTGACACCACTTTATATAACCAAAGGGTTTTACGGTCGAAGTTGTGAGTTGTACTTTCTGTTCAAGTTAATTGCCGTTTGAGTATGCATTGTTTGTACTTTGATCACAAAGCGGGTGACCTCATTCTCCTTCACACTTTTTACATGGCAAAAAAGACAATCTCACAGCTAAGTGCTTTGTCCCTTCCGTTCTTGCCAGCACTCTGGCAAGTGTACAGAACAGCTTGTGCTGTCGTTTTTATTCTGTTTATTTTTAAAAGAATGTTCATGGTGGGGCAGTGACTTCCTGGCATTGCTCGCTGACTAGAGGGGCACACGTTTGCATTTTGCTGCCTCCTGTGGTGATCAGAGCCAAGGTCTTGGAGAGCCCAACAAAGCCAGTTGTTTAATTGTCCACCACCATACACGACTGGATGTGGCAGGACTGCAGAGCTTAGATCTGATCTGTAGGTGATGGGATAGCTAAGCCCTGCCTATTACTTGCTGCTTTCCTTGTTTGGCACGCAAGTAGCCCTGTGCTGTAGTTTCACCAGGTTGACACTTGTATGCCCTCCTGCTGTTTTCACTGATGCAGGGTTGATGCCTCACCTTGATTTTTTTTTAAAATAATATTTTATTGAAAATTTTTGGTCAACCAACACAGTACATTGTGCATCCTTTACACAACATTGTAACAATACAGATAATAATGACCTTTTTTAAATTTAAACAAAAACAACAACAAATAAATAAATATTAAATAACAAAAAAAAAACAAAAAAAAAAAAACTAGCCCTAATTGGCAACTGCCTTGTCTCAGGCCACACCCCCCCCCCCCCCCCAAGTCCTGGGCCGCTGCTGCTGCCTTCTTTGTTCTCCCCTATCTATCTTTCCGCAAGATATTCGACGAACGGTTGCCACCGCCTAGTAAACCCTTGAGCCGACCCCCTTAGGACGAACTTAATCCGCTCTAACTTTATGAACCCCGCCATATCATTTATCCAGGCCTCCACCCCCGGGGGCTTGGCTTCTTTCCACATTAGCAATATTCTGCGCCGGGCTACTAGGGACGCAAAGGCCAAAACATCGGCCTCTTTCGCCTCCTGCACTCCCGGCTCTTGTGCAACCCCAAATATAGCCAACCCCCAGCTTGGTTCGACCCGGACTCCTACTACTTTTGAAAGCACCTTTGTCACCCCCATCCAAAACCCCTGTAGTGCCGGGCATGACCAAAACATATGGGTATGATTCGCTGGGCTTCTCGAGCACCTCGCACACCTATCCTCCACCCCAAAAAATTTACTGAGCCGTGTTCCAGTCATATGTGCCCTGTGTAATACCTTAAACTGAATCAGGCTTAGCCTGGCGCACGAGGACGACGAGTTTACCCTGTTTAGGGCATCTGCCCACATCCCCTCCTCAATCTCCTCCCCTAGCTCTTCTTCCCATTTCCCTTTTAGTTCGTCCATCATAGTCTCCCCTTCGTCTCTCATTTCCCTATATATATCCGACACCTTACCGTCCCCCACCCATTTCTTTGAGATGACTCTGTCCTGCACCTCTTGTGTCGGGAGCTGCGGGAATTCCCTCACCTGCTGCCTCGCAAAAGCCCTCAATTGCATGTACCTGAATGCATTCCCTTGGGGCAACCCATATTTCTCGGTCAGCGCTCCCAGACTCGCAAACTTCCCATCCACAAATAGATCTTTCAATTGCGTTATACCTGCTCTTTGCCACATTCCATATCCCCCATCCATTCCCCCCGGGGCAAACCTATGGTTGTTTCTTATCGGGGACCCCCCCAGTGCTCCGGTCTTTCCCCTATGTCGTCTCCACTGTCCCCAAATCTTCAGTGTAGCTACCACCACCGGACTCGTGGTATAGTTCCTTGGTGAGAACGGCAATGGGGCTGTCACCATAGCCTGCAGGCTGGTCCCCCTACAGGACGCCCTCTCTAATCTCTTCCACGCCGCTCCTTCCTCCTCTCCCATCCACTTACTCACCATTGAAATATTAGCGGCCCAATAATACTCACTTAGGCTCGGTAGTGCCAGCCCCCCCCTATCCGATGCCTCACCTTGATGGTAATGATAGTTTGGGGGACATGTCAGGCCACCAGGTTACAGATTGTAGCTGTCTACAATTCTGCTGCTGCTGATGGCCCACAATAAAATGAATGAAAATCGTTTATTGTCACAAGTAGGCTTCAAATGAAGTTACTGTGAAAAGCCCCTAGTTGCCACATTCCGGCGCCTGTTAGGGGAGGCTGGTATGGGAATGCCTCATGGGTGCCCAGTCTGAAGTTGCTAGATTTGTTTGAAATCTATCCCAATTAGGACAGTGGTGTAGTGATCTCTACGTGCATGTACATAAGGGGTTAATGTGTAATCAGTTGCACCAGATGATCACTAGAGGGCCAGACCAAAAGGGGTATAAAAGCAACCACATTGTGTGTGTCTCTCTCTCTCTCTTTTGGCTGTACTGTGAATCGGACAGGAGTATCAGATTAGCTCAGATGGTTAGTGTAGTTACACATAGTTACTGTAGTTAGAGCTTGTTGACCTTATCACTAGTATCAATGTTAAAGTAAAGAACTCACGCAATTATTGTTATAGTTACTCAATAAACCTTTTGTTACTACTGGACGAGTTCGAGTCTTTTTCATCGAGATTCAGAAAACCTCATCAGCAACCAAGGTTTGAGTAACACACATTACACTCAGTAATATATCAAAACACACAACGAAGTGTAATTAAAGATGATACAGGAGTATAATAAAAGAAGTGGTAGTGCCGCACATGATAGGATTTGATCCCCTGTCCCTAGATAATTAAGCTGGGCTTCTCGATTAATGCCCAGTGACATTACCATTTTTATTTCAGGTTTCCAACATCTGCAGTAATTTACCATTATTTCAAGGAAACAAAAGGGGCTGATATGTGTAATGAAATAACCTTGGTCAACAAGCACAGAACAATAGAGATCCTAGGGACTGGGCAAAACAAAGAACCAATGGATACAAAAAGTGGGATGTTTTGGAAAAAGAGAACACAAGGGAAAGTGGTTAGGTGGATTGGCCATGATAACATGTTCCCTTAGTGTGTAGCGCAGTGGTTAGCACCATTGCTTAATAGCGCCAGGGTCCCAGGTTCGATTCCCGGCTTGGGTCACTGTCTGTGCGGAGTCTGCACGTGTTCCCCGTGTCTGCGTGGGTTCCTTCCGGATGCTCCGGTTTCCTCCCACAAGTCCCAAAAGACGTGCCTGTTGGGTGAATTGGTCATTCTGAATCGTCACTCTGTACCCGAGCAGGCGCCAGAGTGTGGTGACGGGGGCTTTTCACAATAACTTCATTGCAGTGTTAATGTAAGCCACTTGTGACACAAATAAAGATTATTAGAAAAGGGTAGGTGGGGTTACAGGGATCAGGCAAGGGAGTTGGCTGAGGTTAGACTGTTCTTTCGGAGGGTCAGTTCGGACTCAATGGGCCGAATAGCCTCTTCTGCACAGTAGGGTTTCTATGATTCTATGATGATTCTATGAAAGCTTGCGAGGGATAAAAGAACAACACTAAAAGGTCTTTACAAATGTAGTCATGTCCGGAAGCAACAAAGGCTCAAGAGGGTTTCAACAGTAGGTGGGCTGAGGCAATTAGAGAGGACAAGGAATGAAAGCGAAATAATGCGGTTGCTGGAAATTTGAATTAAAAAGCGAAAACGCTGGATAAACTCAGCAGCGTCTGTGGCGAGAGAAACAGAGTCAATGGGCGGGATTCTCCCTTCTGGGGACTAAGTCCCCACGCCGGCTGGAAAACCAGCGCCAACCACTCCGGCGTCAACAGCCCCCGAAAGTGCAAAATTCGCCGCATTTTTGGGGGCTAGGTGGACGCTGGAGGGGTTGCCGCCGCTCCAGCTGGTGCCGAAGGGCCGGCGTGAATTTGCACATGTGCGGAATGGCCGACATGATCTCACGCATACGCGGAACGGTTGCCGTGATTCCGCGCATGCGCAGACCGGCCAGCGTATTTTCACGCATGCACGGGAAGTTCTCTTCTCAGCACCGGCTCCCGGGCAATATGGCGGAGCCCTACAGAGGCCTGGTGTGGAAGAAAAGTGCCACCACAGAACAAGCCCGCCCGCAGATCGGTGGGCCCGATCGTGGGCCAGGCCACTATGGAGCACCCCCCCCCCCCCCCCCCGGGTCGCCCCGCGACCCCCCGAGGACCGCCCCCGCATACTCACCTGCCAGGTCCCGGCGTGCGTGAAGTGAGTAATTCACGCTGGAGGGACTGGCCAAAAATGGATGGCCGCTCGGATCATCAGAGCCCGGAGAATCACCAGGGGGTCGCTGTCAATGGGAATCCCGCCGCCTGAAAAATGTCGCCGGAGAATACGGCAGCCGGCATCAGGGCGGGATTCGCGCCTCCCCTCGGGGATTATCCGACCTAGCAGGGGGTCGGAGAATCCCGGCCAATGTTTCGAGTCCATATGACCCTCCCACATAATTGACTGTTCTACAGAGCAGAGAGGATGAGGAGGCGGTCTTCAGTATAGATGAAATGTGGGGTAAGAGACAGAGTCCTCCAGAATACAAGAATTGCAAACCGTCTGCTACAGCTTGAGGTAGTGGGTAGCACGGCAACACAGTGGTTAGCACAGTTGCTTCACAGCTCCAGGGTCCCAGGTTCAATTTCCGGCATGGGTCACTGTGCGGAGTCTGCACGTTCTCCCCGTGTGTGCGTGGGTTTCCTCCGGGTTCTCCGGTTTCCTCCCACAGTCCACAAATGTGCGTGTTAGGTGGTTTGGCTATGCTAAATTGCCCTTAGTGTCCAAAAAGGTTAGGTAGGGTTACGGGGATAGGGTGGGGTTATAGGCTTAGGTTGGGTGCTCTTTCCAAGAGCCGGTGCAGGCTTGATTGGCCAATTGGCATCCTTCTGCACTGTAAATTCTATGATTCTATGACATAAACGCCTGGGAGACTATTGCTCAGAAAAGACGTACTTGGCGGAACCTCCTGATTGAAGGGACACAATTCTTCGAGGACAGCTGATGACAAGAGGAGGTCTGGAAGAGGAGCCGGAGAAAGGAATAGGAGCAATCTAGAGTCCGAGGGTTGATCCCCACTCCCAGAAACACCTGCCACATATGCAATCGATTATGCGGCTCTAGAACGCGACTCATCAGCCATACAAGAATCCATGGCCAGTAACACGGAGTTTCTTCGGTGAAGAATCAAACTCATTAGCCATGCCAACTTGCCTTTAGTGTCCAAAAAGATTAAGTGAATGATATGGCGGGGTTCATTAAACTGGAGCAGATAAAGTTTGCCCTGAGAGGATCGGCTCAAGGGTTCACCAGGCGGTGGCAGCCATTTCTCTAGGGGAACGTTAGAGGGAAGACAGATGACCAGCAGCAGCAACCCAGGGGGAAGGGGGGGGGGGGGAGGGGGGAGGGGGGGGGGTTTAGTTTAGTTTAGGTCAAAGATAAAGGGGTTTTGTTACTTGTGTATTGTTAAAAATTTCTGTATTGTTATTGTTGCGTTTGCTTTGTAAGAGGGGAAAAATTGTTGTTTGGGAAAAAAATTTCAATAAAACATATTTAAAAAAAAAAGATTAAGTGGGGTTACTGAGTTACGGGGATAGGGTGGAGGTGTGGGCATGAGTGGGGTGCTTTTCCAAGGGCTGGTGCAAAATCGATGGGCCAAATGGCCTCCTTCTGCACTGTAAATTCTATGATTCTAGTGGCCTGGGTGGGGGTACAAACTCAGATTCAATGGTGTGGTGGTTGTGGCTGGGTCTAAAGATGATGGGTGAAATTCTCTGACATGGGGAGAACGTGCAGACTCCGCACAGACAGTGACCCAAGCCGGGAATCGAACCTGGGACCCTGGAGCTCTGAAGCTACAGCAGACGATTTGTGACTATTGTATTCTGCAGGACTCTGACTCTTATCCCACATCTCATCTATATTGAAGACTGTCTCCTTATCCTCTCTGCCAGTAGCGGGGTTCCTGGTGAGGCAGGAAATCCCGCACTCGTGAAGAAATTGGATTTGCTTCATATGCTCCGACCCCCCCGCTGGTGGTGGATTGAGGTTCGCACCACGTGCCAGCAGGAAGATGCAAATGGGTCAATGAGACCCATTTTCATCCACTTAGTCGGCCGGGCACCATATTCGCTGAGCCCACATTATTCTCTGATCCTCTGGGCTGGAAAACACGTCAGCGAGAATCACTCCTGCAAGTGGCCCCACCTTGTGGTGGGAAAATGCGATAACTCTTTAAGGGGGTTGTCCCCAAAGTCCATCCAAGGGCCATACCCCGCACAATGCAAGACCTGCCCACCTCACCCCACCCCCATCAGATCCCCCCAATGACCCCCCACAGACACCCGCTAAAAGAAGGGACCCCCCGAGTCTCACTACATAAAGGAACCATCACAGTAACCACCTAAATAAAGAGACCCCCCACAGACCCCCTCCAGAAGAGAGATCCCTGTCAGGAACCCCACAGAAGAGCGATCCTTGTCAGGAAGCCCCCTCCCTCAGAAAAGAGACCCATGTCAGGAATTTAGAGAGCAATCCAGTCAGAGGCAGTGGAAAATTCACTGCTTTAAAACTCACATGGGCAGTACTCCTGCTGCCTCAGACAGCTAAGTACCATGGGCAGGATTCTCTCAGTCCGGGGCCTGGCCGGAGAATTGCCGCGACCGGCGTGAATTGTGCCACGCCACCCCGACGCCGCGACGCGATTCTCCACGGAGCTGAGAGTCGGCGCCACTGACACCGGCGTGGTCGGCGCGGCGGCGGTCAGGGACCGCTCTACGGGGCACCCCCGGCGATTCTCGACCCAGGATGGGCCGAGCGGCCATAACAAAAAACCCAAGTCCCGCGGCGCCGTTCTAACCTGCTCTTAGCCGGCAGGACCTCAGCATGGAAGGGTCCGGGTGCGGACTGTGGGGGGGGAGGGGGGTCCAACCCCGGGGGGGACCTCCGTTGTGGACTGGCCCATGATCGGGGCCCACCAATCGGCAGGCCGGCCTCTCGGACTGGGGTCCTCCTTTCTTCCGCGCCGGCCCCTTTAGCTCTATGCCATGTTGCGCGTGGTCGGCTCGGAGAAGGGAGCCACTGCACATGCGCGCGTTGGTGCCGGTACCACTGTGCATGCGCGCGTTGGAGCCGGTACCACTGCACATGCACGGACCCCGCAGCGCCCTGTTGACAGCAGGATCAGCAGCTGGAGTGGCGTGGGTCACTCCAGTGCATGCTGGCCCCCTGTAGGGGCCAGAATTGCTGATCCTGAGGCCGTGTTGACGCCGTCGGGAAACGCGACGGTGTTTACGATGGCATCAACACTTGGCCTCAGGATCAGAGACTCCCGTGTCAATTCCTGGAAAGAGAAAATCAGTCAGCTGTGTTTAAACCCCCTTAGTTCTTTGGGCTGCAAGCCATTCAGTCATTTCTCTTTGATATTGATTTTACTGGGCTGTGAATGACAGCTTCCACACACACACACATCTGTCAGCATTGCTCGATTCATTTTCCATCACAGCTGAGTAACATTGACTCTAACCGCAATGTTTATAAACATCGAGCTTTGATTGACAGCTCCTGGACCACTTCAAACAGAGTTATGTGCTGTCAATTTCCAGCTGACCACTTCAAAATCACTCAAGTGTGAATGTAGATTCTCGAAGGGCAGTGCCTGGTGCCAGAGGGAGAGCCAGGATGCCACCCTGTTCTGTCCTTGACCCCCCAATGGTCTCCATTGACCTGGGAGACCCCCAGGTGTCATTATGCATAGTCCACTCTTGTGAAAAATAATAATAAATGGTGCCCGGTCGAGGCCTTGCTGGGGAGGCCATCAGTTCCCAGGCGCCGGGTGAATCCGGCTCATGCATATTTAAATGAGCCTAATGGCGAGATCCAGATTGTGGCGTCTGCAAGGTTCGGTTGAATCTCGCGAGACATCTCAAGCTAAAGGCCTCGTTGTGACACCAAGTCGGGCACGATGAGGCCAATAAATCACGGCCTACAACATCAGGACAGAGTAGTCAGGGAGAATATATTCCTGTTGGCAGAAGGGGCGAGAACCAGAAACACCGATTTAAGGTGACTGGCAAAAGAAGCAACAGTGACACAAGGAAAAGCTTTGTCACACGAAGAGAGGTTAGGATCCGAATGTTCTGCCTGGGAGAGTGTCGTGGAGGCAAATTCAATCAATGCTTTCCAAAGGGAATTGGATAATTATCGGAAGATAAATACATTTGCAGGGATCCAAGGGAAAGGTGGATAAGTGGGATTGGGAACGTTGCTCTTCCAGAGAGCAGGTACAGAAAGATGGTTCAGATGGCCTCCTTCATTACTGTGACCATTCTATGATTCTATTCTTTTCTCAGATTATGAATTTTACATACACTCTCTGGTCCAGCTCTGAAAGAAAGTCCTGCATTGTTATTCGGAAACCAACCGTAAATTCACTCACTGATAATGTTTTCTTATTGTGCGATGTTTAATGTCATTTGCCATGTTTCTTATCTTGTCAACAAGGCCCATTAGAAAACTAGTTAACATAGTTTGAGAGACTAAACACTGTCTCAAGAACCATTAAAGGGAGAGCGTTGTCTTGGTGAATCTTTGTCATGTTGGGAGACAGAAAAGGACGAGACAGCATCAGAAAATACAGTTCACAAGGTAGCCATTTGGCCCATTAGACCTGCTCCCAGTGCTCGGTCCTCAATGAAGATTATCTAATGTAATCCTATTTCTCTCTAACCTGTTTTATGTTTTTCCTTTTAAATGTTTTCACCAATTTAGGTAGCTTTAATGTAAGCTGTGTGGCAGCAAATGCACTACACAGCAAAGGTCCAAACCGACCAGGTAATCCATTTTGGGGGTATTTTACTGGAAAACTGTTGACCAGGAAATTTCTCTTGTTCTTCTTCAAATAACATTATGGGATCTCTGATGTCCACCTGAGAGGGCAGACTGGGCCCCTCTCAATTAAAATGGGCAACTCGATCCGTACTTATCCAATTCCCAGAATTAGAAAAGACAGGAACAACAGTCGATCATTCAGCTCCTTAAGTCTGTTCTGCCGTTCAATTAGATCATAACAAATTTGTACCTCATCTCCATTTATCCACCTTTGCTCCATGTCCCTTCACATCCTCACCAACAAAATCGCAGTCTTGAAAATGTCTATTGGCCCAGCACTCACACCCTCAATATGGGGAAGTGAGGAGGACTCCAGCTTACGACAACCCGTTGTGTAAAGATTTTGCCCCCTTGTTCTGGATTTGTCCAACAGAGGAAAACATTCCTCTATATTTATACTATTGAATCCCTTATCATTTTAAAGACCTCGACTAGATCATCTCGTGATTTTCTAAACTCAAGGGAATAGAAGCCACGTTTATCCATGATTTAATCCTTTAAGCCTCAGTAGCGTTCGGGTGAAGCCTTATTCTACCAGCTCCAAGGTCAATTTATCTTTCTTGAGGTTCGATGCTGTGAACTGAATGCTGTAGTCCAGATGGGGGTTGACGAGGCTCTCTATAACTGAAGCATACTTCCTGACTTCTGTATTCACATATGACATAACACTGTTTGGTAGAAAAAGCATTTCAACCCCTCCAGTGATAATGTGGAGTCTGTGCCCCACTTGTTCCAGGTGATGTGATTTGTGACCCTGTGTAATGGATATGGCCGACACGCCAGATGAATACTTCTTTTAGTAGTTTATTTGAAAAACACAGAGATTTGTGCAGCAGAAACCAAAGAGCCTGTTTCAGCACAAGCCTTTGTTGCTGAAATATGATACGACGTCCAGGTTTCTTCCAGAAGCTCAGTCTGCTAGGAAACTCACCAAGCAATAAAGCCCCTTTATTCTCTTCTGTGCCAAATGACACAAGATGACTTCCACTGCTTTCGCATCCAGTATCAACATCCTGGGGGTTACCACTGACCAGAAATTTAATTACACCAGCCATATAAATACTGTGGTCACAGGAGAATGGAAAGGCGAACACTGAAAATCCAAAAGAAATTAGCTTTTTAAAAAACTCTCTGCTGACAGTTTCCACAGCGAGTATCTTTTTATTTTGCTGCTGTGTTTTCTATTTTAATTTTGCGTGCCAATTCTGATGCGCTTTCCATCTGTCCACCATATTCAAAGTAACCCTCCTCAACAAGCGAGGCTTGTTTAAGGCTCCAAGTTCATATGGGAGCACAGCAGGCATCATCCACATAGACTGCCAGTAGAATTGCCAGCAAAAGGCTAAAATAACAAGGACTATGCACTGCCATCACCTACGAAGAATCCAGTGCAATAAACAGAACATAAGGATCCTACAGCACATGTGTAACTCTTCTTATAAAGCTAAAGCACCTCACTGCAAAATCTCGAGTTCTCTTTTTATACTTCATATATACTTCAATCTAGAATGTTGCTGATTTCAGTAACCATGTTGATAAAAGTTTTATTCTCAGTGTAATTCAGCTAGCTGGCTTAACAAAATTACCAGCGTTCACTAAAATCACTGCTTTAAACTTTTAGAAACATCTATGTTTGCTGCACTTCTACTTGATATCACCCCCAACTCCCCACCTCCTTTGACCGCTGGGTAATGCTCTGAAACAGCCACAGTGGGGTTGACTGACTTCAAAGGAATTTCAATTCAGGGCTGATGTAAAATGGGTCGTCTTTTTGTGGAGGTAATCAACCTTTTGCCTCGGCCGAGAATGGGACCAACATGTCCTCTCACCTGATGTGATTTCCATAATGTCCGTCTGGGAGACTGAACAGAATTCGCAGGGAATGCCAACCGAGAGCTAAACCACCACAACTTGGGAGCAGTCAGATAACCTCTGTAGGGCACAAAGGGGACAGAATCCTGCTGGAACTGCGCACGACTACAGTTCCCGATTGCCTGATAAAAAATCTTTGGGAGACCCATAGAAGGCAATCCAAACATAGATTTATTCTTAGTCAAAAGTAAAGGCTGCCCTGCGGCATACAGCACATAGGTCCCAACTGGGACTACCGATCATGCCAGTCCCAATCCGGGCTAGCCTTTAAGTGTTAGTTTCATGAGTTCCAGCTGCTAGGTCCCTGCCCATCAGCCGGGTAGCTCGCATTCCACGAGGCACAAGGGGAAATCAATTAGGTCATCTCCGTGGGTCCCGCGAGGGTTATTGCACCTGGCCAGACGTTTCTGTTTTAAATGGAACTTTCAGGGCCTATTTTGTTCGAAAATTGCAGTGAGGTGTTTATATTTGAAGTCCAAAGGGATCCTAGTCCCTGAGATTTCACGACAAGAGAGTGGGTACAACGCACCCATTGATTGGGAATTCCTCTCTCTGCTATTTCAACCGACATATTACACCAGTTAGCCTCTGCTTAAGCAGAAAGAGGAATTTCCAGTGGAACATGAACTCAAGTTGCCATTATGCATCCATTATACTCTCATTGCGATGTCACTACACACTGTGATAGTCCTGTGACACCATTACACGGCAATGGGATGATGTCCCCTGCCTTTGCATTGTTATATGGAAGCTGCAATGGACAGGATCAGAACATATCTAGACATAAGCAGTGAGGACAGAATGGAACCTGCTAACATTTGCTGATGTTCTCGATAAAACCTCATCAAATTTGTAAAGAAAATATGGAATCCTGTAAACTACCATACAGGCATTACATATTGGAGGAAGCTTTAAAAATATTTCTCAAATGTGGCCTTTGACCAGGCGGTTCTGATATGTTCTTTACTGTGATGAGGATTTAACATGCGGGAATGGAAGCAGAAATTACTGGGAAGATCAGAGAAAGGAACCCACGCAACTAAAGGCATGGATACAAATGGCACAATGGTTAGCAGTGCTGCCTCATAGCACCAGGGACCTGCATTCAATTCTGGCCTTGGGTGGAAGCCTGTGTGGAGTATGCACTTTCTCCCTATGTCTGTCTGGGTTTCCTCCAGGTTCTCCGGTTTCCTCCCACAGTCCAAAGATTTATAGATTAGGTGGATCGGCCATGTTAAATTGACCCTTAGTATCCAGATGTGCAGGTTAGGTTGGGTTTGGGTGGCACGGTAGTGCAGAGGTTAGCCCTGCTGCCTCACGGCTCCGTGGACCCAGGTTCAATCCCGGCCCCTGCACATCTTTGAACACTAAGGGGCAGTTTTGTCATAGCCAATCCACTTAACCTGCACATCTTTAGACTGTGCAAGAAAACCAGAGCACCTGGAGGAAACCCACGCAGACACGGGGAGAACGTGCAAACTCCACATAATCACCCAAGGCCGGAATTGAACCCAGGAACGTGGTGCGGTGAGGCAGCAGTGCTAACCACTGTGCCGTCCTAATGTAACTGGATTCTAGTTCATTTTCTAGGGATGTCAGAACGTCTGTGGTCAGAACTTCTGTGAAGAAATAGTTTTCACACGTATACCCCAAAAGTTAACTTAGCTCATTAATATTCCACGCATCCAGTGGGTTGTTTTATGTCCAATTGGATTTCCAGATAATTTTCCAGTTGGCTTTATAATGCCAACAGTACACTTTCTAACAGTACACTGTGACAGTACAGGGCAAAAAACAGACTATCTTTGGACAGTGGGAGGAAACAAGAGCACCAGGAGGAAACCCACGCAGACACGGGAGAAAGTACAAACTCCACATAAACAGTCACCCGAGGCCAGGATTCAACCGGGGCCCCTGGCGCTGTGAGGCAGCAGTGCTACCCACAGTGCCACTGTGCCAACAAGATAAGAAAGGAATTATTACTTCATCCCTCTCTCATATGCTGG
Source organism: Scyliorhinus torazame (assembly GCF_047496885.1). Lineage (NCBI taxonomy): Eukaryota > Metazoa > Chordata > Chondrichthyes > Carcharhiniformes > Scyliorhinidae > Scyliorhinus > Scyliorhinus torazame. The sequence continues at coordinate 72,715,519 of NC_092719.1, read as the reverse complement.
GTGCAATACACTTATCACAGCACCAGGCATTTATTTGTTTCCGATGATAAGCTGCAGGTTCCAGGTTATCCTCTCTGGCAACAGAAGACGAAAATCTTGCAACCAAAGCTGTATGGTGGAGAAGTGTAGTGACTCAAGAATCTGTCAGGCAAAATGGTCAGGTAGGGTGGGATTTTCCACCCCCCATCCACTGCGGCGTGTTTTGCAGCCGCAGAGGCAGCCTGTCATTGGCCGGGACCAGAATATCCCGCTGGCAGGAATGACCGGAACGTTTTGGTCATTGAGTCTGAATCTGTCGAAGCGCTTGTAACCATCTTGAGAGAGGAGAAGAAAAAAGACACCTGAAGTCATCTTCAACTTACTCTTCATCAACTTTTGCTTTTGCATCCAGCTTTCTGCAGTTTCCCATCAGTTGCCAAGGTGTAAAAACAATCCGTGTTTCTCTGAAATATCTGCTATCTGTGCTTCTACTGAGCATGTGTAATGGTGCAGTGATGCAGTCATGGTGGGATGTCTTCATGAATTACCAGGAAATGGGCAGAGCTCGAGACAAAACTCAAGGACCAATGCAAGCTGTGTTTTAAAGCCACATTCAGCATGCAGCTTAATCCCCGACATCCTAACACAATATCCTGAGAGATTCATTTGACTCTGCTGAGATATCAGCCTGTAACCAGGCCTCAGGATGCAGAACCCATGTTGGGTCCTTCAGTGGGACTGACGGTGGATCATGTTGACCATGGAACCCGAGACGTGAAGATCACGGAGAGGCTGAAATGGGCAGACTTGGTAAATACAATGAGACAATTTGACGTTAGTTGTGATTTAGATCTGGGGCTGGATACTCCGCCGGCTGGATGCTCCATTTTGCCGGCAGCCCAGGGGTTTCCCAAAGGCGTGGCGCCTCCACACAATGGGAAACTCCATTGACCAGCTGGCGTAACGGAGCATCCCGCCGGCAGGGTGAGACAGAAATGTAGCGCGGCGGGGTGGAGAACCTACTGTGTGGGGATGGGCATACTCTGCAGCACCACTACTGGTAGGAGAGTGCAACTGCACCATGAAAAGTTTACACAGGGCATTCCATGACAAATGTGGAAGTAGGTTTGGTAAGGAAATATAAAGATAAGGACATAATGTGAAATGGGATCAGAATTACATCTTCATGCTCTGGTCCAATTAGCACATCTCCTCCATCCCCAGTTAATCTGAAGATTGCACATTGTCCTAAATCCCTCTGCACAACGCCACAGAGATGGACTATCGATTTTTATACTGTTTTAAATTTAAGCCGTGTTCGTGCAAAATCACTTTCTTCAGTACCCACCTTCCAAGTGGTAGCCCATCCTAGGAGCGTCACTGCCATGTATTTGAAAGGAGACATGGCTGGTCACTGTGGATAAGGTGGTGGTGGTGGTGGTGGTGGTGGTAGTGGGGGGGGGGGGGGGGGGGGGCGGGGTGCGGGGAATGAAGATGCATGTGTTGAGTTAGGTCTGCCATGATACCACACATCCCCGATGGTCATTAGTCAATTTTGTTTCCAATCAGGTCTGCTGTTTATATCGTAATTCATTGGAAATAAGCGACACATTTGCAAATCATATTGCACTTTGCCGTTCATCAACGTATCGCGGCTACGTTTAAACTTGTTCAGCAATTTGACTTATCAAAGTATCAAATTATTTCAGTTATTTGGTTTGATGGAATTCATCCCTGCTAACTTGCGGCACTATGCCAGGATTGGACCATGGTTTCTGATGGTTGCTATGGTATATCCATCCATGCCACTAATGTATACATAAATCACACCAAGTGAGAAAATATTTTGAAGTAGAAGCAAACAAGTGCATTTGAGAATGGCTGGGTAACTGGGGCACTTCCACACTGGAATTCAGGCAAACCAAACTCAGATCCCAATGCTGCTCTTATCTCTTCCTGCCATTAGTCAATGGGATTTCCCATTGAATCCACCCCACGCTGCTGGGAAACTCATGGGTAGGGGTGCACTGGCAGCGGGAAAAGAGAATCCCAACAGTTGGAGAAGTCCGGCCATTACCTTGAAGGAGGAACTCCATAAAGAGGGAAGTGTGATTACCCTGGAGGTTCCAATGAAGATCTCCAAGATTTTCCTGCTTATTGTGAATGTGAGGCACTGTGTTCACATAGGACCAGAAGATCACATATAGCTGAAAACCTATCATGGCCATTTTCCAATGTACATTGAAGATTTCAATGAGGATCACTTATTCCAAAATGGCTGTAAGCACTTGACAGAGAACCTAACAAGAACATAAGAACTAGGAGCAGGAGTAGGCCATTTGGCCCCTCGAGCCATTCAATGAGATCATGGCTGATCTTTTGTGGACTCAGCTCCACTTTCCGGCCCGAACACCATAACCCTTAATCCCTTTATTCTTCAAAAAACTATCTATCTTTATCTTGAAAACATTTAATGCAGGAGCCTAAACTGCTTCACTGGGCAAGGAATTCCATAGGTTCACAACCCTTTGGGTGAAGAAGTTCCTCCTAAGCTTAGTCCTAAATCTACTTCCCCTTATTTTGAGGCTATGGCCCCTAGTTCTGCTTTCACCCGCCAGTGGAAACAACCTGCCCACATCTATCCTATCTATTCCCTTCATAACCTTATATGTTTCTATAAGATCCCCCACCCGCATTCCTCTAAGTTCCAACGAGTACGGTCCCAGTCTACTCAACCTCTCCTCGTGATCCAACCCCTTCAGCTCTGGGATTAACCTAATGAATCTCCTCTGCACACTGTCCAGCGCCAGTACGTCCTTTCTCAGGAAAGGAGACCAAAACTGAACACAATACTCCAGGTATGGCCTCACTAACACCGTATACAATTGCAGCATAACCTCCCTAGCCTTAAACTCCATCCCTCTAGCAATGAAGGACAAAACTCCATTTGCCTTCTTAATCACCTGTTGCACCTGTAAACCAACTGTTTGCGACTCATGCATAAGCACACCCAGGTCTCTCTGCACAGCAGTATGTTTTAAAATTTTATCATTTAAATAATAATCCCTTTTGTTGTTATTCCTACCAAAATGGATAACCTCACATTTGTCAACATTGTATTCCATCTGCCAGACCCAAGCCCATTCACTTAACCTATCCAAATCCCTCTGCAGATTTCCGGTATCCTCTGCACTTTTTGCTTTACCACTCATCTTAGAGTCGTCTGCAAACTTGGACACACTGCACTTGGTCCCCAACTCCAAATCATCTATGTAAATTGTGAACAACTGTGGGCCCAACACTGATCCCTGAGGGACACCACTAGCTACTGATTGCCAACCAGAGAAACATCCATTAATCCCCACTCTTTGCTTTCTATTAATTAACCAATCCTCTATCCATGCTACTACTTTACCCTTAATGCCATGCATCTTTATTTTATGCAGCAACCTTTTGTGTGGCACCTTGTCAAAAGCTTTCTAGAAATCCAGATATACCACATCCATTGGCTCCCCATTATCTACCGCACTGGCAATGTCCTGAAAAAATTCCACTAAGTTAGTTAGGCACGACCTTTATGAACCCATGCTGTGTCTGCCAATGGGACAATTGCCATCCAGATGCCTCGCTATTTCTTCCTTGATGATAGAGTCCAGCATCTTCCCTACTACCGAAGTTAAATTAACTAGCCTATAATTATCCGCTTTCTGCCTACCTCCTTTTTTAAACAGTGGTGTCACGTTTGCTAACTTCCAATCCGCCGGGACCACCCCAGAGTCTAGTGAATGTTGGTAAATTATCACCAGTGCATTTGCAATTTCCCTAGCCGTCTCTTTTAGCACTCTGGGATGCATTCCATCAGGGCCAAGAAACTTGTCTACCTTTAGCCCCATCAGCTTGCCCATCACTACTTCCTTAGTGATAACAATCATCTCAAGGTCCTCACCTGTCATAGCTTCATTTCCATCAGTCACTGGCATGTTAGTTGAGTCTTCTATTGTGAAGACCGACCCAGAAAACCTGTTCAGTTCCTCAGCCATTTCCTCATCTCCCAATATTAAATCTCCCTTCTCATCCTCTAAAGGACCAATATTTAAGGTAGCCACTCTTTTTTGTTTTATATATTTTTAGAAACTTTTACTATCTGTTTTTATATTCTGAGCAAGTTTACTCTCATAATCTATCTTACTCTTCTTCTTTATAGGTTTTTTAGTAGTTTTCTGTTGCCCCCTAAAGATTTCCCAGTCCTCTAGTCTCCCACAAATCTTTGCCACTTTGTATGCTTTTTCCTTCAATTTGATAAGCTCCCTTATTTCCTTCGATCTCCACGGTCGATTTTCCTCTTTCTACCATCCTTCCTTTTTGTTGGTATAAACCTTTGCTGAGCACTGTGAAAAATCGCTTGGAAGGTTCTTCACTGTTCCTCAACTGTTTCACCATAAAGTCTTTGCTCCCAGTCAACTCTTCTCTCATCCCATTGTAATCTCCTTTGTTTAAGCACAAAACACTAGTGTTTGATTTTACCTTCTCACCCTCCATCTGTATTTTAAATTCCACCATATTGTGATCGCTCCTTCCGAGGGGATCCCTAACTACGAGATCATTAATCAATCCTGTCTCATTACACAGGACCAGATCTAGGACCACTTGTTCCCTCGTGGGTTCCATTACATACTGTTCTAGGAAACTATTGCGGATACATTCTATCAACTCCTCCTCAATGTTGCCTTGACCGACCCGATTAAACCAATCGACATGTAGATTAAAATCCCCCATGATAACTGCTGTACCATTTCTACATGCATCAGTTATTTCTTTGTTTATTGCCTGCCCCACCATAATGTTACTATTTGGTGGCCTATAGACTACTCCTATCAGTGACTTTTTCGCCTTACTATTCCTGATTTCCACCCAAATGAATTCAACCTTATCCTCCATAGCACCGATGTCATCCCTTACTATTGCCCGGATGTCATCCTTAAATAACTGAGCTACCCCACCATCCACTCTGTCCTTCCGAATAGTTTGATACCCTTGGATATTTAACTCCCAGTCGTGACCATCTTTTAACCATGTTTCAGTAATGGCCACTAAATCATAGTCATTCACGATGATTTGCGCCATCAACTCATTTACCTTATTCCGAATACTATGAGCATTCAGGTAAAGTACACTTATGTTGGCTTTTATATCTCGGTTTTGAATTTTAACACCTTGATCAGTAACCTCCCCTAAGTTATTTTTCCTCTTAACTTTTCTCCTAATTTTCCTTGTCGTTGAACCCATATCTTCATGTAACAACCTGCCACGTCGCTTTCCATTTATGTTTTTACTTCTCATTTTATTCCTTTTAGTATTACTGGTCCTATTCACTGAGCTCCCCTCAGTCACTGTACCTTGTACTGTCGCCCTTTTTGATTTTTGACTATGGCTTCTCTGCCTTACACTTTCCCCCTTACTGCCTTTTGTTTCTGTCCCTGTTTTACTACCTTCCGACTTCCTGCATCGGTTCCCATCCATCTGCCACATTAGTTTAAACACTCCCCAACCGCTCTAGCAAATAGCCCCCCTAGGGCATCAGTTCCAGTCCTGCCCAGGTGTAACCCGTCCAGTTTGTACAGGTCCCACCTCCCCCGAACCAGTCCCAATGCCCCAGGAATCTGAAACCCTCCCCCTGACACCATCCCTTCAGCCACGTATTCATCCTATATATCCTGTCATTTCTACTCTGACTAGCACGTGGCACCGATAGTAATCCTGAGATCATTACCTTTGAGATCCGATTTCTTAACTTCCTTCCTAGCTCCCTGTATTCTGCTTTTAGGACCTCATCCCTTTTTTTTACCTATGTCGTTTGTACCGATGTGTACCACAACCACTGGCTGTTCACCCTGCCCCTCCAGAATGTCCTGTACCCGCTCCGAGACATCATTGAACCTAGCACCAGGGAGGCAACATACCATCCTGGAGTCTCGTTTGCAGCCACAGAAACGCCTGTCTATTCCCCTTACAATTGAATCCCCTATAACTATTGCACAGTCACACTTATCACCCCTCGCCTTTGCAGCAGAACCAACCGTGGTGCCACGAGTTTGGCTGTTGCGGTTTTCCCCTGAGAGGCCATTCCCCTCTACAGTATCCAAAGCGGTATATCTGTTCTGCAGGGGAATGGCCACAGGAAATTCCTGCACTACCTGTCTCGCTGTCTTGCTCTGTTTGGTGGTCACCCATTCCCTTCCTGCCTGCGGAGTCTGAGCCTCCGGTGTGACCACCTCTCTATACATGCTATCCACAACGCTCTCCGATTCGCGGATGCTCCACAGTGTCACCAGCCGCCGCTCCAGTTCTGAAACTCAAGCTTCCAGGAGCTGTAACTGGAGACACTTCTTGCACACATGCTGACCCTGGGGACTGGAACTGTCCTCAGCCTGCCACATGGAGCAAGAGGAGCAGTCCAGACCTTGGAGCTGTCCTGCCATGATTTATTCCTTGAAATTAAACTTTTTAAATTAAATTTTAGAAAGATGTTTTTGTGTTGGATTATATCCAACCTCCTGTATACTATTTAATTAGCATTATCCCTGAGTATTTATCTTGCTTGATCTGACAACAAATTAAATAGTTATTTAATTGAAATTTAAAAAAGTTATTTAATGAAAAAAGTTATTTAAATCAACCTAAAAATAGTAATTTAAATCAACCCAAAATAGTTATTTAAGTGAGATTTAAAAATTAATAATAGTAATTCAAATCAATTTTAAAATAATAATCTAAGTCAAATTTTAAAAATAGTAATTCAAATCAGCTTAAAAATAGTAATTTAAATCAAATTAAAACTAGTAACTCCACAAATATTCAAATTTAGCCCAGTCTGCCTTTCAGCCAATCAGGTCACAGTCTCCTGTGACTTCGCTTTACCGGGTTTTTTTCAATTTTGAAATAAACAAACAGACAAGCAGCTGTCCTCCCTGCAACAGTGTCCCACGCAGGTCCATTCCTCTCTGCTCCCGGAAGGTAAATCTGAGCATCAGAGTCCTATTGGAACTTTTACACGGGCAACAGGGAATGAAACTGGAAGAAATAATTCTATTTTGAGGGACCAGCACATTGCCCATTTATCTCTGGGATCAAATCCACTTCAAACTGATCAGTTGGCAGCCTTTCTTTCTTCAAGTGTCAGCTTGGCACCATTCTTGGTGCCTCGTCTTTATGACAGAAGATTGTGGGTTGAAAATGTCAGCCCAGGATATAAGCATGTATCCTGGCCAACATGCTTCCCTCGGCAAAGAAAACCGATCATTTATCTTATTGCTGTTTGGTAGACCTTGCTTTGTACAAAATGGCTATTTTTAATGCGCTTCAAGATAATCTGTTGTGAATGAAGATCTTTCTAATTTTTTTTTAGGAGATGTTAAAAAGCAGTAAATTGACGCAAGTTTTCCTCTTCTGTCCTTTGTGAAATTAACTTTGTTTGGCACATCTCAAACCAATGCTCAGTGGGCAAAGTGCCAGGCTTATAGCTATGAATCAGCATGAATGGATGCCACGGAAGCACCCTCATACGGAGAATATCCATACTCAAGTAGGGGGGCTCTTTTTGAGGTCTGGAATCAAAGGGCACTTTATTGAAAATTAAATGAAATGAAAATCGCTTATTGTCACAAGTAGACTTAAAAAATGATGTTACTGTGAAAAGCCCCTAGTCGCCACATTCCGGCGCCTGTTCGGGGAGGCTGGTACAGGAAACCAAAAGCATGGAATCTAACGCCGCATTTGGCCAGAAGGTTCTTATTCATAATGGATACAGGTAGTGAAAAGTCTTACTGCTCTCTGTGATGATCTATCAGCAAACATAGCTATCTTAGCCACATATAGACACCCAGAACAGCACCCTCTAGTGCAAGGACAGGGCCATTAAATATTCTAGGTAACTAGAACTGTCACACATCTTCAGGACACCTCACAATTGACTGAGTCGGAAAAAACTTTTGAAAATAAAGTGCTCATTTGTAAATAAAGCATTTTACTTCCTTGATGATGTAAAGTCTTAAGAGACATCAAACACTTTGGCCCTGAAATTCCCTGATGTGGTTGGTAATTAAGAAAACAAATAAGTTGGAGGAATTGCATATGAACAGACAAAGCAATGGACATTAAGACCAAAGAAACTAAAATGTCAAGGCCTTGAGGAGCAACAATGCAGAAAAAAAACAGTTTTCGTCGATGCAGGAGTAAGATTGTCAAATATTCAATGAGCAAGAAACCTGACTCCTCTTTAAATGATACACTCACAAATTGCTCATTCAGTTTTGGAGCAATATTAATACATTTGGCGCTCATTTGAACAGGTCTCCTGTGGAAGTCTAGTGAAGCATTGATTCAACAAATACCTATGAGTAGAAGCAATACCAAAAGGCACCAACCATTCTATTCCCTATACCGCCCCCCCCCCCCAACCAAGATGTCTCCACAAGCAGCCACACTTGATTATCATACATGTGAGATGTTAGCTTCGGGCAGCACCTCGACACAATCCACTATCTTAAATGCGCCCTATAAATCCAGGTTGATGTAGCTGCAGGTCTGTCAGAAAACAAATGTACAACAGATCTGAGGTAAACAACAGATAAGTGATAGTCACCATAATATTAATAATGTTCCACTCTAGGTTTGCTAGAGATAGATCAACATTAAGAATGTGCAGAATCAGGCAGAAAAATGTGTTGATCCTTTTTCTCCCCCACACATACTTGTGGTTTCTCGGAAACCAATTAGCAATAAATGGTGATGCGCAAGAATACCTTCCTATTTGTAGTCAATTTGCAAAATAAAACCACCCTCCGTATTGTCTGCTGGCAACCTTCACCCTGCGCACTGAAAAGCTCACATTCTACTTTGTTTTACCCTCCACCTTCTCCCCTTCTTTTCCCAAAGATGGTAACTTAGGCTCCAGTATAGTTCCACAGATGTTGGCAGCCCTCCAATTGCCTAGCCTGAGAAACTATTCTTAAATATGTGATTCCATGCAATGAGTGCCAGTATTTTACCATTGGAGTGTCGCAGTTTAACCTGGTCCTGCCAATACTGAACAGTCATACACACACCTTCCATTCATATCTGATGTCCTCTTTCCCTCAACCCAGGGAACCGAGGGACACTGCAGTGTCCCATTGATATTCCAGCTGAGATTAGCCACCTCACAATTAATCCTTGGTGTGAATGATCCTAAATTTCAGCCGATGAATAGACTAGCCAGTAATATAAAAACAGATTATAAGTGCTTTTACAAGTATCTAAAAAGGAGAGTAGCTAAAGTAAACATTGGCCCTTAAAGGCAGAAACAGGAGGAATTATCACGTCGAATGAGGATATAGCAGAGATGTGGAATACATATTTTGTGTCTGTCGTCAAAGTAGAAGACAAAAATGACACACCAGAAATAGAGGGTAAAGAAGGGGTTAATAACAGAGAGAGATTTAAAATAAATAATATCAGAAGATGCGCTTGAGCTAGGCGGTAACACATGGGGATTGGAATCAGAAGGTCTGTTATTGCGGAGACTTGAGCACTCAAGTGCAGTACTGGGGAAATGCTGCACAGCCAGAGTCCTTTGGATGAGGCACGTGATGTCACTGCCCTATCTTGAACAAGAACAGTGAAGTTCTCCCTGGATCCCTGACCAATATTTATCCGTCAACCACTTCACCAATACAAAAAAAAAGATTATCTGGTCATTATCACACTGCCATTTGTGGGCCATGCTGTGCACAAATCGGTTGCCAAGTTTCTTGCATTACAAACATGACTACACATGAAAAGTACTTCATTGGCCATAAAGCACCTTGAGAAGCAAATTCAAGTCTTTATTCTCTTTCAATCATCCTGTTCTGCATGGCCTTGCAAGACAAAATTCTTCAAACCTGTTAAATTAACATTCTAAGTGAAAACTGTGACATGATACATTTGAACCACATCTTCCTCGGTTTTGTGACAAATCGTCCCGGTCAAGTTAGCAGCGCAAGGAAACTCTGTGAGTAAATTCATCATTTGTCATGGCTTTTATGGCTCTGCATGATCCAGAGTTCTGCCATGTAACTTTTGAGGAAGGCTCCCATTAAAAGGTTCAAACAAGCTGATTAAAAGATTATTTCAGTGCAGCTGTTTCACACAAATATAATAAAACGGTTCAAATATGTGCACAAGAGTGAGAAACAAACATGTTTATCTCAAATTCAGGTGTGCTAGAAGGATTGTGCTTACAAAGATCAAATGATGCCGGTTAAATAAATCAGATTTCCAATGGAAAAGGTTTTGACCCCCAATCCTCGCCCTCAACAAAAAGAAGTGGAAGAGTGTGCACCTGCTAGCAGTGTGTTTATACTGGCTCAAGGATGTACTTTTAAACTTTAATATAAAACACTTTACTTACTAGTTGATCCCCCGTGGCAATGCACCTGGAATAAGTTATTTTATAACAAGTGCGATTCGGAAAGTACACAGTTAGCAAGATTTGAACATACATAAATTAGACTATGAGATTTCAGTGATTTGAGACACTATTTTAATTTATTCACAGGGTGTCTTGGCATTGCATTTATTGCACATCCCTCATTGCCCTTGAGACGATTACAATCGAGGGGCTTGCTAGGTCATTTCAAGCGGGTAGTTATCAGTCAGCCACATTGTTGCGGATCTGGGGTCACACGTAGGTCAGGCCATGGGTTTAAGGTCGAGGCAGGAGATTTAGAGGGGATTTGAGGAAAAATGTTTTCACTCAGCGAATGGTGGGAATCTGGAACTCACTGCCTGAAAGGGTGGTAGAGGCGGCGACTCACAAACTTTAAGAAGCATTTAGATGAGTATTTGAAACACCATAGCATACAAGGCTATGGACCAAGTACTGGAAAATGGATCAGAATAGATAGGTGCTTGATGGCCAGTGCAGACATGATGGGCCGAAGGGCCTCTTTCTGTGCTGTAAAACTCTATGACTCCATGACCACTGTGCTCCATGACTACTAGTCCAATAACATAACCACCATGCTGCAAGTACCTAACCAAGGGGCTGTTAGGCCATGGGAGCAGGTCGGTGTCAAGCACATTGTTCTGGGGCTGGAGACGATAGGCCAGGCCAAGGAAGGCTGGCACATATAAATGAACATTAGTGGCCCGGGGGATTTTTTTACAATTGTTTGACAACTTACATGGTCACTGTTTACTGGTACCAATTTTTATTCCCAGATTATGTATTTGAAACTGAACTCAAATTCTCAAATTGCTATCACCCTTAATATCCGTACAATGAGCTGATTAATTCCGACTTTGTGTGCAATTTGTAATCAGCGGCCTACTGCTCGTTTCACCATTTTCCAGATTTATTGCGCTCACGATGGATGTTCCTTCATTGACTAATGTAGTAGTTTCAGATCTCCACCTGAGATATAGATATCTCAGAATTCCTGCTTCGCTTGGAACAGCAAACACAAAATAACTAGGGTGCAAATCAGAATTGGAGGTTTGGGGCTGCGGAAGTAGTGCGGAGGTTGGAGCTGCATTAGTCAATTGCCTTTACATTATTGGATGGCTCAAATCAATGTTACACATGGCTAACCTTTCCTACCGTAGGTACTGGATGAAGTAGGTCCACAAATGTTTTTGATCATTCCTCAATCGTTTTTTTAAAATCTCAGGATTTCTTGCGCTCTTGCAGGCCATTTGTTGACCTGTGCACCTATTGGGGTCATCTGCTGGGCTAACCAGTTGTTGCCCAACTAATCTTAGCCCAGTTGGCAGCAGTGATTCAGAAGGTTTGGACATCAAACAAGGCTCCAGAGGCTTGAGCACCTAATCGAAAGTTGCTGCTTTAATGCAATAATGGGTAAGTGCTGCGGCATGGTGGCACAGTGGTTTGCATTGCTGCCTCACAGCGCCAGGGACCCAGGTTCAGTTCCAGCCTTGGGCGACTGTCTGTGTGGAGTTTGCACTTTCTCCCGGTCTCTGGGTAGGTTTCCTCCAGGTGCTTTGATTTCCTCCCATAATCCAAAGATGTGTGGGTTAGGTGGATTGGCCATGCTAAATTGCCCCTTGGTGTCCAGGAGTGTGCAGTTTAGGTTCCATGGAAAGGGCGGGGTGGATTGAGGTGTTGACATGAGTAGGGTGCACTTTTGGAGCGTCGGTGCAAACCCGATGCATCGAGTGGCCTCCTCCTGCTCTGTAGGGGTTCTATGATATTAAATTTAAAGAGGCTGTCAAATTTGGTTATTGTAAACACCACACTCTTATCTTTTCTGTAACCCACCATATTTACATTTACCCAGGAGCTCGACTACTTCGAAGCGTTACTTAAGCTGCACCTATTTTCAAGGTTGCAATGACACGACAGAACTCCATCTGGAATATTCATTCAGGAACGAGTGAGGCTCCATTCCGTGACTGCACTAAGCACCAGAGCTACAATAAAAGCACTCTCCACACCAAATGTATGCTAGCAGCTGTTTGCAATGACTGTTTTTGCCAAAATCTGCACAGAAATGATCGGCTGCCAGTGTATCCATGTAAAATATGAGCCCCTTATACCTCAGTTGTCTTTTTATGCTGGAAGCTGAGGGAATGATGAAATGAAAGGTTACATTGTACTGGGGTTTGTACAGTTGCTGCTATATCCATAGGGCACAGAAACAGCATATCGCCAAGATTACAAGGCAAATGCCCACAGGTCACCTTGCTGCCTCAGACTTGACTCCAGTCCATTGAACTGGTGTCTCTCTCATTTCAACGAGCATAGTGCGGTTGTTGAATTCCCAAGAAAGTTTGCTAGATTTCGCACCCCCCTCCAAAAGGCTGAGCACACCAAGCATATTAAAAACATGTATGCCAGGATTTTAAAAAGGACAACAGGGATCGAACGATTGGTATGCAAGCAGGAAACAGTAACGTTACAATGAGAGTTCCTGCTGTGAAATTATAGGGTGATTTTGAAAGAAACAAAGCTGGATATCAAGTCCAAACCAGACGGATGGATTGAATGTCTCTTTTCTCTGTTGCAATGAGGGCTCTAATCAAAATACATCTTTGCCACATAATGTAGGCCTTTAACATTAAAGGAGCCACAAATTGGCACTGCACAGTTGAGTGTTACTACCATAACAGGTAGGCTTACTGAACAACTGATGCATTAAAATAAGTACCCTGGAACTGGGAAGAGTCCATTTGGTTCTTTATGAAACTGTGTATGGCAAGACAGTAGAAATGTTTCAAATAATTCTCGAGTTGATATATTCATTATAGTTCATATTTTAAAACTTTAGAAAACTTTTGTAACTACTTAAAGGCTTCATTAAACAATTACTTTATGTACTAGATGTGTGTGTTAACCATCTGCTGCAGGGACTCATTTCAAGGCCAAAGTATCTGAGGTAGAATAATTCTGGTTCATTCACTGATGTAGTCAGGCCCATCCAGCCTACCTGGGTGCAGGGAACCAGTCCCGCCTCATTAAAAATATGGAGGCACAATGTGACAAAAAAATTATCAACACGTATGATAGCACAGCCCTTTTAATGGGCTGGCTTCACAGACCATGTGACCGTCTCTGGGCCAATCGCGTAAGAGCGCATGAACCCGGGCCAAGGGGAATTTGCATGGGGCCCTGGGAGCAGGACCCCGGACAGTGTGGACCAGGAGTGAAGTGTAAAGATCTGTTGTATAGTGTTCTGTGCCTGTTATTAAACTGCCTTGGCCTTTCATCAATAAACTCCTTTGTTAACTACTGGAAGCCTCTATTGTACATCTTGAGCCACCACACCACGGCACTTTTTAACTAAGGTAGTTCAACATTTGTTTTCACCATGTCTTCATCTCCTCCACAGCCTCCAAAGAAGCAATGAAACCTTATTTAGTACAAATTTGACAAAGACATTGTCATGTGCTCAAAACAGACAGTAGTCAATGGGTCAAATGTAATACTACACAACACTACCTTTTGCATCTCCATTGGGAAAATTCCATTTGACACCTTGTCCCGTCTCCCTCACACACAGGTAACAAGCTGCTCACAGGTTCTGCTTTCAATAGCTCCAGTCTAACAACAATTATGGTTTCACTCACCAGAACATCCTCAGTGGGGCATCAGAGGGGACATATAATAGCTGGTGGGGGATTGCGGCCAATCATCCATTACACACACACCCAAAAGTCCCGTTCAATGAAGTCAGGTGAACAGGAAATTATCTGACCTTTATGCCAGATGGCCCCATATGTAGTGCAAAGCGTACATTACTGCATCTTATCCAGGTATTATGCAGTATGTAACATTCACATACACAACCAGCTATCACATGATATCACCCATTGTACGTCAACTGTTGGATTTGAAATTCCTGCCCATCATCTCATCAACTTTGAATGTGTATCAATTTTACCTTACGCAATGCAATGTTCCCGACAGCAAAATATTTCACAGCTTCAACAACCCTTTTTATGGTCAATTCTTAATGTTAACTATCCATAAAGCCAAGTTCTCTTCAATATTTGAACACGGTATCCATATCTGGCTTCTTCGGTCCACTCCCAGACAGCATATAATGAAAAGTTTCTTGTCTAATTGCCAAATTGAACTCTTCCCCTCGCCACCCTTCTGCCTGTTGTTTTATTATTCACTTCTTTTTGTACTTCTCTTTTCATTGAAATCTTTCTTTCTTTTTTTTTTCTATTTGTTCACGGGTATCACTGGTAACACCAGCTCTTATTGCCAATCCCTTAACTGCCTCGATAAAGTGACAATGAACTGCATTCTTGAACGCGACTTGAGTGGTTTGTTCAACCAAATTTCAGAGAGCAGCGAGAGTCAACCACATTGCTATGGACCTGGAGTTACAGAGAGGTCAGACTGGGTGGAAAAGCAGATCCATTTTCTTAAAGGCCAGTAGTAGGGATTTTAAGGCAACCCAGTAGTTTCATGGTCACCGTTACTGATACTGGCTTTTTAATTCCAGCTTTAAAAAGAAAATGTACTTAAATTCCCAAGCTGTTGTAATGGGATTTGAACCAACACCACCAATCATTTGTCCAGATCTCTGAATGACCAGTCAAGTACCTACTTGCTACAGTTCTCATTGTTGCCATTATGGACGAAGTCCCTGTCAGTTTTCTACTCTTGTTCGTTTTTTAATAATTGTAACTTGGCTTCTTGATCCATCTTAAATTCTGACTATCTTGCTGGGGCCTGACTGACGTCCTCTGACCATGATTTCCCAATGACAATTGTTATGGGAGAGGTGTTTTCAGAACCCCAAAATGTATCATGGAGTTCACCCAACTCCCACCTTTAATGGATTGTTGCTTTTGAAGCACACGGCTTGTTCCCCAGGTGTGGTATTACAATTATGGACATGTGGGTTTTTAAACAAAATTATGTTTATTCTATGAACTCAAGTTAACCTTTTAAAAACAAACATTGAATATCTTAACACCCATTACTTCAAAGATAACCCCAAAAGACTACAACACTAAATAATCCTTCAAATTGTTCCTTTAAACATCCAAAAGACTTAACACTTTAAACAGAAACACATCAGGTTAAAGGCATTACTATTATGAGTTTAAATTACCCAAATGATCCAGAGATAGTCTTTCATGGCAGAGATCACAGCAGATCCAGCTCACTGCAAACACAGACACACCCAAGCTCTTTTAAACTGAAACTAAAAACTTCAAAATGGCCGAGCTGAAGCCCAACTCCACCCACACTCTGACATCTTAAGGTACATTGCTTAAACATCCATTTCTTAAAGGTACTCTCACATGACACCTCCCCACACAAAAAAAAACCCATCAACTTCAAGATGGTTTCATTTTTCACTTTTGCGCCATCAATTAAGAAATGCACACAGTGAATATACTTTCTCATTTAAAAAAAAACAACACACGCAGACAGGCATAATAATATAGTCCATTTTTCCCATTCTTCTTCCTCCAACCGAAATCCTTCCATTCATCACATTCGTGACAAAGCATCGGCTATCACATTTTCCCGTCCTGCCACATGTACTATTTTTAAATGAAATGGCTGTAACAATAAACTCCAGCGAAACAGCCTTGCATTGTTATTCCAGAATCGCTCCAAAAACGTCAAAGGATTATGATCAGTATATATAATGGTTTCAGATGGATTGCTTAATGTTGCAAAGCCAGCACCAAACTCAAAGTCTCCTTCTCAATCGTCAAATACTTTTTCTGATGGGAGTTCAATTTCTTTGAAAAATAACCAACAGGCCGCTCTAGCCCTTCGTCATCGTCTTGTAGAAGCGCAGCATCTACGCCCACATCACTCGCATCAACAGCCACTTTGAATGGTTTGGTATAATTTAGGATGACTAACACAGGAGCAGTGGTTAACACAGCCTTCAGGCCGTCAAATGCCTGTTGACACTCCGCTGTCCACTGGAATTTGTTACGCTTCTTGGGCAAGTCCGCCAGTGGAGCGACCACACTGCTAAACTTTGGTACAAATTTCTGGTAAAATCCACTCATACCAAGAAACCGCATTATTTCCCTTCGCGTCGAGGGTATCGGAAACTCCCCAATAACTTTCGTTTTCACATCCCGTGGGACCAATCGACCCTGTCCGATTGTATGGCCAAGGAAAGTGACTTGGGCTTTTCCAAATTCACTTTTGGCTAGGTTTATCACCAAACCCACCTCCTGAAGTTGATCGAATAACTCCCTCAGGTGTTTTAAATGTTCTTTCCATGTCTGGCTGAAAACTCACAGATCGTAGATGTATACCACACAATTGTGTAATCCTGAAACGACTGTCTAGTTAACCGTTGAAATGTTGCTGGGGCGTTTTTCATGCCAAATGGCATAACTTTGTTTCAGAACCCCAAAATGTATCATGGAATTCATCCTTTAATGGATTGTTGGTTTTGAAGCACACGGCTTGTTCCCCAGGTGTGGTATTACAATTATGGACACGTGGGTTTTTAAACAAAACAATGTTTATTCTATGAACTCAAGTTAACCTTTTAAAAACAAACATTGAATATCTTAACACCCATTACTTCAAAGATAACCCCAAAAGACTACAACACTAAATAATCCTTCAAATTGTTCCTTAAATACTTAACACCTTTAAACAGAAACACATCAGGTTAAAGGCATTACTACTATGAGTTTAAATCACTCAAATGATCCAGAGATAGTCTTTCATGGCAGAGATCACAGCAGATCCAGCTCACTGCAAACACAGACACACCCAAGCTCTTTTAAATTGAAACTAAAAACTTCAAAATGGCCAAGCTGAAGCCCAGCTCCACCGACACTCTGACATCACTGCATTTCTTAAAGGTACATTGCTTAAACATCCATTTCTTAAAGGTACTCTCACATGACACAATAATAAAAGATAATTAAACCAAGACACACATTTATATATGAGGGAAAAGTGATATGTTCATTATTAGCCATATTCAACCCTTATGGTCAGGTAGCTCAGAGCTGGTTATATTTATGTTGGAAATGTGCAAACTGATTGAACATCAAATCAACAAGCTTCTTTCCCCCATGAACATTGTTGAACCAAGTTTATAGGGAGATAAAATGAAAGATATCTTGTATTCCGTACGCTCAGGGCAATCCAAAAGCACTTCATCACGAATGAATTATTTTCAAAGTGCAGTTAATATTGTATGTAAAGGTCACCACATCTCAGGCAAGGGGCAAGATTGAGAAGGCGGCCCTTCGTGAATAACTTCAGCTGGTATGGGAATTGAACCCATGCTGTTGACCTTGCTCAACTTGGCTTCTCAGCTGTGTAGCCAACTGAGCTAAGCTGGCACCCCATTAGCACAATGGGCAGCACGGCACACAGTGGTTAACACTGTTGCTTCACAGCTCCAGGGTCCCAGGTTTGATTCCCGACTTGGGTCACTGTCTGTGCGGAGTCTGCACGTTCTCCCTGTGTCTGTGTGGGTTTTTTCCGGATCCGCCGGTTTCCTCCCACAATCCAAAGATGTGCAGGTTAGGTGGATTGGCCATGCTAAGTTGCCCTTAGTGTCCAAAAGGTTAGGTGGGGTTACAGGGATAGGGTGTAGGTGCGAGCTTAAGTAGGGTGCGCTTTCCAAGGGCCGGTGCAGACTCGATGGGTCGAACGGCCTCCTTCTGCACTGTAAATTCGTTGTGGCAGAACGTATAGAGGCGGAAGACTAGGCACAAGATAATGGTGGCAAGAACATCATTGAGCTTTCAGATCTCGGGGATGGGATGGGAGCCAGGGTCTAGTAAACCACACCACAATGACAGTTGAAGGGTTAGATGTCAGTCAGGCTGAAGGGCTGGGCGGGTACGGATGGCAGGGATGATGACGTACACAAACTGCCAGATCAGAGCATGACAAATATAGTCTAAAATTAATCCAGTCACTTCCATTCTTTGCAAAATGGTAACTGCTTCCATACAAATACCCCTCTCTCCTCCTTTATTACCTCGGAATATCTACCTCTTTGACCAAGATTTTGCTGACCGATCCTAACCTCTCTTTATGAGACTCGATATTTTGTTCATCGCTCCTGTCAATAATTTTGGATGTTTTATTATGTTTAAGGGCATTAAACAAATGGAAGTTGATTTTTTTCATGGTGATAACATTTTGCTATGAGGCGTAAAGCACACCAATTGCTTTCTTTTGTAATCAATACACATCAGGGTACACGGCTGCACCATTTATAGTGGAGAATTTATAAATTTTCTGTGGTTCTTTTTGAACAGTACACAGGCACTTGAAACTGCAAACCTCCAGTGGAGTAACAACGGCGAGAGGTTTGCAAATCCAGCCACGTCCACAGCAAGTCAAATTACTCACCGAGTTCCAGAAATAGCCTTTTTTTTAAATGTAGAATGTCGAAACCCATGCTCCACGTTACTTAACAGCTGTTTGGGGTCGTTCTGAGAGTGAGGTGGAGGGGTGGGGGTGAGAATGCAAGTCAATCTGATTTATTAGGGTGTGAATGCTTTTAAGCAGCACATTACGTCTCTGTTCAAATCAATATAACAGCCACTTATGACTATATAGCAGCTTGAAATGCTGTAAAATGTTGCAAGGTGTTGCACGGGATACCATTTAAAGGAGGAAAGATACATCAGGAGAGGGGTCTCGCAAGGAAAATCTCCCCAAATTTGTGTGAAAGTAGCGGTGGTGGAGCTGGGGAAACATTGAGCAATGCATTCCCCTAGGAACTACCACTGGGACAGGAGGGTAAATGTCTAAAACAACTCCCCAGGAACAGGATCTCGGCATTTGTGCCCATCATGTGAAAAAGTGCAGTAAGGGAGGGAGACATTGAGTGTGCAGAGGTGGGCAGGGAGGGGGATGGTGGACGAGGAGACAGACACATAAACCAGCTTCAGATTCTGAATAGTCGGTGGCCAGAGTCAGCACAGACAGCTTTCATCCTCAAAATAGTTTCTGCTTCCGTACAAATGCCCCTCTTTCCTCCTTTAAGACCCCTCGGAATGACGTTCTTGCCACCATTATCTTGTACCTAATCTTCCGCCTCTATACGTTCTGCCACAGCTTTACTCCTCCAAACTCACACCCCTATGTAAATGTTGAGAATATTCCAATCATGTTCATTTCTTGATAGCCAAAGGCAGCGCTCAAGTCTGACAAAGAAAGCAAATGAAGCTGTGCGCCTACCCATGCTGTTATTGGTAAAAATACAAAATGGTAAAAATAATAAATGGCAACGAGACGCTATATGATATTTGCTGATGGAGTTCAAAGTTGACTACATGACATGTGCCACCCAAAGTTCTGCAAGATGCAAGAGAAACTCTGGGCACACATTTGGGTGGGTACAGTATAGTCAGGTGAAGCAGCTGTCCCATCCTTAAAAGGGCAATGGTTATGCCATGACTTGCGGATACATTGTTCTCAATATTAGGGGACTGTCTCTTTAAAATATTCCAGAATAGGTCCACATCTTCTTAAAATTTCTATTTGAGGTCATAACCTCATAATTATGTTTCCAATGGGTACTTTTGCCAGAAGCAGATAGGAAAATGGCAGGACAATGAAAAATCATTTTCAGGAATCGGTGAGGAATGTTTTCCTTTCAAATTGGCCTTGGGTTGTTTTTCTTGCCTCTCCCAGGAGATTGAGTGACCATTGGAATAGAGAAGGAGATGCGTGAGATAATAGTGTGCACCAATTACATGATGACCAGATCGGATCAGGGGTTATGGGGGGGACGGCAGGAGAATGGGGATGGGAAACATTTCAGCCATAGTTGAATGGCGGAGCAGGCTGGATGGGCCAAATGGCCTATTTCTGCTCTTGTGGTCTTATGGACAAACCCACTGGACCAGCTGCTCTTTAGCTGTCCTTTCACATGTATTCATACATTCTCATTTTAGCAGACTGCGCAGGCCCCACTGTAGTAAAGGGTTGTCTGTCGGTGGACATAGTGGAGTAATTGGAAAGAAATTGTTCAGAAAATGGCCACATAAAAATTTATGGATTGGAGAGTCCAAATACTGTTCAAGGGAGGAGCTCTTTCAATCAGGATCATATGCAATTCAAGGCAGTGATGCAACAAACACTTCTGACTGTGTCCTTCATTTCAGCTGGAACTAATCTGAGCACTGAAAGGGACAAGTGCCTGTTTTAATTCAGAAAGGGTCAGGGCCACCTCATGTCTGAAAATCACGAGCATGGAAATCCATTGGGTACCATTCCTAAAACTTACTTTTAATTAATTCAAGCTTGGTTCTCCTTAACTGTTTAGTAATGATCCTGTAATAACATTGGGAGTGATGAAAGAATTAATTACATCCCTCTACAAAGAAAAAGCTTCAGATTACAGTAAATCATTCTAATGTGATTGTGTAATCTTGACTACACACACAAGTGGCACAAAAGACATACTTTTCTTTTAAGCTTGCAAAGGACACTTTTGCAAAAGCTCCTGAAAATACACTTTGGAATCTACTGAGTCTTTTGCGCACTTTTATGTCAAGTGGTTTAATCACTAGCAAAGTTCAATATCCACAAATCACAATCCATGACAGTTAGACACGACATGACCAACTTCAGGTCCTCGCTTGTTATTGAAGTACAGGCAAGCCATCGCCCAATATGATGAAGAGATGGATTCCCAAACAAAACTTTGTTTACATAAACAGGGTGATCCCTCAATCTCTCAGTCCCAGCCATACTTGATATTAATATGGGTCATTCTGACGCTCATGAGGTATTGGAGTAGATTTTACATCCTTAAAAAAAAAATTTAGAGTACCCAATTAATTTTTTCCAATTAAGGGGCAACTTAGCGTGGTCAATACACCTAGTTTGCACATCTTTGGGTTGTGGGGGCGAAACCCACGCAAACATGGGGAGAATGTGCAAACTCCACACGGACAGTGGCCCAGAACTGGGGTTGAACCTGGGACTTCAGCGCCATGAGGCCGTAGGGCTAACCTCCTGCGCCACCGTGCTGCCCAGATTTTACATCCTTGACCTTGCAGGGCAAGAGCACGTGCCAGGGGCTTTGGGCATGAAGATGGCAGGTGATTCCATAACACCCAATCCTAGCATGCCAAGGAGAAACTCAAGGCTCCAATTGGGTGGTTCTATCACTGGTCAGCATTAATTTTGAGCGTGTTCGGTCCAGTGGAAATGAGAGATTGACAGTTCACCTCACCTCTGACAGTTCACAGAGACGCAGTGGACATGTTAATTTGCAATATCTGCACCTTTCCATCTTAGATCATGGGGAATCTCTATTTTGAACATCGACACCAACACTATTTCAGATACTTGGGAAAATCACAATGAAATGACACTTCTCTGCACCCACATACCCAACCACCTTGTGCCACCTTACCCTCCACCAGTCTCAATTCTGAAGACTTCCATGCAATCAATTGCTTGCACATATTCATGTGCCTACACATACATGAGAAGAAACACTGGCATAAAGATATCACTCTGACAGTGCAAAAGCTCATGTTTTCCTCATCATGCTAAAAAACAAATACCACCACACATTTACATCAGATGGGAGAAAATGTATTTAAATAGAGTCAAGGGCACGGTTAACACTATATCCAGGATTCCTCCATTGTACTCAAAGTCAATAATGGAAACAAACGGCACAAATAAACCCTGGATAAAGGCTTTGTTGAAGGATAATGGTTCTTATTTCCTGAGAACTGAAAAGGAACACACTTTCCTTCCTAAGCTTCTGGACACTGAAATCTGGACAAGGATACACAAGTCACCATTTCGATTAAATCTTGCGATAGCTGTCACTGTCAGTCATCAGCTACCTCTGCCACCAACGTAGTTAGATCTTCCCTAAGTTCAACCTGTTTACGAACCTTGTCTGCACGCTGCTGAGATTCTGCTGTTTACCTTTCAGGATAAGTTCAAAGGGATCTACCAGGATAGTCCTCGAGGGAAGCCAACACGACAGCTCACATGGTGCAACCAATGAAACCAGGACAGATCTGTCAGTTTTCATGTTAAATCATGAAAATTCCTTCCGTTTTCTGAAACTACCACTTAGCCCGTACCTCGGGCCAGCCTCACTATCCAGCAGCGACCGGTGATTACTGAATGATCTTTCAGCTGACAAAACAGCAGTTTGTAGCAAGTAGAGGCAAAAGACATTCAGGAGTGATCGATTACTTTTATTTGCCTGTTTCGGAACCTGACAGAAATGCAGTGACTGACATGTTAACCATGACATTATTCCTCACGCATGTGAGGCTAGCATCTGGAATGCAGCTGTGGGCTGTCCTGGTGCGTATTTGGAGGTGTCCTTGAGTTTAGTAATGAGGTTGTCCTCGTAAGAGGTTCTTTGGCAGATGTTATGGAGGAAGAGTTTCTATTGAAGGTCAGTGTGAGAGGTTCTTTGCCGTCTTTGAGTGTCTCATGGAGGTGGGACTTTACTGAAGGTTCGCGTGGGGATGGTGGTTCATCAAGGCCAGTCATGATGGGGCTGAAAGTTGATAGCAGGCCTGAAATCAACCAAGGTAGGAAGGCCAAGCTAAACACAAGCAGCAAGGTTAGGGTGGGGCAAAAACATATCTACCGGTTATATGTAGGAAATCAGTCCAGAAGTATGGGAATTTCTTGTTTGCTCCCTCTATTTTGATGACTGCAACACCAGAATTGTGATTGTTCTCACCCTTCCAATAGCGAAGCAGCTGAGCCACTTGAAGAGAGCAAAAATATAACAAATACTCGCTGATTAAGTACATCCAGCAGAAAATCAATTGCTTGCACATATTCATGCGCCTACACATACATGAGAAGAAATACTGGCATAAGATATCCCTCTGACAGTGAAAAGCTCATGTTTTCCTGGACTAGTAATCCAGAGGCGCAGGGTTCAAATCCTACCATAGCAGGTGGTGGAATTGGAATTCAATGCAAATTCTGGATTTATGAGTCCAATGGTGACCATTAAACCACTGTCGTAAAATCTCATCTGGTTCACTAATTTAGGGAAGGAAATCTGCCAGGTCTGGTCTACATGTGACTCCATACCCACAGCAATGTGCTTGACTCTTGAATGCCCTCTGAAACGGCCGAGCAAACCATTCAGTTAGCACTGTGGGTCTACCTACTCCACATGGACTGCAGAGGTTCATCACCAACTTCTCAAGGGCAATTAGGGATGGGCAATAAATGCTGGTCATGCCAGCGTTGCCCACAGGAATATAATTTTTTTTTTCCATCGCACTCCCTTCAGGAGGTAAAGCTCGGCAAATAAAAAAGGATTACACTTGACAGTTATTCATACTAAAACACTAATGTCATCTTATCTAGTGTGGCATGCTTAAAAATGTTTGTATCTTTTAATTTAGATTATGGTCATAAGAATTTAAAAGTGCCCCAGAGGTTTCTGCTCTCACTGTTCTTGTAACAGCTGATTTTTTTTTTGATTTGTGTTTATAGAATCACTGCAGTGCAGAAGAAAGCCATTTGGTCCATCAATTCTGCACTAACACTCCAAAAGAACACCTTACCCAGGCCCATGACCTGCCCTATCCTGAGAACCCCACCTAACCTTTGGACACTAAGGGGCAATTTAGCATGGCTAATTCACCTAACCTGCGCATCTTTGGACTGTGGGAGGAAACTGAAGCACCCAGAGGAAACAGCGCCAGCACAGTGGTTAGCAATGCTATCTCACAGTGCCAGGGACCCGGGTTCAATTCCGGCCTTGGGTGACTGTCTGTGTGAACTTTGTATGTTCTCCTCGTGTCTGCATGGGTTTCTTCCAGGTGCTCTGGTTTCTTCACACCTTCCAAAGATGTGCAGGTTAGGTGGATTGTCAATGCTAAGTTGCCCCTTAGTGTCCAGGGGTGTACAGGTTAGGTTTCGGGAATAAACCTAACCCAGGTAGGTTACACTTTCAGAGGGTCAGTGCCAACTTGATAGGCTGAATGGCCTCCTCCTGCACTGTAGGAATTCCAAGGTTCTACTCCATGGTTCTGAGAAACCCATGCAGACATGAGGAGAATGTACAAACACCACAGTCACCCAATGTCCGAATTAAACATAGGTCCCTGCTGTTGTGAGGCAGCAGTGCTAACCAGTGTGCCACCATGTTAAATATGGGCGTGATTTAACAAAATGGGAACAAAGCCCATAGAGAGCGCGTTTACCGTGTGTTTAAAGACAACGCTATAAAATGTGCCTCATGTTAGATAAGGGGCCTCAATTGGGAATGTGTAGCTGAGACCGCACAATGCCCTATTATGTGCACTGAGGAGATTCGCTCGCTGGATTTCCCCACGAGTACCATTGCGTCTGGTCCCACGTATCAGGTAACTCAGGAATCAGCACATCAAAGTGAAACTAACTGTCTTGCTTTAATATGCAGATTTGCTCATGGGTGGCATTCACATCACAACATCTCGCGAGATCGCATTAGATCACGTGAGTCATTGCGAGCCTGGTAGACCCGGGGAGCGGGGTCTCCCGGCTTTTATTGGCCACGCTCTGCCTCCACAAGCTACTTTTCGGGCTCAGTGTGGCCATTAAATTGCGTGTTATGTTTCTGCCTTGTTTATTCAATTATTTTATTCATTCATAATTATCTCAATTAAATGATGTGTTCTGATATTTCAAAGACATTTGTAGAAGCTTGTAAATTTTAATGTAAAACATTTATTAACAAAAATAATTTTATAAATACAAAGCGTTGAAACCAGTTAACATTTTACTTAATGTTTAACTTAATCAGCTGAACAATGACATAGAACTGCCTCAGCTTTTACAAATTTCTTGCAACAAAATATATTTTCTTACTTAAACACAAAAGTCGCATCTATTTGTAAAGGGGAGGGAGGAAAGAGTGCGGAGGGAGGGAAGAAGGGGAGAGAAGGAAGGGGAAGGGGAAAGAGGGAGAGAAGAGGGGGTGAGGGTTTTTGATCATTGTTAATTGACAAGCTGAACGTCTGAAAGCAGCAGCTGCTGAAGCGCAGTGTCCTGGCACACCTCTCCTCTGACATCATTTCGGATGTCTTTTGGCAGTACACACTTAGGGGTGGGTGATTGGTTCGCTGCAATACCTGTCAGACAGATAGTTCACATTAGCTTACAGGAGGCTTTCATATATCAACTAAGGCATTAGACTTTGTTAAACCATTTGAAGTAATCACTCTTCTAAGGATGAACATTACATCAGGGAGACTTGTAAACAACTCAGCTTAAAATACATTGCAAAATCCAAATGTGCTTTGGTTCTGAATCAGCTGGGAGGACAGGCGTACTAATATTCGTGTCCATAAAGGAGCCAATAGTACCATTATCAAAGCTATGATCTTCCAAATCCAACTCTGCTGGGCCGCCCATATGCTTAGGATGCCAAAGCAAATATTCTTCATCTAGCTCAAGGAAGGGTTCCAAACAAGAGGAGGACAAAAGAAGGTCTTCAAAGACACCTTATAGGCTTACCTCAAGAAATGGAACATAGGCGTCAATGCCTGGGAGACCTTTGATCAGAAGAGACCTACTTGGAGGAACCCCCTGATTGAAGGGTCACAATTCTTCGAGAAACCCGACGGCAAGAGGAGGCCTGGAAAAGGAGCCTGAGAAAGGAATACCCACGATTTAGCAGCCAAGGACCAATGCCACCTTTTCAAAAGTCCTGCCAAGTGAGCAATTGAAGATGTGGCTCTAGGATCGGGCTCATCAGCCACGCATGGACCCACGGAACCCGTGACCAGTAACACAGAGTGTCTTAGATGGACAATCATTCCCGTTAGCGTGTGATTACCCCATTCTGTCCATTATAGTTCCTTTAAGGGAATTAACATCCTCATGACAAACCAAAGTTTTTTTTTTAAAAAATCTTCCACCCTTTGTGACTTCAAACTCACTTTATACAGTAAAGTCCCCTTTTAAAGGAATTAACAGTCTCTTGACAAATCAAAGTTTAAAAAAATTAAAATATATCTTCTTTCATTTTATTTTCATTTTAAAGATATTTATAAATGCTAAGCACTAACAATATAATACCTTAACCTACCAAAGAAATGTCTCCCGATGTCTCCTGTTTCTGCTAGACTGAAACATTTCTATGTAAATAAAAAGATATAAAAACTCACCAAACATCCGGGTAAGTGGCCCACGTCAGTGCTGTAGCTGGATTTTTCCTTCAGCAGCACAAGGTTTCAAGCAGACAAAAAAAAATGGCTGGGAGTTTCAACGCCGGGACGTCACACCGCGTTTATGTGGCGCACCAGTGACTTAATTCATGAATCCTGCAGGAAGTTACAGGCTATGTTCTTTCTGTACCAGCACAGTATGTGCATGAGCATATAAATGGAGCAGATCATCATCTCAATATAAGTGACCTTGTTCTGGCATTTATTTTTCTGATTGGCACTAGTTATTACAACACAGAGAAAAATTAGCTGTATTTGTTTCAGTCAGTTGAGCTTTGCTGTTTCAAAGTATTTTTACAAGCTGGTAAAATAGGTGGAGATTGTGTTCACAAAGTTTTTGTTTGCACGTCAGTTGAACTTCTGTGAACCTTGCCATTGGATTGGTGCACCCAACTTGGTGATGCTGCTGCTTTTGGACATTCAGCTTGTCAATTAACAATTATTAAATTGTTTATTGACAGGCTGAGAGGCTATTCGCGAGATTTGCGACGTTCAGAATGCCTTGCGTGATCTAACAAGATCTCACGGGACGTTGCAATTTAACCATGTCTGCATCCGATCATCCCAAGACCAGGGAACTAACAGTCTCCCCAGCGAAGCCTCGACCGGACGCTGTTTAGTATTGGTTCACACAAAAATGGACCAGGTATAACGGCACCTGAGGGGGAATGGAGTCTCACAGGCCATTTGAGGTCATGGGGTAGTCGGGTTCTGGGCAGGGTAGTACGGTGGCACTCCTGCTGCAATCTAGGCAGCCTGGCACCTCAGCAGTGCCACCCTGGCAGTGCCACCTGGGCACCCTGGCGGTGTCATCCAGGCATCCTGGCAGTGCCAGGGTGCCCCAGTAGAACTGCAAGGATCATGGGGCACTTCCAGGGTGACAGGTTGGCAGTGCCCAGGTGCCTGGATGGGTGGTTGCCCATGTCAGGCTCAGGAGCCCTGTCCTTAAGAGGTGGTAGTGTGGAGGGGGGTCCGGAGGCCATGGTGCGTGCCCCAGATATCAGGGCGGCATTTAAAAATGGCACCTGATCTCTTCCTGTACTGATGAACTGAGTTTGTCAATGCAGGAACTGAGGTAAGCACTGCCTCGGCGAGGCATTCCCGCAGAGCCCCCCCCCCCCCCCCCCCCCTCTCCCCCCCCCCCCCCCCCCACCCCCCCAATAAAGTCCTGTTCGGTAGCGGTGTCATCCTTGCCGTAATGGGAGCTGAGAAACACCCCGTTGTCCTGCCCAAAATGGGACTCCCGTTAAATCGGGCCCGATAAGGAGTTAAAATACGGGACAATCTCAGGATTCTGGATCTGATTCGGGGTTGTGGGGAATTTAGGTGAGCCACTCCTTTGCTGCCAGGTTAAAACACTCTTTCAGAGATGACTAAATATTTCAGGGCTTTTGGCCCCACAATGCCACACGCCTCAACCGCTTAACGCTTGTGAGGTCTGCAGAGCTGCTACAAAATAGAAATGTGGCAATGGCTCTGACCAGCACTTTTGTGAGGCGCTTCTTTCACATGAGGTGTTGAATTGAGGCATCATGTGTCTGTTCAGGTAGCTGTAAAAGATCCCACAACATAATGCCAAGAAAAACAACACAAAAAGAGTTCTCCTGGTGGCCTGGCCAACATTTCTCTCAATCAGCCCCACTAAAAATTGAACAGTTGGTTATTTATCTCAATTGCTGTCTGTGGGACCTTGCTACGTGTAAAATGCCTGCTATCCATGTCTACTAAACCACAGTAACTGCATCTTGAAAAAGAGAAAATTATTTATTTCAGGAAGCCCTGAAGACGTGATCAGATACTGCATATAAATATGAGTTCTCCCTCGCTCATGGCAAAGTACCTTTGCCCGACAGAGGGTGTAATGTGTGATTTCAGAAAGTATTAAGTCACCACAACAAAGTTTATTAATTCTGATCTTTATTGTAACACAATCTAAGGCAACAGCAGGAAATTATATTGAAGACCTTTAGCAAAGTTCCCACTCATGACTGCGATCTGGCCATGACTACAGGATACTGCATGGATGTGCAAATCAGCTACTCTGCTGATGGTCCATGTGTAGAATCCTGCTGATAGAGCAGGGGTGGGCAACCAGTGGCCGGGGGGTGGGGGGAGGGCACATGCTGTGTTCTGAGTACAGCCCACAAGGCACTTTGCTGACTGTTGCCCACAAGCAGGGTTGCCACACTCTGCCGATTTCAGTCCGCTTCGTCCTTTTTCCTCCTGGTATGACACCGGGCAGCATGGTAGCACAGTGGTAGCACAGTTGCTTCACAGCTCCAGGGTCCCAGGTTCGATTCTCGGCTTGGGTCACTGTCTGTGCGGAGTCTGCACGTTCTCCCCGTGTCTGCTTGGGTTTCCTCCGGGTGCTCCGGTTTCCTCCCACAGTCCAAAGAAGTGCAGGTTAGGTGGATTGGCTATGCTAAATTGCCCTTAGTGCCAAAAAAGGTTAGTTGGAGTTACGGGGATAGGGTGGAGGTGTGGGGATAGGGTGGAGGTGTGGGCTTGGGTAGGGTGCTCTTACCAAGGGCCAGTGCAGACTCGATGGGCCAAATGGCCTCCTTCTGTACTGTATATTCTATGACTGAAGCTACACGCAAGTAAAGCAGGGGCAAGTGAAGAGCATGCCTGCTGATTGCTCACAACACTGACTGTCAAAGCCGTGCGTCCATAGTGTAAATATTTCTTTTGTTTTTACCATTTGAAGTTGATGACAGTTCTATTAATATATAAATGATTAAACCTTTTCTATAACTTGTTGTGAAATATTCAGTGTGCATTAAATGTATTGAATCTTATTCGTGGGTCATTCACGGTTAGCGAACAAGACCAATTTCAAAAGACCAGTTTGGGGAGCAGAAAGTAAAGAAGGACAGAAGGAAGTTTTTTTTTGCAGCACGTACCCGAGGGATCACCAGCTGAGTGTGCACTGGTTCACTTGTTTGCTGCCTGCTTCTCTGCACTGCCCGCAGTACTGCATTGTAGTGCATCGCTGCTGCTAATGCACACTCACACATTCATGAAATTGTTTGCCGACAAGAACAACAATTTTGTTGCATTGTTCCTGCAGATTCTCTTTCCTGTTTATCCACATTGTGACGTACTTCTGCAGAGGACTCAAAGCCAAAGTTCCGTGTGAATAAAATTGCACTTGTAATGATAAAACAGCTTTTCCACGTTCCAGCACTGGAATGGAATTCAAAACAAATTTTCTTGAAACATTGCTACCATGACACAGGAGACGGCCCAGGCCATTGCAGCAGTGCAATTGGAGCCCATTCCTCAAGTGTATTTCTCTGTTCTTTCCCCAACCGAAGCAGAAGATGACTAGGCCTGTGGGCCCACCTCATGCAAATATGGAATCCATAGTAAAAACTGATAGGTTGGTTTGGCACATCCTAAACGTTTGTTATTTATTTTCTTCAAATTGCTCAAAGTTCCATCTCTTCCATTTTTCCCCAGATTCTTTCAGTTGCCTGCCCAGGCCTCTGGCTAGCTGTGTTCTCCTTGTTGGACTAATACGCTCCCATTTGGCTCCTACAACCTGATTGAAGGAGCACTGATTGAGTGAGGCAGATTCCTCTCCTTACATCACAGAAACAGGCCATTTTATCCATCTGGTCTGTGCCAGTGTTCAGGCTCCACACGAGCTTCCTCCCGACCTCACTTAACCTTATCGGCATGACCTTCTATTCCTTTTCTATCCATATGTAATTTATCTAGCTTCCCCTTCAATTGTTCTCCATCTGTCTGTGTAAAACTGCTGCTCGGTTAAGATTAATCCACTCAATTTTATACACCAACGTCCGATAAATGTTTCAAACAAGTAAACAAGGTTGCCGACTAAATCTCGTGGAACAGACAAATGAAAAGTTAAGTCAATGCTTCTGCCTATAAGTACATCCAGATTTCTCATCCAGTGTGAGAAACACAACGCAGATGGGAAACCTTCTGCCAACATTGAGCCCCTGCTACAGTTTTTAAGAGCAGATATTCCTCAATCTCTCAGGGACCGAGAATGCTTGGAAATTGCCCAACATCGTTAACACAACCCACGCAGGGTTTAATGTCATAGGACACAGCACAGGAGCTCTGTAATTGACTTCTGGGTAGAGTGTGTGTGTGTGTGAGAGAGAGAGGGAGAGGGAGATGGATGGAGAGAGTGGAGGTAAGCATTATGCATCGTTTCATAAACACTTGACACAGTGGTCTGTGAGGTCTTTCCACCCAGCCTTTCTCTTCTGTACCTTGTTATACAAGGCAGAGCATGGTTAATTATAAATTAATATACGAATAGGAAATAGGAAAACAAAATGCAAATTTAGCATTTTCACTTTCTTATAATATGCATTTCCATCCTTTTTGGCTTTTTATTGATCTATATTATTATGTAATGCAGAAATATACCATCCAGAATGGCTTTAGATAGAGGAACATGTATCATCCAGACTCCCTTTTCAGATTACACTCTGTACGAGCCCCCCAAATTTTGTTACGATCTGGTTGGGGAACAACAAACTTTTTAGAAAAATAAAGTTGATATAATTTGAAATCCCCAGTGTTTACCAAGAAAATAAAGCCACAAGATTCCAAGGCTTTACACAAAAATAAATTTTACGCTACAGAAGTCAGGAAAGCAAGCCACCGACGCCATCTATCTTGTACTTGACATCCAGAATGAACATGAGGTAAACCTGGATTAACAGGCAAACTGTGGTCGAACACAACCACAAGCGGTACAGTAAATGGCAGACACAACTAAGACAGGCCCCCTGAATTTCTCAGCAACCCACCGAAACATCAGTCAGCACTGCGAGTCACAAAATTTCTTCTAAGGCACTTTGTGGGGGATTTTAGTTCCTTTCCTTCAGATCTGATCCCCAGCCAACAGCAGCTCTACTCTACACCAAGTTCCATGGGTACAATCTTGACCCAAAAGGCACGCTATTCCAGATTTCCCTCAAATCAACCCACAGGGCCAGCTTTCTTGGTCTTCTTTTTTAGATGAGTTGTTCTCCTACAGAGACCATGGGAGGGATTTCATAGCATTTCTCGCCAGGGGGATCTTCCAGACCAGCCAGGATCTTCCAGTCCCACTGACAGCAAACTGCCACCCCGGGTTTCCCGGCGGCAAGGGTGGATTCAAAGGGAAATCCTATTGACAGCGGTGGGACCAGAGGATCCCACCACTGGCCAATGGTGGGCTGCCTCCTGTCTCAGAGAAACATGTCACAGGGGCACAGATTATCCCTCCCCCTCGCCTCACCACCCCATTTCCCTCCTTTGTTGGACAGGCTACCCTCCAACATCTAGCCACATACAGGGTCCCAGCTTCTCAGCCATACTACTGTTGACAATAGCTTCTGGGATTCCCTGAGATCCAGCTCTTAGCAGCACGGAACTATGAGTGGCTCCCAAGGCTTCTCTGAGCCCAAGAACCTTCAGCTGCGCAACTTTCAACAGTATTTCCGTTGCATGGAGCTGACTCTCCTCTACGTCTGCTCCCTCGGGCTGCTGTTAACTCTGCCCCTTAAAATGTACCTGTGTGACACGTCAATACCTCCCAACAGGGTTCTACCACCTGCCCTGATAATCAGATGTATCAGCCCTTGGTGCATTTGGTACCTTAAATGTTACAAACTCCAGTAAACTAATGGTATCCCCTGCAATTAACTTATAAAAATACACAAACAAAAATCCAACAAAATACTGATTCCCTCACAATATATATATGAACACACAAAATCACACACACACAGCATCCTTTGTTTCCATTACTTTGCATGTTGTGATATGCTTATTGTGTATTTTGGTGCGATGCTTGGTAAACCCTCAGATTAAACCTGATACAATTCAGCTCATTTTACAGAGATTAGAAAAGTGCAAATGAACATTACTTCGAAATGAGAAGGAACTAGCCGATCGATACCTCTCATTTTCTAACGATTGGCGGGTGACCTGGTTCGTTTGAGAATCACTCATGAATCAGAGTATTAAAAATGAGAAAGTCAAAGGCATTTGTGTGCTACGTAGTACCACCTGATCAATGAGAACATGTTTCAGAATAAATACTGATACCAGAATTCAGGCCACAGGCCTCATCCTGAGTAATAGCCACAGGCACCGCAGTACTAGCCAGGTTCGCCATTGTAAATAATTACACATATTGTCACTGTTCTGCACTAAATTGAAATTTACCTCAGTATCGACCCGAGAAAATATAGACCCAATATGATTCATAGAGATTTTTGGACCAAACCCTATGCAACAGTGTTCATTCTGATTAACTATCATCCCTTTCAGAGACCAGAATATTGAAAGTGCTGCCTTTCACAACTGGGTTCCAACAAGACTGAGGGGATGAAAATGCTCTGTATCCATAAAGATTCAGCAGGCAAATGAGCCAACGTTTCATCACAGTCACAGGTCTAAGTACCAAACAAACCAAGCAACCCATCAGAGAGGTCATAGGGTTTGTTTGTATAGGATATGGAAAGGTTCACTCTTTTGCATTACACATGGCCTTCTGAGCTTATGGGTTCAGGCACAATTTCGAGGATAGAGCAGGATTTACTCTGCATCTAATCATTTTGTACCTAACCTAGAGTGCTTGTTGCTGATGCCCTGTATAGTAAAGGATAGAAATTATGATCAGGAAGGCTTTTTACCCAAATGGGGAATGCACTTCTCCCAGTCTTTTCTTTCTGCTATTATAATGGAAATGCGTACTCACTTATGATACACATTTATATGTCTACAAAGGGCTGCTTCCATTAAAGTAATGGAAAGTGTTCCATTCCAGAGTTTAACATTCCTTCCCTTGATAACTACAGAAATTCACTCAATAAATATATGAAGAAGAGAGAAAATGCACAATTTGGACACATTTTGATTCAAGTCAGGTTGACGTTCCTTTGGCATTTTGGGCGCACCTGCAGGTAAAGTGTTAATCTCTTAAAATTCCTTTTTAAAATTAATTTACGGGATGTGGGTTTCGCTAGCTAGGCCAGCACTTGTTGCCAATCCCTCCCTGCCATTGAGAAAGTGGTGGTAAGCTGTCTTCTTGAACCACTGCAGCCCATGTGGTGTAGGTACACCCACAGTGCTGTTAGGGAGGGAATTCCAGGATTTTGACCCAACGACAGTGAAGGAACCACGATATATTCCAAGCTAGGATGGTGAGTGACTTGGAGGGGAATGGTCCTGAATGGTGTCGAGCTTCTTGAGCATTGTTGGAGCTGCACTCGTCCAGGCAAGCAGGAGTATTCCATCATCCTCCTGACTTGCACCTCGTAGATGATGGACAGGCTTTGGAGAGTCAGGAGATACGTTACTCACTGAAGGATTCCTAGCCTCTGACCTGCTCTTGTAGCCACAGTATTTATCTGACTTGTCCAATTCATTTCTGGTCAATGGTAATCCCCAATATGTTGATAGTTGGGATTCGGTGATGGTAATGCCATTGAATGTCAAGGGGCAATGGCTTGATTCTCTCTTGTTGGAGATGGTTATTGCCTGGTACTTGTGCAATGTGAATGCTACTTGACAGTCCAAGGATGGATGTTGTCCAATTCTTGCTGCATTTGCACATGGACTGCTTCAGTCTGAGGAGTCACAAGTGGTGCTGAACATTGTGCAATCCTGAGTGAACATCCCCACATCTGACCTTATGTTGTGAGGAAGGTAATTGATGAAGCAGCTGAAGAGGGTGGGCCTAGGACACTATCCTGATAAATTCTTGCCTGGAGCTGAGATGACTGACCTCTAGCAACCACAACCATCTTCCTTTGTGCAAGTATGGCTCCAACCAGTGGAGAGTTTTCCCCCATATTCCCATTTTTACTAGGGCTCCTTGATGCCATACTCGATCAAATGCTGCCTTAATGTTAAGGGCAGTCACTCTCACCTCACCACTGGAGTTCAGCCCTTTTGTCCATGTTTGAACCAAGGCTGTAATGAGGTCAGGTGCTGAGTGATCCTGGCGGAATCCAAGCAGAGCGTCGGTGAGCAAGTTATTGCAATTAAAGTGCCACTTGATAGCATTGTTGATTACTCCTTCCATCACTTTACTGATGATTGAGAGTAGACTGATAGGGCAATAATGTCCTGCATTGTGTGTACAGGACATACCTGGGCAATTTTCCACATTGCCAGATAGATGCCAGTGTTGTAGCTGTACTGGAACAGGTTGGCTAGGGGCACGGCAAGTTCTGGAGCACAAGTCTTCAGTCCCATTGCCAGAATATTGTCAGGGCCCATAACCTTTGCAGTATTCCATGCCTTCAGCCATTTCTTGATAACATGTGTGGTGAATCGAATTGGCTGCAGACTGGCATCTGTGATGCTGGCAACCTGTGGAGGAGATCGAGATAGATCATCAATTCAGCACTTCTGGCTGAAGATCATTGTGAATGCTTCAGCCTTATTTTTTGCATGTATGTGCTGGCTCCTCCATCATCGAGGATGGAAATATCTGTGGAGCCTCTTCCTCCGCTGAGTTGTTTGATTGTCCACCACCATTCACGACTGAATGGTGGCAGGACTTCAGAGCTTAAATCTGATTGTGAGATCGCTTAGCTCTGTCTTGCACTTGCTGCTTATGTTGTTTGGCATGCAAGTAGTTCTGTGTTGTAGCTTCGCCATGTTGACATCTCATTTTTAGGTATGCCTGGTGCTGCTCCTGTCATTCTCTCTTGCATGCTTCATTGAACCAGGGTTGACCTCGTGGTTTGGCGGTAATAGTAGAGTGAGGGATATGCCGGGCCATGAGGTTACAGATTGTGGCTGAGTACAATTCTGCTGCCACTGATAGCCCACAGCACCTCATGAATTCACAATCTTCAGTTGCTGGATCTGCTCCGGCAATAGTGCCACACAACACG
This sequence comes from Scyliorhinus torazame, assembly GCF_047496885.1. NCBI lineage: Eukaryota > Metazoa > Chordata > Chondrichthyes > Carcharhiniformes > Scyliorhinidae > Scyliorhinus > Scyliorhinus torazame. The sequence goes on along the minus strand of NC_092719.1, from coordinate 72,679,976 downwards.
ATGGACGGAATCCTCAATATGAAGATGGAACCTTTGTCTCCACAAGTACTGTGTGGTGGTGCTCCTACCGATACTGTCATGGACAGATGTATCTGCAGCAGGCAGGTTGGTGAGGCTGAGATCTAGTATATTTTCCTTCTTGTTGGCTCCCTCAGCTCCTGTCCCAGACCCAGAATAGCAGCTAAATCCTTTTGGACCTGGTCCGCTCTGTCAATAGTGGTGCTACTGAGCTATTCTTGCTGATGGATATTGAAGTCCCCAACCCAGGGTACATTCTATGCCCTGCCACCCTCAGTGTTTCCTATAAGTGGTGATCAACATTGAGGAGTAATGATTCAACAGCCGATGGTGGATGGTATGTGGTAATCAGCAGGAGGTTTCTTTGCCTATGTTTGATCTGAAGCCATGGGACTCCATGGGGTCTGGAGTTGATGTTATGGACTCCCACGGCAACTCCCTCCTGACTGTATACCACTGTACCGCTACCTCTGCTGGACAGGTATGTGCAGGACAGTTATGTCCTGTCCCACTGGCAGTAGTGTCTGGGTTGTTATCTGTAAGGTATGATTCCATGAGTATAACTATGTCAGGTTTTTGTTTGACTAATCTACGAGATAACTCTCCCAATTTTGGCACACACCAAAGATGTTGGTAAGGAGGTTTTTGCAGGGTCGATAGGGCTGGACTTTCCATTGTCGTTTCCAGTGTCTAGGTCGATGCCGGATGGTCCATCTATTTTCTTTCCTTTTTATTGACTTTGTAGCAGATTGATACATCTGGGTGGCTTGCTAGGCCATTTCAGGGGGCATTTATTATAGATCTGGAGTCACATGTAGGCCAGACCAGGTGAAGATGGCAGATTTCCTTCCCTGAAGGACATTAGTGAACAAGTTGAGTTTTTTTTATGACAATGGTTACATGGTCATCATTAAACTTTTAATTTCTGATGTTTATTGGATTCAATTTGTACCATCTGCCGTCGTGGGATTCAAAACCTGCTTCCCAGAGCATTGCCCTGGGTGTCTGTATCACCAGTCCAGCGACAATACCACCGCCTCCAACGTGAGAGAAAAGTGATACAAGATGCAATACATAGAATTTACAGTGCAGAAGGAGGCCATTCGGCCCATCGAGTCTGCACCAGCTCTTGGAAAGAGCACCCTACCCAAGGTCAACACCTCCACTCTATCCCTATCCCCATAACCCAGTAACCCCACCCAACACTAAGGGCAATTTTGGACACTAGGGGCAATTTCTGATGGCCAATCCACCTAACCTGCACATCTTTGGACTGTGGGAGGAAACCGGAACACCCGGAGGAAACACACGCACACACGGGGAGAATGTGCAGACTCCGCACAGACAGTGACCCAAGCCGGAATCGAACCTGGGACCCTGGAGCTGTGAAGCAATTGTGCTATCCACAATGCTACCGTGCTGCCCATAAACAATATAGATCAACGGTGAGATTCAAAGTCTTTTCATTGTCCAGATGCACTGGAGTTAGAAAAAGCTGGTCTCTGAGTCGGCTCAAAAAGAGTTTCAGTGCCGTTCAATTTGGGTTTTGGATGACACACACTGGTTTGATCAACTAAATGCAATGGCAGATTCTTTGATAATAGATGTAACTCAACAGTGAGGTTGCTTTACAAAGAGGTGAAGAATACATCTCTCAGATTCAGAAAAGGGGAATTAAAATTCAGGCTGACTCCATCACATTTACCTGTCGTACCGGCACAACAGATTATTGAGGTTACCCTATTGATCTTTACAAAGCATCACTTTAACGTTAAGTAACAATGTGACTTGTTGGCAGCCCTTATCTCCGAATCAAAAGTCCACAAGCACATAATCTTGACCAACAGTCCAGTACAGTACGGAGGAACTGCTGCACTGCTGGAGGAGACGGACTTCAGACGAGGTGTTGTCATTTTGTTCAGGTGTGTGAAAAGATAATGGGTTTAATCAAGATCAATTTGAAGAGTTTCCCAGTGTCCTGACCAACATTCAGCCCTCAACTAACTGCACAACCTTATCCATGTGTGTTTTGGTGCTGTTTGCGCGAATTCCCTCTGCACAAATTGGCTGATGCATTTTCCCATATTATCTTGACTTCAAAAATTATGAACTGGTTATTAATTATGTTCAGACATCCTTCGGGCATGGCCATATCTATTTCACTCACAGTCCATACCAAATACATTTCATCTGATGAGAAAATCTATTTATAGATATTAAATTAAGTCAGAATAAGTCAGTATCATGTATACATTGCAGCTAGAATATGCACAGTGAATCTGACAATTAGTTAATGTGGTTTTGAAATTATGCTATTCAATGTTAGCCGACAAGTGTTAATGGGAATTGTAGATTCTTTTTATGCCTTACTTTAACAGGAATGCCTCACACCATTTCACATAATCTCAAGGTTGCAAGTATTGTTTGGAGAAAGATGAGATCTATTATAATTCACCAGCTGAAGGTTCTCAGAGGTTGACACGAGAGGTGTCTGAGAGAGACAGGAATTGCCTTGATCGCTCAACATAATAATCTGTAAATGTATCCATAAAGTAATTTTTCCCCACTAAGTTCCTCTAGCAAATGTGTTACTTATGAATAGAGTCAACGGAAATACAGGGCCAGGGATATAATGCACATACGGCATTATCATGTAAAACAACAGGAATTTCTCCCACTTATATTCTGTAAGGTGCTACGCCATACCTTTTTTTTGGTTTGATATTTTGTGTGGTCTCACATCATTTCATATTCACAGACCCCTCATTTATTTGCATTAACAATGGTCAAAGTAAGAAGTAACAACAACAATGCAAGTTAAAGCAATGACAGGTTAGATATAGAATTAAAATGCTAGGCAGAAGCTATGGACAGAGGTCGGCACGGTGGCACAGTGGTTAGCACTGCTGCCTCACAGAACCAGGGACCCGGGTTCAATTCCATCCTCGGATGACTGTGTGGAGTTTGCACATTCTCCCCGTGTCTGCGTGGGCTTCCTCTGGGTCTTCTGGTTTCCTCCCACAGTCCAAAGATGTGCAGGTGAGGTGGATTGGCCATGAGGTTCGGTGGGGTTACGGAGATAGGGCGGGGGCGTGGGCCTAGGGAAGGTGCACTTTCGGAGAGTTGGTGCAGACTCGATGGGCTGAATGGCCTCCTTCTGCACTGTAGGGATTCTGTGATTCTATGAATTGCAGGTAGCGACCCAAGCAAGCAGTCTGAATGGCTAACAGATCAGTCAACTGGATTACTGCCTCTTCCATCCACACAGCATCCGCTATAATACAACACTGGCTATTCTGCTAATCACAGTCTTGGCAGTTGGACAATACCAGTCATGGGACACCATACACTTTCAGCTCCTACGTCAACATCATCTTTTATTACCTTGTCAGCTCTACAGGTCACACTAGAAAATAGATTAAAAGAAAATTTAAAAGAACTACCAGAATAAAGCATACCAAACCTCTGTTACTGAGTTTAAGGCAGTAATTCGACCTTGTGCTGTCCATAAACCACTCTCAGATTTTTTTTCCTTCACGGCTTAAATGTCACTTGAAGTGCCCAAATGAATTGTTATCTTAAAACTAATTGCCAGTTTATATGTGACACACATGTCTCAAGTCTATCAGTCTGGAAGTTATAGTACAATGAAGGTCAGCCGCTGCACACTACACTAAAGATACATTCAGTGCGAAAACATCCACAAGGAAACAATGCTGGACTTGTTACAAACAGGAGAGGGTGGAAACAATTTTGTTAAAAGCAGTCGATATTTCTGTGCTCCGTTGTCAGGCGCAAAAAACAATTATTTTGACTAGCTTGCGAATATCAGCGCTCGCATTCTTCAGCATTGTCTACGCTGAAACAATCGTTTACCCAATATTGAAATGAGCATCTTTCTGAATGTAAACGTCTTCCTCCCAGGTGCACGGTTGCAACAATAACCAAAGGGCGCGCGACACGATTTAGACCAAGTCCAAAAGCATTCATCCCGTGTCAAATATTATAGCAATCGACACGCTTACAACTGACAAGGGGGTGGAGAGTGGGCTTTGCATTGAAAGAAAAAAAACTCGGTTCAAACTTAGATCTGCTCCCTGTAAAAGAAAAACTTTTAAATATCAAGTTTGGAATTTGTAATATCCCTATCCAGTTTGACCCACAATAAGACCTGCAAGAGCAGTAAACTTTTCCCAAAAGCTGCTCAACTCCCTGTGAACAAAGACAAGTTACACCTGAGATGAAAATACTTCGATTGCCTTTTGGGCACAAAGAACCGAATGGATCTAAGTTAACCAAGCCACTGATTTTTCTTGAGATGAGTGTTTTTTTAAATATAGTGGTGCAGTCGTGATAATCCCTTCAAATAATAATCATTGCCTCACTTCCTCTATGTGCTTTTCACCCTGTGTTTAATTTGTATCTGTCTTTCAATACAAGCGGAATCTTCTCTCTGAAATCCCATTCTTTTGTCTCGGTTCATTCACCCAAAAAGCACATTTTTGCTAAACAGGCTGAAGTAACTGCTCATCACTGGCGCCAAAACAATTCCTCTCACGTGTCGAAGAATGCAAAGTGCAGATACAAAGCTATATCATTGTATAAATCGCGCTCTTTGGATGTGTATAACTGTATAGGAAATGATCTGTGGGCTTGCATGCCATTCATGATTTAAAACGGCGTTTTATGAAAAATTTCCTCTCACACCTATGGAAATATTTATTGCCCCTGTCAGGTGCTTGCTTTTTTTTGATAAGTCGAGGTTGTGGTCTGGGATAATTTCGCCCTAATTGGTATTTCAGATGAAGGAGATTTGAAAGTTAAATACAATAATATATTTCTATAATTTTCCTCTGGGTTCCTGCAACTCCACTGGCATCACAGTCATGCACATTTAATCGTTTACAGTCTCCACTTACAAAACCATTTTATTTTAAATCAACAGGGAAATAAATAGATTTTCACCCAATGAGCCAACTGCATTGCGACTGCAGAAAATAAACTTTTTAAACATGTGTTTACATTGCTATGCAAGAAAATACACATTAAACGGGGATTAAAGGCGATTTGTTGAGTAGACACCATAAGTCAGCTCAATAGTGTTTGGATTAGACATGTTATTTCTTTGCAAATATAGTCTGAATAAGGTGGGTAGCAAATGGCACATATAATATAGACTTTAGCTCGCCAGGTAAATTGAACATTGTTTGGTTACTGAATGAGAAAGTCTTACCTGTTCCCTCTGAATGCACGGTAAGGAGGTCCTCCTGTGGGGCTTGGAGCCCACTTGACTGTTGGAAATCTCGGAGGCAATGACTGAACTGGATCTCCTCCTCCTCTTGATAACTGGGATCTTCTCCTCCGTCCCAGGCGCCGGCATGGTGCCGGGTAGGATGTGCACGGCGTATCTGGCCAGCAGGACGCCCAGGATCCCCATCAAGTAAGCCAGGAAGGGTCTCCAGCTGGCGCGGACCCTGTCCAGGGACAGGAGGGAGATAGTCCGGAGCAGGCTGGTGAAGACGATGGTGCAGACTCCCTGTCTGAGCCGGAGCAGCAGCAGGGTGGCGGCGGCCAGGCAGCTGAGCAGCACGGTGCTGGCCGCCACCGACAGCAGCTGCTCTTCGTCGCCCAGCAGCCAGCCTTGGAGCAGAGCCTCTCCCAGGCAGCAAGCGGCCAGCAGCCGGGGGGCCAGCTCGGCTCTGCCGCAGCGGATCAGGTACAAACCCAGCCAGAAGAAAGCGCTGAGCAGGCTGAAGAGGGGCAGGGCGCAGTGCAGGAGGGTGAGCAGCCCGGAGCTGCTGCTGGAGGAGGAGGAGGTGGAGGTGCTGCTGCTGCTGGAGGAGGCAGCTGGCCACGGCTGCCCGCCGCTCACCTCGCCGTCTCCCCACCTCAGCAGCGCGGCCAGCAGCAGCGAGAGGGAGCCCAGGCAGGCGGCGGAGGACAGCAGCCGGGCTCTCCTCAGCAGCCTGCCCCACACAGGGCAGCCCTGGTCCCGGGTCAGGGGGCTCACACAACCCCTCACATAACCATTGCGCTCCCCTGCCACTTTCCCGGCCTCAGCTTTCGTCCGGGGGGAAGCCGGCTCCGATCTCATCGCCATCCTCTCCTCCACTGTTATTAGAAAGTTTGTTTTTCTCTCTCTCTCTCGCTCCCTCCCCCCTCCCGAGATTGAAGATCAGACTTTAGTCAAACACACAGCTTCTCTCTCTCTCTCTCTCGGAGACAGGATGGGAAAGTTGTGATGGTTTTTTTTTCTGGAGGGAGCCGATGCCACTTTTTAACACCTCAGAGTAAAGCCAGGTCGCCACTTGCGCCTGGCCAGTAAAGCCCTCAACGTGACAGCCGGAGGCGGCAGGCGAGCCGAGGTGCTGCCGTTCCTGGCCATTTAGCTGCACGGTACAAACACTGCCGTCTCCTCTGCTCTCCTCCTCCTCCTCCAACTCCCCTCTGCCTTCGCCTCCTCCCCTTTCACTCCTCCTAGCCCCATATGGAATGCACAACTTCATCTGCTGCCTCCAGCATCTCCAGCTGCTGCCTTCTCCTGCCGCCCGCTCAGTCCTTACTCCCTCACTCCTCCCCCTCACTCCTTCCCCCTTTCTCCCTCACTCCTTCCTCCCTCACTCCTTTATCCCTCACTCCTTACTCCCTCACTACTTTCCCCCTCACTCCATTCTCCCTCACTCCTTCCCCCTCACTCCTTCCCCTTTCTCCCTCACTCCTTTCCCCCTCACTCCTTTCTCCCTCACTCCTTACTCCCTCACTACTTTCCCCCTCACTCTTTACTCCCTCACTCCTGTCCTCTCACCCCATTCTCCCTCACTCCTTCTCCCTCACTCCTTCCCCTTTCTCCCTCACTCCTTTCCCCCTCACTCCTTTCTCCCTCACTCCTTACTCCCTCACTACTTTCCCCCTCACTCCATTCTCCCTCACTCCTTCCCCCTCACTCCATTCCCCCTTTCTCCCTCACTCCTTTCCCCCTCACTCTTTACTCCCTCACTCCTGTCCTCTCACCCCATTCTCCCTCACTCCTTCTCCCTCACTCCTTCCCCTTTCTCCCTCACTCCTTTCCCCCTCACTCCTTTCTCCCTCACCCCTTTCTCCCTCATTCCTTCCCACTCACTCCTTCCCCCTCACTCATTCCCCCTTTCTCCCTCACTCCTTTCCCCCTCACTCCATTCTCCCTCACTCCTTTCCCCCTCACTCCTTCCCCCTCACTCCTATCTCCCCCACTCCTTTCCCCCTTACTCCCTCAGTCCTTCCTCCCCCACTCCTTTCTCCCTCACTCCTTTCCCCCACCCTCCGTCCTTTCCACCCTCTCCCTCCACTCCTCCAGGAAGGTGAGCTGATGCTGAACCAGCGAGCTGGCCTCCCAGACAGCCGCTAACACCATCGCCTGAGCCTCACTTGGTGCCAGGCGACGGAATGATCGGCTCAGGGGTTGGGGTGATGGTGGGGGCGTACGGAAGCCAAGCCAGCCCCCGGCGGGGAGCGAGGGGGAGCCTTGCTCGCCCTCAGCGGGGGGTGGGGGGAAGCAGCGCTGGCTTTGTCGCCCCCAGCCTGGCATCAAGCGCTGCCTCCCTCCCATTCACTGGAACCTGCATTTCCCGGTCAATCTCACCCTGGGGGGGAGCTGGGCACGAAAATGTTGGAGTCAGAAATAAATTGTGAGAAGCTTTTGTTTTTGTTGAAGTTACACCTTATGGACTCGCAACTTCCTCAGAAGCGAAAAGAAAGTGTATTTTGCTATTGTAGCCGAGCCCCTGTCAGATACAGAGGTCCCAGTGGTAAGGCTTTTGCTTCCAGCTCTTGGAGGCGGAATTTCGCTGCCAGATTAATGCTGACGCTGATCGCACGCTTAGCTGTTTGTGCGTAAATGGTGAGTAAATTCAGGCGCACGATTAACCTGAAGCTATAAAGCTAAAGCTGCTGTTCGACTTCTGTCACCTTCCCCTCCCAATAGCTTCAGCAAAACGGAATGCCGCCGGCTCCCTCGCCATTCCAATGTATTGAATGTCGACGGAGTGGAGTTGCTGTATTTATGCCATGGATTGGCACTAAACCTGCCAGAGATATTTAGCCCAGGTGGTTAGAAGCGTGAGGACCCGCTCAACGCTTTCATAAGTTTTAATGACGGCTCGTCAACCTTGCTGGCACCGAAAACTAATCATTCTAAGTATATATGTCTCCTTGCTCCAGGTTGTGAATTATTTCGAGGGAAACGTGTCAAACTCTCGCTTTTCCTTTCTGGATCATTGCTCTCTCCCCCTCCCTCCCAATCCTCCTCCTTCAGGTACCATGCTCCAAGAAGAGGGTGTTGGCGACCATGACCTCCCATTGGACTGATCCATGACGATGCTTGGCAAAGAACACAGTTGCCTTCTGCAGTGTGGATGACCATTTTACCAACTCGCCTGATGGGGATTCACAAACTGATAATCAACCTGTTTGGCCACAGTTACAAACACACCATCTATGGTCATCAGCTCTCACAGCGGGACTTCTAGCCCCCCCCCCCCCCCCCCAGGTGGGCGTTCTGTAAGACCCCCGTTCTCAACCAAATTTTCCCTTCTCTTGCTCTGCACCAGATTTGACATTGCTTCACCCTATTCATTTCACTGTCCTCTCAGACCACAAGAAATAGGAGCAGAAGTAAACCATTCGGCCCATCAAGTGTGCTCCATTCAATGCGATCATGGCTGATTTGATATAATCCTCAACTCCACTTTCCCACCTTGTCCCCATAACCCTCGATCCTCTTACTGATTAAAACTCTATCTCAGCCTTGAACATACTTAACGACCCCAACCTCTACAGCGCTCTGTGGTAAAGAATTCCACATATTCACTATCCTCTGAGAGAAGAAATTCCTCCTCATCTCTGCCTTCAATGGGCTCTGAGATTATGCCCTCTGGTCCTAGACTTTCCCACAAGGGGAAACAACTTCTCAGCATTCAACCTTTACAGCACCCCCCCCCCCCCCCCCCTCTGATTTCTCAATAAGGGCCTTTGGTAATTTATTCCCCAACCTTATTAAGATTCTGAGTGGTTCCAACAATTGTTTATTTGACTGGAAATAGCTTCTGGGTTTCATGGTGGCCTTTTAAATTGGAAACTCGCATCCAAGGGCCTTTTGAAACGGAAAACAGCTTTTGACTTTCAGTCCTAGCTCAATCGCTCATTGTAAGACTTGAGGTAATTTGGAATATTCAGCAAAATAATTGGGGATGGGAGGGGGTGGGAATGAATTTTTTTTTTTAACGCAACAAGCTGTTATGATCTGGAATGCACTGCCCGAACCATTTTAACGGTTTTAAAAAGGGAATTGGATACATACTTGTTATAAAAAGCAATTAAATTACAAGGTTTTGAGGAAAGAGCAGGAAAGTGGGGCTATTTGGAGAGCTGCTTTAAAGAACTGCACAGTCATGATGGACCAAATGGCCTCTTTTTGTGTAGAATGATTCTACAGCCTGAAATTAGCTCCCAATTGAGGAGCTCAAGTCGGGAGATTTCCCGGCTCAGTGCCCCTAATGGGCAGGTTTTCATTCTGTGGAGGGGGGGAGGGGTGGAATTAGGCCTACTGCCCCCAGATGTAGCTTGGAGGTGGCCTCAGGAGCTGTTAGTTGCTGAGGCAGGCTATTTAAAAGGCCTTCTCCAGGATGTCATCCCACTTGTTTTGTTAAATATTAGGCCTTCATTCCCTCCCCCGCCCCACCCACTCGCCATGTCCATACATACTAACTCATGACAACCCGTCACCCCACCAACCCCAACATCTTCTCATACCCATCATACCAACCAATACTTCATTCATCCCCATGGCCCTTTTAGCTTCTATGCCAATTTTAGTGCCAACTCATACTGCCAGCAACCATCCTTTGTCCATACTATTTTAATGCCAACTAAGCCAGTATCCACTATTGGCAGAGTTGTGGAACTATGCTAAGATGAAATAAAATAAAGCTCTAAATATTTATTACAGTGTTCACTATATAAAAAAAACACACCCATTCATGAAAGCCCAGCCCAAATATTCAAATCTCAAGTGCTTAATCCCTTAGAAAAACAAACATTTGTATTAAAACCCCACATCACCCTGTGTGGGGGGCACTGTTCCACAGTGGTTAGCATCGCTACCTCACTGCGCCAGAGACCCGGGTTCAGTTCTGGCCTTGGGTGACTGTGTGGAGTTTGCACTTGCTCCCCATGTCTGCGTGGGTTTCCTCCAGGTGCTCTGGTTTCCTCTCATGGTCCAAAGATGTGAAGGTTAGGCAGATTGGTCATGCTAAATTGCCCCTTTAGTGTCCAGGGATGTGCAGCTTCAGTGGCGTTACAGTGATAGGGGAGTGGGCATGGGTTGGGTGCTCTTTTCCCCCCATTGGAATCTGTTGGAAGTGGTCCAGTTTGGCCCCACTGCATTTCATGTGTTCACTCAGCTAGATTTGGTTGGAAATTGTAATGTTTAAGAAAATATTACAAATACCACAAGAGAAAAAAACATTTCCAACCTTCAGAAAATGTGACTTCCTTTCCATGGCATTGAAAAGAAATGTGATGAATTCTCCAACTGCTTTTATGAAATGAAATGAAAATCTCTTATTGTCACGAGTAGGCTTCAATGAAGTTACTGTGAAAAGCCCCCAGTCGCCACATTCCAGCGCCTGTTCGGGGAGGCTGGTACGGGAATTGAACCGTGCTGCTGGCCTGCCTTGGTCTGCTTTAAAAGCCAGCGATTTAGCCCAGTGAGCTATTATCATGACCACCAACAGGATCAAGACCACTCAGGGACTAATAAATCAGGTAACTCATTCTCACATCAGTGTGATCCTGTTTCCCTTGCGGCTTTATACACATACAATGCATACCTTCCCCTCTTGAATGCGAGCTTAGTCATACACGTGCAAGGCCACAAGCCTCAAATTTGACCTGAAGTCCTGCCCAGCAGAACTTGCTGTTAAGGGGAAACAGATGATTGAATATCTATTTTAAAAGGAACTGAAGAGAATGTTTATGTAATGAGAGAGGCAGCAGAATTATTTTCACCAAGAGTACAGAGGAACTGACTATACTGAAGCCACAGGAACGTCCTTCAGAAAGGCAACATTGACAAAGTGTCTTCCATAATATCAATGCTCACACCACTCACTGTGCACGTCTGCATGTAACGGGAAGCTGCATAGATCAAAGTGCTCTTTAATAAATCATTTTTACCTCATTGCTGAGAATCAAAGAGAAATTCTCCACCGATTTCTTGATTTTGGTCAGTTCCATGACCCCTGCCCCAGAGTTACTTGGGATTTTCCAAGTGTGTGTTACTGAAGAGTTGGAGGGGTGGGAAAATACGACTGTACCATCTAATAGGGATGGTGAGAACTTTTGGGCATTTTGATATTTTCCTTTCTTTTAGTTTGCTTTTACACAAATGATATGTTCACCAGAAATGAATGGCAGCTGTCACATAGGCAGCGTTTAAAGGTATATGGGGACATTTTCCCCAGTTTTCAAATAACTTTGGAGTCTCAACCGGAGGCCATGGATCTTACAGGCTCATGACCCCAGATTTTGCATAGCCACAAATTGCTGATAGGTTCCGCTGTTGTGGGTGAAGTTCCACCCTATTAGCCTAAAATTACCCTTGCAAAATAGATCTAAATGTACTTTAAAAAAATTCTGATATGCTACCAGTAGTAATTTTTAAAAAAAATTACAATTAATCTCTCAGACAAGCAATGGCATCAAGATCTAGTTGAATAAATGTACAAAACCATTTGACAGTCTTCCAAAATGTTCTCCCACTTCCCTGGTGCTTACAGCTGTGCTTTAACTTCAATTGTACTTGAAGGCCAGCAGTTTCTCTTTCAAGTTACGTGAGCACTGAATTCACACCACAAATTCCAACCAATAGGAATGCTTAACTCATTCATCTAAAGGTCCCCTCCCTCAGCTTCTACGAGATCTACTAACCCCTTTAAACTAAACATATCCATTGCAATAGCTGAGAGAGGACCCCAGACTAAGGGGCGGGGAGAGGTTTAGGGGGATGACTAGAGGCAGCACAGTGACAAAGTGATTACACCCTGCCCCCAGGCACCAGGCAACCGAGTTCAATTCCGGCCTTGGGTAACTGTCTGTGCGGAGTTCGAACGTTCTCCCCGCGTCTGCGTGGATTTGCTTCGGGTGCTCTGGTTTCCTCCCACAGTCCAAAGATATGTAGGATAGGTGGATTGGCCATGCTAAATTGCCCCTTAGTGCCCAAAGATGTGTAGGTTAGGTGGGGTTACGGAGTTACAGGGTAGGGTGGGGGAGTGGGCCTTGGTAGGGTGCTCTTTCATAGAGTCGGTGCAGACTAGATGGACTGAATGGCCTGCCTCTGCACTGTAGAAATTTTATAATATTGTCGAAACAACCATAAACCAATATGCGTTGTGTAATATGAAAGCAAAAGCAAAATATTGTGGAAGACAGTACCCTGAAATAAAAGGAGAACAAGGCACAAACACACTTAGCAGGTCAGGCAGCATCTTTGGAGAAAGAAATAGAATTAACATTTCAGTTTCATGAGAGATGATTGTTCCAAAGTTTTCTATAATAGGATGGCCTTTAAAAGAATACCATAATTCTTTTGCAAAGGAGTGGGTGGCCTCCTTCAACAAAGTGACAGTGCAGTGGAATTGAAGTCAATGTTTATTTGATTTTTCGAGGCATCATTTTTTTCCCACTGCAGGTGTGTTCTCTTTAAGGTGAGAGATGCAACATAGAACTTTTCAATCTTTGGCTCCTGCCTTCAATATGGAATCATTCAAGATTAGGGGCAACAGGTCAGACCAGAGGAAAAGGCACTCTGCTATTTCTCAGCACTGAATGTAACCCTTAACTTCAAAAGAACACCCTCTGCTGGGTCAATGCGAAATTTCCTTTTCAGACAGGAGCATCCTGTGATCTCTCACAATTAGTCTGCTGATCTGGTGGCAACTGGTGCCAAATCGGCTCGAGTGTCTCCCCCACTCAATTTACTACTGCTAGGGAGGAGAATACCATATCATTACATACAAAATAACGGTCCACAAACACACAGCTCCATTTTCTTACTCAACCCATTTTAAGGAAGAAAATAAAGTTCCATGCACAATCGCTCAGCATGCCATCTCATTGGCCCAGTACAATATAATCACAAATTATTTCCTCAGAACGTCAGTGCACATTTATTCATTCAGAAATAGAAAATAAGAACTTATATTTATATAGTGTCTTTCACAATATCAGGCTATCCAAATAATTTCACTGCCAATGCAGTACATTTGAAGAACAGGAAAGGTGGCAGCCAGTTTGCTCACTGCAAGTTCCCATAAACAGCATCATGGTAATGAACAGAGAATCTGTTTGAGGGATGTTGATTGAGGGATAGGTAGTAAACATTTTACCATCACCGACATGACAGGCCCAATTTCCATATCAGGCATGCTGACTTGAGCAGAGGATTCATAATTATAAACATTTTTTCATTCATTCTTGGAACATATGCATCACTGGCTGGGCCAATATTTATTGCCCAAACCTAATTGCCCCAGAGAAGGTGGTAGGTGGTGGTGAGCTGCCTTCTTGAAACCCCTGCAGTCCCTGTGACATAGGTACGTCCACAGTGCTGTTAGGGAGAGAGTTCCAAGAATTTGACCCAACGCCAGTGAACAAATGGCAATATATTTCCAAGTCAGGATAGTGTATGGCTTGAAGGGAAACATCCAGGTCCTGGTGTTTCTATTTGTCTGCCGCCCTTGTCCTCCTAGATAGTAGTGGTCTTGAGTTTGGAAGCTGCTGTCTAAGGAACCTTGGTGAGTTCCTGCAGTGTATCTTGTAAATGGTACATACTGCTGCTACTGTGCGTCGGTGGTGAAGAGAGTGAATGTTTGTGGAAGGGGTGCCAATCAAGTGGGGTGCTTTGTCCTGGATGGTGTTGAGCTTCTCAAGTGTTGTTGGAGCTGCTCTCATCCAGGCAAGTGGAGAGTATTCCATCACACTCCTGGCTTGTGCCTTGTAGATAGCGAATAGATTTTGGGGAGTCAAGACCTGAGTTACCCACCGCTGGATTCCCAGCCTCGGACCTGTTCTTGTAGCCACAGTATTTATATGGCTAGTCCGTTCAGCTTCTGGTCAATGGTAACCCACAGGTTGTTGATAGTGGTGGATTCAGCAATGGCACAGCCATTGTATGCGTGGTGAGTATTCCATCACATTCCTGACTTGTGCCTTGTAGATGCTGGACAGGCTTTGGGCAGTCAAGTTGCTATTGGCCAAACCTTTGACATGAATACGTCTGATCTTCAGAAAGAGGAGATGCCCATTCCAGTTTTGAGAAATGCAGTTGATCCAATGTCATTGTGTTGTGAAAGAATGGGATAAATGCTCAAACTGCTATTATACATACAGTCAGCAGGACTCAAGAATATGGGGACAAAGAAATTGCACAACTCACATTCTCATCTGGTTCACGTCTCTGCTTCACCATGTTTCTCTTTGCTGTGTACATCTGCTCCTCATGAGCACAAGCTGAAGTGTACATGTATTCTTCAGGCAGAGGGTGGTGAATCTGTGGAACACTTTGCCACAGAAGGCTGTGGAGGTCAAGTCACTGAGTGCGTTTAAGATAGAGATAGACATGTTTTTGATTAATAAGGGGATCAGGGGTTATGGCAAGAAGGTGGGAGAATGGGCATGGCAAACATATCAGCCATGATTAAGGATTGGATAGGGTGAACAGTGAGAGCCTTTTTCCTCGGATGGTGATGTCTAGCACGATGGGGACATAGCTTTAAGTTGAGGGGCGATAGATATAAGACAGATGTCAGAGGTAGGTTCTTTACTCAGAGAGTAGTAAGGGCGTGGAATGCTCTGCCTGCAACAGTAGTGGACTCGCCAACACTAAGGGCATTCAAATGGTCATTGGATAGACATATGGACGATAAGGGAATAGTGTAGATGGACTTTAGAGTGGTTTCACAGGTCGGCGCAACATTGAGGGCCGAAGGGCCTCTACTGCGCTGTAATGTTCTATGATTGAATGGCGGAGCAAACTGAATGGGCCGAACGGCCGAATTCTGCTCCTATGTCTTATGGTCTTAAGTAGAAAACAATGCTGGTGATGGCAGCAAATCTTCTCCTTCAAGTTTGACCTGATGCCCTGCCCAGCAGAATCTACTGTTGAAGGGGAGTAGCTGTTTCAATATGTACTTTAAAGGAACTGAAGGGCACAATCCTGAATATTTCCTGATCATTCGTTTTCCATGGAGAGAATGTTTATATAATGAGAGTAGCAGTGAAATGACATTTACCCAGAATGACTTATCCAACTGAAGCTCTTTGCAATAGGAATGTCCTGCATTGACAGTGTCTCCAGAACGGCAAAGATCAAACCACACTGACTCAAAGTTCTCCAAGCTTCCCATTTAACAACATTGTGGGAGGACCTTCAGCATGCAAACTGCAGGAGAAAGATTCACCACTGCCTACTCAAGGGCAACAAGGGATGGGCCATAAAAGTTGGCTATGACAGCGACACCCACATCCCAGGAACGATAATTCTTTAAAATCTTGCGATGTGCATCTGCGTTAAGTTGAAGCTTGAAGAACTCTGATGCTCTTAAACAAGTGTGACCTTACTGCTGAGTGCTGGGCAGTACTCTATTCAAGGCTTCATTTGTACAATGGTATAAAATGAAAAAGGGCATGACAGGAAGATCGGAGGCTAGTTAACAGGACCTACTATGAAGTGAACCCTATGCCACCAACCCAACTATAACTCAGGGGAATTTGGTCTTCCATCTGCTGTAAGGATGTACTCAGCCAGCCTACACTATAGGATCAGCACCATCAGTGACAAGCAAGGTGATCCGAGCACTCAAATATTTTCATTTTGGCTTCTTCCTGTCTAGCTAGGGGTCATTTGCACTGCCAGCTGCTGTGCTGCCCTTTATGTGTGATGCAACAAGCCAGCACATCTGTAAATGAAGACAGCTGCTTCACCTCCTTTCCTACTGCCCATCAAGATGAGAATGATACCAAGTGCACATTATTTACTGCGTTACTGCGCTTTGCAAAGTACAGAGGCAACCATCAGAATTCTGAGCACATCATTAGACCATTGGGCCTATCTGCTCTGAGTCATTGTTTATGTTCTACATGAGCCCCCACTCTGACTAACTCTATCAACCCTTTTCTTCTATTCATTTTTCCCTTATCAGTCACTCTAGTTTCCCCTTAAACCTGTCTCTGCAATTTACCTCAGCTGCTCTCCATGTAGGGTAGCAAGATAAACTTTCTCAGCCTCTTTGGTTAAAGAAGGTAATCCTGGATTTAATGATTATTAGATTATGACCCTCACAATACCTACCCCATCAAACTACTTGCTGCTCCCTACCTGTAGCCTACCTTGTGCCACCTTGTCAAGCTTACTAACAGCATTTTCTCTAACATGTGTATTTCCGTTGTCACTTACAATAATTAGTGACAGGGATGTAGGGTGTTGTGAGTGGGTCTTGGTGTTAATCCAGCAGTAGTGCTGTTGGGCTACAGTTTTTTTAAATAATCTCTATTGTCACAAGTAAACTCACATTAACACTGCAATGAAGTTACTGTGAAAAATCCCTAATCGCCACATTCCGGCGCCTGTTCGGGTACACAGAGGGAGAATTCAGAATGTGCAAATTACCTAACAAGCACATCTTTGGACTGTGGGAGGAAACTGGAGCACCTGGAGGAAACCCACGCCGATACGAGGAGAACGTGCAGACTCCGCATAGGCAGTGACCCAAGCCAGGAATCGAACCTGGGACCCTGGTGCTGTGAAGCCACAGTGCTAACCACTATGCTCCCGAATTCTGCTCTTGCAGAGAGCCAGCGGGGACAGGGCAGGCCGAATGGCCTCTTCCTCTATGATTCTAGGCCTACAACTGACAGAAAAGTGACAAACCTGGTGACAAACCTCTTGAAGTGGCGGCTTCAAGAGGCACCATCAGATAATGTTAGTGAAATCCGTTGGAGAGTGTGCCAAGGCTATCTGTTGTACGTTACAGCTGCAAATGTATGCCCTATAGGAATGCATGTTCATCAATGGCAATAGTAGAAGAGAGAGAGTAAAAAGCATAAACCTGATTGTCAGCAACATTTTGTGATGTGCATACATGGGCATTGTGTTGCCCCCAGCCAACACGGCTTACATCCTCCTGGTGTAGCATCCTTTCACTGCCCATTAAACAAGAATGGGGCGGATGCCGTCCTTCCTGTTTATTCTACCGATCACCTTCTGCCCAATACAGCTTTTTCAAAATATTTCACCCCTTATAATAGCGAACAGAACTTTTGAACATTGTGTGCACCAGCTATCTCGAAGTGACTTGGGGGTACGAGGAAGGACAGGGAGCCGCTGAAACTAATATTTCTGTGGAACAGTATTCCTCCAATGGCCCAGGTGCAAATCCTGCTTCTCTTCCCTCCCAACTGGCCCGAGCATTCCACAAAAATGTATTACCAAGCATGCAACTTTCCATTCACATCCTGAATGTGCGTCTGTTGTGTCTTTACAAGAATGCAATATTTGTAATTACAGACTTGCAATTAAAATTTGTAATTATAAAGTACGCTTACCAATGTTTCTTTCCAAAACATTTCCTGGGATGTGGGCATCACTGTCAAGGCCTGAATTTGTTGCCCATCCTTAATTGCCCTTGAACTGAGTGGCTTGCTAGGCTGTTTCAGAGGGCAATTAAGAGTCAACCACATTGCTGTGGGTCTGAAGTCTCATGTAGGCCAGTGAGGATGGCAGATTTCCTTCCCTCAGAGGAGATTAGTGAACCAGATGTGTTCTTAATATAATGAATGATAGCTGCCATGGTCACCATTCCTGACACTAGTTTCCAATTCCAGATTTATTAATCAAATCCAAATTCTACCAGCTGGTGGTGTGGTATTTAAACTCACATCCCTAGGGCATCAGCCTTGTTTTCTGGATTACTATCCCAGTGATTGGCATTATCACTACATCACCATCTCCCCTCATTGTAAAAGCAGCAAAAAGGAAGGTTGTGCGGCATAGTGGATTACCATATTCATTCATCTCTCACTCTCCAGTTCGAGTCAAGCCCAGCAAGACAGGTGTGGCTGTAAGAGGAAAGCTCCATTATGAAACATGCCCACCCAGTCTCAACTAGTTCCTAACAAATGTGTGTCCACAGAATAAGAATTCCTATAATTCCGAAAAAATTGGATATCTCACTCAAAGACCGCATGGATGTGCAGTTTGGAAGTTTGACATGTCACAATGGAGCAGTACATAATGTTCCCGTACCAGCCTCCCTGAACAGGTGCCGGAATGTGGCGACTAGGGGCTTTTAACAGTAACTTAATTGAAGCCTACATGTGACAATAAGCAATTTTCATTTTATTCATTTCTTCTGAGTTTGTGATTAAAGCACATTGTTGGGACACAGTACCAGGAATTTTCAATATTTAATCTAAGTGTTTAAAGCTGACACTGCATGTTCCATAACACTGACATCACTCACCTTGATGAGCACAAAAATTCAATTCAAATTTAAAGAAAAGTGATGAGTGAATTTGCAATTCTCCATCACAAAGAAACTGCCCCTTCCATTCTCTCATCTCTCCTAAAGATTTTGTGACCAGCACTCCAGGAGTTGGCTCAAGTTGCAGATCATTGCATTCTAATACCCCAGTCTAATTTATTTGGGGTAAATGGCATTGTTGCATAGAATGATCTACTTTAAACTATGTACCTTAGAACTGGGTTTTTGGTATATAATGCCCATGGGCGGAACGGTGGCACAATGATTAGCACTGCTGTCTCAAGGGGTGGCATGATGGCGCAGTTGGTAGCGCTGCTGCCTCACGGCGCTGAGGACCCATATTCAATCCCAGCCCTGGGTCACTGTCCGTGTGGAGTTTATAGGTTCTCCCCGTGTTTACGTGGGTCTCACCCCCACAACCCAAAAATGCGCAGGCTAGGTGGATTGCCCACACTAAACTGCTCCTTAATTGGGAAAAAAAAAGAATTGGGTACTCTAAGAAAAACACTGCTGCCTCACAGCACCAGGGACTCGGGTTCAGTTCCGGCTTTGGGTGACTGTGTGGAGTTTGCAAGTTCTCCCTGTGTCTGCGAGGGTTTCCTCTGGGTGCTCCAGTTTCCTCCCACCGCCCAAAGATGTGCAGGTTAGGTGGATAGGCCATGATCAATGTGCGAGGTTACGGGATAGGGCGGGAGAGTGGGCCTCGGTAGAGTGTTGTTTCAGAGGATCGGTGTAGACACAATGGGCTGAATGGCCCTTATGCTCTGTAATGATTCTATAGAATCATTACAGACTTCTATAGATTCTATAGAAGTCTAATATCCTCTTTCTCAATCATGGACCGAGCATTTTGCCCATTTTGGGCAGTGACATAAAATGAGTGATATTGGACCTGTTCGACACTGAGTTCCACTGACTGCAACGAGTCTGAATATCAGTCACTGGGTATCACAGGCATTTGATCCAGTTATGCCTGATTCATGACAGATTTCAATCTCTTATAATTCAAGCCCCTAAAATGAGACTAAAGTCTGCAGTAAAAACTGCATTATTAACATAGAGAAAAGGGGAAAAGACAAAGCTAACTCAGAGAGTAGAAAATATGGGCAAAATAACAATCTGCAACCTCATGGCCCAGGATATCCTCTGCTCAACCATCACCACCCAAGCCAGGCAATCAACCCTGATTCAATGAAGGGTGCTTGAGAGTTAACTCAGGAAAACACTGGGCATACCTTCTCACGGTGCTGAGGACCCGGGTTCGATCCCAGCCCTGGGTCACTGTCAGTGTGGAGTTTATAGGTTCAACCTTCTGAAGCTACAACACAGGACTCCCAGCATGCCAAACAGCATCAGCAGCAAGTGATAAACAGAGAAACGCAATCAGTGGATCAGATGTAAGCCCTATAGACTTGCCACATCTCACCGGAGGAGGAGGCTCTGCAAATATTCCCATGCTCAATGATGGGGAGCCCAGAACATCTGTGCAAAACATAAGCCTGAAGCATTCGCAATAATCTTCAGCCAGATGTGCCAAGTGGATGATCCATTTCAGCCTATCATGGAGGTCCCCAGCTTCATAGATGCCAGTCTTCAGCCAATTTTATTCACTCCTCATGATATTAAGAAATGGCTGAAGGCATGGGATACTGCAAAGGCTATGGGCCCTGACAATATTCTGCCAACAGTACTGAAGACTTGTGCTCCAGAACTTTTTTTTAACAAACAATTTTATTGAGGTATTTTAGGCATAAATAAAAAGTGACATTGTACAGTACAAAAAAAAGAAGTCAAGTCACAAATTAGACATAGTGCAAACCACAGCTCTGTTCACGCAAGGACCTGTCTCAATATCCCCCTACTCTACTCTACTCTACCCTAGCCCACCCCCCCTCCCCCCCCGCCCCTGCTGACGCTTACCCCTCTGCAAAGAAGTCAATAAATGGCTGCCACCTTCAGGCGAACCCTAATAGCGAACCTCTCAAGGCGAACTTGCCTTTCTCTAGGTCAAGAAAGCTCCCCATGTCCAATAGCCATACCTCAGCCCTCGGGGGCTTTGAGTCCCTCCATGCTAACAGTATTTGTCGCTGGGCTACCAGGGAAGCAAAGGCCAAAACGTTGGCCTCTCTCTCTTCCTGGACTCCCAGGTCCTCCGAAACCCCAACGATTGCCACCTCAGGGCTCATTACCACCCCAGTTTTCAATACCCGGGACATGACATCTGCGAATCCCTGCCAGTACCCCCTGAGTTTAGGGCATGACCATGTGTACATGGTTAGCCGGCCCTCCGGCACATCTAGCACACTTGTCCTCCAGCCCGAATAATTTGCTCATCTGGGCCACCATCATGGGGCCCGGTGCACAACCTTAAACTGGATCAGGCTGAGCCTGGCGCACGTTGCAGTCGTGTTTACTCTGCTCAGGGCTTCTGCACCTGTAAGTATCGAAAGTCGTTCCCTCGCGCCAGCCCAAACTTCTCCTCCAGCGCCCTCATGCTCGGAACGCTCCCTTCCAGGAACAGATCCCCCATCCTCACAATCCCAGCCCTCCTCCACAGTCGATACCTCCCGTCCATGTTCCCCGGGGCAAATCGGTGTCTGCCGCAGATTGGGGTCCACACCGATGCTCTTACCTCCCCTACATGCCTCCTCCACTGGCCCCAGATCCGAAGAGCCGCCACCACTATCAGGCTGGTGGAGTACCGTGCCGGCAGAAGCGGCAGAGGCGCCGTGGCCAGGGCTGCGAAGCTAGTGCCCCTGCACGAAGCAGCCTCCATCCGCTCCCAAACCCACCCCGCACCCACCATCCATTTCCTTATCATCGCTATGTTGGCCGCCCAGTAAGAGTTGCTGAAGTTCGGCAACGCCAGCCCCCCTTCTCCTCTGTTCCTTTCAAGCATCACCCTCTTCACCCGCGGGGACTTCCCTGCCCATACAAATCCCAGAAAAAGGACCGTGGGATAAAGATGGGAAGACACTGAATAAAAACAAGAACCGCGGGAGAATCGTCATCTTAACAGTCTGTACACTCCCCGCCAATGACAGCGGGAGCGCACCCCACCTCCGGACCTCCTCCCTCACTCATTCCACCAGTCGGGACAGGTTGAGCTTATGCAACTTGCCCCAGTCCCGTGCTACCTGAATCCCCAAATATCGGAAACTCTCCCCCACTAGCCTGAACGGCAACCCCTTCAGCCTACTCTCCTGCCCTCTCGCCTGAATTACAAACAACTCGCTCATAGCCATGTTCAGTTTGTATCCGGAGAACCGGCCAAACTCCCTCAGGGTTGCCATGATACCGTCCATCCCCACCATTGGGTCCGATACATATAACAGCAGATCGTCTGCGTATAACGAGACTCTATGTGCCACTCCACCCCGGACCAGCCCTTTCCAGCTCCTAGAAGCTCTCAGTGCAATTGCCAGCAGCTCTATGGCCAGCGCAAACAGCAGTGGGGAGAGGGGGCAGCCCTGGCTTGTCCCATGGTGCAGTCTAAAGTAGTTTGATGTTGTCCTGTTCGCCCTAACACTTGCCTCCGGGGCCTGATACAATAGCCTAACCGAGTCGATGAACCCCTCCCCGAACCGTCCTTGTACCTCCCACAGATAATCCCACTCGACCCGATCAAAAGCCTTTTCAGCATCCATGGCTACCACTATCTCTACCTCCCTACTCTCCGGGGGCATTGTAATCACGTTGAGCAGCCTTCTTACGTTGGCCACCAGCTGCCTCCCCTTTGCAAACCCGGTTTGGTCCTCCCCAATTACATCCGGTACACAGTCCTCAATTCTAGTTGCCAAGATCTTGGCCAGTAACTTGGCGTCTACGTTGATCAAAGAGATTGGCCTGTATGAGCCACAAGCCTCCGAGACCTTATCCCGTTTCAGAATAAGCGAGGTGGTGGCCTGCGACATCGTCGGGGGTAAACTCCCTCTGTCTCTTGCCTCGTTAAAGACCCTGACCAGCACCGGCCCCACTATCCCGGCAAATGTTTTGTAAAACACCACCGGATACCGGTCCGGCCCCAGGGCTTTACCCGACTGCATGACCTTCAGGCCCCCCAATACCTCTTTGATCCTGACCAGGGCCGCCAGTCCGTCCACCAACCCCCTCCCCACTCTTGGGAAGGTCAGTCCATCCAGGGATCGCCTCATCACCCCCTGTCCCCCCGGGTGTTCTGAAGTGTACAGCTTCCTATAAAAGTCCCTAAAGACCTTGTTCAGCCCTGCCGGGTCACCCACTAGATTACCCTCCCCATCCACTACCCTCCCTATTTCCCTAGCCGCTTCCCTCTTCCTTAGTTGTTGCGCAAGCATTCTACTGGCTTTCTCCCCATGCTCATAAATCGCGCCTTTTACCTTTCTAAGCTGCTCTACAGCCTCGCCTGTAGTCAGCACCCCAAATTCGCAGCCTCTGTTGTTTCCTGAGTAACTCTAGCCTCGGGGATTCCGCATAACTCCTGTCCGTCCGTAGAATTTCCTTAATCAGTCGGTCCTTCTCTGTCCTGTCCCTGTACACCCGGATTGAAATCAGCTCCCCTCTCATCACTGCCTTCAGTGCCTTCCAGAGCACCACTGCCGAGACTTCTCCAGTATTGTTCACCTGCAGGTAATTCTGCATGCATTTCTCGCACACCGCCTCGTCCGCGAGTAATTCAACTTCCAGCCTCCATGGTGGGTGCTGAATGCTATCCTTACAAAACTGCATGTCTACCCAGTACGGAGCATGGTCCGATATGGCAATTGTCGAATATTCTGCCCCCACCATTCCGGCCAGCAGGTCCCTACTCACAACAAAGTAGTCACTTCGGGAATACACCTTGTGGACATGGGAGTAGTACGAGAACTCCCTCGCCGTCGGCCGACTAAATCTCCATGGATCTGCTCCCCCCGTTTGCTCCATGAACCCTCTCAGTTCCTTTGCCATCACTGGCAACCTGCCCGTTCTTGAACATGACCGGTCCAGGCCCGGGTCCAGGACTGTATTAAAGTCCCCGCTCATGATCAACTTACCCGAGTCCAAGTCGGGGATCTTCCCCAGCACCCTCCTAATAAAATCCACATCGTCCCAATTAGGGGCATACACACTGACCAGGACTACTCTCACCCCTTCGAGCTTACCCCTCACCATAACGAACCTGCCACCCCCATCTACAACTGTGCCCTCCGCCTCAAATTGTACCCTTTTATTAATCAGGATCGCAGCCCCCCCTCATCTTAGAATCAAGCCCCGAATGAAAGACCTGACTGACCCAGCCCTTCCTTAACCTAACCTGGTCTGCCACTTTCAGGTGCGTCTCCTGCAGCGTGACTATGTCCGCCTTCAGAACCCGCAGACACACACGCCCTCATCACTGGCCCGTTTAACCCTCTAACATTCCAGGTGATCAGCCTAGTTGGGGGGCACTTCGCCCCCCCTTTGCTGATCAGCCATCCCCTTTCCTTGGCCAGCCCCCCAGCCATGTGTCGCGCTTCATCTGGCCCGCCTCCTGACCCGCTCCACCCATAACATCCTCACTGTTGCCAAGCCCAGTTTCCATCCCCGTCAGCAGAATGACTACCCCCCCCCCCTCCCCCCAGCAACACCATCCTATCACCTAACCCCTACTCTAATCTAACTATATGCACACCCCCCACCTTGGCTCCTGTTGACTAGCCCCACTCAGCTAGCCTGGGGCTCCCAGCCTCGGCGCCAGGGCGTCTCCCACCCATTGTTCCCAGTCACCCCTCCCCCGACCCATCCATACCACTTCCCCAGATCAGCCCTACTTAAGCAAACACTCTATACAAGACATAAACAACCCCCACCATAGCACAATTCAAGTTAAACAAGAGGGAAAAAAAAGATAAGCAACAACAGGCACTCTCAGTCCTTCCCATACAGACACAGAAAAAGATTGCACAAGTTCCCCTGAAGCATCCATCTTAAGTGCTCCAGAACTTGATGTGCCCTGGCTAAGCTGTTCCAGTACAGCTACAACACTGGCATCGACCTAGCAATGTGAAAAATTGCTCAGATATGTCCCGTACACAAAAAGCTGGAAACATCCAACCCAGCCATTTACCGTGCACTCTGTCTGCTCTCGATCATCAGTAAAGTAATGGAAGGGATCATCAACAGTGCTATTAAGCGGCATTTACTCAGCAATAACCTGTTCACTGATGCTCAGTTTGGGTTCCGCCAAGGTCACTCCGCTCCTGACGTCATTACAGCCTTGGTTCAAACAAGGACCAAAAAGCTGAACTCCAGAGGTGAGGTGAAAATGACTGCCCTTGACAGCAAGACATCATAGAATCATAGAATTTACAGTGCAGAAGGAGGCCATTCGGCCCACCAAATCTGCACCGGCCCCCGGAAAGAGCACCTCACCCAAGACCACACTTCCACCCTATCCCCATAACCCAGTAACCCCACCTAGCCTTTTTGGACACTAAGGGCAATTTAGCATGGCCAATCCACCTTACCTGCACAGCTTTGGACTGTGGGAGGAAACCGGAGCACCGGAGGAAACCCACGCAGACGGGGAAAACATGCAGACTCCACACAGACAGTTACCCAAGCTGGGAATCGAACCTAGGTCCCTGGAGCTGTGAAACAACTGTGTTAACCACTGTGCTACTGTGCCACCCGTGCAAAGAGCCCTCGCAAGACTGGAGTCAATGGGAATCAGGGGGAAAACGCCACTAGTTGGAGTCATCCATGGCATAAAGGAAGATGGTTCTACTTGGTGGAGGACAATCATTTCAGCTCCAGGATATCACTGTTCCGCAGGGTAGTGTCCTAGCCCCATATATCTTCAGCTGCTTTGTCAATGACCTTCCGTCCATCATAAGGTCAGATATAGGGATGTTCGCTGATGACTGCACAATGTTCAGCATAATTCACAACTTAGATACTGAAGCAGTTCATGCCCAAATGCAGCAAGGCCTGGACAATATCCAGGCTTGGGCTGATAACAAAGAACAAAGAACAATACAGCACAGGAACAGGCCCTTTGGCCCCCCAAACCTGTGCCGACCATGGTACCTGTCTAATCCAAAACCGTATGCACTTACGGAGTCCGTGTCCTTCCATTCCCACTTTATTCATATATTTGTCTGGATATCCCTTAAATGCCACGATCATACCTGCTCCCACCACCTCCCCAGGCAGCGTGTTCCATATATTTATCACCCTCTGTGTAAAAAAACTTGCCTCGCACAGCTGTTCTAACCTTCTCCCCAACACACTTTAAACCTATGTCCCCTAGTACTTGACTCTCCTACCCTAGGAAAGAGCATCTGACTATCCACTCTGTCCATGCCACTCACAATCTTGTAGACCTCTATCAGGTCACCTCTCAACCCCCATTGTTGCAGTGAGAATAGACTGAGCTTATCTAACCATTCCTCATAGCTAATGCCTGCATACCAGGCAACATCCTAGTAAACCGCTTCTGTACCCTCTCCAAAGCATCCACAGCCTTCTGGTGGTGTGGCGATCAAAATTGTAAACAATATTCCAAATGAGGCCTAACTAAGGCCCTGTGCAGCTGAAAGTGGAAAGTGCATTTCTGCTACACAAGTGCCAGGCAATGATCATCTCCAACAAGAGAGAAGTTAACCATCACCTTTTGACATACAATGGCAGTGCCATTGCTGAATACCCCACTATCCACCCCTGGGAGTTACCATTGGCCAGAAACTGAACTGGACAAGCCATATAAATACTGTGGCTACCAGAGGCTGGGAATCCTGCAGTGAGTAACTCCCCTCCTCACTCCCTAAAGTCTGTCTACCATCTATAAGGCACAAGTCAGGAGTGTGATGGAATAGTCTCCACTTGTCTGGATGAGTGCAGCTCCAACAACACTCAAGAAACTTGACATGATCCAATACAAAGCAAGCAACCTGATTGGCACCCCTTCCACAAATATTCCCTCCCTCCACCACCGACACACAGTAGCAGCAGGGTGTACCATCTACAAGATGTACTGCAGGAACTCACAAAGTCTCCTTAGACAGTGCCTCCCAAACCCACGACTGCTACCATCTAGAAGGACAAGGGCAGCAGATACATAGGAGCATGACCATCTGGAACTTCCCCTCCAAGCGGCCACTTCCCATCCTGACATGGAAATATATCGCCGTTCCTTCACTGTCGCTGAGTCAAAGTCCTGAAACTCCCCTAACAGCACTGTGGGTGTAATGACACAACATGGACTTCAGCGGTTCAAGAAGACAGCTCACCATCACCTTCTCAAGGGCAGTTAGGGATGGAAAATAAATGCTGGCTTAGCCAGTGATGCTCACATCACACGATAGAATATAAAACAAGAGCAATTTCCAAGGCTCCTCAATCAACCAACTTCTCAGAATGGCTGATGAAATTGGTGGGTTTCTCCAACGCTTTTTATTCACTTAATTCCAACACAGCTACAAATTTCCAATAAGAACTGTCCCTGTGAACCAATGAACTCATGTGTATCATACTCACTAAAACAGGATGTGCTTACAAGAATGTCTACATCCATTTAAAAGTACCATCTCAGCTTTAAAACAAACTGCTTTAGCCAGTGAGATCATTTAATGACCTGGTACTAATTCAGTAGTAGTTTCCAATTATAGTCTTCTGACTATAACGGGTGGCAAGGTACACATTGGTTAGCACGGTTGCCTCACAGCTCCAGCCGTCCCAGGTTCAATTCTGGCCTCGGGTGACTGTCTCTGTGGCGTTTTCCCTTTCTTCCCGTGTCGATGTGGGTTTCCTCTGGGTGCAGCTGTTTCCTCCCACAGTCCAAGTCCAAAGATGTGCAGGTTAGGTGGATTG
Source organism: Scyliorhinus torazame (assembly GCF_047496885.1). NCBI lineage: Eukaryota > Metazoa > Chordata > Chondrichthyes > Carcharhiniformes > Scyliorhinidae > Scyliorhinus > Scyliorhinus torazame. The sequence goes on along the minus strand of NC_092719.1, from coordinate 72,652,575 downwards.
GCCATGCTAAGTTGCCCCTAATGTCTAAAATGTTAGGTGGGGTTACTGGGTTACAGGGATAGGGTGGAGGTTTGGGCATAAGTAGGGTGCTCTTTCCAACGGCCGGTGCAGACCCGATGGGCCAAATGGCCTCTTTCTGCACTGTACAAAATTCTATGATTCTATGACTGGACTAATGCTTTACCTACCTAATTGTCATAGGACAGGATTGTCATGGAATAATGTTCATTATTATCTGTTTAGTTGTGGTTGCATCCACCGAACAACCACTTTCTAGCCCAACCACCCTGCAAATCTCCCCACTTTTCAAGTCCCTCCATTATAACAACCTGACACAGCCCCTCAGTCATCCTGATGTAACTCGCCCAGAACATCCAACTTACTTGAGCCTGTCATTCCATCGAACGTAAGAACGTAAGAGATAGGAAGGTGTAGGCCATCCGGCCCATCAAATCAGCTCTGTCACTCAATACAATCATGACTGATCTCATACCACAAATCCATATTCCCATTCCCATTCTATCCCCACATCCCTTCATCTCTATAACATCTAAAATGTATCAACCTCTCTCTTGAATATGCTCAATGATTGAACAGCGCTTTGAGGTAGGGATCGCTGAAGATCCACAATGCAGTGAATGAAGACATTTCTCGGCTGATTCAGGGGAAAAATGTGAGAAAGAAACCAAGAACTTACTGTGCTGTACCTTTTCTGATCCTAAGAATAATTTGGAGAGTTTAATAAAATAACAAAGAGAAGCAAACCATTATCAATCTAGATAATCTTCCAATAATAATTAGCTACTAATCGAGCCCAGGGCCGAGTTTAATTGAGCAGTGACCTCAGAGCAACACATGAGGTTAGCAGCTAGAATTGCAAACATGCTCCACAGTTTGGACTACCCACAGTAGCGCGTCACGTATAATAGCACAACATTTTTAAAGATCAACTTTTTCTTGGTTAAAGACTAACTACATTTTTAGTGGGAGAAAGCAAACCTGGGTTAAAGAAGGCAAAATTCTTATTTGTTAACTTTGACCTCTTTCTCCAGCACAAGCTTCAGACTCATGTCTGTGATCCAAAACATAATAATATCAAGCATATACGTTAGTCTGCATCTCCAGCTTCTGCTAAAATGGAAGCCACAATTTTGGTAGGTGCCGAACATATTTTGAGGAGCATACTGTGCATTTCTATGTTTGCTGAATACAAACTTACCAATCTAACCCAAGACTGGTAAACTAAACATAGGTCCAGTTTATTTGTAGATGTAGTACAGGATTACTCAGCAGACATATTTACTATAAAGATTCAACAGCTATTGTTAACAGGAAAGTACAGCGACAACTTCTTCATGCTGTTAGCTAAATTGAAACTTCCTCTGAACAACGTCTGTTGGTCACTTGGTTTACATCCTGGCTACCTATCATTAGCATATTCTTTCTTAAAGTGATATCACAACACTATGAACTAAAATAACCCGATGGAGAAATCAAGCATGGAATACATTTGCGTTTCTGTGCTTAACAAGACTTGCCCATATTCTTTGGTGATGTGGCCTCTTTGAAGGTCCCATCATTTTGCAATGGTTGTCTTTGCATGAAGCAGAGAGTATACATTAGTTTACATTATTATGTATACATTAAACATTAATGTATACATTGGTCTATTTAATTTTCTATAATTTATGCAGAACCATCCTTCTTAGGATTGTGCACTCTGATTTACCGTTGGACTTCTTCCAAGTTGGATGTACCAAGTTCAATTTTCCCATACTCGATTTTCTCCTGTTCTCCCATTAATCACAAGGGACTGAAAGGAAGTGAATTATTGACGATACCACATATTGGGGTTACAGCACTCTGTACAATCTATTTTGCTTGAGCAGAAAGTATGCAGCCTGCTAACTCTGCTTATGCAAAAGCTGTGAAGTTAAATACATTTCTTCCACTGAAGAACATTCATTACACTCTTCTACATCAACAATGTCACCCTGCTTCTGGGTGGTAGGCGGAAAATTAATTTGGCACAGTGGGGAGTTACTTAAAACAAGTTGCTTCAACAAGTAACACAAACATAATTAAAAAGTGAAATGCTGGAGATGTTCTGAAATGAAAATTTAAAAATATTAGAAGGTTAGGCAGCCTCTGGTGGGTGAATCACATTTTTTGTTGTTGTACATTTTGTACATTTGATTTACCTCAGAACAATGCAAACATGACACTAATGTCGAAGTGAGCAGGAATGATATTTTCTGATTTTTTTTAACAATGCTCCAGAATGTCTACCATCTCATGCTTCTAACAGCGCCCAGCACCTTCTGTGGTATCCATATATTGTTTCTCTGATACCACAGCCTGGGTTAACTGATCAAGGACAGCGAACATCAACAGTAATCAGACTCTTGTAATCAGACATTACAATTGCCACAGATACTACCCGATCTGCTGTGCATTTCAAACCTTTTTTCGTATTTTTACAAATGCAAATGATAGTGCTTCAAGCTGTCCTTATTTCATATCTCTGGCAAAATCAATTTTAACCAGTTGTAATTTCAAGAGACAGTTTTGATGCCATATTCAAGAATACCCAGATTGAATCAATCTCCAAAAACGTATTGGTATTATGCTATGTTAGGTTGGGAATCCTAGTTCTATTGGGGACAATTCTTTTTGGAACATGTTTTTTCCTTCCCAGGTCATTCCCTTCCACTTACTAGCACCTTGACTGATAGTTTCCTCCCATTAACAAGCTTGTTAGAATCTTTCAGTATCTGCTTGTCAATGACCTTGGGGTTGCATTCAAATTGTCAGTAATTATTATCTTGCCCCATTGGTGATACTTTGGGTCACAGAATCATAGAATTTACAGTGCAGTTGTAGGCCCATTCGAGTCTGCATCAGCTCTTGAAAACAGCATCCTACTTAAGCCCACGCTTCCACCCCATCCCCATAACCCGACCTGTAGTAGCATTCCCGTTCCTGAGTCAGAATGTGAAGGGTTTGAATCCCAACTCTGAATTAGCATCCAGTAGTATACTTGCATCTGATGGGTGCAAGGAGGTCTCTCCTCATCATATGGGCTTTTTGAAGCCATTAAAATCCCCCACTGTGAAGGGCCAGCTGCCTTATTGTCTGGTATACAAATGGTTACAACTATGAAAATAACTTTAAGAAAACAGCCTGTTACTTGGTAATCAGCCCGAAAGTCGTTCTAATGATTCGCTCTATTCGCCAAGAGAAGCATGTGAAGATAAACAAAAATCCACAACTATGAATTGGTAAATAACAGTGCAAAATGAAGGCTACGTGGGGTCAATTGGAATAAGCGTAAATTGTGTCCCAAAATGCTGATAATCATAGAATTTACAGTGCAGAAGGAGGCCATTCGGCCCGAGTCTGCACCGGCTCTTGGAAAGAGCACCCTACCCAATATCAACAACTCCACCCTATTCCCATAACCCAGTAACCCCACCCAACACTTAAGGGCAATTTTGGACACTAAGGGCAATTTATCATGGCCAATCCACCTAACCCGCACATCTTTGGACTGTGGGAGGAAACCGGAGCACCCGGAGGAAGCCCACGCACACACGGGGAGGATGTGCTGACTCCGCACAGCCAGTGACCCAAGCCGGAATCGAACCTGGGACCCTGGAGCTGTGAAGCAATTGTGCTAACCACAATGCTGCCGTGCTGCCCAAAGTGTCCCTTGTTCCAAGATAGTGAACCGTTCCTTTTTAAATCATTTTTAGGATATGGGCATTGGTAGAAAGACCAGCATTTATTTCCCATCCCTTGTTTCCCTGGAGATAGTGGTGGTTATACTTGAGTTGTACAGGATCGCGTGCGACGCCGCTCCCGCAGTCTACGCAGTGCCGCCGGTCAGAGGCCATTGAAAGAGGCCCCCGCAGCGATTCTCCAACATCAACTGGCCAAGAGTGGCAGCTGCGGACTAAGTCCGCGGCCGCCCTGGTGGGGGGGCGAGGGGATCCTTCACCAGGGGGGGGGGGGGGGGCCCTCCAGGACGGCCATGCTACCGATCGGGGGCCACCGATCCGCGGGCGCGCACGATCTGCGGGAGGCCTATGTTTTCGGTGCCAGTGGGTCCGCCATGCCACGCGGGGTGGCCGACACAGGCGCGTATGCGGACCCCCGGCTGGGAGTGCCCAGCCCCGTATCGGCAGCCGGAGCTGCGAGGAGTACTCCGGGGCCCTTCTAGCCCCCTCCTGGTAAGTCCAGAGTGATTCGCGTGTGTTTTTCAGTGGGCGTGGGGACATAGCCCCGTTATTGGAGAATCCCGTTCAGGGTGTCGCCCATTTAAAAGAGAGAGTTGTGAGTCTTTGGAACTCTTGAAAAGGCGTTCGAAGCAGAGTCTTTGAACATTTTGAAGGCAGAGATGGATAGATTCTTGGTATGCAAGGGGGTGAAAGATTATCAAGGTAAGCAGGAATGTGAAGTTGAGATTAAAATCAGATGAGCCATGGAGGAGCTGGCTCGAAGGGGGAGTGGCCTACTCCTGCTCCTAATTTGTATTTCCCTGCTTGAACCAATGCACGTCTTGTGGTGAAGGTGCTGGCACAATGTTGTTGGTGGGGGGAGGGGGCAGGAGGAATGGCAGGATTTTGACAACAATGAGGGAAAATTGAAAAATGTCCAAATCAGAATGGTATGAGACTTGAGGTGCACTTGGTGGTGATGGTGTTCTCATGTACCAATACCATAGTGTTTCTGCTGACAGAGAGGTTAACGGAGGCGGTCAAAGAAGGCTTGGTAAGTTGCTGCATTGTGCCCTGCAGGTACTGTGTGCTGGTGGTAGTGAAAGGAGTGAATGCTTAACAGGGTGGATGGTGTCATTTAAGCAGACATCTTTGTCTTGGAGGATGTTGATGAGTTTGTTGTATGGATCTACCTGGGCTAGCCACCCATAGAATCCCTACAGTGCAGAAAGAGGCCATTTGACCCATCAAGTCTGCACTGACCTTCCAAAGAGTACTCTTCAGAGGTCCACTCCCCCGCTCTATCCCCATAACCCCGCAAATGGACAGCCACCCAAGTCTGAATGCCTGGCCCTGTGAGGCACAACTGCTAACTATTGCCACTGTGCTGCCCTAAGTATCCAACTTTCCATTTTTCATGTATGTTATGATCTGGATAGTAACTGTTAACATTTGGAAAGAACTCTAAATATTTAGTTTTAAGCATGGCAGAAGATGTCATTTTTTTAAACAAAACAATCCTTTTTGTGTACCAAAGGATTAAACAAAATAAGCACTAATAACTTAACAATATTGTTCATAACTCTGTACCTTAGACACTCAGGTTTACTTCCTATGTCCTCAAATATTCTCATGTAGGACACATCAATATTAAACTTATTTACTTCTGTGGGGACCCCCCATAAGTATGCTGCCATTGTCCTCCGGAGGTTGTTCCTTAGCTCCTCTTGTGGAAACCTCAGTCCCTCATTCTGGTTACTTTTCCAATACTTCCAAACCGTTCTGCTGGTTTCTTTCTTTCGATTCCACAACAAACGCATCAGATCTAAGCTCTGCAGCCCTGCCACACCCAACCGTGAATGGTGGTTGACTATTCAACAACTCACTGGAGGAGGAGGCTCCAAAAATATCCTCATCCTCAATGATGGAGGAGCCCAGAACATCTGTGCAAAAAACAAGACTGAGGCATTCGCAACACGTTCAGCCAGAAGTGCCGAGTGGATAATCCATCTTGGTGTCCTCCGTAGATCCCCAGCATCACAGAGGTCAGACTTCAACCAAACGATTCGCTCCACATGATATCAAGAAACGACTGAAGGCACTGGATACTGCAAAAGCTATGGGCCCTGACAATAGTACTGAAGACTTGTGCTCCAGAACTTACTGCCTCCCGAGACAAGCTGCTCCAGTACAGCTCCAGCACTGGCATCTACCCGGCAATATGGAAAATTGCCCAGGTGTGTCCTGCACACACGAAACAGGACAAATCCAACCCAACCAATTATCGCCATCCCAGTCTACTCTCTATCATCAGCAAAGTGATGGAAGGAGTCATCAACAGTGTTATCAAGTGGTACGTACTCAGCAATAACCTGCTCATGGATGCTCAGTTTGGGTTCCGCCAGGGTCACTCAGGTCCTGACCTGACTACAGCCTTAGTTCAAACATGGCCAAAAGAGTTGAATTACAGAGGTGAGGTGAGAGTGATTGCCCTTGACATCAAGGCAGCATTTGACCGAGTATGGCATCACAGAGCCCTAGCAAAACTGGAGTCAATGGGAATCAGGGGGAAAACTCTCCATTGGTTGGAGTCATAACTGACACAAAGGAAGATGGTTATGGTGGTTGGAGGTCAATCATTTCAGCTCCAGGTCAGCACTACAGGAGTTCCGAAGGGTAGTGGCCTGGGCCCAACCATGTTCAGCTTCTTCATCAATGACTGTTCTTCCATCATAAGGTCAGAAGTGGGGATGTTGGCAGATGGCTGCATAATGTTCAGCACAATCCGTGACTCCTCAGATAATGAAGCGGTTCATGTCCAAATGCAGCAAGACCTGGACACTATCCAGGCTTGGGCTGGTTACATTTGCATCACACATGTGTCAGGCAATGACCATCTCCTACAAGACAGGAGAGGATCTAACCATCTCCCCTTGACATTTAATGGCATTACCATCACTGAATCCCCCACAATCAACATCCTGGGGTTACCATTGATCAGAAAGTGAACAGGGCGTGTCATATTTATGCTGTGGCTGCCAGAGCATGTCAAAGGCTAGGAGTTCTACGGCGAGTAACTCAATTTCTGACCCGCCCACAAAACCTAACCACCATCTAAAAGGCACAAGTCAGGAATGTAATGGAATACTCTCCACTGGCCTGGATGAGTGCAGTTCCAACATCACTCAAGATGCTCGACACCATCCAGGACAAAGCTGTCCGCTATATTGCTACCCCTTCCACAAACGTTCAATCCCCTCACCACCGACGAACAGTGGTAGTCTTGTGTACCATCTACAAGTTCCACTGCAGGAACTCACCAAGGTTCCTTAGACAGCACCTTCCAAACCCACGACCACTACTAGCTAGAAGGACATAAGCAGCAGATACCTGGGAACCCCACCACCTGGAGATTACCCTTCAAGTCAGTCACCACCCTGGTTTGGAAATATATCGCATTTCGTTCACTACCGCTGGGGCAAAATCCTGGAACTCCCTCCCTAACAGCATAGAGGGTGTACCTAAACCTCAGGGACTGCAGCTGTTGAAGAAGGCAACTCGCCTCCACTTTCTGAATGGCAACTAGGGACGGGCAATAAATGTGACCTAACAGCATTGCCCACATCCTGTAAATTAATTGAAAAAAAGTTTTTGGTCATTATTAATACCTGAATATTCTTATGTAATGGAGAAGATTGCGAAGAAAATAAATTTAGTTTAGATTTATATTAGTAAACTTTACAAATAAGGCATAATTTAAGTGGACTGAATTTAATATATTTGTGCCTGGAAGGGTAAAACCTACTCTTAGATTCATGCTGGACAAAGTTGTTTGTATGTGTGGGGTTTGGTCATGTTCCAACGGTGTTTCCATTGTGCTTAGAGAGAGCTACAGCATGAAGAATACATAAAAAACATAAGCATATGGGTGTTGCTTAGCAACTGGAGCTTTGTAAGGTAGACAAGCTTTTAAATTTTAGTTTTAGCTGAATTTGTGGGCAGATGGAGACAGCATATTGAAGAGTGAACAGCTCTCAACACTGCCCGGAGAGTTGCAAAGATGCAAGCTTCCCAAGGAACAAGATACAATTTAGATAACCAGGGAATTGGGATAGAAAGAATGTTTAAGACACCTGAAGTTAAGAAAACAGAGACCAAAGTTTTGTTCTGAAGAATTCTTCTTCAGTGTTTCCCTCCCTACCTCCTCCTCTAACCAAAAAAAAAGACAATCACTGTAAGGATCCCAGCCGAGTAAAGATCAAGAGGGAGACTCGAGGGCAGGTAGAAGTAGAAAGAAGTTGAACCGTGACATCACAGCCTGCAAATAAGTGATTGGCTGGTGACTGGCAAGTAGTTTTTCTTTTCCCTGAGGTGTTATCGTGCGGGGCGCAGTGGTTGCTGAGTGAGTGCTTGTTGCGAAGGGGAGTAAATTTTTTAAAAACTTGCTGTTGGGAGTTTCCAGCTGAATCCGGTCAGAGTGAGGAGAGAGTGACTGCTGGGTAAGTAGTAAAGATTTAAATTGTTTGTGCAGGCCCATAACAGCCGATTGCTGTTCTCGTGTGGAGCGCAGTGGTTGCTGGTTAAGTGCTTTATTTTTATCTGTATTTAAATTGGGAAGTTTCTAAACCCTAGACACTACACTTGTAGTGTCCCCCACCCCTTCACCTCCTTTAACCTAAGGGGTGGAGTGAATAACACGTAAGCTCTTTCTTTCTTTTTCTTTTTTTATCTAGAGGGGATGGCAGGGAAGGCAGTGCAATGTTCCTCCTGCAGAATGTTTGAGGTGAGGGACGCCGTCAGCGTCCCTGCTGATTTAATCTGTGGGAAGTTCACCCATCTCCAGCTCCTCAGAAAGCGCGTTAGGGAACTGGAGCTGGAGCTGGATGAACTTCGGATCATTCGGGAGGCAGAGGTGGTCATAGATAGTAGCTTCAGGGATGTAGTTACTCTGAAGAATCAAGATAGATGGGTGACGGTGAGAGGGGCTGGGAGGAAGCATTCGGTGCAGGGATCCTCTGTGGTCATTCCCCTTAGTAACAAGTATACCATTTTGGATACTGTTGAGGGGGACGACCTACCAGGTGTAAGCCACGGTGAACGGATCTCCAGCACTGAGTCCGTCCCTGTGGCTCAGAAGGGAAGGAAGGAGAGCAGGAGAACAGTAGTTATTGGGGACTCGATAGTTAGAGGGACAGAGAGACGGTTCTGTGGCAGCGAAAGAGACTCACGGATGGTATGTTGCCTCCCGGGTGCCAGGGTCCGTGACGTCTCGGATCGTGTTTTCAGAATCCTTAAAGGGGAGGGGGAGCAGTCACAAGTCATGGTACACATCGGTACCAACGACATAAGTAAGAGTAGGGACGGGGATTTAAAACAGGAATTTAGGGAGCTAGGGTGGAAGCTGAGAGCCAGAACAAACTATGTTGTCATCTCTGGTTTGTTGCCAGTGCCACGTGCTAGTGAGGTGAGGAACAGGGAGAGAGTGCAGATAAACACGTGGCTGCAGGGATGGTGTAGGAGGGAGGGTTTCAGGTACGTGGATAATTGTAGCACATTCTGGGGAAGGTGGGACCTGTACAGACAGGATGGTTTGCACCTGAACCAGAGGGGCACCAATATCCTGGGTTGGAAATTTGCTACGGCTCTTCACGTGATTGGTACTTGGGACTACGACATTGTGGCCATTACGGAGACATGGTTAGAACAGGGACAGGAATGGTTGTTGGAAGTTCCGGGGAATAGATTTTTCAGTAAGAGTAGGGAAGGTGGTAAAAGAGGTGGAGGAGTAGCATTGTTAATTAAGGATAGTTTAACGGCTGCAGAAAGGCAGTTTGAAGGGGATCTGCCTCCTGAGGTAATATGAGCCGAAGTTAGAAATAGGAAAGGAGCGGTCATATTGTTAGGAGTTTTCTATAGGCTCCCAAATAGTAATAGAGATGTGGAGGAAGAAATTGCAAAACAGATTATGGATAGGTGTGGAGGTCTCAGGGTAGTTGTCATGGGTGACTTTAACTTTCCAAATATTGATTGGAACCTCTATAGGTCGAACAGTTCGGATGGGGCAGTTTTTGTACAGTGTGTGCAGGAGGGCTTCCTGACACAATATGTGGATAGGCCAACAAGAGGGGGGGCCACATTGGATTTGGTATTGGGTAATGAACCGGCCTAAGTGTTCGATTTATTTGTGGGAGAGCACTTTGGAGATAGTGACCACAATTCGGTGTCTTTCACTATTGCAATGGAGAGGAATAGGGCCATACGGCAGGGCAAGGTTTATAATTGGGGGAGGGGTAATTATGATGCGAATAGGCAAGAATTAGGGAGCATAAGATGAGAACAGAAACTGTCAGGGAAAGGCACAAATGAAAAGTGGAGCTTGTTCAAGGAACAAATACTGCGTGTCCTTGATAGACATATCCCTGTCAGGCAGGGATGAAATGATCATGTGAGCGAACCATGGTTCACAAAAGAGGTTGAATGTCTTGTCAAGAGGAAAAAGGAAGAGTATGTAAGGATGATAAAACAAGGTTCAGTAGGGTCGCTTGAGGGTTACAAGGTAGCAAGGAATGAGCTGAAAAAAGGTCTTAGGAGAGCTAAGAGGGGGCATGAGAAGTCCTTGGTGGGTCGAATCAAGGAAAACCCCAAGGCTTTTTACTCTTATGTGAGAAATAAAAGAATGACCAGGGTGAGGTTAGGGCTGGTCAAGGACAGTAGTGGGAACTGTGCATGGAGTCAGAAGAAATAGGAGAGGCGCTGAATGAATACTTTTCTTCAGTGTTCACAAAGGAGAAGGGCCATGTTTTTGAGGATGAGAGTGTGATTCAGGCGGGTAGGCTGGAGGAGGTAGATGTTCTGAGGGAGGATGTATTAGAAATTTTGAAAAACCTGAGGGTCGACAAGTCCCTGGGCCAGATGGGATATATACAAGGATTCATTGGGAGGCAAGGGATGAGATTGCAGAGCCTTTGGCTTTGATCTTTGGGTCCTCGCTGTCCACGGGGATAGTGCCAGAGGACTGGAGAGTGGCGAATGTTGTTCCTCTGTTCAAGAAAGGGAATAGGAATGACCCTGGTAATTATAGGCCTGTTAGTTTTACTTCGGTGGTCGGTAAGATAATGGAAAAGGTCCTGAAGGATAGGATTTATGACCATTTGGAAAGATGCAGCTTAATCCGGGATAGTCAACACGGATTCATGAAGGATAGGTCTTGCCTCACAAATGTGATTGAATTCCTTGAGGAGGTAACTAAGTGTGTAGATGAAGGTAGAGCAGTTGATGTCGTATACGTGGATTTTAGTAAGGCGTTTGGTAAGGTTCCCCATGGTCGGCTCATGAAGAAAATAAGGAGGTGTGGGATAGAGGAAAATTTGGCCAATTGGATAAGTAACTGGCTATCACATAGAAGAGGGTGGTTGGTGGTGGATGGAAAATTTTCAGACTGGAGACCAGTTATCAGCGGTGTACCACAGGAATCAGTGCTGGGTCCTCTGCTATTTGTGATTTTTATCAAAGACTTGGAGGAGGGGGCTAATGGGTGGGTCAGTAAATTTGCTGATGACACCAAGATTGGTAGAGTAGTGGATGAGGTGGAGGGCTGTTGTAGGCTGCAAAGAGACATTGATAGGATGCAGAGCTGGGCCAAAAAATGGCAGATGGAGTTTAACCCTGATAAGTGAGAGATGATTTAATTTGGTAGAAAACATTTGAATGCGGATTACAGGGTCAACGGCAGGGTTCTGAGGAATGTGAAGGAACAGAGAGGCCTTGGGGTTCATGTCCACAGATCGCTGAAGGTTGCCACTCAAGTGGATAGAGCCGTGAAGAAGGCTTATAGTGTGTTTGCGTTTATTAACAGAGGGCTTGAGTTTAAGAGCCACGGGGTTATGCTGCAACTATACATGACTCTGGTGAGACCACATTTGGAGTATTGTGTGCAGTTCTGGTCACCTCATTATAGGAAGGATGTGGAAGCATTGGAAAGGGTGCAAAGGAGATTTGCCAGGATACTGCCTGGTTTGCAGGATAGGTCTTATGAGGAAAGGTTGAGGGAGCTAGGGCTTTTCTATTTGGAGTGGAGGAGGATGAGAGGCGACTTAATAGAGGTTTATAAGATAATGAGGGGGATAGATAGAGTGGACATTGAGAGACTATTTCCTTGGGTGGATGTAGCTGTTACAAGGGGGCATAACTATAAGATTCAGGGTGGGAGATATAGGAGGGATGTCCGAGATAGGTTCTTTACTCAGAGAGTGGTTAGGGTGTGGAATGGACTGCCTGCTGTGATAGTGGAGTCAGACACTTTAGGATCTTTCAAGCGGTTATTGGATAGGCACATGGAGCACACCAGAATGACAGGGAGTGGGATAGCTTGGTCTTGGTTTCGGACAATGCTCAGCACAACATCGAGGGCCGAAGGGCCTGTTCTGTGCTGTACTGTTCTATGTTCTATGTTCTAATTCAAGGAAAAGTAAACAAAGTGTTCTGAGTTAAGGAGACAATTGCAACAACTAGATTGAAAGTGGAACAGTAGGCTTCAGAGGTAGATGATGGGTGCGATTCATTGGCCTCATCGTGCCCGACGTGATGTCAGGACAAGGCCATTGAATCTCGTGAGAGACCTCTTGCAACATTTGTCGCGATCTGAATCTTGCCTTCACTGCGTGTGATCCAGGTCAGCATATTTAATAACTCATTATGCTCATTTAAATATGCGTTCTCTGGATTTTCCCGGTGTCTGGGACTCAACGGCTGCTCCTGGGAGACCTTGCCAGGGTGGCATTTAGTACTGGTCCACACAAACGTGGACCAGTTATAATGGCACCTGGCGGGGTTTACCAGGCCATTAGAAACCCGTGTGTGGGGGGGACTGGGCAACATTTCACTCTCGCTCGCCCTGTGGCACCCTGGCATCCTGGCAGTGGCAGGGTTTGGGTCCAGGGTGGGTCCTTACCCAAGGTGAGGGTTTTTTCCCAGTGCCTCACCAAGGTTCAGGAGGAGGGGTGGTTCGAAAATTAAGGGGGGGTCCTGAAATGGGCGTGGGGGGGGGTGGGGGGGTGGGGGGGGGAACCAGGGCAGCCTTTCAAAATGGCACCCCGATCGGTGAGGAGCCTTTCGCAGGAAATCACTCTTAAGTGCGGCCTCGGCGGGGAGAAACTCATCGAGACCATAGAAAACTGATAAAGTGCCGTTCAATAGTGCCCAAAACCGGATATAGAAATTGTTTGGTTGAACCACTCCCTTATATGTTTGATGTCATTTTAATACAGTCTGGGAATTGAGACTCAAAGTAATTTGAACAGTTTGTACAGTCATCGAGACAAGGAAATCCTAAAAGAGGTTGGTGTAAAATCATGGACTGGGTTTGCTGGTAAAAGTGAAGTGGAAGCTTTGTTTAAAAGTATCATTTGGAAAACCTGGTCTGTGTTTCGGAATTCAAACCATTAAGTTAAAGCATTATTATTGTGAGATAAGATTATAAAGTGTGGTTTTTGAGAGTGGAGTTTGGAAACTCCCATGTGACAATCATCTAGGGGATTCTAAGGAGAAATACACAGACATTAACTTGGGTTCAGAGTGGAGTGTGTGTATTTGACCATAGCCAATTTATGTGCTCAAAAGGGACTTTGTGTTCATGGGGCCATTGTAGCTTAAGATGTACTTTGTAATCCGTGTTAATATCAAAATCAATGTGTATTTGTTGAGCTAAGGCGGGGGGCGGGGGCGCAACATATGAATATTGTATGATAATCCAACATCTCTTGTTTAATAAATGTTTTTTTCTTGTTGTTAAACTAATTAGCAGTCCTGTGACTCTGTTCCTCCACATGTTATTTATTCATTTATAAATGTAAATTGCCCTATTTTTTTTTCTAATTAAGGGGTAATTTAGTGTGGCCAATCCACCTACCCTGCATATCTTTAGGTCGTGGGGGTGAGACTCATGCAGACACGGGGAGAATGTGCAAACTCCACATGGACAGTGACCCGGGGCCAGGATCGAACCTGGGTCCTCAGCACTGTGAGGCAGCAGTGCTTACCAGTGTGCCTCCGTCCTCCTCATTTTATTTAAAAAATGTACAAGTAACAGTCTTTTGAGCTAGCGCTCCTTTCTGGGATCTTCTCTGTAGGAGTATTTCCAAGGCCTGAGTATTGAGCCAGCTTTCACGTGTGGTCGTCCCCTTTTAGTTATGGCTCAGCCCAATACACAGCTCAACAGACACATCAACCTGGTTAAGGCGGCTTTATTATTCCAAGCTTGGTTTCGTGTACATGGAGATAGATCTGGATAAATGCCAAGATCAATCTGGCGAGCACTGCTAAAAACGCATCAAATATAGCACTTTCCAAAAATCAATAGCCCACCCCAGTTGGACCTGATTCAATCCTTGGAGCTGTCACTTATATATTAGCCAGTAAAATTTACTTTAAGCAAAATGATGACTTGTGATAAACTCATGATTTAACCCCATTCTGTCACCTGTTGTTTACCAGGATATTGTGTCCATTCTAAAGTTGCTTTTCGGACATTCCCAACCTAGTATCGCGGTCAGTTCCTGTCCACCTCATTGTTCATCCAGGGGCAGGATGCCAAAGCTGGTTTCAAAGAACAAAACAAAGAACAAAGAAAAGTACAGCACAGGAACATGCCCTTCGGCCCTCCAAGCCTGCACCGACCATGCTGCCCGTCTACACGAAAATCTTCCTCAGTTCCGGGGTCCGTATCCCTCTATTCCCATCCTATTCATGTATTTGTCAAGATGCCCCTTAAACGTCACTATTGTCCCTGCTTCCACCACCTCCTCCGGCAGCGAGTTCCAGGCACCCACTACCCTCTGTGTAAAACACTTGCCTCGTACATCTAAACCTTCCCCTCGCACCTTAAACCTATTCCCCCCACTAATTTACCCCTCTACCCTGGTAAAAAGTCTCTGATTATCCACTCTGTCTATGCCCCTCATAGATTTGTAGACTTCTATTTCGTCGCCCCTCAAACTCCGTCGTTCCAGTGAGAACAAACCAAAATTATTCAACCTCTCCTCACAGCTAATGCCCTCCATACCAGGCAACATCCTGGTAAATCTGTCCTGCACCCTCTCTAAAGCCACCACAGCCTTCTGGTAGTGTGGTGACCAGAATTGGACACTATACTCCAAGTGTAGCCTAACTAAGGTTCTATACAGCTGCAACATGACTTGCCAATTTTTATATTCAATGCACCGGCCAATGAAGGCAAGCATGCCGTATGCCTTCTTGACTGCCTTCTCCACCTGTGTTGCCCCTTTCAGTGACCTGTGGACTTGTACACCTAGATCTCTCTGACTCATCACACCATGGATTGTTTGAGACAGGATATTGGGGCCACTGATAAAAACTGTTTCCTGAGTTGACTGTGTAATTTGCTGACCACACAATCCCGTTTGTCTCGAAAACATGGGCAAGTTAGCTAGCTAAAATCCCATCATGCATTGTGGCTACTGCTTGTAGTTTAAATGATTATGACTGCCATGTCCTAAAATACAGGTTTAATGGTTAATAATGATTACTGGGTATACTTTCTATGATTACTCTCAATCCTTAAGAAACTAACTTATGTAGAACTATTCTAGTGTTATCCTGGCTATTCAGTTTTAAGAGGTCTCATCTCTGGACACCCCTTTCATTCCCGTCCAGTTATAACATCAACTGAGATCATAATAAGATGAATACCTGAAACCTTAAACAGTAAATATACCTAATAAACTGCATTTTTATTTGGTACAGTGTGAGAAAATTGCCTCATTATTAATACTTTTTCTGCTGTGGATGGTAACGGTATTGATGTTATGAATTACTTGCCAACTAAATATTCACGGAGTTAAAAAAAATCAATGGTAAAGAAGCAAAGTGCATCCTTCTTTGATTGAATGATAAAACATTTGTTTCATTCACTGTTGCAATCTCTTATTTATCTTTAAAATAAGAGTCACAGGTCTGGTTGATTAGAGGTGTCCAAATATACAACTTTATTGCTAATTATTCACCTTGATTCTCTTACATAAAAATAAATCAAAACTCAGATCAAGTAATATATCAAAACATAATAAAGGGAATTAAACAAAAACATTAGAAAATCAATAGATGGTTCAGAATTTCTGAGATCATAGATTCAGATCAAAAACTATAATCAGGAATCCTTATTCTTCAAGAAATTCTTATCAATGGTCTAACCCCTTATTTACTCTCATTGGTTCTAATTCTCAGCTGAGGCTTTGTGATTTGTTATCCAAGAACATGATTTGTTATCCAAGCATTGGTCATTACTTAAAATTCACTAATGTCCATCAAATTAATTTAATGTCGACATGCACCTGCCACGTATGCCATTCCTACAAAGATAAGGGCCAAGATTCTCCGGTCCACGACGCCGAAACAGCTTTTGGCAATCGGCCGGAGAATCCCTGTTTGCGCCAAAATCGGGGCCAACAACGCTTTTGCGATGCTCTGCCCCCTCACAAACAGCATACTCGGGGAGTACGCCACACGCCTGAGGATGTCACCTGAGGCCCTCCCTCGATGCTCTGTCCCCGATGGACCGAGTTCCTGATGGCGTGGGTCACTCGTGCTATTTATTTTTGTGGACCCCGCGTGGCGGCTGCGGATTTAGTCCAGCGCCGCCACAGTCGGGGGGAGCGTTCCGCAGGCAGGGAAGGCATAGGCGGGCACTGGGGCACTGGTCGGGGTAGTCCAGGGGTGGTGAGGGGGTTTACTAAGGGACTAAGTATTTGGCAGGCCAGGTCTGCGCGCGGCCGGCACCATGTTGCACGGCACGGCTGCTGCTGGCCGCCGCCGTGTGCATGCGCGGCCACGGACCCGGAAATTCTCCGGCCGTATCCACAGGTAAAGCCGGGGGCTTTACGCTTCGTGCCTGCTAGCCCCCCACCAGGCGGAGGATCGGTGCAGTTGTTACGCCGTTTTTTCTGGCGTAAAACGCCACTGTTCCCACACAGGCGTCTGCACTTAGTCTGCAAATCGGAGAATCCAGCCCAAGATGTTTGCATTAATCTTGCTGTTAATACATTTTTATTACTAAATGTTTCTTTTGCTAGACTGTTACTAGGCTATGATACATTTTTTTAAAAAAATTCTCCTCCTTTTTCATGTTTTCTCCCACATTTACACCCATCAACAATAAACAATAATCAGCAAGATTTGTCAATCCCCATAATAACAACGATCCCATCCGCCCACCAACCCCCGAACCTCAACCCGCATGTTTACATAAACAAATGACAAAAAGGAATCAGGGATTACCCGTAGTCACCCTTAATCTACACGGCTCTCCACCCCCCCCCCCCACCCCCCCACCCACACCCCCAACCAACGCCATCCAGCCTCTAAGAGAGTACCCTACATGATACCCCAAAGTTGTACCCCCCCCCCCCCCCCCGCCCCCCCAAGTCTCCAGCTACTCCCGTCCACTGCCTCTTGTAAAACTCCTCCTCCTAACCTCGGTTCCCTCCCCAAACATCGGTTCCCTCCCCCCAACTTTCCACCCCGGCTAGACCACTCGGACCCTGTTCTGTCAGACTCCGATGGCCGCAGCCCCTCCCCCCACCTCACTCCCGTTCACTGGCCGGCTTAAACCGGCCAGCGTGGAGGCCCCCGCCCGGGTCCCTTTCCCCCTTGCCCGGCCCGAGGAAAGCCCAAAGATCCCCTTTTAGCACACAAACCCCGCATATCCACCTACACCCCAAAGAGCCCTCCTTTCGAGTGAAAGCCCTGTCCCTTCCCTTGTCCAAATATATGCAACATTGGCTCCTTTAGCCTCTAGACCCGCGCGCAGTGATACAAAAAAAAGAAGAAAATACAGTCATGAGGTTACATCGGCACATGACCATTCCTCAATTTGTCAGTTCTGCCACAGTCCTTCTGCCTTCGCAAACTCCTCCGCTGCTTCCGCCGTTCCAAAATAAAAGTCCCTGAGCTTGTAAGTCACCCTCAGCTTCGCTGGATATACAATGCCGCACTGCACCTTGCCAATGTACAGTGCCCTCTTCACCCGGTTGAAGGCAGCCCGCCTCCTCGCCAGCTCCACCGTAAAGTCCTGGTATACACATATACCAGTTCCAGCCCACTGCACCACCCGCTTCTGCTTGGCCCAGCTCAGGACCTTCTCCTTCACACTGTACTTACGGAAGCACAGAGTCACTGCCCTTGGCGGCTCACTCGCCTTTGGTACAGGCCTCCATGACCAATGAGCCCGATCCAGTTCATATCGGGTGGGGTCCTCCCCCTCCCCCAGTAGTTTTGCCAGCATCGCGGCAAAATACTCAGTCTGCTTTGGTCCTTCAACTCCTTCGGGCAGGCCCACGAACCTCAAATTCTGTCGCCTGGATCTGTTTTCCAGATCTTCCATTTTTCCTCGCAGATTCTTGTTCGTGTCCATCACCTTCCGCATCTCCTTCCCCATCGAGGCAAGTTGATCACCGTGCTGCAATACCATCTCCTCCAATTCCTTCAGCGCCTCCCCTTGTTCTCGCACCTCCGCCACTGCGCTTTCCACCGCCGTCTTCCCCGGGGAAACCGCCTCCTCCACCAGCACATTCAAAATCTCCCTCATCTCCTTCCTCACCATCTCCATACATTTCTCAATCTGCGCCAACAGCTTTTGGAATTCCGCGGCCATCACCTTAGTTAGTTCTTCAGTTGTAAGCACTGCGGCCTCCCCTGGTGCTCCAGCCTTCATTTTATTTGTTGACCTTGCGGTGACCTTTCCCCTCTCCAACGGACTTTCAGCCGCCTTTTTCACGGCGTTTTTTTGGTGTTTTTCGACATCCTTCTTCTCCTTGCGCTATCTCCCGACTTTTACTGCCGTCGCTGGCCCTAGGACCGGGCGTTACTCCCCGAAAATGCCGTTCCCGAACGGGAGCCTTTCAATGTGCAGCTGCCTCCCGCCCGCCGTCACCAGAAGTCCCGTTACTCCCCGAAAATACCGTTCCCGAACGGGAGCCTTCCAATGTGCGGCTGCCTCCCGCCCGCCGTCACCAGAAGTCCGGCTATGATACATTTTAAACATTACAAGGGACATTTATGTAACTTTTCATGAAACAATGTTAGATTCCTTCATATGTTAAATTCCTTCATAGCAATTCCTATTTTTTTAAATCTGAAACTGGAGTAACATTGATCTTCTGGATTCTGTCTATGCACTGAATTATAAAATGTATTGCATCAATTCTTAAATGTCCCAAATAAATCAATGAAGCAATCATTAAATCAATAAATTTGTAATCTATTATTCCCCCTTTTTGATTATTCTAAATAAAATAGAATAGATCAATTACAATAGTAAAAAGTAAAGCAAAGAACCATAAACATATTTGCAGTTTCCGATGAAAAATTAATAGTAAGCACCTTTCATATCTTGTAAAGGTATTACTATTTCCGGGCTTTTTTATGTTTTTGACATTCTTTTACAAATACATTTGATTGTCAGAAATACAAGGGGCTGCATTCTCCAAAAATGGGGCTATGTTCCCACGCCTGCATAAAAACACTGGTGTTTCACTCCAAACTTTCCTGAAAAAAATATACAGCAATTCACTTACCTGCAGGGGGCTGGCAGGGTCCCAGAGTGATTCTCGCAGCTTTAGCAGCAGATATGGGCCCCCATGCTTCCAGTTCCGAGTCCATTGTAATGATGTACACAGAACATATAGTGGTTTAACTATAAAGATGATTTATTAACAAGCACGCGGAAAAGATAACTAATGAACTATAATACAGATGATGGCTATTAAATGAATTCAGTGAATTCTCTTGGAGCTACTCTAAATGCGACTATTTTCTTGTACGACTTACTGCCAACTGGCGGGTGTCTTGAGTCACGTGATATATCACTAATGCCACCTGCTGGTCGGAGGTCGTACTCATAACTATATGCACTGATAGACAACTATATACATTGATGTTACATGCATATCATCACATCCCCCTTCCTTTGGAAATGTCAATGTTTACAAATGTGACTGTTCCTTAAACAACCTGATATGCATGATAACTTTAAACATATCTTGTACACGGTTTATTACAAGTTCAGTCTGTCAGGTTCACACCGTAATCTGGTTGATCTCCTGAGCGATGGCTGAATCGGTGATTGCGTTCCACCTTCATTTGTTGTTGGTGTTCCTGCTTGTTCCGTATTCACTGCTGCGGATGCTTCTCTGATTGCTGACTCTGCTGGGCGATCTGTGTCCTCCTCAAGTGTTTTGCAATGCATACCGGCTCTTCTGTTGGACTCAA
This sequence comes from Scyliorhinus torazame, assembly GCF_047496885.1. NCBI lineage: Eukaryota > Metazoa > Chordata > Chondrichthyes > Carcharhiniformes > Scyliorhinidae > Scyliorhinus > Scyliorhinus torazame. Next base: position 72,632,575 of record NC_092719.1, on the reverse strand, counting down.
CACAAAAGGACGTTGCACTTTTAACAGCGCTCTTCGGTTCCTCCACAAGACTGAACCATCCTCAGTAAGAACCAGAACGAATGTGAACCTGCCTGTTGCAATATCTTTGCAAGTCTTGACCATCCATTTGCATTGGAATCACAATCCTGTGCTGCCGCAGAAGAAGACCATTTGCTTCACTCAATTCTGACCGAACATCGGAGTAACGCTTAGGCCATCCTTCTCGGAGACATTTGATTACCTTTTGGAGGACTATGTCCTTGGCTGTTTCTGCCTTTATCAGGCACAACTTCTCATCAGAGACTGGAAGCGACGAGATTGACATGTCATTGTACATCCTCCTTAACCAGGTGTACCTCTTTGATGCCCGTGGATCAGGAAAGCTTGTCAGCTACAGCAAGGGGTTTGCCTGGTGTATAGATGACTTCAAAATCGTAGCGCCAGAACTTCAACATCATGCGTTGGATTCGCGGGGACATTTGACACAAATTGTTTTGCACAATGAACATAAGTGGCCTGTTATCAGTCTCTACAAGAAACGTTGGAAGCCCATATGTATAATCATGGAATTTTATTCCAAACCTGTGACCAACCTGGGGCATTCTTTTTTGATTTGCGCATACCTACGCTCCATTTCAGACATCGCTCTGGACACATATGCCACTGGCAGCCAGCTGTCGGCCTGGAACACATTCTGAGACGCATCGGTCGAAATTTTTGTCTTTTCGCCTGGTCAATAAACGCGAGGACTGCCGCTGTCGTCAGCGAGATACGCAAGGCTTGACACTCCTGCTCATGATTGGGAGACCATTGAAACACTGCATCTTTTTATATTGAGTCTCGCAGTTGGGACGTTTTGGAGGCCAGGTTGGGAATAAACTTGCCAACAACGTTGATCATCCACAGTATGTGTAAAATGGCTTTTTGTCTGTGGGCCATGGCATCGTCAGAATGGCCTTTATCTTTTCGTTATCCAGCTGCGCGCCTTGTGCTGAGAGCCCGTCCCCTAAAAAGGTGATGGTGTCAACCCCGATTTGACATTTTGTTTTATTGAGCTTGAGGCCACTTTATTTCCCCATTCTAGGGCTCTGAGAAGCCTTCTGTCATGCTCCTCTGGCGTGGATCCCCAGATTATAATATCATTGACATAAACACGGACGTCTGGTAACCCTCAACTATGTGCTCCATGGCACGATGGAAGATGTCAGACACCGAAATTATGCCGAACGGCATTCTCAGGAAGCAGTAGCGATAGGAGGGTGTGTTAAACGTGCACAGCCTTGTGCTCGTTTGTCCAGCTTCAGCTTCCAGAAACCTTGTGATGGGTCCAACTTGCTGAAGCACGTCGCTCCAGCCATCTCACATGCTTTTTCTTCCCTCTTTGGAATCGGCTAATGCTCCCTCTTTATGTTAAGGTTCAGGTCTTTGGGGTCCATGCACATCCTCAAGTAATTGTTCCTCTTTTTCACACACACCAGAGAGTCAACAAGTCGGTAGGTTCCTCTATGCGCCTGATGACTCCTAGAGCCGTCATTCTATGTAACTCGGCCTTCAGTTTATCCGTCAGTGTAGCCCAGGTACATGTCTCTGCACGTATACACCTCAGTGCATGCACGACTGGCTTCACATTCTCCTTCAACTGGATGCAGTATGTAAAAGGCAGCGTGCCAAAGCCTTGAAATGCCTCCGGAGAATTGTTTATGATGGATTCTATGTATGCATGTTGGTAGGGTGCCATGCCTTCTGCAGTGTACACCCGCTTAACGAGCCCAAGTTCTTCACACGTTTCCACTCCTATGAGTGATTTGCGCCCTATCTCCACTATGGAAAATGTGATCATGCACGTTCTGTCCTTGACAGTTACTGCAAGCTCACACTCTCCTAACGTTGTGATTTGATGATCATTACAGTCTTTCAGCAGTACTGTTCTTTGGACCATTTTTGGTTTGATTTTCAGTCATTTCAACGCTGGCAAAGTGATCCGATTGGCCCTCGCTCCTGTGTCGAGCTTGCATCTGATTAGTGTGCCAGTAACCATCAACGGAATCGTCCATGTATCCTCTATGGTCCTTGCAGCTGCATCACTGTGGCTGCAAATGGTGAGGAAACATTTGCTGCTTTGGCAGGTCGGACTATTCATGTCCTCTGTCAAAATCATGTTCACAGCAGCCAGGTTGTCGATGCATATCTCATTATTTGCACTAATTGGTCCTGTTTGGTCAACTGTTGGACTTGAGGACATCGCCTGGCGAAGTGACTCGTGCTGCCACACTTATAATAAATCTCTGCAAGCGCGGGACATCGTCGAGGCACATGTCGATTGCCGCATTGCTGGCACAAAATGGCGTATCCGGTTGGCCGCTAAAAATGGCTGCTTGTACTGAGACCATGTTTCTTTTTTAATTGTGTCACAGCATGCTCAAAATGGATGCCTGCATTGAGTCCATGTTTCTTTTTTTGACTATGTCACAGTGCTTATGGCTCTGGCGTTTTCTGCCCAATTGCCGCCAAAATGTTACAGGTTGAGCGCACTATTCTACTGTGCATTCACTTTTGTCTTCGCTGTCGAAGGCGGAGGTATTGTACATTTCTCGTGCTTGAGGACCTACTACCATGAGCAGCAACGCAATACGCTTCTTGTCAGGCTGTGCCTGCAGGCCAAGGACTGTAACACAGAGTCTAAATTGTTGCTTGAAGACACATCAATTTTCATCTACGTTACCCAAGACTTGAAGCTGGTGGGGTGCCTTCAAACCTTCCATCTCAAACTTCACAGTCTTTCATCGCATTGAGTTGCAGATGGACGTAGTTCACCAGGTCGGCAGAAGAATCTTCTCTTTTCATTCTTCGGCCTATTTCATTCTCCATTGTTATCAGTTGCTATTCTGCACCTCTGGTACCATGTTGTGTTCTGTGATATAACCATTGTTATGATGTACACAGAACATATAGTGGTTTGACTGTAAAGATGATTTATGAACAAGTACATGAAAAAGATAACTAATGGGCAGCACGGTTGTGCAGTGTACACTGCTAGTGTACACTGCTGCCTCATGGCAGGTTCAATCCCGGCTCTGGGTCACTGACTGTGTGGAGTTTGCACATTCTCCCCGTGTTTACGTGGGTTTCGCCCCCACAACCCAAAAATGTGCAGGGTAGGTGGATTGGACATGCCAAATTGCCTCTTAATTGGACGAAATTAATTGGATACTCTAAAATTTTAATTTTTTTTAAAGAAATAGGTAACTAATGAACTATAATACAGACAGTGGCTACTAAATGAATTCAGTGAATTCCCCTGGAGCTACTCTAAGTGCGATTAACTTCTTGTACGACTTACTAACAACTGGCAGGTGTCTTGAGGCACGTGATATATCACTAACGCCACCTGCTGGTCGGAGGTCGTACCGATAACTATGTGCACTGATAGACAACTATATACATTGATGTGTACATGCATATCAGCACAGTGTGTACAATCACTATATCCTATTTTCATTCCTTTAGGGTGATAATTTGTCAAACATACTGATCCTTCCTGATTAATAGTAGCTGGAAGATTAAACAGGGAGGATTCTGGTTCCAATTGTAATTGGGTTGCTACCACCATGAAAAGGTAGTCAATGAGTAGCCTGCAGATTTCGACAACTGAACCCTCCTTTTTAGGTAGACCCAAAATCTATTTCTTCCACATGTTTTGGCCCCTTCACGAACTTGGGAGGAATGGGCAGTAGTCTGAAAAATATACCATTCTGCTGTTTCAGAAGTATTAAAAGGAGTAGACACGAAGGGAATACCTTCTCCTGAGTGGGTAGGAATTGCAATACATACCCAACACTTGGAAACATTAATATCTTTGGCATATACCTTGGACATACAAACAAAAGTGTTGCCATTTGTCTCCTTGTGAGCTTCTGTGAGCTGACCATGGTCTGTTGATCTAAAAACACAACTAAAAATCACAATGGTAGCAAACTTTTCACAGGAATTAATCTTAACCATAATGAACTCTTTTAACATGAGAAGCGTGGATTATTAACAGTCTGAGTGTAGCCTCCTTATGCTTAAGGGAAGATAATCCTTCAGGTAGGAATAGTAAATATATCACATTAAGGTTTGGCTTATCCCAATCTCACACCAATACCAGCTTTCACAAAGCACCTTTATTTACTGTGTACATATTTGCTGTTAACGTTTGCGATATGCAGTATCTTAGCTTCATCAATATCATAATCCATCTGCTGCTTCTCATCACATCTGCTCAATTGGTCCAGGTTTTGTTTTCAATTATATCAATCTACTTTATGACTCTATGGCATAATTATTTGAGATCAGTCCTTTGAAGAGTGATGAGGAACCTACAGACCTACGTCATTCTGCTGCCTCCATCAGGCCTTTTGGACCGAAGAAACAGAGCTTTGTGCATGGGTATATACTTAAGCTATATCTGTAATATATCTTATAATACCACAGGCATATAATAAAACAAGAACAAATCCATTATTGTTGCTTGAACCAATTGGAATGAATTTCAAACATTTTCTGTGTCCTGAAAGTTTAGCATTTTTCCACCACTGCAAATACCCTCCTTATTCATCATTCACAGTGGGCATTTTATCCCAGTCTACCAACACCAGCAACCCATTCCTCATTAATGTGGCATGGTGGGCATTTCACCCAGTCTGTCTATCAACATCCTCCTCTATCCATTCTTAGGCCCCTGATCGATTCTGACCAGACAATCCAAACTTCCCTGGTTCCAGGTTACATTTACTTTCACCCACTTAGGCGTGCTTCATGTGTTTCAGCTTTGCTCACTTGCCTATCCCCTTATTCCCTTGCAACACTGCCCCCCAATTGAAATTCTCTTATCCAGGATTTGAAGTTCTTGGGAAAGGAACAATTATACATTTAGAAGTGGAACTGCATGTGCTGTTAAACATGGATCCATTATTATCTACTCCGCGCAAACTCCCTCTGTTGGTACATGTGTATATGGTAGCCTCAAGTGGACAAAATGCACAATGCAATTTTCAGAACACTACATCGGGTCATTTTAAGTGGTCCAGTTTTGATTGCTTTCCCTCTTGCATTATTTTTAGAAGTGTGGCCACTGCACTCCATAGATCCTCAATCTCATTCCTGCTCCTGCTCCCTGATTTGGTAATCAGTGGAGTGCTGCTGCATATCAGGACTGCCTGCTTTGAGTAGGAGAGAAGCCTCAGCAAACATAAGACTGGTAGTTCAATTGATTTGCCACGGACAGCTCCTGAATCATAAAAGTAAAAAAGCACAACCAGTATTTGGAAACCATCTGATCTACCGATCCTGGTGCTGACTTAGAATGAGTTAGTTTAACACACATGCTGCTGCCTGCAGTGACACTGTCTTGTCACTGATTCTGCTGCTTGTAATGCTTTCTTAGCTGTTCCCCTTAAACATTGACAATTGTAATGGCTGCAAGTTGATCTCTCACAAAAATATGTCTGTTATAACTCCCATGAGGACCTTGGGGAAACAATCATTGATCTCCCCGTGGGACAATTGGAATACGAGCTCCCTAGGCAGGGGGCGGAGGCCAACCACCTGGGACTCATTAAGGCAGGCGATAAAAGCAGGCCCAACTCAGGGCTTGATCAGATCTATCCTCCCAGCATGATCTGCATTGGGTGCAAGATGTTGTGCTCAGCATGCAATTGTAAATATAAAATGCCGTTGTTCGATAAATTGGATGCCTTTGATGTGGGGCTGGAGGATTGGAATCAATATGCAGAGAACATGTGATACTTCGTCCAAGAAAATGGTAAATTGGGGGAAGACCAATGAAACATTCTCCCTCTGACCGCCTGCGGGGCCCAGACGTTTGAATCATCAAAGGCCTGAGCTACCTAGCTGCACCGGGTTCCAGGTCGTTCGATGAACCAGCTGCAATTGTTTCAGATCACTATGACCCCAAACCATTTGTGATTACACAAAGGTACCAATTTCACAGGGCAATATGCTCCCCGAGTCGGTTACAGACTTTTAAACTCTTTAGCGGTGCTTGGCTGAGCACTGTGAATTCTCAGAAATGTGACGGGACAGACTCTTGTGCGGCATCAATAATTCGGCCACTCAGCAGAAGCTGTTAGCAGAACCTACACTGGATTTAAAGCGTGCCATTGAACTGTCACTCTGTCGCAAACATGTGGAGAAGGATGTACAGGAACTACAAAGGTCCATTAATTATGTTGTACAAAGCTTGGGTTTGTGCTCCCGTTCGGACTCCATATCGGTCACGGGACGGTGCAGGTCCGGCTAGAATTCCTCCTGCGGAGAGGCCACCAAGGCAGGTTCATGGCGGACGCTGTCACAACCTGATGGGATACCTCAACCGAGGGCGACGGTGAGAGACGGCTGCTGTACCACCATAGTGGTCGAAGGTCACGTGAGAGTCAGGGCCACCTGGTGCAGTGCAGGACGCACCACTCACGACAACAGCAGCGGTCACCCTGGACGAGGACACCCAGAACGACAACTATGACGATTCATTGATGCAGTTGCATTGTGCATTGTCTCCAAAGGTTTCACCGATTCCGTTTCTTTGCAGGTTAATGGACAGCCAGTACCAATGGAGATAGATATGAGAGCTACTGTCTTCATTGTGGACCTCTGCACGTTCCGACGGTTGCAAATGGGAATCATACCGCTGACCTTGTAGGATACCAAAGCTCGACTGGCCACTTACATAGGGGAACCATTAAAAATTGTGGGCACCACCGTGATGTCGTTGGCAAATGGACAGCAGGTTGACCACATGCCCATAGTGGTTGTACATGGTCCCAGTCCAAATTTACTGGGAAGAGACTGGTTGCGGGTCCTTCGAGTCGATTGGCAGCAAATCTTTCAGATGGGCTCCGGCAAGATTATGATGCATTGAATAAATATCTGGAGATTTTTCAGGAAGGACTGGACAGGATTAAGTGTACCAGAGCCCACATCTATGCCGATATTACTGCTCAGCCCTGGTACTTCCAGGCGTGGCTGGTTCCATATGCGTTACTTCCTAAGGTGGACGCGGGACTGTAATGGTTGCAAGATTTAGGAGTCACCTGACCCGTACAGTTTGTGGAATGGGCTTCGCCGGGGGTGCCAGTGATGAAATCTGATAAAGCCATCCAGTTGTGTGGGGACTTCATGCTTAGTGTTAACAGGGCTTCGTGATTGGACCGCCACCCAATGCCTCAGGTTGAAGATTGGCTCGACTGGCCAAAGCCTGTTCGTTTATAAAGCTTGATATGAGCCACGCATAACTACAAGTGGAGCTTGACCCGGATTCTAGAAAATCAGTCGCAATAATTACACATTGAGGATGTTTGAATACATCCACCTTCCATTTGGAGTTTCATCGGCCACGTAATATTTCAGAGAATGATGGAGGACATCTTAGAGGGCTTGCCAAAAGTGGATGTCTACGTAGATGACATTCCTATCCCTGATTCCATGGAGCAGGAGCATGTGGAATATCCCCAGGAGATGCGCTGCCATTTGGGCGCCCGACTAAAACAAAGCAAATGTATTTTCCGTGCCCAGACAGTTACTTTGGAGACTGCATGGATAGTGAGGGGCTGCATCCAGTTGAGGATAAAATCTGGGCTATAAATGGGGCCCCCACCCCATGGAATGACACTCCAGTCCTTTTTGGGCCTCGTTAATTATTATGGCACATTTATTGCAAACCTGGTCTTCCTATTGGCTCTGTTGGATGTGTTATTATGGAAAGATCAGAAATGGTGCTGTGGCGCATCCCAGGATGAGACTCGTGGTGGTGAAGAGGCGCCTATCTTCCAAATACCTCTTGACACACTATGACCTGATGAGAGTCCTAATTCGAATGTGCAATGCTTCCCCTTCTGTCATCAGGGCCGTGCTGGCCCATGTGTGGAGTGACAGCAAAGAACCCATTGCGTTTGCCTCGCGAACCTTGGCGGACGTCGAGTGCTGATGCGCACAAATTGAGAAGGAAGGTCTGGTGGTTTTCATTGGAATTAAGAAATTCCACTAATATGCGTATGGTCGGCATTTCCCTATCATAACCGACACTTTTTTCCAATTAAAGGGCAATTTAGCGTGGCCAATCCACCCAACTGCACATCTGTGCAAACCCCCCGTGGACAGCGACCTGGGACCGGGACCCAACCTGGGACCTCAGCGCCATAGGCAGTAGCGCTAACCACTGCACCACAGTGATGCAGTTTGCCATTTTTATGCGATGCAGTGGCATTCGGCACATCCGCACCGCGCCACGTCACCGTCCTCCAATGGACTGGCAGAGAGGGCGGTCCAAACTTTTAAATGAGTTTTGAAAAAGCTGTTGATGGGGTCTATGGACATGCGGTTGGCGCGCTTCTTATACAATTGCCGGACAATGCTGCATGTGACCAGCGGGATTTCTCCAACTGAACTCTTGATGGGGCAATGATGCCGGACTCACTTGAGTCTTCCTCTTGTGGCAACGGTCGAGCACAATCAAGGGTTGAAGGAGAGTCACTGCGGTTCGGGACGTTGAGGCAGGTGTTCCTGGCCGGGGACAGTTTATGTTCGGAATTGTGGCTATGGTGTGTTGTCGCTCCGGGGGGGTGGTACTGGACCAGACTGGCACAGTCTCATATTGGGTCAGAATCCATGGGAAAACCCTAAAGAAGCATGTGGATCATTTGACCAGGCATGAGGTCGCCTGTTGCAACGTTCCACTGGCGATAGTACCGCTCTCGCTACAGCGTGAGCTGACTCTTTGGTTGAGGGCCAAGGTATCTGGGTTGTCACGTCTGGCCCAGCAAGAATACTATGACTTGGGTAGCACGGTGGCACAGTGGTTAGCACTGCTGCCTCACGGCGCCGAAGTCCCAGGTTCGATCCCAGCTCTGGGTCACTGTCCTTGTGGAATTTGCACATTCTCCCAGTGTTTGCGTGGGTTTCGCCCCACAACCTAAAGATGTGCAGGTTGCCCCTTAATTGGAAAAAATGAATTGGGCACTCTAAATTTATTTTTTAGAAAGAATACTATGACTCAGGTTCCATGTAGTAGTCACCACTGTTGTATTACATTGTATATACTGCACAGCATACCAGGGTATTACGGTAAGGCCCTTGTACTACAGGTACGGGGTAGAGCCCTGTCTTCTGGCTCCGCCCAGTAGGCGGAGTATAAATGCGTGTGCTCTCCAAGCTGCAGCCATTTCAGCAGCAGCTGTAGGAGGCCACAGATAAAGCCTCGATTACTCGCTACTCTCGTCTCGTCGTAATTGATAGTGCATCAATTTATTACACAGAGATTTTACAAAGATGGATCTCCGCATCAAGCCGGATCGCCTGCAGCTGCATCCTCAAGCAGACAACGCCAAAAAGGACTTCCAACATTGGCTGGCTTGCTTTGAAGCATACATCGGATCTGCGACAGACCCAATCCCAGAAGCACAGAAGCTCCAGATTCTGTATACACGGCTGAGCTCCGATGTCTTTCCCCTCATTCAGGACGTGCCTACCAATGCAGAGGCCATGGCGCTACTGAAGGAGAACTACGCTCAGCAGACCAACAAGATCTACGCCAGGCACCTCCTGTCCATGCGGCTCCAACTTCCCGGTGAGTCTGTGGAGGTTTTCTGGCATGCCCTGCTCATCCTGGTGAGAGACTGTGTTTGCCAGGCCATTTCGGCCGCTGAACATTCTAACCTGCTAATGAGAGACTCGTTCATTATGGGCATAGGGTCTGACTACATACGCCAGCGCTTCTTAGAAGGGGCTACGCTTGACCTCGCGGCGACCAAGGAACTAGTGCTCTCGCTCACAGTCGCCTCGCGCAACGTACAGGTGATTGCCCCCGACCGCACGGTTCACCCCTCCTGGGCATCGTCGACCGCCCCAGCCAACCCTGCGCCGCGCGGCAGCCAACCAACCCCGGCGGACCCAGGTGCTACTTCTGCGGACAGACAAAACACCCCCAGCAGCGCTGCCCAGCGAGGAGCGCGATCTGCAAGGCCTGCGGCAAGAAAGGACATTTCACTGCAGTGTGCCAGGCCCGCTCAATCACCGCTATTGTCCCTGCACCCACTGTGTGTGGCCAGTGGGTGCCGCCACCTTCCTCGCCTCAGACCAGGTGTGGCCCATGGGCGCCGCCATCTTGCTCCCCTCACAACACGTGCAGCCCATGGGCGCTGCCATCTTCCCCGCCTCAGGACCCCTGCCCGTCGGGCACCTCATCAGGCTACTCATCACTTGCAACCACCGACGACCAGCCGCGTCTCGCCTCCGTCATGATCGACCAGCCCGACCGCACAACCTCGCGACCGCGACAACAAAGGTGAAGGTCGACGGGCATGAGATATCCTGCCTTCTGGACTCCGGGAGCACTGAGAGCTTCATCCACCCCGACACGGTAAGGCGCTGCTCCCTCGCGGTACACCCCATTATCCAAAGAATCTCCCTGGCCTCCGGATCCCACTCCGTGGCGATCCGGGGGTACTGCATCGCCACCCTCACCATCCAGGGCGTAGAGTTCAGCGGCTTCCGGCTCTACGTCCTCCCCAACCTCTGCGCTGCCTTGCCACTCGGCCTGGACTTCCAGTGCAATCTCCAGAGCCTAACTCTGAAATCTGGCGGGCCCCTACCCCTTACTGTATGTGGCCTCACGACCCTTAATGTCAACCCGCCTTCTCTGTTTGCAAACCTCACCCTGGATTGGAAACCGTCGCCACCAGGAGCAGATGGTACAGCGTCCAGGACAGGACCTTCATCTGGTCTGAGGTCCAGCGGCTGCTGCGGGAAGGTATCATCGAGGCCAGCAACAACCCCTGGAAAGCCCAAGTGGTAGTGGTGAAAACCGGGGAGAAAAACAGGATGGTCATTGACTACAGTCAGACCATCAATCGGTACACGCAGCCCGACGCGTACCCCCTCCCACGCATATCTGATATGGTCAATCAGATTGCACAGTACCGGGGCTTCTCGACAGTGGACCTGAAATCTTCCTACCACCAACTCCCCATTCGCAACCGCCCGTACACCGCGTTTGAAGCGGACAGCAGCCTTTACCATTTCCTTAGGTTCCCTTCGGCGTCACGAACGGGGTCTCGGTCTTCCAACGGGAGATGGACCGAATGGTTGACCGGTACAGCCTGCGGGCCACTTTCCCGTATCTGGATAACGTCACCATCTGTGGCCATGACCAGCAGGATCACGATGCTAACCTTTCCAAATTTCTCCACACCGCCAAACTCCTCAACCTAACCTACAACAAGGAGAAGTGCGTGTTCAGCACGAACCGATTAGCCATTTTCGGCTATGTGGTTCAGAACGGAGTTCTTGGGCCCAACCCCGATTGCATGCGCCCCTCATGGGTCTCCCCCTTCCCCACTGCCCCAAGGCCCTCAAACGATGCCCGGGGTTCTTTTCGTACTAAGCCCAGTGGGTCCCTCACACTGCGGACAAGGCCCGCCCACTCATCCACTCCACCGGTTTCCCACCGACGGCCGAAGCTCACCAGGCCTTCAACCGTATCAAGGCCGACATCGCCAAGGCCGCGATGCACGCAGTCGACGAGACGCTCCCCTTCCAAGTCGAGAGCGATGCATCAGATGTCGCTCTGGCCGCACCCTCAACCAGGCAGGCAGGCCCGTGGCATTCTTTTCCCGCACCCTCCATGCCTCCGAAATTTGGCAGTCCTCCGTCGAAAAGGAGGCCCAAGCTATCGTTGAAGCTGTGCGGCACTGGACGCGTAATGGCCAGCAAGAGATTCACTCTCCTCACAGACCAACGGTCGGTTGTCTTCATGTTGAACAACACACAGCGGGGTAAGATCAAAAATGATAAGATCTTGCGGTGGAGGATCGAGCTCTCCACCTTTAATTACGAGATTTTGTATCGCCCCGGTAAGCTCAACGAGCCCCCCGATGCCCTGTCCCGAGGTACATGTGCCAGCGCACAAGTGGACTGACTCCGGACCCTGTACAACGATCTCTGTCACCCAGGAGTCATCCGCTTTTATCACTTCATTAAAGCCCGCAATCTGCACTTCTCCATTGAGGAAGTCAGGGCTATCACCAGACACTGCCAGGTCTGTGCGGAGTGTAAACCGCACTTCTACCGGCCAGACCGTGCGTGCCTGGTGAAGGCCTCCCGCCCCTTTGAACGCCTCAGCGTGGACTTCAAAGGGCCCCTCCCCTCCACCGACCGCAACACTTATTTTCTCAATGTGGTGGACGAATATTCCAGATTCCCCTTTGCCATCCCATGCCCCGATATGACGTCTGCCACTGTCATCAAAGCCCTCAACACCATCTTCGCTCTGTTCGGTTTCCTCGCCTACGTCCACAGCGACCGGTGATCCTCATTTATGAGCGATGAGCTGCGCCAGTACCTGCTCAACAGGGGCATTGCCTCAAGCAGGTCGACCAGCTCCAACCCCTGGGGAAACGGGCAGGTGGAGCGGGAAAATGGGACAGCCTGGAAGGCCGTCCAGCTGGCCCTACGGTCCAGAAACATCCGGCCTCCCGCTGGCAGGAGGTCCTCCCCGACGCACTTCACTCCATTCGGTCGCTCCTGTGCATGGCAACTAACGAAACCCCACATGAACTTCTCTTTGCCTTCCCCAGGAAGTCCACCTTCCCCAGGAAGTCCACCTCCGGGGTTTCGCTCCCAACGTGGCTGACAGCTCCAGGAACTGTTCTCCTTTGCAAGCACGTGCGGCTCCACAAGGCGGACCCGTTGGTTGAGAGGGTACAGCTACTCCACGTAAACCCGCAGTATGCCTACGTAGCATACCCCGACGGTCGCCAAGACACAGTCTCCCTCAGGGACCTGGCACCAGCTGGGTCCCTTCCCCCAGCGCACCCACTACAGCCCCCGCACCAGGACAATACGTCCTCCCCTTGGTCCCACCCGGGGATGAAGAGGATGTCGACACGCTCCCGGAGTCACCGACGACCGAGCCGACGGCTGACTCGCCACCAGCACTGCGGCGCTCTCAACGACGGATCAAGGCGCCCGACCGTATAAATTTGTAACCTTCTCTGAAATTTTAATGACAACCTGTGTGTAAATAGTTTTCCACCACTCCCGCTGGATTCATTTCTAACAGGGGGTGAATGTGGGAGTCACCACTGTTGTATTATATTGTATATACTGCACTGCATACGAGGGTATTACGGTAAGGTCCCTGTACTACAGGTACAGGGGTAGATCCCTGCCTGCTGGCTCTGCCCAGTAGGTGGAGTATAAATGTGTGTGCTCTCTGAACTGCAGCCATTTCGGCAGCAGCTGTAGGAGGCCACACATCTCTGTGTAATAACGCCTCGATTACTCTCTACTCTCGTCGTAATTGATAGTGCATCATTCCGATATGACACAGAGGTATCCCGCTGGCAGATGACAGTGCGTCCAGCTCTGAGGCCCCTATCGTTATCTTCGGTGGTTGGCCAGGAAGTGGCGTGCAGCAACCCGTTACAATCCACCTGACCCAAATCCATTGCAAGTGTATGTTCAGCCACCGGCTAAGCGACGCAGAAGGCCTCCTCTGCCAGTGGCAGCTGATGGGGGACTTTCGAACTCTGGGGGGGGGGGAGGGGTGTCATAACCCCAAAGAGGACCATGAGGCAACAGTCATTGATCTCCCTGTGAGGCTCATCGAATATGAGCTCCCTAGGTAGGTGGTGGAGATCATTCACCTGGGGCTGGTTAAGCCAGTGGATAAGAGCAGGCCCAACTCAGGGCCTGAACAGATCTATCCTCCCAGCACAGTCTGCACTGGGAGTGAGATGTGGTACTCAGCCTGTAATTGTAAATATGTAAATAAATTCAACTTCATTCTCGACAGCTTCTTTGTGCATTATTATAATGTAAATTCTTGCAAACCTGTGTTTCTCGTCAACTGTCTAATTCTGTGACTTGTGCTGTGCCCCTATTGTCTTTGTGTGTCTCTGTGCGCGAGCGTGCCTCTTCCACTCTTGTGGCTTCAAAGGGCAAAATCGCACATAACGGAAGCCTCTGACCAACAACAATTTACATTGCACCATCACTGTCGTGCCACCAAACAAAATCTGGCACCGACCAATGTCAGCAGATTTTAGGCAGGTGACTAAAATACTGGTCAAGAAGATAGTTTTTGAACAGTGCCTTATAGGAGGAGGAGGAAAGATTTAGGGACTGTTTAGTGTCTAGGCGACTGAAGGCGCAACTGCATGTCAGCACAAACCACTTCTTCTCGGGCCAGGTCAAAGCACCATCAGCTCAGGCCTCAACCTCTGGATTAACTAATATGCAACTTCCCTCCAATGCTCCAATGTAGTCAATACGCAGGCATTCCATTATGAGGAGTGTTCCTTTAAACATGACAGGCCTATTGTGGATTACAAACACGAGCAAAATGGTTTCACTAGAGAAATAATTATCTTTTCCATTTTAAAGAGGAATTGTTCACCTTAACAAAATAACTCGTGGCTCAGTGATATATTGGTTTGCTTATCTCAAGAATGTCAGAAAGTTTGAACAGTCTGAACATTTAATCAAAAAATCAAGTGTTTATAATAGTCTGGTTTTAATCTGATTGTTGAGATATTAAAGTTCCAGCACATTCATCTTACATAAGGAAGGCAATTTTCTAGCTCTTCAGGATTTTATTAAAAACATTATCCAGCATATTCAACAGAGACTGTTGGTAATATTATGTCAGTGATGATTTGCAACACAAATTATTTTGCATCAATTTTTTTCTGTCAGAAAACCAGGATATGGAATGATTCTCAGAAGAAAAACAGGGGCCACAATTATTCACTTAATCAACAATGAGAATTTAGAAAGCATTTGATCTCATATTTTTAATAGGTCCATGAAATGGCAACTTGGGGTATCCTTACTCTTGAGTTATAAACCAAACACGACTGTTAAAGTAGAATTTTTAAAAATTGTTTGATATTTTCTGGATTAAAAATATCCAATTTATTCTGAATATTTTGAACATTTTTCTGCACTAGATATTTGAAAAGGGTTAAGGAAATATTATGAATGCTTAACTACTCTTTAAATAAAATAGTAATGTTTCGATCAAGAGACAAAGCAGACTGTGGAAACTGCCTAGGAATATCCCTACTGTCCGTCGCCAGGAAGATCATCGCCTAAATCCTCGCTCGCGCCTTCTCCCACTCTGAAGAAATCCTTCCAGAAAGCCAGTGTAGCTTCCCACCAAACAGTGGAACAGCGGACATGATTTTCACTGCTCAGCACCTTCAAGAGAAATGCCAGGAGCAACATCAATCACTCTACATGACCTTTGTCGATCTGACTGATGCACCATCAATAATGGACGACGAGTGATAGACGTAACAGAGGCTTGATGCATGATCAATTGCACAAAGACTAAGGTTGGGTACAACTGTGGCTTTATTGCAGTCAGATGCGTGGCCTCCTGCTGCAGCTGGCGAAATGGCAGCTAAATGGAGGACACATATTTATACTCCTCCTACTGGGCGGAGGGGCTACCGGCGAAACTGTAGTACAGGTCCTACCTTACATCCCCTAATACAGGTATACAGTGGTTCACCACATTCACCCCCTGTTAAAAATGAGTCCGGCGGGGGTGGTGTGGAACTATATACAGTGTTGAACATTATTTACAGTGTCATAGAAACAACATGAAGAGAGAGAAAAAAAATTGTCCATTTTGAAGGTCCAGTTAAAGGTTCAATCTGTCTGGAGCCTTGACATTCCGCTGGGAGTGGCGTAACGGTGGCGGTGACGGCGGTGCTGGCCTGCTGTTAGATGACTCCGGGAGCTGTTTTTGAAAACTCACCACTATTCTTAGAATTCCCCCGCTACCAAAAAGGGCCGACATTCTAAATGGTGATCAGGGATTCTCACTCCCCGACTCCGATGCAGGCTTCAGTGGGTGCTATTCTGGTCAAACTATGTTTTCAAGTTATCACCCGGTATAACCCATATCTTCACTGAAGATTTCATCTACTTACCACTTAGTAGCATTGATCCTGGGTCCCGCATTGCTAAGTAAGTAAAGTGGACTTTGGAATAACCACTTTTTCAGGTTAAATTAAGTTATTTTATTATATTTTTTCTTTTAAAAGCTGCAATTACTTTCTTTAAAGAAAGGAAAAAGTTCTTGCTTCTGGATCCTTCTGGTTGGTTGAAGGGATCTTCAGGCCCACCTTGACAATCAATCTTCTTTAAAGTCTGGTCTTCTTTAGATGTATTCACTGGTTAGCTCGGTTGCTGTGTCCTATCTTTCCCATGTACCGAGCTGTGAGAGCTGGCTCTGCTGGCTATCTCTGAGCTGACTCTGCCTCCTCTTTAAATTCTAGTCTTCCTTAGATGTATTAGCTGTTTTAGCTCAGCTACTCTGCCCTGCCCCTTTCCCATGGCCGAGCTGACTGTAATCTGACTCTGAGCTGCTTGCTCCTTCTCTGCTTCTCTCTCTCTCCCTCGGAGTTCTGGTTCTGTGTAGTTCCTGCTCTGGTTTCTGGGTTTATATACTTTTTCTAACGGTTATTACGTTTTTATGACGTTATTGTAAAGTAACATTTTTCACTTTGATTGTAAAAAGTATCTTTGATCTAAACCTTCTAATCCAACTAAGTATTCATTTTGACATGACCTCAGCTCATAGATCTGATTACATTGTTTCCTTTGTGATGTTCAAAATGCTTTTACTTCAAGAGGTGTTACTTTTAATTCCTGTCATTTCTATAGTTTAATTTTCCAATTGTGTCCTCAGCTCATAATTTTGACTTTGATTTTGGCTTTGAATTATGCTTCTCGTAGACTGATAGTCTCCAGTTTTCTTTAATTTACCTGGTATTAGCAAAATTTCACACCTAGAATTCTCACCAAATTCAACTGGACCTCATCCTTTCCAGATGCTTACGAAGATAGTTAATTTCAACGAAGGTGTGAAACATTGCTTTTAGCTGTATGCTAAAAATCCACTTGGGTTATAACTTCAAAGGTTTACATTTATCACCTGGCTCAACTGAAACCATCATCCATGCTTTTCCAGATGCTTACTAAGATAGTTACTTTCAATGAAGCTGTGAGCCATTGTTTTTGGCTTCATTCAAAATCCTGTGTGTTTTGTTTGCTATGCTTGCTTGATCAAGGCTACCTGCATTTTACAATCCTTCCCTGGCAGCTGCTGTTAACGCTTTGTGGGATCTTGCCCTGTATTCTCTCATGTTTCTCTCAGACCAGATATTGCCAGACTTCCATGTTTCAAATGACACATTTTTCCATATTTTCAATAACAGAGCGTGCCGAAATCTTCATCATCCTCTTGCGTGGGCAGGGGAAGGAGGGATGGGCCTGGTGGGGACAATGATGGAAGCGCCGGGGAAGGGGAGGATGGTGCCGGGTCGGGGGAGGAACCTGACGGTGCCAGGTCCCTGAGGGAGACCGTATCTTGGCGGCCGTCGGGGTATGCAACGTAGGCATACTGGGGGTTGGCGTGGAGCAAGAGTACCTTATCCACCAAGGGGTCCGCCTTGTGGAGTCGGACGTGCCTACAGAGCAGGACCAGTCCTGGAGCTGTGAGCCAAGTCAGGAGCGACACCCCGGATGTGGACTTCCTGGGGAAGGTAAAAAGACGTTCATGGGGTGTGTTATTCGTAGCGGTGCACAGTAGTGACCGAATGGAGTGCAGTGCATCAGGGAGGACCTCCTGCCAGCGAGAGGCTGGAAGGTTCCTGGACCGTAGGGCCAGCTGGACTGCCCTCCAAACCGTCCCGTTCTCCCTTTCTATCTGTCCGTTTCCCCGGGGGTTGTAGCTGGTCGTCCTGCTGGAGGCTGTGCCCCTGCTGAGCAGGAACTGACGCAGTTCATCACTCATGAATGAGGATCCCCTGTCACTGTGGATGTAGGCGGGGAAACCGTACAGAGCGAAGATTGTGTTGAGGGACTTGGTGACGGTGGCAGACGTCATATCCGGGCATGGGATGGCGACGGGGAACCTGGTGCACTCATCGACCACACTGAGAATATACGTGTTATGGTTGGTGGAGGGGAGGGGCCCTTTGAAATCCACACTGAGGCGTTGAAAGGGGCGGGAGGCCTTCACCAGGCGCGCACGGTCCGGCCGGTAGAAGTGTGGCTTGCACTCCGCACAGACCTGGCAGTCCCTGGTGATTGTCCATACCATCTCGACGGAGTAGGGCAGGTTGCGAGCCTAGATGAGATGGTACAGTCGTGTGACCCCCGGGTGACAAAGGCTGTCGTGTAGGGCCCAGAGTTGGTCTACTTGTGCGCTGGCACATGCACCTCGGGAGAGGGCGCCTGGCGGCTCGTTGAGATTGCCGGGGTGACACAAAATCTCGTAATTATAGGCGGAGAGCTCGATTCTCCACCGCAAGATTTTATTATTTTTGATCTTGCCCCGCTGCGTGTTGTTGAACATGAAGGCTACCGAGTGAGGAGAGTGAATCTCCTGCTGGCCAGGTAATGCCTCCAATGCCGCACAGCTTCAATGATAGCCTGGGCCTCTTTTTCGACGGATGAGTGCCGAATTTCAGAGGCATGAAGGGTGCGGGAAAAGAATGCCACCGGTCTGCCTGCCTGATTGAGGATGGCAGCCAGTGCGACATCTGATGCGTCGCTTTCTACTTGAAAGGGCAGTGACTCGTCTACCCTGTATGCATCCCTGTCTTGGTTATATCAGCTCTGATATGGGCGAAGGCCTGTTGTGCCTCGGCCGTGAGGGGGAACTGGGTGGACTGTATGAGTGGACGGGACTTGTCCGCATATTTTGGGACCCACTGAGCGTAGTACGAAAAGAACCCCAGGCAGCGTTTGAGGGCCTTGGGGCAGTGGGGGAGGGGAAGCCCCATGAGGGGGTGCATGCGGTCGGGATCGGGCCCCAGAACTCCATTCTGGACCACATAGCCGAGGATGGCTAAGCGGGTCGTACTGAACACACACTTCTCTTTGTTATCAGTAAGATTGAGGAGAGTGGCGGTGCGGATAACTTTAGCGAGTTTGGCATCGTGGTCCTGCTGATCATGGCCGCAGATGGTGACATTGTCTAGGTACGGGAACGTGGCCCGCAAACCGTACCAGTCGACCATTCGGTCCATCTCCCTTTGGAAGACCGAGACCCCATTAGTGACGCCAAAGGGAACCCTAAGAAAATGGTAGAGACGTCCGTCCGCCTCGAAGGCAGTGTATGGGCGGGCGGATTTACGAACGGGGAGCTGGTGGTAGGCAGATTTTAGGTCAATCGTTGAGAAGACCCGGTACTGCGCAATCTGATTGACCATATCAGATATGCGAGGGAGGGGATCCGTCGAGCTGCGTGTACCGATTGATGGTCTGGCTGTTCGGTGTTTCTCCCCAGTTTTAACGCCTACCACTTGGGCTCTCCAGGGTCTGTTGCTGGCCTCGATGACACCCTCCCGAAGCAACTGCTGGACCTCGGACCTGATGAAGGTCTTGTCCTGGGTGCTGTACCGTCTGCTCCGGGCTTTCAATCTGAAGTAAGAGGGAGAGGGGGTCGACATTTAGGGTCGTGAGGCCGCACACCGTGAGGGGTGGAAGGGGCCTGCCGAATTTGAGAGTGAGGCTCTGGAGATTGCACTGAAAATCCAGGCCTAGCAATAGTGCAGCGCAGAGGTTAGGAAGGACGTAGAGGCGAAAGCTGCTGAACTCTACGCCCTGGACTGTGAGAGTGACTGTGCAGAACCCTCGGATCGGGACAGAAAGGGACCCGGAGGCCAGGGAGATCCGTTGATTGGCAGGGTGGACCACAAGGGAGCAGCGCCTTACCGTATCCGGGTGGATGAAGCTTTCGGTGCTCCCGGAGTCCAGCAGGCAAGAGGTCACGTGGCCGTTGATTTTCACCATTGTCGAAGCGGTGGCCAGGTTGTGTGGACGAGACTGGTCCAGCGTCATTGAGGCGAGCTGCGGGTGATCGTCACTGTTTTCAGACGAAGAGCGTTGGGGGCCCAGGTCGTGGAAGGTCTTTGGCGTCCATGGCCCGTGGGGAAGGCAAGATGGCGGTGGCTGGAGATCCCGCGAGGCGCAGGTTGCAGGGGTGGGACAAAATGGCGGTGCCCATGGGCCGCACATTGGTGGAGCAGGACAAGCTGGCGAGGGCCATGGGTCGCACGTGGACTGAGGGGGAGAAGATGGCGGCGCCCGCTGGCCGCGCGTGGCCCCGGGAGGTGAAGATGGCAGCGCCCACTGGCGCTGTGCTCCATGTGGGTGAAGAGAGTGGCGCCCATTGTGCCCTTGGCAGGGCGGAGTGGGCAATAGCGGCGACTGCGCGGGCCTGGCACACTGCGGCGAAGTGGCCCTTTTTGCCGCAAACCTTGCAGATGGCAGCGAGGGCCGGGCAGCGTTGGTGAGGGTGCTTCTGCTGACCGCAGAAATAGTATCGGGGACCCCCGGGGTATGCGGTTCTGCGTGTGGTGCAGGCGTATTGGCTAGGCAGGGCCCCAGCTGAGGCGGTCGTTTGCGGGGTCCAGGAGGGATAGGAGGGGTGGGCCACACGGCTGGCGGGGTAGGCCTGAAAAGTACGGGAGCCGACCGTCATGGAGAGCGCTAATTTTCTTGTCTCCGCTAGGTCGAGTGTGGCCCCTTCCCGCAATCGTTGTCGGATGAGGTCTGACCCAATCCCCATTACGAAAGCATCGCGCATGAGGAGATTAGAATGTTCGGCGTCCGTAATGGCCTGACAGTCACAGTCCCGGATGAGTGGGATTAGGGCCCACCAGAAGTGTTCGATAGACTCACCAGGGTGTTGAGAGCAAGTGGCGAATACATGCCTGGCGAAGAGTCTGTTCGCTTTCTGCGCGTAGTTCTCTTTGAGGAGTGCCATAGCTTCCGCGTAAGTCGGGGCGCCCTGGATCAGCAGGAACACGCTTGAGCTCAACCTGGGATACAGGAGCTGTATCTTCTGAGCCTCCGTCGGTGAGGTGGTCGCTGAGTTAATGTAGGCCTCAAAGCAAGCTAGCCAGTGATTAAAGTCTTTTCTGGCGTCGGTCGATTGCGGATCCAGCTGCAGGCGATCTGGTTTGATACGGATGTCCATCCTGTAGAAAATCTGACTGCAATAAATTGATGCACGATTAATTGCACAAAGACTAAGGTTCGGTACAATTGTGGCTTTATTGCAGTCAGATGCGTGGCCTCCTGCTGCGGCTGGCGAAATGGCAGCTAAATGGAGGACATGCATATTTATACTCCTCCTACTGGGTGGAGCCAGCCGGCAGGGGCTACCGGCGAACCTGTAGTACAGGTCCTACCTTACATCCCCTAATACAGGTGTACAGTGGTCCACCACAAGGCTACTGAACAGGCTAATACACAAGGCTAATACACTGAACAGCAAACCTCCTGCCTCTGGACCCGAACTGGGTCCGGAGGCAGAGACTTTCCACTTTTATACAGAAACCTGAGAGCAGGAGCCAGGCGGAGCCAGCCTGGACAAGCCCAGGCATGTACAATACAACACCATGCATATAATACAATAACGTGGTTTACCACATTCACCCTCTGTTTAAAAAAAGTCCGGCGGGGGTGAAGTGGTCTTAAAGATCAAGTCTGTCGGGGGCCTTGACCTTCCACTGTGACGGCCTCAGTCCTGGCAGTTAAGTAATAGGTTAAGAGACATTGCAATTTGTTGTCTCATTTATGTTAAGTATCCATTAATTGACACTGATATGTAAAGGAGCTTCAGGTGGCCTCTTTCAGGTGATGTATAGTTAGAGTTTTGTGCAAAAGCTGTTGGAATGAAATAAATATGTGTTTGTGAAAAAGGGACAGGACTTTAGACTCTTTATATCACAGCAACTAAAATGTCTAACAATTTGTAGCAGAGGATGGTTGCTGTGTAAATGTGAAGGGTTGAAAGATACAACTTTTCCAGATCAAACCAAGGACTGAGTGAGAAAAAAAAAGGGATACATGGCTGATCCGAGGATAAAGATGGCTGGATATGACTATCCTCCCTTATTTTCTGAAAGGGAATCGTACGACCAATGGAGAAGTGCAGTAGTTAGGTGGACTAAAGTAACTGCTTTGGGAAAGAGAAAACAAGGTATGGCATTGGCTCTTTCTCTACCATATGGCAGTAAAATCCGAAACAAAGTGCTTTCTGAGCTGGAATTGGAAGAGTTAGACTCAGAAGAAGGTCTGGAGACTTTACTACATTATATGGATAAGATTTATAAGAAAGATGACTTGTTAAGTGCGTATGAAGCATCGTCGGATTTTGATACGTTCTGGAAAATAGAGGAATTCTCCATGGAAGACTATACAATGGAATTTGGCAGACTATATAAAAGGCTGCAGAAACACATCCTGGAATTTCCACAGTCTGTGTTGGCCTTTAAATTACTTGACTGTGCTAGAGTGAGCAGCATGGATAGGCTCCTGGTTTTGACAGGAGTTCAGTTTACTGATAAGGATACCTTATTCGAACAGCTGACAAAAGGTTTACAAAAGTTTCTGGGAAAACATTCGATTCCGATGGCTCTGATGACCCAAATAGGACAGCCTGCAATAAGGCAGAATATGGAAGAAACACTACTAACAGGATGGCGAAATCGTATGGCTACGAACAGGGCTCAAGTCTATAGAAGGAGACCGAGACAAAGAAATTATGAAGACAGAAACCCAGTTAGAACCTACAATAGGAAGATGAACCCGAGAAATGCACGGGGCATGATAAATCGATGTTTTCGATGTGACTCTCAATACCATTATGCTTTCAACTGTCCAACTCGTTATGATAGAGTGTTTAAAGTGACACATGACACGGAAGAGTCAGAAGAGGAAAAAGATAGTGACCAGAAAGAAGGCATTGTCCTGTTGACAAGCAGTTTTACGCCGGTAATGAGGGTGTTGGTTGCAGAATCGTTCAATTGTGCTGTATTGGACAGTGGCTGCACATCTACTGTGTGTGGAATTGACTGGTTAAAATGTTACCTGGACTCTTTGAATGCTGAAAATCGTAACAAGGTTAAGGAATTTGAAAGTTCCACAAGTTTCAGGTTTGGGGATGATAATATTCTGAAGTCGCTGAAAAGAGTGGTGAGCCCTTGCAATATTGCTGGAGTGAATCATTTCATTAGCACGGATGTTTTATCAAGTGAGATACCTTTGCTTCTGAGCAGACCGTCGATGAAGAAAGCACACATGAAACTGGATATGGAACAGGATAAGGCAACAGTTTTTGGAAAGACAGTGGACTTACAATTTACACAGTCGGGGCACTATTGTATTCCATTACTGACAAATAATATTTCAAGTAGAGTGGTTAAGGATGTGTTAATGACAGTTGAAAATGGGGCTTTAGCTGATAAAAAGCTTGTGGGATTAAAACTGCATAGGCAATTTGCACATCCGTCTCCTCGGAGGCTGAAAAATTTATTAAAGGATGCAGGGGTAAGGGATGACGACTATACTAAACTGATAGAACAGGTTAGTGACCGCTGTGAAGTTTGTAGGAAGTACAGAAGGACACCAGCACGACCGATAGTAACCCTACCTTTGGCCAGGGATTTTAACGACATTGAGGCCATGGACCTTAAGATCTGGGATAAAGCAAATAATATATTTATTTTGCATTTTGTAGATTTAGCAACCAGATTTAGTCAATCAACGATTGTACGAAGTAAAGAAAAGAGAGTAATTCTGGATCAACTCGTGGAAAAATGGATAGTGACAGGAATGGGTCCACCGGCAAAATTCCTTACGGACAATGGGGGAGAATTTGCTAATGATGAGTTTAGGGATATGTGTGAAAACATGAATATCAGAGTTATGAATATGGCTGCAGGAAGCCCATTTAGTAATGGTGTCTGTGAAAGAAATCATGCTGTCATCGATGACGTGCTTCGGAAAATTTTGGCAGATCGACCAAATTGCAGGCTAAATTCAGCTTTAGCGTGGGCAGTATATGCAAAGAATTCATTGCAGATGGTTGGGGGCTATAGTCCATATCAATTAGTGTTTGGTAGAAATCCTAAAATTCTGTCCATTTTGGATGACTAGCCTCCAGCTTGGGAGGGGACTACAATTAGCTCTGGTTTTGCTGTACATTTAAATGCATTACATAACAGTAGAAAAGCTTTTTTGGAAGCAGAAGTCTGAAAGAATTCGCAGAGCTTTAAGACATAACGTACGGCCATCAGATTCCGTTTTTCAGCAAGGAGGCATGGTATATTATAAGAGAGACAATTCTAATGAATGGAAAAGCCCAGGGAAGATCATAGGCATAGATGGCAAAACAATTATTTTGCAACATGGTAATCAAACTGTTAGGGTACATTCATCAAGGATAATGGGTACAGATTACAAATTTTCAAATTTAGACAGAGCAGACCGACATGACGAGGAACCACAGTCATCTGGTACGCATGTGTTACAGAACTATGAGGACCAATTAACTGATATAGACAGGGTTTCTGTGGAGGAACACAACACTTCTGATGAATTAGAACAGGCCTTTTTTCCGAAAGGGCAACTGCCAAAAGTTGGTACAAAAGTGACATACTTGCCTGAAGGGTCTAGTCAATGGAAGGATGCAACTGTTATTAGTAGAGCAGGGAAGGCCACTGGAAAGTAAAAACATTGGTTGAATGTACATCATTCAGGGGAACGAGTCAAGACAATGGATTGGGAAAATGAAGTTCAAAAATGGAGGGCACAGAAACGCAGTGCCAGTTCAGATAGTACATCGGATAGTGAACAGGTCCGCAGGAAAATGTCGAGAACTATTGAAAGGACATCCCACAGCAGAAGGGAAAGATCAAGCAGTAGCAGTACAGAACGAGATACCAGGTGGGAGAGGGGACGCAGTATTTCAAGATCTCGGAACATGAGTAAGACTACAAATACTAATAGGAGTAGAAGCCCACATGCACGTGAAAATTTTGGTGGCTTCAAATAAATTAGATGAAAACGTTAGCAAAGAAGCTAAACAGCAAGAATTGCATCGTTGAAGTGAATTTGGGGTATACACGGAAGTACTGGATAGGGGACAAAGAGCTCTATCCCACAGATGGATTTGCACGGAAAAGCTTCTTCCGGATGGAACTTATAAGGCAAAGGCCAGGCTTGTGGCAAGGGGATTTGAAGAAAACTTAGAAGATCAGGATTTAAGGGTAGATACACCTACAGCAGGAAAGGTTATTGTAAAGATCTTCTTGGCTCTATTAGCCGCAAAGTCATGGGAATGCAAATGTATAGATATAAAAGCTGTCTTTTTGCAGGGGCATCAGCTCCAGAGAGACATTTTTCTCCGCCCTCCTAAAGAAGCAGCTAACACAGAAGGTGTACTCTGGAAGTTGAACAAATGTGTATATGGATTAAATGATGCATCTAGAGTCTGGTATTTTTCGGTAAGGTCTGTTTTGTTAAAGTTAGGCTGTTGCCAGTTGAAAGCAGTTCCTGCAATGTTTTACTGGCATATACAGGAAATCTTTCTGGCATTTTTATGATGTATGTTGATGATTTTTTTGTGGGGTGGGACTAGTGATTTTGAAGCTATTGTAATCTCTGGTTTGAGAAAAGAATTCAGGGTTGGAATTCAGGCTTCCGGTGCATTTAAATATATTGGACTGGAAATTGGACAGACTAAGTGAGGGGCAACTTTACATCAGCAATCTTATTTGGAAAGCATCAGCCCAATAGCAATTAGTTGTGGCCGAGTTTCACAAAAAGACGCAATGGTTTCAAAGATAGAAAAAGAGCAACTGCGAAGTTTAATTGGGCAACTGAACTGATTAGGTAGACAGACTAGACCGGATATGAGTGTTTGTGTCTTAGAGTTGAGTACAAAAATGAATGATCCCAAAGTGGAAGACATTATAAGAGCAAATAAAGCGTTGGCCAAACTAAAAATGCAGGAGTGTGTTTTGATGTTCCCGGTTTTAGGTGACCTTAGGCACTTGAAACTCATAGTTTATAGTGATGCATCTTATGCAAATTTATGTGATGGGGTTTCAAGTGCAGGAGGTATTATAATTTTCCTTTTGAGGAACAATGGTAAATGTTGCCCGTTTGTGTGGGAAACAAAGAAAATAGGGAGAGTGGTGAAAAGCACTTGGCTGCTGAGACGTTAAACCATGTAGAGGCGGTGGATATGGCCTTTTATAGAAGTATGATATTGACAGAAATTTTGGCATTTTGGGATTTGGGTAATATACCTATTGACAGTCACATTGGCAATAAATCCCTGTGGGAAAATGTGCACTCTACAAAAAGTGTCAATGAAAAGAGGTTACAGATAGACATCGCAAGTTTGAAGCAGATGTTGGACAGAGGGGAAAGAACAAAAATTAAATGGGTCGACCTGCATGTCCGGGAGCGACATGTTTTTTTTTTCTTTACCCAGATGTTGAGTCGGCGAAGGGAGGGGACGGTGTGCGGGTGGAGGTGGTGTTGCTTGTCGCCGGTGGGCCTGCGGGTGTCAGTTCGTGAGGGAGGTGGGTGGAGATGGGGGAAGGTGGTGTAGGGTGGGGGGGTGGTGGTGATGGTCGCCGGGGAGCCTGCAGGAGCCAAATCCCGAAGGGAGACCGTGTCCTGCCGCCCGTCGTGGTGTGTCATGTAGGCATATTGGGGGTTTGCATGGAGCAGCAGGACCTTCTCGACAAGGGGGGTGGTTTTATGGCTCCTCACATTCTGGCGGAGAATGACGTGCCCCGGGACTGTCAGCCAGGACGGAAGTGAGACCACGGAGGTGGACTTCCTGGGGAAGGCAAATATCATGAAGAATATCGTTAGTGGCTGTACAGAGGAGCGACCGGATGGATTGGAGCGCATCGGGGAGGACTTCCTGCCAGCAGGAGACTGGGAGGCTTTTCGACCATAGGGCCAGGAGGACGGCCTTCCAGACCGTCGTGCTCTCCCTCTCCACCTGTCTGTTTCCCCGGGGGTTATAGCTGGTCGTCCTGCTGGAGGCGATGCCTTTGCTGAGCAGGAACTGACCGCAACTTGTCGCTCATAAAGGAAGAGCCCCGATCACTGTTGATGTAGGCAGGGAACCTGTACAGGGTGAAAAGACTGTGCAGAGCCTTGATAATGGAGGCAGAGGTCATGTCAGCGCAGGGGATGGCGAAGGGGAATCTGGAGTACTCGTCAGCGATGTTGAGGAAGTACACGTTACGGTCGGTGGAGGGGAGGGGCCCTTTGAAGTCCATGCTGAGGCGCTTGTCATGATATCCACATCAGCATATGGTGCAATCACACACACACTGATGGACAGGCAGTTGGACCAACCAGCACACACATAACATCGCAGCCAATCACCAGTGAGAGCACACAAACTATAAAACAGGGAACACCACAGTTCCCGCACATTCTACCAGGAGATAGCTCAGAGCACAGAGCTCACAGTGTGCCACTCAGCCACAGACCATGTGCTGAGTGCCTCACTAAGATAGTGATAGGGCTGGGTCCACAGGTTAGCTGGTGAAGCACGTACCCAAGCTAGTAGTTAGTTGTTACCATTGATTAGACAATAAAACAGAGTTGTACCATCTACAGCCGTGTTGGATCATTTGTGCATCGGAACACCCAACACGACATGATACCAGTAGTGGACGCAAACCAGCGACTGTGAGATCTACCTGCACCCTCTCAGAAATCCGCCATCCTGCTCCATGGAAAACATCAGCCCGCCGCAGCCGCTCCGAATCGCAGGTAATCTCGGTGTAAACTGGAAGCTGTTTAAACAGCACTTCCAGCTCTTCCTCAAAGCCACAGACAGGGAGAATGCATCGGACACCAGGAAGATCGCCCTCCTCCTCTCCACGGCGGGGCAACACGCCATCCACATCTATAACTCCCTGCCATTCGCGGAAGGCGAGGACAAAACAAAATATAAGACGGTGCTTCTGAAGTTCGATGAACACTTCAGCGTGGAAGTCAATGAGAGCTTCGAGAGGTACCTATTCCAGCAGCGCCTGCAGGGTAAGGATGAGCCTTTCCAATCTTACTTAACACACCTCCGTATCCTCGCGCAGTCCTGCGGCTATGGGGCCACCTCCGACTCCATGATACGGGATCAGATAGTTTTTGGGGTCATCTCGGATACCCTACGCCAGCAGCTCCTTAAAATAAAGCGCCTCACCCTAGCGACTGCCATCGAGACCTGCGTCCTCCATGAGAACGCGACCAGCCGGTACTCCCAAATCCAGGCGGCCGAAACGGCACGGCATGGGTCCCACGAGGCAGAGCGGGTCCAGTCCATCGAGTTCCTCCCAGCCCACGGCTCGGACGGGGCGGCCATTTAGCGCGCTTTCCGAGGCCTCCCGCGCTTGTACGCGCCAAAAGAGGGGACGTTGACGCAGACGAACGTGATGCGCAGGCGCACTCTACGCAGGACCGCACCACGCATGCGCGGTGGCGCAACGAACGCCATGACGCCACGACGTGCGGCAACTGTGGCTCCGCCCACTTAAAGCGGCAACGTCCGGCCAAAGCGCGAAAATGCCTTCGCTGTGACAGGATGGGCCACTACGCTGCCTGCTGTCGAGCAGCTCAACCTGTCAACTCCCAACAATTCCGCCAGCCTCGCAGGAACGTGCGGGCGATTCAGCCCCCCTACACTGAGTCATATCCAGATAGTATGCAGACCAGCGATACCGAAGACAGGGAGCCCTTCCGCGTTGCGGTAATCCACAAGAACCGGATGTCCCCAAGTTGGAACCACCAGCCGCTGCCAGCGCACAGCATTGATCCGGGCGATGGGTAGTGTGCCACCCTAACGGTCAACCGATCCCAGATCACATTTCGCCGGGACACTAGTGCCTCCGCCAATCTCCTCGCATGGTCAGCCTTCCAGACCTTGAAGGTTAAACCACCGATTCTGCCATCCCACTGTCAGCTGGTTGACTACAATGGAAACGTCATCCGGCCACGGGGTCCTGCCAGCTCGAGGTTACACACAACTCACACAAAGCCACATTGTCGTTTGAAATCGTAGGATCCTCGAAGGGCTCTCTGTTAGGCGCACAGGCGTGCAAGATCCTCCACCTTGTTCAGCGGGTACACACTCTGTCTCCAGAAGGCACGTCCGATTTCCCAGATGCAGACTTTAGGGCGCAGCTCCACTCACTCCTCGCGCACAACCAGGAGGTTTTCGAGGGCATGGGCACACTGCCCTACACGTACAAAATACGGCTCAAACCGGACGCCACCCCGGTCATTCACGCACCTCATAGGGTCCCAGCACCACTCAAAGACCGCCTCAAGCAGCAGCGGCAGGACCTGCAGGACCAAGGAGTGCTTTCCCGGGTCAAGAAGCCCTCGGGTGAGCTCCGGATCTGCACAGACCCAAAAGATTTAAATCACAACATCATACCCAAACGAGAAGAAATCATGAGTGAGATAGCTCGGTCAAAAATATTCACCAAGCTTGATCCCTCAAAGGGCTTTTGGCAGATTCAATTGGATCAGTCCAGCAGGAAGCTGTGCACTTTCAACACTCCCTTTGGCAGGTTCTGCTACAATAGGATGCCATTCGGCAACATTTCGGCCTCCGAGGTGTTCCATCGCATCATGGAACAGATGATGGAGGGCATCGAAGGGGTGCGCGTCTACGTAGACGACGTTATCATCTGATCCACCACATCACAGGAGCACATCAGTCGTCTCCAGCGTGTCTTTGCAAGGATACGGGATCAGGGCCTGCGCCTTAACCGAGCCAAATGCTCTTTTGGCCAGACTGAGCTAAAGTTTTTGGGGGACCACATCTCCCGGTCGGGTGTGCCGCCGGATGCCGACAAAGTGGCAGCCATCGCAGCCATGCAGCAGCCGTCAGACAAGAAGGCAGTGTTACGCTTCCTCGGGATGATCAACTTCCTGGGGAAGTTCATTCCTATCCTTGCTTTGTACACGACTGCTCTTCGCCACCTGGTCAAAAAGACAACGGAATTCCAGTGGCTTCCCGCACACCAGAATGAATGGGAGGAGCTTAAGGTCAAACTCACCACCGCCCCGGTACTGGCGTTTTTCGATACCACACGGGAAACAAAGATCTCGACTGACGCCAGCCAGTCTGGCATTAGGGCAGTACTCCTCCAACGGGACGACACCGCATCATGGGCTCCGGTCGCCTATACGACCATGACCCCCACAGAACAGCGCTATGCGCAGATTGAGAAGGAGTGCCTAGGCCTGTTGACTGGCATCGACAAGTTTCACGACTATGTATATGGTCTTCCGCAGTTCACTGTGGAGACTGACCATCGCCCCCTGGACGGCATTATTCAGAAGTATCTCAACGACATGACCCCTCGCCTCCAGCGCATTCCGCTCAAGCTCCAACTTGTCTACACCCCGGGAAGGATCTCATCATCACAGATGCTCTGTCCAGGGCGGTCAACACACCGCCCGACTCAGAGGGGTTCGTTTGTCAGGTCGATGCAAAGGTAGCCTTCACATCGGCCAATCTGCCAGCCACTGATGCCCGTCTGGCCCACATTCGCCATGAGACTGCGGCTGACCCCCTTCTACAACATGTGATGCGCCACATGACGGAAGGGTGGCTCAAGGGGCAGTGCCCACAATTTGACAACGTCCGGGACGACTTGGCCGTCATTGATGGTGTCCTCTTGAAGTTGGACCGGATCGTGATCCCACACAGTATGCACCGGCTTGTCCTCGAACAACTGCACAAAGGTCATCTCGGAGTTGAAACGTGCAGGCGGAGGGCCCGAGAGGCTGTGTACTGGCCGGGCATCAGCGGCAACATCGCCAACATGGTGCTCAACTGCCCACCTGCCAAAGGTTTCAGCCGGCACAACCCCCTGAGACCCTTCAGCCCCATGAGTTGGTCACGCCCCCCTGGGCGAAGGTGGGTGTGGACCTCTTTCATGCGCTCGGCAGGGACTACATTATTCTGATTGACTACTTCTCAAGTTATCCAGAGGTCATACGCCTGCATGACACAACGTCATCAGCTGTCATCCGGACATGCAAAGAAACCTTTGCTCGCCAAGGAATTCCGCTCACCATCATGTCTGACAACGGGCCTTGCTTTGCGAGTCAAGAATGGTCTTCCTTTGCCACTTCATACAACTTCACTCATGTGACGTCCAGTCCCTTGCATCCTCAGTTGAATGGCAAGGCGGAAAAGGGCGTCCACATTGTGAAGCGGCTCCTCAGCAAGGCTGTTGAGGGTGGATCTGACTTCTGTTTAGCCCTGCTGGCCTATCGCTCGGCCCCACTGTCCACGGGCCTCTCGCAAGCCCAGCTGTTGATGGGTCGCACCCTCAGGACCACTGTACCGTCAATTCATGTTCCTGACCTCGACCATGCTCCAGTATTGCGAAGGATGCAACAACAGCGTGCTCAGCAGAAGGTGGCACATGACGCTCGGGCGACTGATCTTCCTGCCCTGGCGTCTGGAGACAATGTCCACATACACCTACCGGTGGGTGGCTGGTCGGCAACCACCGAGGTTCTCCGCCACGTGGCTCCCCGCTCATTCCTGGTTCGTATGCCTGATGGCTCTATACGCCGCCGTAATCGGCGGGCCCTTCGTCTGGTTCCGCGCTCGCTGCGAGATCATGCACCGCTACCACGCCCTCCTGTTGTCCCTGATGTCGACTTTGTTGAGCTTCCTGCCACTCTGCCTCTTCCTCTCTCGCCCGTGGCCAGGCCCATTCCTCAGCCGATGGATCCTGACCCACCCTTGAGGCGCTCAACCCGAATTTGTCGCCCACCTGAGAGACTTGACTTATGAGCCTGTTAGCACATTGGACTCACTTAACTGTTTTACAGTACTGTTTACGAGTTGTTTTTTTCTTGTCGTTCACTGTTCCAGAAGTTTTCTCTCGTCGTTTGTTGATTGCATTTGTTCTGTTATTGGTACAACATCGTTCTGTTGCACCTGACACCTTCCTCTGTATGTAGTTTAGCCTCATGTACATGTTGTAAATATTGCACACACATACTCAGATGCACTCACTACACATTTCTGTTTATTAGCATGTAGGCACATATCCTTGTGAAAGGGGGGGATGTCATGATATCCACATCAGCATATCATGGTGCAATTACACACACACTGATGGACAGGCAGTTGGACCAACCAGCACACACATAACATCGCAGCCAATCACCAGTGAGAGCACACGCAGTATAAAACAGGGAACACCACAGTTCCCGCTCATTCTACCAGGAGATAGCTCAGAGCACAGAGCTCACAGCGCACCACTCAGGCATAGACCATGTGCTGAGTGCCTCACTAAGATAGTGATAGGGCTGGGGCCACAGGTTAGCTGGTGAAGCATGTACCCAAGCCAGCAGTTAGTTGTAACCGTTGATTAGACAATAAAACAGAGTTGTACCATCTTCAGCCGTGTTGGATCATCTGTGCATCAGAACGCCCAACACGACAGCGCTCAAAGGGGCGGGAGGCCTCTACCAGATGTGCTCTGTCTGGCCGACAGAAGTGCGGTTTGCACTCCGCGCAGACCTGGCAGTCCCTGGTCACAGACCTGACCTCTTCGATGGAGTAGGGCAGGTTGCGAGCCTTGATGAAATGGAAAAACCGGGTGACCTCCGGGTGACAGAGGTCGTTGTGGAGGGCCCGGAGTTGGTCTACTTGTGCGCTGGCACATGTACCACGGGAGAGGGCATCTGGGGGCTCATTGAGCTTCCCGGGACAATACAAGATGTCATAGCTGTAGGTGGAGAGCTCGATCCTCCACCTCAAGATCCTGTCATTCTTAATCTTGCCCCGCTGTGTGTTATTGAACATGAAGGCAACCGACCGTTGGTCAGTGAGGAGAGTGAATTGCCTGCCGGCCAGGTTAAGCCTCCAATGTCTCACAGCTTCTACAATGGCTTGAGCTTCCTTTTTGACGGAGGAGTGTCGAATTTTGGAGGCATGGAGGGTACGGGAGAAGAAAGCCACGGGCCTGCCCGCCTGGTTGAGTGTCGCGGCCAGAGCAAAGTCCGACACATCGCTCTCCACTTGGAAAGAGATGGACTTGTCCACAGCGTGCATCGCGGCTTTGTCAATGTCTGCTTTGATGCAATTGAAGGCCAGTCGGGCCTCAGTCGTCAGGGGAAAAATGGTGGATTTGATCAGTGGATGGGCCTTGTCCGCATAGTTGGGGACCCACTGGGCATAGTACGAGAAGAACCCCAGGCATCTCTTCAGGGCCTTGGGGCAGTGGGGGAGGGGGAGTTCCAGGAGGGGGCACATGCTGTCGGGGTCGGGCCCTAGGACTCCGTGTTCCACGACGTAGCCGAGGATGGCCAGGCGGGTTGTGCGAAAGACGCATTTCTTTCTATTGTAAGTTAGGTTCAGGAGTTTTGCGGTGTGGAGGAAGCGCCGGAGGTTCTCGTCATGGTCCTGCTGGTCACGGCCACAGATGGTGACGTTGTCTAGGTACGGGAACGTGGCCCGCAGCCCGTACTTGTCAACCATTCGGTCCATTTCCCTTTGGAAGACCGAGACCCCGTTGGTGATGCCGAAGGGAACCCTGAGGAAGTGGTAGAGGCGGCCATCTGCCTCAAAGGCAGTGTATTGGCGGTCCTCCGGGCGGATAGGGAGCTGGTGGTACGCAGACTTCAAGTCGACTGTAGAGAAGACTGGATACTGCGCAATCTGATTGACCATGTCAGATATGCGAGGGAGGGGGTACGCATTGAGCTGCGTGTACCGGTTAATGGTCTGACTACAGTCGCTGACCATCCGGTGCTTCTCTCCAGTCTTGACGACCACCACTTGGGCTCTCCAGGGGCTGTTACTAGCCTCAATGATCCCTTCTCGCAGGAGTCGCTGGACCTCCGACCTGATGAAGGCCCTGTGCTGGGCACTGTACCGTCTGCTCCTGGTAGCGACGGGCTTACAGTCCGGGGTGAGGTTCACGAAGAGGGAGGGTGGGGCGACCTTAAGGGTCGTGAGGCTACAGACGGTGAGGGGGGGGCAGGGGTCCGTTGAACTTTAAGATAAGGCTCTGGAGATGGCACGGGAAGTCGAGCCCCAATAATAGGGCAGCGCAGAAGTGGGGGAGGACGTAGAGCCTAATGTTGGTGTAATCTAAGCCTTTCACAGTGAGGGTCGCGACGCAGTACCCCCAGATTTCCACTGCTTGGGATCGGGAAGCCAGGGAGATTTTCTGGGTCGCGGGTAGGACGGGGAGAGAGCAGCGCCTTACCGTGTCTGTGTGAATGAAGCTGTCTGTGCTCCCGGAGTCGAAGAGGCAGGCCGCCTCGTGCCCGTTGATCTGGACGGTCATCGTGGACTTCGCGAGGTGGTGCGGCCGCAACTGGTCGAGTGTGACGGAGGCGAGAGTCGGAAGGCGATCAGCAGGCCGGTCGGAGGTAGCGGCGGCCAGCGTACGGTTGGGTGAGCAGGGTCCCCGGGAGGCTGCGGAGTGGTCGCAAGACGGCGGCCCCCATGAGTCGCATGTGACGGGGGAGATGCAAGATGGTGTCCAAGATGGCGGCCCCCACAGGTCGCACATGGCGGGTGGCACGTCAGCTGGGGGTGGCCCCGACAGGCAGCAGGCAGCGCTGCTGGGCTTAGAAGACTTAGGGGGGACGGGCCTGGCAGGTTTTTGCGAAGTGGCTCTTCTTCCCACAGCCGTTACAGGTTGCGTTCCATGCCGGGCAGCGCTGTCGGGGGTGATTACTCTGGCCGCAGAAGTAGCACTTTGGGCCTCCGGCGTTGGCAGGCCGCTGCGCGGCGAAGGCTTGCGTTGCACCCGGGTCGGTTGATGGCTGCACCCACGAGGCCCACGAGGGTGCCACGCGGTCGGAGGTGTAGGTGCCCATGTTCTGGGAGGCCACCTCCAGTGAGTTGGAGAGTTGTACTGTCTCTGGAAGGCCGAGTGTCCCCCCTTCTAATAATCGCTGGCGGATATAGTTTGAGTGCATGTCCGCGATGTAGGCGTCCCCGATCAGCAGCACCGCGTGATGAGTAGCCGATATCGCCCGGCAGTCACAGTTACGGCAGAGGGTGCGCAAGGCACACATGAATTCCGCAAGAGATTCTCCAGGGTGTTGGCGTTTCGTGGCGAGGAGGTGCCTAGCATATACCTGGTTAACGGATTTCACGTAATGTCTTTTTAGCAGCGTTATAGCCTCCGTGTACGAGGGGGCATCCCTGATGAGGTTAAAGACTCTTGGGCTCACCCATGCGTGGAGGACCTGTTTCTTCTGGAGATCTGTGAGGTCTTAGTTGAAGGATGCGAGGTACGCCTCGAAGCAGCTTAGCCAGTGTTCAAAAGTCTCTGTAGCGTCAGCTGCTTGTGGATCCAGTTACAAGCGATCAGGCTTGAGTGAGGTCTTCATCTTGAGTGAAGAGTTCATCTTGAGAAGTTTAGTGTATTAAATTGATACACCATCAATAATAGACGCCGAGTGATAAACGTAACTGAGGCTTTAATACACTAAACAGCAAGCCCCCTGCCTCTGGACCCGAATTGGGTCCGGAGGCGGAGACTTGCCACTTTTATATACAGAAGCCTGAGGGGAGGAGCCACAGGCGGAGCCAGCCTGGTCAAGCCCAGGCATGTACAATACAGCACCGTGCATATAATACAATAATGTGGTTTACCACACTGACCAAGGCTTTTGACTCAGTCAATTGGGAAGTGCTGTGGGAGATCCCGTCAAAAGTTGCCTGTCCAGAGAAATTGATCAACATCCTCCGACTCCTCCACGACAATATGTTGGTGACAGTCGTCATTGATGGAAATAAGACAGAAACCTTTAAGATCAAGACTGGAGTCAAGCAGGATCGTGACATTGCCCCCTCTCTTTTCTCCATCTTCATCACTACCATCCTTCACCTTGTCACGAACAAGCTTCCCAGTGGAGTGGACATCATCTACAGGATGGATGGAAAACCTCAACCGGTTGAAATCCAAGAATAAAATGACACTGACATCACTCGTGGAACTTCAGTATGCAGATGAAGTCACTATCTTAGCTCAGAAGAGAATCTCCAAGCCATGCTTGAAACCTTCACAGAAGCATACCAAAGAATCAATCTCAGGCTCAACCTCATGAAGACTTTTACCAACCTGTCCAAGGCAAGGTCTAGTCTCTCCCTCCATCAAGTTCAACAGAGAAACCCTCCCAAATGTGGAACATTTTCCCTACCTGGGGAGCCACCTCTCCTCTAAGGCCGACATCGATGCGGAGATCCAACATTGTACCCAATCCGTGAGCAACTTCTTTGGGTGCCTAAGGCCGAGAGTCTTTGATTACCATAATATCCATGCCGATACCAGGATCCTGGTGTACAGGTGGTCGTCCTTCCAACTCTTCTATACAGCTCAGGGATGTGGAGTACATACAGACACCACCTCAAGGCCCTGGAGTGGTACCATCACGGTATCTGAGATGGATTCTCTGCATCAGCTGGGAGGACTGGCATACTAACATCCGCTTGAAGGAGTCAAGAGCGCCAGCATCGAGGCCATGGTCATCCGAAGCCAACTCCGCTGGGCTCGCCCTGTGCTTAGGATGTCAGAATCCGGACTTCCAAAGCAAATCTTCTTCACCCAGATCAAGGAAGGATGTCAAATAAGACGAGGGCAAAGAAAGTGATTCAAAGACACCCTGAAGGCTTACCTCAATAAATGCAACATCGACATGTTAGCA
Organism: Scyliorhinus torazame; assembly: GCF_047496885.1. NCBI lineage: Eukaryota > Metazoa > Chordata > Chondrichthyes > Carcharhiniformes > Scyliorhinidae > Scyliorhinus > Scyliorhinus torazame. The sequence goes on along the minus strand of NC_092719.1, from coordinate 72,595,969 downwards.
CGTGTAGCACGGTAGATCAGTGAGGGCGGCACGGTAGCACAGTGGTTAGCACAGTTGCTTCACAGCTCCAGGGTCCCAGGTTCGATTCCCGGCTGTGGTCACTGTCTGTGTAGCGTCTGCATGTTCTCCCCGTGTCTGCGTGGGTTTCCTCCGAGTGCTCCGGTTTCCTCCCTCAGTACAAAGACGTGCAGGTTAGGTGGATTGGCCATGATAAATTGCCCTTAGTGTCCAAAAAGGTTAGGTGGGGTTACGTGGATAGGATGGCGGTAGGGAGGGTGCTCTTTCCAAGGGCCGGTGCAGACTCGATGGGCCAAATGGCCTCTTTCTGCACTGTAAATTCTATGATTCTCTGACATCAATGCCTGGGAGACCATTGCTCAGAAGAGACCTACCTGGAGGAACCTCCTGATTGAAGGGACAAAATTCTTCAAGGACTGCCAATGGCAAGAGGAGGTTTGGAAAAGGAGCCTGAATAAGGAATACCAGCAATCTAGACTCCAAGGATCAATCCCTACTCCCAGAAACACCTGCAACGTATGTGATTGATTCTGCGGCTCTAGAACTCGACTCATCAGCCATACAAGAATTGATTGCCAGTTACACGGAGTTTCTTAGGTGGAGAATCATACTCATAAGCAAGTGATCACTGAAGAAGAATGCTTCAGAGAATGCATCCTACTTTTAATTTAACTTTGAACATACTATTTGCTTCCATTCCATGACCAATGTTACTAAAAATCAAACAGAACAGATCATAGTTTTTTCATTCTTTTGCACGCGGACTGTTTCTGCTTTTGTTTCAGTCTCAACGGATAAGGGGAATAACTCGATATTTTAACATAAAAGTGTCTTGACTGATCAACATTTTGGAGCTGAGGTACACCAAACAAGTAGACCAGAAGACGTAGGAGCAGAAGTAGGCCATTTGGCCCATCAAGTCTGCTCCAGCATTTAATGAGAACAAGTGGTTCTTTTCATTCAGTGTGAACAAAATTATATTTTTATAATTATCTAAAGAATTCACACTGACACTTTTAAAACTGGTCAAACCACAAAGTTATTTGAAGTGGGTGGTTGAAAAGTAAAATCACTGAGTCAAAAGCAATTTAATTCAGATGCTATGCATCTAACAGCAGCAATTTGCATCTATGTAACACCTTTAATACAGAAAAACGCCCCAAGGTATTTCACTGTAACTTTATCAAATAAAATTTGGCATTGACCCATAATAAAGTGATAGTACGACAGGTCATCAAAAACATGGTCAAATTAGGTAGGTTCCAGGGCATGTCTGATAGGAGGAAAGTTGTTTAAAAGGCAGAGGGATTGAGGGAGGGTATTCCAGAGCTGAGGGCCTGGGCAGCTGAAGGCACAACTCCCAATAGTGGAGGCAAAGGCCAGAATTAGATGAGTGTATATAGCTTGGAGGGTTGTGGGATTGCGGAGGCACAGGGATATGGAGAGGTGAGGCCATGGAGAAATTTGAAAACCAAGGATGCTAATTTTAAAATCGAGGCGTCGCTTAACTGGGAACCACCGTAGGTTAGCGAGCACACGAGTGATGAGTGAACAGGACTTTGAATTAGTTAGGGCTCCGGAAGTAGAGTTTTGAATGAGCTCCAGTTTGCAGGAGGTCATCCAGAAGAGCTTTGGCATAGTCAAGTCTTGAAGAAATAAAAACAGGGCTGAGTATTTCCTTAGCAGATGAGCTAAGGTGGTGGTGGTGGTGGAGTGGTGGTGGGGTGGGGTGGGGGTGGGGGGGGGGGGGGGGGCGGTGCAGAATATGTGATGAAAATAAGTGATCTTGGTGATGGAATGCATCTGAGGTTGGAAGCTCAGCTCAGGTCAAAGGGATGCCTGAGGTCCAACGCTGGCATCTCCACAAAAAGAGGAATAGTCTGGTTCAGCCTCAGCCAGTGATCAGGGAGAGGGATGGAGTCGGAGGTTAGGAAATGGAGTTTGAGATAGGAACTGAGGACAATGGCTTTGGCCTTCCCAATATTTAATTGGAAGAAATTTATGCTCATCCAGCACTGAAAATGGGATCAGCAGCCTGAAAAACCAGATACGGTGGAAGGGCTAAGAGTCGGGGTGGTGAGAAAGAGCTGGGTGCTGTCAGCATTCATATGGAAGCTGGTAGGGAACATGTACACCTACAGCATCCAAGATGTATGGACTAGATGGTTCTCCACATTGTGGGGCTGGCTGTGACAGAATGCGTAACATTCAACATCGCTGAGCACATTGAAGGTGATGGTATTTCTCTGCCTTTTACCGCTCTCAACTCCTAGCTCACCCTCATCCTGCTTTCTGACATGAAGTGTGAGGTGCTGACGATGATGTGACTATGGACCTCCAGCTTTCCACCCAATCCCCATTCCCTTAGCCCAATCCTCCACCTCTGACAATCTGCTTTCAAATACCCAAGAACCCCAGCTTTGACAATGATGCACCAGACTCAATAAGTTAGCTCGATCCTCTCTCCACAGATGCTGTCAGACCTGCTGAGATTGTCCAGCATTTTCTGTTTCAGGTTCCAGCATCCGCAGTAATTTGCTTTTATACCTAAGAACTGCCACCTGCCCAGTCACAACAGCCTCACAGGGTTAGAGCTGTGGTGTTCTTTGTGTTGCTTATACTCAGGAGGGACTTGAAGTGTACGCAAAGACCACAAAAAGCTAAGTCAAATAAACAAAGCTAATATTTATTCCTCTATTTATTATACAGTTCGAAAACTATTTCTGAAGCAAGCAATATTATAACTAAACCTACAATCTACAGTATATTAACACTTAGAACATAGAATTTACAGTGCAGAAGGAGGCCATTCAGCCCATCAAGCCTGCATCAGCCCTTGGAAAGAGCACCCCACTTAAGCCCCACACCTCCACCCTATCCCTGTAACCCAACCTAACCTTTTTGGACACTAAGGGCAATTTAGCATGGCCAATCCACCTAACCTGCACATCTTTGGACTGTGGGAGGAAACCGGAGCACCCGGAGGAAACCGACGCAGACACGGGGAGAACGTGCAGACTCCGCATAGACAGTGACCCAAGCTGGGAATCAAACCTGGGACCCTGATGCTGAGAAGCAACCGTGCTAACCATTGTGCTACCGTACTGCCCCACTTGTCCAATGCACACTATCTTAAATTGTCCTCTGCTCTCCTATTCTTTCTAACCTTCTCCTACCTTCTCTACCCTCTCTCTTCAGAGGCATTCATTTTATATAAGTCTGCTCCCCAGCTCCATCTAATGGTAGAATATAGTATCACATTAACAAATATTACACATAATGTCATAAAAGTAACACTTTGCCACTGATAAAGGAGCACATGACACTTGCAGGCATAGCTCTGATACTTGAATTTCAGATGGCAGAGCATAATTGAGATTGTATGTGGAGTTTCACTGGGCATGAGTGAGCTACAGCCAGGCAAGGGGAAAGGGTAGTTTGTGTGCCAAATTCTCAGAGGTCAAGCTCTGTGGTTGGCTTGCGTCAGTTTAACAGTCAAGGGCTGGATCCTTTGAACTTTAGGGATGAGAAATCAAAGAATCTTGTTGTTTGACATTTGGCACTTTCACTATCCATTACTGATAGTGGAGAAAATGTGTTACATCAACACGCCTGTTGTAAGCTGTGGGGACTGTACTTGTACAGGAGACCATATTGGGCTTTTCAGTATGTCCCTCTAGTCAAATAGACTGTCACCGCTCACTAATGCATGAAAATGACTTACTTGCTTAGACGAGGCACTGAAAGTTGCCTGGCACCCACAAACTGTCAATATTGGTGAGGCAAAAGGGAGAGGAAATGAAGAGAACTACAAAAGGTTATCTGAAGCTAGTTCAGTGGAACATTCAGCAAAAATAATGCGAACATGCAAATATAAAATATAGGAGTAGAAGCAGGCTATTTGGCCCCTCAAGCCTGCTCCGTCATTCAATAAGATCATAGCTGATCTGTTTATGTTGAGTTTCACATTCCCATCTACCTTTGCCAACCTTTGATTCCCTTGCCCAACAAGAATCCATCTATCACTGCCATAGAAATATTCAATGACCCCTCCTCCAGCTCCTTCAGAGGCAGAGAGTTCCAAAGTCACACAACCCTTACTAAGATTAAACAATTCTCCTCATCTCTATCCTTTAAGGGCGACCCCTAATTTTAAAACAGTGCCCTGTATTTCTGGCCTCACCCACAAGCGGAAACATCGTCTGCTTTGCCAATACATTTCAGGGGCGGGATTTTCTCATCGGGCGGCTAAGTCCCAACGCCGGCGTAAAAACGGGAGTGATTTACTCTGGCGTTGGCGCCCATTCCGAGACCCGATTCTTTGGGCCACAGTGGGGTAGCATGGCACTGGAGTGGCCCACTCCGCTCCAGCTGCCGATCATTGCGTGAATCCGGCGCCGTGGGGTCTGCGCCTGCGCAGTTGGCCCGGCGCCATCTAGCGCATGCGCAGTGGCCTTCTTCCCCGCACCGGCCCCACCGCCAAATGGCGCAGGGCTACAGGAGCCGGCGCGGAGGAAAGGATGCCCCCTGACAGTGAGGCCGGCCCGCCGATCGGTGGGCCCCGATCGCGGGCCAGGCCACTACAGAAGCCCTCCCCGGGGTTGGACCCCCCTTCTCCCCCACAGGCCTCCCCCGGACCCTTCAACGCCGAGGTCCCGCCGGCTCAGAGGATATTAGACCGGCGCCGGCGGGACTCGGCCTTTTGTTGACAGCCGCTCGGCCCATTCGGGCCGGAGAATCTGCGCGCCGGCCCAGGCCAGAGTCGACACATACCCCGACCGGCACCGCGCCGACCGCTGTGCGGAGAATCGGCATCGGGGCAGCGTGGCGGGATTCGTGCGGCCCGCCGGCAATTCTCCGACTCAGCGGGGGGTCGGAGAATTCCGCCCCAGGATCTTATATACTTCAATCAAGTCACCCCTCACCCTTTCAAACTCCAGGGAAACAAGCCCAGCCTTTCCAATCTATCCTCATAAGGCAACCCATTCATTCCAGGTATCAGTCTAGTAAACCTCCTCTGAACCGCCTTCAACATATTCACATCCTTCCTTAAATAAGGAGATCAAAACTGCACATAGTTTTTGAGATGGTCTCACCAATGCCCTGTATAACTGAAACATAACATCCTTACTTTAATGTTCAGTTCCTCTCATAATAAAGGGCAACATTCCATTAACCTTCTTGACTATGCACTGCACCTGCATGCTAACGTTTTGTGACTCATGCACGAGGAATCCTTCAGTCCTTCTCTGTTTAAGTTACATTCTTTGTTCATTCTTCCTGCCAAAATGAACTACACATTTTCCTACATTATACTCCAGCTGCCCACTCACTCAACCTATCTACATCCATCTGCAAACTCTGTATGTCTTCTTCACAACATACTTTCTACCTATCTTTGTGTTGTCTGCAAATTTAGCTACCAATTGTTTAAGTCATTGATGCTAATTTTTAAAAGTTGAGGCCCCTCTGCGGGACTCGCTCATCACATCCTGCTAATCAGACAATGGCCCATTTATGCATACTCTCTGCTTTCTGCCTCCAAGCCAATCTTCAGTCCAGGCTCGAAAGAGAAAATGCTGGAAAATCTCAGCAGGTCTGGCAGCATCTGTAGGGAGAGAAAAGAGCTAACATTTCGAGTCCGATGACTGTTTCTCAAAGTCTTCAGTCCAGGCTAATATGTTACCCCCTACGCCATTAACTTTTATTTTATTTAACTAATGCAATAAAAAAAGAACATCATTGACACCTCCAGCAGGACAATGGGTTGAATTTTCACCGTGGAAGGGAGGAAACAGGAGCTTTGGGTCAGAAATCCATCTCTATTGGAAAACTGATAAAAGTTCAGATTTTCATGGGGGCGAGAAATTAACTGAAATGGCTATGGGTTTTCTGCCCATTAGAGTGGGGATGGGGGGGGGGGCAGGAAGAAGGATGGGTCAAATGACGTGTGGGACCCATTTAGACTCCCATGGTAGCAATCACTGAGGCAAAGCTTTCCACTTCACCAGGGAGAAGTGATATGTAACAGGGGTGCTGGAGGCCTGGGCTGGACTGCCCTTTGTTTCATTGATGCCAATCTGGATCTAATTTTTGATGCTATAAGGGAGCTGAGAGAGGTACTCTCTGTTTATCATCATACAAACATACATATGCTCATTCAAATTAGGATTAGCAGGGAGCCCAGTGGGTCATTCGGCCCCTTGAGTCTGTTCTGACCTGGGATAACAGCATGGCTGATCTACTGTGGTCCCTGCTTTATGTTCTTGCCTATCTTTTTACTCCGTTTTCAATCAAGAATCTATCTGTCCAACTCAGCTTTAAAGGTATTTAATGACCCAGCCTCCACAGCCCTCTGCGAAGGGAATTCCACAGCCTGATGATCCTCTGAGAGAAAAGAAACTCTCCTCACTTTTATCTTAAATAAGAGATCCTATCCTCGAGTTCTCGTCTCTCTTAAAAGGGGAAACATGCTCTCAGCATCCACCCGGTCAAGTCCCCTGAGGATCTTTTATGTTTCAATACGGTCACCTCGCACTCTTCTCAACTCCAAAGGATACCGTCCCAGCTGTCCAACCTTTCCTCATAAGATTACCCCTTACTTCCAAGAATCAGTAGAGTGAACCTTCTACGAACTTCTTCCAATGCAAATATATCCCTTTTTAAGTTAGGAGACCAAAGCTGTACTCCAGATGTGGTCTCACCAGCACCATGCACAACTGTAGCAAGGCTTCCCCACTTTTATATCCCATTCTATTTGGAGTAAAGAGCAGCATTCCATTTGCCTTCCGAATGACTTTCTATACCCACATACTAACATTTTGTGATTCATGTACCAGGACACTCAGATCCCTCAGTACCTCAGAGCTCTGCAATCTCTCTTCATTGAAATAATCTACTGCTTTTCTATTCTTCCTGCCAAAGTGGATAAGTTTGCATCTACCCATATAATACGCCATCTGCCAAATTCTTTGCCAACCTACTTAACCTGTCTGAATCCCTCTGTGGACTCTTTATTCCCTCATCACAATTTACTCTCCTACTTTTCTTTGTGTCATCTCCCGCTGTCCCTCTTCCTCCCTCCCGCTTATCTCCTGTTCCTCTCCTGCCAGGACCTCACCTTCCTCACAATTCGGATCTCTCTGGGGGAACATGTTGTGGAGAGCAGGGCAAACCATCATAGTGACTGAAATCGTGGAAGGAAGGTACAGGAGGGAACCGCCTGACCAGTCCAGGCACTGGAATCACACCTTTAGATGCCCAGTGGCCTATTCTGAGATTGACCTCCTGATCAAGTGGCATTGGTCGTATTTCCTCTGTGCCTCCATTTGGGGCTCCAGTAGAGGAGTCAATAGATATCTATTTGAGGGATTTCTCTTGTCCCCAGGATACATTTTGGTGATCAGAGTGAAGATCTGAAGCAGTTTGGGCTAGTGGAGGATGAAGGAGTAATGGCAGCTGCCAGGAAAGCGAGCGCACACATAAAGGAAGCTATTGTCATGATCACACACCAAGCTGGACTTTGAACTAGTAGAAACACTGTTGATGAATCTCACTGGCTGGTCACTTGATGGTCACATCGGCAGTCGATGCAGAGTTGAGAGGTTGCTCACCGTTGCCACCCTGCCCTTTTTTGTTCTCTTGTGTCCTCCTGATGCCTGTGGTTCTGCCCTTCCTATAAAGGATGGTGAACCTCAGTGACACTGGGGCCCAAATGCTAATAGGTATGCCCCCATTGCCAGCTGGAGCCATTCTTCTGGGCAGGGGGCTGCCCAATTGTCATTGGCATCCTTGCTACCTACTTTGCGCCCCAGGCAATGGAAAAGGATATGGATCCAATTCAAAGCCCAGGCGCTTATTACCCACTTTCTCTTCCATCTGTGCAGCATCAAAGGCACCGCTTACCAAGTACCCAGACCTTCTTTGCCCCGCTGAACCTCTTATGTGGCTGGGTGGTGCCCTGAGGCAAATGCAACTGGTTCTTTACCCACCTGCCTCCAGCTGTCCACTTCTCTCAAGCTTTACATCTTGACAAGCTCCTCACAAACTTTCTCACTGGTTTTGATTGGACGCCATTGGCAAGAGAGCAACATCTTTCCCCTGCCGTGGTCATTAAACTAGGATTGGATTGTAACAAGCTGCCCAGCACTGGTATCTTCAGGACCCTCATCCACTTCCCATACCTCAGCTCCCCCCCCCCCCTTGGGGATCACTGGAAAATTCAGCCCAACAGATGTGTCAGCATGGAAGAAGATTTCAGCGGTAGCTGCAACGATAGAGCGTGAATTAATCCTGAGGGCTCCTTCCATCACATCAATTCTGATGCCGCTTGGATTTTCACTGCTCCCATTCATGGATGAGCGATTTTACCAGGAAGGCAAAATCTCTCTTACTAGCCAAGGCGCTGCTGTAACCTATAATGCCTAAAGAGAGATTCAAGCCTGCCATGGTTGCCTTTCAGCAATTAAGCATTATGTTGGTCAAAAACTCAATTATGATCCCATTTCTGTGAACTGAGTGTTCTGAGATAAATACATACAATTAAAAATACATCAAAATCAACCACGAGTCTAAACAAAAAAAAAATTCCATATTTTGGAAATGTGGCTGCTCTATGTAAGAACTGAATAAAAATAATTCATTTGGCACTGAGAATAAGAAATAGAAAAAATATTTATACTATCACTATGGAAATCATAATGAAAACATAAAGATCCTAAGTCACTGAGGAATGATTGTTCTTTGTCTCGATGTGCTTTGAACTCGATGCTATAATGACAGAGACATTACCATTTGGCCAAAGAGTTCCAATCTTCTCCGAGGTGAGGCATCCCAGTGCTAATTCTACAGGCACCAGTTCACAGCAAGAGCTTCGGCCTCATAGCAAGATACAGTGCACACACCATCAACATCCTGGGGTTACCATTGACCAGCAACTGAACTGGACTAGCCATATAAATACTGTGGCTATAAGAGCAGGTCAGATGCTGGAAATCCTGCAGCGAATAACTCAGCTCCTCACCAAAGCCTGTTCACCATCTAAAAGGCACAAGTCAGGGGTATGAAGGAATACTTGCCTGGATGAATGCAGCTCCAACAACACTCAAGAAGCTCGACACCATTTAGGACAAAACAGCCCTGCTTGATTGGCACCGCATCCACAAACACACACACCTTCCACCACCGACGCACAGTAGCATCTACCCGATACACAGCAGGAACTCACCAAGGCTCCTCAGACAGCATCTTCCAAACCCACGATCACTGCCTCTTATGGACTGACTTCATTAACACCACACCCTGTATGCTTCATCCGATGCCAGTGCTTATGTAGTTAAATTGTATATGTTGTGTTGCCCTATTATGTATTTTCTTTTATTCCCTTTTCTTCCAATGTACTTAATGATCTGTTGAGCTGCTCGCAGAAAAATACTTTTCACTGTACCTCGGTACACGTGACAATAAACAAATCCAATCCAATCCAATCCAATCCATATAGAAGGACAAGGGCAGAAGACACCTGGGAATGCTACCAACATGAAATTCTTCTCCAAATCACTCAGAATCCTGTTATGCTCCCATTTGAAGTTGGGTGCGATTTAGCCATCATGTTGCACCCATTGCGGATCTGGGCGCGTTGGTTAAGTAGCGGGAAAGGCTGAAAATGAGATTTGCGCCGGGCTCAAATCAGTTTGCTATCTAACTGGCCTGCCCCCAATGGTGAGTTCTGAATCTTGCCCAAATATGGCGAGCATATCATTAACCCCAATTAGCACCAATTTCCATCTCATTTGTGAGACTTAAGTTGAATGCAATGGCCTCCCAGGAATTAAGTGGCCCCCAGTGATAAATCACATGGGTGTCATTGAGTACTCCTTTTTAAAAGCATGAAGCTGGCGCAGTGGCTGCTGAGGGGAACTGAGGAGGTCAGTAGCCATTTCCATTTTCAGGCATAGAGCTCAAGGACACTGGATCTGGTGCCCCAGTAGTCGGGGGGACCCCTCAGGGGTTTGGGTTTGGAACGGGGGCTGAAGCATTCTGGGTCAGGGGTCCCCCCTGGGCCAGGCGCTGGGGGGTGGGGGGGGGGGGCTGGGGTGAAGAGCTCTTTGTCCAATGGCCTTCAAGCGATCTTTAAATATTGTGGATATGGGGCTGGTTTAGCACAGGGCTAAATCGCTGGCTTTGAAGGCAGACCAAGGCAGGCCAGCAGCATGGTTCAATTCCCGTGCCAGCCTCCCCGACCAGGCGCCGGAATGTGGCGACTAGGGGCTTTTCACAGTAACCTCATTTGAAGCCCACTTGTGACAATAAGCGATTTTCATTTCATATGCATTACAGGGGCAACTACCGCTGCTGCCTGTCTGCCCTACCAAAAGCCTCCAGGACAGAACCCTGTTCTTGGTTATATGCTAAAGGTCACTTTAACTCTCTTTGACTGTGAGCAGCCTCGAGCTTCACAGCCGAAGCTATTGCAAATAGCAAATTAGCCTTGTGAGCTGTGAGATCACTTCACTGCTGCAGGTTGTGTTTGCTGCTTGCTCCTGCTGGTGGCTGCAAATGCCTGAAGGCTGGTGTTGCTGTTTCTTTTTTTTCTATACACGGAAAGAAGGACAATTTTTTTCTAAGATATTTGGGTCCTGGAACACCGGGCTCAGTTGGTATGTGTGAGTCCGGAAGGCAATCTGGTTTAAAGCAAGAAGACACTGCAAGGCGATCCCGGCTCCGGGTCACTGTCCATGTGGAGTTTACACATTCTTCCCATGTTGCGAGGGTTTCACCCCCACAACCCAAAGATGTGCAGGGTAGGTGGATTGGCCATGATAAATTGCCCTTAGTGTCCAAAAAAAGGTAAGGCGGGGTTACTGGGTTATAGGGATAGGGTGGAGGTGTGTGCTTAAGTGGGGTGCTCTTTCCAAGGACCAGTGCAGACTCGTTGGGCCGAATGGCCTCTTTCAGCACTGTAAATTCTACGATTCCTGTGATTCCTATGATTCAGATTTTAAAAAAGATGTACTAAATGACACCCACGTGATTTCTCTCTGGGGAGTCGTTTAATTCCCGGGAGGCCGTTACATTCGACTTCGATGTCACTAATGAGATGGAAATTGGTGCTAATTGGGGTTAATGATATACTTGCCATATTTGGGCAAGTTCAGACATTATTACAAATGAGGAACCTGTTGCAGACTTTGAAGAAATGCTTTCACAGATTGCTGATGCTTTTGTTGCTGGCACGTCACCGTGGGTTAATAATGCTGGAAGTGAAGGATATTCAACTGCACCTTGAGCGCCAGTGGAATATGTGGATGCCAGGATTTGGTTCTGGTGAATTTGGGCCGTGTGGGAGGGAGGCCCTGCACAGCTGTGGCTCCTGGACTGAGCATTACACAGATATGTTGGACAAGTCAAACGTTGATGGACAGATCATTTCCACAACAAAGTTCTAAACATGATAACACATCCTCAGGCTCATGCTCCATTTCTGTTGAGGAACCTATGAGGGGTGATACTGTGTGTTTGTTTTATTTGTGTGAAAATGTGTTGATATAGCTTTGTATTAGTACCAATATAGAACGCAGCGTTTCCTTGTTGTTTAATGGTTAATGTGATATGTGGAATATTACGTAGTTGATTTTCAAATCTTTGTTAATGTTGACCATTTTTGGCAATAAAATATTCTCAAGTGGCTTCCTGTGGGCACATGTGCCATGTCTCGGATGATGATTCTTGCATTTCATTTCAATCAAACTTTGAAGCCTGAACAGTGTGCCTGAACTCTCGAAGCACCAGCACCATAGAGGCAGCCGCCAACTTTCAAACACTCAAGAGTTGGGTATATCCTTGCAGCCATAGGGTAAGTGTTTGGATCAGGGGAGGGCACCTGTGTATAGTCTCCTGAATGTTCCCGGCACGGATCTGGGGTCTGGGGTCTCGTGGCTCCTGCTGTGGCCAGGGGTGAGCGTGAAGAGCGAGGTTCTCCAGCACAACTGGCTCGGTGGATGGCATTCTGAGAGAAGGCGGGACACGTAAGTGTGGGGGAGGCTTGGGGGATTTGAGGTACCCGAGGTGGAGCCCTAACTGAAAATCAGTGTCTCCCCTTCTCTAATTCCTTATAGATATAACAATATGGCAGATTATGTCGGTCCCACAGACGCTGCCCTCACGGTGCTGGTGGAATCCCAGGTAACCAGATGCCAGAGATGGCGGCAGCAACATCGATGCAGGCTGGGGTTGGCACCTTATGTGCAAGACATGCCACACACCCTGAAGACCCCCCGCCCATCAGGTCAAGGAGGAACACAGGGCGGATGCCAATGATGGCTCAAGGTGTACAGGCGTCGTTGGTCTTTTGAGGCAATGTTGGACAGCATGCTCTTCAGGAGACCCCGTGGAGGAGGACACCCGCTCCTGGTGGCTGTGAAGGTTACCGCAGCTCTGAACCTTTTTGCAACTAGTTCATTCCAGGGCTCGAGCGGGGACCTGTGCGGCATATCACAAACGACAGCCCACAAGTGCACTTGTGAGGTCACGGATGCCCTGTTTTCCTGGGCATCAGACTATATCAGCTTTGACCTGGACCAAGCCTACCCACATGCCCGGGCAGCAGGATTCTCCCCCATCGCTGGGATGCCCCAGATCCAGGGTGTAATTGATGGCACACATGTCACATTAGGGAGTGCCCTTCATTACCAGGAGGTTTTCTACTCCCTGAATATTCAACACATGTGTGATCATCGCCTCTAGATCATGTACATGTGTGCATGCTTCCCAGGGAGCATGCATGACAGCTACATCCTGGAACAAATGGAGATTCGCAGCATCTTCGAGGACCACCCCAGGATCACAGGTTGGCTCTTGGGGGAATAAAGGGTACCAGCTGTGGTCCTGGCTGATGACGCCAGTGTGAAGGCTGAAGACTGAGGCGGAGCTTTGATATAACCAGGCCCATGTTGCCACCCATGTTGCCATTAAGCAGTCCATCGGACTGCTCAAAATTCGGTTCGATATCTAGACCTCTCTGGTGGTTCACTGCAGTACATCCCCCAAAGGGACTCCCGCTTTGTGGTGTCCTGCTGTGTCCTCCACAACATGGCACAGCAGCGGGGCAACTTGCAGGATGAGGAGGTGGGACATGTGGCTTTGTCTGAGGAGGATCTGAACAAGGGGGGGATGGTGGATACATACATAGATACATTGATACATAGAAGGTAAGAGCAGGAGGAATCCTTTTGGCCCTTCGAACCTGCTCTGCCATTCATCACGATCATGGCTGATCATCCAACTCTGTAGCCTAATCCTGCTTTCTTCCCATAGCCTTTGGTCCCATTCTCCCCAAGTGCTATATCCAACTGCCTCTTGAATATATTAAAAGTTTCAGCATCAACTACTTCCTGTGGTAATGAATGCCACAGGCTCACCACTCTTTGTGTGAAAACATGTCTCCTTATCTCTGTCCAAAATGGTTTACCTTGAATCCTCAGACTGTGACTCCTGGTTCTGGACACACCCATCATTGGTAACATCTTCCCTGCATCTACCTGATGAACCCAAGGAGGAGCAACAGGAGGAACCAGATGGAGGAATTGTTGTTTGACCATCAGCTCACCCCCTTCTCCAGCATTCCCACCATTCCACTCTTCCCCACTTTTCCCTCCTCCCCCCACTCATTCCTCCCATTCCCCTCATTGCCCCCAATCCCCCAATTCCCCTTCTTCCAACTACTCCCCTCTTTCCCACCCATTTCCTCCCTCCACCAGATGTTGGTGTGGGGGGGTGACACATGTGTCACGGGGAAGGAACCACGCCCAAAACCACTCTCCACCCCAGCGCCTGCCTTTTCCTCAAGCCCGATGACCACGTCCAGGGCCCGTTGCTCTGCTGCTCTCCAGTCTTCTCTGGCTCCCTGCGGTTATGGCCGGCCTTTTCCTAGTGGGGACGGAAAACAAATGTTGCACAGAGTTAGACACTCCAACACATGCTCCCCAAGGGGTGGGTAGATGGTGGCCACTGTCGCCAGGACACCCAGCCATGGCGGCCGGTATGGGTGTTGGCATGTGGTGCAGGGTGGAGGTTTGGCCACCCTCTGGGTGTGAGTGACGGGGTTTGATGCCAGGGGCACAGTGCTGCCTACTCACCCTGGCCTCCCTGAGGAGGTTGTGCAGTTTTGTACGGCACTGCAGGCCGGTCTGGATGATGTTGCTCACGGTGCTGACGGCCTCTGCCACCTGCATTGCACCAAGGCACGGCGAATGGCAGCGGCTGGCATCCCCCTTCCTGGGCCGGGGTAGAAAGTGGCCCACCTCTCCTCCACGGCGTCCAGGAGGGTCTCAGGCTTGGCATCCGTGAATCTCAGGGCCGCTTTCTCTGGTGCCATCTTGTTGGCTGGGATGGTGGGTATGGGGAGTGAAGGGTGTATATGCGGCTGCAGCTTGTCAGCCTCCTGAGTGTCAATCGTGAATCTGGTGGCTCAATTCATTGGAATCGATTGTGTTCTACGTGGCGCTGGTGCTAGCCCCTGAATGGTCACTGAAGTGGTCCAGGTGCAGTTCCAGTTTTGCTGTCGTGGAACTACAGAATCCAGCCCCGGCATCAACACTTAGTCTCAGGAATGAAGAATTCCAGTGTGTAACTTTAACGTTTTTTAGAAAACGTGGAAGAACAGAGTCACAGGGCTGCGAATTAGCATTTAACAGCAAGAAAAACATATGTGTCAAAGTTAAAATGTTTGACTGTAATACAGCACTCCATCGTTCCTTCCTTATCTTCACAAATGTACTGAAGTTTCAAGGATAACACAGGTTACAGCATTTCCTGTGCTCCAAGGTTCTCAGTGAACAATACAGTCCCTTTAAACCCACAGGCTGACTATGATCAGACACATTCCACTCTGAAACCAAGTGGCAGATGTCACCCAAGTGAACGTTTGTGGATTTCTCCTCAAATCCCGCCAGATGATTCGTACACCATGAGCCAACATATCTCAAAGGACCATAGCTGCCACATGAATGATTCCAATCTCTGCTCTCAAGAAGAGATGTCTTTCCAACAAAGTTTTCCTTCAGCTGTTTAACCAGGTTCCACCTCCAGGTATTCCAACTCTCATTTCAGTATTCCATTGTCTTGAATTTCCACATACTTCCAATTCCCCACATAAATCTCAGGCACTCAGTCCTCAACAGAATTTTTGTCTATTGTTTGAAAGACTGGAACAAAGCTCACCATATCTTATGATTGCTTCAGATCTGTGACTTTTCGCTGGCCAATTTCTCCTAACCTGCCCTTTCTAGGTCTGGTTTTAACTTCAGGGAATTGTACACTCTTCCAATTCCAGTTCCTCTTTGTTCCTTTAATGTCAAACTTGCGGGAAGCCTCTCTTTATTCTCTATTTTCCAGAACTAACTTCTTTTGTTCCTCTCATTAGCCCATTGAATGGCTTTCCTGCTTCTAACAGACCCAAGAGCTTCTAACAGACCCATTCTCTAGATTTCTCATTCCGGCTGCATAATGGTTCAGTTTGAAACACACTCAGAAGGGTTTTTTCGGGGCAGCACAGCGGTGCAGTGGTTAGCACTGCTGCCTCACGGCGCCGAGGTCCCAGGTTCAATCGCGGCTCTGGGTCACTCCGTGTGGAGTTTGCACATTCTCCCTGTGTTTGCGTGGGTTTCGCCCCCACAACTCAAAGTTCTGCAGGCTAGGTGGATTGGCCATGCTAAATTGTCCCTTAATTGGAAAAAATGAATTGGGTACTCTTAAATTTAAAAAAAGTTTTTTTCCCCTAAAGGTGCCCAAGGTTGCTAAGCAACATTTCATTCTTCCTCCAAACTCATGTTTACTTTTCCCGTCAAAATTCTCTTTAGCGCAATAGAAACACAGTTTGAACTGAAACCAAAAATCCCCATGCATGCAAACACCTTTGTCTGATAAGAACTTAATTAGAGTTTTACTCTTTCCGACACAGAAACACTAAACTAAATCCATTTAAACCTATACCATATTTCTAAAATTTAACAAGACAGTTATAGATCACTTAAAGCTACCTCTGCTTCCTGACAATCCTGAATTGGAACTTTATCGCCGTTCCTTCATTATTGCTGAGTCAAACGTCTGAAACTTCCTCCTGAACAGCACTGTGTGTATACCTGCCCCACGTGGACTGCAGGGGTTCAAAACGGCAGCACACCACCTCCTTCCCAAGAGCAATTAGGGATAGGCATTAAATGCTGGCTCAGACAGAAATGCCCATACTCCATCAATGAATAAATAAAGTTATTGGCACATTCATCTGTTACCATTAATGAATGGAATATTGTGTATGGTGATTGTTACCTGTGGGTAGTTGATGGACAAGAGTCCTCACGATCAATGGCTACTTGAGCAGCCTTCATATTCAGTGTGGTAAAAAAAATAGTCCAGTGTGATGAATGTAGGAATTTCAGATTTAGTGTATTAAAGGTATTTGGTGCAGTAATGGTTAAACGCCTGTGTTAGTGTGTTTATGTCTGTTGCAGTCGTGTTCTTAAAGAATCCTGGTTTGAAAGATTTTGGGAGCCAGAGGTGCAATTAAGACATCGTAAATGTTTTGGCTAATGAAGTTTTGTTTGGATTATGGGGGTTCCCTGTGATATTAATGTGTTTCAGCTTGGTAAACTGATGTAATTAATTGGGGGAGCTAAGGTACCAGGCATTTTGCAGAAAAGCAAAGTTTTAGTTGAGTTTTAGATTGGGATGTGAGCAGAAGTCAAGCATCTGCTCTCACTGCAGTTCAGTTAAAGATATGTCTGTAGACAGAATATCAGTTTCTTTCCAAGCAGTTCAGAATTGTGTGGTTGGAAAGTGAGCTGAAACAAGCTGAGAAGCAGCTTGTGAATACTGCCATAATTCCTGCATGGTTCTGACAAGGTTCAGGTCTTTTCTTTAAAACAGCCTCAAAGAACATCTCTGTAAAGCATGTATGCTTGTGTCTGCTCATTGTATTTAAAAGTGGATTGAGAACCAAGATGGTTTTGTTGTTTGAGTGGGAATGATAGCAATTAAGGGTTATTGTGTCACTGTATTGATTAGCATTGTTTAATGGGTAAATGTAATCTATTTTCCTTGTATGCAGTTAAAGATATTTTAATGCTGTGTTAGTAATAAAGTTTGTTTTAAAATACCATATCCCTATTTTGCGCAAAATAACTCCTGGATTGAGGTCAAAGACGGTGTAGATTTTTTTTAAAAAGCGAGTCCGAATGATCTAAACCCTGAAAGATCACAATTGAACAAGTGAACATGGTCAGAAATAAGTTGCAGAATCCAGGAGCAGGTTTTCCCTACGGTCTTCTGAACCCTGACGTTAGGCTGTCATGTGGGGCAGAAGTCTGCATTGTGTGTGGGGGATAGTTACTCATTGTGATTTTCCTCAGAGTAGCTAATCAATGGCCAGAGAGTGCAATTAAAAATGCTGGATGGGCTCTCAAAGCTGGAGGCTTGAAAGGAGCAGCAGGCTGCAACATATGATAAATAAGGGAGAGGACATTTCAAGATGGTGTTTTTTCTCTCCAATGTTACTTTAAATGTAAATTTTTAAAATGCTTTTACAGCGAGGCTACCAATGTGGGGTTCACGGGAGCCCTTCTATAAGATTGCCTGTGGCTGCTATAGTACCCGTGCAGGCAGCATGGGTCTCTCGGAAAATCCCAGTTGACCTCCGTTAATTGGCCTGAAATGGCCTTTAATAAACTACCAAGTAGGTGAGGGGAAGGGTTATCTCTGCCAGTGGCCCGATCTTACCTCCTCAGAAAGTGACCCAGAGGCTGGATTCGGCCGAGGAACTGACGTGCCAGCCATCAGGCCTATTTTTAGCTCATGTCATCTCCATACTCGTACCCAGTGAGCATTAAAAACCTGGCCCTAGACCTCTTGGGTGTGCTATCAATCTACATTTCATTCTTGTTAATAACTCGGTCACTTTTCCTTACATTTGTTTTGCCACTAACATGAGCGAGCTGAGAAACTAAATATGTCTTGCTGATGATAGGATTATACATTGATCAACACCTACAGAAAAGGTGGGATAAATACATCGGGCGGAATAATATGGGGATGGAGGGGGGAGATTTGGGGGACGGCATGCTCATGGGACTGAGATCTATTTTGCTGTTCCGCAGTGATGGAGGGTGGCTTGCCGATGGCTGGATCGTTTGCACCCGCCATTGTCAACAGAGTTTCCTGTTGAACGCACGTCCCGCCGCTGGGTAACCTGCGGTGTGAGTGCACCATCGGTGGGACCGTGAGATCCTGCCAGCCTGATCGGCCGGAATGTATTCAAGGCGACGTGAGACACATTTTTGATTGTCAAGGGTTCTGGGGGACAGGCAGGATGTGGGTTCAGGCCACAATCAGACTAGCCATAATCTAATTGAATGGCAGACCGGATTCAAGGGGCTAAATGGCCTACTCCTGCCTGGTACATTTTTTTGCTTGTACAAGTAGGTGAGCTTCAGTTAATCGGCATGCATTTACAATAGAACAGGTCATTCACAGGACCTGGCAATTCAGTGAACCATGACTCCTCCCTCACACTCGTGCAGTCATCGGAAAGACATACTGACAAGCAATTCAGTGACTTGAATCTTCCAAGAAAAAGATAAATCATAAACTACAAGTGGAATTTACCGCACAACACGCTGCGTGTTTTTTTTCCATGGCAGGAAGCAGCCCACCATTGGCTGGCAGGGGATCATCTGGTCTCGCTATTGTCAAAGGGATTCCTGTTGAATGCGCCTCTCTCCCCTGGGAAATCTGTGGCAAGTGTCTGCCGACAGCGGGACTGGAAGATCACGTCAGCGTGAACCGCCGGAAAGTTCCGGCCTACATATTTGTTTTTGTTAACTTTGAGATAAAAATTGTTGTATATTGATGAGCCTCTCATCAACTTTATTTGAAATTCTCACCCTTGTTTTCGAAGCCCTCCATGGCCTCGTCCCTCCTGATTTTTGGAACCTCCTCCAGCTCTACAATCCTTCAGGAACTCCACACTATTTCAATGTTGGACGCTTGTGCATCCTTTACATCACTAAATACTGTATAATATGTGAATCCAAATACAGCTGAGGGGAAACTGTGCAAATGGAGAAAGAGAGAGGCTTGAATTTTCACTCTTGCACCAAATGTGCAGAGTTTTGGGGAGTTCTTGGCTTTGCAAATCCTACTTCTAAAAGATGCCCCAGTAGTCGGTATTTTCATTCTGAGTGGGCCAGGTCACTGCCCCTGGGAAGAGTATGTAGACAACATAAGGATTTCTGGAAGCAGAGGCAGGCTTGGCAAAAGGACTGCCTCGGTGCTTCAGGATTTTGTTCCAGCTATGACAAAAAGTGAAACAAAAATTTCCTGCAGTGGTGAAACAAAATCAGTGCTTGCTATTTCACGCTATCTTTTGACTTAAGCCCGAGGGCTTAGTGCGGCATGACTGATTTCACAGCCTCTTATTATCACACTGAGATGCCTGTCAGTTCACAAATTGATCAACAGCTCCAAGTGCTTACAAAGTCTTTGAAGTGGGGTTAAAGGTGGTTAAATGTAGTGAATAGATTTTTTTTTTTACAATGAGAGTGTTTCTTTAAATCGTGAATTGACCTATAGGCCCTTCTTGATTCAGGCTTCAGGTACCATTTTCGTGCAGAGAGTCTCCCTGTACAGAATTCAGGCCAAAGAGTTTTATTTTGTGCTACATTCTGAGGGATTACTGAAATTGCATTTATTTTGTTTGTCTATATTAAGAATACAAAATAATAATTCTTCATGTACAAAGTCGATCATGTTGTTTCATTAATTAAGTTTAGAGGGAGGCTCTCACCTGAACGTACATTTTTAATTTTGATGCTTTGTTAACAGTAAATACTTGTTGAAATGCTGCTTCATGGAGAAAGTTTAATTTAATCTTTATTGTTGTTTGCTGTACAAATGTAAACCTTAAACAGATGGATAGTAAAGATAAGAAGATTTCCCCCCATGTTAAAGGGAATTGTGGCATCTATTTGTTTTACCATGTGAAGTAAAACACAATTTACTTATTTTCCATTGTCTCAGAAAGAATTTGGAATAGTTTCTTTCCTAGTTCTTTCACTCGTGATATGTACTCCTCTCCTTCTGTGCAATTTAGCACTGCCTACTTTTTCAAGAACAGATGACCATAGGTTATTCTCCTTTGACAGGGAGAGCTGATTGGTGGTGATATAACCCGAGGGTCGCCACACCTCAGGCGAGGGGTTCACTGAGAAGATGGGGCCTTCAAGACTAAACTCAGCCAGCACAGGAATTGAACGCACTCTGTTGGCCTCACTTTGCATCACAAACCAGCTATCCAGCCAACTGCTCTAAACCTCAGATTTACCAGTGCCCTCGAATCATAAAAATTAGGCTCTTCAACCCATTGAGCGAAGATGGCTATTCACCTGCTTGGATCCAAACAGCAACAATTCCGCCAGCTTCACATTTATTAAAAGGTGTACTGATCGGCGCCTGTGTGAAAACTTGCTGGGAAGGCGACTAGATCATGGGAGGCCGTTAATTAGGGGGTTGTTCCCGTTAATGGTATGGAGATTGGCTTTAAGTGGTGATTATTGGTCTCTCACCATGCCACAGCAGGATACTGATTTCTCCAACGCGAGCGGGCCGGTTAGATTGCAAACTGATCGGTGCCCGGAGTGGTTCTCGATTTTGGCCCCTCCCACAATTTAATGGCCGTGCTGCGATGCACTCTCACTCAAATGTGACGCAGCCTTAAAATATCGCCCAACAGGTGTGAGTGGAACAATTGCATTCTTTCAGGTTTTGAAAACAGGGAGTAACTGGAGATGGCTCTTTCTGTTACAAAAAAAACTCCTGTGTGTGGAAGAATTACTCAGGATGGCTTACAAAGGGAAACTAAAGGAAAACTTTTGGGTTTGATGGAGAAGGTGCATTTAACCTTATCTAAAGGGGTGAGGAGGGTATAGATAATACAAGCCACAGCTCAATATTTAAAATTTCCAGAAGCACAGCCTAAAGCAAAGGAAAATGAGAGATTGGCAATGCCAAAAAACAAGCATTGTTTGAGAGATAATTTGAAATTTGGAAACAAGCACTGCAAGGAGAACATCAACTTAGATGGTTAAAGTTAAATGCAGAAGCTGAACAAGGTTCAGAGGAAAAATACATACTTCCTAGTCAAAAGCTTAGTAGGGATATTTTTAAATATATTCGAGCATTGTAACAATTTGATGAGAAAGATGTGAAAGATTTTTTCATTTGATTTGAGAAAATTGTTAAACAATTGAATTGGCCAAAGAACATGTGGGTTGTGTTGGATCAAACAAAGTTGATCGGTCGAGCTAATGAAGTGTTTGCATCACTATCAGAGGAGGTATCCAGAGATTATGATGAGGTGAGAAAAACAATATAAAGTTCAAAAGTTTCAAAGTTCAGTCTTGTAAATAAACTAAAATATTGGGGTTTCGGTCCAGCATCCGAGCCACTGTTGGGGTCTGGTCTGGGGTTGTAAGAGGGGAATGTGTTTTTATCTTGTTTCAAATAATTTACTCCTTTAACTTGACACCGCCTCAGAATGCTCCTCATGGAATTGTGGTGACATAATAAATAATTTTATATCATTAGTTAATTGCAAATGAACTAGTGCCTGAAGCCTTCAGACAAAAGTTTAGAAATCTAAGGAAAGAACCAAGTTACATATATATAGAATGCGACAGAATTAAACAAAATAATTTTGGTAGGTGGATAAGGGCTTAAAATAGATCAAACATATGAAGCTCTTAGGGAAATAATTATTTTGGAAGAATTTAAAGAAGTAGTTGGAACTCATGTGGAAGTTGTTGGAACTCATGTGAGAGTTAAAACTGTTAGAAAGGCAGGAATGATTGATGATTTTGAACTTGTTCACAAAGCAATGTTTGGTTTTCGATATCAATTTCAATCCGTGAAGGATAGAAACTGGGGAAATGAGAATTCACAGGTGATCAATGCAAATGAGGTTTAGTTGGTGATGTCAAGGAGATTGTGCATCAGAGCAAAAAGGAAACCTATGATAGTGGGACAGAGATAAGAAAACGTAAGAGTTTTCATTGTAATAAAGTTGGACATGTGGGGCGAAATTCTCCGTTATCGGCGAAAAGTCCGCCGATCGGCGCAAAAAACGGCGCAAATCCGACTTGCGTCACGTCGGAAAAATGGGTCAATAGTCTCCGGCCCGAAATGGGCTAGCAGCGACGTAATGGGATTCGCGCTTGCGCAGTGGTTCACGCCATGCGGCATCATACGCGCTGCACGGCGTGACGGCTCATAAGGCCGCGCTGCTCCCCCCCACACGACCGGAACACCCGACCGCAACACCCGACTGGGTGGCTGGCCGTTGCTCAGCCCCGAGGTTCGAGTCACGCGATGTGGAGGCGCTCCTGGACGCGGTGGAGCAGAGGAGGGACGCCCTGTATCCCGGGCACGGCCGCAGAGTTGCCCCATGCCACAGCCGGCATCTGTGGAGGGAAGTGGCAGAGGCCGTCATCGCTGTGGCCCTAACACCACGGACAGGCACCCAGTGCCACAAGAAGGTGAACGACCTCGTCAGAGCAGGCAGGGTGAGCCTCCCCCATATCCCCCCCTCCCCATATCCCCCCGTCCCCCATATCCCCCATATCCCCCCTCCCCCATATCCCCCATATCCCCCCCTCCCCATATCCCCCCTCCCCCATATCCCCCATATCCCCCTCCCCCATATCCCCCCTCCCCCATATCGCCCATATCCCCCCTCCCCCATATCCCCCCTCCCCCATATCCCCCATATCCCCCCTCCCCCATATCCCCCATATCCCCCCTCCCCCATATCCCCCCTCCCCCATATCCCCCCTCCCCCATATCCCCCCTCCCCATATCCCCCATATCCCCCCTCCCCCATATACCCCCTCCCCCATATCCCCCCTCCCCCATATCCCCCATATCCCCCCTCCCCATATCCCCCCCCTCCCCCATATCCCCCATATCCCCAAGTGAATCCAGCCCTAACCTTAACCTCTGCAATGCACGCGCAACTGATGGCGTGCATTCATATACCTGCCTAACACTGTTGCCTTTTACCCCTGCCACCAGCCCCCCCCCCCCCACACAGGAGAAGCACGCACACAGCACCAGGGAGCATGTGAGGACTGGAGGAGGGCCCGCTGATGAGAGGCCACTGACCGTACACGAGGAAAGGGCCCTGGAACTGGCTGGCGGACCTGAGGACCGGGAGGTTGCTGATGCAGAGGTCGGGGGCGTACTAGCGAGTGAGCCACCGACAGCCCGTCCCCATATCCCCCCTCCCCTATATCCCCCTCCCCCGTATCACCTGATCACTGCCTGATGTCTAACCATGCATGCTTCATTGTGTATCGCAGGACCAAACGTCCAGGCACCCATCCCCACAGATGCAGACCGCCCGCAGGATGCCCCTCGGAGACCACGGGAGACGGAGAGACCCGCACCCTCCAGCATGCGACGCCTGCAGGATGCCCCTCACACACCACGGGAGACGGAGAGACCCGGACCCACCAGCATGCGACGCCCGCAGGATGCCCCTCGCACACCACGGGAGACGGAGAGACCCGGACCCTCCAGCATGCGACGCCAGCAGGATGCCCCTCGGAAACCACGGGAGACGGAGAGACCCGCACCCTCCAGCATGCGACGCCCGCAGGATGCCCCTCGCACACCACGGGAGACGGAGAGACCCGGACCCTCCAGCATGCGACGCCCGCAGGATGCCCCTCGGAGATCACGGGAGACGGAGAGACCCGCACCCTCCAGCATGCGACGCCCGCTGGATGCCCCTCGGAGACCACGGGAGACGGAGAGACCTGGAGCAACAGGGAGACGACACCCCCGTCACGTGCGGGAGCGACCACCCAGCGACGAGGGGGGCAGCCACAGGCCCCCGTCACATCCGAGCCAGGACACCACTACCCAGGACACCACTACCCAGGACACCACTACCCAGGACACCACTACCCAGGACACCCCTACCCAGGACACCCCTACCCGGGACACCCCTACCCGGGACAGCACTACCCAGGACACCCCTACCCGGGACAGCACTACCCAGGAAGACGAAATACCGGACAGTGACTCAGAGTGGATGGGTGGAGACGAAGCCCCACCCCAAAGTGCCATGGACTCAGAGTGGGACGAAGAGCACAACACAACGCCACTGCTGTCACCAACACCCTCCACCATCGCAGAAACACTCACCACGGTTGGGCACTTTAGTGATGAGGCGTCTGGTACACTCACTGGTGCGCACAACACAGCCGTCCCGGTACAGCAGGTGGAAGTAGGAGCAGCAGAGGGACCGGGCGGTCGGAGGGCAGCCCAGCCCAAGCGAACATCTGCCGCCCAGATGGATCCCGGGTTCCTGCAGTTACCACACCCACACATAGATCCGATGCAACCACCGACCCGGAGACGAGCGAAGAGGGTGACGGGCGGCTTGCGGCGGCTGCGGTCGCAGGTGGAGGAGTCCACCCGCGTCCAGGAGCTGGGAGTGGTGCCGATCATGCATGCCACCCAGGCTGACACCGCACGGGTGGCGTCCGCGGTGGAGGCAATGGGTGCGACGGTGTCAGACATGGGGAACGGTTTGCGAGGCCTGGGGCCTTCCGTGCAGGCGGCGTCTGTGGCCCAGGAAATGGCTGCCCTCTCACAGGAGGCCATGAGCCAGTGCCAGCGCCAGATGGCAGAGGCGCTCAGCAGGCCATGGCCCAGTCTTCATAGACTTTCATAGAATTTACAGTGCAGAAGGAGGCCATTCGGCCCATTGAGTCTGCACCGGCTCTTGGAAAGAGCACCCTACCCAAGGTCAACACCGCCACCCTATCCCCATAACCCAGCAACCCCACCCAACACTAAGGGCAATTTTGGACACTAAGGGCAATTTATCATGGCCAATCCACCTAACCTGTACATCTTTGGACTGTGGGAGGAAACCGGAGCACCCGGAGGAAACCCACGCACACACGGGGAGGATGTGCAGACTCCGCACAGACAGTGACCCAAGCTGGAATCGAACCTGGGACCCTGGAGCTGTGAAGCAATTGTGCTATCCACAAGGCTACCATGCTGCTCCTAAGGGAGGAGGAGGTGGTGTGGTCCATCCCGGCTCCCTCTGTAGGGGAGGTCCCGGTACACCGCGACACCTCGGACTCCCCCCCTTCCGTCCCAGGTGCATCGGGTGGGCAACGGGCAGGACAGGCTGGCAGCTCGCCATCCCAGTCGCCCGGGCCGCAGCCTGGCCCATCTAGGCCAGGACGCCCCAGGAAACGGCCGCCAAAGGGATCCAGTGTCAGAGGGCAGGAATCACAGGAGTCCACCTCCAGTTCTGCTGTACCGTCTGGGGAACCACCGAGGCGTAGTCAAAGGGCCCGTAAGGCCAAACAATTAGACACTGAGTAAGTTGGCACGGGTGCAGGGCACAGATGAGTTTTAGGCGCTAGGGCACGTGCATGAACTCCTTTGGTTATTAAAGTCAATGTTACACCTACCAAAGCTGCCTTTGTGCTCTGTCCAAAGTGTGCGGGGGTGTCATGTACGTTGAGCGCAAGTGTGTGTGTGAGGGGTGGTCTTACCTCAGCCCCAGGTGAGTCTGCCCCCTTCCCCCTGGGCCGCCATCAACATCCCCCGGGCAGAGGATGGGACCGTGCGCTGCAGTGTCACAGCTGCATGCAGGGATGGTCCGGGTGGATGGTGGTACTGTGGCCATGGGTCAGACATAGTCCAACGATGTAGAGCCAGGAGCTCATCGCAGGGCGGGTTGTCATCATCCTCCATGGCCTGCGATAGACACGCGTCCACCCGCAACTGTGTGAGCCCGGCCCGTTGTGCCGCAGGTGGATCGGCAATGGGGGGGGGGGGTGTTGTGCATGCGGGTGGGGTGGGTGGGGTTGGGGAGGGGGGTGAGGGTGCTGGGTGGGTGGATGGGTGGGGGGTATGGGTGGTCGGCTGTTGCCATGGTGTGTGGTCTGTGGCCATACTACCCGATTCCCACGCCCATCTAGTCAGTGAAGCGGGCGTCTATCAGTCTGTCCCGTGCCCGCTGGGCCAGCCGGTAACGGTAGACCGCCACCCGCCTGTGTCTACCCCGTCTGCCCTGACCATTGCCCCCATCCCCCTCATCTGGGGAGGACTGGGCATCTTCCTGCTGCTCCTCCACTCCGCCCTCCTCTGCCTGCGGCACATCGCCCCTCTGCTGGGCTATGTTGTGCAGGACGCAGCACACCACTATGATGCGGCCGACCCTATCTGACCGATACTGGAGGGCGCCCCCAGAGAGGTCCAGGCACCTGAAACGCATCTTCAGCACGCCAAAGCACCTCTCGATCACTCCCCTTGTCGCTACATGGGCATCATTGTAGCGGTTCTCCGCCTCATTGCGTGGCCTCCGTATAGGCGTCATCAGCCACGACCGCAATGGGTAGCCCCTGTCGCCCAGCAACCAGCCCCTCAGTCGGGGATGGCGTCCCTCGTACATGCCGGGGATGGATGACCCCGACAACACGAATGAGTCGTGTACACTGCCTCGGTGACGGGCGCAGACGTGCAGGATCATCATGCGGTGGTCGCAGACCACCTGTACGTTCATCGAATAGGTCCCCTTCCTATTAGTGAACACGGCCCTGTTATCTGCAGGTGGCCGCACGGCGACATGCATCCCATCGATCGCGCCCTGGACCATGGGGAACCCGGCCACGGCAGAGAAGTCCACGGCCCGGGCATCTTGGCTGGCCCGGTCCACGGGGAAGCGGATGTAGCGGTGCGCCATGGCATATAGGGCATCTGTCACTGCCCGGATGCACCGGTGCACCGATGTCTGCGATATGCCGGACAGGTCCCCACTCGGTGCCTGGAATGACCCCGTTGCATAAAAGTTCAGGGCCACCGTAACCTTGACGGACACGGGAGAGGGTGTCCCCCGCCAGTGCCATGCGGTGACAGGTGTGCCAGCAGGTGGCAGATGTGTGCCACGGTTTCCCGGCTCATCCGGAGTCTCCTCCTGCATTCCCGGTCCGTGAGGTCCTGGTATGACTGCCGGGGCCGGTACACACGGGGCGCCCTCGGGTGCCTCCGTTGCCGTGGGGCCGCGACGTCCTCCTCCCCCTCCTCGTCCTGTCGGTCAGGTGTCCCTCCAGCCTGGGCGGCTGCCGCCTGCCCCTCTGCGGCAGCCTGCGCCGCCTCTCTGGCACGCTCCTCCTCCTCCTCCTCATCCAGGGCAACATAGACATGAGCGGCTGCCACCACGGCGGCCAACATCGCTGGATGATCTGAAAACATGACGGCCTGGTGGGGGGGGAGGGGAACGACGACATGCCATCATTGCCCATATCCCCTCCTCCCCCCAGCCAGGTGGCATGGACCGCATGGGTCCAACTGTTGGATGCTGGCACCTGGCCAGCTGGACCAACTCACTTGCCCTCCCATCCCCCTCCTCTGCACAGACCCCCCCCCCCCTAACCCCCAACCTCCACCCCGCACGGACCCCCCCCCCAACCTCCACCCCAGCACGGACCCCCCCCCAACCTCCACCCCAGCACGGACCCCCCCCAACCTCCACCCCAGCACGGACCCCCCCCCAACCTCCGCCCCAGCACGGACCCCCCCCCCCCAACCTCCACCCCGGCACGGACACCCCCCCCAACCTCCACCCCAGCACGGACCCCCCCAACCTCCACTCCAGCACGGACCCCCCCCCAACCTCCACCCCGGCACGGCACGGCCCCCTCCTCAACCTCCACCCCAGCACGGACCCCCCCCCAACCTCCACCCCGGCACGGACCCCCCCCCAACCTCCACCCCAGCAGGGCCCCCCCCCCCAACCTCCACCCCGGCACGGCACGGACCCCCCCCCAACCTCCACCCCAGCACGGACCCCCCCCCCCAACCTCCACCCCGGCACGGCACGGACCCCCCCCAACCTCCACCCCGGCACGGACCCCCTCCCGGCACTCCCCCGGAGCCCAGCCTACTCTAACCACACCCCCCCCCCCCCCCCCGCCGCACACACACACACACAACCCGAGACACACCTCTCCTCACGCATTCAGACTGCGGCCACGCCATTTCCTGCCCAGAGCCAACCCCCCAGGCCGTCACTCACCTCCACGCTGGTCGGCGTGAGCCTGGAGCACCGGGTCACGCCGATGAAAAGGAGGTTTGATTCACGTCGACGTGAACGGTCACCACGTCGACGGGACTTCGGCCCATCCGGAAGGGAGAATATCGGCAGGCCGAAAATCGGCTGCCTTGCGCAGACCCGTGACATTCTCCGCGGCAGCGGCGCCATTAACGCCCCGCCGACTTTTCTCCCTTCGGAGACTTCGGCAACCGGCGGGGGCGGGATTCACGGCGGCCAACGGCCATTCTCCGACCCTCTGGGGGGTCGGAGAATGACGCCCATGAAGTCTCAGTGTTGGTGGCTTAAGAAAAGTACTGGAAAAACAGACATGATAAAACAGGATAAGCCATTAGGGTTTATTAAAGTGGTAGGGAAAAAAATTGTCCCAGTGGAAGATGTGCAACAGAGTATACAGTCTGTTCAGAGGCTGGTGGATAAGCAGGTATCAGAACATTACAAAGATTTTATTTGAAAAGGTAAGATTTACTCACATGTACATTGTGGAGTAGGTAAGGAGATTAAGATCTTAAGAGATACTTGGGCAAGTCAAGCTTCAACGGTGAGAGATAAGGAGATATGTAGTTTGGAAGGACTGTTGCCGAAAAGGTGGTAATATTTGCAATTAGTGGTGAGAGCAGTAGTGTGCCACTATTTAAGGTAAGGTTAGAAAGTCCGGTTCAAAAGTTTAATATTACATTCATAATAAAGCTTTGTTTTAAAAATACCTAAGCCCTATTTCTTCATGCAATCACTCCTGGAGTGAATCATTCTTTCCGCACAGTCTCGTAAATAAACTAAAATATTGGGGTTTTGGTCCAGTATCCGAGCCACTGTTGGGGCCTGGTCTGGGGTTGTAAGAGGGGAATGTGTTTTTTTCTTGTTTCAAATAATTTACTCCTTTAACTTGACACCTCCTCAGAATGCTCCTCATGGGTTTGGGAACTCTTGTAGTGAAATAATAAATAATTTTACATCATTAGTTAAATCATTGCTAAGAGAGTATTGCCCTTCTTCTTTCATTAATAGCTACATATCCATAACTCCTGGCAATACATCTTTTAATTATATCTTCAAAGTCATTCTGGAAGGATGTTTTGGGGAATGATGAACTGAATTAGAAGCCTGAGATGTTGACATGTGGTGCTCCTAGATTTGTTTGAAAGATCTGCGTACATGAATTAAAGAGGAGCATATGCAATGAACAGCATGACATGGGAAGTTCCAAGGAACAAAGGGACCTTGGCGTGTTGGTCCAGACTCTGAAGGCGGGAGGGTAGGTTAATAGGGTGGTGAAAAAGGCATATGGAGCATTGCCGATATCAATCGCGGTGTAGATTACAAAAGCAGTTAGGTCATGTTGGAGTTCTATAAAACTTTGGTGAGGCCACAGCTGGAATACTGTGTGCAGGTCTGGTCACCACATTACAGGAAGGATGTGATTGCACTGGAGGGGGCGCAGAGGTGATTCAGGATGTTGCCTGGGATGGAACACTTTCAAGTTCTGGAGAGGGGTTGGATTGGCTTGGGTTGTTTTTGTTAGAGCAGAGAATATGGAGAGGACAACCTGACTGAGGTGTACAAGATTATGAGGGGCATGGACCGGGTGGATAGGGAGCAGCTGTTCTCTTGAGTTGAAGGTGCAGTCGCGAGGGGTCAAAAGCACAAGGGAGGTTTAGGGGGAATTTGAGGGAAACCTTTTTCACCCAGAGGGTGGTGACAGTCTGGAATGCATTGCCTGGGAGGGTAGTAAAGACAGGTTGCCTCATATCCTTTAAAAGTACCTGGATGAGCACTTAGCACGTCATAACATACAAGGCTATGGGACAAGTGCAGACAAATGGGATTAGGTAGGTAGGTCAGGGGTTTTTCATGTGTTGTTGCAGACTAGGTGTGTCAAAGAGCCCCTTCTGCACTATATTTTCTGTGACTCTGTGAGCAGTGTTGAAATTATCAGTTACAAAGGAGGGCGCTCATTATTTAATAAATATATTTTGTATTTTCTGATATTTTGGTGCTGTTTATATTTTAGTTTCTAACTTCATACTTAATCTTTGCACCAGAGAGCTAGTAGAGGTCAGCAAACACAGACTTTATGAGATGTGGAGCGTGTTAAGACACGGGCAGGGGGGTTACATAGAACACACAGTGCAGAAGGAGGCCATTCGGCCCATCGACTCTACACCAACCCACTTAAGCCCTCACTTCCACCCTATCCCCATAATCCAATAACCCCTCCTAACCTTTTTGGTCACTAAGGGCAATTTATCATGGCCAATCAACCTAACCTGCATATTTTTGGACTGTGGGAGGAAACTGGAGCACCCGGAGGAAACCCACGCACACACGGGGAGAACATGCAGCTTCCGCACAGACAGTGACCCAGCGGGGAATTGAACTTGGGACCCTGGCGCTGTGAAGTCACAGTGCTATCCACTTGTGCTACCTTGCTGCCCTGTTGTGGATGAGCATGACTTTATGTAGAATACACAAAGGGAGACAGGGAAGAAAACCATCAGAATATCCAAGTTGCACGGCGCTGAGGACCCGAATTCAATCCCGGCCCCAGATCACTGTTGTATGGAGTTTGCACATTCTCCCCATGTCTGCTTGGGTCTCACCCCTAACAACCCAAAGATGTGCAGGGTAGGCAGATTGGCCACGCTAAATTGCCCCTTAATTGGAAATTTAAAAAAAAAAGAATATCCAAGTTGACAGGTAACAAAAGCATGGATCCTCAGCGGATAAACTGAGGGGAGGATGAAGTTGAATCATGTTACGGAAGTGGAAGTAGGCTTCCTTGTTTATGTTTCAGGGACATTATTGGAAACTCAACTCAGAATCATAAACAACACTGAGATTGTGAACACTCTTCACTCAGCTTGAAGCAGTTATCAGGGATGGAAGCAATTAATGGACACGGAACGGTGTTTGTAAAGGTACCCAAAGACAATGACTCTACTGTTTCCAATATTTGATATCTATTTAATGCTATAAGATGTTAACAGAAAAATTAAAAAGGAGGAAGATTAACCAATAACCTTGATTTTATGGTCTCTACATCCATCAAATGTTTATGGAAATGGCTTTTTTGTCTAACTGGCTTCCCAAGGATAACATTAGCTTTGAAGTAACTTTATGACACTAATAAAATCCAAGAACTGATAGAGATAACGTTGGTTTATTTCTTTGTACAAGTTGAGTTATGACATTAAATTTTTGCAATGTTATTGGTTAACAAAAGAGGATGGCTTTAATGTGTTAATAGCTCTTTTGAAAACTGAGCTGGTTAAATCCACAACTAATATAATTGATATAAACAAAGAACTCCCATTTTGATTCTCAATCTGCTAGGTTAGTGTACTCAGCTGGAAGGTGGCAAAGCACCAAGATGTTCCACGGTGTTCCAGAATTATGGAGAGGACAATTAACTGCGATTTCTGCTTCTGGCCACTAGCAGGTAATTTGCTCCCCGCTAGTGGAAACTATGCCAGTCTTAAAGAGTAATAATATAACCTCGCGGGTCATATTAATCATGTGGAAAGCTTTAGTAGTCACAGAGAAGACCGGAAGGAAGAGTCAAATGAATGATTTATCACCAACGGTAAAATATATACAAATACAGTCCTAGTCCCATTCCTAGTCGGGACTACTCTATGGTAGCTCGGCTCCTACCTTGACCGGCTTTTAAGATCCTGAGTTAACTATCTCTCGTACTTCGTGAGGCTCATGGGGGGGGATTCACCGGGTCGTCCCAGTGGGTCTCATGAGGGTGTTACAAAAGCTTAAGGCTTTAACAAAAGCTTTCAGAAGGCTTTCGACAAGGCCTCACATAGCAGATTACTATGCAAAGTTAAAGCACATGGGATTGCTGAAGTGTCTTGATATGGATAGAAAGCTGCTTAACAGACAGGAAGCAAAAAGTTGGAATAAACAAGTCTTTTTCCGATTGGCAGGTAGTGACTAGTGAGGTACCGCATGGATCTGTGCACGGACCCCAACTGTTCACTGATGCACAATCAATTACTCGTGAGACAAGGAGAGTCATACTAATCGGCTTTAATCAGCTAGAACTGTACCCAGCAGCTCCGATACAGAAAGTGAAGGCTGCTGGGACGGCATGGGTTCTTATACCCCGCCTCTAAGGGCGTAGCTACATACGTTGGCCAATGGTAGACTCCTAGGTCTAGCCAATGGGCATCCACCTCTCAGGTACTGCAATACCTGGTATTACCACATTCACATTATATATTAATGATTTGGACGAGGGAACTAAATGTAGTATCTCCAAATTTGCAGATGGATGGGAGGGTGAACTGTGAGGAGGATGAGGAGATGCTTCAGCGAGATTTGGACAGGCTGAGTGAGTGGGCATATGCATGGCAGATGATGTATAATGTGGATTAATGTGAGGTTATCCACTTCAGTAGCAAAAATAGGAAGGCAGATTATTATTTGAATGTGTATAAATTGAGAGAGATCGATACTCAGTGAGACCTTGATGTCCTTGTGTATCAGTCGCAAAAAGTAAGCGAACAGGTACAGCAGGCAGTAAAGAAGACAAATGGTATGTTGGCATTCATGGCGAGAGGATTTGAGTAAAGGAATAGTGATGTTTTACTGCAACTGCTTTGCCCAAGATCACAAGAAACTGTAGAGTGTGGTGAACTCAGCCCAACGCATCACAGAAGCTTGCCACCCGCACATTTATTTTGTCTACACCTCCCGCTGCCTCTCAGGTGAGACCCCTCCCACCCAGGCATTGCCTTCTTCCAGACCCTTCCATCAGGCAAACGATATAGAAGTGTGAAGACCCGCACATCCAGACATAGGAACAGCTTCTTCCCCACAGCTACTGGACTCCTCAACGACTCCCTCGGACTGATCTGTTCCCTGTAAGATCACTATTCACGATGCCCTATGCTGCCCTTTCTCATGTGTTGCTTGTTTGGCCCTTATTCTGCGAAGTCCAGTGAAAATACCTTTCACTGTACTTCGGTACATGTGACAATAAATAAATATCAAATCAACAGGATATTGCCATCGGTACAAGATGTGGCTTGGCAGTGTGCGTTCTCGTTCGTATACAGGAGCCATGAGCCAAGGATTCTTACTCCCTGCCAAGATTCACACCACAACAGACCTCACTCCTCTCCCGCCAAATCAGAGGCACCGTTCAGGCCCCTTCATCACTGGAAAACCTCACTGACAAGGTGAAGAAGAATCATTAAGATACCCACCAACAGGATATCGCGGGGGAAAATGCAACCACCCCCAGGCGTGCCCCAATACATATCCCCCCAACTCCTACACCAGGAATGCCAAGGACAGAAACAAAAAAAGTATTTTCCAGGATCCATGGTCTGTCTATACTTTCATAGGAAACAAGCAAGGATTCCTCAATTCCAAAATAACAAAAGTTTATAACACAAGTACAAAAGAAAACACACAACACCAAGTTCTAACGGGGGTTTTCCTCACCCTCAATGAGGATGTTAATGGCCATACCAACCACCTTCATATCAAACCACCTACTGGCCACCCTGCTGTGACGCTACTCAACTTATCGATAAATAGAGAGAATGCTACCAGCAAATGTTTTCCCTCAGTGTAAAAGCACGGATTACAGCACATAAAAAAAACAGGTAATTACTGCACAATCCTCATGTCACACAACCATCTCAGCATGAATTTCATAGTATAACAGGATAACAGGTGACAACGCCCCTGTGCTTATATATCATACACCCTTGTCAGGGTAAAAGGTAATAACAGGAAATCAGGAGTATAATTACAAGGGAACAAAGTTCAGGATTAATGATGAGCTACAGGATAATATAACCATCCATGGAGCTTGAAAAGGTCAAAGCCATGACAGGATTGTCCATCCAGAGTTTCACCGAAGACCTCGCACCTCTGCTATGTTGTTGTCCTAAAGCCCTGGTAAAGAGACACCCAGGCCCTGGCGGGTGGCGAAGGTCCATTGTGACTGACTAACTCCAACCGTTTTCGATGAACATCAACGACAGGACAACGTTAGACTGACCCCAAACCTCAAAGACCGGACACAATGGGCGGGATTCTCCGACCCTGCGCGGGGTCGGAGAATCGCCTGCGGGCCGCGCAAATCGCGCCATGCCGCCCTGACGCCGGTACATGATTATGCGCTGGCATGGTTGGCGTGGCGCTGGTCGCGGACCGCTCTACGTGGCCGGCCTGCTGATTCTCCAGCCCGTATGGGCCGAGCGGCCGTAAGAAAAAAACTGAGTCCCGCCGGCACCGTTCTAACCTGCTCTGAGCCAGCGGGACCTCGGCGTTGAAGGGTTGGCGGGGCCTTTAATTCATGTTGGCGTTGGCGCCGGTGCCACTGCGCATTCGTGGATCCCGCGGCGCACAGTTCGCACCGGGATCGGCAGCTGGAGCAGCGTGAACCGCTCCAGCGCCGTGCTGGCACCCTGTAGGGGCCAGAATTACTCCTGGCAGTGGCCCGTTCACGCCGTCCAAAAATGCAACAGTGTTTACGTTGGCGTGGACACTCTGCCGCGGGATGGGAGAATCCCGCCCAATGTACTCCATCAAACTCGAAACGGCCAACTTCAAATCGTGATTGTGAAAACATGGCAGACAGTTCTCAAATTCAGAGCAAATAGCGCACTAGAACTTCTTGCAGGAGACCAATACTTTAAATATAAATTTGGGCTTGCCACGAACACTCCTTCTCCGGCCCCATTTCCTTGAATCAATCAGGATGTTCGACATGCCATGCAGCAGAGTTTTCAAGGACTGCAGGGGAGGCTCCCACTAAGGAAACTGCCCTATCAACTGACAGAATTCTCTTCTCCATTTCAGCCATTCACTTTTCTCGCAGTTCATCAATGTGAGCACCAATATTCTGTGCCAGTGAGCCAAGACCTTCGTCCACAACCTGGCTCACAATGGCAGCCATCATCTCAACACCAACGGCATCTCCGAGGTGCTGCCCGCTCACAGCAGAACTGCCACTGCGAACTGAGCCCCACCCCCGCCATCTCTGGCCTCCTCCATCAATCGAGGATTTTCTTGACGAAATCGGCTCCCCAATGTCAAAATGTAACCAGGATCTTCCAGGAACATAGCATAGATCATACAAATGAGGATCAAATAATTAGGCATTGTGCATCTGGATAAAATAAAGGATTAAAGAGATAAGTAGCTGCTCCCGCACTTACATCGCGTGACCCCCATCA
Organism: Scyliorhinus torazame; assembly: GCF_047496885.1. Taxonomy (NCBI): domain Eukaryota; kingdom Metazoa; phylum Chordata; class Chondrichthyes; order Carcharhiniformes; family Scyliorhinidae; genus Scyliorhinus; species Scyliorhinus torazame. The sequence goes on along the minus strand of NC_092719.1, from coordinate 72,560,557 downwards.
GCCAGATATTTTTAAAGGGTTGCATATTTTGTTTTAAGTTTAGAGTACCCAATTATTTTTTTCCAATTAAGGAGCAATTTAGTGCGACCAATCCTCTTACCTTGCACATCTTTGGGTTGTGGGGATGAAACCCACACAGACATGGGGGGGAAATGTGCAAACTCCACACAGACAGTGACCCAGGGCCGGGATCAAACTGAGTCCTTAGCTCCACAGGCTAACCACTGCCCCACCGCGCCGCCCTAAAGGGTTGCATATATTTAGACCATCCACAATGTCCCAAAGCATTGGTCAGCCAATACAGTACTGTGCGGCCTTGGAATCATTTTATTTTTAATCATTTACGGGATGTGGTCATGACTCGCCATGCCAGCATTGATTGTCCATCCCTAATTGGCCTTGAGAAGGTGGTGGTGAGCTGTCTTCTTGAGCCACTGCAGTCCACGTGGTGTAGGTACACCCACAGTGCAGTTAGGGAGGAAGTTCCAGGATTTTGACCCAGCGACAGTGACGGAACGGCGATATATTTCCAAGTCAGGCTGGTGAGTGACTGGAGGGGAATTTCCAAGTGGTGGCATTCCCATGGGTGGGATTCTCCGTTTCAGAAACTAAGTGTTGATGCCGGGAATGAATCGGTGGAGTCCTGTGAGAACTAAATTGGTGCCTGTCCCAGAGGAATACATGATGTGAAGGGGCTAGCACCGGCGCCACGTGCAACTCGACCAATTCCAATGAAAAGTGGTGTCAGATTCGCCAGGATGGGGATTGACACGCGAGTAGCTGACATGCTGCAGCTGCATATTTGCACTCCTCTCCCCAAACACACTCGTGCCAGCCAACAAGATGGCAGAATGGAGACCGGCAACGCGGTTTGCGGACACAGTGCTTGAGACCCTGCTGGGCGCCGTGGAGGAGAGGTGGGCCACCCCGGGGTGGGAAAGAGGCTGCCACCCACTGCTGTACACCAGGCATTTGTTCAGGTGGTAGAGGCCATGAGCGGCGTAGGCCCCAGCGCCAGGAGTGGATAACAGTGTCACAAGAAGCTGCACAACCTCCTCAGGGCGGCCAGGGTGAGTAACCAGCACTGTGCCCCTGGTGCCACACACACCTACCGCCCCTCCCCCCTCCATCCGGAGGGCAACCGAACTCTACCCGCCGGCATTGTGCGTGCTCCCCGCCCTGCACCTCATGCCAGTACCCATACAGCCCGCCATGGCTGGGTGCCCTGTTCACAAAGGCCACCAGCTGCCCACCCTCTGTACTGCACGACCCGACTGCCTAACACTGTGCGTTTTCTGCTTCCTCTGTACACCTCGGCCAGGAGAAGGTGGCAGAGAGAGAGAGAAGACTGGAGGGGGACCCCTGGACCTACAGCTCCTCAGCGTCATGAAGAAGTGGCCACTGGACCAGGTCGGTGGGCATGGAGAGAGGGCAGTCACAGAGGTGGAGGTCGGCATCGGGCAATCAAGTGATGTGGTGTCGAAATGGAATACGTGACATGATCCCCACACCAACCCCTCCCCACCCTCTCACCACCCGCACTAACCCTCACACCACCGACTCACCACCCCCACACCACCCCAGCTCCCCCACATCACTCCTCACCACCCTTCAACACTCCCTCACCACCCCACACCAACCGCTCACCACCTCCTCACCACCCGCACTACCCTCACACCACCGACGCACCACCCTCACACTACCGACGCACCACCCCCACACCATCCCACCTCCCACACTATCACACATTAACCTCTCACCACCCCATCACCACCCGCACTACCCTCACACCACCGACTCACCACCCCCACACCACCCCAGCTCCCCCACACCACCCCCTCACCACCCTTCAACACCCCCGCAGTAGCCCCACGCCACCTCCACAGCACCCCGCCCCCCTCACCACCGCTCAACACCCCTCACCACCCCCTCACAATCCCTGCCCACGTCCCCCACATCACCTCCAAATCATCCCACCTTCCCCACACCACCCACCATCCCAACGCATGATCCAATCATGTCTTGTGTTTTGCAGGATCACGTGGCAAAGAGACGGGCCTTTCTGCTGTCCCCCAACCTCAACCCCAACCCCAAGTGGACTCCAGCGAAGGGTCGGCAACGGATAGCAAATGGAGCCCCCAAACAACATCCTGAGACAACCCGGAGCACCAGTCAGGGAATGACATTGACACCCTCCACCATCCCAGAGACACTCTCACCTCGGTTGGGCATGCTGGTGAAGAGGCTACTGGTGCACTATCTAGTGCGCACTGCACATGTGCAGCACTACATCAGGTGGAGGTAGAAAACCCGAGGGGGCAGATGGTCAGAGGGCGGCCTGACCCCAGGGACTAGCTGCCGTCCATATGGGTCTTGGGCTTCTGGAAAGGGGAGTCCCATGAGGGAGTGTCAGCAACCATCCAGCATATGCAAGTGCAGTTGGAGGAGTCCAACCACCTGCAGGGGCAGGAGGCGGTGCCGACCATGCATGCCACCCAGGCCAACACCGCTCGGATGGGGTCTAGTGCAGAAGCCTTGGGGGCAAAGATATTGGCCATGAGTCAGAATGATCAAACCTAGGGCACTACATGCGGGCGGTGGTCGAGGCACAGGACAGGGTTGCCCTGTCACAGGCAGCTGTATATTAAGGCACCTGGAGAATGCAGCGGAGCACCAGAGCTTGGCCCAGTCACAACAGATTATGGCTACGGGCATTGCTCAGGTGCTGGCTGACCTGAGCAAGTCCCAGAGTGAGGTGGCACAGTCACTGGGATGATGTGACACAGTCCCAGAGGGAGGTGGCCCAGTCCATGTGCTCTATGGTCGCGAGCATGGAGACTCTGGTCGAGATGAGAGTGGGCCTGCAGGCTTGGCAGCGCCAGGTGGCGGAGGTACCCCAGGGGTTCTCTCCAGTCGCACCCCTGTCCCAAGGACTAGCCCGGGACTACGCAGGGAGGTGCTGGAACACCACAGTGCCTTGAACTCCACCCCCCCCGCCCCCCTCATGCCCCTGGTGCATTGGGTGGGCAGCGGAAAGAACAGGGTGGCACTATGCCACCTGGGACACCCTAGTGACTGCCGGGCACATCCAGGCCCGGTCACACCAGTGGACGGCCGTCAAAGGGGACGCAGGTCACAGGGCAGCAATCACAGCCGGCAGCCTCCACTCCTGATGTACCACTTGGGGATCCATCTAGACATAGCATTAGGGTCCATAAGGCCAAAAAGGTAGGCACCAGCTAAGTTGGCATGGGGCAGGACACAGGGTAGTAGTGTTAGGGGCTAGGGCACAATGCATTGTGGAGATGTTCACCTGTTATATTCAAAATAAACACCTATGCACAAAAGTTCCAAACTGCCTCGGTGCTCTTTCAGAAGCGTATGACCCATTTGCGTTACAACCCATTTGCGTTTTTTTCATGCTTCTGCTGGCATTCGCTATGATCAGCTTGGTTCTCTATTATATTATCCATCATTATCTGTCCTATGAACATCTTTTCTTCTTCATCCAGATCTCTGTCTCTTTTGCTATCTGGGGTTGCTGGATTAGTTTCCCCAATCTTTCCCCTTCCTGGCAATATACTTCGACTGTTGTGCCCAAGTTATCTATCTCACTTCTAAAGCCAGTCAGTTACTTTAAGTAAAGTTCAGTTACAGCCTGGCTTGCTAACCTTTGATTAAAATTGATCTGGGTCAAATCCATTGTTACCCCACTGAATTCACCTTTCCCCGGTTAATTATTCTTATTCTGGACTGTTTCTTGTCCTTTTCCATTAACAATCGAAACCTTATGATATAATGATCATTGTTCCCTAAATGTTCCCCTGCTGAAATGTGATCTTCTTGGCCCACCTTATTCCCAAGAACCAAGTCCAGCGATGCGCCTATCCTTGTTGGACTGGAAACACACTGCTGTAGAAATTTTCCTGAACACACTCTGGGAAACCCTCTCTGCCCCTTACATTACTGCTATCCCAGCCAAATTCAGAGTATTAAACTTCCCCACTATAACTACTCGAAAACCCTTGCATCCCTCTGTAAGTTCCTTTCACATTTGTTCCTCTACATCTTTCCCATTGGGCAAATATGGAAGAGGAGGAATGGAAGGAAATCCCAGTCAGTGGGAAGAATTCTAGAGGAAAGCTAAAGGTTTTCTCACCTGAGAGCACAAAACAACTCAAGAAATATAAAACTTCCCTTGGACCTCTGGCCCTGCTCCTGTTACTTATAGCATTCACATGGGGTAGGAAGCACCATTGTTAAAATCACAGTCTGGTTTTGATGTTGCAATCTGCCTCGTTTGCATATTTAAAGGGGACACTAGCAGTTTGGGGCAAGTTTCCTCACTACCTGTAAATTAAAATAACCGCTGATTATATCGGCATGGGAAAGGAGTGGTTAAACCTCTTGAGCTGTTTGAGCTGTCTCTCCATCTGCCAGATTTGCCAGTTAAAACCGAAGGCAGCGGTGCTTAGGATAGATCGCATCACAGATCACTTTCTTTAACTTTAATGTGCACTGCACAAAAAAAGGTGAATTAATTTTTAAAATCCCTACAGTGCAAAAAGAGGCCATTTGGCCCATCGAGAGCGCATGGACCCGATGAAAGCATACCCCATCCAGGCCCACTCCCCTGCCCTATCCCCATAACCCCACCTAACCTGTAGATCCTTTGGAGACTAAGAGGCAATTTATCATGGCCAATCCCTGAGGGGCTGATTAGCACAGGGCTAAATCGCTGGCTTTGAAAGCAGATCAAGGCAGGCCAGCAGCACAGTTCAATTCCGGTAACAGCCTCCCCGAACAGGTGCCGGAATGTGGCGACTAGGGGCTTTTCACAGTAACTTCATTTGAAGCCTACTTGTGACAATAAGTGATTTTCATTTCCCGCTAACCTGCACATCTTTGGACAGTGGGAGGAAACTGGAGCACCTGGAGGAAACCCAAGTGGAGATGGGGAGAACATGCAAACTCCACACAGACAGTCGCGCAAGGCCAGAATTGAACCGGGCTCCCTGGCGCTGTGAGACAGCAGTGTTAACCACTGTGCCAGTCAAGGTTGTCCATTGAGGCTTTCAACAAACCCTCCCCCAACAAGAAGAAAGAAACAAGAACACAACAATCAGAAATTATACATTGGATTTCCCCCATATACAATAGCCCCCCACATAACATTTAAAACACAAATAGGGGAAAAAGAAACCTTCACCCAAATGCCACCCCAAAAGAACCCCCCCCTCCCTCCCCCCACGTCCTTGGGCTGCTGCTGCTGACCTCCTCCTAACACTCCGCGAGATAGTCTAGGAACCCTTGCACAGACCCTCGCAAGGCAAACTTTATCCTCTCCAGCTTGATGAACCCTGCCATGTCATTGATCCAAGCGTCCACACTAGGGGGCTTCGCATCTTTCCATAATAGCAAAATCCTCCGCCGGGCTACCAGGGACGCAAAGGCCAGAATACCGGCCGCTTTCGCTTCGTGCACTCCCGGCTCGTCCGATACCCCAAATAATGCCAATCCCCAGCTAAGCTTGACCTGGGCGTTCACCACCTTGGACATAGTCCTCGCAAAACCCCTCCAAAACCCATCCAGCGCCGGGCACGACCAGAACATATGGACGTGGTTTGCCAGGCTCCCCGAGCACCTCCCACATCTGTCCTCCACCCCAAAGAACCTACTCAACCTCGCCCCTGTCATACAGGGTGGTGCAGGCGGGAGGGATTCAGATTTCTGGATAACTGGGGCTCTTTCTGGGGAAGGTGGGACCTCTACAGACAGGATGGTCTACATCTGAACCTGAGGGGCACAAATATCCTGGGGGGGAGATTTGTTAGTGCTCTCTGGGGGGGTTTAAACTAATGCAGCAGGGGCATGGGAACCTGGATTGTAGATTTAGGGTACGGGAGAATGAGAGTATAGAGGTCAGGAGCACAGATTTGACGTCGCAGGAGAGGGCCAGTGTGCAGGTAGGTGGTTTGAAGTGTGTCTACTTCAATGCCAGGAGTATACGAAATAAGGTAGGGGAACTGGCAGCATGGGTTGGTACCTGGGACTTCGATGTTGTGGCCATTTCGGAGACATGGATAGAGCAGGGACAGGAATGGATGTTGCAGGTTCCGGGGTTTAGGTGTTTTAGTAAGCGCAGAGAAGGAGGCAAAAGAGGGGGAGGTGTGGCGCTGCTAGTCAAGAGCAGTATTATGGTGGCGGAGAGGATGCTAGATGGGGACTCATCTTCTGAGGTAGTATGGGCTGAGGTTAGAAACAGGAAAGGAGAGGTCACCCTGTTGGGAGTTTTCTATAGGCCTCCAAAGAGTTCTAGGGATGTAGAGGAAAGGATGGCGAGGATGATCCTGGATAAGAGCGAAAGTAACAGGGTAGTTATTATGGGAGACTTTAACTTTCCAAATATTGACTGGAAAAGATATAGTTCGAGTACATTAGATGGGTCGTTTTTTGTACAGTGTGTGCAGGAGGGTTTCCTGACACAATATGTTGACAGGCCAACAAGAGGCGAGGCCATGTTGGATTTGGTTTTGGGTAATGAACCTGGCCAGGTGTTGGATTTGGAGGTAGGAGAGCACTTTGGGGACAGTGACCACAATTCGGTGACGTTTACGCTAGTGATGGAAAAGGATAAGTATACACCGCAGGGCAAGAGTTATAGCTGGGGGAAGGGCAATTATGATGCCATTAGACGTGACTTGGGGGGGATAGGTTGGAGAAGTAGACTGCAAGTGTTGGGCACACTGGATAAGTGGAGCTTGTTCAAGGATCAGCTACTGCGTGTTCTTGATAAGTACGTACTGGTCAGGCAGGGAGGAAGGCTTAGAGCGAGGGAACCGTGGTTTACCAAAGAAGTGGAATCTCTTGTTAAGAGGAAGAAGGAGGCCTATGTGAAGATGAGGTGTGAAGTTTCAGTTGGGGCGATGGATAGTTACAAGGTAACGAGGAAGGATCTAAAGAGAGAGCTAAGACGAGCAAGGAGGGGACATGAGAAGTATTTGGCAGGTAGGATCAAGGAAAACCCAAAAGCTTTCTACAGGTATGTCAGGAATAAGCGAATGACTAGGGTAAGAGTAAGACCAGTCAAGGACAGGGATGGGAAGTTGTGTGTGGCGTCTGAAGAGATAGGCGAGATACTAAATGAATATTTTTCGTCAGTATTCACTCAGGAAAAAGATAATGTTGTGGAGGAGAATGCTGAGACCCAGGCTATTAGAATAGATGGCATTGAGGTACATAGGGAAGAGGTGTTGGCAATTCTGGACAGGCTGAAAATAGATAAGTCCCCGGGGCCTGATGGGATTTATCCTAGGATTCTCTGGAAGGCCAGGGAAGAGATTGCTGGACCTTTGGCTTTGATTTTTATGTCATCATTGGCTACAGGAATAGTGCCAGAGGACTGGAGGATAGCAAATGTGGTCCCGTTGTTCAAAAAGGGGAGCAGAGACAACCCCGGCAACTATAGACCGGTGAGCCTCACGTCTGTAGTGGGTAAAGTCTTGGAGGGGATTATAAGAGACAAGATTTATAATCATCTAGATAGGAATAATATGATCAGGGATAGTCAGCATGGCTTTGTAAAGGGTAGGTCATGCCTCACAAACCTTATCGAGTTCTTTGAGAAGGTGCCTGAACAGGTAGACGAGGGTAGAGCAGTTGATGTGGTGTATATGGATTTCAGTAAAGCGTTTGATAAGGTTCCCCACGGTAGGCTATTGCAGAAAATACGGAGGCTGGGGATTGAGGGTGATTTAGAGATATGGATCAGAAATTGGCTAGCTGAAAGAAGACAGAAGGTGGTGGTTGATGGGAAATGTTCAGAATAGAGTTCAGTTACAAGTGGCGTACCACAAGGATCTGTTCTGGGGCCGTTGCTGTTTGTCATTTTTATCAATGTCCTAGAGGAAGGCGCAGAAGGGTGGGTGAGTAAATTTGCAGGCGACACTAAAGTCGGTGGTGTTGTCGACAGTGTAGCAGGTTACAGAGGGACATAGATAAGCTGCAGAGATGGGCTGAGAGGTGGCAAATGGAGTTTAATGTAGAGAAGTGTGAGGTGATTCACTTTGGAAGGAATAACAGGAATGCGGAATATTTGGCTAATGGTAAAGTTCTTGGAAGTATGGATGAGCAGAGGGATCTAGGTGTCCATATACATAGATCCCTGAAAGTTGCCACCCAGGTTGATAGGGTTGTGAAGAAGGCCTATGGAGTGTTGGCCTTTATTGGTAGAGGGATTGAGTTCCGGAGTCATGAGGTCATGTTGCAGCTGTACAAAACTCTGGTACGGCCGCATTTGGAGTATTGCGTACAGTTCTGGTCACCGCATTATAGGAAGGACGTGGAGGCTTTGGAGCGGGTGCAGAGGAGATTTACCAGGATGTTGCCTGGTATGGAGGGAAAATCTTATGAGGAAAGGCTGTTGGACTTGAGGTTGTTTTCGTTGGAGAGAAGAAGGTTAAGAGGAGACTTAATGGAGGCATACAAAATGATCAGGGGGTTAGATAGGGTGGACAGTGAGAGCCTTCTCCCGTGGATGGAAATGGCTAGCACGAGGGGACATAGCTTTAAACTGAGGGGTAATAGATATAGGACAGAGGTCAGAGTAGGTTCTTTACGCCAAGAGTGGTGAGGCCGTGGAATGCCCTACCGGCAACAGTAGTGAACTCGCCAACATTGAGGGCATTTAAAAGTTTATTGGATAAGCATATGGATGATAATGGCAGAGTGTAGGTTAGATGGCTTTTGTTTCGGTGCAACATCGAGGGCCGAAGGGCCTTTACTGCGCTGCATCGTTCTATGTTCTATGTTCTATATGCGCTCTGTGAGTAACTTTGAACTGTATTAGGCTGAGCCTGGCGCAAGAGGAGGAAGAATTAACCCTACTCAGGGCATCAGCCCACAGACCCTCATCTATCTCCTTCCCAAGCTCCTCATCCCACTTGCCCTTTAACTCCTCCACCGAGGCCTCCTCCTCTTCGTTCAGCTCCTGCTAAATCGACAAAACCTTGCCTTCTCCAACCCATTCACCCGAAATCACCCTGTCCTGAATCCCACATGGCGGAAACAGCGGGAATTCCCTCACCTGCCACCTCACAAACGCCCTCACTTGCATGTACCTGAAAGCGTTTCCCGGGGGTAGCCCAAACTTCTCCAGCGCCCCTAGGCTTGCAAATGTCCCATCGATGAACAGGTCCCCCATTCTTCTAACCCCTGCCCGATGCGAGCTCCGAAACCCCCCATCCATCCTTCCCGGGACGAACCGATGATTCTCCCGAATCGGGGACCAAACCGAGGCTCCCACCTCGCCCCTGTGTCGCCTCCACTGCCCCCAGATCTCCACCAACCGCGTCAAATTGAGCCCCCCAACTCCTAGCTACTTGGATCCCTAGGTACCGAAAGCTCCTTTCCGCCCTCTTTAGCGGTAGCTCATCTATCCCCCTTCCCTGGTCCCCTGAATGCACCACAAAGAGCTCACTCTTCCCTACGTTGAGTTTATACCATGAAGAGTCCCCAAACTCCCTCAGGATCCGCATGACCTCCGCCATCCCCTCCACTGGATCCGCAACATACAACAACAGGTCATCGGCATACAACGACACCCGGTGTTCCTCTGCCCCCCGGACCAATCCCCTCCATTTCCTGGACTCCCTCAGTGCCATGGCCAGCAGCTCAATTGCCAATGCAAACAACAAGGGGATAAGGGGCACCCCTGCCTCGTCCCCCGGTACAGCCGAAAGTACTCCGACCTCCGCCGGTTCATAGCCATAGTCGCCACCGGGGCTCTATATTGCAGCCTGACCCAACTGACTTCCGGTTGCGGTGAGGATGAGCTAGCCGCACGTTTCGGCGGCTCCAGCTCCGACGGACCTTCGGGCTCTTTTAAGAACCCCAACGGGGATTTTTTCGGCCGAGTAACCCGGTGTGGGGTGTGTGGAAAGGGAGTCCCCCCCCGAACGACGGAAGAAAAAACCGGCGGCGGCGGCTGCAGCCTGAAGAATCTTCGACTATAAGGTCAGAGGGAGAGGAAAACAAAATGGCGGCGGAGAAATCGCAGGCGACATGGGGGCCTGAGCAGGACGAGGTCGTGAGACGGTGCGTGGACCTGCTGAAGAAGGAGGTACTGACCCCGATGCTACAGGCAATTGAGGGGCTGAAGGAGACTTTAAAGACCCAGGAGACTGAGCTCCGCGTGGTGGAGCAGAAGGTGTCAGGTATTGAGGACGAGGTCCTGGGCCTGGCGGTTCAGACTCAGACGCACGAGGCACTTCATAAAAGGTGTGCTGAAAGGATCGAGGCCCTTGAAAACGGAGCGCGAAGGAAGAACCTTAGGATACTAGGTCTCCCTGAGGGTGTGGAAGGAGTGGACTGTGGAGCGTACGCAAGTAAGATGCTGAGCTCACTGATGGGTGCTGAGGCCCCTGCGGGCCCCATGGAGGTGGAGTGGGCAGGTCGGATCCCGGCGAGAAGACCAAAAGCGGGAGAACCACCGAGGGCGATAATCGTGCGATTCTACCGCCTTAAGGACAGAGAAGAGGTCCTGAGATGGGCTAAAAAGGTGCGGAGTAGCAGATGGGAGAATGCGGTGGTACGGATATACCAGGATTGGAGTGCGGAGGTGGCGAGAAGGAGGGCGAGCTTCAACCGAGCCAAAGAGGTTTTGCACAAAAAGGTGAAGTTTGGGATGCTGCAGCGGGCAAGACTATGGGTCACGTATCAGGAGAGACACTATTACTTCGAGACGGCGGAGGAAGCATAGACCTTTATTAAAGAAGAGAAACTGGACCGGAACTGAGGGACTGATGCTGCAGGGAATTGTTATTGTTATTGTTTTTGTTAATGTTATGGTGAAAGTTAATCGAGAAGTAAACAGGGAAGGGGGGAGACACTGGGGAACTGTGGGCGCCGATGAGGGGGGAAAGACGGGACATAGACGGAGAATGGGGAAGGGGAGGGGGAGGGGAAAGGGAGCTGCGCCATAAGAGGCGGGTCAGGTAAAGGGATGTCCCCGCGCCAGAAAGAATAAGGCGGGAAAACAGGCGCAAGGAGGATGGGAGTTCCCTCACACCAGGGGGGTCGAGGAGTGAGCAGGAGTAGCCGGGGTCAGTTGAAGTCAGCTGACTTACGGAAGTGAGATGGGGGGAGCAATCAAGCTAGATAGGGATCTAGCGGGGGAGGGGGGGGGAGGGGACAACTGGGTTGCTGCTGCGGAAATCCAAAAGGGAATGGCTAAAGAGTGGGTGGTCGGGACGGTGTGCGACGCTGGGGGAGCGAGCGGGAGCGCGGAGGCGGGATATGGGACTGGCCTAGAGAAGGTAATGGCTAGTCGACACGGGAGGGGGGCAGGTAGCCCCCTAGTGAGGCTGATCACGTGGAACGTGGGAGGCCTGAATGGACCGATAAAAAGGGCCCAACGCTCGCGCATTTGAAAGGACTAAGGGCAGACGTGGCTATGCTCCAAGAGACGCACCTAAAGGTGGCAGACCAAGTTAGGCTAAGGAAAGGATGAATGGGACAGGTGTTCCACTCAGGACTGGACGCAAAGAACAGAGGGGTTGCCATTTTGATGGGGAAACGGGTAGCATTTGAAGCAAAGAACATCGTAGCCGATAGCGGAAGTAGATATGTAATGGTGAGTGGCAGGCTGGAGGGAATGGAAGTCGTGTTGGTTAATGTGTATGCCCCAAATTGGGACGATGCGGGATTCATGAGATGGATGCTGGGGCGTATACCGGACCTGGAGGCAGGAAATTTGATTTTAGGAGGGGACTTCAATACGGTGCTGGACCCGGGGCTGGATAGATCCAGCTCAAGGACCAGAAGAAGGCCGGCAGCGGCCAAGGTACTTAAGGGGTTTATGGACCAAATGGGGGGAGTGGATCCATGGCGATTTCTTAGACCTAGGGCTAGGGAGTATTCCTTCTTCTCCCATGTCCATAAAGTGTACTCCCGGATAGATTTTTTTGTTTTAGGAAGGTCGTTGATCTCTAGGGTGGAAGAAGCTGAATACTCAGCCATAGCGGTTTCGGATCATGCCCCACATTGGGTGGACCTGGAAGTAGGAGAGGACAGGGAGCAGAGAACACTCTGGCGATTAGATGTGGGACTGATGGCGGATGAGGGAGTGTGTGCAAGAGTGAGGGGGTGTATTGAGAGATACCTGGAGGTCAATGACGACGGCGAGGTCCCTGTGGGAGTGATCTGGGAAGCACTAAAAGCGGTGGTCAGAGGAGAGCTGATCTCTATTGGGGCCCACAAAAGGAAAACAGAGGCCTAGGAAAGGGATAGATTACTGGGGGAAATTTTAAGGGTGGACAGGGAATTTGCAGAGACCCCGGAGGAGGAATTGTACAGGGAGAAGAGACGACTCCAGACCGAGTTTGACCTTCTGACCACCAGAAAGGCGGAGGTACTGTGGAGGAAGGCACAGGGGAGGAGGTACGAATATGGGGAAAAGGCTAGTCGCTTGTTGGCGCACCAACTGCGAAAGAGGGTAGCAGCAAGGGAGATAGGAGGAATTAGGGATGAAAGGGGAGACACTGTGTGAAGGCCAGGAAAGATAAATGAGGTGTTTAAGACCTTTTATGAGGAACTGTATAGGTCTCAACCCCCAGAGGGAGAGGAGGGGATGCGGCAGTTCCTGGACCAATTGAGGTTCCCGAAAGTGGAGGAGCAGGAGGTGGCAGGCCTAGGGGCGCCGATTGAGGTGGACGAGGTTATTAAGGGACTGGGAAGCATGCAAGCAGGGAAGGCTCCGGGGCCGGAAGGGTTCCCGGTGGAATACTACAGAAAATATGTGGACTTGTTGGCCCCGTTGATGGCGAGGACGTTCAATGAGGCCAGGGAAGGGGGGACTCTACCCCCGACGATGTCGGAGGCGACGATATAGCTAATTTTGAAGAGAGACAAAGATCCGTTGCAGTGCGGGTCCTATAGACCTATTTCACTATTGAACGTGGACGCCAAGTTGCTGGCAAAGGTACTGGCATCGAGGATAGAGAACTGTGTCCCGGGGGTGGTGCACGAAGACCAGACAGGGTTCGTAAAAGGGAGACAACTAAATGTTAACGTGCGACGACTATTAGGGGTGATAATGATGCCCCCAGTGGAGGGGGAGGCAGAGATAGTGGCGGCAATGGACGCAGAGAAAGCATTTGACAGGGTGGAGTGGGAGTATTTATGGGAAGTGTTAAGGAGGTTTGGGTTTGGGAACGGGTTTATTCGCTGGGTTAGACTTCTTTATGGGGCACCAACGGCAAGCGTAGTTACAGGTCGACGTAGATCGGAGTATTTCCGATTATATCGGGGAACAAGACAGGGATGGCCGCTGTCTCCATTGTTGTTTGTGTTGGCAATTGAACCTCTGGCCATGGCGTTGAGAGACTCCAGGAAATGGAGAGGGGTGATTAGAGGGGGAGAAGAACATCGAGTCTCGTTATACGCGGATGACCTATTGTTATACGTGTTGGACCCAGCCGGGGGGGGGGGGGGGGGGGGGGTGATAGAGGTTATGCGAATTTTGAGGAGGTTCGGGGAATTCTCGGGGTATAGGCTAAACATGGGGAAGAGTGAATTATTTGTGATACATCCAGGGGACCAGAGTAGAGAGATAGAAGGCTTACCACTAAGGAAAGTGGAAAGAAACTTCCGATACCTGGGGATTCAGATCGCTAGGAGCTGGGGAACCTTGCACAGACTTAATTTGACACGGCTGGTAGAACAAATGGAGGAGGACTTCAAGAAGTGGGACATGCAGCCTTTATCGCTGGCGGGCAGGGTGCAAGCAATTAAGATGATGGTCCTCCCGAGGTTCTTATTTGTATTTCAATGTCACCCTATACTAATCACCAGGACCTTTTCTAATAAAATAGATAGGAGCATCACGAGCTTTATGTGGGCAGGGAAAGTTCCGAGAGTAAGGAGGGGGTTCCTTCAGCGTAGTAGGGATAGAGGAGGACTGGCACTACCGAACTTGGGAGATTATTATTGGGTGGCAATGATACGTAGATGGATGATGGAGGGTGAGGGAGCGGCGTGGAAAAGACTGGAGAGAATGTCCTGTAAAGGGACGAGTTTAGAGGCGCTGGTGACGGCACCGCTACCGCTCTCACCTAAAAAGTATACCACGAACCCGGTGGTGGCGGCAACACTGAACATATGGGGACAGTGGAGGCGACAGAGAGGGGTGCGGGGAGCCCTGGTCGGGTCCCCTATCAGGAACAACCATAGGTTCGCCCCAGAGCTGGTACCAGTTGGGAATTAGGAAGGTGGGAGATTTATTTATAGATGGGACTTTTGCGAGCTTGGGAGCATTGGAGGAAAAGTATAAGTTACCCCGGGGAAATTTCTTGAGATATATGCAGGTGAGGGCGTTTACTAGACAACAGGTGAGGGAATTTCCGTTGCTCCCGACACAGGGGATACAGGACAGGGTGCTTTCAGGGGTGTGGGTCGGAGAGGGCAAGGTGTCAGAGATTTACAGAGAGATGAGGGAAGAGGGGGAGGAGTCGGTGGGAGAACTAAAGGGAAAGTGGGAAGAAGAATTAGGGGAGGAGATAGAAGAGGGTATGTGGGCTGATGCCCTAAGCAGGGTAAACTCCTCTTCCTCATGCGCCAGGCTTAGCCTGATTCAATTTAAGGTGCTACATCGAGCACACATAACGGGGGCAAGATTGAGCAGGTTCTTTGGAGTGGAGGACAAATGTGGGAGGTGTGGCGGGAGCCCGGCAAACCACGCACATATGTTTTGGGCGTGCCCGGCACTGGAAGGATATTGAAAGGGAGTGACGGGAGTGATCTCGCAGGTGGTGAATGCCCGGGTCAAACCAAGCTGGGGGTTAGCTCTATTTGGAGTTGCGGAAGAGCCGGGAGTGCAGGAGGCGAAAGAGGCCGATGTCGTGGCCTTTGCGTCCCTAGTAGCCCGGCGCAGGATCCTGCTTATGTGGAAGGAGGCGAAACCCCCCGGACTGGAGGCCTGGGTAAACGATATGGCGGGGTTTATTAAACTGGAGCAGATAAAGTTTGCCCTGAGAGGATCGGCTCAAGGGTTCACCAGGCGGTGGCAGCCATTTCTCGACTACCTAGGGGAACGTTAGAGGGAAGACAGATGATCAGCAGCAGCAACCCAGGGGGAAGGGGGGGAGGGGGGGGGCGGGTTTAGTTTAATATAGGTCAATAGATAATGGGGTTTTGTTACTTGTGTATTGTTAAAAATTTCTACTTTGTTATCGTTCCGTTTGTTTTGTAAGAGGGAAAAATGTTGTTTAGAAAAAATTTTCAATAAAATATATTAAAAAAAAAAAAAATGAATCACCCCCTGGACACAGTCCTCAATTCTCGTAGCCAGCACCTTCGCCAGCAACTTAGCGTCAACATTGAGGAGCGAGATCGGTCTATACGACTGTGGTGTTGGGTGCTCTGAGGTACAGACGAACCAACACGGTTGCAATTGGTACAACGCAGTTTTATTCCAACTAGTTATTTACACATCTGACTTGGTACTCAGCACGTGGTGACTGTGTTAGTGTCTTGTTAATGAGGTCCTGGCCTTGTCCTGTCTCCAGAAGGACTGACCAGGAGGTGTTGTGTTTCTTGCCTTATACTGTGTCTGCTCTTGTCTGTGATTGGCTGTCGTGTTATGTGTGCTAATTGGTCTGTTGGTCTGTCTATTATGATGTGTGTGTTGTAATGTGTGTTTGAATATCATGACAACGACCTGTGGTGAATGGAACTACTGTTAAATCACCAGTGCACTGTGATATCATGTTACTGCTGTATCGTGTTACGTTATGTGTTTTACCCTGTGGGCTCCACCTATGGGCCATTGTACGGCATTGCAATGGATCCTTGTCCCGCTTCAAGATCAAAGAAATCAGCGCCCTGGACATTGTCGGGGGCAAGGCCCCCCCCCCTCCCTCGCCTTATTAAAAGTCCTCACTAGCAACGGGCCCAGCAGGTCCACGTATTTCCTGTAAAATTCAACCGGGAACCCATCCGGCCCCGGGGCGTTCCCCGCCTGCATGCTCCCCAATCCTTTAACCAGCTCCTCCAGCCCAATCAGCGGTGCCCCCAAACCAGCCACCTCCTCCTCCTCCACCCTCGGGAACTTCAGCTGATCCAGGAATCTTCGCATCCCCTCGTCCCCCGCTGGGGGCTCAGACCTGTACAGATCCCCATAGAAGTCCCAAAATACCTTGCTTATTCTCACCGCACTCCGCACCGTATTCCCCCCTCTATCCTTGACTCCGCCAATCTCCCTCGCTGCCTCCCTCTTTCAAAGCTGACGTGCCAGCATCCGACTCGCCTTCTCCCCATACTCATACGCCGCCCCCTGCACTTTCCTCCACTGTGCCTCTGCTTTCCCCGTGGTCAACAGGTCGAATTCCGTCTGGAGGTTCCGCCTGAGTAGTCCCTCCTCGGGGGCCTCTGCATACCTCCTGTCCACGCTTAAAATCTCCCCCACCAACCTCTCCCCCTCCCTCCTCTCTCTCTTCTCCCTGTGGGCCCTAATGAAGATTAACTCTCCCCTGACCACACCTTCAACGCCTCCCAGACTACCCCCACTTGCACCTCCCCATTGTCGTTGGCCTCCAAGTATCTTTCAATGCACCCCCGCATCACCCGCACACACCCTCATCCGCCAACAGTCCCACATCGAGGTGCCACAGCGGGCACTGGTCCCTCTCCTCCCCCAACTCCAGCTCCACCCAATGCGGGGCGTGGTCCGAGATGGCTATGGCCGAATATTCCGTTCCCTCCACTTTCGGGATTAGCGCCCTACTCAAAATGAAAAAATCTATCCGTGAGTAGGCTCCACATGGATGTGGAAAAAGAAGGAAAATTCCCTGGCCAGCGGACTGGCAAACCTCCATGACATCCACTCCCCCCATCTGGTCCTTAAACCCCCTGAGCACCTTGGCCGCAGCTGGCCTCTTACCCGTCCTGGACCTAGAACGGTCCAGTGCTGGGTCCAGCACCGTGTGGAAGTCCCCCCCATTATCAAGCTTCCTACCTCCAGATCCGGAATCCGAACCAGCATGCGTTTCATAAAGCCAGCATCATCCCAATTCGGGGCATATACGTTCACCAGTACCACCCGCACCCCCTGCAACCTGCCACTCACCATCACATATCGACCTCCATTATCCACTACAATATTCAGTGCCTCGAACGACACCCGCTTCCCCACCAGTATTGCAACCCCTCTGTTCTTCTCATCCAGCCCTGAATGAAAGACCTGCCCTACCCATCCCTTTCTCAGCCCAACCTGATCTGCCACCTTCAGGTGTGTCTCCTGGAGCATAACCACGTCTGCCTTCAGTCCGTTTAAGTGCACGAACACCTGGGCCCACTTGACCGGCCCGTTCAGGCCCCTCACATTGCAAGTTATCAGCCGGATCGGGGGGCTGCTCGCTCCCCCCCCCCCCCCCCCCCCTGCCGACTAGCCATCTCCTTTTCTAGGCCAGCCACGTGCCCGCACCTCCCGCACCCTCCAGTCCCCCCAGCGGCAGACTCACGCCCCGACTACCTCTCCTACTTCCAGCTCCCGTTTGGCCAATGCAGCAGCAACCGAGTCCCCACCCCCCTCCCCGCTAGATCCTCATCTAGCCATTTTGCTCCCCCCATGACACTCCCATAAGTCAGCTGACTCCTGTTGACCCCGGTCTCTCCCGCCATTCCATCGGCCCCCCAGTGTGCGAATCCCCCCACCCCTTGGCAGTCAGTGCGCGCTCCTCTCCAGTACCGCCGCCCCCCCTGGCACCGCCCCCACCCTTCCCTAACGCGGGAAAAAGCCCGCACTTTCCTGAGCCGGCCCCGCCCCGTCTGGCGCAGCTCCTTTTTGCGGCCTTACCCCAACTCTCCATCCCCGGGCCTCCAGCCCCCCCTCTTCCTCCGTGGGGCCCTGCCCCTCCAACACCGACGCCCACACTCTCCCACAGTCCCCACATCAAATCCATTCACCCATCCCCACCCAGCACCAAAACACAAAGAACATTCCCCAAACGCAGTAAACACAGTAAACATCCCCCCATGACAAACCCTCAGTTTGAGTCCAACTTTTCAGTCTGGATAAAGTTCCATGCCTCATCAGGCGTTTCAAAATAGTGGTGCCGATCTTGGAACGTGACCCACAATCGCGCTGGCTGCAGCAGGGGCTGTTTAGCACAGGGCTAAATCGCTGGCTTTGAAAGCAGACCAAGGCAGGCCAGCAGCACGGTTCAATTCCCACACCAGCCTCCCCGAACAGGTGCCGGAATGTGGCGACTATGGGCTTTTCACAGTAACTTCATTTGAAGCCTACTTGTGACAATAAGCGATTTTCATTTTCATCCCGAACTTCACCCCCATCCGATGGAGCACCGCCTTAGCCCGGTTAAAACCAGCCCTCTTCTTAGCCACCGCCGCACTCCAGTCCTGGTAAATTCAGATCTCCGTGTTCTCCCACCTGCTGCTCCGCTCTTTTTTGGCCCATCTCAGGACACACTCTCTGTCCATAAAGTGGTGGAACCTCACCACTACAGCCCTTGGCGGCTCGTTGGCTTTAGGTCTCCTTGCCAGGACCTGATGAGCCCCATCCAGCTCCAGGGGCCTCAGGAAAGCTCCCGCGCCCATCAGCGAATTGAGCATCGTGCTCATATATGCCCCTGTCATGATATTCAAACACACACATCATGATAGACACACCAACAGACAAATCAGAACACACAACACCACAACCAATCACAGAAAGATATAAAAGCACAAACACGACACCCGGTGGTCAGTATTAGCTGGAGAGGAGGACCAGGACAGACCTGCTACACGACACACTCAGGGAGACAGCACGTGCAGAGTATCCAGAACGAACTGTAGATAAGAGTTAAAATAAAATAGAGTTGTACCACATACAACTGAGTTGGCTCATCTGTACACCAGAGAACCCAACACCACATGGTACAGGAGTGGATCGATACCTGCCGGCATACCTCAGTGTACAGAGACAACCAGCAGTGCCCAGGCAAAATGATAGAGCTCCCGGTTCCGCAGCCGCTCCAGTGCAACGGCGATCTCCGCGAAAACTGGCGGCGATTCCGGCAAGTGTTCGAATTGTTCCTGGTGGCAGCTGAACTCCAAGACCTGGATGATAGCGAAAAAATTGAATTTCTCCTCACCATCGCCGGTGCACGGGCAAGAGAAATATTCACAAGGTTCAGGTTCTTCAGGAGGCAGCAAAGGTACGATTACCAGGCAGTCCTGGACAAATTCTCCAAGTACTGTGAAGAAAACGCAATCCAATCGGCAAGTAAAGGTAAGAAAAGCGGCAGTACTCACCTCGTGGCCGGGATCCCGGAGCCCGAATTCCCAGAGGCCGAAATCCCGAGCCTGAGAGAGGGCTGGGTTGAGGTCGGCGGCCATCTTGCTAAAGGTATCACGCTAGCACAGTTGCGCGAGCAGTGCGCAGAACCGGAAGTTTCGTTTGCGCATGCGCGAGATGCTGCGCATGCGCAGTCAAAAAAACGGCCATCGGTAAAGGAACAGCGATCTGAGCATGCGCAATCGCTTCCTACGTGCTACATACCGAGCGTCAGGATGTCAGAGGCCCCAGACCGCACCAATTTAAAGGGGAAACGTCCCAAATCCAATTTAAAAGGGAAACGTCCCAAATCAAAAAAACAAAAATCTGTCAAAGCTGTAAAACAACCTTCCCTCACCTGGAATGACAGCACATTGCCGCAAATTGACCCAGGAGATGAATTTGACCTCCGAAGAACCCTCCGACAAGCAGTTACCTACGCACAAGCCGATGATTCCGACCTCGAATACTTCGATGATGATCTTTACAGTGTTTCCGGACCTCGCGAGCCCAATGATAGCTCCATGGTCCTATATGACTATGACTCAGATGAACCTTTCGTGTTGCACATTGGCGGCCCCCACATTAAATCCGACGCAGATGCGGATTCATTTTTCGGATTTGAGGATCTTCAACCCAGCAGATATGACGTCCCAACTTATCAGTACCGGATGAAGCTGCAGCCTGACATTAACAGACAGGGAGTGGTGCAAGCACACGGAGAGCGCTCTGCTGCCACACAGAGCGTGGTCCACGTCCCGCTCAGCGTCCCCGACTCTATGAAAGAAGACATGCAAGACTCCAGAGCGCAGTCCTCGCATGAACCAGAAGTGACTCCAGAGTCACAAGCCTCCACAGCAAGCTCGTGGACAGACTCCACAATTGCAGAAACGCAAGACTCCAATGTGCGGTCCTTGCAGGAACAAGACCATGAGGGTCTAGCAACCTTTCCTGACCAACCAGCAGCAGACGATGCAAGTCTGCCATGCTCACGTGAACAGCAAGAAGGCTATAACAGCCTACCATGCTCCACTACACAGCAGCATGACCATGACGGTCTCTCATGCTACAATGAAGGGCACAGCGCTGAAGACTGTTCCAGCCCAACTGAAGACAAGCCAAAGGAATCGCCTCTTCCAAGCCCGAAGAAAAAAGGTTTATGCGCTGACCTTCAGGATCATTATAGCCGAACAGAGATTAATAATGCTGCACGGTCACAGAAGGATGCTGAGGATTTGCTAAAGAAATTAATTGAATGTTTAACTTGCAAGGAGCAGACTGAGAATTGCCAGTGTTTTAGTACGGATCGAAAAAATGGACAAGACATTGATCCTCAGGTAATGGAAATAACACAACCTGAATCATATCTACAGCAGGGACAAATGTCTCCCTTCAACACAACGCCGCAAAGTCCCAACTTCGGAGACCAGCAGTTAGTCAGTAATGACTCTTCAAACCTTGAGGGGAACATTAATTGCATTGAACCTATACACACTCCACTGATAAATGAGCAGAACATTGGAGCAAGAATCCTGAGGACACCGACATCGAGTAGCCAGATAACGAATTTAAAACCCGCAGCAGTTTCAAGTGAACCAAGTGTGCTTTCCACTAATGGTGAAGATGCAGATAAGGTCGACCCGATTATCCATTGTACCACACTAACCCCAGTGATTAAGCAGTTATGTATGGGGAGTATAATGTGGGCAATTGAGAACAGTAAAAGAGAGACTGTGACCATGCCAGTCCCAGCAAAATCAGACCCAGAGACCATGAAGGCATGTACATTATACAAAGATACATATGAGGTACCTGAGAAGAAAAGTGAAACGGAATGTTCTTTGGAAAATAGTACAATGTCGATAGAAACATTGGATCCTATATTCGAGACCATACATATAGGAGAATTTGGGGATAATAAACAAGGTTCTGCAATGTCTGGGGGAAGATTTAAAATTCCAAAGAAGAAAAGCCCAAATGAAGGACAACGGCAAGACAATGACAGTCCACCGACATGGTGTGCACCACCAGATGAAAACTCTGACAATTTACCCAAACCTAGTGAACAGCAAGCTGCTAATGAGGATCTATCCACGGGATGTGAGACGAGTGACGACAGCATCCCACTTCCCATGCAAAAGGTGCAAGGTGACAGACCTCGCCTAGTGCGTACCGAGGCACTCGACGATCACGGTGGGACCACTGACGACTGCGGTGGCGGCGCACCGCTTCCACCCTCGATGGCTCGAGCCTCTCCACTGGTCGGTGCATTCCTGCATGTTCCGACTCCAGAAGTGGAGCTTCAGCGAATCTCGGCTGCCTCCAGTGAACCTGTTGGGACTCCGGACGGGGAGCATCGACGGAAGGCAGACCGGACTCCAGATGGGGAGCAGCCAAGCGCCGACTCTGATTCGCGCACGCCAGACCTTGCTCCGGACGGGCGGTGTCGCGGCCTCGGTGATGGCACGCTCAGGGTGACGGCGGATGCCACGGCAACAGGGAATGGATCGCGTGGCAGTCCCACTGGGTCGGCAGTGGCGACCAGCACCAGCGGTCCAAGACGGACACACTAATTCGCGCCATCGGCAGACGTTGATGCGAGCAACAATTCTCTCTCCAAGGCGACATGCTTCGACGTTTCTCTGCGGAGTCGCCCTTCCGGCACAGCAGGTGGCCGGAACCAGCGTGCACGGTCTCGGCCAACTTCCACATCTGGCACAGTCATCGCCTTGCATGATATTAGTGATGGTGCTTCTTTGATGGCAACGACCCATCGGCTACAAGATGCCGTCCACCACAAACATAAAAAGAAAAAAGACTCCACCTTGTTCCTGGCATGCAGGGCGGATGGATTGGTGCGTAGGCGCAATCAGCGAGCTTTGCGCCGCCTTCCACGCTCGCAACTGAACCGTACGCACACGCCGGATCCTCCACTGGTTCCCAAGGATGACTTTGTGGAGATGCCACGGATCATGCCCCTTCCATCGCCACCAGAACCAAACCACAGCCAAGGCAACACTAACAAAGATGTTGAATGTTATATTTGCACGAATGAAAAACCAAGCACTGCACGAAGTACAAAAAATGGAAAAGTAGAGACTTCGGCAGCAGCATCACCTCCAACAGTCCAAGGTGAACCAGTGTGAACCCAAATCTCCACAGCTGAACCGGCTTGAGGACCAGCCTATTCTTGAGGCGGTCACCCATTAGACTGGACTTATAACGCTGTTCATACGTTCAAAAAGTCAAACACTTCTGTATTATAACCTGTTGTTGTTTATCGTTCCAGATATCGTCTGACCGGACCACTGTTCAAGTTTTTTTTTTCTCGCATTCATGTTTTGTTATGGTACAACCTTGTTAGTGTGACGCACCCGACATCGCCCATGTAAATAGTTACGTCATATACACACGCTGTACACAACACACACACACACTCTTAGATGCACTCACGACACGATTATATTTAAAACCACGTAGGCACATATCTTTGTAAAAAGGGGGGATGTCATGATATTCAAACACACACATCATGATAGACACACCAACAGACAAATCAGAACACACAACACCACAACCAATCACAGAAAGATATAAAAGCACAAACACGACACCTGGTGGTCAGTATTAGCTGGAGAGGAGGACCAGGACAGACCTGCTACACGACACACTCAGGGAGACAGCACGTGCAGAGTATCCAGAACGAACTGTAGATAAGAGTTAAAATAAAATAGAGTTGTACCACATACAACTGTGTTGGCTCATCTGTACACCAGAGAACCCAACACCACAGCCCCGGCATCGGGCCCTTCCACTCCTTCAGGGAGACCCAGAATCCGAAGATTCTTCCTCCTCGACCTATTCTCCAGGTCCTCAAATTTTTCCGCCCACCTCTTGTGCAGCGCCTTGTGCGCCTCCACCTTCACCGCCAGGCCCAAGATCTCATCCTCGTTCTCCGAGGCTTTTTGCCGCACCTCCCTGATCACCGTCCCTTGGACCTTCTGGGTCTCCACAAGCTTCTCAATCGCCGCCTTCATTGGCGCCAGCATTTCTGTCCTCAGCTCCTCAAAGCAGCGTTTAAGAAACTCCTACTGCTCCTGCGCCCATGCTGCTTGGTCTCCACCCGCTGCCATCTTGCTTTTCCTCCCTCGCACTTTCTGCTGCACCAGGATCACTTTTTTAACCGCTCCACTCCTGGTCCAATCCATATAATTTTGGGGGGACCTTGCTGTCACCTTCCCACACTGGGAGCCATCGAACAATTGCCATTGGGGCCCCTCTGAAGAGCCCAAAAGTCCGTTCCCGGCGGGAGCTGCCGAATGTGCGACTCACCTAGGCATAGCCGCAACCGGAAGTCCCAAGTTCAATACTCTAACCACTCTCTGCGTAAGTAGGTTTCTCCCAAATTCTGTAATGGATTTATTAACAATTATCTTAGGTTTATCGTCCCCAGTTCTGCATCGCAAGTGGAAGCATCTACGTCATGTCATCAAAGCCTTTTATCTTCCTAAAGACCTCTATCAAGCCACCCCATCAGTCTTGTCCTTCCCATCTCACTCATCTTTCCATCTGAATCCCGCTCAGCCATCTTTGAAACTTGCTCCCTCTCAGTCGGAGTGGAAGAGCAGTAGGATTCAGTATGAACATGGAACACGGAAACAGGAGGAGACCATTGGGATCCTTGTGCCTGTTTCTCCATTTTATGACATCATGGTTGATCTGTAATCTAACTCC
The DNA here is from genome assembly GCF_047496885.1 of Scyliorhinus torazame. NCBI lineage: Eukaryota > Metazoa > Chordata > Chondrichthyes > Carcharhiniformes > Scyliorhinidae > Scyliorhinus > Scyliorhinus torazame. The sequence continues at coordinate 72,536,490 of NC_092719.1, read as the reverse complement.
ATATGCTCATCTTCGCCACAGGTTCTGTAACACCTTTGGATAACCACATTGATCAATCTCAGATTTAAAGGCCATCAAGCAACAACCGTCATTTGCAGAACAGAGTTCTTGGGGCGGCAATCTCCGTTAGCCGACGCCAAAATTGGGAAAGGCGATTGGGTGGAGAATCGGCTTTGACGCCAAAATGGCAGGAGGCGCCGATTTGACGACAAATTGCAATTCTCCAGCACTTTGACAACGGCATCAATGAGGTCTGGAATGCATCTACAGTGGACACCGTTTGCATATCGTTAGCGGGCCCGACCCAGTATTCTCCGGGGCCTCTGTTATTCCCCACCTCCGATGGACGGAGTTCCCGATGGCGCGGTTCTCTTGTGCTTTTAAAAATGGTGAAACCGGCGTGGCGGCTGCTGAGGGAGAGAGAGGGGGTATGGAAGGTGTCCAACATCACCATAGTTTTCCGCTGGCCGGGGGGGCTTCTGTCAGTGGGCTGTGGGGTCGGGGTGGATGGGCAAGTAACACCATTGCTGCAGCCGGCAAGGCTGCCATGCGCCTGCGCACACCGCTAACAACCCACTTTGAACCTAGTGCCACGGATCATATAGGTGCCCCCCCATTGCACACTCCTGGGTGCCGCCTGGCCCCAGCCATCCCATCAGCTGTATGGCCGCACTCCAGCACAACCAGTGCCATCTTGTTGGCTGGGATAAATGTCTGTGGTGATTGTAATGTGTATATGCGGCTGCAGCTTGTCAGCCTCCTGAGTGTCAATTACAGATCTGGTGAAACCCACACAGTTTTTCATTGGAATCGATTGTATTCCATGCGGCACTGGTACTAGCCCCTCATAGCAGCGGAATCGGTCCAGGTTCAGTGCCTGTTTTGCTGTCGTGAAAGTCCAAAAATTCCGCGTTGGCGTAAACACTCTCAAAAACGGAGAATCCCACCCAGGTCATCTAACACACTATGTGCGTAGCAGTGTTTCCGAACTTTTCTCCTGGAAGGTCTGGTTCCAATGTTTAACCCAGCCCTAGGTTCCTCAACCAGCAAAAATAGTTTCTCTCTTATCCATCCGATCTAATTCCCTGGACAGACTTGAAAACTTTAAACAAATCAGCCCTCCTTCTAAATTCTGTGCAACTAGTGCAAGTTTTTTTCCTCAGAAAGTTATGGAAAATGATCATCTTCAAATGTTTTCTTCAAGAGAAAAAAGTTCAGATTAAAAAAAACAATTGCCGCAGATTATCTGAAGCCGAAAAAACGATGGATCTTTAAGATTAACATTAGCAGAATAGGTCTTCAAGCAAACATTGTGTCAATGGTGATCAGTGCAAGAAAATTGCAGCCAAAGGCAGCAAGCTCCCAACTGAAATGGAGATGAATCATCAAAAAACAGAGAGAAAACACTATGTTGACTGCCAAAAACCTTGTTCGTACCTGGAGGGCTCCAGTTATGTACAGCCATTAGTTCTGTAAAATGACTAAAATATGCAAAAGACATAATAGCCATCCTGCTCTCAGCTTGCACTAAAGATTTGAATCTCATGCCGACATACTCCGATGGGAAGCTGCAAATGGTGCCTTGACCATCAGTAGGATCCTAAGATGAGAAGAATTCGGCAGTGCCAAGGTTGCGGGCAGCATAGGTAACTGAAGGATCCATCTTCCAGAAATGACACATCTCTGCCATTAAAGACCTCCGCTACATTACGACACAGACCAAAGAATATGTAAGGCAAAAGCAACAGTAGCTGAACAGCAAATAGAGTTGAATGGATGTTCTAATTTAGAGAAAAATCTCCTGCTGGTATCCCAGGAACCATAAAGCACAGCAATGACATGGAAATCAAAGCCACAGGATAACACCTAAAATATCAAAGTGCATTGAAAGAAGATTGAGCAACACACATTTGCAGCGTTGCTGATCATTCAAGTTTATCAGAGAAATTGGAAACAAATTGAAATCCCCTAATTATATGAAGAGATTTCACCTTCCCCAATGTTAATTAGGATAGTCATAGCGTAAAGGGTTGAAAACGGGCAGATTTCTTGAAATTAATTCAGGAGAGCTTTTTAAGTCAATATATGTCCAACATGGGAAGGCGCAGTGCTGGATCTAATTCTGGGGAATGAATCCAAACAGGTGAACAAGGTGGCAGTGCGGGACGAATTTAGTGATAGCAGCCACTCATGGAAAAGGAAAAGATGGTCTGCAAAAATGGGTTTTGGATTTGGGGAAGGCAGATTTTTATTAAATTAAAGCAGGGTCTGGCCAAAGTAGACTGGGGACAGCTTCTTGTGGGAAAATCTACAGTAGAGCAGCGTTCAAAGAGGAAATGGGGAGAGTACAGGTCCAACGTGTTCCCTTTAGGGAGAAATGTAGGAGCAACAAGCCCAGAGACCTGGATGTCGAAGAATATTTAGGACTGGATAAAAAAGAAAGGAGAAGCTTATCGTAGGTACAAAGGGAACAAGTCAGCGGAGGCTTTAGTGGAGTATAGAAAGTGCAGGGGGGGAACTTAGAAATCAATTAGGAGAGCAAAGAGGAGACATGAAAAAGCACTGGCAGGTAAGATTAGGGAGAATCCCAAGCTATCCCATAAGTATATGAAGGAGAAGAGGATAACCTGGGAAAGTTTAGGGCCCATTAGGGACCAGGGGGGCAATATGTGCATGGAGGCGGAGGACATTAGTAGGGTGCTAAACAAATGTTTCACATCTGTCTTTATTCAGGAGAAGGAGGATGTAGGTACAGAATTCAGGGAGAGGGGCTATGAGGTTCTTGAACAGTTTGGAGTAGGGATTGAGGAGGTATTGGAGGTTTTGGTGGACTTAAAAGTGGACAAATCCCCAGGTCCAGATGGGTTGTATCCCAGGCTGTTACGGGAGGCAAGGGAGGGAATTACAGGGGGCTTGATTCTCTGGTTCCCCAGCCACGTGTTTCTCCGTGGTGTGCTGTTGCTGGTGGCGGGATTCTTTCTTCCCTCTGCTTCTCAATGGGATTTCCTATTGAAGCCACCCCACACCACCGGGCAACCCATGGGCGGGGGTGCGCTGATGGCAGGAAATGTGAATCACAATGGCTGGAGAATTCAGACAAGGGGCCCTGATCCAAATTTTTATTTCCCCTCTGCCCACAGGCTTATCATAGGTACAAAGGGAACAAGCCAGCGGAGGCTTTAGTGGAGTATAGAAAGTGTAGGGGGGTGAACTTAGAAGATCGGTGGACAGCTAATATGGTTTCACTTTTCACCAAGGGTATTGGAGAGAAACCAAGGAATTACAGACCAGCGAGTGTCACATCAGTAGTAGGGAAACTAATGGAGAAACTTCTGAAGGAGAGAATTAATCTCTACTTGGAGCGGCAAGGAAACAGAGGAATCTTGGGATGCTCGTCCACAGATTCCTGAAGGTAGCAGGACAGGTTACTGGGGTAGTTACAAAGGCATACAGGACACTTGCTTTTATCAGTGATGGTGTAGATTAGAAGAATAGGGTGGTTATGTTGGAGCTGTACAAAACCTTGGTAAGGCCACAGCTGGAGTACTGTGAGCAGTTCTGATCACCTCACTATAGGAAGGCTGTGATTGCACTGGAGACGGTGCGGTGGAGATTCACCAGGATGTTGCCAAGGGTGGAACATTTGAGCTATGAAGAGAAGCTGGATAGGCTTGGGTTGATTTCTTTCAAGCAAAGAAAGCTGAGGGGGTCCTGATTGCGGTGCATAAGATAATGAGGGTGGATAGGAAGCAGCTGTTCCCCTTAGTTGAAGGGCCAAGACCAAAGGGACATAACTTTAAGGTGAGGGGCGGGAAGTTTAGAGGGGATTTGAGGAAAGATCTTTTCACCCAGAGGATGGTGGGAGTCTGGAATGCACACCCTGGGAGGGTAGAAGAGGCGGCAAACCTCACAACCTTTATAAAGTATATGGATGAGCACTTGAAATGTCATAACATTCAAGGATATGGGTCCAATGCTGGAAAGTGGGATTAGTGTAGATTTAGTGTAGTTTTGTCGGTGCAGGCTCGATGGGCCAAAGGGCTTCTTCTATATTGTATGACTTTATGACTCTAATATTGGATGTTGTAGATTTTTCATCGAAAATGTTGCACACTTCAAGGTGAGGATGTTGACATTGGAAAATTAAATGGGGTGGGGACCAGTGTGATAGGCAAGGGAGCATATCTGTAGCTAATCATTCTAATGTTGGCGATTCAACCATGGGATTCACCACCCCCTACTGCTCCCTGCTTTTAGACGGGTTGTACATCAGCGGAACCTGGGCAGTGGAGTGAGTTCCGGTTGTCAGCTTCACAAACTACAGCTTAATTTGGGCCCTATATTAAAATGGACTTTAAATTCTAGCAGTGTGCCAGCAGATCTGCCCCAGGTGTTGCCCACCAAGATTTATCACTCAAAATCAGCTCAGAGGGTTATATTGTGGGGACATTAGTATAAATTTGACTTGAATTCCTTTGCGTAAAGAGAATTGGGCAGGGGTGGGAGACGTGATCTGATTGAAATATTTAAAATGTTAAAAGGACCCAAAAGGTAGATAGAGAGTGGCACAGTGGTTAGCACTGCTGCCTCATAGCGCCAGGCACCCAGGTTCGATTCAGACCTCAGGCAACTGCCTGTGTGGAGTTTGCACGTTCTCCCCATGTCTGTGTGGGTTTCCCCTGGGTGGTCCGATTTCCTTCCACAGTCCAAAGATGTGCAGGTTAGGTGGATTGGTCATTCTAAATTTCCCCTTAGTGTCTAAAGGTTAGGTGGGCTAATGGGGATAGGGTGGGGTATTGGGCCTAGGTAGGGTGCTCCATCGGAGGGTCGGCGCAGACTCAATAGGCTGAATGGCCTCCTTCAGGGATTCTATGATTCAGAGGAACTATTTTCTCTGTCAAGAACAAGCAGACATAATTTTATAGTTAGAGCTAGACCATTTAGGAAGGAAAACAGGAAACACTTTTATACATAACAGTCAACAGAAAGTGTGTTCATCAAAAGGTTGTGGATGCTTGGTCAAGGCTGAGCTCAATAGATTTAGTTCAGTAAGGACACAAAGTAAAGGCCATTATTTAATTGAACTGAGAGCCGAATAGTCGCCTCCTTGCCAGACGTTATGCATTTAAATCATGGCAAAGATTGAAATTGAAACCAATAAATCTAGGATTCTAAAGTTATGTGACTGTCATAATTGGTGTGCTAATGTTCTTCAGGAAGCGGTGTCTGTGGAAATTCAATCTTGTAAGTTGGAATTGAAGTGGCATAGGCATGGCCAATAAAATGTTCTGGAGTTCCCTTCCTTAACCTCTCCGCTCAGGTTTCTCCAGAAAATCGACTTCTTTAACCAAGCTAAACCTCAATGGCTGGGCATCATGTGCTCCTGTGAAGTGCATTGGAACTTTTTTATGTTAAGTTGTTGTTATCGAGATCACATAATAATAATAATAATCTTTATTGTCACAAGTAGACTTACATTGCAATGAAGTTACTGTGAAAAGCCCCTAGTTGCCACATTCCCGCGCCTGTTCTGGTACACAGAGGGAGAATTTTAAATGTCCAAATGATCTAACAGCACGTCTTTCGGGACTAGTGGGAGGAAACCGGAGCTCCCGGAGGAAACCCACGCACACACGGGGAGAACATGCAGACTCCACTCAGACAGTGACCCAGCCGGGAATTTAACCTGGGACCCTGGCGCTGTGAAGCCACAGTGCTAACCAATGTGCTACAGTGCTGCCCACATTGAACACTGAAGAGGGATTCTTTCAATGTCAGCCATTAAGACACTGGCATCAGGGGCTGAATTATCAAGGGCTCATGTATTTGGCTTTGCTGGGGGGCCCAGTGTGGTGGTGGAGGTGGGGGTGGGGGGTTACCAATTATGGGAGGGAAATCCTGTCAGATAGATTCTTTGACTCATTCCCACACCCGTGAAATTCTGCAGGAGATGAGGTGACGGCAGGACTGGTTACCCAGCTGACTTCAGTAGGTTGCCATTTAAATCCCTTAAGGACACTTTACCTGTCTAGGCTTTCCAGCTGCCTTAAGGAGGACTGGTTGAGGGAGGCCATCCCAGCAACAGACCAGGAAGACATTGGAACTGAAGATTCCATTCAAAATAAGCGACTTTGCAACTATGGCAGTGGCCATTACTGTTGGTGAGCTTTACCCCCTCCTGTTCAGTGCCCCTAACCTCTTTGGCCCTGGTTTTGTCCCTGCATTTGTGATTGATGACCGGGAATGGAAGACTCTCTATATACCTCAGCACCCATACCTCTGACAGTGAGGCTGCCAATCTTTCAGTGCTGAATAGCCTCCTGTTTTCCCTCCATTCCTGGGAGCCCTCTCTATATTGTGGGGCCCTCCCAGCAAGTTGGCAAGGGGGGGGGAATTTGACCTTTAGGTTCCCTCAACGGTGGGATTGAGACCCAGGAACAAACTTTCAACCCCAAATTCCTGTTGGCATCACTTGAAGGCTGAGAACTGGTGTGAATCCGGTTTGACCACCAGAAGATCACACATCACAACAGAGCCAAACTATAATGGTCTTGTGATGTTATACGGAGAATGGCTTAGTGACAAAACTCACTGGAAATAAAATGAATCACAATGGATATTGGTTTAAAACAAAAATGCCGGTTAAAAATGCTCTCTGCAAAAAAAAAATCATTCTTAATATCTGTACTTCCTGAAAAACGGTCAAAAAATCTCAAACACAAACGAAACTGAATCTGAAGTATTTAGCAGACATAATTGTGCTCACACTTACTGTTCTCATTCCTTTTGTTTGAGCTAATTAGTAAGGACTGGAAATAAGTGAGAACAACTGTTCCAAAAATATATCCCAAGAGAGTAATCGTTAGTAAATGTCTCAATGTGTAGCAGTTCTTCTGGGCTTAGATATAACCAATAGTGTAACCAAACACTGCAGACAAAGGACAACTTTGTTCCATAAAGAATATTATGGCATAGTATGAGACCATTGTGTTTATCTTTACAAAGATTGTGGGTCCATTTATCTAGACTGGGAGGAACTTTCAACGTTTGTTTGCTTTTAATAATGATGGATGCCCAGCTAATGGCAGATTAATACACTCTTGTGTAATACTGTGTTTTGGGAACTGGAGACCCAGTTCTTAAAGACTCATGTTTAAACAGTTCCAAAAACAGCTTTATTGTGCAATATCCTTTCAACTATTTGATACTCCCCTGCTTTCTAACTGCCCAGCACGGAATGATTAGAAAGCGCATTAAAGCCCTGTAAATGCTTTTCTTCTGGTGTCCATATATTCATATTGTGCATGATTAGTATTCGGCGGGGAGGAGGGCAGAAAATCCTCTGACGCACAACAGCTAAGATATATAAAAATGTTCTTTTGGTCACCATGTGTGGATAGTGAATCTGCTAAGAGGCATCAGCCACTGTACAGAGGGGCAGCTGATTATGTTCTGAATTTTTTGGATTCGAGCAATACTTTCGATGGGACAGTTTAGCCAGGTAGTTGGTAATCCCCCAAAAAATGGTTACAGAGAATGTGAGCTCTTCCAGCAAGGGAAAATCATTTAGTGGGGTCAAGCTATCAGTCATTCTAGGGGAATCACAGGTGGGTTGAAAGACTATATTGTGGTGTGCTCAGACCAAGGCCGTCCTGACTAAATGGGTAAGAATTATTTTGAATCTATTTCTTGGCGTATTAAAGAAATATTTAAAGCAGTGAATCCGCATTGGACCTGCTAAAACTTTTACTCTATTGAAAAATAAAAAAAACTTTGGACCCCCAAATACATCTGAAGGATCTGAAGGTTACATATGGCATCCAGCCATTTAACAAAGATGCTGGATACACAATGGCCAGGGTCTTCTACTCCCGTTCGAGGGTTATCGACGAGAGTGGAAAATATCACGTGAAGGCCGCAGTCGTGTTTCAAGTCTGTGTCAAAACCGGAAATGATTGTCCGCTACCCACATCAATGGGGGGGGGGGAGGAAGGAGCCCATCATTATCTGGCTCATAGGAATCATGCCCCCACGTCAAAAGATGTGTCCATGAGAGCTCATGTGATGTGAGTGTGGAAGCAGTTGCGTTTTCGTGAGCTCCAGTTTTGCTCGTCTTTTATTCCTCCATTTCAAATGGTCCACATTTTTTTGGGGTCCCTGGAAGTTCCTGATTGTTTTGTTTGTGAGGATGAGCCGAGATAACATGCTAAAATCCTTGGGCGGGGTTCTCCGTCCCGCCGCACCCGTATTCTGGTGCGGCGTGCCCCCCACCAGCGGGATTCTCCGTCCCGGGAGCCAGCCATTGGGGTTGCCCATTGTGGGCACCCCCACGGCGTTGGGAAATATGCAGGCATGAGTGCATTGCTGGCAAAGTGGAGGATCCCGTCGACGGAGAGTCCAGCCCTTTGTTTGTTCATGGCGGTCAGAGTGGGCTGGGGTGGGGCCGGGTTTGCAGTGGCACTGGCTGCTGGGCGAGCTCTCGCCTTGGCGATGTTGTGTGCATCTGGATGATGACTGAGAATTTTGGCTCTGCGGTGCAGATTGTTAGAGTTCCTTTGGAAGATACTGATACTTTTAGAAGAACGTAGGAGGTGCTTGAGAGGGTTCTTGCTCTCAAAAGAGCACTGCCCTGGTTAGGGACCGCCTTTGTGTCATCAAAATTCTGCTGCATGGTGGACCATTTATTCTGATGGATCCGGGAGATGGGGGCCTGGCTGGATGTACCCCTGAGCCTAGCCCCGCGCAAGAGATGGGGGATGAATTCCCGATTGAATTTGAGAATTGGTTGCCATGCTTTGGGAATCTTGATTTTGAGTCCGGGTGCATCATATTCAATGGAGTACTATGTGTCTTGCCCTCAGTGATAGATGTTGGTAGAGCCCATCGCTCACTGGTCCTATACCGTCCTATTCTCAATGCTTGTTGTGAGGGTTTGGAGGTTGCCGAGTGAGTCAAGTCATATCCCCCCTTCCCCCGGCCAAGGCCGAGGCTGTGCTCAGTCTGGGCATGTGAGCTTGGTGGAATTCATCCGTTGCGCCCAGAACCGCGCCGCGTGCAACAAGTTCGCTGAATCACGGCCTTTTCTTTAAGTTCTTTAAATTAAGAATCCATGTCTTTATCCTTCATTTGCCTGGGCAGAGTTTGTATCATGGGGAGGACTGGTTTCCTTTTGACTCCTTGAGGTTGAATTTTTCCTCTCCTCTGCTTGGGTCTTTCTCCTTGCTCTTGAACTATTCTTGTGGTTGGGTTGTCGAGGAGGAAGGTTGCTCTGCATATCCTTTCTGCGATGGGTATCTTAACGGTTCTCTTTTCAGGCCCCCCCCTTCCCCCGCCCGCTGGGCAGGGGCTGGGGTAATTATTCTCTTCCTATTAGTATGTGTGGGGATGGTGCGATGCCCTGGACAGTATTAAAAAGGTACAGACTCGGTGGTGTATAGGTTTTTTGGGAGGTGCTGGAGGTCCTGGGGGTATAGTTTTGTGTATGTTGGTTGGTGCTGGGCAAGGCCAGACCCGGTGCTGTGGCTATTATCCTTTTACCCCGAGGGGCGCATTGTAAAAATGAGATAATTATTCATTTCAACCATGCCTAATGGAACTTTTTTATGATTGCTGGACATTCCCTGGAGAGTAGATAATTTGAGTTGGTGTGTTTAGACTTAGGTAAGCCGGTCATGGCATCTGAGTGGGATAAAGAAGATGTAATTAATTGGAGGAGCCAGGTCTGTCTGTAGTTTTGCAGTTTATTATAGGTTTGGGAGTTTGCGAGGAGTCTTTAAGCTGAGCAGCAGTTTTGCTAAATTCTGTCAGGCTGTCTGACAAAGACAAAAGGATCTGAAGCTGTCCCTGAAAGCGTCACTCTCTCTCTCCCCAAACCGTCTTTCCAAGAAATCTGTATGCAAGTGTACAGGAAGTAACCCTGTGTTTGCTAACTTTAATTATCAGTGACTTTTGATCTGTAATGAACTTTTCTTAATTTGTAATAGAGAATGTAGTTAATGAGTTTCTCTGGGTTTTTTTTAGAACTGTTTAACTGTTAATTTTAGAATTATTTTTCTGTGATGTTAATGTGGTTAATGCTGTGTTGATAATAAAGTTTGTTTTCACATAAAAGATCCCAATTTGTCAGTGGAATCACTCCTGGGGTGAAGAATCCTTTCCTCACAGTTAACAAATAAAATATTGTTGTCGTTTCTCATACAGTTTCGTAATATAAATTGTGGTTAGGTCCGGCACTGTAGCACCTCTCTTCACAATTGTATGGAATGATTTTGGTTCTGCCCTGGTTCTGTATTGGGAGTTAGTTGTATTGTGTGGTATACATGTAACACCCCTTAGAACTGGGGTGTCCTCCTATTTTCTTTAGTTTTTGTAAGGGTGGGTATGACAAATCCACTCTTGGCATCTACGTGGGTGCAGGTGTGTCTGAGAGGAAGTTGTGATGGGCTGTTTGTAGTGTCGGCACTGCTGGAGTTGAGGAGGATGTACGTTGGTGCATGGCAGATCATGGCGTGGGACGTTTATCCTGATTTCTCATGTTGATTGAGGGATTGTGCGGCGTGGAACTTTCTGCACCATTTTGCTACTTGATCGTGTTTCATGATCCGATCTTACTTCTCCCTCTGTCATTGGAGGGACGATGTGAGTATTTAGTTTTGTCTAATAAGACCATAAGATATAGGAGCCGAATTAGGCCATTTGACACATCGAGTGTGCTCCACCATTCGATATTAGCTGATATGTTCCCCATCCCCATTCTCCTGCCTTCTCCCCATGACCTCTGATCTCAATATTAATCAAGAAATCTCCCTTAATAATCAAGAACACCAGAATGGACCAGACTTTGTATTGAACCAGTTGTGATGTCATTTTCCTGTTCCATTCTGTACTCATGTAGGTTAAGGTGTTTTTGTTTTTTCTTTCCTTGCTTCTGGTGATGTACTATTTTGTAACTATGTTATGTTATTTTCTAAATTCTGAAATCTCAATAAATGTACTTTAAAAAGATGTATATCCATGGCAGCCTGATGGCAGAACGGCGTGAAGCACGATTGGTCTCAGAAGGCATCACCTGGCAAGCGGTACTACCAGGGGAGCTCAGAGGAAAGCACATTGCTCAGGGAGACAGGGTAATGCCAGGGAGGGGTCCAGCTTGAGATCAGCTTGATGCGAGCTCAGTGCCGGGTGGTGCCGGGGGATGCGGGGGGGGGGGGGGGGGGGGGGGGGGGGGTCAAATTTGAAATCAGCTTGATGCCAGGATCAAAAATGTTTCTTGTCTTCGCTCTGCACATGGGCAGATGGCACCCGGATAATCAATTCGCTGAGTTGATGGTAGGCTAACAAATCAGAGATCGTCTGCCAGCAATGCGATGTGGTACTCCTGCCTGCCTTCTTTTTCTTCACCGTGCCACACTATGTAGCAGAAAGAGCCGCCATTGCCATCGACGGCCTCAACGTCGCTTTTCCCGCCGACATCAGCCTTTTCCAATTTCCAACAAAATCTCCCCCTATGGTTCAATTTGATCGCGAAACGAGGAAGAAAATAAATCAGTACATTTGAAACAGTGAAAAGTCCAGCACACTCTTTCTCTTCAACCAAAACCTCTTGTGAATGAGCTGAGAGAAAGCTGAAATAACTTAGCAGCAGGCTGACTGCTGGACTGTGCTTGCCTCTCACTTTTCACCCTTGGGACCGGGGTTTAAATCCAATCCTGGCTGCTGGGCAGAACGGGAGGAAAGTGGGTCTCTGTCTACTTCTGTTAGCCGGCCGGCCCTGTGTGAAGCGAGTTTCTGAAATGTAACACTCCATATTGGTTACAGGCCCCTGCCATAATCCTGTCTATAATGTGGTAACGTTGCTCAGACAGGTCGCAGGTTGTCTGGTGGGGGAAAAGTCAATGTCGCCCCAGCACAGTCAGAGAAGCTATTCTGAAGTTGAGGCTGAGGCACATTGTATGGCAGCTTGATGTAAACACTGAATGCCTCAAAAGGAAACCATTCCATTCTCCAGCAATAACACGCCTCACCCTGGAGAGCCCAAGGTTCATGCATAGTGCTTTATGCTAATTCAAGTAAAGTTCCCATGGATCCAAACCCGCTTTTAATAAATACAACAGTAGACACTGACGCCATTGTACTACACTGCAATGTTGAATCCAACTATGCAAAGTGTCTGCAGGAAAATTGCTGCACCATTAACCAGATGTCCCCGTTAAAGTTTCCCAGTTTTGTATCAGGCCGTTAATTTCTTTAAAGAAACAAACCAAGTTCACGTATAATCTACGCACATCGCCTACATCATAAGCACAAGTACCATTGCCTGATGATTCCCTGTTCGCTCGGACAATCGCCTTTATGTGTGTTCTACAGTATTGCAGAAGTGAACTTTGGGTCAGTTTATTTATCAGCCAGTAATAAAATGTTAATTTGTTAATACGCCCACGACCATTATTTTACTGACTGGGTTTACAATAAGAAAGGTCTTATTGAGCACTCTTCACGTCATCATAAAGTCATTCACAATCTATTGAAGTGCTTTGTGGATAGGAGGTTATAAAAATTGTCTTTACCCAATAGGTGGCGAGAGCATGGAATTATATTCTATAAATGTCTTTTATTCCCTTTTCTTCTCATGTACTTAATGATCTGTTGAGCTGCTCGCAGAAAAATACTTTTCACTGTACCTCGGTACACGTGACAATAAACAAATCCAATCCAATCCAATCCAATCAAATTAGAGTCCGTAACGTTTTCTTAAAGTGATTTTTAAAGTGATTTTTGCTTGAATACGATTGCTATTATAAAGAGTCGGAGGAGTAAGGAGAAGTGAATCACACTGGAAGACTCAAAAGGGAAATATACATCAGTTCAGACTGAAAGGGTTGTTTTCTGTCCTGTAACATTCTATGATTCCATAGTTTGGATTTCTTTGCTTGGGTGAAATGCATTGTCCGACGTGCTTTCCACCCACCCAGAAGGACCCCTCTTTAGCCCCGAGGATCAGCATTCGTACCGAGCCCCCAGCACTGTGAAAACTCTTGTTTGGGAATTCACAAAGAAGGCAGGCTGCTGGTGCCAAATTGAAAGGCCAATGGCAGCTTAGAAAGGTACACCACAACCAAAGTGTTCAGCCAGCAGAAAAACGTCTGTCTCTTAGGAGTAACGAGAACCCAAAGATGAGCAAATGAAGCAGTGGAAGTGTTTCTTTATGATGTTAGGTAGAATAGGAAACCAGGGATTTTGTTTGTTTGGGTCCTGGACTTCAGCAGAGAACCAGAGGCAGGAAGTGACCAGGGCTGTGTACTTCATCCCATGAATGGTAGAAAAAGTTTCAATTAACCTATGGAAACATTCTCACTGCAGGAACTGTCCTGGCCAATGTTTATCCCATAATAAATATCACAAAAACAGATGATCTGGTCATTATCGCATTGTTGTTTGTGTTGTGTGAAAATTAGCTTTTACATTTCATACATTTCTAGAGCAACTACACTTCAGAAGTACTACTTTGTGAAGTGCTCTGGGACTTGCTAAGGTTATTTAAATACCCTTACAAGAAAAAACTCAGACAATTATGACCAGCTTCAGGTTAATGATCACGTTCTGCTTTCCTTTCTCCTCCCCCCTTCATTCTGTATTATGAAAGCCGAGCTGTAGCGAAGAATGAAGAGAGCTTGTTGTCATCAGCAGGCACTAGAAGAAGATGCCATGTTCTAACAAGACGTGTAACTGTTATTATATCCCTCCTGAGCCCGGTTTCTCAGAGAGCTCAACCTTAAAAGAATTAGAGAGGCAAACCATCAGGAGCTGGTCAATTCACAGAACAGAAACCAATAGGAACTCCTGTGGTGACAAAAAGGAGGAGGAAGATGTTGCTCCTCAAGGTATGATCAGAATTTTTAAAAAATTAATTTATTGCCCTTGCTCGGCTACTTCAGAGGGCAATGGTTTCATGGTCATCATTAGACTTTTAATTCCAGACTTTCATTGAATCCAAATTCCACCATCTGCCATGGTGGGATGCAAACCCTGGTCCCCAGAGCATTGTTCTGGGTCTCTGGATTGCTAGACAAGTGACAATGCCACTATAATCATAGAATTTACAGTGCAGAAGGAGGCCATTCGGCCCATCGAGTCTGCACCGGCTCTTGGAAAGAGCACCCCACCCAAGGTCAACACCTCCGCCCCATCCCCACAACCCAGTAACCCCGCCCAACACTAAGGGCAATTGTGGACACTAAGGGCAATTTATCATGGCCAATCCACCTAACCCGCACATCTTTGGACTGTGGGAGGAAACCGGAGCACCCGGAGGAAACCCACGCACACACGGGGAGGATGTGCAGACTCCGCACAGACAGTGACCCAAGCCGGAATCGAACCTGGGACCCTGGAGCTGTGAAGCAATTGTGCTATCCACAAGGCTACCGTGCTGCCCAAGGCTACTATGCCACCACCTCCCCTCGCACTGGCAAATACTGTTACCATTTGATTTGCTTTCAATGGTTGTACGCAAATAGTGCTCAGCTGCTTTCGAATGAACATATTGAAAAAATGGTTATCCATCCGGGCTGACGTACATTGATTGAGGGAGGAAAAGTGCCCACATGGAACCTTGGCAACATCACGACTTTGCAGCTTGTCCCACCTTTGGGCAGTTGTTTGACTCACGTAACAGAAATTCTCACTGGAAGCTAGAAAAGACTTTGCGACATTGAAGGTAGGAATAGTTGCAACCAGAACAGATACAAAATTGCAGAATTGCTACGGTGCAGAAAGTGGCCATTCGGTCCATCGTGTCTACACCGACTCTCCAAATGAGCATCATGACTTTGTGCCATTCCCCTGCCTTTTCCCCGTACCACTGCACATTATTTCTATTCAAGTAACCATCTGATTCCCTCTCAAATGCTTCAATTGAGCTTGCCTGCACCACACTTCTAGACAGTGCATTCCAGACCTGAACCACTCACTGTGTAAAAAAGATATTTCTCACCTCACATTTGCTTCATTAGATCAGTTCTCTCTCACTTTTGATCCTTTTACGAGCATGAATGGTTTCTCCCGATTTATTCTGTATGACCCCCTCATGACTTTGAGCGCCCCTAACAAATTTCCTCTTAGCCTTCTTCTCTCCTATGAGAACAGTTCCAACCTCTCCAATCTATCCTCATAACTGAAATTTCTCATTTCTGGAACCATTCTTGTAAACCTCTTCTGCACTCTCTCCAATACTTCCTATCGTGTGGCACCCAGAACAGTACACAATACTCCAGCTGATGCTGCTGGATTTGGTCTAGAAATTCACTTGTAACGTCTAGCATAACTTTGCTTCGTTTGGAAAACAAAGTGCCCTTGGGCAGGACTCTTTGCCTAACCTAGTCTCCTCCTCTAAGAACAATGCTAAAATGGAATTTCCAGAGGGAACCTCATCATGATCTGTCTAGAATGTTCATGGTGGAGGAAGCTGATGAATAAGGCAAGGGTTAGGGTTAGGGTTAGGGTTGAAAAAACAAAACGGGAAAAAAAGGGCCATTTCTGTTCTCACCTCCCATTGCAAACTTGTTTCAAGCAACATTTGGCTGCAGTTTTAGACTGGGGTTATAATGATTGTTAAGATTACAAACCAAACCCTAACCTTTGTTACGATACTGGACAAGAACCCCAAACACTTTTTTTGTTACTTGTAAAACTGTGAGGAACGGATACTTCGCTCCAGGAGTAATTCCACTGACTAATTGGTATCTTTTACATTAAAACTTACATTATTCTTAACACAGGATTAAACTAAATTACTATCACAGAAAATAGCTCACAATTAACAGTTAAACAATTCTTAACACTAAATGGAAACACTTTAGCTTCTAACTGATACAGTTGCTATCTCCAATTAAGCAAAGCCCATTACTGGTCAAAAGCCACTTTTGCAGTTAATCCTCTCTTTTCAATTTGAGAATAATGGGCTGGATTCTCCGACTTGCAGACTAAGTGCTGACGCGGTGTGGGAACAATGGCGCTTTACGCCAGAAAAAACGGCGGCGCCTCCGCACCGCTCCTCCGTCCGGTGTAGGGCTAGCAGCTGTGCAGCGTAAAGCCCCCAGTGCTGGACTCAGTCCGCAACTGCCACGCAGAGTCCACGATAAAAAATAGCATGAGTAACCACGTCGTCGGGAAGTCGGTCCATTGGGGCTGGAGCATCAGGGGAGGCTTCAGGTGACGTCCTGAGGACGTCCATACGGCGTGCGGCATTCTCCCCGAGTATGCCATTTTTGAGGGGGCGGAGCATCACAAAAGTGGCCCCGTACCCTGATTTCAGCGCAAACGGGGATTCTATGGCCAATCGCCGAGCGCGATTTCACCATCGACGACCTGCCCAATGTCTTTCTGCATCTGCCAAGGTTCTTGGTGCATATGATACAGGTCTCTCTGAGCAGCATGGTAGCACAATCGTTAGCATTGCTGCTTCACAGCGCCAGGGACCCAGGTTTGACACCGGGCTTGGGTCACTGTCTGTGTGGAGTCTGCACGTTCTCCCCGTGTGTGGATTTCCAGGACGTCACCTGAAGCCTCCCCTGGTGCTCCAGTTTCCTCCCACAAGTCCCAAAAGATATGCTGTTAGGTGAATTGGACATTCTTAATTCTCCCTCAGTGTACCCAAACAGGCACCGGAGTGTGGCGAATAGGGGCTTTTCACATTACCTTAATTGCAGTGTTAATGTAAGCCTACTTTTGACACTAATAAAGATTATTATTATTCTGTGCCATTGTCCCATTGATGGGAAAGGATGGCCTGCCTCCATTTGGAGAGGCATAACATATTAATACCAGTTCTCTCTTGGGGTCATAATAAACCAGAATAATTGCTGCTTCACCTTCATGAAGGCTTTACCCTGTGTGCCTGCCACGACCTGTTCTGGTGTTTTTTTAACAGTGTGGGCAGGGGTGACAATAAAGTAGCCAAGTTTGGGATATATTTCCCATCGTAGTTTATGAGGCCGAGGAAAGATTTAATTCTGTCGCAATTTGCGGGGTCAGTGCCTCTTTGATGGCCTTAACCTTATTCTCCACAGTAGGCCTTTTTTATTGACTTGGTACCCTAAGTAGATCACTTTGCCTGCCTGGAGCACACATTTTTCTCGTTTGAGATGGCTTCACGTAAGAAGTTATATAAATGCACCTTCTATGAGCCTACAATGTTCGTTTGAGGTACCTAAGTGAATGTGCACGGAAATCCAAAGTGTTTTTTCACATGTTGCCACAGCAGTAAGGCTGTTCTAGATTACTTTTGATGACAAATTTAAAGTAAATAAATAGTGAATTTTCTCCACACTAAAAAAAGAGGAAAGTGCAATGTTGGAATTTGCCAATGTTTATATTTCAAAGTTCGAATGTTGAGTCCTGCATTTCTTTAACCCTTGACCAGCTGCACATGTTGTTTTCTATTGGTACACTTAATCAAGAGAATGGCAGTTCTATGGACTAGTAATCCAGAGAATGAGAGGTCAGATCTCATTGTGGCAGACTGAGAATTTGAATGCAGCCTAAACATTTTAAAAGTAGTACCGAAGAAGCGATTGGATTGTAATAATAACCTAACTGGCTCACTCATGTCCCTTTGGGAGGCGAGCCTGTACATCAGGCCCACATGTGGCTGCAATACCCCACCAGGGCGGTTAGCTGCCCTCAGGGGTGGCTTTAATTGTAACCATGGATTGGGACTGAATGCTAGTGTGCCCACATCACTAAATTGAACAGTAAAAGAAAGATCTTCAGACTTTCAGCAGGCAAAAGACATAAAAACAATCTTTCAGGATGGCCAACAAAGCCCTCAGCTGCAAATGTGGACTTTTTAAAGTGCAGCCATGGTGGAAATATGGCTGCCAGTCAGTGCACAGCAAGACTCCACAAATAGTGATTAAGCAGATTGCCAGAAGTGTCTGCTTTAGACCTCCACCACCAAGAATGACAAGGGCAGCAGATGCATGGGAACGCTACCACCTGCAAGTTTCTCTCTAAGCCGCACAGTCCGGGCTCTTCCTGTTGATTCCCTTATTTCCCATTTCTTTTATTTTGTCATTAACATTTTTGATCCATGGATAGTATATCCATGGATATACCTTTAAGTCGAGCAGAGGAAGTGAGCAAGTCAAAAGTTGCAAAATAGTGCACTGTGCTATGAAGATTTAGATTTTTAACAGAAGAACTCAGACTTTCTGGCACCGAGAGATCGAAGGAATTTGGTTCAATTGGTTGCCTGGTGGCCAATGGATTGGTCAAGGCAGCATTCTGCCCAAAAACAGACAGTGATTAGGTCCTGCCAGGCCTGATGTTTCCAGGGAACCCAGGAAGAGAGACAGAAAGTTTCTGGACACTGAAAGAAGGTGCTGTGAGTTGCTCTCTCTCCCTTTCTTTTTCCGAAAAATGCTTCCTGCTTGCTGTTTCTGAATCTGCAGAGAAGTCTTGAGATCCTGATGAATCTACAGTGAAAACCATTACAGACTGAAAGCAGAGAACTCGTCCAACTGAAGGCCTAGACTGAAAAAAGATCTAATTGGATTTTATAAGGCCACGAAGGAGTCCACACTGAGTAGTTCAAAAAAACTTTGTTTATTTACAATAACTATTATATACGTCACACGGAAGATCCCAACTGGATCTGCCTTGCCGGTTCCAAACTGGCCGGCTTTCTATACCATACAGCTATACATTGTTTACAGATTCCCCACCCACTTATCGGGGGAGCTCGTATTCTGCAAGATTCACGGGTATAACAGTGGAAGACATCCATCTGAAATAGAGACTTTAATCCTTTATCTTTTCCTATTATTTTTCTTTACATCCCTCTTTCCCCCCTGTGTTTATCTGTCTTGTGTATGTGGAGGGTGGGGCGAATTAAAGAAGGGAGTTCGGACTTAAATAAATTAGCCAGTTGTGTTTGCTCCTATTTAATTTTAGTTATTGTTATTAATAAAAAAATAATTGTGTTGTTACTGGGCAGCTAAAGATTTTGGATACTTTTTAAAAGTTAAAGTTAATTTCAATTGTGTTGCGCCTTCGGGTCAAGTGGGGCTGGAATTGATCACACATTATCCCAGGGTGTCGTAACAGCACGCCATCCTGACTCTGGGACTATGTCGGCTGTTCCTTCCTTATCATAGGATCAAAATCCTGCAACTCCCTCCCTAACAGCACTGTGGGTGTTCCTACAAACATGAACTGCAGCGGTTTAGAAGGTGGCTTGCCACCGCCTTCTCTAGGGGCAATTATGAGTGGGAAATAAATGCTGGCCTAGCTAACGACACCCACATCCCACAGATGAATCTGAAAGAAAAATGCTAGACACAGTGCTAGAAGAACATATTGGTCTTCTTTGACAGCATGTTTATGTCCACTTGAGAGGGTATACAGTTTAATATCTCATCTGATTGACGACACTTCCGACATCACTTAGATACCAGCCTAGGTTATGTGCTAGAAATTCGAACAGGCTAATGGTTAAACAATAATTTATCAAATTAAAGTACAACTAATATATAACAGCACCTAGCAACAAAGTCACTGATATTGCTCATAAAGATTCAACCCCGACAGTAAAACCGGCACAAGAGCTCGGCACTCAATTTTGTGTCAAACACTGCTGACACTGCCTTTACAGCTACCTCTAAGAGCCCCAGTCTATCCCAGATCTGGTGAGTCATTCTTAACGCTTCATTCACAGAACTGGAAAGGATACAATGAAAAGGTTGTCATCTCCCACACTATCTTTATTTCAGCTACAATCTACAATCTATTTGCCGCTGTCAGAATCTCTCTGGACTCACCATTGTAAAACTTTGGTCTCTGGAGTCTTCTCTTGTTTCTTCTCATTGTTATTCCTCATCACCATCTCCATATTAAAATCAAAGCTCTGTGGACAATAAATACTCTGTTAGGACCTCAAAACGTATGGAACCCTTCCTATAAATTATTCATTTTAACCTGGAGCCATAAGTTCCCATCTGACAATTGGTTTTCTTTACTCTTGCATCAGACGTTGGCTGGGACAGTATTTATTTCCCCATTCCTAATTGCCTCAGCCCTTGAACTGAGTGGCTTTAAGAGTCAACCACATTGCTGTGGATTTGGAGTTGCATGTAGGCCAGACCAAGTAAGGATGACAGATTAACATCCCTAAAGGACATTTGTGAACCAGATGGGTATTGTTGACAATTCAAAATTATTTCAGGGTTCATCAGTAGACTATAATTCCAGATTTTTATTGAATTTAAATTTCACCAAATGCCATGGTGGGTTTCGAACCCAGAATTTGAACTCAGGGCCCAGGAATATTATGTTGGGTCTCTGGATCACTAATCCAGTGACAATACCACAAAGCTACATTCTCCACAATAGTCCTCAACACCGGCGCCCCGCAAGGCTGCGTACTTAGCCCCCTACTCTACTCCCTGTACACACACGACTGCGTGGCAAAACTTGGTTCCAACTCCATCTACAAGTTTGCTGACGATATGACCATAGTGGGCCGGATCTCGAATAACGATGAGTCCGAAGACAGGAGGGAGATAGAGAACCTAGTAGAGTGGTGCAGCGACAACAATCTATCCCTCAATGCCAGCAAAACTAAAGAGCTGGTAATTGACTTCAGGAAGCAAAGTACTGTACACACCCCTGTCAGCATCAACGGGGCCGAGGTGGAGATGGTTAGCAGTTTCAAATTCCTAGGGGTGCGTATCTCCAAAAATCTGTCCTGGTCCACCCACGTCGACGCTACCACCAAGAAAGCACAACAGCGCCTATACTTCCTCAGGAAACTAAGGAAATTCGGCATGTCCACATTGACTCTTACCAACTTTTACAGATGTACCATAGAAAGCATCCTACCAGGCTGTATCACAGCCTGATATGGCAACTGCTCGGCCCAGGACCGCAAGAAACTTCAGAGAGTCGTGAACACCGCCCAGTCCATCACACAAACCTGCCTCCCATCCATTGACTCCATCTACACCTCCCGCTGCCTGGGGAAAGCGTGCACCATAATCAAAGATCCCTCCCACCCGGCGTACTCACTCTTCCAACTTCTTCCATCGGGCAGGAGATACAGAAGTCTGAGAACACGCACGAACAGACTAAAAAACAGCTTCTTCCCCACTGTTACCAGACTCCTAAATGACCCTCTTATGGACTGACTTCATTAACACTACACCCTGTGTGCTTCATCCGATGCCAGTGCTTATGTAGTTACATTGTATATGTTGTGTTGCCCTATTATGTATTTTCTTTTATTCCCTTTTCTTCTCATGTACTTAACGATCTGTTGAGCTGCTCGCAGAAAAATACTTTTCACTGTACCTCGGTACACGTGACAATAAACAAATCCAATCCAATCCAATCCAATCTTCCCCAATCTCTGCCGTTAATTAGAGTTCTCCAAGCACTTATAGGTTTCTTAATTTTTTTTCATGTGTCAAGTTGCCGCAAGTGCGCGGTGATAATGGCGCAATGAGCAAAATAGTGAATCTGGGGCTGAGTGAAATAGCAAGCAATTGTCTATCTCCTTAACTAATCAGATTGAAGGGTTCTGGCAACCAAGTGAGTAAGTTTTTCAAGTTAGATTGGATGAATTGAATGTGAAATAATTTATCAGAAGGGAAATAAAGAGATGGAACAAAAAGTTTGATTAAGAGTGAGAGAGATAAAAAAATATACACACAAAAGGAAAAGTTAAAAATTAAAATTTTACATAAATCTCGAACAACAATTAAAATCTGAAAGAATGAGACTTTTGTAATAATCATTTATTAGTGCCACAGGGGTTGGCTGGCAGTGATGAACACTTACGACATTGTTAAAAGGGCACTTAGACTAGAATGGACAAGACTTAACTTTGTGGGTGAGTTTAATTTGTATCTACTGTACATGTAAAGCCAACGTACTTGCCATTTAATGCATTTCAACAGTGAGGAAAAAAGTGTTGTTGCTTTCATATGGTTGTTGAGGTATTGAACTCTAAAGGCCAAGATACAAAAAAGACAGTTTTTTAAATCGAATCTAGTAATACAACTAACAACAGCTCAGAGGCTCCATGTACAAAAACCTTGGCATACTGGCAACATAACCACCAGGCGTTCTCCCATAGCCTGCAGATGGAAACAGAGGGGCAAAGGAGTTAGTTCTTCAACAGCACAGTACTTTGTTAACCTTTGTTTTGGGGGAAGTGACAGAAGAAACAATGTTCAGGCTCCAGCTAGCAGTTATTACACTTTATGAACAAATAATTCTTGTTACTATATGGAACAGATTTCCCATTTGCCCTCATAAAAGTCGACCAGAAATAAGTGTTTGTAATATTTGTGTATTCTGCACACATAAGAGATCTGTCACAGTAATTTTCATGGCTGAAAACGTACCTATGTAATTGCGGTAGACCTAAATCCTTGGGCTACCGTCTGGGTACTCATTAAACGTGGAAGAGCAAAATGGAAAATAAAGTATTTGGGCTTACTTTTCCCAGCCCTGTTCTGGCTGTCTTGGAGGTGGGAGGGAGTGAGAAAAAGGGGTGCACCACATTGGGACAGCTTCCTAATTCACTCACAGTGCTGGAGAACTCTCATGGAGATTTCCCTGCCAAATATTTTCTCTTCTCTTCCGAACTACACATAAACCAGCTCAGCCATGGAGGAATCCAAAGCACACAGTTCAGAAAAATAATTTGCAGTCATTGGCCTGGGTCGCCATCCACCAGCAAACTCTTAGACTCCAAGGCTAAAGGTGCCTTCTTCACATCTCCATAGCCTTACGTATCTCCCACAATTATGACCTATTTAATCTGAGTATTACCAGTTATCTAGGAGTGGCGAATCTTGCGGAGTGACTGAGTGGGTTTTTCAACTCCAGTGTTGTGAATTTTAAGGTATACCTTCTCAGTGTTAATGAGCCACAGAGAACCTAGAAGTCAGGAGTCCTCTGCACATTATGGTGTTTTTAGTGACAAGGTGGATAGTAATGGGTTGTTGAAGGCCGCACCACAATATGCTCCTCCTAGCTCCGAGAGTTCAAGTAGTAAAATTGATTACTTACCATTTTGCTACTTTCAAAATTTGGCTTGAATAAAAACAGGAAATGCTGGATAGGCTCGGCAACTCTGGCAGCATCTGTGGAGAGAGAAACAGAGCTAACGTTTTGAGTCCATATGACTCTTCTTCAGAACTGAAAAGGGATAATAATGGAATGAATTAAATAGTTTTTTAAAAAAACGTTGGTTAGACCAGCATTTATTGGTCAACCCTTGGTGCCCTTCAGAAGATAGTGGTGAGTTGCCTTCTTGAACCGCTGCCGTCCTTTAGGTGTCGGTAGACCCACTGTGCTGTTAGGGAGGGAGTTGCAGGATCTTGTCTCAGCGATGGCGAAGGAACGGCGATATATTTCCAAGTCAGGGTGGTGAGTGACTTGTAGGGGGCCCCCAGGTGGTGGGGTTCCCAGGTATGTGCTGCGCTTGGCCTTCTAGGTAATAGTGGTCGTGGGTTGGAAGGTGCTGTCTAAGGAACCTTGGTGAATTACTTCAGTGCATTTTGTAGATGGTACACAAGGCTGTCACTGTTCGTATGTGGTGGATGTTAAGTAGTGGGTTAAGAGACATTCCAATTAGTTGTCTCATTTATGTTACGTATCCAATAATTGACACTGATATGTAAAAGGGTTTCAGGTGGACTTTGTGTCAGGTGATGTGATGTTAGTGTTTTGTGCAGAGTCTGTTGAAGTAAATTAAAGGTGTTTGTGGAAAAGGAGCAGAACCTTTGACTCTTTATACAACAGCAGCTAAACGTCTAACAAATGGTAGCAGAGGATCTTTGCTGTGCAAATGTGAAGGGTTGAAAGATACAACTTTTCCAGACCAAACCAAGGAGTGAGTGAGAAAAAACAAAGATATATGGCTGAACCTGGGGTAAAGATGGCTGAATATGAGTACCCCCCTTATTTTCTGAAAGGGAATCGTACGACCAATGGAGAAGTGCAATAGTTATGTGGACTAAGGTAACTTGGGAAAGAGAAAACAAGGTATGGCATTGGCTCTTTCTCTACCTTTTGACAGTAAAATCCAGAGCAAAGTGTTTTCTGAGCTGGAATTGGAAGAGTTAGACTCAGAAGAAGGTCTGCAGACTCTATTATATTATATGGATAAGATTTACAAAAAGGATGACTTGTTAAGTGCCTATGAAGCATGGTCAGAATTTGATAGGTTCCGGAAAATAGAGGATTTCTCCATTGTAGACTATATAATGGAATTTGGCAGACTATATAAAAGGCTGCAGAAACACAACCTGGAATTTCCACAGTCTGTGTTAGCCTTTAAACTACTTGACTGTGCTAGATAGGCTCCTGGTTTTGACAAGAGTTCAGTTTGCAGATAAGGCTTTAAAAAAGTTTCTGGGGAAACATATGATTCCGATGGCTCTGATGACCCAAATAGGTCAGCCTGCAATAAGGCAGAATATGGAAGATACACTACTAGCAGGATGGCAACATCGTAACGCTACAAGCAGGTTCCAAGACTATAGAAGGAGATCGGGACCTGGAAATTATGAAGACAGAAACCGAGTTAGAACCTACAATAGGAAGATGAATCCCAGAAATGCATGGGGTATGATAAATCGATGTTTTCGATGTGACTCTCAATACCATTATGCTTTCAACTGACCAACATGTTATAATAGAGTGTTTAAAGTGACACATGACACGGAAGAGTCAGAAGAGGAAAAAGATAGTGATCAGAAAGAAGGCATTGTCCTATTAACAAGCAGTTTTACGCCAGTAATGAGGGTGTTGGTTGCAGAATCCTTCAATTGTGCTGTATTGGACAGTGGCTGCACATCTACTGTGTGTGAAGTGACTGGTTAAAATGTTACCTGGACTCTTTGAATTCTGAAAATCGTAACAAGGTTAAGGGGAATTTGAAAGTTCCACAAGTTTCAGGTTTGGGGATGATAATACTCTGATGTCGCTGAAAAGAGTGGTGATCCCTTGCAATATTGCCGGAGTGAATCATTTCATTAGCACGGATGTTGTATCAAGTGAGATACCTTTGCTTCTGAGCAGACCGTCGATGAAGAAAGCACACATGAAACTGGATATGGAACAGGATAAGGCAACAGTTTTTGGAAAGACGGTGGACTTACAATTTACACAGTCGGGACACTATTGCATTCCATTACTGACAAATAATATTTCAAGTACAGTTGTTAAGGATGTGTTAATGGCAGTTGAAAATGGGACTTTAGCTGATAAAAAGCTTGTTGTATTCAAACTGCATAGGCGACTTCCGGTTGCGGCTATGCGGAGCTAAGCCGCACGATTCGGCAGCTCCCGCGATTATGGACTTTCGGGCTCGCTAGAGGAGCCCCAACTGAATTTTCTTTACAGACAACCCGTGGGGAAGAGAAGAGAGAGGTCCCCTACCGACTTTTATGGACCGGACCCGAAGTGCAACGGCCAAAAAGCGGCATTGGAGCAGCGGGAGACGCGAGGGAAAAAATACAAAATGGCGGCGGCCGGGGACAAAGAGGAGATGCAGGAATTCATCAAGCGCTGCTTCGAGGAGCTGCGTAAGGAGATGCTGGCGCCTATGCTGGCGGTAATTGAAGGACTAGGGATAACCCAGAAGGCGCACGAGGTGAAGATCCAGGAGGTCCAGAAAAGAGTGAGTGAGAATGAGGACGAGCTCTTGGGCCTGGCGGTGAGAGTGGAGCGGCACGAGGCGCTACACAAGAAGTGGGCGGGAAGACTCGAAGACCTGGAGAACAGGTCGAGGAGAAAGAATCTGCGGATCCTGGGTCTCCCAGAAGGAGTGGAGGGGGCCAATGCCGGGGCATACGCGGGCACGATGATCTGGGCAATGGTGGGCGTGGAGGCCCCTTCGAGGGCGCTGGAGCTGGACGGGGCCCACCGGGTGCTGGCGAGGAAGCCCAAGGCAAATGAGCCGCCAAGGGCGATGGTGGTGAGATTTCACCGGTTTACGGACAGAGAGAGGGTCCTGAAATGGGCCAAGAAGGAGCGGAGCAGCAAGTGGGTCAATGCAGAGATCCGAATATACCCGGACTGGAGCATGGAGGTTGCCAAGCGGAGAGCGGGTTTCAACCGGGCCAAAGAGGTGCTGCATCGGAAAGGAGTGAAATTTGGAATGCTGCAGCCAGCGCGACTGTCGGTTACATACAAGGACCAACACTACTACTTCAAAACACCTGAAGAGGCGTGGACCTTTATACAAGCCGAAACGTTGGACTCTAACTGAGGGTTTGTGAGGGTGGGGGGTGTTTGAGGGTTGAAGTATGATGGTTGTTGTATATAGGGGGTCAATCACGCGCAGGAAATGTTATATGGGCTGGGGGAGAGAGACTAGGCCGTGACAGGAGCTGCGCCTGCGGGGCAGGCTTTGGAAAGCGCGGGTTTTTTTTTCCCGCACGCGGGAAGAAAGGCGGGAAGGGGAACGAAGGATTGATTGGGAGACTCCCACACGGGGGGGGGGGGGGGGGGGGGGGGGTCAAAGGGACGGTGGAGGAAGCCGGGGTCAGCAGGTGTCAGCTGACTTACGGGAGTGATATGGGGGGAGCAAAAAAGCTAGACAGGGGTCTAGCGGGGGGAGGGGAGGGGGGAAGGGGGGAGGGGGGAATGGGGGGGAGGGGGGGAAAAAGGGTTGCTGCTGCACTGGATGAAAGGGAATGGGACACAGAAGAGGTGGTCAGGACGGAGGTCCCCCGGCTGGGGGACTGGAGGGCGAGGGAGACGCGGACACGTGACTGGCCCAGAAAAGGAGATGGCTAGTCGGCGGGGGTGGGGGGGGTGGGGGGGGGGGGGGGGGTGAGAGCCCCTCCAATCCGGCTGATAACGTGGAACGTGAGGGGCCTGAATGGGCCGGTGAAGAGGGCTCGAGTGTTCGCGCACCTGAAGGGACTGAAGGCAGACGTGGCAATGCTCCAAGAGAAACACCTGAAGGTGGCGGACCAGGTCAGGTTAAGAAGGGGATGGGTAGGACAGGTATTTCACTCGGGACTGGACGCGAAAAACAGAGGGGTGGCAATTTTGGTGGGAAAGCATGTGTCATTTGAAGCCAAGACTATCGTAGTGGATAATGGAGGGAGATATGTGATGGTGAGTGGTAGGTTGCAAGGGACGTGGGTGGTGTTGGTAAATGTATACGCCCCGAACTGGGATGATGCAGGATTCATGAAGCGCATGTTGGGGCACATTCCGGACCTGGAGGTAGGAGGCCTGATAATGGGAGGGGACTTCAATACAGTGCTGGACCCAGCACTGGACCACTCCAGATCAAGGACGGGAAAGAGGCCGGCGGCGGCCAAGGTGCTTAGGGGGTTTATGGATCAGATGGGGGGAGTGGACCCATGGAGGTTTGCAAGACCGCAGGCCAGGGAATTTTCTTTCTTCTCCCACGTGCACAAAGCCTACTCCCGGATAGATTTCTTTGTTCTGGGCAGGGCGCTCATCCCGAGGGTGGAGGGGACGGAGTATTCGGCCATAGCCGTTTCGGACCACGCCCCGCACTGGGTAGAAAAGGGGCTGGGAGAGGAGAGGGACCAACGCCCGCTGTGGCAGCTGGATGTGGGACTGCTGGCGGACGAGGTGGTGTGTGGGAAGGTGAGGGGGTGTATCGAAAGGTACTTGGAGGCCAACGACAATGGGAAGGTGCGGGTGGGGGTGGTATGGGAGGCGTTGAAGGCGGAGATCAGGGGAGAGCTAATCTCCATCAGGGCTCATAGGGCGAAGACAGAGGGAATGGAAAGGGAGAGGTTAGTGGGGGAAATTTTGAGAGTGGACAGGAGATACGCAGAGGCCCCGGAGGAAAGATTACTTGGGGAAAGACGACGGCTCCAGAGTTTGGCCTGTTGACCACGGGGAAGGAGGAGGCACAGTGGAGGAAGGCGCAGGGGGCGACCTACGAGTACGGGGAAAAGGCTAGTCGGATGCTGGCACACCAGCTCCGTAAGAGGACGGCAGCGAGTGAAATGGGGGAATCAAAGATGGAAGGGGAGCCACGGTTCGGAGTGTTACAAAAATAAACAAGGTATTCAAGGCCTTCTATGAAGAGCTGTACAGATCCCAGCCCCCAGCGGGGGAAGAGGGGATGAGATGATTCCTCGACCAACTGAGGTTCCCGAGGGTGGAGGAGCAAGAGGTGGCTGGTTTGGGGGCACCAATCGGGTTGGAGGAGCTGTGCAAGGGTTTGGGGAGTATGCAGGCGGGGATGGCCCCGGGGCTGGACGGGTTCCCGGTGGAGTTCTACAGAAAGTACGTAGACCTGTTGGCCCCGCTACTAGTGAGGACCTTTAACGAGGCAAGAGAGGAGGGGACCCTGCCCCCGAAAATGTCGGAGGCGACAATTTCCTTGATTCTAAAGCGAGACAAGGACCCACTGCAATGTGGATCGTACAGGCCGATCTCGCTCCTCAATGTGGACGCTAAGTTATTGGCAAAAGTGCTGGCCGTGAGGACTGAGAATTGTGTCCCGGGGGTGATTCATGAGGACCAGACGGGATTCGTAAAGGGCAGGCAATTAAACACTAATGTGAGGTGGCTCTTAAACGTGATAATGATGCCATCGGAGGAGGGAGAGGCGGAGATAGTGGCAGCTATGGACGCGGAAAAGGCCTTTGACCGAGTAGAGTGGGAGTACCTCTGGGAGGTGTTGCATAGGTTTGGGTTCGGGGGAGGGTTTATCAGCTGGGTTAAGCTCCTTTACAGAGCCCCGGAGTACGTTCGGCTGTACCGAGGAACGAGGCAGGGGTGCCCCCTGTCCCCCCTGTTGTTTGCATTGGCGATCGAACCCTTGACCATATCACTGAGGGAGTCTAATAAATGGAGGGGGGTGGTCCGAAGGGGAGAAGAGCATCGGGTGTCGCTATACGCGGACCCAATGGAGGGGATGGTGGAGGTCATACAGTCTCTTAGGGAGTTTCGGGAGTTCTCGGGCTATAAGCTCAATGTAGGGAAGAGTGAGCTTTTTGTACTACAGGCAGGGGACCAAGAAAGAGGGATAGGGGACCTACCGCTGAGGAGGGCAGTGGGGAGTTTTCGGTATCTGGGGATCCAGATAGCCAGGAGTTGGGGGGCCCTATTTAAACTGAATCTAAGGGCACCATGGTAGCATAGTGGTTAGCGCAATTGCTTCACAGCTCCAGGGTCCCAGGTTCGATTCCGGCTTGGGTCACTCTCTGTGCGGAGTCTGCACGTCCTCCCCGTGTGTGCGTGGGTTTCCTCCGGGTGCTCCGGTTTCCTCCCACAGTCCAAAGATGTGCAGGTTAGGTGGATTGGCCAAGATAAATTGCCCTTAGTGTCCAAAATTGCCTTGAGTGTTGGGTGGGGTTATGGGGATAAGGTGGAGGTGTGGGCTTGGGTAGGGTGCTCTTTCCAAGAGCCGGTGCGGACTCGATGGGCCGAATGGCCTCCTTCTGCACTGTAAATTCTATGACGAGGTTGGTGGACCAAATGGAGGAGGACTTCAAAAGATGGGACATGTTACCGCTCTCGCTGGCGGGTAGACTGCAGTCGGTCAAAATGGTGGTCCTTCCGAGGTTTTTGTTTGTGTTTCAGTGCCTTCCCATCGTGATCACCAAGGGCTTTTTCAAGAGAGTAGGAGTATTATGGGGTTTGTGTGGGCGAATAAGACCCCGAGGGTAAGGAGAGGGTTCCTGGAACGCAGTAGGGACCGAGGAGGGTTGGCGCTGCCAAACCTAGGGAGCTACTACTGGGCAGCAAATGTGGCGATGATCCGCAAGTGGGTTATGGAGGGAGAGGGGGCATAATGGAAGAGGATGGAGATGGCGTCCTGTAAAGGAACGAGTTGGCGACGGCCCCGCTGCCGTTCTCGCCAGCAAAGTATACCACGAGCCCGATGGTGGCAGCAACGTTAAGGATCTGGGTCCAGTGGAGACGGCACAGGGGTGCAGTGGGAGCCTCGGTGTGGTCCCCGATCAGGGGTAACCACCGGTTTGTCCCGGGGAAGATGGACGGGGGGTTCCAGGGCTGGCATCGGGCGGGGATTAGAAGAATGGGGGACCTGTTCATTGACGGGACATTTGCGAGCCTGGGGGCACTGGAGGAGAAGTTTGAGTTACCACCGGGAAATGCATTTAGATATATGCAGGTGAGGGCTTTTGTGAGGCGACAGGTCATGGAATTCCCGTTGCTCCCGGCACAGGAAATTCAAGACAGGGTGATCTCGGGTGTATGGGTCGGGGAGGGGAAGGTTTCGGCAATACACCAAGAGATGAAAGAAGAGGGGGAAGCGCTAGCAGAAGAGTTGGAGGGTAAATGGGAGGAGGAGCTGGGGGAGGAGATCGAGGAAGGTTTGTGGGCTGATGCCCTGGATAGGGTTAATTCCTCCTCCTCATGTGCCAGGCTCAGCCTGATACAATTTAAGGTGGTTCACAGAGCTCACTTGACGGGGGCGAGGTTGAGTAGGTTCTTTGGGGTAGAGGACAGATGCGGAAGGTGTTCAGGGAGTCCGGCGAACCATGTCCGTATGTTTTGGTCATGCCCGGCACTGGAGGGGTTCTGGAGAGGAGTGGCGGGAACAATATCTCAGGTGGTGAAAGTCCGGGTCAAGCCAAGCTGGGGGCTAGCAATATTCAGAGTAGTGGATGAGCCGGGAGTGCAGGAGGCGAAAGAGGCCGGCATTCTGGCCTTTGCGTCCCTAGTAGCCCGGCGAAGGATCGTGCTAATGTGGAAGGAGGCGAAGCCCCCCAGCGTGGAGGCCTGGATAAATGATATGGCTGGGTTCATAAAGTTGGAGAGGATTAAGTTTGCCTTGAGAGGGTCTGCGCAGGGGTTCTACAGGCTGTGGCAACCGTTCCTAGACTATCTCGCGGAACGTTAGAGGAAGGTCGGTCAGCAGCAGCATCAACCCTGGGGGGGGGGTGGGGGGATGGTGGATTGCTTGGGGGATGGAGGAGCAGGAGATAACATGAAGGGTTGGGGAAACTGGCACGTGTGGGAGAGAGCCAATGTATACAGCTATGTAAATATACCATTTTGCCATGTATATATCTTGCTCAGTGCGATTTTGTGTTATTTTGTTACGAAGGGCGGGGGGGGGGGGGTGTTATTGTTTGTACGGGGAAAAAATTGTTTCGGTAAAAAACTTTAATAAATATATATATATATTTTTAAAACTGCATCGGCAATTTGCGCATCCATCTCCTCGGAGGCTGAAAAATGTATTAAAGGATGCAGGGGTAAGGGATGAAGACTATACTAAGCTAACAGAACAGGTTAGTGATCGCTGTGAAGTTTGCAGTAAGTACAGAAGGACACCAGCACGACCGGTAGTAACCCTACCTTTGGCCAGGGATTTTAACGACATTGTAACCATGGACCTTAAGATCTGGGATAAAGCCAATAATATATTTATTTTGCATTTTGTAGATTTAGCAACCAGATTTAGTCAATCAACAGTTGTACGAAGTACAGAAAAGAGAGTAATTCTGGATCAAATCATGGAAAAATGGATAGGGACAGGAATGGGCCCACCGGCAAAATTCCTTACGGACACTGGGGGAGAATTTGCTAATGATGAGTTTAGCGATATGTGTGAAAATGTGAATATCACAGTTCTGAATACGGCTGCAGAAAGCCCATTTAGTACTGGCATGTGTGAAAGAAACCATGCGGCAATAGATGGCATGCTCTGGAAATCTTTGACAGATAGACCAAACTGCAAGCTAAATTCAGCTTTAGCATGGGCTGTACATGCAAAAAATTCATTGCAGATGGTTGGGGGCTATAGTCGCTATCAATTAGTGTTTGGTAGAAATCCTAAAATTCCATCCATTTTGGATGACCAGCCTCCAGCTTGGGAAGGGATTACAAATAAACTCTGCCTTTGCTGAGCATTCAAATGTATTACATAGCAGTAGAAAAGCTTTTTTGGAAGCAGAAGTCTCTGAAAGAATTTGCAGAGCTTTGAGGCATAATGTACGGCCATCAAATACCGTTTTTCAGCAAGGAGACATAGTATACTATAAGAGAGACAATTTTAATGAATGGAAAGGCCCAGGGAAGATCATAGGCATAGATGGCAAAACAATTATTTTGCAACTTGGCAATCAAACTGTTAGGGTACATTCACCAAGGATAATGGGTACAGATTACAAATTTTCAAATTTAGACAGAGCAGACAGACATGACGAGGAACCAGGGTCATCTGGTACACACTTGTTGCAGAACTATGAGGACCAGTTAACTGATATAGACAGGGTTTCTGTAGAGGAACACAACACTTCTGATGATTTAGAACAGGCCATTTTTCCAAAAGGACAACTGCTAAAAGTTGGTACAAAAGTGACATACTTGCCTGGAGGGTCTAGTCAATGGCAGGATGCAACTGTTATTAGTAGAGCAGGGAAGGCCACTGGAAAGTATAAACATTGGTTGAATGTACAGCGTTCAGTGGAGGGAGTCAAGACAATGGATTGGGAACACAAAGTTCAAAAATGGAGGGCACAGAAACGCAGTGTCGGTTCAGATAGTACATCGGATAGTGAACAGGTCCACAGGAAAAGGACGAGAACTATTGAAAGGACATCCCACAGCAGAAGGGAAAGATCAAATACAAAACGAGATACCAGGCGGGAGAGGGGACGTAGTTTATCAAGATCTCGGAACATGAGTAAGACTACAAATACTAATAGGAGTAGAAGCCCACATGCACCTGAGATTTTGATGGCTTCCAATAAGTTAGATGAAAAAGTTATCAAAGATGTCAAACAGCAAGAACTGCATAGTTGGAGTGAATTTGGGGTATACACAGAAGTACCGGATAGGGGACAAAGAACTCTAGCCCACAGATGGATTTGCACAGAAAACGTTCTTCCTGATGGAACTTATAAGACAAAGGCCAGGCTTGTGGCGAGGGGATTTGAAGAAAACTTAGAAGATCAGGGGCGGGATTCTCCGACCGCCCCCGCCGGCTGCCGAATTCTCCGGCGCCAGGGATTTGACGGGGTGGGAATCGCGCCACGCCGGTCGGCGGCCGCTGGCAGCAGCCCCCCAGTGATTCTCCGGCCCGCGATGGGCCGAGTGGCCGCCCGTTTTCGGCCGGTCCCGCTGGCGTAAATTAGAGTAAATACTTACCAGCAGGACCTGGCGGCGGAGGCGGCCTCCGGGGTCCTCGAGGGGGGGGGGGGGCACGGGGGGATCTGGCCCCAGGCAGTGCCCCCACGGTGGCCTGGACCGTGATCGGGACCCACCAAACCGTGGGCGGGCCTGTGCCACGGGGGCACTCTATTCCTCCGCGTAGGCTGCTGTGGTCCTCCGTGATGGCCGACGCGGAGAAGATCCCCCCCTGCGCATGCGCTGGGATGACGCCAGCACACACTGGCGCTCCCGCGCATGCACCAACTTGCGTCGGCCGGAGGAGGCACTTCGGCGCCAGTTGGTATGGCATAAACCACTCTGGGGCCGGCCTAGCCCCTCAGGGTGCGGAGGATTCCGCACCTTTGGGGCGGCCCGACGCCGGAGTGGTTCACGCCCCTCATCGGGGCTGGGACCCCCCACCCTGCCAGGTAGGGGAGAATCCCGCCCCAGGGTTTAAGGACCAGATTCACCTATGGCAGGAAAGGTTATTTTAAAGATCTTCTTGGCTCTATTAGCCACAAAGGCATGTGAATGCAAATCTATAGATATAAAAGCTGCCTTCTTGCAGGGCATCAGCTCCAGAGAGACATTTTTCTCCGTCCTCCTAAAGAGGCAGCTAACACAGAAGGGGTACTCTGGAAGTTGAGCAAATGTGTGTATGGATTAAATGATGCATCTAGAGTCTGGTATTTTTCAGTAAGGTCAATTTTATTAAAGTTAGGCTGTTGCGAGTTGGAAGTTGATCCGGCAATGTTTTACTGACACTATAAAGGAAATCTTTCTGGCATCTTTATGATGCATGTCGATGATTTTTTGTGGTGTGGGACTAGTGATTTCGAAGCTATGTAATCTCTGGTTTGAGGAAATAATTTAGGGTTGGAAGTCAGGTGTCCGGTGCATTTAAATATATTGGACTGGAAATCAGACAGACTAAGTTAGGGGCATCTTTATATCAGCAATCTTATTTGGAAAGCATCAGCCGAATTGCAATTAGCCGTAGCCGGGTTTCACAAAAAGATTCAATGGCTTCAAAGATGGAAAAAGAGCAACTGCGAAGTTTAATTGGGCTACTGAATTGGTTAAGTAGACAGACTGACCGGACATGAGTTTTGATGTCTTAGAGTTGAATACAAAAATGAATGATCCCAAAGTGGAAGACATAATAAGAGCAAATAAAGCATTGGTCAAACTAACAATGCAGGAGTGTGTTTTGAGGTTCCTGGTTTTAGGTGACCTTAGGCACCTGAAACTCATAGTTTATACTGATGCGTCCTATGCAAATTTATGTGATGGGGTTTCAATCGCAGGAGGTTTTATAATTTTCATTTTGGGGAACAAAGGTAAATGTTGCCCTCTTGTGTGGGAAACAAAGAAAATAAGGAGAGTGGTCAAAAGCTCTTGGCTGCTGAGACATTAAGCCTTGTAGAGGCGGTGGATATGGCCTTTTATATATCTCAGATATTGACAGAAATGTTGGGATTAGGGGATTTGGGTAATATACCTATTGAATGTCACATTGACAATAAATCCCTGTGGGAAAATGTGCACTCTACAAAAAGTGTCAATGAAAAAAGATTAAGGATAGACATCGCAAGTTTGAAGCAGATATTGGACAGAGGGGATATAGCAAAAATTAAATGGGTTGACAGTAGCTATCAATTGTCAGACTGTTTTACAAAAAGAGGGGCTAACTCACACAAACTTTTGAATATTGTTAATGAAGGGCGCTTGTTTCTGTTACTGTCTTTTTCTTCCAAAAATGAAAAATAAGAAGGGGGGAAATTGAGTGTGTGTTTTTGAGTTTCTTGTAATTTTGTTTTCACCTAATTATTTTTTTTTGTTCTCCAACAAAGGGGAGACTGTTAAGTAATGGGTTAAGAGACAATCCAATTAGTTGTCTCATTTATGTTAAGTATCCAATAATTGACACTGATATGTAAAGGGGCTTCAGGTGGCCTTTGTGTCAGGTGATGTGATGTTAGAGTTTTGTGCAGAGTCTGTTGAAGTAAATTAAAGATGTTTGTAGAAAAGGAGCAGAACCTTTGACTCTTTATACAACAGCAGCTAAACATCTAACAGTGGAGGGTTTGAATGTTTGTGGAAGGAGGAGCAATCAAGTGGGCTGCTTTGTCCTGGATGGTGTCGAGCTTCTTGAGTGTTGTTGGAGCTGCACTCATCCAGGCCAGTGAAGAGTATTCCATTACACTCCTAACTTGTGCCTTGTAGATGGTGGACAGGCTTTGGGGGTCAGGAGGTGAGTTACTCACCGTAGGACTCCTAGCCTTTGACCTGCCCTTGTAGCCACAGTATTAATATGGCTAGTCCAGTTCAGTTTCTGGTCAATGGTAACCCCCAGGATGTCGAATGTGGGGGATTGAGCGATGGTAATGCCATTGAATCTCAAGGGGCGATGGTTAGATCCCCTCTTGTAGGAGATGGTCATTGCCTGGCATTTGTGTAGCGCGAATGTAACTTGCTACTTGTCAGCCCAACCCTGGATATTATCCAGGTCTTGCTGGATTTGGGCATGGACTGCTTCATTATCTGAGGAATCGCGAATGGTGCTGAACATTGTGCAGTCATCCGCAAAAATCCCCACTTCTGACCTTATGCTGGACAGAAGGTCATTGATGAAGAACTGAAAACGGTTATGACTAGGACACTACCCGGAGGAACTCCTGCAGTGATGTCCTGGTGCTGAGGTGATTGACCTCCAACACCACAACCATCGTCCTTTGTGCCAGGAATGACTCCAAACTAGGGCTCCTTGATGCCATATTTAGCCAAATGCTGCCTTGATGTCAACCTCTTACCTCACCTCTGGCCTTCAGCTCTTTTGTCCTTGTTTTAACCAAGGCTGTAATGAGGTCAGAAACTGAGTGACCCTGGCAGAACCCAAACTGAGCGTCCATTAGCAGGTTATTGTCGAGTAAGTGTTGCTTGATAGCACTGTTGATGACCTTCTATTACTTTGCTGATGATGGAGAGTACACTGATAGGGTGATAATTGGCTGGGTTGGATTGGTCCTGTTTCTTGTGTACAGGGCACACCTGGACAATTTTCCACATTGCTGAATGCCAGTGTTGTAGCTGTACTGGAACAGCTTGGCTAAGGGTGCAGCAAGTTCTGGATCACAAGTTTTCAGTACTATCGCCAAAATATTAACAGGACCCATAGCCTTTGCAGTGGCCTTCGGCGATTTCTTGTTATCACTTGGAGCGAATCGTATTGGCTGAAGACTGACACCTGTGATGCTGGGGACCACCGGAGGAGACCGAGATGGATCATCCACTCGGCATTTCTGTCTGAAGATTGTTGCGAATGCCTCAGCCTTGTCTTTTGCACAAATGAAGCTGGCTCCTCCATCGTTGAGGATTGTGATATTTGTAGAGTTCCTCCTCCAGGGAGTTTTTTAATAGTCCACCATCATGATCAATTGCCCCTTAGTGTCCAAAAAGTTAGATGGGTGTGGGATTGGGCCTAGGTAGAGTGCTGTTTCAGAGGGTCAGTGCAAACCCGATGGTCAGAATGGCCTCCTTCTGCACTGTTAGGATTCTAGAATTTCAAATGCTCAGTGAAAGCAAGAGTTAAACGAGTGACAAATGAGTTGTGGTGAGTGTTGCATTGGGACAAACCAAAGAAACCAGAAAGCAAAAAGGAGTCATGATGGGGGGAAAGCTGCCAAGTGGGAGACCAGCCAGGCAGGCAGGCATTGGGATAGCCATGTCTAGAGGTAATAAAAGCATGGATGAAAGTGGGGATGTGTAGTAATGGGCAGGGAGGGGGTACTGGCCTTGGGCGAGGGTGATTAAGTACAGGGTTGGTCAATCCCAGTGAGGGACACATGGGACATTCAATTGGGCAGGAAAAATGGAATAAAGACAGAAAATGCTGGATAAACTCAACAGGTCTGGAAGCATTTGTGGAGCGAGAAACAGAGTTGTCGTTTTGGATCTAAATGATCCTCCTACAGAACTGAAGCAAGGTAGAAATATTGGATTGATTAAAATTGAAGATGTACAATTGGTCAGAACTGGAGGAGCACTGTGGAGATCTCAGACGGCTGGCAGAGGTAACAGGGATAGGGAGGGGCGAGACCACAGACAGATTCGAACACAATTATG
The DNA here is from genome assembly GCF_047496885.1 of Scyliorhinus torazame. Taxonomy (NCBI): domain Eukaryota; kingdom Metazoa; phylum Chordata; class Chondrichthyes; order Carcharhiniformes; family Scyliorhinidae; genus Scyliorhinus; species Scyliorhinus torazame. Next base: position 72,499,227 of record NC_092719.1, on the reverse strand, counting down.
AGAACTTTAAAAATTTGAGGCTGTGCTGGACTGGAAGCCACAACAGCTCAATGAGCAAAGCGGTAATTGGTGAAAGGGAATTGGGGACAAATTTTCTGCTCTTGTTGCTAGATTCCAACACACAGGCAATGGACCTTTGGCTGCTCTCCAAATTTTGCAGTCCTGCCAGCACTGATTCCCACCATGGATGGAACCAGAAAACCCTGGTATTTGTGTTGGTTAAGACATTGGCAATGGACTTTTGGATGGGTTGAAGTGAATGGAGGGTGCAAGGTGGGATACTGGCCAGGCATGAATCGGAAAAGTCAAGACCAGAGGTAACAAAGACGTGAATGAGGGTTTCAGCAGTAGATGAGTTGAAGCATTGGTGGTGTTGGGCGACATCACAAAGGTGAAAGTAAGCCCGATTGTGCCACACCCCAAATTGAGTGCTTCTGCTTTCATGTCTCAAATATAAAACAGCTGCTGCATGGTCAGATTTCTAGGTCAAAATGTTTAGTTGATAGATGGCAACAAGGAGATCGGGATTAATTTTAACTTTCAGTGTTGGGTTTAGAACTTGTGATATCGATTCAGTTGCCTTCATGACTCGTAGAATTCCTACAGTGCAGAAGGAGGCCATTCAGCCCATCGAGCCTGCACCGACCCTCCGAAAGAGCAGCTCACCCCGGCCCACCCCCATGCCCTACCCCCGTGACCCACGCAGACACAGGGAGAATGTACAAACTCCACACAGTCACCCAAGGCCAGAATCAAACCCGGGTCCTGGGTGCCGTGAGGCAGCAGTGCTAACGACTGTGCCACCGAGCTGCCCACCCGGTAACAATGGTAATGAGAACTGGGCAATATGTACAATACGTGGCCAATCAGATATTCCCTATGCCATTGCATCAAGTTAAAATGACCCTCTGTAAATTGTTTGTACAGCTGATGCAATCAGGCCTTATAGCCTGCCTAAATTAATAACTCAAGCTTCAGCACCAATGCTATCACATATCTGTAAACATAGTTTGTGCTTTTACATTTTTCTCGTGTTTTTCTTTAAATTGGAGGTTCAAAAGGCTCCTGAGAGCTTGTCACTATGAGAACTGAGAATGTTGCAAATCCTGTTGCCTTCAGGCACCATGACGTCTTCACTGCAGAACTTGTGAAACTTCCCCTAAAAGAATGGGTGTTTTAACTTTCCCACACGAAAGCAAACTGCTCAGCTTTAAACCTGTTCTGCTGATTGACGCATGTTACAGTTAAAAATAAAACTCTTTCCCACCCAGTTTCTGCGTCAGCCTATTGAGGAGATTCCTATTGGGTGTCGCTGCTCCCCCGGTAAGGGATAAAGTGCATCCTTTTACCTTCAGACTCTGTCAGTGTTCTGAAGAAGTATATAGAGCAGGAGTTTCTGCCTTTACCCTTCACTGGAATACACCCAAAATCGGCCACATCGGTGCAAATTCCATCCAGCGTGAACTGGGTTTCCATGATGGTTTGTGCTAGTTTAATAATCATTGTTCTGGACGACAGCACCAGATCGAATTAATTACCATTGCAAGCTTCTGTGAATTATTCTTAAAAAGAGAGACAAGTTATTGAAGCTTTTCGTCTTACACTCATCAGGACAAATGCAAGAATAGCAAATTTCAAATAATCACAGCAATTTCCGCTCATTGCACCCAAATAACAGGCTCTTCAAATTAAGCTGTGCTTAATATGTTTAACGAAACTACTAGTCCTGTTTTAAAAAGTTTCAAATACTATTTTTAAAAGATTTACTCAGAAACCAACTCATTGTAACCAATAAATTATACTGTATAGTTTCTTTTAAAGCTATTTTCATTCATTTAAGCCAGAGTTGCCAGGACCGTCCCACCAGTGGGATCTTCCAGTCTCATCAACGTCAGTGCAAGTTTGAGTGATTCAGTGCATCTCTGAAGGGTGGCAAGAATATTCCAGCCTTAAAGTTGTGTTATAGGTAGGCTGGATGTCCTGATTAAAGCACTTATTTTTTGTGCTGAAAGCCATTTACAGGTGTATTAAAAAAACGTATTTTTCCCCTTTCGTGGGGTGCGAGCATCATTGGCTAGGCCAGCATTTGTTGCCCCTCCCTAATTGCCGTTGAAGTGAGTGGCTCGCTTGACCATTACAGAGGGGCAGTTAAGAGTCAGCCACATTGCTGTGGGTCTTGAGTCACTTGTAGGCCAGGCCGGGTAAGGACGACCGACTTCCTTCCTCAAAGGACATTAGTGAACCAGATGGGATTTTACAACACTAGATAATCGATTCATCATCACCATTACTGAGACAAGGGGCTGGATTCTCCGATTTTGTGGCTATGTACCCTCGCCGGCGTGGGAACGGTGGCTTTTTACGACAGAAAAAATGGCATAAAACGGCCACCGATCCTCCGATTGGCTGGGAGCTAGGCAGCGTAGAGCACCCGCCTCTAGCTGCTGATACGGCCCGGAGAATTGCCGGGTCCATGGCCGCATATGTGCACGGCAACGGCCTGCAGCAGCCGCGCCATGCAACATGGCGCCTGCTGTTCGCGGACCAGACCTGTGAAATAGTCCCCCCCTTTGGCCGGCTCACGTGCCCCGGACCACCCCCAACGGTTCCCCTAGCCCCTGATAAAGTCCATCCTGCCCGTGGATCGGCCCACCCCCGACTGTGGCGGTGCTGGACTGAGTCCGCAGCCGCCACACCGAGATCCTGACTGGTGAGACCATGAGAGACCCACGCAGTCGGGAACTCAGCCAGTCAGGGGCGGAGCATTGGGGGGTGGGCCTTAGGCAATGTCCTGCTCTTTGGAGGTGGGGGCGGGAGCATCGCGGAAGCGACACCGCCCCTGATTTGGTCGGCAACTTTGATTCTCCGGCCGATCGCCAATAACAATCATGATGGCCCAATCCCTATACATAACATGCCAACCAGACTGATGGCCTCAAACTCACTCAAATTTGGACTGCCTGTAATCTGGAAAAATCCATTGTGTGTTTTGATTGGCACCCGCAGCTCATCAGTTCCCTTTGAGTCAGCCTAGTTCCATTTGCTGAAAAAAGGTGTAAAAGGCAAAATAGATTGGAATGCTGCATTCAATTATGTATAGGTCAGAGGGCGTTAACTCAGCTGTTTGAAAATGTCATCAGTTATCCATTTGTGCAACAGTGTGCTGGTTTGAAAAGAATCTGGTTTGAAATAAATGTTTAATTGTGCCAAAAGCATTATATAATGGATAGTTTCAGGCCTTTGATGTTTACAGGCAGAAATTTAATCCTGCACATTTGCTGGTGGGTGTTGTCAAATATTAATGCTTTGTAATCGTAATCAGAAATATAAGTCCAACCCTGTTAGGTTGTATGTCATTTAGCAATGAGCGGCTTGGAGTCACGAACCACGTTGAGAGTTTATTACTCAGAACTATTAGTCATTCCTACACGGCTTCAGTTGTTTTAAAAGCGACATTTCTTTTCAATGTTGTAATTCTAAACTGCGTTCTTCAAGAGTTCCCTCAGTTATTTTGCAGATCGCCAATGCAAGTGCAGGCAAAACTATAACAATGCACCGGTGATTTGCAAAGGTTCATCATGAGACGTCAAAGAGTTGCACATTGATTTGTACTTTTCCACACGGTGCATGAGTACAAAGGGCGAATTGACTGCTTGCTGGATCAGTCATCATACAGAATGAACTATCCAAATTCAGAAGACGTCAATTATGATTGATCCCGCAACTGGAAACTTTCCTGAGAAAATTCATGATTTGCGAGTTGTTCTTTTAACTTGGTGAATGTTGAGTTTTGCTATTGATTTATATGGATTGAGTGCACTATAAACCACTTGAACATCCGTGGCTAATTTAGATCCAGTGGTTATTTTTATGGCACAGTAACTTAAATCCTGACTCTCTTTAAAGGTATGGTGCAGGATGCATACTTTGAAACGGAATGAAAGTGAGAAAAATAAGGTGAAGAAACATTTTAAAATATCGACCACACATCATTTTCAATTTATTTGACAATCCTTTTTAGCTTAGTCCAATAACCATGCGTCCTCGACTGATCCATTTCCTGATTACAATGCAGTGCCACCTTTATTTAAGTGTGAACAAAGATGGTAATTGCTATCTATTTCTGAAGAAAGCTAATTCACAGGGAGACACAGTAAAGCATGATGGAACTATTCCACAGGGTGACAACTTGCAGTTTTAACTCTGTGCGATAAACATTTAGCATTGATAAGTTGTCACGGGAAGATGGGACGCAAAAATTAGGGAACTTTGCAGAAAGCTTTCGAAAAATCAGGCACGGAATCAGCTCAGCAGTTAGCTCAGGAGTGACACAAGTAGACCCCCTGGCCAGGAACCAAGGTGTATCACACCAAAACATATCACACAGGGTGCTAACAGGAGAAAACAGTGCATGACACATGGGGAATTTCCACCTCTCTTCTGCTCTGTAGAGCATGGTGTAGCTTGATGGGCACCTCTCCACATCAAGCATGGCTGACCAAGAATCTACCCCACTCTTAATGGCGGCTATGGGAGTGTTGGAAGGATTAGCAGGTTGGTTTTCAACCTGTTTGGCTGCATTACGAATGCTCCTCTCGTGGCCACTGGAGTGAGACTTGAACCCAGATCTGCTGGCTCAGGGGCAGGGGAGAGCTACCCACTGAACCACGAGATCGGAAGGAGATGGGGGGAGGGAAGAGGAATGGGATTCCAGTGGAAATCAATCTCCTCGATTCAGGCCCCACGCAATCTTTGAGTCAAGCCTGGAGTAGGCACCTGAAGCTTGGCAAGAGATTAATTAACATATAACAACACAAAGAAAAACTCATGCCATTTGGTGACATGTTGAGAATCCCGTCTTCAGTATTTCAGAGAAATGACAGGGCACAAGGCCTCAGTCTGACCTGTAGGTGAGAGGGCATTTCAACAATGGTTTCATGGTCACCATTAGACTTTTAAAAATTCCAGATTTTTATTGAATTCAAATTTCACCATCTACAATGGTGGGATTTGAACCTGAGACCCCAGAGCATTACTCTGGGTCCGTGGATTACTAGGTCCCTGGTCCATTATGCCACCACCTTCCCTTGTCATGTTTCATTATCAAAAATCTATCCATCTCTTTCTCGAACATGCTCAATGAGTGAGCCTCCACAGGCCTGGGGGAAGAATTCCAAAGATTTACCACCCTCTACGTGAAGAAATTCCTCCTCATCTCAGTTCTGAGATGCTCCTTATTCTGAGGCTGTGTCCCCTGTTTCCAGACACATCCAGCCTGGAAACAAATTGAATTGCAGTTAGTTTTAAAATTGTTTCTACAGCATAAATGAACTTAAAGAAACAACCAAACAACGACGAGAGAGGAAAAAAGCAGTTGACCTTTTATAGAAAGCAGAATTCATACAGTTTAAGCTCAGTGCAAAGAATACAATAAATGTACATATTTCTGATCAGGTATGGTGGCCTGTAAATGCTATGATAAAAAGAGCAAAACTGGGCTAATTGCAGACGATGTATCCTGTAATTGTGATGTTCAAATCTGGTTTATGTCTCTTACAGCTGCTGGGTTGTCACATTGGTCAAGCTTATCTGACCTCTCGTATTACCCAAACCAATATATGACGTTATTCCTCTTGGCAATGGAGACTTTCTTTATTGAAATGGCATTTTAATTTCCTCAAGTGCTACTTAGGCTCCAGGGCAGATACGACAGAATGTCCAACCTATAACGTTCAAGCAAAAATCAAAGCAGTGTCGAAATCTTTGATGCAAACTGGTAATCAGGTCGAGTCCCAAAATATTTACGGACTAACTCACCAACTTAAAACAATCCTTTCATCTCCCTCAGGGCATGTGCTGTCCTTCTTCAAGACAGGCTGCCAGCTCCCAAGTGTTCCAAAATTGCAATCTTTGGCAGACAGGGCCCAAAGGAGGATCATCAGACTGGATAAAAGCACTCCAGAAAACAAAAACTAATGTCAGTCACATCCCAGTAGAATATTAGTTATTTGTGCTGAGGAGAGACTTATCACCAATGAAAATGTTCACACTCCCACCCTTGGCCACACAGCCCAAAGCAGGGGGATTTACTTTGGATGGGATCCGGAACAGAAAAACAGATCTATTGCTTCTTAAGTCGAGTGCTGAACATTGAACATTGCTTTATTGGCTGAGAAAATGTGAAGAAAGATGGACCTGGCACAGACCACAGAGAAAATCATGTTGTTCTTCATTTTTTGACACATGATAAATACTTCAGGATCTATGCAATAGCTATCTCAGATGGTCCTGTATTGATTAGCACAATTGCTTCATGGCTTAGGTCACTGTCTGTTTGGAGTCTGCACGTTCTCCCCGTGTGTGCGTGGGTTTCCTCTAGGTGCTCCAGTTTCTTCCCACAGTCTAAAGGTGTGCAGGTTCGGTGGATTGGTCATGCTAAATTGCCCTGAGTGTCCAAAATTGCCCTTAGTGTTGGGTGGGGTTACTGGGTTATGGGGATAGGATGGAGAGTTGGGCTTGGGTAGGGTGCTCTTTCCAAGAGCCGGTGCAGACTCGATTGGCCGAATGGTCTCCTTCTGCACTGTAAATTCTATGATTCTATATGATTGTCACAAAATCATTGAAACCACGGCTGGATCTCATGCTTCCCCCCGTCGCTGAAGATGGGAGGGCATTTAAATTCCACGGGTGGCCTCCCCTCCAGCTACCCGCCTGCCCCAAGCTTGTTTGGAATTTTACAAGGGAGACAGGGAGACCTTGGAGCCATAAAGTTCCTCAACTGGCCAATTAATGTCCATTTAGTGGCCTCATCCCACCCCTAATGGCATTCTACCCATGGTAGGGGAAGGCCCACACACTGCGGGAAGCCCAGCAGTTTTAGCTCCATGGGCTGGAATCAGGCAACATGAGGGGATCCTCCTTAGCGAGTCCTGTGGGCCTATTAGAGAACCACCTGCTTGTCATGATATGCAGGCATGCAGATAATGATATGCAGACAGGCACAGACAGGCAGCTAATGAACACAGAGAACAGGACCTGACCAATGAGCAGGCAGGACATTCAGGGGTGGTATCTCACTATAAAAGGCACAAGGCACTCAACTCCACCTCTTTCCATGATGAACATCTACAGAGTGAGTCAGGGTGTATATACAGTATCACACCTCCAGCACGTGGCTAAGAGGTAGTCTGGTTCAGTCAGACAGAGTAACCACACTGAGGTTAGCAGAGAGTCTAACTCATAGAGAACTATGCTAACTGTGCTACTGCTTCAATAAATCAGATTGAACTAACTTCAAGGACTGGAGTATCTTTTGGTTAAAGCTGCATCCAGTTGCAGCCTGTGTTATCCCAGACTACAATACACAACACTCCTGACTCTCCCCCCCCTGCCCCACTCAGGTCAGTTCCCCCCTTAACCCAGTCCTCAGCCCCTCGCCCACTTCATTGAGAGCCGAATCCCCAGGCTTAACTGAGCTTCTCCTGAGCATGGAGGGGCTGCTGGTAGTCCCAGCAGGGTCCATCGCCCCCCAGCTGGCACTGCTGGAACTACAGATATGCTGCCATCCGCTTGGTCAGCAGCTCGCTAAGGCAGAATTTCCTCCTGAAACAGGGATAAAGGTTTCTTCCAAAAGCAATTAATGCAGCTCCCATGTTAAATCACTGCGGAGCTACCATCCAGATGGTGAGCAGGATCCCCTTGACCTGTTAGCCATGGTGTGGGTGGGGTAGGGAGGCTCCCCAGAAAATCCAGTCCAATGTTTCAGCGAGGGTCATCCTGGTGTTGAGAGACCACACAGTCAAGAGCGTCGAAATCAAATAGGGCTGGTTGACTGATAAAACCTTTGAGATAAAATACATCAGACATTGCTACCTCTGCTTCACCTAGTTTACAGATTTTTATCCAAATAGATTTATATGATTGTAATAGCTCTTTCAATTCACCTTGATTCTTATCTAAAAGTTAACCTAGTAGGTAGTTTAAATTTTTAAGTATTTCCTAATTACCCAATTGAATTTGAGGAAAGTCATGTTCAGAATCATTTAACCCTTCTTCCTTTTCCTGATCACTACCAAAACATTTTGTCATCCTCCCAATCAAATCACTTCTTGTGCATATATGTGACATACTCTGTGGCATTTCTCCTATCCGGAGTTCTGAGCAGATAATTCATTTCACTAAGTTTCTTTTCAATTTGGTGCAGCTCACTAGATCTGGCTTTTAACAGTGCGCCGTTGGCAACTAAAGTAATACTTTCTCACCTGCTACAAAGCCATGAGTTTTACCACTTCTTTCTGCTTCTGTTTTCATCACCTTGCTGTGATATTTTTAAAAGCTCTCTCGCCAATTCACATGCTCCATTTAGTCTCTCCCTGAAGTTTGATACATAGTCCAAGAGTGTAGTTTATGAATTATTATTGAAGCTTGGGCTGGGATTCTCACCCTCCCTGACACAGACGCCCCCCACCCCCTGCCAAACCCGACGACGGAGGCAGGTTGCCATTGGCTGGTGAGTTCCCAAGTGCAGCCGACAAGGAATGCAAAACGGCGTCGACATGAAGAAGAGCAGAAGATCCCGCCGCTACCCAATGATGAACCGCCTCCAACACCAGAAAATGCACCACGGTGGGAACAGAAAATACCACCGTTGGTCTCTCAGAGGTCCCTTGCAATTTCAAATGTTTAGCTATACTTTCAATTATGTCTGCTTTCCTTCCCCAGCAGGTAATCCCAATTGCAATTTATCTGCCAATTCCATTAATTTAGCTTTAGTTACCTTCTGCAAATCCTCGAAGGTTATTTTCTCTACTCCCAAACAGGTCTTAGCAATTGCCAAAGCCATTTTGCCATCACCCACTTTAACATCTCACAATGCCCCTGTTGGTTCAATACTCTCCTCAGTCTCGGCATCTTTAAAATCACTCATTCCAATCCAATCAAGGAATTATGCTTTTAATATCATGCCAAAAGCCCCCAATTTTATTAAGAGCGGTGCTAATTTTAAATGCCAGAGTATTTCAAATCCAAGAAGGACGCTTGTTATAAATTGAGGAAAAATGTGAAGACCAGTGAAAGATGCCTTAGGCATTTTTTATGATGATTTTAAACAAGATAAATGTTTATTGAGCAATAAACGCACAGCGAGAAGGTCAACTAGAAATACACTTAACTACATTAATGGTTATACTCAGTATCTTTAAATTTACCCACTTCCAAAGTCCTCTATTTTCCTACCTTCAGAGCTAAACCTCCCAAAGCAACATCCCATAGGTTTTAAAACTATGGGCAAAATCCAGCAACAAATACCACACCAGGCACTTATATATTTGAGTTGCTTCTGACCTAGGATAGAGACAAATGAGCTGGAATTTCTTGGCCATTTACACTGGTGGGATCTTGAATTGGTCCCACTGACAGCACCCCCCCCCCCCCCCCCCGCCACAGGTTTCATGGTGACAAGGGGTGCATTCAATGGGAAATCCCATTGACAGTGGTGGGACCAGAAGATCCCGCTGCTGGCCAATGGTGGGCCGCCTCCCCCCGCTGCAAGACACAAGGCAGGTTGTGCGATAAATCCCGCCCGCTGTTTCTCAAACAGGCTTTTCTCCTAGCACCACTTGTTGTGAGGTGACACAGTTTCATGCTGCGTTCTCAAAAACAGCTAGCTTGCAAAGGGTGAACCTGTCTGTAATATACTGGTTTCCATTTTGATTCTCCCTTATTTGAACTGACCTTCTCAGAAGTCACTCTGAGTTACACCTTTGACATTCTATCTGCCATGGTTACTGACTTCCGTTAGTAAATGTCTATTTACAGTCTGGCTAGGCTTAGCTACATATCAAAACACTAGTTGCACCAACCCAACCAATCTGTTGATACGGTAGTTTCCATTTTTAAATAGCTGATTTGTTAAAAACATACAATCGCTGGAACACATTTCCAATTACTGATTTCCTTGCTTTTTGTTTTATCACAATGTCATAACAATAGGATGCTTTCCCTGGCCGGTGAATCTAGGACTAGGGGACACAGCCTCAGAATAAGGGAGAGTCCATTTACGACTGAGATGAAGAGGAATTTCTTGACTCAGAGGGTGGTGAATCTTTTAAATTCTCCATCTCAGAAGTCTGTGCAAGGTCAATGGTTGAGCATGTTCAAGACAGAAATCAATAGATTTCTGGACACTAATGACATCCAAGAGACATGGGCCAGGATTCTCCGGTACTCGGCGCGGCGGACCGTGCCGGCGCCAAAGAGTGACTTGAACCACTCCGGCGTCAGGCCGCCTGGAAGGTGCAGAATCCTCCGCACCTTCGGGGGCTAGGCCGGCACTGGAGTGGTTGGTGCGGAAGGGCCTCTGCCGGCCGGCGCGAGTTGGCGCATGTGCAGGAGCGCCAGCGTGTTCCCAGGACCGCTGGCGTGATTCCTGCGTGTGCGCAGGGGGTTTCTTCTCCACGCCGGCCATGGCAGAGATTTACACAGGCCGGTGTGGAGGGAAAGAGCCCCCACAGTACAGGCCCGCCCATAGATCAGTGGGCCCCAATTGTTGGCCAGGCCACGGTCCCCCCCCCCCACCCCCCCGAGGCCGGATCCCCCCGAGGACTCCGCAGGCCGCCTCAGAGCCAGGTCCCGCCGGTATGGACCTGGTCTAATCCACGCCGGTGGGACTGGCCGGAAACGGGCAGCCGCTCGGCCCATCAGGGACCGGAGAATCGCCGGGGGGGCACTGCCAACGGCCCCCGACAGGCGCGGCGCAATCCCTGCCCCTGCCAAAAATACCGCACCGGGGGTGGGGGGTGGGGGGGGGGGGGGTCAGAGAACCCCGCCCATGGAGATAATGGCATTGAGGTCAATCATCAGTCATGATCTAATTAAATAGCAGATTCAGGGTCAATGAGCTGAATCGCCTACTCCTGCTCCTATGTTCCTACCCTAATCCCTCCCCCATCCCCTTTTTTTCATTTCCTGTCTATTCTGAACTCCATATCCAGGAACATTTAACACCCAGTCTTGCCCTTCTTTGAGCAAGGTCCCTGTTTCATCACAACATCATGGGCAGGATTCTCTGACCCTCCGCGCCGGAATCACGCCCGGCGCAGGGTCGGAGAATAGCTGTTCACGCCGGAAACTGTTGGAACAGACCCCCGCAGCAATTCTCCATGTCGACCGTCCAAACTCTCACTAGCATGGTTTACATTTGGTACCACCCGGCGGGTGCTGGGACCAGCCACCGCGGTGGCGGTCCTGGTGGAGGGTGGGGGGTATCTGACACTTGGGCGGGCCTCAGTGTGGCCACCGATCGGCGGGCCAGCGCGATCTGGGAGGGGCCTACCTTCCTCCGCATGGGTCTGCAGTGTGGCTCTGCCACATTGCAGGCCCATGGGCAGCACGGTAGCATTGTGGATAGCACAATTGCTTCACAGCTCCAGGGTCCCAGGTTCGATTCCGGCTTGGGTCACTGTCTGTGGAGAGTCTGCACATCCTCCCCGTGTGTGCGTGGGTTTCCTCCGGGTGCTCCGGTTTCCTCCCACAGTCCAAAGATGTGCAGGTTAGGTGGATTGGCCATGATAAACTGCCCTTCGTATCCAAAATTGCCCATAGTGTTGGGTGGGGTTACTGGGTTATGGGGATAGGGTGGAGGTGTGGACCTTGGGTAGTGTGCTCTTTCCAAGAGCTGGTGCAGACTCAATGGACCAAATGACCTCCTTCTGCACTGTAAATTCTATGATCTATGATGTCAGCAGTGCCCGCGCTGAGGTGGGCCGCCGCGCGCATACACAGACCCGCTTGCAGCCGTCGTGCGCGGCCGTGCGGTCTGGCTAGCAGGGCCCCACCGGCAGCCAGAGCTACGGGATACATGCCGAGGCTCTGCTAGCCCCCTGGAAAACTGAAAATCACCGGACCTTCGAGGAAAAGATCCGGTGTGATTCTCGCCCGCTTTCCGGTGGGCCGTGGGGATTTAGTCCCCAGAAGGGAGAATCCCTCCCCCCATTTCCACATATTAATCTGTGTGAGTAACTTATCGATCTTATTAACCACCTTCCGTGCATTCACATATATGCACAGTAACCCTGACTTAGACTTTCTTAATTTCTCCCTTACTCTCACCCCTCCTATTAACTCATTATTTCCTATTCTAGTGCTATCTTCCAGCATATTGTGCACCTTGGTATTCCTCTCCTGATATTATCCTTTGGTGATCACATCCCTGCCATGTTAGCTAAACCTTTACCAATATCACTAGTAAAACTCCCCACAAGGAGCCCCTTCTCTGCTCTATTTAGATGCAACCCATCTGGCCTGTATCTCCCAGGCCCTCTCCTCATGTCCCAAGAATCTAAAGTCCTCCATCCAGCATCATATTTCCTGCCACGCATTCCCCCTATTTCAATGCTCACTTGCACGTGGCACTGGGTGTAACCCAGAGTTACCACTTTGATGTCCTTCTTGCTAATTTCCTACCCAGCTCCCTAAATTTTGACTGCAGGACCACATCCCTCTTATGATCAATGTTATCTGTGCAAATGTGGAGCATGACTGCTGGCTGTTCACCCCTTAGCCCAGGTTGTTCTGCAGCCGCTCAGTGGCATCCTTGACCCTGGCACCAGGGAGGCAACACATGACCCAGGATTCACGCCTGTGGCTGCAAAAACACCTGTCTATTCCCCTAACTATTGAATCACCGTTATTATTGCTCTTTCAGTCTTCCTGTACAGCTAAGCCACCCGTGGTGTCATGGACCTGGCTCTGATTGCACACCCTAGGTGAACCATCACTCTTACCAATATTCAAAACTAAATCCTAGTTTGACAGTGGGATGCACTCAAGGGACTCTTTGCTACCTGCTTATTCCTTTTTCACGATCTGGCGCTCATCCATTACTCTTTCCTTGAATACTGTTAAACTGTGGGGTGACCACATATATAAAAAAGCCTCCATGAAGCGTTCAGCCTCATGGATGCACTGCAGTGACACTGGCTGCTGCTCAAATTCTGAAATGTGGATCTCAAGCTGCTGCAACTGCTGACACTTTCTGCACAAATGGTAATCCAGACACCGGAAGCATCCTTGCTTTCCCACATAGCACAGGATGTGCACTCTCATAGTTTGAGCAGCCCTGCCATTTATCTTTTTATTAACTGATAACCTTGTTAAACCTTACTTCTGGTAATAAAACCTTATTAATGCTAATAAAGCTTTACCAATACAATAAAACTTACTCATATTAATAAACCATACTGACACTGATAAACCCTAATAGCCAATATACCTTACCAGTGGCAATAAACATTGCTTAAAAATAGAAGATAAGACTTACAAGCTACTTTAAGCTACCAACAATTAACTTGTTACTTGTTAATAATACATTTTTAACATTTCTTTTTACTCGCAGTTATTCATTTTATTTGAAATACATGCAATGCAATCACTTTGTTTACAACACAGGTCATGATTCACCGATCTACCAAGTTGTGTAAAGCTTTCACACTACCAGTTCTCAGTTCCTGCTCAAGTTCATATAGTGAAGTCTATTACGACTGAGATGTATATATTCATGGCAATATATAGCTCAAACTTCCAAGAACAAAATCCTTTGATGTACTTGAGATCTTTATTTCAGTACATTTGGAAGAAAATTAACAGCAGGAGGAACATCTTATCTAGTTATTCCCTCAACATCCCAAATATGGCACACTTTAGACATCTTACTGATACCCATTTATACATGACCAAGAATAGAATTGCATTATTATTGTCATAGCGTTGCCTTCACATGGCATTCAGCACATATCTCAAAAATCTCATTTGTACACTTTCACAAATAACTTAGAATTAGAGTCACTTGTAACGCCAGCCAAAATCCTAGACCATTGGCTTCCACCCATAAAGAGCAAATATGTTTCTGGTTCTTGGTCTCTCAGAAAAGTTTTCTTTTGAGATTCATGCAACTTAATGAAATGTTTTTATTTATTCGGAAGGTTCATCATGATAAGAAGACACCACTCGTCTTTTTCTTCTCTCAATCAAAATGGTCAAAATGTTCTTTTCCAAACTCCCATTGAATAATGATGGTTGCCACCATTGTGGACCAGTTCTAGAAGAGTCCAAACTCCGTTCAGAGAATAGAAGCCGGCATGTTGATCACCCCTTTAATGGTGCTCTTCGCTTTAAAATGTTGTGCATTCATAGTTGATTTCTTTAAGCTTAGTTCCAATTTAAAAGTTTCTCAAATTAGAGCTCCACAAGATTTTTCTCATCTGTTTCATGAATATATGCAGTTACTGAATGTTCAAAATAAATACAGTAAAGAATAACTTCTGTTGAACTTGGGGATTAAAAACATTGTTAAATGCATAAATGATTTGTGTGTACTATGACCTTTGAGAACCATGTTCTTTTCATTATCTCTAGGTGTCAGTACAATAATTGCTTGTATTCTTTGGCCTGGAGCAGATGAAGTGCTTTTTGCCAACATGCATTCTAAATTCAGAGTATTTAGAAGTACCAGTTGGAATTATAACACTAAAGTGACTGAAAGAAACACATGGAGCAACCGCATTAGCTTCAGTGACTCCTCAGTAAGGGCCCTATAGATTTAGTTCCCTTTCTGAAGTGCATTATCGATGGTAAAAGCTTAGATTGCACTCAAGCTAAGGTCAAAAGTAAAAGTCAATCCCAGTTGCCATTTTAACATTTTGCAAGAGACAGAATTAAATGAATTCCACAAAAGATTGCAAAGTTTGTAATCTGTTACTGTGGAACTGAGCGTCATGGAATTTATTCTTCTGCACTTGCCAGCTCTTGATTGTCAGCTCGTGACAATGAATTGGTGGGAATTATGCAGCGAGCACGAAAGATCCTGGCCCACCTTCACTTGCGTCAATGTTCAAACACTTTCCGAAAAGCCAACCTTTCCTTCGCCCCTGATAATTGTACAGATTAATTTCAAATTAAGCCAGCCTGTCAGGACCGAGATGTTGCAATCACACGATTCTATGATACTGGCTATTTTGGGGCTTGTACATAACAATCACTCAATCAGCAGCTTGGCCAAAGATACCCAAGAGAATCCAATGAGGATTCGAAGCAGGTTAAACTGATGTCATGCAATACAGACACAGCTGCTCGGGAATAGAGCAGTCCTTGAACTTTCCCAGAAAGGTCCATTAAAAACATGTCAGAATACTGTGAATAGCGCAAGTGCATCTTTTCAGGTCGCTGAAGTTATAGGGTTGGAATCTATGAATTTGGAGCTTTATTAGAGTATATACAGATATATCAGGGTGTTGTGATGGACCAGAACCTTGCAGGCGGTCGGATGGGATGGGATACAGGAAAAATGACAATCAATGCATTGGGAGATCTACCTGGTGTGCCCCCCCCCCTCCCTTGCACTTTAACTGGAGGTGACCTCATAGTGATGATGGCAGTAGTGGCGGGAAGCCAATTAAGACAAATGAGGAAGGAATCACTGGACTTTCCAATATCCCCCAAGGTGAACAGACTGCACACAGTGTGCAGAACGCAGCCACTCACAGGAGATGACCTTAAAGCAGGAGATTGAAACTTAGGAGCAGGAGTAGATCATTTGATCTGTCAAGACTGTTCCGCTATTCAATTAGATCAATACCTGGATTGGATTGGATTGGTTTATTGTCACGTGTACCGAGGTACAGTGAAAAGTATTGTTCTGCGTGCAGCTCAAACAGATCATTCCGTACATGAAAAGAAAATACATAATAGGGCAAACATATAATACACAATGTAAATACATAGACACAGGCATCGGGTGAAGATGTGTGAAGAGATGAGATCAGTCCATACATCCATCAATCCATAAGAGGGTCGTTTAGGAGTCTGTAACATTACCATTTGTGCAGGAAGTGGCTGCAGTGGCAGCAGCTTGAGATCCACGTTACAGAATTTGAGCAGCAGTGCATCCATGAGGCTGAAAGCTTCATGGATAGCTTTTTTATAGATGTTGTCACCCCACAGCTGAACAGTATTCAAGGAAAGAGGAAATGGATGAACACCAGACAGTGAAAAATGAATAGGCAGGTAGTTTAAGAGTTCCCTGTATGCATCCTCCTGTCAAACCAGCATTCAGTTCTGAATATCGATGGGAGTGACGGTTCACCTAGGGCGTGCAACCAGAGCCAGGTCCATGGCACCACATATGGCTCAGCTGTATAGGAAGACTGGAAGAGCAATAGTAATAGGTGATTAGATAGTTACGGCAATAGACAGGTGTTTTTATGGCCACAGGCCTGAATCCGGGATCATGTGTGCCAGGGTTAAGGATCCCATGAAGCGGCTGAAGAACACCCTGAGGCTAAGGGGTGAACAGCCAGCAGTCATGGTCCACATTTGTACAGATAACATCAATCATCTACTTCAGTACTTTTCCCCACTAGCACCATAAACTGTGCTGTCATTCATTCCAGACATTTATCAATTTCTGTCTTGAACATGCTCGAAGATTGACCTTCCACAGCCCTCTTTGATAGGGAATAGGGAATTCCAAAGAGTCATCACCCTCTGCGTGAAGAAATTCCTCCGCATCTCAGTTTTAAATGGCCTACGCTTTATTCTGAGAGTGTATAACCTGGTTCTAGATCCCAACCGCTTGACATTTGCAAGCAATCTCACGTTTCCTTGCTAAAGCCAAAACAACGGTGATAACCTTCAGGCTCCTGCCTCCCATTGTCTCTGATTGGGGTGAAAGTCAAACCTTCCGGTGCCTTCAGCCTGATCTCCCTTTCCTTGTGTTGCTTCCTCCTGTGCCCCATTCACTGTAGTTGTGCTCCCACTTCAGCCACCATGAAGGCTGCAAGCCTCCCTCACAACATGGGAACTGGTCGACCCTCCCAAGTCCTTGGCATGACTGCTTGTCAATAATTGATTGACAATCCTGGAAGAGGGCTCTTAATTAACCGCCTCCCATAAGACCAGACTGGAACCCTCACTGCTTCAGTGAATGGCGTTGGGACCCGAAAGTGTCTGAAAATTAGAGAAGGAAATTTCATGGATGTTTAGCCATCACTTTGCTGACTGTATGTCAAAAATGTCTATTACAGAATTTGCAAAATTGCTACAGTGCAGAAGGAGGACACTCAGCCCATCGAGTATGCACCAGCTTCACACATGACCAGTTTACTTAGTACCATTCTATTGCCTTCTCCCCATGACCCTACACATTGTTCTTTCCCAAATAACAGTCTAAAAAGTGCTAAAATGCTATGGGTGCCATCTAAGTGCAAATAGAGGTCCCATGGCATTTCTCACATTGAGTCAGATAAGTATGACAAGGGAAACTGTGAGTGGGAAACTGCTAGAGGAAAGTAGCATGAGAATAAAGGAAGTGCGGCAATAAAGAAATATTTTTGATGCATTATGTAAGAATTATACATTGTTGTATTGACTTGTTGGAGCATTCAGAATCCGGACCTAAATGGAAGTGAGGTTTGGGGCAGAGAAATTAAGAAGCGTGGGGCAATGGGGAATATATGGAAAGAGGGAAAAGAATTTTAAAAATGTAAATAAAGGAATTGATTATTTCTATGTGCAGCAGGATGAATGGTTAGGCTGAGAGAATCTAAAAAATGCACTTAAGTAATATTTATTTCTAAATGCAATGGATTGGATGTGAATGGGGGGATCACGTAAAAATTATTTATTTTGAATTTGAACATGGAGCACTCTGGAGATGAAGGGGGCAAAATGCAATTGAAAGCGGGAGAAGAAGAGGGAGATGAAAGAAAAGTATTGAGTTTAAAAAAAGAGTGGACTAGATCGGAATGGGAAGATAAGCCTAAAAAAATGAACAACAAATTAACAGTGACTGAGGGTTACGGGATGAGGAGCACTAAACCACAGGGGCAGCACGGTGGCACAGTGGTTAGCACTGCTGTCTCACAGCGCCAGGGACCCGGGTTCGATTCCGGTCTTGAGTGACTATGTGGCATTTGCACATATTCCCGCATCTGCGGGTTATTCCTCCGGGGCTCCGGTTTCCTCCCACAGTCCAAAGATGTGCAGGTTAGATGGATTGGCCATGCTAAAATTGGCCCTTAGTGTCCAAAGGCTAGGTGGGGTTACGGGGATAGGGTGGGGCGTTGGCCTAGGTAGGGTGCTCTTTCAGACGGTCGGTGCAGACTCAATGTGCCAAATGCACCAAAAGTCCTTCTGCACTGTAGCAATTCTATTATTCTATGATTTTATGGTTTTATCCACTGATTCAAAACACACAATTACAAAGAACAAAGAACAAAAAAAAGTACTGCACAGGAACAGGCCCTTCGGCCCTCCGAGCCTACGCCGACCATGTTGCCCGTCTCACCTAAAACCTTCTACACTTCCGGGGTCGGCTTCTCTGTCTTCCCATCCAATTTATGTATTAATTAAGATGCCCCTTAAACATCACTAGCATACTTGCTTCCATTTTCCAGCAGCGAGTTCCAGGCACCCACTACCCTGTGTATAAAAACTTCCCTCGCAGATCTAATTACCAGACATTATTAAAGTTAACAAGGAATCAGATGGTGCTCAGCCAATGTATAGTATCTGTCTTATTTTCTGTCTTACTTGCTCTATGTTTCTTATTTCTCCTTTGTTTCAATGACGTGGATGTACACTTCCCTGAGAAGACCCTTCTCCTTGAACCAGCCTTTGTAGTGATGGTGTGGACAGCATAATGTGAAGCAGGAAATCCTGGGATCTAGTTACATTGAACAAACAGCAATAGTTTGTCCGAGTCAGCGACAGTATGCAATTTGCAAGGGCAATTAGAGAAGGTGGGCTTTCCATGGCATTGATGCGAACCATTTCTAGTCTCCGTAAACTTGAGTTCAGCCAAAATCCTCAGCCCTTGCCCTAACTCACCAAGGCCCATTGACCTATCATCCCTCTGCTCGCTGATCGACATTGGCTCCCATTTAAGCAACATATTGATATTAAAAATCTCAGGCTGGATTCTCTGTCAGCGGGATCCTCCATTTTGCCGGCAGTGCACTCACACCCGCGGAATTCTCAACGTCGCGGGAGTGCTCACAATGGGAAACATAAGAACTAGGAGCAGGAGTAGGCCATACTGCACCTCAAGCCTGCTCCATCATTCAATAAGATCATGGCTGATCTTTTTGTGGACCCAGCTCCACTTACCTGCCCGCTCACCATAACCCTTAATTCCTTTACTGTTCAAAAATCTATCTATCTTTGCCTTATAAACATTCAACGAGGAAGCCTCAACTGCTTCACTGGGCAGGGAATTCCACAGATTTACAACCCTTTGGGTGAAGAGGTTCCTCCTCAACTCAGCCCTAAATCTGCTCCCCCTTATTCTGAGTCTATGCCCCCCTCTAGTTTCACCCGCCAGTGGAAACAACCTCCCTGCTTATATCTTAACTATTCCCTTCATAATTTTATATGCTTCTATCAGATCCCCCCTCAAAGCCAAAATTCCAATGAGTATAGTCCCAGTCTTCTGAGTCTCTCCTCATAAGCCAATCCCCTCAACTCCAGAATCAACCTAGTGAA
Organism: Scyliorhinus torazame; assembly: GCF_047496885.1. NCBI lineage: Eukaryota > Metazoa > Chordata > Chondrichthyes > Carcharhiniformes > Scyliorhinidae > Scyliorhinus > Scyliorhinus torazame. The sequence goes on along the minus strand of NC_092719.1, from coordinate 72,479,691 downwards.
TCTCCGCTGCACCCCCTCCAGTGCCAGTACACCCTTTCTTAAGTAAGCAGACCAACACTGTACACAGTACTCCAGGTGTGGCCACACCAGCATCCTTTCCACCTGCAATATAACAACCCTGTTTTCAAATTCCATCCCTCTAGCAATGAAGGACAAAATTCCATTTGCCTTCTTAATTACCTGCTCCACCTGCAAACCAACTTTCCCATGATTCATGCACAAGGACACCCAGGTCCCTCTGCATAGCAGAATGTTGCAATTTTTTACCATTTAAATAATAGTCCATTTTCCTGTTATTCCTACCAAAATAGATTACCTCACATTTACCAACATTGTACTCCATCTTCCAGACCCTTGCCCCCTCACGTAAACTGTCTATATCCCTCTGCAGACTTTCAGTGTCCACTGCACACTTTACTCTACCACTCACTTAGGGGCAGCATGGTAGCACAGTGGTTAGCTCTGTGGCTTCACAGCACTAGGGTCCCAGGTTCAATTCCCCGTTGAGTCACTGTCTGTGCGGAGTCTGCATATTCTCCTCGTGTCTGCATGGGTTTCCTCCGGGTGCTCCGGTTTCCTCCCACAGCCCAAAGATGTGCAGGTTAGGGGGATTGGCCACGCTAAATTGCCCTTAGTGTCCAAAAAGGTTAGGAGGGGTTATTGGGTTACGGGAATAGGGTGGAAGTGAGGGTTTAAGTGGGTCAGTGCAGACTTGATGGGCCAAATGGCCTCCTTCTGCACTGTATGTTCGATGTTCTATGTGTCACCTGTGAACTTTGACACATTACACTTGGTCCCCAACTCCAAATCATCTATGTAAATTGTAAACAATTATATTCCCAAAACTGATTCCTCAGGCAAATCACTAGCCACTGATCACCAACCAGAAAAGCACCCATTTATACCCATTCTTTACTTTCTGTTAGTTAACTAATCCTTTATCCATTCTAAGACATTACCCGTAGCTCCGTGCACCCTCATCTTATGCAACGGCCTTTTGCGCGGCACCATGTCGAATGCCTTCTGGAAATCCACTGGTTCCCTGTTGTCCACTGCACTCGTAATGTCCTCAAAGAATTCCACTAAATTAGTCAAAGGTGACCTTCCTTTTATGAACCTATGCTGCATCTGTCCAATGGGACAATTTCTATCCAGGTGTCCCACTATTTCTTCCTTGATGATAGATTCAAGCATTTTCCCCACTACAGAAGTTAAGCTAACCAGCCTATAGTTACCCACCTTTCGTCTACCTCCGTTTTTTAAACAGTGGCGTCACATTTGCTGTTTTCCAATCTGCTGGAACTGCCCCAGAGTCCAGCGAATTTTGGTAAATTACCACAAGCACATTTGCTGTTTCCTCCGCCATCTCTTTTAGTACCCTGGGATGCACTTCAACAGGGCCAGGAGACTTGTCTACCTTTAGCCCCATTAGCTTGCCCAACACTACCTCCTTAGTGATAATGACCGTTTTTAGATCCTCACCTGCCATAGCCTCCTTGCCAACAATTATTGGCGTGTTACTTGTGTCTTCCAATGTGAAGACCGACACAAAATACCTGTTCATTGCCTCAGCCATTTATTCATTTACCATTATTAAATTCCCCTTCTCATCCTCTAAAGGACCAGTTTACCTTAGCTGCTCTTTTTCATTTTATATATTTGTAGAAACGTTGCTATTTGTTTTTATATTCTGAGCTAGTTTGCTCTCATAATCTATCTTACTTTTCTTTATTGCTTTTTTCGTGGCTTTCTGTTGACATTCAAAGATTTCCCAATCCTCTAGTTTCCCACTAATCTTTGCCACTTTGTGTGCATTTTCTTTCAATTTGATCCCCTCCTTCATTTCCTTAGATATTATTGGCTGATTATCCTTTTACCTACAGTGCTTCCTCTTTACAGGTATATACTTTTGCTGACCACTGTGAAAAATTGCTTTAAAACCCCATTGGTCGCCTGCCGAGACGGAGGATCCCACTGCGGGCGAAAGCACGCCACTCTAGAAAACGGGTGCGGCGGGAAGGAGAATCCCGCCCAATATAGGATATTGTGCTCGAGACAGGGGTATCACTCCAGTGATATTCTCTGGCCTGGAAGTTGTAGAGATTTTTGATATTGTTGTGCTTGCCACACAAATGGTGAGTGTCCCGTTACACTGCTGGTCTCAACTTTATTAGATGGGCTTTCAGTTTGGCTGCTTCTTCTTTTCCCATGTTTGGGCAGCACAGTGGCACAGTGGTTAGCACTGTTGCTTCACAGCTCCAGGGTCCCAGGTTCGATTCCCGGCTTGGGTCACAGTCTGTGTGGAGTCTGCACAGAACGTTCTCCCCGTGCCTGCGTGGGTTTCCTCCGGGTGCTCCGGTTTCCTCCCACAAATCCCGGAAAATGTGCTTGTTCGGTGAACTGGACATTCTGAATTCTCCCTCTGTGTACCCGAACAGGTGCCGGAATGTGGCGACTAGGGGATTTTCACAGTAATAAAGATTATTTAAAAAATGCTTCTCATTCTTTCCATTTCAACTGAATAATTAAATAAAGAATACTGGACATTTGAATGAGTCTGACCGAACAGTACTTGCACCGTTCTTTCCGAGAATATTTGTTACATTCCTCCTGGGAGTGGAAGTGACTTTTTAAAATCAGCAATAAATAAAACACTGTCGATAGGCCAGGGATTTATTATCAAGGGTATCCACACTGAAGTGTTCCATGCTGACTGAGAGCTACTGGGTCCCATCCAAAACATGTTTTTTCTGTTGATTTACTGACAATGCAGAGAGCGCGGAAGCTACCTCTTCATTCCATATTTGTAAAAAGCACGGGGGGTGTAAAATGGTAAAGCTGGATGGCATACTTTAAGATTTTGGGGATAGGTGGTTGTGAATAAAAGAGTGGACGGCGAAGTACAGGAAGAAGGAGATGATTGACAAAAACTGTATTTAAGAAAAAACAATGAATAGTATTGGAACGCCAAGTAGGTAAATGGAGGCAGCAAATGAAGGTGAAAGCAGCAGTAAATGACGTGGAATTGAACATTTTAAACGTTAACACACTTACCAGCAGTAGCTCAAACCACTGAAGGAGACATCAGGGCTGGATGGACTGTGAGTCAGTGCTGACCAGGAGGTAGCACAGTGGTTAGCACTGTTGCTTCACAGTGCCAGGGACCTGGGTTCCATTCCTGGATTGGGTCACTGTATGTGCGGTGTCTGCACGTTCTCCCCGTGTCTGCGTGGGTTTCCTCCGGGTGCTCCGGTTTCCTCACACAGTCCACAGATGTGCGGGTTAAGTGGATTGGCTCTGCTAAATTGTCCTCAAAGTCCAAAATGGTTAGGTGGGGTTACTGGGATGCGGGGATAGGGTGGAGGTGTGGGCTTAAGTAGGGTGCTCTTTCCAAGGGCCGGTGCAGACTTGATTGGCCGAATGGCCTTCTTCTGTACTGTAAATTCTATGATTCTATGATTCTATAAGTCTAACCCTATGGAAGATAGACTTTTGAAGATAAATAATGCATACAATCTGTTGGATGGGAATCGAGAAAGTGGGCCGGGATTCTCTGGCCCTCCAGCCGCGTGTTGCTCAGCCTCATTCCGTTCGCTGGTGGTGGGATTGTATCTTTCCGCCGCTTGTCAATGACATGCCGGCGGGGGTGCGTGGCCGGCAGGAAAAGCGAATTAGAATGACTGGAGAATTTCAGCACCAGTATTTGTTAGAAATATTAGCATTCAGGATAAAGGCTCTGTTACCAATGGTCTGAAGCCTTCTTTTCAGTGGCCAATGGTTTTAGTCCAGTACAGATTGAAATTTCAGCAATATTAGCCATCGATTCTTGGTTCTAAAACAACAATGAAGTTGTAGGAGAAACTTTGACAGGGAATGGTGGACAGTTTTCCTGGGGCCAGAACTGAAGTGAGTCCTTGGGCTCTGCGGATGTTGCTCCCCATTAAGTTTTCTGATAGAGACGATGACTGCATTCAGATACTCAATGCAGATGAGGGGGTTGTTGTGTTATGCTGCTTCGGATAACACAGGCTGCTACGTGATGCAGTCTTAACTAAAGGATGCTCCAGACTCTGAAATGAGTTCAATGTGTTTATTGAACTATTAACACAGTTCTCAAATGAGTTTGACTCTCTGCTAATGTAACTGTAGTAACTCAGTCTAACTGTACCAGCTTGCTCTGAGCCATGTGCTGGGGTGTGATGCTGTTGATCAATCCTGTCTAACTCTCTAGATGTCTGTCTGTGGAAAGAGGCAGGGTGTGAGTGCCTCATCCCTTTTATAGTGTTTATGTCATGCCCCCTTGTGGCGATGCCACCTCTGAGTGTCCTGACTGCCCATTGGTTGTGTACTATTCTGAGTGTTCATTGGTTGCATGTTTGCCTATCATGACATCTCCCCCTTTTTCTTTTAGATGTATATACATGTGAATGTGTCTGTCTAATGTGACTGACTGAGGAATACAGAACAGAACAAACAAAATAAATGCTCATAAGTCCAGTCTCTGAGGCTTGCGTCTGATCCTCGTCGACCGCCGGAGAGGTGGTGGAGGGGATGACGTTGTCTTGACAGGCGAGTGGGAGGCACGACTGGTGGCCTCGTGGTTCGAGGTTTCTGGAGGTGGCAATTCGACATGTGGAAATGGAGGGGAAAGTGGTTGCGGACAGGCAACTTTTCGCAGTGCCCTTCGATTCCTTTGCACAATGGAGCCATCAGCCATACGTATGACATAGGATCTGGGCGCGGCCTGTTGAACAACGACAGCCGGAGCAGACCACCCACCATCCGGTATCTTGATCCTGACCGTGCCTGCCAGGGATAGCACGTCCAGATCGGTGGCATGTGCGTCATAGCCCTGCTTCTGGCTGTCGCGAAGCTGCTGCATCTTCTGCAGCACTGGGAGCTGATCTAGGTTGGGCAGGTGTATGGCTGGAAGCATCGTCCGCAGGTCCCTGTTCATCAGGATTTGAGCTGGCGACATGCCAGTGGACAAGGGAGTAGCCCGGTACGCAAGTAGTGCAAGGTGTATGTTGGAAGCGGAGTCCAAGGCCTTGCGGATGAGCTGCTTCACGATGTGCACCCCTTTTTCGACTTTGCCATTGGACTGCAGATAGTGCGGAATGGAGGTGACATGCCTGAAATTGTAGCTCTTGGCAAACGTGGACCATTCTCGACTGTGGAAGCACAGGGCATTGTCGTTCATGACGGTGTTCGGGATGCCATGCTGTGAGAATGTCTCTTTACGCGTTTTGATGACGGTCTGTGAGGTGATGTCTGGCAGCTTCAGCACCTCAGGATAGTTTGAAAAGTAATCGGTGATTAAGATATAGTCCCGACCATTCGCGTTGAATAGGTCAATGCCAACCTCGGACCACGGCGAGGTCTCGAGGTCATGTGGTTGGAACGTCTCCTTGCTCTGCGCTGATTGGAACCTCTGACAGGTTTCGCAGTTTACGACCGTGTCCGTGATGTCCTGGTTGATGCCGGGCCAGTGGACAGCTTGCCGGGTCCTGCGTCTGCACTTTTCTACGCCCAGGTGTCCCTCATGAATCTGCCGCAGCACCATGCTCTGGAGAAGTAGCGGGATGACTATCCTGTCCAGCTTGAGCAGGATGCCATCAATCAGCGTCAGGTCATCCTTGACTTTGTAGAATTGAGGGCATTGCCCTTTCTGCCAGCCATTGCTGAGGTTGTGGATGACTCGCTGCAACAGGGGGTCTTTGGCCGTCTCTTCTCGGATGAGAACGATCTTCTCATCTGTTGCCGGGAGAGTGCTTGCACACAGTTGTACCTGCAATTCAATGTGCTGGATGATCTCCAGTGGTTCACTGGGTGAGTTGATGGAGCGTGACAATGCATCGGCGATGATGAGCTCCTTGCCAGGTGTGTACACCAAATTGAAATCATACCTCCGGAGTTTGAGCAGAATTCTCTGAAAACGAGGCGTCATATCATTCAAGTCCTTTTGGATGATGTGGACCAGAGGCCTATGATCCATCTCAACAGTAAATGTTGGCAAGCCGTAGACCTAATCATGAAATTTGAGGATGCCGGTGAGAAGACCTAAACACTCCTTCTCAATCTGCGCATATCTGGTCTCAGTGGGTGTCATTGCCCGTGACGCGTATGCTACTGGTACCCAGGATGACGTGTCGTCTCTTTGAAGCAACACCACCCCAATGCCATCCTGATTCGCATCTATGGATATCTTGATCTCTCGGTCTGGGTCAAAGAATGCAAGGACGGGTGCAGTGGTGAGCTTGGCTTTCAGCTCCAGCCACTCTGTTCGGTGTTCTGCCTTCCACTCAAAGGTGGTTGATTTTTTCATCAGGTTGCGTAGGGCCGTGGTGTGTGTGGTCAACTTTGGGATGAACTTGCCAAGGAAATTGACCATTCCCAGGAAGCGCAGTACTGCCTTCTTGTCCTCGGGGACTTTCATTGCCTCGATGGCTTTAATTTTGTCTGTGTCCGGGCGCACACCGTGTCGCGAAATCTGATTGCCCAGGAACTTCAGCGTGGATGTCCCAAAACAGCACTTGGACCTGTTTAGCTTGAGGCCATGTTCATGTATGCGTCGGAATACTTTCTTGAGTCGCGCCACTGTTCCTCTGGGGTTGTGGACCAGCTTATGACATTATCAACGTAGACACGAACCCCTTCTATTCCCTCCATCATCTGTTCCATGATGCGATGGAAAATCTCTGATGCCGAGATGATGCCAAGTGGCATTCGGTTGTCGCAGAACCTGCCAAAAGGCGTGTTGAAGGTACAGAGACTTCTGCTGGATTCTTCAAGTTGGATTTGCCAAAATCCTTGGGATACGTCCAATTTTGTGAAGAAGCGCGCGTGTGCCATCTCACTAGTGACTTCTTCCCTCTTCGGGATGGGGTAATGTTCCCGAATAATGTTTTTGTTTAGATCCTCGGGGTCAATGCAGATGCGTAGGTCCCCCGAAGGCTTCTTTACACACACCATCGAGCTGACCCAGTCGGTTGGTTCAGTGGCCTTGGAGATGATGCCTTTTTGTTGTAGTCTCGTGAGCTCTGCCTTCAGGCGCTCTCACAGTGGAGCAGGGATTCGTCGTGGTGCGTGGACCACTGCCTTGGCCTCAGGCCACAGTAGAATCTTGTACTCGTACGGCAGCGTGCCCATCCCGCTCAGTACATCTGGGAACTGGGTTAGGATGTCGTCGATGCTGGCCTGAAGATCCGAATGGGACGGCGTTGTGGTGTAGACCCTTTGAATGAGGTTCAGTTGCTTGCAGGCGTGCGCACCTAGCAGGGACGCACTGTCTGGTTTAACAATCTCGAAGCGTACGCTTGCTTGTGTGTGTTGGCTGGACACCTGCAGATGGCAGGACCCCAGTGCCTTGATTGCGTTTCCATTGTAGTCCAGGAGTTTGCAGGCAGCTGGAAAGATTGTGGGGGGTTTCTTGATTCTCTTTGAAGTCCACCTGCGAAATCAGGTTGGCGGAGGCACCTGTGTCCAGTTTGAACTGGATGGGGCAGTGGTTGACCTTCATCACTGCATGCCGTACGTCCCCGGAATCCACGGCCAGGATTGATTGTACTTGCGATGTGTCCGATGTGGGTATTCGCACTTCGTAATAATGCCCACTCGGTATGTGTTGTCCAGGTATTCATCATCTGGATCCGTCGCACTGCCTGGATCAGAGTCATGCGTTCGGTTTTGCACAATTCTGATGCACCGCTGTCGGAATTGGGAGCACTGGCTCCTGACTGGTGGTGCAGATCTGCACAGGGCTGCATAGTGGTTTGGTTTCCCACAGTTTAAACAGCATTTGCCTCTTGCAGGGCAGTTTTTTAAAAAATGGCGGCGCTGCAGTTCACACACGTCATGACGTCCCGCTCAGTGCGTCGTTGCGCATGTGCGGTGTGGTTCTCGGACGCCTGCATCTGCGCAGTGTGGTTTTCGGCCGCATTGCGCATGCGTCGGGCCCCGGGAAGAATGTGCGAAATGGCCGCTTTCGTCAATGTGGAAGCGCTGCATCCGGGAGATGGCCTGAACACTCTCCACCTCGTGGGAGAATTGTTTTTCACTTTCTGCCGTTTTGTACTGTGAATAGCGATTTTTAGAGTGCTCATGCACAGTCCACGTTTCAATCGCGACTGGCAGGGTCATGTGCTTGATTTTCAACAATTGCTCTCGCAGAGGACCAGAGTGGACTCCAAAAACTATTTGGTCTCTGATCATGGAGTCAGTGATATCACCGAAGTTGCAGGATTGCGCTAGCAGTCTAAGGTGAGTTAGATAGGAGGTGAAGGATTCGTCTTTACGTTGCATCCTCTGCTTGAAGATGTAGCGCTCGAAGATTTTGTTGGTGTCCACCTCGCAGTTGCTGTCGAATTTGTCCAGGATGGTTTGGTACTTTGTTTTGTCCTGCCCTTCGGAGAAGTGAAAGGAGTTGAAGATCTCTATCACATGGTCATCAGCAGTGGTGAGTAGAAGAGCTATCTTCCGCGCATCGGTCGCGCCATTGAGGTTGGATGCTTCCACGTATAGTTGAAATTTCTGCTTGAATGATCGCCATTTGGCACTAAAATTGCCGGTGGTCCTGAGCTGTTGAAGAGCCTGAAGCTTGTCCATTGTGCTTGTATGCAGTAGCTGGTTGTCATGCATTTTGTTGAGTTGAACTAAATAGATTGAACAGTCACTCATGGTATCATGTTGTGTTATGCTGCTTCGGATAACACATTCTTGGTTCTAAATCAACAATGGAGTTGTAGGAGAAACTTTGACAGGGAATGGTGGACAGTTTCCCTGGGGCCAGAACTAAAGTGAGTCCTTGGGCTCTGCGGATGTTGTTCCCCATTAAGTTTTCTGATAGAGACGATGACTGTATTCAAATACTCAGTGCAGGTGAGGGGGTTGTTGTGTTATGCTGCTTCGGATAACACAGGCTGCTACTTGATGCAGTCTTAACTAAAGGATGCTCCAGACTCTGAAATTAGTTCAACGTGTTTATTGAATTATTAACACAATTCTCAAATGTGTTTGACTCTCTGCTAATGTAACTGTAGTAACTCAGTCTAAGTGTACCAGCTTGCTCTGAGCCACGTGCTGGGGTGTGTTACTGCTGATCAACCCTGTCTAACTCTCTAGATGTCTGTCTGTGGAAAGAGGCAGGGTGTGAGTGTCTCATCCTTTTTATAGTGTTTATGTCATGCCCCCTTGTGGTGATGCCACCTCTGAGTATCCTGACTGCCCATTGGTTGTGTCCTATTCTGAGTGTTCATTGGTTGCATGTTTGCATATCATGACAGGGGTTGCGAAGAGGAAGAACATCACCCGCCATCTTGCCTGCACTCGCATAATGCACACCAGTACATAAAAGGTGATTTAAAAACTTGATGATTCATTCAGAAATAGTTTATTTAAGATAAATTGTGAACGGCGAAAAGCTATCCAACCTATATTCCAGCTGTAACTTTTTTTTTGCTTTGGTGTTCCTGTAATTTTCAGAATTGCAGCTTGAGATTTTCATGGCATCCTCTCCCTGTACTCTTTCAAAGGAGTACACCCTACCCCCCTGTACTCCTTCAAAGCCTTCCTTACAACCCACCTCCTTAACAAGTCACTCCTGATAATCTTTTTTATCGTTTGCACCTCTGTGAAGGGCTCTGAGTCTTTTTTCTGTGCTAAAATGCTAAGTAAATGAAGGTCAAAGAGTTTCTACAGCACAGAACGAGGTCCTTCGACACATTGTGTCTGTGCCGGCCATCAAGCACCTATCTATTCTCAACCCATTTTCCAGCACTTGTCCATGGCCTTGTACACTGTGGCATTTCAAATGCTCCTCTAAATGCTCCTTAAATGAAATGAAAATGAAATAAATGGTTTATTGTCACAAGTAGGCTTCAAATGAAGTTACTGTGAAAAGCCCCTAGTTGCCACATTCCGGCGCCTGTTCGGGGAGGCTGTTACGGGAATCGAACCATGCTGCTGGCCTGCCTTGGTCTGCTTTCAAAGCCAGCAATTTAGCCCTGAGGGTTCCCGCCTCTACCACCCTTTCAGGCAGTGAATTCCAGATTCCCACCATCCTCTGGTTGAAATAGATTTTCTACAAATCCCCTCCAAATCTCCTTAAATCTATGCCCCCTGGTTATTAACCCCTCTCCTCGGGGGTAAATCACTTTCCTATCTATGTCCCGCATAATTTTATACTCCTCCATCATGTCACCCCTCAACTTTCTCTGCTCTGCAGTTAAAGTATTAGTCAGCTTAAACCAGGTATACCTCAGAAGATAGATACTACATTGTTAATTACATGGTATTGTGAACCTGTCATAAAACAACATATCACAGGACTTAATGTAAGTGATGTCACAGGAGGCCATCTAATGATATGTTATGAAGAAATATAAATTCAGCCCTGGATGATTGTCATAAACCATTCAAGTTTCACATGCCTAGTGTATATTGTCATCTGAACTCCACGATGACATTATTATCTTGTAATCATTGGCAAGTATCTATGATCTTCTATAGTACATTTTGCAATTTTTGATGGGTTGTCCATTCTTTCAGATCAATCATTAACACACTTTAAACAATGGAATACATTTCTTAATTCAACAAAGAGAGTTCTCTCAACACCCACATAGCTCATCTCCTTGTTCTCTTAACTGACATACACTGAAGTGTGGCCCATGGATGCTGGCCACCCATGTGGACCTCAACCAAGTGTCTGCCTTCACTTGCGAGCCTGCTGATCGAGGATGGAGCATCCCATTTCTGAAGCTGCCCATGTACAATTTTCCATGAAGACCACGGACTATCCAGAGCAGAAATGGGAAACCCAGGCATGAGGTGGGGGGCAACAAGCTGCTCGAGTATAGAAATCTCACATCTCGAGTGACTTGTGCGCATTTCCCATCCGCGGGTCACTGAAGAAACAACTTTAATTTTGTCCACTCACTAGCTGAGGCAAAAAGAAACCAGTTTCAAAGATTTTACAGCACAGAATCGGGCCACAAGGCTCCGCTGGCCTACAGCAACACCAATAAAGACTTCTCACGCTCCTCTTCATCGAACTCCATCAATTCCTTTCTCGCTCATGTACCTGCTTTACCTTTAAATATGTCGCCACCATTCACCTCAATCACTCCTTGCGGCAGGGAATTCCATCTTTTTTACTTTGGGTAATGAAGTTTCTCTGGAAGGGTTATTAGTCATTGGAGTGAGTTACCATCTGGACTCCCACTAGCGAGCCGCAGCTCAATTCCAGCCCTCATGTGAAGGTTCCCTATTGCAGAAACTGGAGTGATGGGAAAGCACCCAGGGACAGAAAACCACAAGGATTGGGTTATTAGCTGGTATTCCTCCTCTTCCAGGAAACTGCATCATTTTCAGGTGGGTTAGGAGTGTTCAGACATTCTGAGCTGCAAAGCAAGGCAGCTGTGCAGTAAAATCAACCACATTGCAGATAAACTACGTAAACCCAGTGAACTGGTTTTGTTTGTGTATGTGAAAATTATGATATGATTTACCTTAGTATTGTGGTGTGGTAAACCACTGAACATACATTACATGTATTATGGTACACTGCCAGTGTACTCCAGTCATTACAGTAAATCCCGGCCTGCTGGCTCCACCCAGCAGGCTCTGTATAAAAGTGTACGCTCTCCTGCACTGCCCCCATTCTTGGGTCCAGCTGCCGGAGGCTATACATCTAGCACAATAAAGCCACAATAGTTCACCATTCGTCTCGTGGTCATTGATGGTACATCATGTGGCTATTTCTACAGGCTTATTTTTGTTTAGGCCTGTTACTATATATTTGTATTTTGATGAGTTTGGGGTTGGGGGGGTCTGGTGTTGTGCAGGATTGCAGGGGCTGCAGCCTCCCAAATATTGTTGATGCTCTGAGCCCCATTCTGCTGGATTTAAAATGAAACATCCAGGTTGTTACGACCCCCTTGGGGGCCAAGTACTGTGCTCCATTCGATTTCCCCCTTCCACAGCTGAGGATGAACTCCCCTGGTAGTTGGGGCCAGAGTTTCCCATTAACAAGGGGAAACTACTCTGTATGAAAACCCTGACCTGGGCTCAGGTAAGGAAGGGTGGCCCTTTGGGTTCTACACAGGAATAAGAGCTCTGGCAGAGCCAGGCAACTGAAGTCAATGCAACAGTCGCCATTTTGTGTATTGGGACAGCTATCTTCACCAGCGTCTTGTCTCACTCCGTGAGAGTCTTTATTCAACTAGCTGGAAATGGCCACCTACAGTTGTTGCCTCATGACAGGGTCACATGACTGTGGCAAGCCAGTTAGCCAGGCAGGTCAGGAATGCCTTTCCAACACCCAAACAGTCAGCTTCACTACTAAACTTTGCCTGCTTTTCCAGCATTGGCTCATCCAAGTTTGGAGTTGGATGGGGAGGGAAAGACTACGCTATTAATCCCTGTTACCAGTCAATAGGTATGGAATACCTGATCGTGGGTTTAATGCTGTGCATGTATGATGGGGTTGTACTCTTCAAATGGCTCACACTTGCAGTTACTCAGGTTGAAAATTAATCAGTTCATGTGCCCTGACTGTAATAGTATCTCTTCCTCCCTTATCCCTTGTGGTCTGTGTGTTCTATTTTGGAGGGCTATGTTCACACACAGCACTCCTGCTGACGTCAACCCAGCAGTATGGTTTTAAATTTTTGTGGCTGTTCCTGGCAGATTCAGTCTGGCTCAATTGGAACTGAAGCACACAAAACTGTTTAAAGTATCTATCTTAATTTGCAGCTAGATCAGGAGAAAACTAAAAACACAAAGACTGGCTGTCGGACATTCACTTCAGTGGCAATCGCCCTCACTTGTCACAGATTGCAACAGACGGCAGCAAGGCAGATGTTGTACAAACTTTACTGCTACAGCCACAAAGGACAGGGTACTTTCCATCTACTGAGGAATAACATTACAGGTTGATGGCGGTAAATAACACAAACAGGCAATGGTGGGCAGTGCTTTCAGAGGCCGGGCCATTTCTTGTGGCTAACAATGATTTAAGGGCGACTTACTCATGATCACAAAAGGGCATAAACAGAGATGGGTCACGACATCCCACCATGCCAATTCACCAAGTTTACACCATTGGTGAGATTCTGATCCTTTTTTGAGGGTGCAAGAGCAAAAGGTTTTTTGCTGCCATATTAAACTGACCAATATTTATCCCTCCACCAGCAACAATAACACAGATTATCGGGGCATTTTGTACCATTGCTATTTGTGAAGTTCCTACATTACAAGAGTGAGCCGCATGTTGGTGGTAAAATCCTGAGGTTGTGAAAGCCACTATATAAATGCAAGTCTTCATTCTTCATACTGGAAATGGGAATTGGTACCAAAACACCACCCAAATGACAGGTCAACAGCAATAGCTTGTTTTTACACAGCACCTTTAATGTAATGAAAGATCTCAAGGTGCTTCACGGGAAAGCAAACTTCATGACACTGAGCCACAAACGATGTTATTAAGACAAATCGTCAATGTGTTTGGTTTTAAAAAGTGACTTCAAGGGGGAAAGAGAGGTAGAGATTTGGAGAGGTCAAGGAAGTGAATTCTAGACGTTGGAGCTTTAGTCACTGAAGGCACAGCCACAATTGGTGGGGCAACTAAAATCGGGAATGCTCAAGTGACCGAAACTAGAGGCGCGCAGATAACTTGGAGGATTGTGGAACCCGAGGAAAGATAAGGAAGGATCTGGCCGGGGAATGGATTTGAAAAACAAGGATGTAAATTTTAAAATGCTTGCCCAGGAGCCTCAGCACTCACAGGGGTGACAGGTGAATGGGATCGAGTGTAATTAAGGATGCAGGCAGCAGAGTTTTGGATGACACTGAAGTTGACAGAGGTGGGATATGGGAGGCTGGCCAGGTGTGTGTTTTGAGCAGAGATTCTTCAAATATTTGGGCCCCTCCCCAAAAAATATCTCCCCTCAGGTTTGCGTGTTGACATCAGTCAAAAAGCATCCTCATCTGTGTCAGGGAAAAGATCAGAATGATAAAGCATACAGCACATCCACCTGAAGTAATCTTCGGCAATAGACAAAAGCAATCAAGGCAGTTTCAATACCATTAAGCTACATTTTCACCTCAAATGGGTATTGTAGCTACACAGAGACAAACAATTGGATTTTATCTGCACGGTTCAGAGAACTCAGTTCACAGTGTAATTTATTGATCTTCAGTGGTGCAAGTACATACTAGAGTTAGGGACAGGCTATCTTTCACACAGGTGTTTGAATTTTGAAATTGACCCTTTTTATTGTCTATATCAAACGGCTGATCTGCTGAAAATATCTATCTGCTAACGATTAATCAGTCCCTTCACACTGGAGAATATTCCACTCCGATAAGTAAGAGAAATAGAGCGACTGCAAGTATGATTATCTTCAATAAACAGGAAGATGTCATCTAAATGGTATCGGACATATTAGCCAAAAGACTGGTAAGGGTTACTTACATTGGTATTGTCAAATTCTACTCCCTTCCCTGCTACCATTGTACAAATCTACAATCTGGGGTATTTCACTTCTTAGGCAAAATATTGCTACAGATTATATGTACGGGTGTAAATACTTTGCCTCAGAGGCTATTTATTCCCAGTTAGGGTTAATATTGGAGCTATAGATTAACGGTTAATGTGAGAAATCTGTGTTGTGGAATTATGTCCGCTGGAGACTAGTCTTCAACTCGTCAGCAACTATCTCATCTGACCTCCGACATCCATTAAGGATGGCTGCCAAGTAACTGATGATTTCCAGAGATCTTAGCGACTTGTTTAAAGCTGCAGCATTTGCCACTGTGATGAGCCATCAAAAAAACAAACTGTTTACATCACGATTTAAAAGCTGCAGAATAGTGAATTCTGCCAGTATCGGGCTTTACTTCAGCACTGAAAAACATTAAACAGGCTAAACTTAATACGTACAACATTTATAAACTGAGACGGCAATGGTTTAGATCATAAGACCACAAGAAATAGAAGCAGGAGTAGGCCATTCGGCCCCTCGAGCCTGCACCACCATTCAATAAGATCATGGCTGATTGGACTGTGGCCTCAACTCCACTTCCCTGTCTGTCCCCCATAAACCTTGACTCACTTGTCGACCAAACCTCTGCCTCACTCAGCCTTACTTACATACATTCAATGACCCAGCCTCCACTCTCTCTGGCAGAGAACACCAAAGATATTTGAACCTCTGAGAAAATAAATTCCCCCTCTTCTTTAACTTAAATGGGAGGTCCGTTATTTTGAAAATGTGCCTCCTAGTTCTTGATTCGCCTGAGGGGGGAGCATTCTCACACCAACTACCCCCTCAGAATCTATATGTTTCAATAAGGTCACCTCCAATTCTGCGAAATTCTCAGCCGACCTGCTCAATCTTTCCTGATAAGTAAAATCTCTCATCCCAAGAATAAGCCTAATGAATGTTCTCTGAGCTGCTTTCATTGCCAGTATATCTCTCCTTAAATGAGGAGACCAGAACTGTACATAGTACTCCAGTTTCACCAGTACAGTGTAGCAAGACTTCACTACTTTTACACTCTATGAGTCATAGCTCCCTCGGAGTGGCAATCAGCAGTGGATTGCCACTCTGTACCAACTTATCTGAGCCAGATATCTTAAGCGTCTGTCTCGCCCGACATTCCTGGCTCAGGCCGAGTGAGATTCAGGCTGCACAACAGGTCCCTGGGACCAGTGTCAAAGTGTAAATGAAGCAGAGTGAAGGAAGACACACCACCTTTTTACAGCAGTAGCTGCTGTAAAGCAGGTAAGTTCAAATACCCCAATGAAAATATCAGGCTAGGGAGAAGGTAAGTGGGATGTGGGATATGGGATGTGGAGGTACGGACACGGGCAGGGTTCGGATATTAGGAACAGTGGAGGGTCAGTCATCAGGGGTGAGGAATAGGATATTGAGGGTGGGGGGGGAATCGGACATCAGGGGTATGGGATGGGATCTAGTCGGAGGGGAGGGCACTGGGTCAAGTTGGGGAATGGGGGTTAGGTCGAGTCAGGCTGTGCAGGTCGGATTGAATCGGGGTGGGGTTTGAGTTGAGTCGGGCAGGTGGGTGTTGGTTCAGGTCAGGTGGATGGGGTTCAGGTTGAGTCGGGGGTTGGGGGTCAGGTCGAGTTGGGGAGCATGGGGGTCAGGTTGAGTTGGGGAGGGTGGGGGTCGGGCTAAGATTCTGGGGGTCGTATTTGGGTTGTGTTGGGCCGGGAAAGTGTGGTTCGGATTGGGTTATAGTGGGTGTCAGGTCGGGTCAAGTCGGGGAGTGGGGTTAGGGTTGGGTCAGGGGTATGGGGTTTGGGTTGAGTCAGGCATGAGGGTCGGATTGGGATGGGTTGGGGCGGGGATCGGACCAGGTCTGGTCAGGGCGTTGGGGTTAGGGTCGGGTCAGGAAAGTGGGGTTCGGGTCATGTAAGGGGAAGGGTAGGGTTTGGATCGGTTCGGGTTGAGGCCGGGGTGAGTCAGGAGGGTCAGATCAGGTCAGAGTGGGGGTCAATTGGGTCAGGTGGGTGGGGGTTGGTTTGGGTTAGGGGATGGGGGTCTTGTCGGGCCATGGGAGTAAGGGTTGGGTCGATTTGGGGGGTGGGGTTTTCATCAGTCAGGTTGTAGTTTGGGCCGGTCAGGTCAGGGGGTTGAGGGTAAGGTTAAATTGGGATTGGGACCTAGATCAGGCCCTGGGTGTGGGAGTCAGTTGGAGCCTGGGAGGCGGACCCATATCAGGCAGGTTGGGTCAGGACAGCGGGTGGGGATTGGGTGCAGGTGGGGAGGATGGAAGTCAGGTGGTAGAGTTTGTGTTGGGGTCGTGATGGGTATGGGAGTGGGGTTTCGGTTGGGTCGGAGGGTGGGGCTCCAGTCGAATCAAGGATGGGAGCCGGGTGGAGTTGGGGAGGGTGTGGGTCGAGTTGGTGGGGATTGTGATGGGGTTATGTCGGGATGGGGCAGTGGCCTTCGGCTCAGGACAGCAAATGGTAGCCTTCAGTCTGGGTCAGGGAGTTGGGATTCGGGTCAGGTTGGGGATGAGGTTCAGGTCCAGTCGGTGGGGTGGGGTTTGGGTCGGGTCACAGGCGTGCGGTTTGGGTTGAATTAGGGTCTAGTCAGAAGGTAGGGCTCTGATCAAGTCATGGTGGTTTCGGGTCAAGGGGGTGGCGGGGGTTGGGGATGCGGTTCAGATTAGGTCAGGGAGATGGGTGGGGTTGGTTCAGGAGGTTGAGGTCAGGTTGGATTGGGGGCTGGGGGTATGAGTGTCAGGTAGGGGAAGTGAAGGGGCGGCAAGGACTGGAAAATCCCGCCCTGTTATTCTAATCCAAATTCGATGCTTGGCTCCAAGGTGAGTTTGGTGCCAATAAATGAGCCAAGTGGCTGTGATTGTCAGATCAAATGACAAGACCTCTTTATCAGTGCTGTGCCATTTCTCACTTCTCTCCTTCCTGAGCTGCTGTAGTTGGGCAAGTGGCAGTTCCTGGGTGTCTGCAAGCTTGAACACCGAAGGGGAAGTCAGGTGTGAGGGAAGCCGTAGGTCCATGATCACACCAACAGCAGCTCGCTCATCATGCTGGAAGCCCGATGACGGGACTGGAATTTGAGAAGGCCATAAGGCAGAGAGAAGCCATTATCTTCAGTTTTCTCAGCAATGTCTGGTGTTGCGGGCTCCATCGCAGCTGATGTAGAAAACCATCTCCTCATTGTCAGTCTGCCATCTCTCTTGCAAGATGAGGTGGAACCAGAGTTAGCGGGAACAAGGATGCCGGCATCTCCTGAGCTCGACAAGGAGATGGTTTTCTACATCAGCTGAGGTGGTGTCAGGAAGGGGAGATTCAGAAGAACTGGAGACCACCATTGACTCGAATCTCTGATACTCTGCCCTCCATCTTGGCTCTTTCCCGCATTTTACGGGTTATCTTCTGCGGGGACAAACAGAGTCGCACTCTTGATGGGACAAGGAGGTCTATAGCAGGTGGCAAGTATGGGCACTGCAACTGGACATGAAGAGGTTGTGCTGGTGGGTGCCAGGAGATTCTGAGGAACAATCACGAAGATTGGATGAGGGGAGCGTGCGAGGTGTCAGCCAGTGATCTGGGGGTGGTGGGGGTTGGAATTTGACGGTCGGCAGGCAGAACTGATGCCAGGAGAGAGGTGGTAACTTACCCTTCCAGCTCGATGCAGGCCATTGCTCTCCTTCTGACATTGGTCGGCAGATCTCCTTGTGTTGCTGCCTGCACTGACAATCGCTGCCACTGCCTCCCTGCAGTATTGGTGACCCTGCTGTTGGTCATCCGACTCCCTCGGGGAACAGCGTATCCCGTCGCGCATCACCGGCATCGAGGTGCCTGGCCAGATAGGCATCCCCAAAGCAAGGAGCAGGTCTGTGCACCTACCATGCTTGTGTATTTACTGGGAGTGAGTGGTGGGGTGCGTTTAAAAGCAGCTCCCGCTTGCTCGGGGCGAGACGCTGAGGTGAAAGTCTGGTGAATCAGATGGCGAGACAGCCAGTAATGGGGCCCATTTCTGCTAAGTGTCGTTAAACACAGGCCGCAATCTTGCAAACCCATCGCACCCAAAATGACACTTGAAATCTTTCCGTTAAACCACGCCCATGACCTGAGACAAGGATTTCTAGGTTTACTTATTGGGCCTGGTAATGGTGCTACGATATGGATGTGGATCTCCAAAGAATTTTGTATTACCTCATTCCATCGATACCTTATGTAGGTATTGGTGGGCTTGGAGTCAGTGCGGGAGGGGGCGCAAATGCCAGGATGCAATCCCATGCCATCTCCCTGTAAATCTTCTCCCCTAATGTGGCACTGCACAACTAACAGGGTACTTGTAAGAAGAGAGTCTTGGAATTTTGGCCCCAGGGGCGTGGGAATAATTGAATAGGTCTCTCAAAGAGCCAGGACAGATATAACCGGGCTGAGTGGCCTCCTTCAGTGTTGGCTCATTCACAGCCCATTTGATGTAGTTTATGTCAGATTTTTTTTCTAACAATGCGTGCGTGGCAATTATCAGCTATGTCATTCTTTATCTTGTTATCCATACTGGAACTCTCATCATCACAATGTGTCAGCTTGGCTCATTTACAACAAACTGTGCCAAGTGAAGACCTGGACATTCCTGAGAACCTGACAGAACCAGAAACGACTGGGGAAGGCTGTATCCCAGTTGAGGATGCTTCAAAACCGAGTCAAGCTGCAAACACAATGTCGATTGCGGTTGAGGCAACAACGGACGATGTACAAACCGAAACAAAAACACCAGAGGTTACAGTCAACACGAGGTTCACCAACAACCACACAGGAATCAGCTTCCTCCAAAACAACAATTTATTGACTGTTGTGTTTGTTAATTGTTCATATTGTAAATTTTGATTGTTAACATTATATTGTGTTTCATTGCAGGAACCTCTGGTGTAAAGTGGGAGGAAAGTGTTACGTATTCATGTTTGTTTCTAGTTGGAACAAGATCACGTGACATATTGGGCAGCACGGTAGCACAGTGAATAGCACTGTTGCTTCACAGCGCCAGGGTCCCATGTTCGATTCCTGGCTTGTGTCACTGTCTGTATGGAGTCTGCACATTCTCCCTGTGACTGCGTGGGCTTCCTCCGGGTGCTCCGGTTTCCTCCCACAAGTCCCGAAAGACGTGCTGTTAGGTGATTTGGACATTCTGAATTCTCTCTCTGCGTACCTGAACAGGCGCTGGAGAGTGGTGACTAGGGGCTTTTCACAGTAACTTCATTGCAGTGTTAATGTAAGCCTACTTGTGACAATAAAGATTATAAATATTGATAATTCCATTGGCAGTTTGGGAGTGCTAACAGTCAGCCTACACCAGCAGACTGTGTGACAATATCTTCCCAATAAAGCTTGTTTTTTGTACCTTCATGGTTTGCAATGTTCTCTTTTAAAATACCACAAACTCTTCTGTTTGTTTAAAGCAGAATATTATGGATATATTCTCTTCATAAATAACAGGGATTTCAATTTCCACCTACTTTTCAAAGATTACTAGTCCTTAACTGGATTGTAATGAAATTTGGGGGTCCAGTCTTAGATCAGGTCAACATTTTGGGGTTTTGTCTGGGATCGTAACAGAAGGTATCTGGTATTTAGCAACTGGACTTTAGATGTTCTGGCTGGAGGTCAGGTATTGGGAGGAGTCAGATACAGGGGAGGGGGTGGGGGGGAGCTCAGAGTTAATGATCTGAACACTGGAAAAAGAACCGAAGGTTTGAAATATTATATAATAGTGTGGAGCCAAACATATGGTATTATGTTATTTATTTGACAATCATAAGAACTAGACAAGCAGTAGACAATTCAGCCCCTTGATCCCGCTCCGCCATTCAATTTGATCATGGGTGATCTCCTCTGTCAGCCTCAACTCCACTTTCCTGCCCATTCTCCATAACCCTTCCACTCACTATTCATTAAAAATCTGTGAATCTCCTCCTTAAATTTATTCAGAGTCCCAACATCCACCGAACTCCCCAGATTCACCAGCCTTTGAGAAAAGTAATTTCTTCTCATCTCTCTTTTAAATCTGCTACCCCTTATCCTAAAATCATGACCGCTTGTTCCAGAATGCCCCACAAGAGGAAGCAGCCATTCTCCATCTACTTGTCAATACCTTTTATCAACTTATATACCTCAATTATATCTCCTCTCATTCTTCTAAACTAGAGCGAGAATAGGTCTAAACTGCTCAGTCTCTCTTCATAAGACAAACCCTTCAACTCTGGAATCAATCTAGTGAACATCCTGCCCTTACTAGCCATTGATATTATGCTAAAAGGTGTCATAATATACACCAGTATATCGTGGTGCAGACACACACTGATGGACACACAGTGGGACCAATCAACATACACAACACCGCAGCCAATCACCAGTGAGAGCACATGCACTATAAAGACAGGGGACATCAGAGTTCCCGCTCATTCGAGTAGCAGCTAGCTAGGAGCACAGAGCTCACAGCCTGCAACACAGACATTCACCATGTGCTGAGTGCATCAACTGGTTAGGACAAGGCAAAGGTCTTTAGTTAAAGCTGGTATCGTATTTACCCACAGTTCAAGTATGTTTAAATAGTTAACCTTTGAATAAAATAGTGTTGCACTACTTCAAGTGTTGGTGATCTGTATGTGATCCAGAACACCCAACACATCATGATACCAGGAGTGGTCGCATACTAGCACTTCTTAGACCTACCTACAAGTGATCTGCCTTCCGCCAGCATTCCGTCATTCTGCAACATGGACAACATCAGCCCGCCGCCGCCGCTTCGCATCGCCGGCAACCTCGGGGCCAACTGGAAGATTTTCAAACAGCGCTTCCAGCTCTACCTCGAAGCCACGGACATCAGAAAGATTGCTCTTCTCCTCTCCACGGCCGGGGACCATGCCTTCCATATTTTCAACTCTCTCACCTTTGCAGATGACGAAGACAAGACGAAGTTCAAGACGGTTCTCCTCAAATTTGACACTCACTGCAGCGTAGAGGTGAATGAAAGTTTCGAACGGTACGTGTTCCAGCAGCATTTGGAGGGTAAGGATGAACCTTTCCAATCCTTTCTAACGCACCTCCACATCCTTGCACAATCTTGCAGCTACGGGCCCACCTCCCACTCCATGATACGCGACCAGATCGTTTTTGGTTTTTGTCGGACTCCCTACGTCAGCAGCTCCTCAAAGTAAAGCAACTCACTCTAGCGAATGCCACCGAGACCTGTGTCCCACATGAAAATGCCACCAGTCGGTACTCCCATATACAAGCGGCTGAAACGGCGCGGCAAGGTCCCCACGAGGCGGATTGAACACCTCCTGGGCCTCAGCCTGGATGAGGGCGGCTATTTCGCGGACTCCTGTGCTTGTACGCACCAAACGAGGGGACGGCGACATGGAGGAACGTAATGCGCAGGCGTGCACGACGCAGGACCGCACCGTGCATGCGCAGTGGCGCAGCAAACTTGCTGACGTCACGACGTGCGGCAACTGTGGCTCCGCCCATTTAAAGCGGCAATGCCCCGCAAAATATCGACAATGCCTATGATGCGGAAGACTTGGCCACTATGCTGCCTGCTGTCGAGCAACTCAGCCTTCCAATTCATATCGCTTCAGCCAGCCTCGCAGGAATGTTCGGGCAATTCAACCAACTGTCACCGAGTCCGATTCCGACCTCCCACACAGCAGTGACACCGAGAACCCGAAGGCGCCTTTTCGAGTCGGTGTCGTAACGAAAAACAGGCTGTCCTCGAAGCAAAGACACCAGCCGCTGTCGGTATACAGCATCGATCCAGACGATGAGTGGTGTGCCACCCTGATGGTCAACCGGTCCCAAATACGATTCCGCCTGGACACTGGTGCCTCCGCCAATCTCATGGCGTGGTCTGCTTTCCAAAGCCTTCGTGTCAAACCAACCATTCTCCCATTGGCCTGCCAGCTATTGGACTACAATGGCAACATCATTCCTGCTACCGGCTCATGCCAACTCCAAGTGACACACAAGTCAGGTAAAGCCATCCTTCCTTTCGAAATTGTGGGCTCCTCGAAGGACTCTCTGCTTGGCGCACAGGCGTGCAAATTGCTAAATCTCGTTCAAAGAGTTCACTCTCTCTCTCCTGATGACACGTCTGCCTTCCAGGATTCTGACTTCAAGGCGCAACTCATCGCCATCATCGACCAGCACCGCGATGTCTTCGAAGGCATGGGCACGCTCCCATATACTTACAAGATCATACTCAAACAGAACGCCACGCCTGTGGTGCATGCACCTCGCAGAGTCCCTGCACCCCTCAAGGACCGCCTCAAGCAGCAGTCGCAGGACCTCCAAGACCAAGGAGTGATCTCCAGAGTTACGGAACCAACTGACTGGGTCAGTTCCATGGTGTGTGTAAAAAAGCCATCCGGCAAGCTCAGAATCTGCATTGATCCAAAGGATCTGAATCGCAACATAATGAGGGACCATTACCCAATCCCCAAGCGCGAAGAGATCACATGCGAGATGGCTCGGGCCAAGCTCTTTACCAAACTTGGCGCCTCAAAAGGATTCAACTAGACAAATCCAGCAGGAAACTGTGTACCTTTAACACACCTTTTGGCAGATATTGTTACAACAGGATGCCGTTTGGGATCATATCAGCGTCAGAAGTATTCAACAGGATCATGGAACAAATGGTGGAAGGCATTGAAGGTGTTCGCGTCTATGCTGACGACATAATCATTTGGTCCACCACCCCGCAGGAGCATATCAGTCGCCTCCAGCGCGTGTTCAAACGCATACGTGAGCAGGGCCTACACCTTAACAGAGCCAAATGCTCCTTCGGCCAGACGGAACTCAAGTTCCTAGGGGGCCACATCTCCCAGTAGGGTGTGCGGCCGGCTGCGGACAAGGTGGCTGCTATCACAGCCATGAAAAAGCCAGACGACAAGAAGGTGGTCCTCCGATTTCTGGGCATGGTCAACTTCCGAGGGAAGTTCATCCCTAACCTCACCTCTCATACCACAGCTCTCAGGAACCTGGTCAGGAAGACGACAGACTTCCAATGGCTTCCTGCCCACGAGAGCGAATGGACAGAACTTAAAACCAAACTTACCACGGCCCCGGTCTTAGCCTTTTTTGATCCAGCGAAAGAGACAAAAATTTTGACCGATGCCAGCCAATCTGGCATTGGGGCAGTGCTCCTGCAACGTGATGAGGCCTCATCATGGGCCCCCGTTGCATATGCGTCACGCGCCATGACCCCCACGGAACACCACTACGCGCAGATAGAAAAGGAGTGCCTGGGCCTGTTGACCGGTGTCGTCAAATTTCATGATTATGTGTACGGCCTTCCCCAATTCACCGTCGAGACCAACCATCGCCCGCTGGTCAATATAATACAAAAAGACTTAAACGACATGACGCCTCGCCTCCAGCCATTCTGCTCAAACTCTGGCGATACGACTTTCAGCTCGTATGCACCCCGGGCAAAGAGCTGGTCATAGCCGATGCTCTGTCCAGGGCAGTCAACACCCCATGTGACCCAGCGGGATTCGTCTGCCAGTTTGACGCCCATGTGGCCTTCGTGGCCTCCAATCTATCGGCCACGGATGAACGCCTCGTCCAAATTCGCAAGACTGCGGCTGACCCCTGCTACAGCGTGTCATGCGCCATCTAACAGACGGGTGGCTCAAGGGTCAATGCCCGCAGTTCTACAACATCAGAGACGATCTGGCGGTAGTCGATGGTGTCCTCCTGAAGCTGGACTGCATTGTTATCCCGCACAGCACACGAACAGCTACACGAGGGCCATCTTGGCGTGGAGAAATGCCGCCGACGGGCCCGAGAGGCAGTGTACTGGCCCGGCATCAATGACGACATCGCCAACACAGTGCTCAACTACCCTACCTGTCAGTGGTTCCAGCCGGCCCAACCACGTGAGACCCTACAGCCCCATGAGTTGGTCATGCCCCCTTGGTCCAAGGTCGGCATTGACCTGTTCCACGCGCTGGGCAGGGACTATGTTCTGATTGTAGACTATTTTTCAAACTACCCGAAGGTGGTACGTTTGCACAACATCACATCGTCTGCAGTCATCCGTGCCTGTAAGGATACCTTTGCTCGACACGGCATCCCACTCACTGTGATGTCGGACAATGGCCCTTGCTTCGCAAGCCAGGAATGGTCCAACTTTGCCAGGAGGTACAACTTTGTGCATGTGACATCCAGTCCCCTGTACCCCCAACCCAACGGCAAAGCGGAGAAGGGCTTCCACATAGTCAAACGGCTCCTCTGCAACGCTGCCGATGCGGGATCCGACTTCTACCTCGCCCTGCTGGCCTATCGCTCGGCCCCACTGTCCACTGGCCTGTCGCCAGCCCAGCTGCTCATGGGTCGTACCCTGAGGACGGCGGTGCCGTCCATTCACGTCCCAGACCTCGACCACGTTCCGGTCCTTCGACGAATGCAACTGTCTCGTGCACAGCACAAGGCGGCTCATGACGCCCGTGCAGCTGATCTCCCTGCTCTGGCTCCAGATGGCAACGTCCGCATCCATCTTCCGGATGGTGGCTGGCCTGCAACTGCTGTGGTTCTTCGGCAGGTGGCCCCCCGCTTGTTCCTGGTTCGTCTACCAGATGGTTCCATTTTGCGGCGTAATCGGCGTGCCCTTCGTCTCGTTCCGCGCTCGCTACGTGATCCTCCACCATTGCCACGCCCTCCTGTTGACCCTGACCTGGACTATGCAGAGATTCCGGTTACTCTGCATCCTACTCACTCTGACGCAGTCCAGCCCGCTCCTCAGCTGGTGGCTCCTGACCCACCCTTGAGGCGGTCAACCAGAATTCGTGCCAGGTGGCACTGCCAGAGTATGTCCGACATTGTGTCTTCCGACTCCGAGATGGCGACACAGCCTTGGAGATCTTGGATGCCGATGCCATAGTTCAGCCGCTTCCGGCCGATCGTCCGTCATGTTGTTCTTTCCGTTGACGGCATTCACCGGCCCAGTATACGCCGACTGATCCAGTGTATCAACTCTATGAGGACTTACTGGAACTGAAGAGATTATGACATCCTCTGCGTAATCCTCCTTCTGCGTCTAGTCACCCATCGAGGGGGTCTTCGGACCTTGAGGGAAAGGCATGGAATATCCCGCAGGGAAATTACGGGGTGGGAATGGTTGTTCTCCCCATGCTCCTTGCGGAGTACGAACTCCCCCACTAGGGGCGGGATATTTCAATTACCCAGTACATATATCCTTAGCCAGTAAGGCACCAACCAAGCAGGAACCCTGTAGGTCTCTACTGGGAAGTGTATATATATTTTCTGTAAATAATTCATTATTATTTTTACTTGATGTGCCCCCCCCCCCGTGTCCTTATTAAAACAACTGTCTGTAAATAGTTGCTTGATTGTACTGAACTTGAATATTGCTGAACAAAAGTGACATGCTGTCGAACTTTTCATCTTGAACACATCAGAACAGGTGCATGAATGTCAAACTATAAATGGAACAACAATTTGTCCTGCATGAAAACAGGCTGCTTATTGGTTGGCAAGTCAGCGCTGATTGTTTGAGGCGTTGTCATGGAGAATGCACCTCGCAACTATTGTTCTCCATACTTTTGTTTCATTCAAAAAGGTTGTGACATCTGGACATGTCCCTTCTACCTGCCGAGAATGGGTCTCTGCACATGGACAAATGTAGCTTCTAGCAAGGAGAATTCAGCCACATTGCAAGCCCAACTGATAATCTTAAATTGATTGGACGTGTAATTCTTAGCACACTCAGGATTGTTCAGAAAGTGCTGTCCAAACATAAAACTCACATCTAATATTGGACATCATGATCTGTGTTTTTCAAGCATATGCTAGTTGCGTGTGGTCAGTACTTTGCCTATTGCAAACGGTCAAATTGTTATAACAGCTGTCAGGTAAGATTCACCAGTTGTTGGAATGTCCTTGTCTTGTACAAAGCATATACTTCAAAAGAACTTAATTTGACATTCAGTACTTTGAGCTATGCTAAGGTTATGAAAGGCACTATATTAATGCCAGTTTTTCTCTTTGTGATTTGACCTGTGGGATAGCCAGACCTTCTGCATGTGTATTTTTAGTTTATTTCCATGGTTGTGCAAACCAAGAGGCAACCAGGAAGGATAAAATGTGATGATAATAATAATAACCTTTATTAGGGTCACAAATAAGCTTGAAGTTAGTGTGAAAATCCCCTAGTCACCTGTTTGGGTACACTGAGGGGGATTTCAGAATGTCCAATTCACCGAACAAGAACATCTTTCGGGACTTGCGGGACAAAACCGGAGCACCCGGAGGAAACCCACCCAGAAATGGGGAGAACGTGCATTCTCTGCACAGACAGTGACCCAAGCTGGGAATCAAACCTGGGTCCTTGGCATCGTGAAGGAACAGTGGTAACCACTGTGCTACTGTGTCACCCATAATATAAGCAAGGTGAAGACCATAAGACCACAAGACATAGGACAGAATTAGGCCACTTGGCCCATCGAGTCTGCTCCGCCATTCAATCATGGCTGATATTTTCTCATCCCTATTCTCCTGCCTTCTCCCCATAACCCCTTATCCCCTTATTAATCAAGAACTTATCCATCTCTGTCTTAAAGACACTCAGTGAATTGGCCTCCACAGCCTTCTGCGGCAAAGAGTTCCACAGATTCACCACCCTCTGGCTGAAGAAATTCCTCCTCATCTCTGTTTTAAAGGATCATCCCTTTCGTCTGAGATGGAGTCCTCGGGTTCTAGTTTTTCCTACAACTGGAAACATCCTCTCCATATCCACTCTATCCAAGCCTCACAGTATCTTGTAAATTTCAATAAGATCCCCTCTCATCCATCTAGACTCCAACGAGTACAGACCCAGAGTCTTCAAACGTACCTCATATGACAAGTTCTTCATTCCAGGGATCATTCTTGTGAACCTCCTCTGGACCCTTTCCAAGGTCAACACATCCTTCCTTAGATATGGGGCTCAAAACTGCCCACAATACTCCAAATGGGGTCTGACCAGAGCCTTGTACAGCTTCAGAAGTACACTCCTGGTCTTTAATTCTAGCCCTCTTGATATGAGTGCTAACATTGCATTTGCCTTCTTAACTGCCGACTGAACCTGCACATTAACCTTAAGAGAATCGTGAACAAGGACTCCCAAGTCCCTTTGTACTTCTGCTTTCTGAAGCATTTTCCCATTTAGAAAATATGCCTACATTCCTCCTTCCAAAGCGCATAACCTCACACTTTTCCACATTGTATTTCATTTGCCACTTCACTGCCCACTCTCCTAGCTTGTCCAAGTCCTTCTGCAGCCCCCTTGCTTCCTCAATACTACCTGCCCCTCTACAGATCTTTGTATCATCTGAAAACTTAGCAACAGTGCCTGCAGTACCTTCTTCCAGATCATTAATGTATATTGTAAAAAGTTGTGGTCCCAGCACAGACCCCTGAGGCACACCACTAGTCACCGACTGCCATCCTGAAAAAGACCCCTTTATTCCCACTCTCTGCCTTCTGCCAGTCAGCCAATCCTCTATCCATGCCAGGATCTTACCTTGAACACCATGAGCTCTTAACTTATTTAACAGTCTCCTATGTGGCACCTTGTCAAAGGCCTTCTGGAAATCTAAATAAATCACGTCCACTGGTTCTCCTTTGTCTAACTTGCCTGTTACCTCCTCAAAGAACTCTAACAGATTTGTCAGACATGACCTCCCTTTGACAAAGCCGTGCTCACTCAGTCCTATTTTACCATGCACTTCCAAGTGCTTCGCGATCTCATCTTTAATAACAGACTCTAAAATCTTACCAATGACTGAAGTCAGGCTAACCGGCCTATAATTTCCCGTCTTCTGCCTCCCTCCCTTCTTAAACAGTAGTGTTACATTAGCCACCTTCCAGTCCTCTGGGACTCTTCCTGCCTCCAGTGATTCATGAAAGATCATCACTAATGCCTCCACAATTTCCTCAGCCATCTCTTTTAGGACCCTGGGGTGTAGTCCATCCGGTCCAGGTGACTTATCCACCTTCAGATCTTTCAGTTTCCCCAGAACCTTCTCCTTAGTAATGGTCACTGCACTCACCTCTGCCCCCTGGTTCTCCTGTAGCTCTGGCATCACACTGGTGTCTTCCACCGTGAAGACTGATGCAAAGTAACTATTCAGTTCGTCTGCCATTTCTTTGTTTCCTATTATTACTTCTCCAGCCACATTTTTCTGTGGTCCAATGTCTATTTTTGCCTCTCTCTTACCTTTTATATATTGAAAAAATCCCTTCCTAAATTCCTTTATATTACAAGCTAGCTTGCACTCATACTTCATCTTCTCCTCTCTTATTGCTTTTTTAGTTGTCCTCTGCTCACTTTTAAAGGCTTCCCAATCCTCTGGTTTCCCACTGATCCTTGCCACTTTGTATGCTTTTTCTTTAACCTTTAAACTGTCCTTGATATCCCTCGTCAGCCATGGATGCCTTGTCCTCCCCTTAGCATGTTTTCTCCTCCTTGGAATGAATTTCTGTTGTGCCTCCCTAATATCCCCCCAAAACTCCTGCCATTGCTGTCCCACTGTCTTCCCTGCTAGGCTCCTTTTCCAATCAACTCTGGCCAGCTCCTCCCTCATGTCATTGTAGTTATCCTTATTTCATTGTAATACCGTTACATCTGATTGCAGCTTCTCCCTCTCAAACGTCAGGGTAAATTCTATCATATTGTGGTCACTGCTCCCGAAGGGTTCCTTCACCTTAAGTTCCCTAATCAGGTCTGCCTCATTACACATCACCAAATCCAGAATTGCCTGTTCCCCAGTAGGCTCTGTCACAAGCTGCTCCAAAAAACCATCTCGTAGACATTCCACAAATTCCCTTTCTTGGGATCTACTACCAACTTGATTTTCCCAGTCCACCTGCATATTGAAGTCCCCCATGATTATTGTAATATTGCCTTTTTTACATGCCTTTTCTATCTCCTGGTTTATTTTCTGTCCCACATCCTGACTACTGCTAGGGGGCCTGTACATAGCTCCCATCGAGGTCTTTTTGCCTTGGCGTTTCCTCAACTCTACCCACAGAGATTCTATGCCTTCTGATCCTATATCACTTCTTACTATCGATTTAACTTCATTCCTTACTAACAATGCACCCCGCCCCTTTGCCCATCTGCCTGACCTTGCGATAGGACATATATCCTTGGATATTCAGATCCCAGCCCTGATCCCCTTGCAGCCACGTCTCTGTGATGCCCACAACATCATACTGGCCAATTTCAATGTGCGCAACAAGCTAATTTACCTTGTTCTGTATACATGCCTGCATTTAGGTACAACACCCTCAATCCTGCATTGGCCACCTCCCTTTTCACACTCTCCTCAGTCACTGTACCCTGTACTGTGGCCCGTTTTGATTTTTGACTATGCCTTCTCTGCCTTACACTCTCCCCCTTACTGCTTTTTGTTTCTAGCCCCGTTTTACTACCCTCCGACTTCCTGCATCGGTTCCCATCCCCCTGCCACATTAGTTTAAACCCTCCCCAACAGCACTAGCAAATACCCCCCCTCGGACATCAGTTCCAGTCCTGCCCAGGTGAGACTGTCCGGTTTGCACCTCCTCCAGAACCGGTTCCAATGCCCCAGGAATTTGAATCCCTCCCTCTTGCACCATCTCTCGAGCCACGCATTCATCCTATCTATCCTGACATTCCTTCTCTGACTAGCTCATGGCACTGGTAGCAATGCTGAGATTACTACCTTTGAGATCCTACTTTTTAGTTTAACTCCTAACTCCCTGAATTCAGCCTGTAGGACCTCATCCCGTTTTTTTACCTATATCATTGGTGCCTATGTGCACCCCGACAGCTGGCTGTTAACCCCCCCCCCCCCCAGAATGTTCTGCAGCTGCTTTGGGACATCCTTGACCCTTGCACCAAGGAGGCAACATACCATCCTGTAGTCTCAATTGCGTCCGCAGAACCGCCTGTCTATTCTCCTTACGATTGAGTCCCCTATCACTATAGCCCTGCCATTTTTCTTCCTGCCCTCCTGCACAGCAGAGCCAGCCACGGTACCATGAACCTGGCTGCTGCTGCTTTCCCCTGGTGAGTCATCTCCCTCAACAGTATCCAAAGCGGTATATCTGTTTTGCAGGGACATGACCGCAGGGGACACCTGCACTGCCTTCCTACTCTTGCTCTGTCTTTTGGTCACCCATTTTCTATCTCCCTCAGTAATTTTCACCAACTCGCTAAACGTGCTATCCACGACGTCCTCAGCATCGCGGATGCTCCAAAGTGAGTCCATCCGCAGCTCCAGAGCTGTCAAGCGGTCTAACAGGAGCTGCAGCTGGACACAAGTCTTGCACCTGAAGGAGCCAGAGTCAGTGGACGTGTCCCTGAGCTCCCACATCGCGCACGAGGAGCACAACGCGGATCTGGGGTCTCCTGCCATATCTTGAACCTTAAGTTAACTTATACAACTATAATTCCAAAAAACTAAAGAAAAAATAAATAAATAAATAGGCAAAAGAAAAGAAAAACTACTTACCAGTCACTTACCAGGGATAAGAAACACCTCCTCCCCACCCAGGTTCGAATTCCCACCTAGCTTCAAATTCCCAAACTCACTCTTCGCTGTGCCTCACTCTGGCTGTGTCTTCTCTGGCTCACTGGGAGAACACACTGGGAGTGAGTTAAAGTTGCTCTTTTTAAATTGGCCTGAGTTGACTTCCCCCCCCCCTACCTGGTTTTAGGTCAAAGTAGCTTAAGGTGACTGACACTTAACTGCCAACCAGCTATATGAGTGGGTGGGGCAGCCCCTTGTTAACCTTCAGTGCACAATTCTAGATTAATTTAAATTCCTGAAATTTAAAAAGGAACAGTCTTACCAATTCAATTCCCACCTAGCTTCAAATTCCCAAACTCACTCTTCGCTGTGCTTCACTCTGGCTGTGTCTTCTCTGGCTCACTGAGAGAACTCACTGGTGAAGATCCATACCAACCTTCATTGTTGAAAAAAGAGACAAACTGTCGAAGTGCTTTGTCTTGCAGTCATCAGGATACATTTGCAAGAATTTAAAATCTAAAGGAAACAACAATTTATCCTGCAAGTGAAGAGGAAGCTGATTTGTTGGCAAGTCGAATCTGATTGATAGAGATGTTGCAATGGGAGAATGCACCAGTGAACAGTTAACTGCCAAGCATTTGTTTAAATTCAAAACATTCAGGTTGACACTGATTGGTCAAGGCATTGTCATGGGGAATGAACCAGGTGGCTGCCCTATGCATCCAACTCATGTCTATGCATTGTATCTCTTTCAACTAAACAAAAGCTTGGGCGACATCCGTTCAATGGTTCATTCCCCATGGCATTGCCTCAACCAGAGTCAACCTGCCTTGTTTGAATTTAAACAAAAGCTTGGCAGTTGACTTTTCCCTGGTATATTCCTAAAAGCAACACCTCTACCAATCAGAGCCCTCTTGCTAACCAATCAACGCCCTCTTCTCATGCAGTATGTTGCTCCCTATAGATTTGGTAATTGTGTGAATTTGCGCTGATGAGTGGAAGACAAAAAACTTTGACAGCAAGTATCCTTTTTTCAGAAATACTCAAGTTCTATACTACCAAACAACATTTATATTCCATTTCAATTCCTTTTCATCAATACAGCTTGTCTTGGCATAACAGTGCAAATATAGTAAGCTTGCTACATACACTATGTCACTTCATTGCGTTGTCTTGTTGAACATAAAACTAATTTTAAACCCCCATCTTCTGATTACATCCCTTTCTCAGTCTTTTGTGGCCAGATTGTACCGCCCCCAACCCCCATCCCCCAGCCCTCTCCCCAATCGCAACGCCCCGCAGTCCATTTCCAACATTGTATTTAAGAAGCCTGCCTCTGTTTTTGGTCAATGATCAATTTTATGTTGAAATGAATGGAATTGTTGCAGGAATATTGATCCCTGAACTGGCAAGCTATTTTTTTATTGACTCCAGAACACTGATCCAGGCAACCCATCTAACATCTAATCCATGCCTGTCACAACTCTGCTGTATAGACGACTCATTGTAGTATCTTTAAAATATCTCTCAGCACCAAACTGTCTCCTCAGCCAAATTACCTCCTGGGTGAAGCATAAAACCGTGATTTTCAATCAATGCACTTGTACAGTGTTAAGCTACCCCACACTAGTTCCAGCACAATAGGTCAGATGTGCTCATCATGTGTAGAGTTATGCATTTATTAAGACGCCTGTTAATGACCTTTTCTCTTTCTGGCATTTGTTGCATAGATGCGCCTTTTATGACCAGATTAACACTTTACTTTTGCAAAGCCGAACTCATTTCAGATGGAGAGGAAAAGCAATTATAGACGTCAACTCCTGTAGAGACAAGAATTTAGCCCTCAGCCCTTTTTGACTGTGAAGGGTTTCCGAAATCACAACAAACAGTCATAGATTATCATAGAATTTACAGTGCAGAAGGAGGCCATTCAGCCCATCAAGTCTGCACCGGCTCTTGGAAAGAGCACCCTACACAAGGTCAACACCTCCACCCTATCCCCGTAACCCCACCCAACACTAAGGGCAATTTTGGACACTAAGGGCAATTTATCATGGCCAATCCACCTACCCTGCACATCTTTGGACTGTGGGAGGAAATCGGAGCACCCGGAGGAAACCCACGCACACACAGGGAGGATGTGCAGACTCCGCGCAGACAGTGACCCAAGCCGGAATCGAACCTGGGACCCTGGAGCTGTGAAGCAATTGTGCTATCCACAATGCTACCGTGCTGCCCTAACAGTGGGTGAAGAAAATCATGCCTTGGAGGAGACTTGTGGCCATTTCCTCTACACTTTCTCAACCCTCTTTGTGGTGATATCATGGTTGTGTTGTAATTCACTGACTAACCACCAGGAGTCTCATTAGTATCTAAGAGAGTGCTCGAGTCAGATGACCCCCTCAGGCTGGCTCGAAGGAGCTGGAGAGAGAGGTTGCTTGTGCATGATCATACCATAATTTGTCTGTTTTGTATATAGTTTACCCACAGTTAATGTTAATAAATCGTTTATAGCTTTAGCTGCATGTGTTCTTGTAATATAAATCAGGCCATCCGACAAGAACATTACATGCCAACAGGGCTGGATGGTATTGAACACTGAAAAAAAACCAAGCCTGTCACGAGGTCCACAGGGATTTGAAGATTTTGCAGACTGCAGAATTAACAGCATGGAGTCGTTGAAGCCACCAACGAGCCTCTGATTTCATGGTAATGTGGACAGCAATTGAAGTGTGTTTAATCTGTTTCTTACTGCAATAAATTTAGAAGATCAATCAGATTCGCGTAAGGTAGCGATGCTCCTAACAGCGGCAGGGCCAGAAGCACTTGTGTGTTTAATACGTTTTAATTTGAAAACAATGAAAATAGTAAAAATGTTAATGAAGGAATTTGAAGCTTTGATGCACATTGCACCCCAGAAAGAGTGAAATTTCTGAACGCTATGTGTTTAGATCATGTTTACAGAAGACAGGAGCGTCCATAGATCATTTCATCACTGATTTAAAGTAAAAAGCTAAAACCTGTAATTTTTCTGTGGTAGAATCTTCCATGATTTGGGACCAGATTGTGTTTGGTGTGAATGAAAATAAGCTGAGGGAATGGTTGCTGCGGGAATCGAAACTGTCTTTGGAACAAACAGTTAAGATTTGTCAGGCTAGCAGCACAGCATTCTAAAATGTTTCTCAGTAATAGCGACATCTTCTTGGAGGAAAACACTCCGGTTGCCGCCCTTTTTCCAAAAAGGTGGGAAACTTCCAAAAAAAGGCAGGTCCTCGCACACCAACAAACAGGTTAAAGATCAGGATGAATTATTTCTGTGTAAAAGCTACGGTCAAAGAAAAAAATGAAGGCAGTGTCCAGCGTTTGACAACTTTTATCCAGCTGCAAAAGAGAAAAGCACTTTGCTCAGAAGTGTTACTCTGAGCTCAACCCCAGATCAGTCAGCACAGTGGAAGACAGAGGGCTGGATTCTCCGCACCCCGACGCCGAAATCGCGGCTGCCGCCAGGGCGGAGTATCAATTTTGGCGCAAGAAATCCGGACTGGCGGCAGTTCCCCGATTCTGCGGAGCCCGAAAAGCGCGTACTACGTGCTGCCTGGGATCTACCCGGGGCCATTGCCAGAGGCCCGCTCCACCATACTGCTCCCCCGACCTGCCGAAGTCCCGGTGGTGTGGATCTAATGTGGTCCAGCAGTTCGGGATACTCGCTGCGGACTCAGTCCGCGCTGCCCTGGTCGGGGCGGGCGAATTGGAGACCGGGGGGGGGGGGGGGGGGGGCCTTATAGGCAGCCGGGAAATGTTTGTGCGTGTAGACAGAGGTCGGGCACACAGCCGATTGGGAGGTTTATTTTTACGGTCCAGCTCCGCGGTCCAAGTTCGCCATGGAGTACGGTGCGGCCACTGGAGGCCACCGCCGTGTGCATACATGGCCTCAGACCCATAAGTGCGGGGGCCCGTATCTGCTGCAAAATCTGCTATAAACACACTGGATCCCTGCTAGCCCCCCTGCAGGGCCGTGCATATGGGGCCTTTTCACGTGATTTCTTTTTGGCGTGACACTCTACCATTTGACAACGGCGTGGGGTCATAGTCCCAAAAACAGAGAATCCAGCCCACAGTCTCCAGTGATGAAACATTATTGTTTGTTGGAGTAATACCAGAGACGGACAATTATTTGGAGATATCAAAAAATTCTCCCGCACCTAAGAAAATGCAAACTGATGCTTCATTTAAAATAAATGTGATTGAGGAGGACAAATGGCTGCTGCCACTAAAGTGAGCAGTTCAGTGGTTCAATTGAAGTTAGACACTGGTGCCAAAACCAATTTAATCAGCATGACTGATTTTAAAAATCAAAAAATTCAGCCGATTAGAAGAAATCACAAAATATCTCTGACAGATTATAATGATTCAAGCATCAAATGCCTGTGATCTCAGTGTGGTGGTGAAGAACAACACAGTTTATTCTGTCCTATTCTGTATTGTACTGGAGGGCTTGGATTCAGTATTAGGTGATCAGTCCTGTAAAGAATTAGATCCAATGCAGTTGGTATATAGCATCCACAATGGATTGGATCAACACTCCGATGATTCTGAGAACATTATCAGCAAATTCAGCAATGTGTTCATAGGTTTTGGTACACTACCGTTCACCTACAAGATACAAAAAGGATGCAAAACCTGTGATACAGGCACCAAGGAGAGTACCTGCACCTCTTCACAAGTCAAATGTCTGGTGCAACATATTTCAGCAAACTTGATGCTTCACAACGATTCTGGCAGCTCAAGTTAGATGAAGAAAGTACAAGTATTGTTGCCATCAGAACTGTTGATGAGTCGAAAGCTACGAACAACTCTGCCATGCTAGACCAAACAGCAAGTAAATGACAAGATCAGGGATCCATTGCAATCTCAAAAGAAGTCGACCAGGGCTCTGAAATCTTTAAATCCGAAGAATGTGGAGAGAGTGGAGGATCCTGATGGCTGGTAAAAATATGTGACAGTGTGGTAGTCACCACTGATGTATATATTGTATATATAGGATGTTGATATAGGTGCTTTACGGTAAGGCCCCTGTACTACAGGTATGGGGGTAGATCCCTGCCTGCTGGTTCCGCCCAGTAGGCGGAGTATAAATATGTGTGCTCCCAGTACAGCAGCCATTTCGTCAGCTGCTGTAGGAGGTCACACATCTCAGTGTAATAAAACCGCGATTTCATCCTATTCTCGTCTTTGTGTAATTGATTGTGCATCAATTATTGCACTGAGTTTTTCAGAAGATGGAGCTCCGCATCAAGCCAGATCGCCTGCAGCTGCATCCGCAAGCAGACAACGCCGAAAAGGACTTTGAACATTGGCTAGCCTGTTTTGAAGCGTACATCGGGTCTACACCAGACGAAATTCCAGAAGCACAGAATCTCCAGGTCCTTTACACGCGCCAGAGCATCAACATCTTTCCACTTGTCCAGGACGCACTGACCTACGCAGAGGCCATGGCGCTACTGAAGGAAAACTACGCTCAGCGGACTAACACACTCTACACCAGGCACCTCCTCTCCACATGGCGTCAACTTCCCAGTGAGTTGGTGGAAGATTTCTGGCGCGCCCTGCTCCCCCTTGTTAGAGACTGTGACTGTCAGGCTGTTTCGGCCACGGAACACTCGAATTTGCTAATGAGAGACGCATTTGTTACGGGCATAGGGTCTGACTACATCCGCCAGCTCCTGTTAGAGGGGACCACGCACGACCTCGCGGCGACCAAAAAAATAGCGCTTTCACTTCTGGTCGCATCACGCAACATTCAGGCCTATGCCCCCACACCCACTGTGCATCGCGGACTCCGCAGACGGCCGCTCCATCGTGGACCCCATCAGCAACCGCCCTCAGCCAATCCCACGCCTGTGCCGCACGGCAGCCAACCAGCCCCGGGGGGCCCAAATGCTACTTCTGTGGGCGGTCAAAACACCCCCGACAGCGCTTCCCGGCGCGGAGCGCCCTCTGCAAGGCCTGTGGCAAGAAAGGACAATTCGCTGCAGTGTGCCAGGCCCGCTCAATCGCCGCACTTGTCCCGGCACCCCCCACGTGCAGCCAGTGGGCACCGCCATCTTCCCCTCCTAGGATCACGTGCAGCCAGTGGACGCCGCTATCTTGCCCGACTCGCAACACGTGCGGCCCGTGGGCGCCGCCACCTCTTCCTCCCAGGACCAACGGCACGGCCATCTTGCTTCACCCACGACACGTGCGGCCCGTGGGCGCCGCCATCTTACCCGACTCAGGACCCATGCCCGTCGGGCACCTCATCCGGCCGCTTATCGCCTGCAACCGCCAACGACCAGCCGCGTCTCGCCTCGGTCACGATTGACCAGGCTCGACCACACAACCTCGCAACTGCTTCAACTAAAGTGAAGGTCAACGGGCACGAGATCTCCTGCCTGCTGGACTCCGGGAGCACTGAGAGCTTCATTCACCCCGATACGGTAAGGCGCTGCTCCCTCACGGTACACCCTGCTAACCAGAGAATCTCCCTGGCCTCCGGGTCCCACTCCGTGGCAGTACCATAGGTACTGCATCGCCACTCTCTCTCACTGTCCAGGGCGTGGAATTCAGTGGCTTCCGCCTCTACGTCCTCCCCAACCTCTGCGCTGCCTTGCTACTCGGCCTGGACTTCCAGTGCAACCTCCAGAGCCTAACCCTGAAATTTGGCGGGCCCCTACCACCCCTTAATGTGTGCGGCCTCGTGACCCTTAAGGTCGACGCGCCTTCCCTTTTTGCAAACCTAACCCCGGATTGCAAACCTGCCGCCACCAGGAGCAGACGGTACAGCGCCCAGGACCGGACCTTTATCAGGTCTGAAGTCCAGCGGCTGCTTCGGGAAGGCATCACCGTGGCCAGCAACAGTCCCTGGAGAGCCCAAGTGGTAGTGGTCAAAACTGGGGAGAAACACAGGATGGTCGTTGACTACAGTCAGACCATCAATCAGTACACGCAGCTCGACGCGTACCCCCTCCCACGCATATCTGATATGGTCAATCAGATTGCACAGTACCGGGTCTTCTCGACAGTAGACCTGAAATCTGCCTACCACCAGCTCTCCATCCGCAAGGCGGACCGCCCATACACTGCGTTCGAGGCAGACGGCCGCCTTTACCACTTTCTTAGGGTTCCCTTCGGTGTCACTAATGGTGTCTCGGTCTTCCAATGGGAGGTGGACCGAATGATTGACTGGTAGGGGCTGTGGGCCACTTTCCCGTACCTGGATAATGTCAACATCTGCGGCCACGATCAGCAGGACCATGATGCCAACCTTGCCAAATTTCTCTACACCGCCACTCTCCTCAACCTCACGTATAACAAGGAGAAGTGCGTGTTCAGCACGAACTGCTTAGCCATCCTCGGCTATGTGGTCCAGAACGGAGTTCTGGGGCACGACCCCAATCGCATGCGCCCCCTCATGGAACTCCCCCTCCCCCACAGCCCCAAGGCCCTCAAACGTTGCCTGGGGTTCTTACGCCCAGTGGGTCCCAAATTATGCGGACAAGGCCCGCCCACTCATTCAATCCACTGTTTTTCCTCTGACGGCCGAGGCTCACCAGGCCTTTAACCGTATGAAGGCTGTCATAGCCAAGGCCGTGATGCACGCGGTTGATGAGACGGTCCCCTTCCATGTCGAGAGCGATGCATCAGACGTCGCTCTGGCCGTCACGCTCAACCAGGCAGGCAGGCCCATGGCATTCTTTTCCCGCACCCTCCATGCCTCCGAAATTCGGCACTCCTCCGTCGAAAAAGAGGCCCAAGCCATCGTTGAAGCTGTGCGGCATTGGAGGCATTACCTGGCCGGCAGGAGATTCACTCTCCTCACTGACCAACGGTCGGTTGCCTTCATGTTTAACAACACACAGCGGGGCAAGATCAAAAACGATAAAATCTTGAGATGGAGGATCGAGCTCTCCACCTACAATTACGAGATTTTGTATCGCCTCAGTAAGCTCAACGAGCCCCCCGATGCCCTATCCCGAGGTACATGTGCCAGCGCACAAGGGAACCGACTCCGGACACTGCACGACAACCTCTGTCACCCAGGGGTCACACGTTTTTACCATTTCATCAAGGCCCTACTCCATCGAGGAAGGTCCTACTCCATCGAGGAATTCAGGGCGATCACCAGAGACTGCCAGGTCTGCGCGGAGTGTAAACCGCACTTCTACCGGCCAGACCGTGCACGCCTGGTGAAGGCCTCCCGCCCCTTTGAACGCCTCAGTGTGGACTTCAAAGGGCCCTTCCCCTCCACCGATCGCAACACGTACTTTCTCAGTGTGGTCGATGAATATTCCCGATTCCCCTTTGCAGTCCCATGCCCCGACATGACGCCTGCCACCGTCATCAAACACCATCTTTGCTCTGTTCAGTTTCCCCGCCTATGTCCACAGCGACTGGGGATCCTCATTCATGAGCGATGAGCTGCGGCAGTACCTGCTCAACAGGGGCATTGCCTCGAGCAGGACGACCAGCTAAAACCCCTGGGGAAATGGGCAGCTGGAGCGGGAGAATGGGACGGTCTGGAAGGCCGTCCAGCTGGCCCTACGGTCCAGAAATCCCCCGGCCTCCTGCTGGCAGGGGGTCCTCCCCGACACACTTCACTCCATTCGGTCGCTCCTGTGCACCGCGACTAATGAAACCCCCCATGAACGTCTCTTTGCCTTCCCTAGGAGGTCCACCTCCGGGGTTTCGCTCCCGACATGGCTGGCAGCTCCAGGACCCGTTCTCCTCTGTAGACACGTTCGACTCCACAAGGTGGACCCGTTGGTTGAGAGGGTACAGCTACTTCACGCCAACCCGCAGTACGCCTACGTAGCCTACCCCGATGGCCACCAAGACACAGTCTCTCTTAGGGACCTGGCACCAGCTGGTTCCACACACCCCCCCTGACCCGGCGCCACCCTCCCCTCCCCCGGCACACCCCACCACAGCCCCCGCTCCGGGACAATCCGTCCTCCCCTTGCTCACACCCGGGGATGAAGAGGATTTTGACACACTCCCGGAGTCACCACCAGCACTGCAGCGCTCTCAACAACAGATCAAGGCACCGGACCACCTGAATTTGTAATATTATCTGTACTTTTAAAACACAACTTCCTTTATATGGTTCTCCACCACCCCTGCCGGACTCATTTTTTGAACAGGGGGTGAATGTGGTAGTCACTACTGATGTATATATTGTATATATAGGATGTTGATACAGGTGCTTTACGGTAAGGCCCCTGTACCACAGGTACGGGGGTAGATCCCTGCCTGCTGGCTCCGCCCAGTAGGCAGAGTATAAATATGTGTGCTCCCAATACAGCAGCCATTTCGTCAGCTGCTGTAGGAGGCCACACATCTCCGTGTAATAAAGCCGCGATTACATCATACTCTCGTCTTTGTGTAGTTGATCGTGCATCAGACAGTATTACAGAAAATAGGTCCAAGGTCTTACACTGTAATCACGGAGCAAGGACAGGTACTAAAGAGAAACAGACGGGCTCCTAAAGTTCAGCAACCTGTTGCTCAACTGCAAGCAGGCGACGTCTATGAAAACTTCTTCAAAACCAACACAACCAGAGGACGAATGAAACATCATTGTAGTCTGAAGTTCCGAACAGTGATATGGTCATACCAGTTGCAGCTACAGAAATGCAGGTCTGTCAAGCAGATTGATCAGATCTACCGAAGTTAAAATCAACAAGGCATAGAAAGAAACCTGAAAGATTGAATCTGTAATTGAACAATATGACTGTGCGTGATATAAATTATTGTGCTCTGCATGTCATATAAAATATTTATGGAAATGATGTATATATGTTTTGTTCTAACTTTCAAGGAAAGGGGATGTAGTGACAGGCGTAAGCAATTTACATGTAATTATGTTTGACCTCTGACCACTAGGTGACAGGCAGGTTATACCATGTGACACTATAACCTAGTCTGTTGGAGAGGTCGTTGTGTTTGTGATTGTTCCAGTTTGTTAGTATTAGTTTCCAACCCACAGTTTGTTCTGCAATAATAAATTCAACTCATCTAGAACTAGATGTTCTTTGGTGCGCCGACTCAATTATTGTCACAGTATAGAACATAACACACCCCTCACATCCACGACACCACCACAACCCTCTCCACCACCCCTATCAACCCCATTCCCACCCCTGGCCCGCCGTCTAATCATGCTTCTTGTCTAGTGTCTTGCAGGAGCTGCGGTGGTGGGGTGGTCCCTTCTGATGTCCCCCGCCCCCAGCTACAGCCACAGACAGAGTTCCAGGTGCCGATTGTGACAGGGACACCAGCACAGGCACGAGCCATAGACCCAATACCCAGGACACACCGGAGCTTGAGTCCGTGGATGACACTGACTCCCCTTCACAGCTGGCTCCAACACCCTCGACCATCCCAGAGACACTCACCTTGGTAGGACACTTTAGTGAAGAGGCTCATGGGATACTATTTGGTGCACACCACACACGCTCTGGTACAGCAGGTGGAGATAGGAACTCCCAAGAGGGTGGATGGTCGGAGAGTGGGCCGAACCCAGGGACTAGCTGCTGTCCAGACGGGTTTCGGGCTTCTGAAACCGATGGTCCCATTGATTGTGGAGATGCAGCCACAGAGCCAGAGACTACATGAGGGGCTGTCGGCAGTTATGTATCACAGAGGTGCTTGCAGGTGGGGGGTGGGGGTCAGCCGGGGTGGTGGGCTGGGTGTGGGGG
Source organism: Scyliorhinus torazame (assembly GCF_047496885.1). Classification (NCBI taxonomy): domain Eukaryota; kingdom Metazoa; phylum Chordata; class Chondrichthyes; order Carcharhiniformes; family Scyliorhinidae; genus Scyliorhinus; species Scyliorhinus torazame. Next base: position 72,437,875 of record NC_092719.1, on the reverse strand, counting down.
GTGCTGTGTCTGTGCCCCTGGGAAGTCCCCCCCAGTCATTGAAACTGGAAGCAATCAGAGCATCCTGTGAGCAGTAGCCCTGGCGCGCATGTGGTGCGGCTTCCTGTGCTTGCCTGGGCCCCCATGTCATGTTCCTCCTCGCCCTCCCCTGCATTCTCCTCATCAGCTGAGAAGAGGTGTTCATCCTTCTCCTCCAGCATGTCGCCCCTGTGCTGTGCAATGTTGTGGAAGATGCAGCAGGCCACCACGATGTGGGCGATCCTCCCAGCGCCATACTGGCGGGCCTCTCCAGAGTGGTCTAGGCACTTGAACCATATCTTCAGGATGCCAAACCACCGCTCGATCACGCCCTTGGTCGCGGCATAGGCGTCACTGTAGCGGGTCTCCGCATCGGTCTGATAATAAGGATCATATTTATTAGTGTCACAAATAGGCTTACATTAACACTGCAATGAAGTTACTGTGAAAATCCCCCCAGTCGCCACACTACGGTGCCTGTTCGGGTACACAGAGGGAGTATTCAGAATGTCCAATTCACCTATCAGCACGTCGTTCGGGATTTGTGGGGCACCTGGAGGAAACCCACGCAGACACAGGGAGAACGTGCAGACTCCGCACAGACAGTGACTCAAGCTGGGAATTGAACCTGGGACCCTGGAGCTGTGAAGCAACAGTACTACCCACTGTGCTACCGTGCTGCCCTTGGGGATAGGGCCAGGACCAGGCAGGACTGCAGGAAAGCAGGGAAAGGGGCAGAAGGGCAGGGGCTCCATAGCGGGAACAATATCATAGCGGCTCCTCTCATTTCAGCCATGAACATCCAGATGACAGTTCATCGTTGGACGGCATGCTCACATTGCCCTGATGATTTGAAGGATGAACGCACCTCGAGGACATGTGTCTGACCTCTGCATCAGACATCTGACACTCCTTCCTCCTTACACATCCATCCAGCATTGAAGTTGCAACAGCACCCTACAAGACACAAGGGCCATGTGAATGATGCTTGGTGGGCTAGTGACTGCCCGTCTTTAATCTGGCAAGGCTCCTCAAGGAGGTCCATTGGAACCAACGCAACCATGCACAATGTGTTACATCGATGGTGAGACTGAAACATGACACTTGGGATAAGGTCGCCACTGAAGTTCTGCTGCTGTGACTGCACTTAGAGACGACTATGTCGGCCGTGGAACATTCACACGCAGCAGTTTCAGTTTGGGTTCCAATCCTAATGCTACAATGGAGGCAGAGCTCCTGAAGTGAGGAGGGCAGACATATGCCTGCCATGACATTGAAATGCCTTCTCACACACACAACCAGTATGTCCTTCTGGACAGCCCTTGTCCAAGGGCAGCCCAACATGATCAGACAACAGGAAACACTCAAAGGCACACATTTCTGCTGATGAGAAACCTGCCCTAACCCATCCCACACTTTCTATCATGCTCCACCTCCTCCAGCCCCTCTCCAATGAGATAATCCATCGCATTTCTACCGCTCTTCAGCTCTGAAGAAGAGTCATATGGACTTGAAACGCTAACTAACTCTGTTTCTCTCCCCACAGATGTTGCAGGACTTACAGAGTTTATCCAGCATTTTCTGTTTTCACACTGGAGATAACAAAGGTATGCGTGAGGATTTCAGCAGCAGGTGAATGAGACAGAGGTAAAGCCAGGCCTGGATGCGGAGATGGATATCAGCGGTCTTAGTGATGATGCGAACTTGAGGTCGAAAGCTCATCCTGGGATCATCTGCGACACCAACGTTTCTGCAACAATCCGCAGTTTATCTATCGCTTTGCAAAAAAGTCAAATGTTTCAGCCTCCATCAAATGCGATTTTACTTTCTCCCTGTTACGTTGCAATGTATGGACATTGAATTCTCGACAGCACTAAGTTCACAAACAGCAGCTATAACATCCTAAATAGCTTGAATGCCTGATCTGGGATTAATGCTTATCTCTGCTGCCTATGTGAAAATGAAATGAAAAATGAAATGTTGTTTCTGTTGCAGAAAACCTCACTGATGGCTGATTAAATTGTGTTCACAGGAAGATAATTGGTGACAATAAGAGCTACTGATGTATGACAAAGTGTTTGCTTTATCCCTTTAGTTGGCCGTTATCATAATTATGGTATGTGTAATGAACCCTGACGATGGTCTTTATGGTATGAAGGTAGCCTCTTTGGTAAAATACATATGCTAATCTAAAATACATGGAATGCCACAAGGTATTACAATATGTTGAATTTTAATTAAACACAAATGTTTATATACAGCAAACACTAGACTACGATTCGACAACCCTTGATATTTGCTTGTTTACATTACTGTCTCTGAATGAAAACATAGAGACTGGGTTACATGTGAACATGCAAAGTGGGGTCAGAAGTAGGCCATTCGGCCATTCCAGCACCTCCGCCATTCAATAAGATCATGGCTGATCTGTTTGCGTTTTGACTCCCACATTCCCATCTACTTCCGGTAACCTTCGATGCCCTTGCCTGACAAGATAGGGCTGCACGGTAGCATAGTGGTTGGCACAGTTTCTTCACAGCTCCAGGGTCCCAGTTTGATTCCTGGCTTGGGTCACTGTCTGTGCGGAGTTTGCATGTTCTCCCCGTGTCTGCGTGGGTTTCCTCCGGGTGCTCCGGTTTCCTCCCACAGTCCAAAGATGTGCAGGTTAGATGGATTGGCTATGCTAAATTGCCCTTAGTGTTCAAAAAGTTTGGGTGGGGTTACTGGATTACGGGGAGGATGGGGGGGTGGGCTCGGGTGGGGTACTCTTTCCAAGGACCGATGCAGACTCGATGGACCGAATGGCCTCCCTCTGCACTGTAAATTCTATGAAATTCTATGAAATTCTACGTCGACCTGTCTTAAAAAGGTTCAACGGCCCCCCCTTCCAGCGCCTTCTGAGGCAGAGAGTTCCAAAGTCATACAAGCCTCAAGAGAAGGAGAAAACCGCCTCATCTCTGTCCCATAAAGACAATTCCTAATATTAACACACTACCCCCTAGGTCTGGACTCACTCACAAGAGGAAACATCTTTTCCACATCCACTTTGTCAGTACCGCTCACAATCTTATAAACTTGAATCCCTTTTACAAAATTCTATCGGCAGAATTAAGCAAATTGATGGAAGAATTCTAGTGTTTTTAACAGAAACAATGGACAACACAGGTGGAAAGGATTGGTCACTCTTCGTCCTTCTTTGAAAACTTCAAAGCCCACCCTTGCTTGATGGAGTAAAATCTTCCGATGTTTGCTCATTGTAATGATTCACAGCGAGTGAGCTTTGAGCGTCTCAGTATAATAGTCAGAAAGGCCCGAGTCTCATCACAGGAAGATGAATTTCAGTGATTGAGCCTTGTGTGGTGAACTGCCAGTTTCCAGTCGCACCACTGAAAACCTTGCGGGCCGGACACTGAAACTGGCCGACACCTCTTAAAGAGAAGGAGGGACTTATGTTGATGGAGGATCAGAACTGCGACTCTGGAGAGGCGGGCACATTGTTATGTCAGGGCACCTTGATAATGAGGACAATGCTGTAGGAATGCTTATTGAACAAGCCATGAGCATGAACTCGAATTGGAAGGAAAGATCTGTGCTGGCGAGAGTTAACTATGCACTCTATTTATTAATGACTGAGGTTGCATGATAGACCGTCATGCATCCAAAGACTATCCAATGGTAGAAAGGTTGGTGGTATCAGGTAGTCAGGAGTATTAAATTGCAGAGATATTGATGGATGAGTTTAGTGGACAAAACTGTAATAGAGTAATAGAACATTACAGCGCAGTACAGGCCCTTCGGCCCTCGATGTTGCGTCGACCTGTGAAACCACTCTAAGGCCCATCTACACTATTCCCTTATTGTCCATATGTCTATCCAATGACCATTTGAATGCCCTTAATGTTGGCGAGTCCAATACTGTTGCAGGCAGGGCATTCCACGCCCTTACTACTCTCTGAGTAAAGAACCTACCTCTGACATCTGTCCTATATCTATCTCCCCTCAATTTAAAGCTATGTCCCCTCGTGCTAGACATCACCATCCGAGGAAAAAGGCTCTCACTGTCCACCCTACCTAATCCTCTGATCATCTTGTATGCCTCAATTAAGTCACCTCTTAATCTGCTTCTCTCTAAAGAAACAGCCTCAAGTCCCTCAGCCTTCCCTCATAAGATCTTCCCTTCATACCAGTCAATATTCTGGTAAATCTCCTCTGCACCCTTTCCAATGCTTCCTCATCCTTCCTATAATGCGGCAACCAGAATCGCACGCAATACTCCAAATGCGGCCGCCCCAGAGTTTTGTATAGCTGCAACATGACCTCAAGGCTCCGAAACTCAACCCCTCTACCAATAAAAGCTAACACACCGTACACTTTCTTAACAACCCTCTCAACCTGGGTGGCAACTTTCAGGGATCTATGTACATGGACACCGAGATCTCTCTGCTCATCCACACTGCCAAGAATCTTACCATTAGCCCAGTACTCTGTCTTCCTGTTATTCCTTCCAAAATGAATCACCTCACACTTTTCTGCATTAAACTCCATTTGCCACCTCTCAGCACAGCTCTGCAGCTTATCTATGTCCCTCTGTAACTTGTAACATCCTTCCGCACTGTCCACAACTCCACTGACTTTAGTGTCATCTGCAAATTTACTCACCCATCCTTCTACGCCCTCCTCCAGGTCACTTATAAAAATGACAAACAGCAGTGGCCCCAAAACAGATCCTTGTGGTATACCACTAGTAACTGGACTCCAGTCTGAACATTTCCCATCAACCACCACCCTTTGTCTTCTTCCAGCTAGCCAATTTCTGATCCAAACTGCTAAATCACCATGAATCCCATGCCTCTGTATTTTCTGCAATAGCCTACCGTGGGGAACCTTATCAAACGCTTTACTGAAATCCATATACACTACATCAACTGCTTTACCCTCATCCACCTGTTTGGTCACCTTCTCAAAGAACTCAATAAGGTTTGTGAGGCATGACCTACCCTTCACAAAACCGTGTTGACTATCTCTAATCAAATTATTCCTTTCTGGATGATTATACATCCTATCTCTTATAAACCTTTCCAAGACTTTGCCCACAACAGACGTAAGGCTCACTGGTCTATAGTTACCGGGGTTGTCTCTACTCCCCTTGTTGAACAAGGGGACGACATTTGCTGTCCTCGAGTCTTCTGGCACTATTCCTCTAGACAAAAATGACTTAAAGATCAAAGCCAAAGGCTCAGCAATATCCTCCCTAGCTTCCCAGAGAATCCTAGGATAAATCCCATCTGGCCCAGGGACTTCTTATCTATTTTCACACTTTCCAGAATTGCTAACACCTTCTCCTTATGAACCTCAAGTCCTTCTAGTCCAGTAGCCTGAATCTCAGTATTCTCCTCGACAACATTGTCCTCTTCCAGTGTGAATACTGACGAAAAATATTCATTTAGCACCTCTCCTATCTCCTCGGACTCCACACACAACTTCCCACTACTGTCCTTGACTGGCCCTACTCTTACCCTAGTCATTCTTTTATTCCTGACATATCTATAGAAAGCTTTAGGTTATCCTTGATCCTACCTGCCAAAGACTTCTCATGTCCCCTCCTGGCTCTTCTTAGCTCTCTCAAACCCGAGATGTGGCAGAGGAATTATAATGTAGGTAAGCATGTGATCATCCATTTTGGACCAAATAGATTCAAGTGTTTTTAAATGGGAAAAGGCTAGGAGCAGTTGCGGTCTGAAGAGATTTGGGGGTCGATATGTGCACAGATCACTAGAATGTAGCAGACAGGTACTAAAAAATAATCAAAAATGTGAATGAAATGTTAGCCGTTTATCCAAAAGGCTAGAATATAAAGTGGAGGAGGTTTTGCTACGACGATACAAACATCTGCTTTGATCATGATCAGAATTCTCTGGTTGAGGTTAGCACTGCTGCCTCATGGCGCCGAGGTCCCAGGTTTGATCCTGGCTCTGGGTCACTGTCCGTGTTGAGTTTGCACATTCTCCCCATGTTTGCGTGTGTTTCGCCCCCACAACACAAAGATGTGTCGGGTAGGTGGATTGGCCATGATAAATTGCCCCTTAATTGGAAAAAATGTATTGCGTACTCTAAATTTATTTTAAAAAAGAATTCTCTGGTTGTTGGGATTCTCTTTTCCCGCTACCAGCGCACCCCCGCCTGATGGTTTCCCGACGGCCTGGGGTGACTTTGATGGGAAATCCCATTGACAAGCGGCAATCAGGGAGAATCCCGCCACCTGGGAAATGCACGTGGCCGAGAAACAGGACGCTAGGGGAGTCGGAGAATTCCGCCCCATAGCTAGCCATAGAATCCCATGGCAGTAGAAGGCTATTCGGCCCAGCAACTCTGCACCAACCCACTGAAAGAGCACCCTACCTAGACCCACTCCCCCACCCTATCCTTGTAACACCACCTAACATGCATATCCTTGAACTCTAAGGGGCAATTTAGCATGGTCAATCCACCTAACCCGCACATCTTTGGATTGTGGGAGGAAACTGGAGCATCAGGAGGAAACCCATGCAGACACGGGGAGAAAGTGCAAAGTCCACACAGACAGTGACTCATGGCCTGAATTGAACCCGGGTCCCTGGTGCTGTGAGGCAGAAGTGCTAACCACTGCACTGTGTACAATTCTGTGTACATTACTTCAGAAGGAGTGAAACACAGATCCATCACAATGTTAACAGGTCATTATGAAGAGAGATGTCATAAAGTGGACTAGTATTCCCTGAAATATAACAGGTTCAGAGGTTATTTGATTAAGGCAGTTAGACTCTTGGAAGGAATTGATAGGGTTGACAGAGAACTTTCTCTACTGATGGGTAAACTAAGGGGACATTATCCTTAAAAAATAGAGTTAGGCTATTCAATAGCGAAGTTCGGAAACTTTTCTTCATGCAAAAGGCAGCAGAAGTTTTGAACTCACGACCATAACTGTAGGACATGCTAGCCCAAATATCATCCTAAATCTGAAGTTGAGAGCTTATTGCTAAACAAGATAAAAGGATGTGGGGCCTCAGATGACATTAGAACAAAGAACATAGAACATTACAGCGCAGTACAGGCCCTTTGGCCCTCGATGTTGCACCGACCTGTGAAACCACTCTAAAGCCCATCTACACTATTCCCTTATCGTCCATATGTCTATCCAATGACCATTTGAATGCCCTTAGTGTTGGCGAGTCCACTACTGTTGCAGGCAGGGCATTCCACACCCTTACTACTCTCTGAGTAAAGAACCTACCTCTGACATTTGTCTCATATCTATCTCCCCTCAATTAGGATACAGAACTAACCAATATATATGCTGCTAAAGTTCGAATGTGAAGACATAAAATTCAAAATATCTGGGGTGGGATTCTCCAATAATGGGGAAATGTCCCCACGCCTGCAACAAAACGCCCACGAATCACTCTGGACTTACCTGGAGAAAGTGCAGATTAGGGTTCTCCTACCTGGAGGGGCCTAGCAGGGCCCCGGAGTACTCCTCGCAACTCCGGCTGCCGATACGAGGCCCTGCAGTTCTGGTCGGGGGTCCGCGCATGACACGGCGGCCACCTGTGTCGGCCGCCCCGCGCAACATGGCCGACCCACACCGTGGAGTGACAGCAGAAAGGTAGACCACCCCAGATCGCGCGCGCCCGCAAATCGGTGGCCCCCGATCGATAGCCTGGTCATCCTGGAGGCCCCCCCCCCCAGTGAATGATCCCTCCGCCCCCCCACCAGGGCGGCCGTGGACTGAATCAACAGCTGCCACGCCGAGTGCCCGTTGGGTGGAACCATGAGAGAACCATGCCGGCGGGAACTCGGCCAGCTACACTTGGTGAATCGCCGCGGGGGCCTCTTTCAATGGCTCCCGACCGGCACCGCGTCGACCGCACGTGACCGTTTGGTGACGATTCTCTGGGGACCAGAGGATCGCGGGAGCGGCGTCGGACCCGATCTCGGGTTTGACGCCCATTCTCTGCCCCCGCGCCGTGCGCGATTTCAGCGTGGAGGCTCAGAAAATCCCGGCCCTTAAATTCATGTTCTCAGTTAACAATTTTTACCTGAACATCTTTAAGATTCTCATAAAAGGCTCTGGACATGGGCATCAAAGTTGGTTAGTTTCTTTGTTGGGGACTAAATCCCCAGAAATATCTATCTACAAAGCAGAAATTAGAACAGGAATGCTGACCGTCAGAGTCTTTCAATAAGTATTAGCCAAAATGATAAAAGTAGGAGGGTGGGTGTGCAGATTAAAAGGTTAAGAAACACTTTATTGGACCCGTACAGAATGAGGAACTTGAAATTGAGTTTATTACGCTGTGCCCACGATATGCTTATATTACTGCTTTACTTGATACATATTTTGAAATTGGTAAACAGAGATTTTAGATAAGGGTAATAACAAGGCTTGCTTAGTGTATGTTCCAAAGGTCAATTATCCCAGTGTGTTGCGGTTAACATGAACAAATATTTAGTTGGTTTGGTGCAATCTCAGGCAGTTGCTGATCCTGCTCCTCTTCATGAACCTTTGATGTATTATGCTCCAATACTGACCAGAAATTCAAGGCCTGTGCATGTATAATGCCCATTTCAAACAGAAAACGGGCACAGTGCTCGATCCCCATTGCCAAGATTACAAACATATCTTGAATACAGTTCTAGAGACACAAAATGTCTGTGATCTTTGTCCAAATCTCATTAATGGTGCAATCTCTGACAATTCTGGCATTGACTATTGCTCTATCATTTTCAACAGGTCATGCACTTATCTCTGCTTTATGCATGTCTGGTGTCATCACTTTCGAGCAGTGATTGAGGCACTTGTGATGTATTCCAAGCACAGGTTGTGTTTGATGCTGAGATCATGTTGTGGTTGACAGAAAAGGCTGTGTGGGATATACAGCCCTATGTGGTAGACGGTGAGGAAAAGAGGGTCCCTGCCATTGTTGTGAGAGGAAGGATGGGAGCAGAGACTGGGAAATGGATTTAATATGGTTCAGGGTCTATTTAAGCATAGACAAGAGAGAACTTCGATCGAGCAAAGAAAAGGGGGAGGTTATTTCTGATTGGTGTGGGAATGGTGTAAATGTTAAAAAAATAGAGATTGAGATGGAGAAAGGGGACAGTGAAACAAGCCATAAAACAATTAGCTGTGGGTTTCGAATAGTTTTCATTATAATCAGATGTCCATTGAGGTGGAGAGAAAGTGCCAGGAAGGGTGTGAAGAGTCACAAATTGACCTCATAACGGCAAGAACTGACAGAAACAGCAAACATTGTCCATTAACTTGTGAAGATTTAAATGAGCAAGAAACAGCACCAATACAATCATCAAAGTAATGGATGAAGGGATCAAAAAAAAGCCTAAATGGAGTGCGCATTGTTAATAAAGTGTCTTTACTCTGTCAGCATGAGGGGGCTTTCATAATATTGTCACAATAGACAAAGTGTTAGAAATCAGCACCTCTCATGGGAATCATATTCTAGATTAACCTGTTGCACTTGCAATGGGCTTTTGTTGATTTGCTCAGTCCAGATATCAGAAAAAGGAGTCAACTCAATCAATGCAAATACAAACATTATTCAATTGTTCAACCATCAGTTTCCTTAAAGAAGAGATTTATTTAAATCATCTTGGACCCATTTATTCTCTAAAAGCTATTTATCAGTCTTTTTCATCTCTGATGCATACCAGTCAGAGCTGAGGAGAGATCATGAAGCCGGATCACTTCATAGATGATAAGAAAAGGAAAAGAACTGCTCTGGTGGAATATGGGCGGCACGGCGGCGCAGTGGTTAGCACTACTGCCGGGTTCAATTCCGACCTGGGTGACTGTGTGGAGTTTGCGTGTTCTCCCCGTCTCTGCGTGGGTTTCATCCGGTTTCCTCCCACACCAAAGATGTGCAGTTTAGGTAGATTGGGCTTGCTAAAATTGCACATAGTTGTGTCCAAAGGTGAGGTGGGGTTGCAGGAATAGGACGGGGGAGGGGATCTAGGTAGGGTGCTCTTTCAGAGGTTTGGTGCAGACTTGATGGGCTAAATAGCCCCTTTCTACCCGGTGGTGATTCTATTATTTATATCATAGTTTAGCCTAATGTTGCAAAGTTTTTGCAATATTCTGCAGCGAGAGCTAACTGAACTCAACAACTTTAGTAACAATATACGTTATGTTACTGCAACAACTTGCTTGTTTATTTAGTGTTTAATAAATTAAGCTGGCAATTAAAACAAAAGTCAAAGTCTTGTGCAGTGGTATTCCGCCACCTTCCGAGGACAAGGAAGCTCGTGCAAGTCCAAACGATAAAGGCCAGTATCCTCCCAATCTCCTTCAAATCACACTCAGGATAACCTTCTCCTCCTTTCTCCCTGATGCACTTATTGAGTTTCCCTTTAAACACATCCTTAAGTGATCACAACTCAGGCAGAAAGTGAGGCAAAAAGATAGGTCTCAGTACCCCTGAGCTAAGGGGGGTTTGTTTAGGTATTTAGGTAAATTAGAACATTCTCTCAGACTCAGGAAAATGGAGTTCACCTGCAAGCTTTAGCTGCAGAAAAAAAAAAATCTAGAGTTAAATAAAAAGAGAAAGTAAATGCTCCAAAACCAGTTCTATGAAAAGACTGAATAGCTGGATCCAGCATATGATCTCAAAATGTTTCATTTGCAGTGGTTAGCACAGCTGCCTCACGGCACCAATGTCCCAGGTTCGATCCCGGCTCTGGGTCACTGCCCGTGTGGAGTTTGTACATTCTTCCTGTGTTTGCGTGGGTTTCGCTCCCGCAACCCAAAGATGTGCAGGGTAGGTGGACTGGCCACGCTAAATTGTCCCTTCATTGGAAAAAAATGAATTGGGTCCTGTAAATTTATTTTTAAAAAATATTTAAATTGAATAAAGTGTGTGAAAATACAGGTGTAGTTATTCAAGCTTAGAACAAGTTTGACCAAGTGAAGAGGATTTGTTGAGATGGGAACCATTGGGAGAAATGCTCAAAGAAGCGTTGGAACGTCTAGAAACCACCTTGTTAAAAAGTCTTTATCCACGGTAAAGAGGAATGCCAAATTGCAAATGGAGTCAAGGTGAAAGAGAATAAGTTCTACGGAACAAGCACCAAGAAATAAAAGATCAGGTCTGATTCTTGTGAACCCTGGAGAGAATGGAGAAACAAGAGGTAGTGGATTGGGGACGAACACTTTAAATAAAAACAAAAGTGCTGGAAAACCTCAGCAGGTCGGGCCGTGCTTGTGAAGAGATATAAATGGGCAGGATTTTCAGGCACTTGCTGCAGGCGGAATTTTCCGGTCCCACCAAAATCAGACCCTGCCGTGAGATCCTGGCACCGGGAAAGGCAAGCCATGCAAATTGCCATTGACTTTAGTGGGACCAGGAGGTCCCACCAGCCGCCTATGTCGAGCCGCCTGTGCCACAAGTAAACATGCAGGGGGCCTGGAAATTTCTGGCTAATGGGTGGAATTTTCCCATCTGTGCAGAATGCTGGCTGAGACCAAAAACCGGCATGCGGTTCCCCGGAACCACAATTGACCTTTCTCGCGAGATCATGTAGCACTCCGTGCAAAGGAAATCTGCAGGCGTGGCTCACATCATGACGATGGTGGGATGAGAACCAGAAAACGTTGGCAATGTCGAGAATCCAGAGAGCAAAGGATCTCTGATAAGAAACGAGGAACACCCGCACACTCACCCTGCCCCCGCCCACACAAATTTAAAAACAAAGTTCTAATTAAGGGGCAATTTAGCGTGGCCAATCCACCTACCCTGCATTGGGTTGTGTGGGTGGGACCCACGTAGACGTGGGGAGAACGTGCAAGCTCCGTACGGACAGTGACCCAGGGCCGGGATCGAATGCGGGTCCTCATTTTAGGAATTAAACTGCCTCCCTGCCGTGTTGTCCCCCCACATTAGGAATTCCCCCTCATTGTCGTGATGTCAGGATTTTGGTGGATTTGGTGTTGAGGGGACATTTTAACAGGCGGGAGGCTAGAGTAGGGATGCTCACCACCTTCCTGCCTCTGCCCCAATTAAGACCCCAGTGGAAATGCTCGTGGATGGTCTTTCCCAACCTGCCGCCAATTGAACCCCTTAAGTGGGCAGATACTGTCACTTAAGGGCCTCAGCCTCCCACTGCTGGTATTAACCCAACAGCGTACATGGGAGTCGCCATGCGGGAAACCTGAAAACCAAATTCTGTTGGGGTTGCTTGGGGGATTGGCAGGTGGTGAGAATGCCTACTTTACCCTCCCGCCTGTTTAAATGTCCGCTCAACACCAAATGGGCTATGGGGGAGGGCAATAAATTCTCTTCAAGCCATTCAGCTTCATGCAGACAAACTATCACATTGGAAAAGGTGAACAAGTTCATAATGGATAACGCCATAAAAAGTTATTGGGATATTGACTTTTATGGGCAGAGATAAAAAATATAAAAGTCAAGATGTAATAGTGCATCTGTATAAAATCATAATTACATCTCAGTTGAAGTATTATGTGCAGTTTTCGGCTCTATGCTCAGGGATTAGGGTGGATATACTCTCTCAGATTCTGCCTGGTATGAGGTGGCATAAAAACAAAGGCAGGCTTGAAAAACTGTCCCCGTTAGAGCAGAAGAGAGCAGAGGGTGGAGTGTTAGAGTCATTTAAAATGATGAAGGGCTGGGACAGATTAGATAGAAACAGATGGTTTCCCGTGGTTGATGTGGATAGGTTGAGGGGGACAAAGATATGAGATGAGATGTAATAGATTGAGGACAAACAGCAAGAAAGACATTTTTACACAGAAACTGCCAGAGTTAGAGACTGAAACCCAGACCATGTTGACTTTGAAGTATAAGTCAGATAGAGGGGGTGCTTCAGTTGGCTGGACAGCTCGTTCATAACACACTGTGACACCAACAACACAGGTTCAACTCCCATGTCAGCTGAGGTTATTCATGAAGGCCCTGTCTTCTCAACCTTGCCCTTTGCTAAAGGTGTGGTGGCCCTCAGGTTAAATCGCTGCCAGTCAGCTCTCAAAGAGGAGAGCAGTCTATCGTCCTCTGTGACTGTGGCGACATTTATATTTAAGTTAATAGTTGCGTAATAGTCCACACGGGACCTACAGATTGGGAATGATTATCTTCCCCGTGATCCTTGCGGAGTACAAGCTCCCCCGCTATGGGCGGGGATGTCCATTGACCTCTGTATAAAGGGTCCATCAGTAAGGCTAGAAAGGAAACGAGTACGGATCTATCGGGCTGTGTATATATTGTGCTGTAAATAAAAACTTTGTTTCTTTTAGTTTACTCGGTGTGGACCCCAGTGTCCTTATTAAACTGGCTTGCTGTCGATGCTGCGAACTACTCACTGAGCTATCTCCCCAATTTTCTGGACCCAGGTTTGGATTTACTTGATTCACCATTGTCGTGTTGGGTGTTCCGCTATACAAACGAACCAACACGGTTGTAGATAGTACAACTCTGTTTTATTACTCTTGATAACAACATCTGTTAACTCATGGCTGTGGTTCGTACTTTACCCGTTAACCTGTGGACCGAGCCCTAACACTATCTTAGAGAGGCACTCAGCACATGGTGTATGTCTGAGTGGCACGCTGTGAGCTCTGTGCTCTGAGCTGTCTCCTGCTGGAATCAGTGGGAACTGATGTGTTCCCTGTTTTATAGTGCGTGTGCTCTCACTGGTGATTGGCTGTGATGTTGCATGTTTGTTGATTGGTCCATTGATCTGTCCATCAGTGTGTATGTGTGTGATTGCACCATGATATGTTTATATGAATATCATGACATCCCCCCTTTTTACAAGAATATGTGCCTATATGGTAATAAATATTGGTGTGTACTGAGTGCAGCTGAATATGTGTGTGCAATATCTACAACATGTACATGAGGCTAAACTATATACATAGGAAGGTGTCAGGTGCAACATAGCAACAAGGTTGTACCACAAACAAAACAAGTGCAATCATCAAATATCGAAAGAGAACTCCTGGAACGACAAAAAGAGAAATACGTTAACATTGTTGCACAACAATTCAGTGAGTCCAATGTGCAAACAGGCTCATAAGTCCAGCCTAGTAGGTGGGCGACGAATTTGGGTTGACCGCCTCAAGGGTGGGACAGGATCCACCGGGTGAGGAATGGGCCTGGTCACTGGCAATAGAGGAATAGGCATAGTGGCAGGAAGCTCCACGAAGTCGACATCAGGGACAACAGGAGGGCGTGGCACTGGTGCATAATCACGTAGCGAGCGTGGAAGCAGCCGAAGGGCCCGCCGATTACGCCGGCGAATGGAGCCATCAGGCATGCGAACCAGGAACGAGCGGGGAGCCACGCGGTGGAGAACTTCGGCAGTTGCCGACCAGCCACCCTCTGGAAGGTGTATGCGGGCGTTGTCTCCAGGCACCAGGGCAGGAAGATCAGTTGCCCGAGTGTCATGTGCCACCTTCTGCTGAGCACGCTGCTGTCGCATCCTTTGCAGTACTGGAGCATGGTCGGGTTTAGGAACATGAATGGACGGTACAGTGGTCCTGAGGGCGCGACCCATCAACAGCTGGGCTGGTGAGAGGCCCATGGACAGTGGGGCCGAGCGATAGGCCAGCAGGGCTAAACAGAAGTCAGATCCGGCATCAGCAGCCTAGCAGAGGAGCCGCTTCACGATATGGACGCCCTTTTCCGCCTTGCCATTTGACTGGGGATGCAGAGGGCTGGATGTCACATGTGTGAAGCCATACAAAGCGGCAAAAGAAGACCATTCTTGGCTCGCAAAACAGGGCCCATTGTCCGACATGACGGTAAGCGGAATGCCATGGCGAGCGAAGGTTTCCTTACATGCTCTGATTACAGCTGATGATGTCAAGTCGTGCAGGCGTATGACCTCCGGATAATTTGAAAGATAATCAATTATGATGACGTAGTCCCTGCCGAGCGCATGAAAAAGGTCCACACCCACTTTCGCCCAGGGGGACGTTACCAAGTCATTGGGCTGAAGCGTCTCAGGGGGTGGCGCCAGCTGAAACCTTTGGCAGGTGGGGCAGTTGAGCACCATGTTGGCGATGTCGTCGCTGATGCCTGGCCAGTACACAGCTTCTCGGGCCCTCCGCCTGCACTTTTCAACCCCGAGATGGCCTTCGTGTAATTGTTCGAGGACCAGCCTGTGCATGCTGTGTGGGATCATCATCCGGTCCAGCTTTAGGAGGACACCGTCAATGACGGCCAAATCATCCCAGGCATTGTAGAATTGTGGGCACTGTCCTTTCAGCCACCCTTCCGTCATGTGGCGCATCACACGTTGTAGAAGGGGTCAGCCGCAGTCTCCCGGCGAATACGGGCCAGACTTGCATCATTAGCTGGCAGATTGGCTGATGTGAAGGCCACATGCGCTTCGACCTGACAGACGAACCCCCCCGATTCGGGCGGTGTGCTCACTGCTCTGGACAGGGCATCCGCGATGATGAGGTCCTTTCCCGGGGTGTAGACCAGTCGGAGGTCGTACCTCCGGAGCTTGAGCAGAATGCGCTGGAGGCGAGGTGTCATCTCATTAAGGTCCTTTTGTATGATGCCGACCAGGGGGCGATGGTCGGTCTCCACGGTGAACTGAGGGAGACCATACACATAGTCATGGAATTTATCTATGCCGGTGAACAAACCTAGGCACTCTTTCTCAATCTGCGCATAGTGCTGCTCTGTGGGGGTCATGGCTCATGATGCAGTGTCGTCCCGTTGCAGGAGTACCGCCCCAATGCCGGACTGGCTGGTATCAGTCGAGATCTTTGTATCTCGAGCAGTGTCGAAGAACGCCAATACCGGGGCTGTGGTGAGCTTGATCTTGAGCTCCTCCCATTCCTTCTGGTGTGCGGGCAGCCACTGGAACTCCGTAGTCTTCTTCACCAGGTGGCGAAGAGACGTTGTGTGGGAGGCAAGGTTGGGAATAGACTTCCCCAGGAAGTTGACCAGTCCGAGGAAGTGTAGCACTGCCTTCTTGTCTGCCGGCTGCGGCATGGCTATAATAGCTGTCACTTTGTCTGCATCCGGACGCACCCCTTACCGGGATATGTGGTCCCCCAGAAACTTTAGCTCAGTTTGGCCAAAAGAAAACTTGGCTCGGTTGAGGCGCAGGCCGTGTTCTCGTATCCGAGCAAAGACACGCTGGAGACGACTGATGTGTTCCTGTGGTGTGGTGGACCAGATGATGACGTCGTCAACATAGACGCGCACCCCTTCGATGCCCTCCATCATCTGTTCCATGATCCGATGAAACACCTTGGATGCCGAGATGATGCCAAACAGCATCCTATTGTAGCAGTACCTGCCAAAGGGAGTGTTGAAGGTGCACAGCTTCCTGCTGCACTGATCCAGCTGAATCTGCCAAAAACCCTTTGAGGCATCAAGCTTGGTAAAAATTTTAGCCTAGGCCATCTCGCTCGTGATCTCTTCCCGTTTGGGTATGGGGTAGTGTTCCCTCATGATGTTATTGTTCAGGTCTTTCGGGTCGTTGCAGATCCGAATTTCGCCAGAGGGCTTTTTTACGCACACCATGGAGCTGACCCATGGCGTGGGCTCCGTGACGCGGGAAAGCACTCCTTGGTCCTGGAGATCCTGCAGCTGCTCCTTGAGGCGGTCTTTGACTGGTGCTGGGACTCTTTGAGGTGCGTGAATGACCGGGGTGGCGTCCGGTTTGAGCCGTATTCTGTAAGTGTAGGGCAGTGTGCCCATGCCCTCGAAAGTCTCCTGGTTGTGGGCGAGGAGTGAGTGGAGCTGTGCCCTAAAGTCTGCATCGGGGAAATCGGACGTGCCTTCTGGAGACAGAGTGTGTACCCGCTGAACGAGGTGGAGGATCTTGCACGCCTGTGCGCCTAGCAGGGAGTCCTTCGAGGATCCAACTATCTCAAAAGACAGTGTGGCTGTTTATGCATTGTGTATAACCTCGAGCTGGCAGGATCCCATGGCCGGGATAACATTACCGTTGTAATCAACCAACTGACAGCGGGATGGCCGAATCGGTGGTTTGACCTTCAAGGCGTAGAAGGCTGACCATGCAATGAGATTGGCGGAGGTATCAGTGTATAAACGGAATGTGATTGGTGATCGGTTGACCGTTAGGGTGGCACACGGATTAATACTGTTCACTGGCATCGGCTGGTGTGTCCTACTTGGCGACATCCGACTTCTGTCAATTACCGCAACACGGAAGGCTTCCCGGTCGTCGGTATCACCGGTCTGTACGTCGTCAGGGTATGACTCGGTGTATGGAGGTTGAATGGCCCGCACATCCCTGCGAGGTGGCGGAATTGGGAGCGTTGGCAGGTTGAGCTGCTCGACTGCAGGCAGCGTAGTGTCCCATCTTGCCACAGTGGAAGCATTGTTGATTTTTTGCTGGACATTGCCGCTTTAAATGTGCGGATCCACAGTTGCCGCACGTCGTGACATCATGGCGTTCGTTGCACCACCGCGCATGCGCAGTTCGGTCCTGCGTAGAGCGCGCCTGCGCGTCATGTCCCTCTGTGTCGGCGTCTCTTTTGGCGCGTACAAGCGCTGGAGGCCGCGGAAAACACGCGAAATGGCCGCCCTCGGCCTCGATCGACTGGACCCGCACGGCCTCATAGGAGCCGATTCGGATGCTTGGAATTGGGAGTACCGGATGGTCGTGTTTTCGTGGAGGACGCAGGTTTTGATGGCGGTTGCTAGGGTGAGGCTCTTGATTTTGAGGAGCTGCTGGCGTAGGGTGCCCGAGGTGACCCCAAAAACCATCTGGTCCCGAATCATGGAATCGGAGGTGGCCTCATAGCCCCAGGACTGCGCGAGGATACGGAGGTGTGTCAGAAAAGATTGAAAAGGCTCATCCTTACCCTGCAGGCGCTGCTGGAAGAGGCACCTCTCGAAGCTCTCGTTCACCTCGACGCTGAAGTGTTGCTCGAGTTTTAGAAGGACCGTCTTGTACTTCGTCTTGTCCTCACCTTCCGCGAACACCAGGGAATTGTAGATGTGGATGGCGTGTTGCCCTGCCGTGGAGAGGAGGAGGGCGATCTTCCTGGTGTCCAATACATTCTCCCTTTCTGTGACTTCCAGAAAGAGCTGGAAACGCTGTTTAAACAGCTTCCAGTTGACGCCGAGGTTTCCTGCGATTTGGAGCGGCTGCGGCGGGCTGATGGTGTCCATGGCGCAGGATGGCGGATCTTTGAAGATGTGCAGCTAGGTCTCACAGTTGCTGGGTTCCAAACCTGGTACCATGTTGTGTTGGGTGTTCCGCTATACAAACGAACCAACCCGGTTGTAGATGGTACAACTCTGTTTTATTACTCTTGATAACAACATCTGTTAACTCATGGCTGTGGTTCGTACTTTACCTGTTAACCTGTGGACCCAGCCCTAACACTATCTTAGAGAGGCACTTAGCACATGGTGTACGTCTGAGTGGCACGCTGTGAGCTCTGTGCTCTGAGCTATCTCCTCCTGGAATCAGCGGGAACTGTGGTGTTCCCTGTTTTATAGTGCGTGTGCTCTCACTGGTGATTGGCTGTGATGTTGCGTGTGTGTTGATTGGTCCGTTGATCTGTCCATCAGTGTGTGTGTGTGATTGCACCATGATATGTTTATATGAATATCATGACAACCATGTCTCTGTTTGGGTGGGTAGATGCATTTGACGCCGGTGTTGAAGACTGGAATCAACACGCAGAAAGGATGTACTACTTCTTCTGGGCCAACAACATCACTGGGAAGAGAGACAAGAGACTTAGGAACAGGACAGACATACAGGATTCAGGAACTGCTGATGTGGAGGATAAGCTCCAACAAAAACTGTCTGGGCTGAATGGCCTGTTTCATTTCTGTTAAAAGACACAGCAGTTCTTTTCTCTTTGTGCATATTGTTTCAACTCTGGATGTTGTGCTCGAATCCCTTGAGTAGGACTTGAACCCACAACCTTCTGACTCAGAGAATGCATACTCCCACTGAACGATTGTCATCTACCGCGAACAGCAAGAGTAGAGTCAAACCTGATGATAATTTTCAGCTTACAACACAAGAGAGTTGACAACTAAATGTTCTGAGACAAATACGTTCAAGTCAGTAATTGAAGTAGGTCGAGAGAGAAGTCAGTTCAGATTGCTGTGGTACTTTTCTTTTCATTTATTCTTTCACGAGATGTGGGTGTCGCTGGTTAGGCGAGCATTTATTGCCCATCCCTAATTGCTCATGAGAAGGTGGGCCACCTTCTTAAATGGGTGCTGCCAATGTGTTGTAGGTACACCCACAGTGCTATTAGGAATGAGGTTCCAGGATTTTGACCCATGACTGTGAAGGAACGGCGTTTTAAGTCAGGATTGGCTTAGAGGGCATTATAAGAGGTTAAAGAAGACAGGCAGCCATAAGGGAGAACCCAAAAGTGTTGTAGGACGATAGTTTGGTAGGTCTGAAGAAGTCTTTATAAGCATACATTGGTTAAATGTAAGTCTTTACGGAATCTTAGAAATATTTACAAATATGCAGTAATGGGTACAAGCTCGGTTATCTCCATGCTTGCTGGGTAGCACTGCTCTGTCCAACACAAGACAGATCCTGGGTTGGGTCATACATCACTGTGTGGGCGATATTGTACTCAGTCCCTCATTAACCCGATATGTCTCAGATCCTTATATACACTTTCGCCCATGTCTTTATCCAATGTATTTTAAGTGAGTATGGTTTAACTTCGGTCTTACATTGTATTTACTACATTCTACTATCCCTACCCCTTCTCTCTCACTCTCTAGTCTTTGAATTCAAAGGTTGTATGGTGTCTTACAACCCTCCCATACCTCATTCACATTGGGGGAGTGATAGGCTCTGTCGCTGCTGGTTCTTCCTGTAGGTTTTGCGTTTTTTCTCGCATCTGGGTCCGTTCCTCACTGTCTCTCCATTGCCCAGTGGGGACAGCCAGTCCAAGGATGAGGAGGAGATTCCTCCTGTTTCTCCCGACTGTGCCCTCTGTGGTGCCATGAGTCAGGAGTGAGGTTGGTCCTCGATCCTTCTAATGGTGGTAACTTCTCTCTCAAGACCTTTAATCCAGACCTTGTCACATTTCTGTTACTGTGACAAGTGTTGAGTGCCGTACCCACTTTTGCAGATGGAGGCTTGCTTCAGCCTGTCAGAGTGCTTTCGTGCTTTGATATCCTGGTAAACCCTGATAGCCAAACCTGGTATGAGGTTTTTTTTGGCAGGATTGTGTGCAGAATTCCTGCCATCTGCTGTTTGCATGAGGCTAGATTGTATTGTAACAGGATGGATCTGTACAGCAGTGCTGTGGGGAATTGCTCTTTCATCAGCTCTTACTAAACAGACCCCTATTTCAGCCTCCTCATCTCAGTATCTCAGGGAAAATAATTCTTTAAAATTAATCCTGGCGGATCTGTTGGAGTTTACTTGTGGTCACTATCATGTACTTCCATGTACGCTTCTGGTTGTTGAGATTGACATCCTGTTTTGTTGGAAAGCCATTTAAATCCTTGAAAGTGTGTCTGCTGTTGTCTGGTTTTTACCTTGGATGTAGACTGTCTCATACGTGAGCCTCATGAGGTGCAGACAAATCCTCTGGATTCTGCGAGGCATCTTTGCTGGCTCCTTCTCATCCAAAATGAGACCAGTGACTTGTGTTCCCTCTCGATTGTAAACTTGAGGCCGATGATACAGTCTGAAAACTTTGTGCATGACTGCGAGGGCTTCCTTTTCTATGATGGCTCACCTTGACTGTGTGTCCGCCAGCCCCTTGGATGCATAGTACTGTCATGGGAGTGTCCCTTTAAGAACTGTTTTTGTCTTATCACATGGCTTCAGTGATGTCATTGTGTGGGTGGAGCTGGGCTGTGGCTCTGGGAGTTGGTTTTACTTTCGCTTTGGTTTGGGGCTTGTTTGTGGCTCTGAGTTTTTGTTTTCATTTTCACATTTGATTGCTGTACTCAGAAAGGGAAGCATCTTGGCCTGTCCCTCTATCTTCAGTTTAAAAGCTGTTTCCAGATTACTTGATAACTTAAAAGTGATAACTGTTTTCTGGAAGGAATTCAAACCTGCTGTTTTGGAAAGGAAACAAGAGCATCCAAACCAGGTCTGGAGTGTGTGTGCTGGACCACACCTTTGAAAAGGGGGTACTGGTTTATGGGAACTTGTTATTGAATTGGAACAGTTAAAGGGGGGAATTTATTAAGGGTGATACATAGATTATTATCGCTGTGTGGGGTTTTTATGTTGGTAGTTGATAAAAATGCTTACTGTGTGTATTTATAAAAATGTTAATAAATTTGTAGAATAAAGCTTGTTTTTGATTAAAAGTGCTTAAAGCCTCTGTTGAATAACACCTGAAAGGCAGGCCCTTGTGCTCATCGTAACCAAAATCAATAAACAGTTGTAGGTCAGGTGAACTCCATTATATGCTTTGGGGGTTTCGAAACCCTGGTCCATAACAGCACACAGGTCGGCATCTTCCATTCAATTCTTCCTGGGACAGAACCACTCCCGTACCTATGGACAAAACATCTGCTGCAATGGCGGAGGGCAGGGCTGGGTCATAGTGGGTCAGAATTGCCTTTATGGGAATGAAAGCTTGCTCCTGATGTGAATCCCAGCATAATTCTTGGTCTTCCTTAAGCAGATATTTGAAGGGTTTTGTCATGTTGCTCTCTTTGGTTGGCTCTGAATATGGCGGTCAATATGGTGGCCTTCCTTAATTCTAATTACGTTTGCTCTAGAGTCGCCAGGTATCTCTCGATACCGCCACAAGGCTCAAACCCGAATACTGATCAAAGACTCGATACACCAGTTAGTTAGTTCAAAGTCAATGCTTATTTATTTACACACACAGTTAAATATACTCATGCACGAAACTCTACAGTCTAAACTATCACTGCTGCTAAAGCCTATACTTAGCTTCGGGCGCCCACTCAGTCAGAGGAACAATGGCCGTTGTT
Source organism: Scyliorhinus torazame (assembly GCF_047496885.1). NCBI lineage: Eukaryota > Metazoa > Chordata > Chondrichthyes > Carcharhiniformes > Scyliorhinidae > Scyliorhinus > Scyliorhinus torazame. The sequence goes on along the minus strand of NC_092719.1, from coordinate 72,415,898 downwards.
CGGTTCTGAGGCTGCTGGGGTCGAACTGGTACAGGGGAACAGCTATGGTTGTCTGTCTGGTAGCGAGCGTTGACCTTGGACTTACTTGCTTCTGGTGCAGCTGGTGGACAGGTCTCTCCTCGGTGAGAGCCGAGTCCAAGAGAACGATTCTCTCTTGGGGGCTCCGTCTTAGACCCAAAGAGGCTTCGCGCTCTTTTGGGCGGGCCTTGAACTTGGCCCCAATCAATTGGGCTCTTTCTTGATCATTCCTATTGATTTCATCCAATAAAGGGGTGGGTGCCCTGATGGCTGGGCGTGTTCTAGGTGGCCGTTGGCCTGCTTTGTTTCGGTCTCCTCTGGCGCTGGGGTGTCTGCCTTAGTATCAGTTACTCAAATATTACTCTTTTGTTCCCGGAGATGGGCCATTAATATGCTATGGGCCTAGAGTTTTGGTCTTGTCTGGGAGCTGCTGCTCCAATATACAGACAAGTTCTGAACCTGTTTGTTTTCTCAGCCTTGTCCATTTTCCCTGCAATCTTTGCAAAGTGCCCATTTTGTAATCGGGAAGTGGCCATCCCAGGTGGCTACAGTCATCTATGCTAAACTCGGTTAAAACTTCTGCCAACACATTCACCATCCTCAAGAATTGCTGGAGGTCTGGGATTGAGCCTGTGGTTGGGAACTCACTGAAGCCTTGATTTCTTGTGGATCTATCGAGATGCATTTGTTGCTGACAATGTGGCCCAGGAATTGAATTGTCGTTTTGGAAAACTCACATTTGTCATTCAACGTCAGCCCCGCTTCCTGTAGGGGCGCTCAGATTGCTGTGGGCCTCTGGTAATATTCATCAACTTTTACACCATGAGCCCAAAAATCATCCATGTGGCAAATGACCCCCTGAAGGCCCTGCAGAAAGGTCAACACCTTACGTTGGAAAATGTCTGGTGTTGATGTGGTTCAAAATGGCAGGTGGCTAAAGCAGAACCTGCTGAAGGGGAGTGATGAATGTTGCTATCAGCCTGGACTCTTCACCAAGAGGGAGTTGCCAAAAGCGGCAGTTTACACCCAGCTTTGAAGATACCACAGTCTTCAACAGTTTAATCAGGCTTTGGCAATAATGTCATCCAGAATCAGGCCTGTGGAATAAGGCAGTGTGTTAACTGCTCTGCTTCCGTATTGACCTGAAGTGATACAGCTTCTTTGGAAACCTTTCCTCCATTGTCTCCAATTATCTGAGTGACCAGGGCTTGGATTAGTCTGAATTGATTTAGAAGTGTACAATTCGTTTTATTTTAATATTTTTATTCAAATGTTAACATTTTAACAGTCAGCCAGTACATCATTTACGACTGAAATAACCCTGAAGCAACCCCACAAACCCGCCCCACCCCATGCCCATTAGCAACAACTGGCTCTCCAGAATGTAATGTAAACAGACCCCATATCTTGTCAAACGCCTTACTCATCCCCCTCAAGGCGAATTTCACCTTTTCTGATCACAGGAACTCCGTTAAATTCCCGAGCCACGCCGAGGCAGAGGGCGGAGAAACTGACATCCATCCCAATATGATCCACCTGCGAGCGATAAGCAAGGCGAAGGCTAACACATCTGCCCCCCGCACCTGTTTTCGGCCAGTCCAACACCCTGAATATGGACCCCAGGAGATTGGGCTACAAGTCCATGTGTAAGACCACCAACATGGTGCTAAAGAACTTCCCCCAAAACCTCTCCAACTTCGGGCAGGACCAGAACATGTGGAAATGTAGAATTCTGATTCATGGTTAAATTTTTACAACATGTAGGTTCTGCCTCAAGAGCTTTCTGAAATTTAAGATAACATCGCCTTTCACTTGGAGGCAACTGAATTTCCTGCGCTTGATGGATTTGGCGGGTTCCGCGACAATGGCAATCGCGCTCAGCCTGAGAAAAACAATTCAACAATGGCAGCTTGGATCGGCTGCCTCTTACTCAACCTTTGGCCTTAAAATTGCTAATTCATCCAATCCTTGCCTTTGTTTCTCTGAGCTGAGTTTAGAAGTCGCAAATCTCCTGGGTTATTAAATTAATTACTTTTTTCCATTTCGGAGTGTGACCCTGGGATTGGGTTTGAGTGATAGGATTCTTTTCAAACTGCACATCTGACTCTGAATTGTTTGATGATTTCCTAGGACTTGCTGCAGCCTGGGAGTTTAAAAGATTTAGCTCATCCTTGCATGGACAGCTGATTCTACACTCCGGGATCTGGAGTTGGGCTTCCAAAGGATATTGAGTCTCCTGCTGAAGTAAGGAATTTTAAATTTCTGCCCTCAACTTCCAAACCTTTCTTTGGAGTTCTTTCTGGGTGAGCTTTCCTCTGTGCATCTGCTTCTGGAGTTTATTTTTCAGGCCAGGCTGCTTTGTTGAATTTTTTCTCAGCCTTCCAGCATTTTACTTTTTCTTAGCAAGGTCTTTGGTGTTTCCACATGCTGCCACCATGTTGTAGGGTGTTGGTTGCAGTTTGGTGGGTCTGAAGACGTTTTTGTAGTCATTTCAGGACATAAGAACTAGGAGCAGGAGTAGGCCATCTGGCCCTTCGAGCCTGCTCCACCATTCAATGAGATCATGGCAGATCTTTTTTGGACTCAGCTCCACTTTCCGGCCCGAACACCATAACCCTTAATCCCTTTATTCTTCAAAAAACTATCTATCTTTATCTTGAAACATTTAATCAATGAGCCTTATCTGCTTCACTGGGCAGGGAATTCCATAGATTCACAGCCCTTTGGGTGAAGAAGTTCCTCCTAAGATCAGTCTTAAATCTACTTCCCCTTATTTTGAGGCTATACCCCCTAGTTCTGCTTTCACCCACCAGTGGAAACAACCTCCCCGCATCTATCCTATCTATTCCATTCATAATTTTATATGTTTGTATAAGAATCCCCCCGTATCCTTCTAAATTCCAATGAGTACAGTCCCAGTCTACTCAACCTCTCCTCGTAATCCAACCCCCTCAACGCTGGAGGAAGCTGAATATCAACTATGAATGTAGACAAAAACGGCACCAAGGCCTGAGAAACCTGGTTATCAAAGAGAGGCTGATGAGGCTCTTCAATGAAAAACTGTTCAAGTTAAAAAGTAAGATTGAGAGTGACCTCTCCGGTCTCTTCAACGAGGGTAACATTCCACAACCTGTGACTGCTGAAGCCAATCTGGCACGACTGTTTGAAAACCAGCTGTCCCTACCAGCAAAATTGCTCTGCACACCTTCCAGTGCCAGTATGTCCTTTCTCAGGTAAGGAGACCAAAACTGATCACAATACTCCAGGTGTGGCCTCATTAACACCTTATATGTAGGTTAACGGTAAGTATTTATTGACTACAAAAAGGACCGAGAATTCTTGAAATAGGTGAAAGGTTCAGAACCACTAAGGGAGTGTTCTGGTAAAGAATGAAACATGGGGGGGCGGGAGTGCCAGAATAAGAGCTCAATGTCTCCAGTTGTATGAATTAATGAGGTGAAGTGATAAGATCGGGTCCTCGGTGAGCACAGGCTATTCTGTGTCGGAAAAGAGAAAATTGGAGACAACTGCATTCGATAGATGCTGGTGTCTGGACAGGACTGGGGTTAGAATAAAATAGAGGAGAAGAGAAAACAGGAGATCACTGATCATCATAAAACTGAAAAGCAGGGCAGCTGGAATGTAAATTGAACTGACGCCACTGCTGAGAGATAGTGGCACTACATACATCGGTGACAGTCTGTGGAATATGTTCTCCCGTGTCTGCATAGGTTTGCTCCGGGTGCTCCGGTTTCCTCCCACGGTCCAAAGATGTGCAGGTTATGTGGATTAGCCATGATCAATGCGTGGGGTCACGGGGATAGAGTAGGGTGTAGACAAAGGTTGAGTGTTCTTTCAGAGGCACAGACTCGATGGGCCGAATGGCCTCCTTCAGCACTGTAGGTTTTCTATGGTTCTATGGTACATACAATGAGTCATGATAATAAGTGTCAATTGTACTAAACACTGATAGCAGTGGTTGAATGCATATTGACTATCATGGGAAGGCTGTTGAGATGTAGGGTGCCCAGGTCACAAATCGGCCATGGCAGTACTGGTTCGAGGAACTAAATGGCCTCCTCCTCTTCCGATGTTCTTCACCTTCATCAATGAACTGGTGCACATCGTTAAAAATCGTATTGTTTTATTTGTTGGTGACACCACTCTAAAAGATTGTTAAATGCCCTTTAAAGCATTCCAGACAGTTGTGGATGAAATGAGAGATGTGCTCATATATGGTGTTGTCCTAAGTAGTGAGAGGCCAATAACTGTTAGGAAGATTAACCGTGAGGCTGCCCGTCCACCTCACCCTGTTGTGAACTCCGCCAACACTTATCAGCAACAAAAATCCAGCTTGACAACCATATCTTAACAACATCATGGGAACGATGTGTTAAAATTGGCTGACAATTTTCAAGGAACCATAACTTGGCTTGTCTGGTCAGCAGCCAGTGCTTTGAAAAGCTTAGCGAACCTCTGAACAGAGTGTTGTGTCCAAAGCTGTGCCGTGCAGCAATCAATGTTTGGCTGATTGGTTGGTATTCCTGAACAAAGGCAGAGCTCTCTCCAAATCCACTTTCCTAAGACATTCCCATTTTAAACCTTGAGTGTGTAGAATGTCTGAGCTGGCAAATCCTCTGAGGACGTGCTATCGAATAGCAATAGCAGAAACAGGGAGAATATAAGGAAGGCAGAAGGCATTAAAACCCACTTACCAAAACTTTTTTTTTGCACCCACTGTAATGGGACAGTGGATTTGGCTCTTCTCTTGATGTGTAATAATGCTAGATTTAGCTCATTGCAAATATTTGTACAAGTCATGGGATAGGTTTCCCAGTTCCGTGTTAATTTCAGAGTCATGTCGAGTCACAGCACATATGAGAAACGGTACACCCCGAGCCAGTCATTTTCTATTCATTTTTTAAAAAAAATTTATTCTCCTCCTTTTTCACGTTTTCTCCCACATTTACAGCCATCAACAATAAACAATAATCAGCAAGCTATGTCCGTCCCCATAATAACAACGATCCCATCTACCCACCAACCCCCAAACCTCAACCCGCATGTTTACATAAACAAATGACAAAAAGGAATCAGTGATTACCCGTAGTCACCCTTAATCTTACACAGCTCCCCCCCCCCCGCCCACCACCACCCCCATCCCAGGTCTCCGGCTCCTCCCGTCCACTGCCTCTTATAAAACTCCTCCTCCCAACCTCGGTTCCCTCCCCCCAACTTTCCACCTCGGCTAGACCACTCGGACCCTGTTCTGCCAGGCTCCGATGGCCGCAGCCCCTCCCCCCACCTCACTCCCGTTCACTGGCCAGCTTAATCCGGCCAGCGTGGAGGCCCCCGCCCGGGTCCCTTTCCCACTTGCCCGGCCCCAGGAAAGCCCAAAGATCCCCTTTTAGCACACAAACCCTGCATATCCACCTACACCCCAAAGAACCCTCATTTCGAGTGAAAGTCCCGTCCCTTCCCTTGTCCAAATATATACCACATTGGCTCCTTTAGTCTCTCCACCCGCGCGCAGTGATACAAAAAAGAAGAAAATACAGTCATGAGGTTACATCGGCACATGGCCATTCCTCAATTTGTCAGTTCTGCCACAGTCCTTCTGCTTTCGCAAACTCCTCCGCTGCTTCCGCTGTTCCAAAATAAAAGTCCCTGAGCTTGTAAGTCACCCTCAGCTTCGCTGGATATACAATGCCGCACCGCACCTTGCTAATGTACAGTGCCCTCTTCACCCGGCTGAAGGCAGCCCGCCTCCTTGCCAGCTCCACCGTAAAGTCCTGGTATACACGTATACCAGCTCCAGCCCACTGCACCACCCGCTTCTGCTTGGCCCAGCTCAGGACCTTCTCCTTCACACTGTACCTACGGAAGAACAGAGTCACTGCCTTGGCGGCTCACTCGCCTTTGGTACAGGCCTCCACGACCGATGAGCCCGATCCAGTTCATATCGGGAGGGATCCTCCCCCTCCCCCAATAGTTTTGCCAACATCGCGGCAAAATACTCAGTCGGCTTCGGTCCTTCAACTCCTTCGGGCAGCCCCACAATCCTCAAATTCTGTCGCCTGGATCTGTTTTCCAGGTCTTCCATTTTTCCTCGCAGATCCTTGTTAGTATCCATCACCTTCCGCATCTCTTTCCCCATTGAGGCAAGTTGATCACCGTGCTGCAATAACATCTCCTCCACTTCCTTCAGCGCCTCCCCTTGCTCTCGCACCTCCGCCACTGCGCTCGCCACCTCCGTCCTCACCGGGGAAACCGCCTCCTCCACCAGCACACTCAAAATCTCCCTCATCTCCTTCCTCACCGTCTCCATGCATTTCGCAATCTGCGCCAACTGCTTTTCAAATTCCGCAGCCATCACCTTAGTTATTTCTTCAGCCGTAAGCAGTGCGGCCTTCCCTGGTGCTCCAGCCTCCATTTTCCTTGGTGACCCCGTGGTGACCTTTCCACTCCCCGACGGACCTTCAGCTGGTTTTTTTTCGGCCGTTTTCTTGCTCACCCTCGACATTTTTCTTTGTTCTTTTTTTCCTCCTGTGTCTTCACTGTGCCTCCTCCGTGCCTTCTCCCTGCTACTGCCGCCTCCGTGGACCCTGGGACCGGGCTTAAAGCCCCGAAAATGCCGGTGTCGAACGGGAGCCCTCCATTGTGCGGCCGCCTCCCGCCCGCCGTCACCGGAAGCCCCGTCATTTTCTATTCATGAAACACAGTGGGGCTCTGCACTGTCCTGATATCAGCGCCCTGCAGGTGCAGTCCTTCACCAAGTGTACCAATTTGGAAAATCCACCTCGATATGCCTGGCATTACACATTTTTCAACTTAGTTGTTCTCATTCAGTTCCCGTGTGATGCTCACCTGAACACAAAATGATACAGTATGGGGGTGTCAATGCGCACACAGATCAAGACTTCGGCTGGAGATGCATGAGTTAACCTGACATTTCACTGGAGGGGAGCAATGAAAGCAAACTGCATGTGAGTTGGTGAAGTGATGCTTCCACTTCACTGCATTGCTGAGGTGAAGTGTCGCTGCCACTTTTCATGTATGTAGTCGCTGTAAGGTTAACTCAACTTGAACAACCTCAAATCAATAGACACGTGATTGTTCCTGACACACTTGCAGCCTCAGCCAACCACATTCTCCGAAAAACATGCTGTTACCTAGCAGTCCGACTTCAGAGACGCCTGACACAGGCAGCCTACCATCATTGCTGCAAATCACGAGCTAACAACAACTAGGACAGACCGATGTGCTCAGAAAAGAAACATCGGCCACCAGATCAAGTCGGATCAGTGGATAATTCAGCGAATAGTTTGTTCAGCTCCAGCATCACTGAAATCACTTGTCAATCGGGAAGACTTATGCATTTCACGTAACTTATAGTTTGAGTCAAAGGGATCTTAAAAGTATCCAGTTCATTCAGCATAAATAACACAAAGATAAAAACAAGTTACTGCAGATACTGGAATCTGAAACAAAAACAAAAAATATTGGGCAATCTCAGCAAGTCTGACAGCATCAGTGGAGAGAAAAGGAAGTTAACATTTCAAATCTGGATGACTCTTTGTCCGAACTAGAGAGAACTGGAAATAGGGTCAGATTTATACTGTAGTGGGGGTGGGGGGGGGGGACGGGGGACGTGGAGCGATGGGGCTGGCTGGAGGGCCAGGGATAGGTGGAGATTGACAAAGATATCGAGAACAGACGACAAAAGGAATGTAAATAGGGGTAATTAAAGCTAAGAAGGATGCTGATAGTGGCACATAAAGAGATTAGATTAGAGATTAGATTCACACAGTCACACATCCTAATCTCTTTATGTGCCACTATCAGCATCCCTCTTAGCCTTCATCACCACCATTTACATTCCTTTTGTCTGCTGTCCTCGACATCTTTGTTCATCTCCACCTATTTCTGGCCCTCTACCCAGCCCCACTACCCTCCCCCTCCACACACAACAACAGTATAAATCTGACCTTATTTCCAGTTCTCTCCAGCCTTGACAAAGAGTCACCCAGACTCAAAACGTTAGCTCCCTTTTCTCTCCACAGATGCTGTCAGACCTGCTGAAATTGTCCAGTATTTATGTTTTTGTTTTTGTTAAATAACAAAAAGAATTATTTTCATAGGTTGAGAGAATTTTGAACTCCACACCCCTCCCCCGCCCCCCTCAAAATTCCCCGGCTGCCAGGGAAGCCCCAAAACTGAGATTTATAGATTTTTCTTCAATAAGATATTTAGGGATATGAGGCAAAGGTGGGAAACTGAGTTAAGGTGCAAAACAGTCATTTTCTAACTGAATGTCCAGGCAGGGTGAAAGGGCTTGTTATATTACTTTACGTACTATATATTACTCTTTGAACCAGCCGAGTTGGTGAAATAAACAATAATCTTCTTTTAAAGATGAACTAATTTAATGAGTAATATAAATAATATTCTGTGAGTCCTTTGTACTTAATACTCAACGAGTAAATAAATAAAATACAGTAAAGATAACTAACTAACTATACAATGTAATAATGAAATAACTTATAACTTCGCTCACTCTAGCTAATATAGGTCTTGTCTGTTCACTCTCCTGAAGCACACTCTCTCAGAAAGAGCGGGAAAGTCTTTCTTAAACCATCTGATAGTGAGGCATCTAGTGTTGAAATGACTGTACTACATTTAGATACATTGATCATGTATATTAATATACAGAGATCACTACAGGGCTGAATTGCTTATTCCTGTTTCTAACCTTCTAACTGTGTGGAACATTACTTTTTGGTGTAAAGATTGTGTTATGGCCAGGCCAGGTGCATGCTGGAGCATAGCTTGGGAGAACGATAGCCGGAATCTTGCGCTCTCTCTGCTGGTGAGCTTGGAACTGGGAGGGGAATTTAATTAGGTTTAGATGATCGTGTACTTTCACCCCACCACCTGCCCACCTCCCCCAGAATTAAATTCTGGGTGAGAAGGCCCAAGGTCGACTTTCCCATCCCACCGCCAATTGAAATCCTTCAGCAATCAATTAATGGTCCCTTCTTTGATTGGAGTCATCAGCTTGCATTTCCCATTCCTTCTATTTGATTTGAGTCCCTTGCCAATAGTAATTAGAGCAGATTTTGTGCAAGTGGCTTTACTTCACTTACAGAAGTGGGAAAGGAGTGACTTGTCTCTCCTGGAAATTATGGTCCAGGAATAACCTTAACCTAACTTGCCAAGTTAGAAACTGCCAGAATCTGATCCGACTCCTCATAGAAACTCATAGAATTCCTACAGTCCAGAAGGAGACCATTCAGCCCATCAAGTCTGCACCAACATTCCAATAGAGTACTCTACCCAGGTCTACTCACCTGTCCACCCTGTCCTATCCCCGTAACCTAACCTGCACACCCCTGGACACTGAGGGCCAATTTAATATGGCCAATTTACCTAACCTGCCCGTCTTTGGACTGTGGGAGGAAACAGAAGCACCCGGAACCCATGCAGACAAGTGGAGAATGTGCAAACTTTACACAGTCACCCAAGGCGTTAATTGAACCTGAGTCCCTGGTGCTGTGAGGCAGAGTGCTAACCACTGTGCCACTGTGCCACACTCCTGACATACACCCACCTGATTCCATTGAAACCAATGGGTGAACGATTAAATCACGCTGGTTTCCCATGAGATTTATCTGTGGAATGCAGTCCAGAATTTGCAATAGCCTGAACGTTATGTAGCTTTATCTAGAGAGGAGATTTGTAATTGTTGAGTATTTTCTCTTGAGGATACAAATCATAACAAAAGGCTGCTGTATACTTAATTGTAGCTTAGTCTCTTCTCACAGTCATTAAATAAACCACAGCCTTTCTCAGGAGAATGAAGCAGAGTGGCCATTTCTTACAGTTTTGAATCATCCTGAAAACTCTGATTCTATTACGCTTACAGTGTTCTGAGGATTAAACATTCATCACTGGTTTGATATTACAATCTCAGACCAAATCCCTGCAGCGGCTAGAATACTAGACCAAAACCCCAATATTTTGTTTTATTTTGTAAGGCAGTGCGGAAAGGATACTTTGCTCCAGGAGTGATTGCACGAAAAAATAGGGACTTGGTATTTTAAACCAAAACTTTATTCTCAACACAACATTAAACTCTTCAACTTCACACCCGAAAATAACTTACAATTACCCCCTAAGCAATACCACTAAATACAGTAAATACAATATCTTTAATTACCATCTCTATTCACAACCAACCAACAAGAAAGAAAAAACATCCATCCCTCAACCCATCCTACATCCCAATGGCACAGAGTAATAGTTGCATTCCAGAAGAGAGTTGGCTCCTGTTAGAACCCCTGCAGACTCTGGCTGGATGTCTTCAAAAAGCTGTTTCAACTGGTTTGTTTCAGCTTCCCCCTTGTCCTCAGACAAGTCTGCAATGCTTTAAATACTATTGAGCTTTTTTTTAACCATCCTACTTTGAGACCAAAAGACCTTCCTTGTGATCTAAAGGGTTAGCCAGATCAGAACTCAACTTGAAAGATTTCTCACAATGTCTGAATGCCTTAGCTCCACCCAGCAATAACATCATCTCCCCAAGCAAAAACAAAGTAACTCTCCAGGCTAAAAACACATTAACTCTCCAGGAACTCCCCTTAGTCAAACAACAGTGAATTAGCCCAGGCTTTTATGAAGGTCAATTTCACCTCTGGCTCCTAAAAGCTTTCTGGTTTTGCAAAACAATATTATTTTTAAAAACATGACGACTGCAGTCAAACACACTCTAACCCAGGCTTTTAATCTGAGTTAAATTGCCAAATGTGTATAATCAAATATATTTTAAATCCTGCATTCGTACCAAGAGCACCCTACCTAGGTCTACTCCCCCACCCAATTCCCGTAACCCATGCACTAACCATAACCCCACCTAACCTGCACAGCTTTGGATACAAAGGGGCAAATTAACATGGCAGATCTATCTAATCTGCACATCTTTGGGCTATGGGAGGAAACCAGAGCACCCGGAGGAAACCCATGCAGACATGGGAAGAACGTGCAAACTCCACACAGATAGTCACCCAAGGCCAGAATTGAATCCGGGTCCCTGGCGCTGTGAAACAGCAGTGCTAGCCACTGAGCCACCATTTTGCTCTATGTGAAAAGCGAGAAGTACACTCTGAAAACCCCTGACCAGCTTTAACAGTTACATCGGACAACAGGAGTAAATCCACAAATCTCTTCTGCCAGTGCTGAGATTGATAGACATGAGTGCAGGTGAGTAATGAGGCATTGGGAAATTGCTGCTAGTTTGTCAAACAGTCAAGACTGAAAGTTAACTACAAATTTAAAAGAGACCCTATTCTCCAGAGGGTACAGGTGTCTCAGCCATCCAGACCCAGACAATGGGCGGGATTTCTCCCCCTCCATGACATGTTCTGCAGCCAGTTGTCTGTGGTGGGATCTTCCGCTTTCCGTCATTGATTTAAAAAAAATAATACTTGATTGAGGGTTTCATATTTAACAAACACCATCTAACCTATAACACAACAGGGGCTGTTTAGCACAGGGCTAAATCGCTGTCTTTGAAAGCAGACCAAGGCAGGCCAGCAGCACGGTTCGATTCCCGTACCAGTCTCCCCGAACAGGCGCCGGAATGTGGCGACTAGGGGCTTTTCACAGTAACTTCATTTGAAGCCTACTTGTGACAATAAGCAATATTCATTTCATTTATCACAGCTGCGAAAACTGTTCAAACATGGTACAATTGTCGTGTTAACAACACAAGAAACCAGAGATATAGAAAAGTACACAACAAAAGCTACATCTACATCCCCCCTGTATGCCCCCACCCCACCCATAAACCCAGCCTCCCCCTCCCTGATGGTAATTAACTGCCACCCCAGATAGAATCCCTCTACCGATGCCCTGATGGTGTACTTGACCTTTTCCCGATATACAAATTCCATAAGGTCACCCATTCAGGCCAAGGCACAAGGCAGAGTGGACACTCTTCGTTCCAGCAGAACTCTCCTTTGGGCTACCAGTGAGGCAAAGGCAAGTGCATCTGCCCTCACCCCGGTGCCCAGCCCCAGCGAGTCTGACACCCCGAGAATGACCACCAACGGACAAGGCTCCAGATCAATGTTAAGAGCCGTTGACATGGTGTTAAAGAAGGAGACCCAAAAGCTCACCATTTTGGACAAGACCAGAACATGTGGGTTTGTTTGGCAAGCCCACAAGAACACTGCTCACATCTGTCCTCCACTCCATCAAAGAACCCGCTCATCCTACTTTTGGTTAGATGAACCCGATGAACCACCTTGAGTTGGATGAGGCTGAATAACGCACAGGATGAGGTGGAATTTGCCCTGCAGAGGCCCTCATTCTACACACCCTCATCTTAGATGGGTCCCAACACCTGCTCCCATTTTGCCTTCACCCGATCAGGAGACGGCTATTCCAGTGAGATGGTCCACTCATAGATATTCGAGATCCTCCCCCCTCCAGTGCTTGCCAACCATAAGATTTCCTCCGGTGGCGCTAAGAAAATGCAGGGAAAACCCCACGGACTAAGTCGCTCAATTGAAAATATCGAAATAGGTGTGACACTGAAATTTCGCTGAGAACTCCTCCCAACTGGTGAATCATCCACCAACAAACAGGTCTCTAAAGCACTCCAGCTCCTTCCTATGCCTTAAAAGTCGAATCTAAACCCGATGGCAGAAACAAATGGTTGCCATTTATAGGAGCGAGTAATGACATGGCACTCAGCTTGTAGTGTTGTCTGAGCTGCCCCCATTTCTTCAAGGTGGACAACTGGGTTTGAGGTATGTCTCGTTGGAGAAAGTGGGACCGGTGGCCCTCTACACAAACCTTCTTCCATCCTCCCCCACATGGTTTCCGATTCTCTGTACCACCCCAACACCTCGTCTCCACGTTGACCGCCTAGTAATACTTGAGGAAATTGGGTAGTGCTAGACCCCTCCAAGTGTTGGCCCCTCTGAATCGAATTCTTGATTACCAAGGGGATATGGGGTTATGGGAGGAGGGCAGGAGAATGGGAATGAGAAACATATCAGCCATGATTGAATGGCAGAGCAGACTCGATGGGCCGAATGGCCCAATTCTGCTCCAATGTCTTATGGTTTTATGGTCTCTGGAGGTACATCCTGTAATTTCTTGGTGCCCTACATGCCCATATAAAGGAATTCACTAACTTGTTCACTCTAGCAAAGAACAATTTCGCGATAAAAATAAGAATACATTGGAACAAAAATAGAAATTTTGATGATTTAAACTCTGCCTGCCAGGGATAACGGAAGGCTACTCCATTTCTGAAAAGTCTCACCTTATCTAACAAATTTATGAAGTTTAACTTACGAAGCCTATGCCAATCTCTTGAATGCCCAGATACTAGAAGCTACCCATGGCCCTGTGGAAGGGTAATCCCCCCAGATTGGCTCCCCTCTCTGGGGGATTAACCAAAACGTACTCACTTTTCCGCAGATTTAACTTATAGCCCGAGAAGGAGCCAAAGTCCCTCAGCAGACTCATACCCTTGTTTATAGAGGAGACCTAATCTGTGACATACAGGAGCAGGTCATCAGCATATAGCAACACTCTAATCAATCCCCCTGATCAATCCCCCTCCATCCCCAGAAACCCTCAATGCAATTGGCAACGGTTCTATTGCCAGAATGATAAGGAGCGGCGATAATGGGCAGCCCTGTCTTGTACCGCTGCTCAGAGGAAAGTACCGATTTTGTTGCATTGGTACGAACGCTAACTATAGGGTTTGTGTACAGCTGCCGCATCCATGAAATAGATTTCTGCCCGAATCCAAACCTCCAAGTACCTCAATGAGGTACTTCTACTCCACTCTATTGAATGCTTTCTCTCTATCCATAGCTATAAATCGCTTCTGGTTCGGGGAAGGTGGGGGGGGGGGTGCAAAGAAGGCGAGAGAACAACATTCAGAACCCGCCGTATATTAGTGGACAGCTGCCTACCCTTCAAAAATCCCATCTGGTCTTAGAGTCATAGATGTTTGTTTGCAGCATGGAAACAGGTCCTTCGGTCGAGTTTGTCCATGCCGCCCAGTTTCTATCACTATGCTAGTCCCACTTGCCCGCATTTGGCCCTTATCCCTCTATACGCACCCTGCCCATGTAACTGTCCGACTGTTTTTTAAAGGAAAAAATTGTACCTGCCTCTACCACTGCCTCCGGCAGCTCGCTCCAGATGCTCACCACCCTCTGTGCGAAAACATTTCCCCTCTGGTCTCTTTTGTATCTCTCCCCTCTCATCTTAAACCTATGCCCTCTATCATAGATTTTACAGTGCAGAAGGAGGCCATTCGGCCCATCGAGTCTGCACCGGCTCTTGGAAAGAGCACCCTACTCAAGGTCAACACCTCCACCCTATCCCCATAACCCAGTAACCCCGCCCAACACTAAGGGCAATTTTGGACACTAAGGGCAATTTATCACGGCCAATCCACCTAACCTGCATATCTTTGGACTGCGGGAGGAAACCGAAGCACCCGGAGGAAACCCACGCAGACACGGGGAGGATGTGCAGACTACACACAGACAGTGACCCAAGCCGGAATCGAACCTGGGACCCTGGAGCTGTGAAGCAATTGTGCTATCCACAATGCTACCGTGCTGCCCGTGTCTAGTTCTAGACTGCTCTGCCCTTGGGAAAAGATGTTGACTATCTACCTTATCTATGCTCTTCGTTATTTTATAGACCTCTCTAAGCTCACCCCTAAGTCTTCTACGCTCCAGGGAACAAAGTCCCAGCATATCCACCTCTCCTTATAACTCAGACCATCAAGTCCTGGTAGCATCCTCGTACATCTCTTCTGCACTCTTCCTAGTTTAACAATATCCTTCCTCTAATAGGGTGACCGGAACTGAACACAGTATTCCATGTGTGGTCTTACCAATGTCTTGCACAACTTCAACAAGACCCAGCTCCTGTGTTCAATATTCTGATCAATAAAACCTAGCATGCTGAATGCCTTCTTCACCACCCTGTCCACCTGCGACTCCACCTTCAAGGAGCTATGAACCTGTACCCCTAGATCTCTTTGTTTTGTAAAACTCCCCAACTCCCTACCATTAACTGAGTAGGTCCTGTCCTGATTTGATCTACCAAAATGCATCACCTCACATTTATCCAAATTAAACTCCATCTGCCATTCATCGACCCACTGGCCCAATTGGTCAAGATCATGTTGCAATCTTATATAACCTTCTTCATAGCACGGGTGGGTGCGAGGCAATGGATTTCGGGGCTGCCGATATTCTCCCGTCCGGATGGGCCGAAGTCCCGCCGATGTGACCATGGGTCACGTCGGCGTAAATCAAACCAGCTTTCAATCGGCGTCAACCAGTGCTCAAGGTTTACGCCGACCAGCGTGGAGGTGGGTGACGGCCTGGGGGGTTGGCCGCTGGAGAGGCGATGGCGTGGCCGCAGTCTGTATGTGTGGGGGGGAGGTGTATGTAGGGTTGTGTGTGTGTGTCTGCGGCGAGGGGGGGTGGTTAGAGTGGGTTGGGCTCCGGGGAAGTGCCGGGGAGGGGGTGAGTGCCGGGGAGGGGGACGGGGGGTCCGTGCCGGGGAGGGGGACGGGGGGGGGGGTCCGTGCCAGGGACGGGGTCCGTGCCGGGGGGGTCCGTGCCAGGGAGGGGGATGGGGTCCGTGCCGGGGAGGGGGACGGGGGGGGGGTCCGTGCCGGGGAGGGGGACGGGGGACGGGGGTCCGTGCCAGTGAGAGGGACGGGGGGGACGGGGTCCGTGCCGGGGAGGGGGACGGGGGATGGGTCCGTGCCGGGGAGGGGGACGGGGGGGGGTCCGTGCCAGGGAGGGGGACGGGGGACGGGGGTCCGTGCCAGTGAGAGGGACGGGGGGGGGCGGGGTCCGTGCCGGGGAGGGGGACGGGGGATGGGTCCGTGCCGGGGAGGGGGACGGGGACGGGGTCCGTGCCGGGGAGGGGGACGGGGGGGGGGTCCGTGCCGGGGAGGGGGACGGGGGACGGGGGTCCGTGCCAGGGAGAGGGACGGGGGGGACGGGGTCCGTGCCGGGGAGGGGGACGGGGGGACTGGGGGTCCGTGCCGGGGAGGGGGATGGGGGACGGGGTCCGTGCCGGGGAGGGGGACGGGGGTGGGGGGGTTCCGTGCTGGGGAGGGGGACGGGGGGGTGGTCCGTGCCGGGGAGAGGGATGGGGGGACAGGGTCCGTGCCGGAGAGGGGGACGGGGGGAGGGGTCCGTGCCGGGAAGGGGGACGGGGCCCATGCCGGGGAGGGGGATGGGGGGACGGGGTCCGTGCCGGGGAGGGGGACGGGGGGACGGGATCCGTGCCGGGGAGGGGGACGGGGGGACGGGGGGTCCATGCCAGGGAGGGGGACGGGGGGGACGGGGTCCGTGCCGGGGACGGGGGGTGTGAGGGCAAGTGAGTTGGTCCACCTGGCCAGGTGCCAGCCTCCAACAGACGGACCCATGCAGTCCATGCCACCTGGCTGGGGGAAGGAGGGGGTATGGGCAATGATGACATGTCGTCGTTTCCCCCCCCCTTCCAGGCCGTCATGTTTTCCGGTCAGCCAGCGACGTTGGCCAGCGTGGCGGCAGCCGCTAATGTCTATGTTGCCCTGGATGAGGAGGAGGAGCGTGCCAGAGAGGTGGCGCAGGCTGCCGCAGAGGGGCAGGCGGCAGCCGACCAGGCTGGAGGGACACCTGACCGACAGGACGAGGAGGAGGAGGAGGACGTCGCGGCCCCACGGCAACGGAGGCACCCGAGGACGCCCCGTGTGTACCGGCCCTGGCTGTAATACCAGGACCTCACGGACCGGGAATGCAGGCGGAGACTCCGGATGAGCCGGGAAACTGTGACACACATCTGCCACCTGCTGGCGCACCTGTCACCGCGTGACACTGGCGGCGGACACCCTCTCCCCGTGTCTGTCAAGGTTACGGTGGCCCTGAACATTTATGAAACGGGGTCATTCCAGGCACCGAGTGGGGACCTGTCCGGCATATCGCAGACATCGGTGCACCGGTGCATCCGGGCAGTGACAGACGCCCTATATGCCATTACGCACCGCTACATCCGCTTCCCTGTGGACCGGGCCAGCCAAGATGCCCGGGCCGTGGGCTTCTCTGCCGTGGCCGGGTTCCCCATGGTCCAGGGCGCGATTGATGGGATGCACGTCGCCGTGCGGCCACCTGCAGATAACAGGGCCGTGTTCACCAATAGGAAGGGGACCTATTCGATGAACATACAGGTGGTCTGCGACCACCGCAGGATGATCCTGCACGTCTGCGCCCGGTACCCGGGCAGTGTACACGACTCATACATGTTGTCGCGGTCATACACCCCCGGCATGTACGAGGGACGCCATCCCCGGCTGAGGGGCTGGTTGCTGGGCGACAGGGGCTACCCATTGCGGTCGTGGCTGATGACGCCTATACGGGGGCCACGCAATGAGGCGGAGAACGGCTACAATGATGCCCATGTAGCGACAAGGGGAGTGATAGAGAGGTGCTTTGGCGTGCTGAAGATGCGTTTCAGGTGCCTGGACCTCTCTGGGGGTGCCCTCCAGTATCGGTCAGATAGGGTCGGCCGCATCATTGTGGTATGCTGCGTCCTGCACAACATAGCCCAACAGAGGGGCGATGTGCCGCAGGCAGAGGACGGCGGAGTGGAGGAGCAGCAGGAAGAGGCGCAGTCCTCCCCAGATGAGGGGGATGGGGGCACTGGTCAGGGCAGACGGGCTAGACATGGGCGGGTGGCTGTCCACCGTTACCGGCTGGGCCAGAAGGCACGGGACAGGCTGGTAGACGCCCGCTTCACTGACTAGATGGGCGTGGGAATCGGGTAGTATGGCACAGACCGCACACCATGGCAACAGCCGACCACCCACACCCCCCACCCATCCACCCACCCAGCACCCTCACCCCCCTCCCCAGCCCCACCCACCCCACCCGCATGCACACCACCCCCCCCATTGCCGATCCACCTGCGGCACAATGGCCGGGCTCACACAGTTGCGGGTGGACGCGTGTCTATTGCAGGCCATGGAGGATGATGACAACCCGCCCTGCGATGAGCTCCTGGTTCCACATCGTTGGACTATGTCTGACCCATGGCCACAGTACCACCATCCACCCGGACCATCCCTGCATGCGGCTGTGACACTGCAGCGCACGGTTCCGTCCTCTGCCCGGGGGATGTTGATGGCGGCCCAGGGGGAAAGGGGCAAACTCACCTGGGGCTGAGGTAAGACCACCCCTCACACACACACTTGCGCTCAACGTACATGACACCCCCGCACGCTTTGGACAGAGCACAAAGGCAGCTTCTGTAGGTGTAACATTGACTTTAATAACGAAAGGAGTTCATGCACGTGCCCTAGCCCCTAAAGCTCATCTGTGCCCTGCACCCGTGCCAACTTACTCAGTGTCTAATTGTTTGGCCTTACGGGCCCTTTGACTACGCCTCGGTGGTTCCCCAGACGGTACAGCAGAACTGGAGGTGGACTCCTGTGATTCCTGCCCTCTGACACGGGATCCCTTTGGCGGCCGTTTCCTGGGGCGTCCTGGCCTAGATGGGCCAGGGTGCGGCCCGGGCGACTGGGATGGCGAGCTGCCAGTCTGTCCTGCCCGTTGCCCACCCGATGCTCCTGGGACGGAAGGGGGGGAGCCCGAGGTGTTGAGGTCTGGGACCTCCCCTACAATGGGTCCCGGAACAGGCCCCAGCACCTCCTCCTCCCTCGGGGTGCCCGATGGGCCCCCAGGCCTCTACATGGGTGGGGGATGCGAACGGACTGGCCATCTGGCGCTGCCAATCCTGGAGGCCCGTGCTGGTATCGACAAGGATCTGCAGGTTTGCAGCCATGGAGCTCAGGGAGTTGGCAATCCCTGTCTGTGACTGTGCGACGCCGGCTAGCACATGGGCAATGGCCCCAATGCCCTCAGCGATGGCCTGCTGAGACTGGGCCATGGCCTGCTGAGACTGGGCCATGGCGTTGAGCGCCTCTGCCAACTGCCGCTGGCGCTGGCTCATGGCCTCCTGTGAGAGGGCAGCCATGTCCTGGGCCACGGACGCCGCCTGCACGGAAAGCCCCAGGCCTCGCAAACCGCTCTCCATGTCTGACACCGTCGCACCCATTGCCTCCACCGCGGACGCCACCCGTGCGGTGTCAGCCTGGGTGGCACGCATGACCAGCACCACTGCCAGCTCCTGGACGCGGGTGGACTCCTCCACCTGCGACTGCAGCCGCCGCAAGCTGGCCGTCACCCTCTTCGCTCATCTCAGGTTCGGTGGTTGCATCGGAGCTATGGGTGGGTGTGGTAACTCCAGGAACCCGGGATCCATCTGGGCGGCAGATGTTTGCTTGCGCCGGGATGCCCTCCGACCGCCCGGCTACGCGATGGGATCCGGAGGCCAGGATGATACTTTGATTGGTAGGGTGTACCTTAAGGGAGCAGCGCCTTACCGTATTCGGGTGTACAAAGCTCTCGTTGCTCCCGGAGTCCAGTAGGCAGGAGGTCACATGGCCGTTGACTTTCATGCTGGTGGATGCGTTGGTCAGCAGATGTGGTAGGGACTGGTCAATTGCCATGGATGTGAGCCATGTTTGATCGTCGGGTAGTGAGGCGGCCGTTGAGTTGGGGTCCTGAAACGCCGTTGGTATCCATGTGCTGCGGGGTGGACAAGATGGTGGCGCCTGGAGGTCCTGGGGATTACAAAATGGCGGCGCGCATGGAATGCACGTTGCGGGGGTGGAGCAAGATGGCATCGGCCATGAAATGCACGTGTTGTGCGGGGAGATGATGGCGACGCCCATTGCGACCATGGGCGCCCATTGTCCGTGACCGGTGGGGGTGGGGGGGCGACCGCGGCCGCAGAGTGGGCCTGGCACACCGCTGCGTAGTGGCCCTTCTTCCTGCAGGCCTTACAAAGGGCAGCGTGGGCCGGGCAGCGTTGGCGGCGGTGTCTTTGCTTGCCGCAAAAATGGCATTGGGGCCCCCTGGAGATCACTGGCTGGCGCACAGCACAGGCGTATTGGGTGGGTAGCACCCCCGCTGTGGCGGCTGCCTGTGGGGCCCATGAAGCATAGGAGGAGTGGGCCGCGCAGTTGGGGGCATAGGACTGGACATTGCGCAGGGCGACCGTCATGGAAAGCACTAGTGTTTTAGTCTCTGCGAGGTCGAGCTTCTAGGAGCCGCTGCCTGATAACATCAGACCCAATCCCAGTTACAAAAGCGTGCCGCATAAGGAGATCTGAGTGCTCCTTAGCTATAATGTCCTGGCAGTCACAGTCCCGCACTAGTGGGATCAGGGCCCTCCAGATGTCCTCGATTGACTCACCAGGTAGTTGAGTACAAGTTGCGAGTGCGTGTCTGGCGAAGAGCGTGTTCGTCTTCTGCTCATAATTTTCTTTGAGTCGAGTCATGGCATCAGCGTAATTGGTGCATCCTGGATCAGCGGGAAGACTTTGGAGCTGAGTCTGGAGTACAATATTTGAATCTTCTGAGCCTCTGGAACAGGGGTCGCGCCGCGTTGGTATACGCTTCAAAACAAGCTAGCCAGTGCTGGAAGTCCTTTCTGGCGTCGCTTGCATGTGGATCCAGCTGCAGGCGATCTGGTTTAATCCGGAGGTCCATCTTCTGAATCTGATACTAATAAATTGAGGCACGATCAATTTGACTGGAGACGAAGTTGAATTCAAACTGAGGCTTTATTAGTATCAGATGTGTGGCCTCCCACAGCAACTGACGAAATGGCTGCGAGCTGGAGGCAACGCATATTTATAACCCGGCTCCTGGGTGGAGTTAGCATGCAGGGGCCCAGGTGAACCTGTAGTGCAGGTTCTACCGTACAATCCCTAATATCAGAACACAGTGGTTTACCACATTTGGTGGGTTCGTTTTGGGTTCGAAAACACAGTTAAAGTCCCCCCCCCCCCACCCAAGATCAATCGATGTGTTTCTAAATCAGGGATGGAGGCTAGCAAACCTTTGGTAAATGCTACATTGTCCCAATTAGGGGCATATACATTCACCATAACTACCAGCTTACCTGCCAAGGACTCACTCACTATTACATACCTCCCATTAGGTCAGCCTGAATCCCGGTGGTTGAAAAAAGCACTCGCTTATTCGTCAAAATCGCTGTTCCTCAGGCTCTACCATTGAAGCCCAAGTGGAGCATTAGCCCTTCCCACCCCTTCCGGAGTCTGGTCTGGTCCCTCACCCGCAAATTTCCTGCAGAAACACCACATCAGCGTTAAAGTTCTTTAGATGGGAAACGACTCTTGATCTCTTCACTGGGCCACCCATTCCACTTACGTTCCAGGTGACCAGTCGAATTCAGGGTTTCCCACCCCTCCCTTCCGGAGACAGCCCTTTCCACCATCAGGGCTAAGCAATGAACCTTAAAGAGGTATTGATCAAAGGACCTCCCAAGATGACAGCCATTCCGCCTCCTCTCCCCCCAGAAAAACACAAAGAATAGTCTAGAACAACCATCAGCCAGCTAACGCCTCCCCTCATACACCTTGGGGGCGATTCTCCGCGGCACGGACCAAGTGCCCGCACCGTCGTGAACGCCGTTGCATTTGACGACGACGCGAACAGGGCTGGGCATGACGCGCGCCTGCCCCTCACCAACATGGCGCCGCTCACGGAAGGAGGTAGGCCCGGGGGGGAGAGGGGGGAGAGGCCGGCCCGCCGATCGTCGGGCCCCGATCGCGGGCCAGACCCCATCGGAGGCCCCCCCCCGGTGAAGGAGCCCCCCTCCCCCCCCACAGGCCGCCCCCCCCCCAGCATTCCCGCAGAGTTCCCGCCGGCAGCGACCAGGGGTGGACGGCGCCGGCGGGAACCTGTCATGTCAGAGCGGCCGCTCGGCCCATCCGGGCCGGAGAATCGCCGCTCGCCGTTTGCGGCGATTCTCCATGCGGCCCGACGCGAATCGCGCGGCGCTGGTTTCGGGGGGGTGGGTGGGAGAGTGAGGTGGGTGCGTGCGGGGGTCGGGGCAGCATGGCGCAATTCGCGCGGCACCCCGCGATACTCCCACCCAGCGTGGGGGGGTAGAATCCCGCCCTTAATTCCCCCCCAAAGCCCTGAACTGGAACGCTTCCTGCAGTTTCAGACCCCTCCCCAACCAAGACACGAGTAGGTGGTACTAGTTTTGTAATACAGTTCCTCCCCCCCCACCCCACCTCACTCTTGTTTGGCAGCATTATACCCTGCTAGCGTGGTAGCTCCCATCAGGCAATAAAAGGGACGAGATCATTCACCAACATGAGAATAGACTTTCTAGGAAGAGAAAAGATAAAGATCCATCCACCATGCAACATATAATTCCTCCATTATTCCTTCAACTGGAAAAAAAAACTTCAAAGGCCGATCGTCAAAAGCAATACATGGTAAAACTCACCTGCAACTTTTTTGAGAAACTGCAAATAAAAAGGTTCCAACATAACACCTCTCAGTTAATTGGCCCTCAGTCCATGTTTGTTGATAAAGTCCTCTACCTCTTCAGGTGTCTCATAAAAAAGCCCTTCGCTTCGTGCGTGACCCACAGCCATGCCGGGTAAGCCACTGCGAAATGAATGCCCTTCTTGTAGAGCATTGTCTTTACCTTGTTAAAGGCTGCCCACTTCCTCGCTTGTTCTGCACCAACATTTTGATACACTCGTATAGTGCTTCCTTCCCATTTCCCATTGCGGTGCTCCTTGGCCCATTGCAGGACCTTTACCTTGTTGTGTTATGACCATGGTAATGATGTACAGAGAACATCTCGTTCTTTAACTAGAAAGATGATTTATTAACAATCTCATGGAAAGATAACTAACAAACTATTATACAGACGATGGTTACTAAACGAATTCAGTGAATTCTCCTGGAACTATCACTAATCTTTTGTTCAACTTACTACCAACTGGCTGGTGTCTCGAGTCACATGATAGATCTCTATCGCCACCAGCTGGTTGTAGGTCACATCGCTAACTATATACAAAACTGTGCATAGGCATATCACCACATACCTTATATCGTAGGCTATGAAACCGAATAATCAATGTACAAGGTGGTTCATTTGGTCACGGCCTCTTCCTAAGTGTTCGAAGGGCCCTGTCGAGCACCAGGGGGATGAGAGACAACTAGCGCCCACTATCTTCCAGTTTATCCGTGATAAAGACTCGGTGGGGTCCGGGCCCTTCGTTGCCTTCGGCAATCCCACAACTTGGAGGTTCCGCCTCCATGACCGATTTTCCACGTCGTCAACCTTCGCTTTCAACATTTTATCTTCATCGGCCACCACTGCAATATTAACCTTGAGCGTGCAAGCTGGTCCTCGTGTCTTGTAAGTGAATCCTCGACACCTTTCAACATCTCGCCATGTTTTGTTACCATTCCAACGACTTTGCCGAGCTCCGCCTTTACCAGTCCCAACACCTCCTCTATATTTTATCTACGATCAGCTTCCACTGCTTCTCAAAGTGTAGGTTAAAATCTTTTCTGAATTAATTGGCCAATGCGTGGGAAAGCGTGTCTCGCGCTGACTGCTGCTCTGCAGTCGCCATCTTATGTGCTGAGGCATTCCACGAGGCCCCCCGAGTCTGTCAAGGTCAGGTCAGTTTCAGGCTTCCGGGGCTCACATCCTTTGCGTTTGGGCATGGGAATGGCACTGTGGGAGCCTAATCTGCCAGCCTCTGCAATTCCCTGATGAGCTAACTCCAGAAAAACAGGCAAAAATTCATTTACAAATCGGGTCCCGATCGGAGATCCCAAAAGCCACGACCTCCCGCCTACATGTTGCACCGGAAGTCCCTCCGCCGTTGTTAATGGGGTTGCCCGTTGAATGCACCCCTCGCTGCGCAGCGGTGCACCATCTGTGGGATCATATGATCCCACCACCATGAATGGCCAGGGAATCCAGCCCAATATCTCAAATTAGGAGCAGGTTTTGGCCACTCAGCCCCTCGAGCCTGCTCCTCCATTCAATAAGATCATGGCTGATCTGATTGTAATCTCAACCCCACATTCCTGCCGCCCCCCCCCAATAACCTTTCACCCCCTTGTTAATCAATAGTCTATCTAGCTCTCCCTTAAAAATGGTCAATGATTCTGCTTTCACTGACTTTTGGAGAAGTGAGTTCCAGAGACTCACGACCTTCTGAGAGAAAATATTTCTCCTCATCTCAGCCTTATTATTTTTATTCATTTACAGGATGTTGGTGCCACAGGATAGGCCAATATTTATTGCCCATCCCTAGCTTTCCTTGAGAAGGTAGTGCCTTTTTGAACCGCTGCAGTCCCTGAGATATAGGTACACTCACAGTGCTGTTAGGGAGGGAATTCCAGGATTTTGACCTGGCAACAGTGAAGGAACGGCGATATATTTCCAAATCAGGATGGTGAGTCACTTGAGGGCAGCACAAAGGTGCAGTGGGGAGCATTGCTGCTTCACAGCGCCGAGGACCCGGGTTCGATCCCAGCCCCGGATCACTATCCGTGTGGAGTTTACACATTCTCCCTGTGTCTGCATGGGTCTCACCCCACAACCCAAAGGTGTACAGGATAGGTGAATTGACCATGCTAAATTGCCTCTCCAATGGAAAAAATGGGGGAAAAAAAGATGGTGAGATATTTGGAGGGGAGCCTCCAGGTGGTGGTGTTCCTAGGTATCTGCTCTTGTCCTTCATGGGTTTGGAATGTGCTGCCTAAGGAACCTTGTGGATTTCCTGAAGAGCATCTTGTAAATGATACACACTGATGCTACTGTGTGTAGGTGATGGAGGGATTAAATGTTTGTGGAAGGTATAGCCGTCAAGCAGGCTGCTTTGTCCTGGATGGTGTTCAGATTCTTAAGTGTTGTTGGAGCTGCTCTCATCCAGGCAAGTGGTGAGTACCCCATCACACTCCTGATTTGTGCCTTGTAGATGGTGGACAGGCTTTCGGGAGTCAGGGGGTGAGTTACTCGCTGTCGGATTCCTAATCTTTGACCTGCTCTGACAGCCCACAGTATTTCTATCACACAAAAACAGAACATACTGGACAATCTTAGCAGGTCTGACAGCATCTGTGGAGAGAGAAGGGAGCTAACATTTCAAGTCTGGATGACTCTTTGTCAAAGCTGGAGAGTGGGTGGCAACGGGATCTTCTGGTTCAGTCATTGTTAATAAGATTTCCCGCAGTATTTATATGGCAAGTCCAGTTCAATTTCTTGTCAAAGGTAACCCCAGGATGGTGATAATGGGGGATTCAGTGATGGTAATGTCACTGAATATCAATTGTTAATTATTGTCTCTTATTAATTATTATTCTTATTGTCCACATCCACCCTGTCAATACCCCAGGATCTTAAAGGTTTCAATCTTACTCTTCTGAACTCTAATGGATACAAACTCAGCCTCTCTAACCTTTCCTCATAAGACAACCCGCCCATTTCTGGTGTCAGTCTTGTAAAACTTCTCTGAACTGCTTCTAAGGCACGTACATCCCATTTGACACCATTTGAAGGAGAGCTGTGGCACTTTCCTGGTGTCCTGGTCACCTCTTTTTCATCAATTAGCATCACAAAATGCAGATATCAAGGGCGGGATTCTCTGATAATGGGGCTAAGTGTTGACGCTGTCGTAAACACCGGAGCGTTTTACGATGGCGTCAACGGGCCCCGTAGCCCATCGATTCTGCGGCCTGATATCGGCAGATATCCCCACAAGGGGCCAGCACGGGTGCCACGAGAAGCGCGGGGGAGCGGCCTGATATCGACAGCCGATACGCGGGCCGCATCATTGACGCGGCACTGCGACGCATTAAAATAACGCAACCCCCACACACAGTTTTTAGTATTTCTATTTTAATACATTTGTTTACCACTTGTTTATGTATATAATGGTGAAGTTACTTGATCGGAAATGTACTTTATTGAGCAAAGTTTAAAAACAAAATACGTTTTATTTTATGATAAAGGGCCTTTAACCTCATGGTCAAACATTAATATTATATTTGCTGAGACAAGAATTGAAATTGTATCAAGAATTTTATTTTTCTGACATTTAAAATTCTGCATAATAAAGGTAAAACTTAAGTAATGGTGCTACTTCATGTTTTTTTTAAGTATTTCTTTATTAAAAAATTGGTACATGGAAGCAACAATTCTTGAAGCATTTGTTGGTCTTAATATACTGTACACACACTGTAGACACACTACAAGCTGCCAGAATGATAAGCGTACTTATTAAGGAGAGTCCCAAACCTCTTGATTGACAAAATTTGTGAATGGGTTAATAAAATCACTGACAGCAGTGAATATGTGCTTCAGAGCAGGGTACCTTGTTCTACTGTGCATGTACACTGTAGATGCATAGATCTGCTCAGAATCCATGTTAAAGTCATGCATAAGAGACTGTGGAGAAAATCATATACTACAGCTGGTTTAATTGTTGCTGCACGTGCTGTTTGGTTTGTCGTTCAGACTATTGTTAAATTGCAATAAATACCAACTATTTTTGATCGAGTGTGGCTTTCTCAGGGTATTGGGTAGGAGAAGTGCAATTAATTGTTTAATCTTCATTTGCAACTACTTTAAAAAAGATTAGATGTTTTAAACCACATTAGAACCACGCCGACGTGACTTCGGGTCACGCTGTCAGGACTTCGGCCCATCCGGGGCGCAGTATCGTTGGGGGCCTGGAGAATCACTCGTCGGGCCACCTCTCGCGATTCTCCGGGCCGTGCGCCGCCCGCCACGAGCGTGGCGGAATGGCGTTGTGGGACATTTCGGCATAACCGCCTATTCTCCGAGTCGGTGCGGGCTTGGAGAATCCCGCCCCTGGACTTTCATTGTGTTATTTCCAGTGCAATAATGCTTTGTGCAACTGGTTACTGAACACAATGATTGGACATCAAAGGCGCTCCATTGGTTGTGAAGCATGTCGGAATGCCATGACGTAATGTAAAATACTGCTTAAAATATGGAGTTTTTATTCACCCCCTGAAGATGGCTAAGCATCGGGTAGTGGAAAACGACAAAAATGTGACGTACTAGACAGTTTTGTTCCACAAGTAGTAATGGACAGTAATTGTGACAGTAAAAGTCAATGGAAGTGGTGGAAAATAGATTTAAAAGTAGCAATCATACATTTTTTTAAAAAGAAGCCTTGAATAATGGAGAAAGAGCCCAAATGGAGTCATGGGACATCCATTTCATTCCAAAATGAGTATAAATTTTCTGTTCCATCGGATGATTGTTGTAACCCTATTTATTCTAGACAATTTACGATTACCTCAGATTCTTCATCTGTAGTGTGACGCAGCTGTAATAAAATTGTGCTGCATTGATTTTCTTTGCAATAAACTTCAGGAACAGTCTTCCTTTTAGCTGGAAAGCAAATTACACTTCAGCGTGCTTTCATAATGACTGCCTGCGGTATAACAGAAAGTCCCTTTCAATTTACTTTCCCTGTTTTTTGACATGTTACTTTTCCAAATTCTGTCGAAAACAGGATTGCAAACACAAATCACTAAAATGCTCAATTCTTGCACAGGGCAGACCATGGTGCGTGTCATTTATAAAGAAAGATCAACGCGAAAACATGTCAATAAATCCCGAGTGGTGCCCTGTGAATCGCTGTTGCTAACGTCACCACAACTTCAAGAAAGAAACAAAAATTAGAGCATTGGGTTGGGGGAAGGCCATTCTGCCCATTGGCTTTGTTACATTTTGTGATTGGTGATTATTTTTTTCCTTCATGGAGTTTTGAGACTGAGCTACATTTATGGATTGTGTTTTCAACCAAAACAAATTAGAATTGGCTTCAAATAAAAGACATACGCTGTCGGAATTTAATATGTATATTGTTTGCACTGAGTGCTGAATTTGGTGCTTTTTGAGTGCGATAGTGAGAGTTTGGTGACCGAGGGAGTTAGGTGAGGAGGGAGTAAGGTGCTCCTTTCATTTTGTTTCCGACATTTCCGCAAAGAGTGCGAAGAGAGCCAGGAGTTTACAGGAAGTGTAGCTGACGGGGAGCAGAGTCGGAGGGCGGAGATCTAGTTAGTCCACACGGCAGCTATATTCTGTAAGGTAAGAGGGGATGGAGGCTAGGCCAGTTACATGCTCCTCCTGTAGGATGTGGGTGGTGAGGCATACCACCGGTGTCCCCGCTGACTATACCTGCGGGAAGTGCACCCAACTTCAGCTCCTCAAAGACCGTGTTAGGGAACTGGAGCTGAAGCTGGATGAACTTTGGATCATCCGGGAGGCAGAGGGGGTGAGTGAGAAGAGTTACAGGGAGGTAACCACACCCAAGGTACAGGAGAAGAATAGCTGGGTTACAGTCAGGGGGAAAAAAACAACCAGGCAGACAGTGCAGGGATCCCTCGTGGCCGTTCTCCTTCAAAACAAGTATACCGTTTTGGATGCTGTTGGGGGGGATGACCTACCGGGGGAAGGCCCTAGCGGCCAGGTCTCTGGCACTGAGTCTGGCTCTGGGGCTCAGAAGGGAAGGGGGGAGAATAGAAAAGCAATAATTGTAGGAGATTCAATGGTTAGGGTAATAGATAGGAGATTCTGTGGTCGCGAGCGAGACTCCCGGAAAGTATGTTGCCTCCCGGGTGCCAGGGCCAGGGATGTCTCGGATCGTGTCTTCAGGATCCTTAAGGGGGAGGGTGAGCAGCCAGAAGTCGTGGTGCACATTAGTACCAACGACATAGGTAGGAAAAGGGGTGTGGAGGTAATGAACAAGTTTAGGGAGTTAGGCTGGAAGTTGAAAGCCAGGACAGACAGAGTTGTCATCTCTGGTTTGTTGCCAGTGCCACGTGATAGCGAGGCTAGGAATAGGGAGAGAGTGCAGTTGAGCACGTGGCTGCAGGAATGGTGTAGGAGGGAGGGCTTCAGGTATTTGGATAATTGGAGCGCATTCTGGGGAAGGTGGGACCTGTACAAGCAGGACGGGTTGCATCTGAACCAGAGGGGCACCAATATCCTGGGAGGGAGGTTTTCTAGTACTCTTCAGGAGGGTTTAAACTAATTTGGCAGGGGAATGGGAACCGGATTTGTAGTCCAGCAACTAAGGTAGCCGATATTCAGGACGCCAAAGCATGTAATGAGGCAGTGGGGAAGGGAACACTGACAAAGGAGAGTACTTGCAGGCACGGAGATGGGTTGAAGTGTGTATACTTCAACGCAAGAAGCATCAGGAATAAGGTGGGTGAACTTAAGGCATGGATCGGTACTTGGGAGTACGATGTGGTGGCCATCACGGAAACTTGGATAGAAGAGGGGCAGAAATGGTTGTTGGAGGTCCCTGATTATCGATGTTTCAATAAGATTAGGGAGGGTGGTAAAAGAGGTGGGGGGGGTGGCATTATTAATTAGAGATAGTATAACAGCTGCAGAAAGGCAGTTCGAGGAGTATCACCCTATTGAGGTAGTATGGGTTGAAGTCAGAAATAGGAAAGGAGCAGTCACCTTGTTAGGAGTTTTCTATAGGCCCCCCAATAGTAACAGAGATGTGGAGGAACAGATTGGGAAACAGATTTTGGAAAGGTGCAGAAGTCATAGGGTAGTAGTCATGGGTGACTTTTAACTTCCCAAATATTGAGTGGAAATTCTTTAGATCAAATAGTTTGGATGGGGTGGTGTTTGTGCAGTGTGTCCAGGAAGCTTTTCTAACACAGTATGTAGATTGTCCGACCAGAGGAGGGGCAATATTGGATTTAGTACTGGGTAATGAACCAGGGCAAGTGTTAGATTTGTTAGTGGGGGAGCATTTTGGAGATAGAGACCACAATTCTGTGACTTTCACTTTAGTAATGGAGAGGGATAGGTACATGCAACAGGGCAAGGTTTACAATTGGGGGAAGGGTAAATACGATGTTGTCAGACAAGAATTGAAGTGCATAAGTTGGGAACATAGGCTGGCAGGGAAGGACACTAGTGAAATGTGGAACTTGTTCAAGGAACAGGTGCTACGTGTCCTTGATATGTATGTCCCTGTCGGGCAGGGAAGAGATGGTCGAGTGAGGGAACCATGGTTGACAAGAGAGGTTGAATGTCTTGTTAAGAGGAAAAAGGTGACTTATGTAAGGCTGAGGAAACAAGGTTCAGACAGGGCATTGGAGGGATACAAGATAGCCAGGAGGGAACTGAAGAAAGGGATTAGGAGAGCTAAGAGAGGGCATGAACAATCTTTGGCGGGTAGGATCAAGGAAAACCCCAAGGCCTTTTACACATATGTGAGAAATATGAGAATGACTAGAGCGAGGGTAGGTCCGATCAAGGACAGTAGCGGGAGATTGTGTATTGAGTCTGAAGAGATAGGAGAGGTCTTGAACGAGTACTTTTCTTCTGTATTTACAAATGAGAGGGGTGATATTGTTGGAGAGGACAGTGTGAAACAGATTGGTAAGCTCGAGGAAATACTTGTTAGGAAGGAAGATGTGTTGGGCATTTTGAAAAACTTGAGGATAGACAAGTCCCCCGGGCCTGACGGGATATATCCAAGGATTCTATGGAAGCAAGAGATGAAATTGCAGAGCCGTTGGCAATTATCTTTTCGTCCTCACTGTCAACAGGGGTGGTACCAGGGGATTGGAGAGTGGCGAATGTCGTGCCCCTGTTCAAAAAAGGAACTAGGGATAACCCTGGGAATTACAGGCCAGTTAGTCTTACTTCGGTGGTAGGCAAAGTAATGGAAAGGGCACTGAAGGATAGGATTTCTGAGCATCTGGAAAGACACTGCTTGATTAGGGATAGTCAGCACGGATTTGTGAGGGGTAGGTCTTGCCTTACAAGTCTTATTGAATTCTTTGAGGAGGTGACCAAGCATGTGGATGAAGGTAAAGCAGTGGATGTAGTGTACATGGATTTTAGTAAGGCATTTGATAAAGTTCCCCATGGTAGGCTTATGCAGAAAGTAAGGAGGCATGGGATAGTGGGAAATTTGGCCAGTTGGATAACGAACTGGCTAACCGATAGAAGTCAGAGAGTGGTGGTGGACGGCAAATATTCAGCCTGGATCCCAGTTACCAGTGGCATACCGCAGGGATCAGTTCTGGGTCCTCTGCTGTTTGTGATTTTCATTAATGACTTGGATGAGGGAGTTAAAGGGTGGGTCAGTAAATTTGCAGACAATACGAAGATTGGCGGATTTGTGGATAGTAATGAGGGCTGTTGTCGGCTGCAAAGAGACATAGATAGGATGCAGAGCTGGGCTGAGAAGTGGCAGATGGAGTTTAACCCTGAAAAGTGTGAGGTTGTCCATTTTGGAAGGACAAATATGAATGCAGAATACAGGGTTAACGGTAGAGATCTTGGCAATGTGGAGGAGCAGAGAGATCTTGGGGTCTATGTTCATACATCTTTGAAAGTTGCCACTCAAGTGGATAGAGCTGTGAAGAAGGCCTATGGGGTGCTCGCGTTCATTAACAGAGGGATTGAATTTAAGAGCCGTGAGGTGATGATGCAGCTGTACAAAACTTTGGTAAGGCCACATTTGGAGTACTGTGTGTGGTAGTATGTATTGGGGGTCATGTGGGACTGGAAGCCCTAATGTCATTGGCTGACAGATCCCGGGTCCTGGTTGGCCGTTGACCTCATACTCCGCCCTGAAGGCGAAGTATAAGAAGCCGGTGCCTTCCCCCGCATGCCAGTTTACTATCGGGCTGCTGGGGAACAGACACGCTTAATAAAGCCTCATCGACTTCACTCTGTTTGTCTCACGGAGTCTTTGTGCGCCACACTGTGTACAGTTCTGGGCGCCTCATTTTAGGAAGGATGTGGAAGCTCAGGAAAAGGTGCAAAGAAGATTTACCAAGATGTTGCCTGGAATGGAGAGTAGGTCTTACGAGGAAAGGTTGAGGGTGCTAGGCCTTTTCTCATTAGAGCGGAGAAGGATGAGGGGCGACTTGATAGAGGTTTATAAGGTGATCAGGGGAATAGATAGAGTAGACAGTCAGAGACTTTTTCCCCGGGTGGAACAAACCATTACAAGGGGACATAAATTTAAGGTGAAAGGTGGAAGATATAGGAGGGATATCAGAGGTAGGTTCTTTACCCAGAGAGTAATGGGGGCATGGAATGCACTGCCTGTGGAAGTAGTTGAGTCGGAAACATTAGGGACCTTCAAGCAGCTATTGGATAGGTACATGGATTACGGTAAAATGATATAGTGTAGATTTATTTGTTCTTAAGGGCAGCACGGTAGC
Organism: Scyliorhinus torazame; assembly: GCF_047496885.1. Classification (NCBI taxonomy): domain Eukaryota; kingdom Metazoa; phylum Chordata; class Chondrichthyes; order Carcharhiniformes; family Scyliorhinidae; genus Scyliorhinus; species Scyliorhinus torazame. The sequence continues at coordinate 72,383,676 of NC_092719.1, read as the reverse complement.
ATTATGGATAGCACAATTGCTTCACAGCTCCATGGTCCCAGGTTCGATTCCGGCTTGGGTCATTGTCTGTGCGGAGTCTGCACGTCCTCCCCGTGTCTGCTTGGGTTTCCTCCGGGTGCTCCGGTTTCCTCCCACAGTCCAAAGATGTGCGGGTTAGGTGAATTGGCCAATGATAAATTGCCCTTAATGTCCAAATTGCCCTTGGTGTTGGGTGGAGGTGTTGAGTTTGGGTAGGGTGCTCTTTCCAAGAGCCGGTGCAGACTCAAAGGGCCGAATGGCCTCCTTCTGCACTGTAAATTCAATGATAATCTATGATTAATCTAGGACAAAGGTTCGGCACAACATCGTGGGCCGAAGGGCCTGTTCTGTGCTGTATTTTCTATGTTCTAAGCCAGATGGGCTGGTCTGCGCAAGTTACAACTGCATTATTGCTGGTGTATTTTGAAGGACTCCTCAGTCGACAGAAAACATCAAGAGACAGCAGCTAGTGCGCATTTGAGAATCCATCCCTTTTGTTCATCAGATCCATTCAGGGAATAGAAGTAGCAAAAATGAAATTAAAGCTTCTTTATCTGAATGTGCAGTGCATCTGCAGTTAGACATATGAACTAGTGGCACAAATAGAGATAAATGGTTAGATTTAAAGCCATTAAAGAGACATGATTACATGGAAAAAGAGGTTGGGATATAAATATTCCAGGATACGCAATATTTCAAAATGGCAGATAGAATGGCAAGGAGGGAATAAAGGATAGCATAAGGACATTAGTGAGGAAGGATCTTGACTCAGGTTATGAAGTTGAAGCAATAGAGGTGGAGAGTCAGAATGGCAACAGTCAGAAAGCGCTGGTGGGATTAGTTCAGATGCGCCTCAAAAGTAGTTATATCCTTGGACAGGACAGTAAACAAGAAATTATTTGTGGGGGGCTTCAATTTTCTCGTAGAATGGACCAATCAAATTGGCAAGGGTGGCCTAAAAGATTTGTTCATAGAGTGTTTTCATGATCATTTCCTGGGAAAATACGATAAAGCGATTTTAGATCGTTCTGTAATGAGGCAGAATTAATTAGCAATCTCATAGTAAAAGTTCCATTGGGAAAGAAAGTTCACAATACAATTGAATACCATGTTATGTTTGAAAGAGGCACCCAATCATTAACAAGAATCTTAAGCTTATTCAAAGTCAATTACGTTTGTGTGTGTGTGTGTGAGGGGGGGGGGGGGGGTACGGGGACGGACGGGGGACAGGGGGGGACTGGACTGGCTACGGTTAATTGGGTAAATGGCCTAAAAGGTATGGAGGTAAATGAACAGTAACAGAAACATTTCAAAATATTCAACAAAATGATACACCAGTAAAACAGTCTACAATGGGATGAGAGAAGAACTAGCTAAGGTAGACTGGAAGCAAAGATTTCATGGTGAAGCAGTTGAGGAACAGTGGAGAACCTTCCGAGTGATCTTTCGCAGTGTTCAGGAAAGGCTCATACCGACAAAAAGGAAAGACGGTAGAAAGGGGAAAAATCGACCGTGGATATCTAAGGAGGTGAGGGAGAGTATCAAATTGAAGGAAAAGACATACAAAGTGGCAAAAATTAGTGGGAGACTAGAGGACTGGGAAGTCTTTAGGGGACAACAGAAAGCTACTAAAAAAGCTATAAAGAAGAGTAAGGTAGACTATGAAAGTAAACTGGCTCAGAACAAAAAGTTGGTGTGCAGGTGCAACAGGTGATTAAGAAGGCTAATCAAGTTTTGTCTTTCATTGCTAGAGGGATGGAGTTCAAGACTAGGGAGGTTATGCTGCAATTGTATAAGGTGTTGGTGAGGCCACATCTGGAGTATTGTGTTCAGTTTTGGTCTCCTTACCTGAGAAAGGACATATTGGCACTGGAGGGAGTGCAGAGGAGATTCACTAGGTTGATCCCAGAGTTGCGGGGATTAGATTATGACGAGAGGTTGAGTAGACTGGGACTGTACTCATTGGAGTTTAGAAGGATGCGGGGGGATCTTATTGAAACATATAAAATTATGAAGGGAATAGATAGGATAGATGCGGGCAGGTTGTTTCCACTGGTTGGGGAAAGCAGAACTAGGGGGCATAGCCTCAAAATAAGGGGAAATAGATTTAGGACCGAGTTTAGGAGGCACTTCTTCACCCAAAGGGTGGTGAATCTCTGGAATTCCTTGCCCAGTGAAGCAGTTGAGGCTCCTTCTTTAATCGTTTTTAAGAAAAAAGATAGATCCCTTTCTAAAGAATAAAGGGATTCGGGGATATGGTGTACGGGCCGGAGAGTGGAGCTGAGTCCACAAAGATCAGCCATGATCTCATTGAATGGTGGAGCAGGCTCGAGGGGCCAGATGGCCTACTCCTGTTCCTAGTTCTTATGTTCTTATGTAAAACAAGAAAAGATCATCAAAAAGATCTGCCCATGGCTTACTCAGGAAGTTGATCAAACAAGGTAAAAATAGAATATGAGAGAAAACCAGCCAGGAATATAAAAACAGATTGGAAGAGCTTTTACAAGTTTAGCTGAAGTAAATGTTGGTCTTTTAGAAGCAGTGGCTGGAGAAATTATCACGGAGAATGAGGAAATGGCAGAGAGATTGAACAAACACTTTGTGTAATGAATAAAGCAGAAAGTGCGGGAAAAACTCAGGTCTGGTAGCATCCGTGGGGAGAGAAACAGAGTTAAAGTTTTGAGTCTCTTATGACTCTTCTTTAGAAATAGTTTATTTATGTCTTCACAGTAGGAGTCCACAAAAGATCAGCCATGATCTCATTGAATGGCGGATCAGGCTCGAGGGGCCAGATGGCCTACTCCTGCTCCTAGTTCTTATGTTCTTATGAGACAAGTTGCATACGGTATTGGGGGGGAGATCACCTATGGGCTAAAAAAATGTGAGGAAATTAAGAAAATTTACATCAGCGGAGAAAAAATACTGAAGAAACTTAAGTGATTAAAATCTGACAAAACTCCACAATCTCTTGGCCTACACCCTAATGTTCTAAAAGGGATAGCTGCAAAGATGATGAATATTCTGACGTTGATTTTCTAAAATTCTCTAGATTCGGCTGTGGTCCCAGCATATTGGAAGTTGGCAAACATAACAACACTATTCAAGAAAGAAAAAAGGTGGAGAATTGCAGGCCATTTAGCATGACATCAGTAGTAGTAAAGTGTTGGCATCAATTATTTAAAAAGTCTTAACACCGCATTTAGAGAATCACAATATGATAAGACACAGTCAACATGATTTTGAAAAGATGAAATCATGTTTACCAAAATTTTCAGTGTTCTTTGGAGGATATAACTAGTAGGGTAGATCAGTGAAACCGATAAATGTAGCACACCTGAATTTCCAAAAAGTATTCAATAAAGTGCTACAGAAAAGGTTAACAGGCAAGATAACGCGGTTGAGGTAATATATTAGTGTGGATACAGGATTAATTAGGCATCAATGGGGCATTTTGCAGTTGGGGCTGTAACTAGGGGAGCGCTGCAGGAATCAGAGCTGGGTACTCAGCTATTTGCAATCTATATCAGTAACTTAGATGAAATGACACAGAGTAAAAATGTATCTCCGGTTGCTGACTATACAAAGCTCGGTGGAAATGTAAGTTGTTCTGAGGCCACAGAGGGGCTGCATAGAGATATAGACAGGATGGATGAGCAGGCAACAAGATGACAGATGGAGTATTAGGAGGCCATGCAGCTGTAAATGTGGAATAATAAGATCCAAAAGATTGATTCTCCTATGACGTAGCGATTAAAAATTAAAAGCAGAGTTCATCTGCTGGACAAAGATTCATATGTCTATGAGCATGTCCAGGTATAATTGTGCACTCAATGACACCAACATCCTGTGGCATATTTTCTAATTCAAGGCAATCCTGCATGAAAACAGGAGCTGGCCTCTACATCACCTCAGCAAGACATTGATAAATTGAAAAATACCATAATCTAAGCCTTGAGGATGCCCCTAAATCACTTGTCAACTAAATTCTGGAAACTAAGTGCAGCAAGAAAGTGTAGCACCATCTGCACCTCTCAGTATCGGGTTTGCTCGAAGGATGTTGACTAAAACATAGGCGGTTGTCCAGAATGTGTACACGACATGCTTCTGGCTGGTTCAGCTCTTTTTTTGGTATACACATTGGAACCATACAGTAGGATATTGTTGGATTCACTCCAATAGTGTATATGAATGTGCTTAAAAAGGCAGAGAAAATAGCTAAGAGTCAAGCATGTTGGTCTGAGACTGGATCACATATAGGTCAGACAAGGTAAGGACTTTGAACTTCTGTCCCACAAGGACATTAGTGAGTCAGTTGGATTTCTATGGCAATATATCAGCTTCATGGTCGCGTCATAGAATTCCTACAGTGCAGAAGAAGGCCATTCGGCCCATTGAGTCTGCACCAACTCTCTGAAAGAGCACCCTACCTCGGCCCACTCTAGCCCTGCAACTCTACCTAACCTGCACATCTTTGGACACTAAGGGACAATTTAACATGGCCAGTCTACTTAACCTGCACACTTTGGACTGTGGGAGGAAACCGGAGCACCCGGAAGAAACCCACGCAGACATAGGGGGAACATGCAGACGCCACACAATCACCTAAGGCTGGAATTGAACGCAGGTCCCTGTGTTAACCACTGTGCCACCATGCTGCCTGCTCTTTCTCCTTTACCATTTTTTATTTCTGGATTTTAATTGAATTAAATTCAAATTCTAAATTTATCATTGTGGGGATTGAACTCACATTCCCTAGATTATAATCCAAATATCTGGAAAGCTAGGCTAGTAATATTACAGCTGTTCTAAAAGCACAAATAAATCACAACTGTGTTTTGTAAATCTATCCCAATGTATTCCTAGCTGCATCACTGATTACATAATCTTCATCAAACAGTAAGATATGTAATAAAAGCATATGTAATAATATTAGTAATAAAAGCAGAATACTGCGGATGCTGGAAATCTAAAATAAAAACAGAAAATCTCTTTTAAAAGTTGACCTCGAAAAATGCAGAGGATTTGGACATGCATATCCTTACAAAAGAGCCGACCAGGATGGGAGTGCGGCCTCATGTACAGTACAACCCACCGTTACAACTGACGCCTGGTCGGTTGGTTCAGATGGTCCTAACCACCGGGGCCTGTGGGGGAGGGGGAGGGTCTGGGGCTCATTGGCTAAGTAACCTGTCAATCTGGCTGGTCAGTGTCCAAAGAATCCAATCTGGCCCGTAGACCATCCCAATTGCCATCCTAATCAACCAATGAATGTTGGGTTCTTCAAAGCCACTCAAGGATGAAGGCAGATGAATAAACAAATGCAGCCAGCTGTGTGTGTGCGGAAGCTGTCAATTACAGCCTAGTGAAAGCTATTTCACCGAGAAATGAATGAAAGGCTTGCAGATCAAAGATCCGATTTTGAGACTAAGTGCTGACGCCTGCGTGGGAACCGTGGGGCACGATTCTCTGCTCCCGCGCCATTTCAGAGAATCGCCTGATCGCCAAATTTTCCCGCGACGCCGGTCCGACGCCCTCCGCGATTCACAGAAGCGGCCAGATCGGCACAATCATGTTTTGCGCGGCACGGTCCAGTGAATCGCCCGAGACAGCCAAAATGACGATTCACCCGTACCCCCGCGATTCTCAGTGCTGGATGGGCCGAGCGGCCTGCCCAAAACGGCAGCTTCCTCCCGGCGCCGTCCACACCTGGTCGCTGCCGGCGGGAACAGCGCGGGAACGCTGGGGGGGGGGGGGGGGGCGGCCTGTGGGGGGGGAGGGGGCAGCCTGCACCGGGGGGGGCCTCAAATGGGGTCGGCCCGCGATCGGTGCCCACCGATCGTCGGGCCGGCCTCTCCGAAGGAGGACCTCCTTTCTTCCGCAGCCTCGCAAGATCCGTCTGACATCTTCTTGCGGGGCGTACTCAGGGAGGACAGCAACCACGCATGCGCGGGTGACGCCAGTTATGCGGCGCTGGCCGCGTCATGTATGCGGCGCTGCCTTTACGCGGCGCCAAGGCCTGGCATGCATAAATGACGTGGCGCCGCTCCTAGCCCATTTTTGGGGCCGTTTCGTGCCGTCGTGAACCTCGATGGCGTTCACGACGGCGCGAACACTCTGTTTCCATTTCAGAGAATCGCGCCCATGGTGTTTCACGGCAGGAAAAATGGGGCAACAGTTGCACCGATTCAGCAACTCTAAATGGGCCAGCACCATCGCCACGTGGAACGCAACCGGTTCCATGCAAATTGACGCCGGATTCGCCGGGTCCGTGATTGGCGCACATGAGGCTCACATGCCATAGCCGCACTTAAACGAACCATCCCCCCACATACGCCATCCCAGTCAACAAGATGGCTGGAAGGAGAGCAGCACCTCGGTTCAGGGACGCTGAGCTCGATGCCGTGGAGGAGAGAAGGATTTTTGTTTCCAGAAATTTAGAATACCCAATTCATTTTTTCCAATTTCCAATTAAGGGGCAATTTAGCGTGGCCAATCCACCTAGCCTGCACATCTTTGGGTTGTGGGGATGAAACCCAAGCAAACACGGGGAAAATGTGCAAACTCCACACGGACAGTGACCCAGAGCCAGGATCGAACCTAGGACCACGGCGGCGTGAGGCAGCAGTGCTAACCACTGCACCACTGTGCTGCCCGGAGGAGAGAAGGATGACCCTGTACCCCGGGCCGGTAGGAAGGCCGCCAGGCACCACCGTTCGCCGTGCCTGGGCGCAGGTGGCAGAGGTGGTCAGCGCCATGGGTAACGCCATCCGGACTGGCCAGCAGTGCCGGAAGAGACTCCACGACCCCCTCAGGGCGGCCTTGGTGAGTTGGCACACACCCGTAACCCTAACCCCCCCCCGCACTGGAGAAGGCCGCACACAACCGCCGGGAGTGGGACCACCACACCTGCAGCCCCTCACCATGCCTGAGCAGAGGGCACTGGACGTGGTCAGCGGGCCGGAGGAAATGTAGGTCACCGAGGTGGAGGTCGGCGGCGGGCGAGCAAGTGAGTACCCGGGTTAGTTGCGCAGCCCATGACACATATGTGCCCCCTCCTCCACACACCTCTCGACCCACACCCCCCTCATCCCTGTTGTACCTTCTAAACCACAGTATGTGTCTTTAACCCGTATACAGTGGACAAATGACCACACAAGCTCTTCAATACGGTAATAGTTTATTACACGCACACAAAGTGAACACACACATACAAGTTGCACTCTAAACCAGCGCAAAAGAACAACCCTAACTTCACGTCCAGGTGACTGGCAAGTACAGAGCACATATGGCCTTATATGGAATCCGTCGTCTGGCAGTGCTGGATGTCTGTTGCTGGTCGTCTGTGTCCCCAGCTCTGGTCCCTCTGTGGATGGCATGTATGCCCCTCTCCTTGGCTGGTGAAGGTATCACCGCTGTTGCCGCCGGTGGTCGAGAGAGCGAATGGCAGAGCAGAGTCGAGGGTCCAAATGGCCCCCTCCTGGGTTCAACTGCAATGTTCCGAGGCACCGCCTGGGCTGCAGCCCGTCCGTGCCCATGTGGTGGTGCCCAATGTCCCATCGGTCTTTGCGGGCAGCCACCTCAGAAGTCAACAGATTCCTCCTCCTGATCCTTAAGGCGAAGTGTGGTGGATCACACACTCGGACCAATACCTGCCTGAATCCCCACTCACCTGTCCGTCAGGTAAGACCCTAACTCTACATGCACAACTCCCTAATACATAGTACACAAATAACAAAGACAAATATACATTACATAACGGACCTAATACGGTTAAAAGAATGATAGTGTCCGTATGTAAGATACAACTGACAGTGTAATGCAGAGGTCAGAAAATATCGTAAACCTAATATATAAGTGGAAAAATACTGCCTGGTACAAACTGCAGGACATACAGGCGGTAGTGGAGAGCAATGTAAACAGGCTGGCCTTAAGAATTTTCAGTTCTGCAAAGGTCATATACAAGCCAACCTGGATACTCAGTGCAAAACAAATATGAGTCCCCGGGGATCGTTGGCTTGGCTGAATTAAAGGAGCCCATGCAGTAAACATAGGTCCCATGTCCTTGCGCTCTGCTGTCCACCTACCGAATTGGACCGTGAGGATGATGAGGTAGATCAAGGTAAACAGGATCAGCATGACAGCCAGGTGGGGGCGGAGTCGAACATTGGGGTGCCTCTGAAGCTCAGAGCACCAATCCCAGGAATCATCCCACTTGCGTTCTGCATCTGCCGGGTGACATCCTGGGGTTGTTGTCTCCCGGAATCCTGGGGGACCATAGTTTCTGTTATTATCGCACGCCCTATGTCTGCGTTCATTCTATCATATTGTCACCAACCGTGACTCCCCCCCGCCCCCCCTTCGCATTTCAAACCCTTCACGGCCTTCTCCTGGCTGAGGCTTGGAGTGGCTGGAACCTGTATTCGACCACCTCCTTCTTAACCCAACCATATACTGGTTGAGGTCGGGCTTAACCAGCCGAACGTCAGTGTCGTGTTGGGTGCTCTGCTACACAGACGAACCAACACGGTTGCGGATGGTACAACTCAGCTTTATTACTAACAATAACAACATCTGTAAACTGGTTACTGTGGTTCGTTCATTACCCTCTAACCTATGGACCAAGCCCTAACACTACCTTGGAGAAGCACTCAGCACATGGTGAATGTCTGAGTGGCTTGCTGTGAGCCCTGTGCCCTGAGCTGTCTCCTGCTGGAATGAGCGGGAAGTGTCGTGTTCCCCGTTTTATAGTGTGTATGCTCTTGCCTGTGATTGGCTGTGATGTTGTGTGTATATTGATTGGTCCGTTGATCTGTCCATCAGTGTGTATGTATGTTTGCACCATGATGTTTATCTGAATATCATGTCATCCCCCTTTTTTACAAGAATATGTGCCTATGTGGTAATAAATATAGATGTGTACTGAGTGCAGCTGATTGTGTGTGCGCAATATCTACAACATGTACATGAGGCTAAACTATATGCATAGGAAGGTGTCAGATGCAACATAGCAACGAGGTTGTACCATAAACAAAACACATGTAAACATTAAGCATCAAAACAAACTCCTGTAACAACAAAAAGAGAAACATATTAACATTGTGGCATAATACATCAGTGAGTTCAATGTTCAAACTGGCTCATAAGTCCAGCCTAGTAGGTGGGCGATGAATTTGGGTTGACCACCTCAAGGGTGGGTCAGGATCCACCGGCTGAGAAATGGGCCTAGCCACAGGTGACAGAGGAATGGGCATGGTGGCAGGAAGCTCCACAAAGTCGACATCAGGAACAACAGGATGGCGTGGCACCGGTGTATGATCACGTAGCGAGCGCGGAAGCAGGCGAAGAGCCAGGCGATTGCGCCTGCGAATGGAGCCATCAGGCATGCGAACCAGGAACGAGCGGGGAGCCACGCGTCGGAGAACTTCGGCAGTTGCTGATCAGCCACCCTCTGGTAGGTGGATGCGGACGTTGTCTCCAGGCGCCAGGGCAGGAAGATCAGTTGCCCGAGTGTCATGTGCCATCTTCAGCTGAGCACGCTGCTGTCGCATCCTTTGCAGCAGTACTGGAGCATAGTTGGGTGTAGGGACCAGAATGGATGGCACAGTGGTCCTGAGGGCGCGACCCATCAACAGCTGGGCTGGTGAGAGGCCAGTGGATAGTGGGGCCGAGCGATAGGCCAGCAGGGCTAAGCAGAAATCCGATCCGGCATCAGCAGCCTTGCACAGCCGCTTGACGATGTGAACGCCCTTTTCCGCCTTGCCATTTGACTGGGGATGCAGAGGGCTGGACGTCACGTGCGTGAAGCCATACAAAGCAGCAAAAGAAGACCATTCCTGGCTGGCAAAACAGGGCCCATTGTCCGACATGACAGTAAGCGGAATGCCATGGTGAGCGAAGATGTCTTTGCATGCCCTTATGACAGCGGACGATGTCAAATCGTGCAGGCGTATGACCTCTGGATAATTCAAAAAGTAATCTATGATGATGACGTAGTCCCTGCCAAGCGCATGAAAAAGGTCCACACCCACCTTCGCCCAGGGGGACGTTACCAACTCATGGGGCTGAAGCGTCTCAGGGGGTTGCGCCAGCTGAAAACATTGGCAGGTGGGGCAGTTGAGCACCATGTTGGCAATGTCATCGCTGATGCCCGGCCAGTAGACAGCTTCTCGGGCCCTCCGTCTGCACTTCTCAACCCCCAGATGGCCTTCGTGTAGTTGGTCGAGGACCAGCTAGTGCATGGTGTGTGGAATCACAATCCGGTCCAGCTTTAGAAGGACACCGTCAATGACGGCCAAGTCGTCCCGGACATTGTAGAATTGTGGGCACTGTCCTTTGAGCCACCCTCCCGTCATGTGGCGCATCACACGTTGTAGAAGGGGGTCAGCCGCAGTCTCCCGGCGAATACGGGCAAGACTTCAATCATCAGCTGGCAGATTTGCCGATGTGAAGGCCACATGCGCTTCGACCTGACAGACGAACCCCCCCGATTCGGGCGGTGTGCTCACTGCTCTGGATCGGGCATCCGCAATGATGAGGTTCTTTCCCGGGGTGTAGACCAGTTGGAAGTCGTACCTCCGGAGCTTGAGTAGGATGCGCTGGAGGCGAGGGGTCATCTCGTTCAGGTCCTTATGTATGATGCTGACCAGGGGGCGATGGTCGGTTTCCACGGTGAACTGAGGGAGACCATACACGTAGTCGTGGAACTTATCTATGCCGGTCAACAAACCCAGGCACTCCTTCTCGATCTGCGCATAGCGCTGTTCTGTGGGGGTCATGGCCCGCGAGGCATAGGAGACCGGGGCCCATGATGCAGTGTCATCCCGTTGCAGGAGTACCGCCCCAATGCCGGACTGGCTGGCATCAGTCGAGATCTTCGTATCACGAAAGGTGTCGAAGAACGCCGATACCGAGGCTGTGGTGAGCTTAATTTTGAGCTCCTCCCATTCCTTCTGGTGTGCGGGCAGCCACTGGAACTCCGTGGACTTCTTAACTAGGCGAAGAGCCGTTGTGTGGGAGGCAAGGTTGGGAACGAACTTCCCCAGAACGTTGACCATGCCTAGAAAGCATAGCACTTCTTTCTTGTCTGCCGGCTGCGGCATGGCTGTAATGGCGCTCACCTTGTCTGCATCCGGACGCACTCCTGACCGGGATATGTGGTCCCCCAGAAACTTTAGCTCAGTTTGGCCAAAAGAACACTTGGCTCGGTTGAGGCGCAGGCCGTGTATCCGTATCCGTGCAAAGACACGCTGGAGACGACTGATGTGCTCCTGTGGTGTGATGGACCAGATGATGACGTCGTCCACATAGACGCGCACCCCTTCGATGCCCTCCATCATCTGTTCCATGATTCTGTGAAATACCTCGGATGCCGAGATGATGCCAAACGGCATCCTATTGTAGCAGTATCTGCCAAAGGGAGTGTTGAAGGTACACAGCTTCCTGCTGGACTGATCCAGTTGGATCTGCCAAAAACCCTTCGAGGCATCAAGCTTTGTGAAAATTTTAGCCTTGGCCATTTCACTCGTGATCTCTTCCCGTTTGGGTATGGGGTAGTGTTCCCTCATGATGTTGTTGTTCAGGTCTTTCGGGTCAATGCAGATCTGGAGTTCGCCAGAGGGCTTCTTAACACACACCATGGAGCTGACCCATGGCGTGGGCTCCGTGACCCGGGATAGCACCCCTTGGTCCTGGAGATCCTGCAGCTGCTGCTTTAGGCGGTCTTTGAGTGGTGCTGGAACCCTGCGAGGTGCGTGAATGACCGGGGTGGCATCCGGTTTGAGCCGAATTCTGTAGGTGCAGGGCAGTGCGCCCATGCCCTCGAATGCCTCCTGGTTGTGGGCGAGGAGCGAGTGGAGCTGTGCCCTAAATTCCGCATCCGGAAAGTCTGCTGTGCCTTCTGGAGACAGAGCGTGTACCCGCTGAACGAGGTGGAGAACCTTGCACGCCTGTGCGCCTAGCAGAGAGTCCTTCGATGATCCAACTATCTCGAAGGAGAGTGTGGCCGTGTATGCATTGTGTGTCACCTGGAGCAGGCAGGATCCATTGGCCGGGATAACGTTTCCGTTGTAGTCGACCATCTTACAACGGGATGGCCGAATTGGTGGTCTGACCTTCAAGGCGTAGAAGGCTGACCATGCTATCAGGTTGGCGGAGGCACCAGTGTCCAAACGGAATGTGATTGGTGATCGGTTGACCGTTAGGATGGCACACCATTCATCACCCGGATTGACACTGTTCACTGGCATCGGCTGGTGGGTCCTGCTTGGAGACATCCGGTTCCTGTCAATGACCGCAACACGGAAGGCTTCCTGATCGTCTGTATCAACGGTTTGTATATCGTCCGGGTATGACTCGGAGTACGGAGGCTGACTGGTCCGCACGTCCCTGCGAGGCTGTCGGAATTGCAGAGCGTTGGCAGGTTGAGCTGTTCGACAGCAGGCAGCGTAGTGGCCCATCCTGCCACAGCGGAGGCATTGTCGGTTCTTTGCCGGACATTGCCGCTTTAAATGTGCGGATCCACAGTTGCCGCACGTCGTGACGTCATGGCGTTCATTGCGCCATCGCGCATGCACAGTTCGGTCCTGCGTAGAGCACGCCTGCGCGTCACGTCCCTCTGCATCAACGTCTCTTTTGCCGCGTACAAGTGCGGGAGGCCGCGGAAAGCGGGCAAAATGGCTGCCCTCGTCCGGGCTGTGGGCTGGGAGGAACTCGATCGCCTGGACCCGCTCTGCCTTGTTGGATCCCTGCCTTGCCCATTCGGCCGCGTAGGACCCCTGCCGTGCCGATTCGGCCGCCTGGAATTGGGAGTAACGGCTGGTCGCGTTTTCATGGAGGACGCAGGCTTCAATGGCGGTGGCTAGGGTGAGGCTTTTAATTTTGAGGAGCTCCTGGCGTAGGGTGCCCGAGGTGACCCCAAAAACAATCTGGTCCCGAATCATGGAATCGGAGGTGGCCTCATACCCGCAGGACTGTGCAAGGATACGGAGGTGTGTCAGGAAAGATTGAAAAGGCTCATCCTTACCCTGCAGGCGCTGCTGGAAGAGGTACCCCTCGAAACTCTCATTTACCTCGACGCTAAAGTATTGCTCGAGTTTGAGAAGGACCGTCTTGTACTTCGTCTTGTCCTCACCTTCCGCGAACACCAGGGAGTTGTAGATGTGGATGGCATGTTGCCCTGCCGTGGAGAGGAGGAGGGCGATTTTCCTGGTGTCCGAAGCATTCTCCCTTTCTGTGGCTTCTACGAAGAGCTGGAAGCGCTGTTTAAACAGATTCCAGTTGATGCCGAGGTTTCCAGCGATTTGGAGCGGCTGCGGCGGGCTGACGATGTCCATGGTGCAGGATGGCGGATTCCTTAAGATGCGTAGGTAGGTCTCACAGTTACTGGGTTCCAATCCTGGTACTATGTCGTGTTGGGTGCTCTGCTACATAGACGAACCAACATGGTTGCGGATGGTACAACTCAGTTGAAATGAAATGAAATGAAATGAAAATGAAAAATGAAATGAAATGAAATGAATGAAATTAAATTAAATTAAAATCGCTTATTGTCACAAGTAGGCTTCAAATGAAGTTACTGTGAAAAGCCCCTAGTCGCCACATTCCGGCGCCTGTTCGGGGAGGCTGATACTGTTTTATTATTAACAATAACAACATCTGTAAACTGGTTACTGTGGTTCGTTCATTACCCTCTAACCTGTAGACCTAGCCCTAGCACTATCTTGGAGAAGCACTCAGCACATGGTGAATGTCTGAGTGGCTTGCTGTGAGCTCTGTGCCCTGAGCTGTCTCCTGCTGGAATGAGCGGGAAGTGTCGTGTTCCCCATTTTATAGTGTGTATGCTCTTGCCTGTGATTGCTGTGATGTTGTGTGTGTATTGATTGGTCCGTTGATCTGTCCATCAGTGTGTATGTATGTTTGCACCATGATGTTTATCTGAATATCATGACAGTCAGGGTGGCCAGCTGTATATGGTTTCATCCCAGGAGCACAAAGGTCTGACCTGAGGAGGGGGGTCGGCCGAATTGTAGGGCAGCCCGATTCCTTCACAGCAACAATCACCATAGGGTTGCTAAACGTAAATAGCCTGTGGGATCGGTCCACAGGGACCTCTGTAGAGGAGCGAAGAAGAGGATGAGTTGTGACCTGAGTCACTGAATACATTGTCCGTCCCACAACCAAACGGTGGGGCGTGGGGCCACGGTTTTGGTCTGAGACCTGCCTAAGTGTTTGGTACTGTCAGTAGCTATTCCAGATAGTGGGGAGTCGGAGGGAAGGAGTGGTTAGGGGTAAGAGAGGTGCGTATGGTCCGCGGCAGGCGACAAATGTGTGAGGTCCCCGGGTAGGGCGGGGGAAGTGCCGTTATTCCACCACCCGAGCGTTTTGAATGGTTCCATGTGTTTCCGGGTAGGGCGGGGGAAATACCATTACTCACTACCCGAGTGTGTATTCCTAGGGGCTACTTCCTAGGTCTGAATAGACCGGTGGGTTAAAACTGGCAAGAATGCGATGGTGATATGTTGGGTATCCAAGGACTGTTGACAGGAGGAGGGTGTGTGGTTGGTGAGCCACCACTCCCTATTCTGTGAAAGCGATGGTGGAGATCGGATTCTGATCCGGGGGTGGGGCGGGTGGGGGGGGGAGATGGTCAGGGAGTGAATATAATCGTGGGTCGACCCTAGTGAAATACACTAGGGGGAAGGGTGCATGTACAAAGAGCAATACAGCACAGGAACAGGCCCATCGGCCGTCCAAGACTGCGCCGACCATTGTACCTGGCTAAGCTGGAACCGTATGCACTTACGGTAATGAATATAACAATTGCTCTGAGTTGTGGGGATCAATCGTGACGTTGTGTGGCAGGCACACAATGTAGTATTGGTTGGTGGTCTGTTATCTGTGGGTGGAAAGATGGCTCAGCGTGAGTGCTGATGATGAAGGTGCTCTCAGAATCTGATCAGTGAGAGGCGAGGGACAGTTCGAATTGCAAATAACATACAGGGAGGAGAAGAGGGGATGGGGAGACGAGGGTGAAACAACACACAAACATAGAAGACGAGCGTGCGTGGAGCTCAGATGATTGGGCAGATTCCATCAGAAATCGTGTGCTATGCTTATTGGGAGGTTTCCGATTGTCATCATCTGGACACCTCGGAATGTTTGTGCTCCACACACGTCAGAACACTGCACTCCGCAGTTATTCCGGTCAGGTGACAGAGGACAGAGGAATGGGCATGGTGGCAGGAAGCTCCACAAAGTCGACATCAGGAACAACAGGAGGGCGTGGCACCGGTGTATGATCACGTAGCGAGCGCGGAAGCAGGCGAAGAGCCAGGCGATTGCGCCTGCGAATGGAGCCATCAGGCATGCGAACCAGGAACGAGCGGGGAGCCACGCGTCGGAGAACTTCGGCAGTTGCCGATCAGCCACCCTCTGGTAGGTGGATGCGGACGTTGTCTCCAGGCGCCAGGGCAGGAAGATCAGTTGCCCGAGTGTCATGTGCCATCTTCAGCTGAGCACGCTGCTGTCGCATCCTTTGCAGCAGTACTGGAGCATAGTTGGGTGTAGGGACCAGAATGGATGGCACAGTGGTCCTGAGGGCTCCGGTGTGTCCTATATGTCCCTTCCTGGCGTCACCGTTGGGAATATTTTGGCCGCAAATGAGGCAGTCCTCAATGTAGTGAGTGACATCGTCCTTTAGTTCCGGCCACCATCATAATGGTGGTCCTTAGTGGTCTCCATGCCCTGGTGTCCGTGTCCGTCACGGGATTGGTATGTGAGCTGGTTTCGGTTCTGGGTAGGGACCACATAATTCCCGTCCTTTTAACAAATCCACCCTTTATGGTCAGCTCGTCCTCCCATATATGTAGGGGGCCGGGAATCGCTGTTCAGGATCTACCCGAGGGAATCACCTGTGCGTTGGGACTGAGCTAGGTCAGCTCTGTTAGTCTGGGCGATGTCAATCGCATTCATCGACTCACCTCCGGGTGGCTGTGGCTGCCAGAGATGTCCGCTATGGGTATCGGCCCTGGCTAAGGCTTTGGCCTTGCAGTTGCCAGGTGGGGGTTATGGTGATGGTTCTTCACCTCAATGATGCTGTAGGTGCTGCCAGTGGCTTCTTACAGTTCGGCAGATTTTACCCGTGCACTTTGCTCACGTCTTCCCACCAAGTGTGCCCTACCGCCTCGGGGCCTGTCTCGGTGCCTGATACAGTCTGACCACATGTGCCAACCTCTCGCTTTGATATATCCCCGTACAGCCCTCTCCCATATGGGACACTCTCTGGTCCTGTCTTCAGCGTCTCTACATCTCTTGCTGTTGTCCGAGCTGCCATATTGACGTTAGGGAACAAGGGGGTAGAGGGTCAATTGAACAGGGGGTACAGCTTGTGGCTATGTTCCGGCCTTAATCCCTCAGAAGCTGCCCGCAAATCTCCGGGTTGACCCTATCCTCCCTTGTGAGGTATGCAGGCAGTTAGTACGCACTTCTGAAATTCGGTGATTTGTAAAGTGTATCATAATGAAACCTGAGCTTTCAATGGGCCAATGATTTCTCTCCCTGCCCCTGGTTGCAACCCTGTGAGGAGGGATAAAAATGACTTCTCTAGTTCACTGTTCCATAGGATGAACAAAACATGTTTCTTTTGTGAAATTAAAAGGAAAAAGATATTTACTCAATATCTGCACTTAACCATTTAGTGTGCTGGTTGTAAAGAAACTAATTAGCCTGGCAGGTTTAAAACAAAATTGAGTTCATTTATATTGAGTTAAAAATCTAACCAGGTAAAGATCGAAAAATATTTTCAATAGTTTAAACATGTACGCATACAAGCATGCAGATTTTACATGTTATACTCTAGGTAGTTATTTTCTTAGCCAAATTAAATTTCAATGCCGAAAGGTAGAAAATGAAGAGTCACTGTTTTTGGGACCTTTGCTGGTATCTGTGGTTGCAACACGCACGGTAATGCTGAAGTTCCAGCCCATCTAAAACTGTAATTTTTTAACTGGGGGGGCATCAGTGGGGGAACCAGCGGGTGCCAGATCCCGGAGGGAAACCATGTCTTGCCTGCCGTCGGGGTGCGCGACGAAGGCGTATCGGGGGTTCGCATGCAGCAGTTGGACCATCCCGACCAGGGGGTCTGTTTTATGGCTCTTCGTGTGCCTCCGGAGAAGAACAGGTCCCGGAGTTGTCAGCCAAGGTGGAAGCGAGACCCCAGAGGTGGAATTTCTGGGGAAGACAAACAAGCGGTTGTGAGGGGTCTCATTCGTGGCCGTGCAGAGGAGCGACCTAATGGAGTGGAGTGCATCAGGTAGGACCTCTTGCCAGCGGGTGGTTGGGAGACTTCTTGACCGTAGGCCGGAAGGACAGCCTTCCACACGGTCGCGTTCTCCCTCTCCATCTGCCCGTTTCTCCGCGGGTTATAACTGGTCGTTCTGCTCGAGGCGATGCCCTTGCTGAGCAGATACTGACGCAGCTCATCGCTCATGAACGATGTACCCCGGTCGCTGTGGATATAAGCCGGGAAACCAAACAGGGTGAAGATGCTGTGCAGTGCCTTTACCACGGTGGCCGAGGTCATGTCGGGACAGGGAACAGCGAATGGGAAGCGGGAGAACTCGTCGATGACGGTTAGGAAGTAGATATTGCGGTTGGTGGACGGGAGTGGACCTTTGAAGTCCATGCTTAGTCGCTCAAAGGGCCCCGAGGCCTTTACAAGGCGAGCCTTGTCTAGCCGGTAGAAGTGCGGTTTGCACTCCGCGCAGATCTGGCAAGCCCTGGTCATGGCCTTGATCTCCTTGGTGGAGTAAGGTAGGTCGCGGGACTTGATAAAGTGGGTGAGCCGAGTAACCCCCTTGTGACAGAGGTCATTGTGGATGGATTGCAGGCGATCCTCCTGCACGTTGGCGCACGTGCCACGGGACAGGGCATCTGGGGGCTCGTAGAGCTCCCTTGGACGATACTTGATATCGTACGCGTAGGTGGAGAGTTTGATCCTCCACCTCAAGATTTTATCATTTTTAATTTTAAACATGAAGGCTACCGACCGTTGGTCGGTAACGAGGGTGGACCTCCTACCGGCTAGGTAGTGCCTCCAGTGCCACACAGCCTCCACAATGACTTGTGCCTCCTTTTCAACTGCAGAGTGCCGAATCTCGGAGGCGGTGAGGGTCCGGGAGAAGAATGCTACTGGCCTGCCTGCCTGGTTGAGGGTAGCAGCCAGGGCAATGTCTGACGCATGGCTCTCTACCTGGAAAGGGATGGTTTCGTCCACCGCGTGCATAGCGGCCTTGATGATGTCGGCCTTGATGCGACTGAAGGCTGACCGGGCCTCAGCCGTCAGGGGAAATGTTGTGGTCTTTATGAGTGGGCGGGCTTTGTCCACATATCTGGGGACCCACTGGGCGTAGTAGGAGAAAAGCCCCAAGCACCGTTTGAGGGCCTTGAGGCTACGGGGTCGGGGTCGGGACCTAGGACCCCGTTTTCCATGATGTAGCCGAGGATGGCTAGTCGGGTTATGTGGAAAACGCATTTTTCCTTGTTGTAGGTCAGGTTGAGGGCCCGGGCGGTCTGGAGGAACCTTTCAAGGTTCGCATCATGGTCCTGCTGATCATGGCCGCAGATGGTGACATTGTCCAAGTACGGTTAAGTAGCCCGCAGGCTGTACTGGTCCACCATTTGGTCCATCGCCCTCTGGAAGATGGAGACCCCATTTGTGATGCCGAAGGGGACCCTGAGGAAGTGGAAAAGCCAGCCGGCTGCTTCGAAAGCAGTATAGAGGCGGTCTTTCGGTCGGATAGGGAGCTGGTGGTCGGTGGAATTTAGGTCGATAGTGGAGAATACACGGTATTGAGCGATCCGATTGACCATCTCTGCTATGCGGGGAAGGGGGTATGCATCGGGCTGTGTGAAGCGGTTTATGGTCTGGCTGTAGTCCACGACCATCCATTTCTTTTCTCCGGACCGTACTACCACCACTTGTGCTCTCTAGGGGCTGTTGCTAGCCTCGATGACCCCCTCTTCCAGTAAACGCTGGACCTCTGGCTTGATAAAAGTCATGTCTTGGGCACTGTAGCGCCGGCTCCTGCAGGTGACGGGCTTACAGTCGGGGTGAGGTTCGTGAACAGTGAGGGGGGTGCAACTTTCAGTGTTGCAAGGCTGCATATCGTGAGGGGGGGCAAGGGTCTGCTGAACTTCAGGGTCAGGCTTCGGTGACTGTATTGGAAATCCAGACCGAGCAGCAGGGGGGGGGGCAGAGGTGAGGGAGGATACAGAGCTTGAAACAAGCGTATTCGGCGCCCTGGATCGCGAGATTCGCAATACAATGCCCCTTGATTTGGACCGGGTGGGACCTGGAGGCGAGGGCTATGGTTCGGGAAGAGGGATAGGTGCGCAAGGAGCAGCGCCTTACTGTTTCTGGGTGGACAAAGCTCTCCGTGCTCCCGGAGTCGAAGACGCAGGGAGTGTCGCGCTCGTTGATCTGGACCTGCATCATGGAGTTCCGCAGGTGCTTTGGCCGCGACTGGTCGAGGGTGATCGCTCCCAGTTGCGGGTAGTCCGAGTCCTCAGCCGAGTCGGATTCACAAAATGGCCGCCGCCGTCGGTCACACATGTCGGGTCTAGAAGATGGCCTCCGCCAAGATGGCCGCCCCCATGACTCGCACGAGGCCGATGATACGTCAGAAAGTGGCGTGTCCGGCTGGTGCGCAGCCGCGTTGTGGGGCCTGCGGGCCTGTGAGCTCGATTTTCGGGCCTGGTGAGCTTTTTGTTTCTGGGCCTTGGGCCTGGTCAGACAGACCCTTGCGAAATGACCCTTCTTTCCACAGTCGCTGCAGATGGCGGAGCTGGCTGGGCAGCATTGACGTGGATGCTGGCCCAGCCCACAGAAATAGCACGATGTGCCCCCGGTCTGGGCGGGTCGCCGCGCGCTGCAGGCCCGTAGCGTAGGCCTCGAAACAGCGGAGCCAGTACTTAAAAACATCTTTGGCCTCCGGTGGCCGTGCTTCCAGGTTGAACTTTTCTGCCTTGAGACCGGCGTCCATCCTGACGTAGTCTGCTAATTAAATTATAGTACCCTCAATAATGACACGAGAGTGTGGAATGGTAAATGAAGGCTTTAATAAGCAGAGAACTAGCCAGCTACAGAGACGTGTGCTTACTGAGTGCCGCCTACAGGGCGTCACGTTATATACGGCTCTATGGTGGGCGGAGCCGGAGTCCCCGAGGGTTTCAAACCCGATCTTAAAGGGGCATCACCTACATGGTGTTAAGTGTACAGTAACCATTCATCACAGGCGTCAAAAGGGATTCTCCGGTCAATCACCGAATGCAATTTCGGCGTCGGCAATGTGTTGATGCCGGGCAGGATTTATGGAGTACCTTGACAGCAAAACGGGCGCTGCATCTGGACCGATTCAGCGACTGTTGAGGGGCTAGCACTGGCGCCAAATGTAACACAATTGTTTCCAATTAGAAACGGTGCCGGATTCACAATTGACACTCAGGAGGCTGACAAGCTGCAGCCCCTTATATACACTTCACTCCCCGCACACAACCTCCCAGCCAACAAGATGGCAGCAAGGAGAGTGGCCCCAAGATTCACTGATGCTGAGCTTGAAAGCCCCTGGATGCCATGGAGGAGAGGCGGGCCACCCTGTACCCTGGCCCACAAAGGAGGCTGCCAGCCCCTGCCGTGCCTGGGCGCAGGTGGCAGAGGCAGTAGGCGCCATGAGTAACACCATCCAGACTGGCCTGCAGTGCCATATAAAAACTGCACAGCCTCCTCAGGGCAGCCAGAGCAAGTAGGCAACACTGTGACCTTGGCAACATCCCCTGTCCCACCCACCCGTTACCCCACACCCCTCAACCCAGACGGCGTCTGAACCCTCACCCTGCACCACATGCTGGCACCCATACCAACCACCACGACCGGTTGCCCTGGCCACTGAAGCCACTAGCTACTCACCCCTGGCTACATGCGTCGGACTGTCGAACACTTTTCTGTTTCCCCTCCCCAGGAGAAGGCCACTCATATCCGCCAGGAGTGGGAGATGACTGGAGGGGGACCGCCGGACCTGCGGCCCCTAACCACGGCAGAGCAGTGGGCCCTGGTAGTGGCCAGCGGCCCCAAGGAAAGGGTGATCGCCAGGGTGGAGATCGGCCTTGGGCGAGGAAGTGAGACCCTGTTGTATTGCGGTTCCCCGTGACAGGTGTGTCAACCACCCCCCTAACACCACCCTCACATAACCCCCACCACCCCCACTACAAGCCGGCCCGCGGTCTAATCATGCGTCCTGTCTTGTGTCTTGCAGGATCTGCTGGTGATGGGGCGGACCCTTCTGGTGTCTCCCGCCCCCAGCCACAGCCACAGCCCCAGTAACGAGGATACCGACACGAAGGGAACCCATATGACAGAGACTCAGGACACCAGGGAGCTTGAGTCCGATGATGACACTGATTTCCCGTCACAGCTGTCTCCAAACCTTCCTCCATCCCAGAGACAGTCACCTCGGTTGGGCACTTTAGTGAAGAGGCTCCTGGGACACTATCTGATGCTAACCACACACATGCTCCGGCATAGCAGGTGGAGATAGGGACTCCCGAGCGGGTGGATGGTCGGAGGGCGGGACAAACCGAGCGTCTAGCTGCCATCCAGGCGGGTTTCGGACTTCTGAAACCGATGGTCCCATTGATTGTGGAGATGCAGCCACAGAGCCAGAGACTACATGAGGGGCTGTCGGCGAGCATCCAGCACCTGCAAGCGCATGTAGAGCAGTCCAACTGTGTGCAGGAGCAGGAGGTGGTGCCGACCATGCGCGCCACCCAGGCCAAAACCGCACGGGTGAAGTCCACAGTGGCGGCCTTGGGGGCCAGGGTTTCGTCCATGGATCAGCATGTCCATGGCCTGGGGCAATCTGTGCAGGCGGTGGCCGAGGCTCAAGACAGAGCTGCCCTCTCACAGGCAGCCATGTGCCTCAGCCACCTGGACATCGCAGCGGCGCTCCTGGGTGTGACCCAGTCACAGCGGCCCATGGCTGAGAGCGTCAGCGGCATTGCCAGGTGCTGGCTGACATGGCGCAGACGCAGAAGGACGTGGCCCAGTCCCAGAGAGAGATGGCGCAGTTACTGGCTGATGTGACACAAAGACACAAACCCAGAAGGTGGTAGCACAGTCGCAGCGTGATGTGGCACAGGCCCAGGCAGAAGTGATCCACTCCCTGTGTTCCATGGCCGCGATCATGCAGACACTGGCAGCTATCTATTTTAGAACCCTGGGGTGCAGTCCATCTGGTCCAGGTGACTTATCCACCTTCAGGCCTATCAGTTTCCCCAGAACCTTCTCCTTAGTGATGGCCACTGCCCTCACCTCTGCCCCCTGATTCTGCTGGAGCTCTGGCAATCCCACTGGTGCCTTCCGCCATGAAGAATGATGCAAAGTAACTATTCAGTTCCTCTGCCATTTCTTTTTTTCCTATTATTACTTCTCCAGCCACATTTTCCAGTGGTCCAATGTTTATTTTTGCCTCTCTCTTACCTTATATATATTGAAAAAAAAACTCTTTCTATGTTCCTTTATATTACTAGCTAGCTTGCACTCATATTTCATCTTCTCTCCCCCAATTGCTTTTTTAGTTGTCCTCTGCTCACTTTTAAATGATTGCCAATCCTCTGGCTTCCCACTAATCCTTGCCACTTTGTCTGCTTTTTCTTTTGCTTTTATGCTATGCTTGACTTCCCTCGTCAGCCATGGATGCCTTGTCCTCCCCGTAGCATGTTTCCGAATCTCCCCCCGCCCTTTGAAATGGCATCATTGCATTGCATGGCACACATCATTGGAATGACATTGGTGCATCACCTGAAGGCCCTCCCCCGATGCTCCGCCCCCGATGGGCGGAGTGTGGTCTCAGCAGTCGGGAACCTGGTGTGGTGGTCGCGGACTGTGTCCAGCGCCGCCACAGTCAGCTGGGAGCCATGCTGCTGGCCGAGGGGTAGGGGGGGGGGGGGGCTTCTGTTGCTACCTTTATTTACAAACCACAAGCAGTGAGTATGTTTCTTGTATTGACCAAATGACCACATAACCAGTATGTTAGTTCAAAAGACAGTTTATTATTAAACACAAGACTTATCTCTCTGTGCAATGATACACGCGGCTACGTATTAAACTACACCTGTCAACTAAGATGACCTTTACTTAACTTCTGGATGACCGGCTCTGTGCAGGTAGATAAGGCCTTTACCTGAGTCCCCACGTGTGTCGGCTGGAAATCATCAGGTTCGTCTCGGCTGCGGCTCGTCTCTCTCAGGTAGCGATCTTGTACTTGGCTGGTCGTTATGCTGTGATTGGTGTGGGCACAGGCTGGTCCCAAAAGAGATTGATCCCTAGTGCGCACGGCCTTTTATCCTTCTCCTCTTTTGGACGGGATTAACTCAGGATCTAATGGATTGATAGGGTCTCGATCACCCTAATTGATGCTGGCCAATTAGGGACGGGGTACCTCGATGGCTGGGCGGGTCATAGTCACCATTGTCCCAAGTACGTATGCCTTTCCAAACAAGGGGAGGTGGCGCCGGGGAGTCTGCTACTGTTGCTATTCCTTAATTTGAGTCCAGTGCCCTGGGGAAATCGGTGATTGACCTTTAACAGGTGCAAGTTTCAGTTCGGTCTGGTTTGCCTTTGCGCAATACACAGGGGCTGTGTACTGTCTGTGTCCCGACTTGACCACAATTCCCTTTATCTTTTGCGGGCGGCCACACGTCCGCGAAGGCTGGGGGGGGGGGACTGGTGGGGGTTGGCCAAGGGGTGGCCAGGGGGTAGCCTGTGGGGCCATATTTGGCAGGACGGGGCCGCGCAGCGCCGGATCCATGTTGTACGACGCGACTGCTGCCGTCACCGTGCCGGGCATGCGCGGTCACAAACCCGACCGTTTTTGGCGCGGGAGCCGGGAGTTTTACATGGTGCCACTGCTAGCCCCTCACCACCATAAAACACCCGGGAATTCTCCGTTTCAGCCGGCACTTAGCTGCTGAAATGGAGAACGCAGCCCATAGTCTCGCAAACGGAAAATCACACCCAGTGTCTTCTCTTGAAGTCCTTTGTAAACAGTGCAAAAATGTTTTATCAGCAAATGGAATTAAGATTTATATCATGCATGCTCAAGTCACATCATCATGACACCACTTATAAATAGATTTGCCGCAATCAAAGACATCTTTGCATCGTTAATCTGTCTCTTACCTTCACAAAAGAGTTCATGAAATGTTCTGAAGTTTCTTGAAATAGTGCTGCACCTACCCCCCTGAGTTGCACAATCACATCCTCCTGACATTCAGAAGACGTATTTTCCAGTCTGTTGATCACAACCTTCCTTTTCTTCTGAGTCAATGAACTTGAGCTGAAAGTAGGAAAATTGAAGCTAAAGAGAGCTGATAAACATAAGGAAGCTTATGAGCTAAATCCAATCAATTAATTCAAATAACTGGATTACTATTGTTTTCTCCTCTGTCCTGATCAGGTGAAACTGTGCCAGAAGAATCTAAAATAACTTTGTTTTCCGTTCCCACTCGCTCAACGTTTAGGTATTATGCACAGTTAATTTTCACATGTAACATTGGTATTTTGTGCAGCTTGCCGACACAATCCTTGTATTTATGACTATTGATTAGAAACATAGTCCGCGATATTCCGGCCTCGCTACACTTGGCTCAAGCGAAACAAGGCTGGTGGATAGCGGGAGAAGCCAAGTACGAGATCCGCGGCGGGCGCCAAACAGTGTGCGATGCAACCGGCCTGCTCCCCTAGGCGAAATCGGGATCTCGTCGTAGCGTGGTGAGAAACCAATTATCAACACTTAAACCCAATATCCATACAATCAACGAGAGAGATCTGGGCCAGGATTCACCAATAATGGGGCTATGTCCCAACGCCCGCCAAAAAACGGGCGCAAATCACTCCGGACTTTTTTCAGAAAAGTCCGGAGTGATTCTCCGGTTTTAAGATGGGTAGCAGGGCCCTGGCGTGTGCCGCGCAGCACCTGCTGCTGATACGGGGCCCTGCACTTCCGGCCCGGGTCCGCACATGCGTGCGGCGGCCGTTTTCGTGCCGGCCCCCGCGCAACATGCCAGAGCCCTACTGTGGCTCGGCGCGGAAGAAGAGAGGTCCCCCCCCCCCCCCGGAATGCGGCGCCCGCCAATGGTTGCCCTCGATCGCAGGCCTGGCCATCGTAGAGGCCCCTCCCAGAGTCTGATCCCCACCTCCCCCCACCAGGACAGCCACGACCAGCTGCCACCATGAGCTCCCGCCGGGTGGAAGCAGACGTAAACCATGCTGGCGGGAACATGACGGGAACTCGGCTGGTCTCCTCAAAGAATCGCCGCAGGGGGCCTCTTTCGACTGTGCACGCGCGACTGGCGGGTCCGCGGAGAATCGCGGAAGCGGCGTCGCGCCGGATTTCCGGTGTCATCGGCTATTCTCCGCCCCCGCGCCGGGTGCGATTCCGGGTCAGAGAATCCCGGCCCTGATATCCAATGGCCTCCCGTCATTCAGCAGCCTCCGCAGCAAGTTGTCACGGAGGTACTGATTTGAAAAACGTGAACCTGGTGGACGGGTTTCTGTGGAGAGCCGAGGAGGTGAGTAGCCATCTTGGCTCACAGGAAAAGAGACTGGGGGCGCTGGGCTTGCCACCCTAGTCCTCGGCAGGTGATGGGGGACCCTCCGCAGGGGTTGCTGCCATGGGAGGGTGGGGGGTAGGCGCGGGGCGGTGGGGGGGAAACGCTTATGGCACCACCATGCCAACCCCATTCTGGGGGCAACCCTTGGCTTTGCCCGTCTGCCCCAGCGATTACCCGTAACCGTAACGACCGCTGAGGACTCTGGCTATGCGGCTGAAGGCTATCGCTAATAGGGAATTGCCACATGAGTACGTGAACACTTCACACATGCCAAGTGGATTCCCGTGGGTGGGCGGTCACGTGGCATGTGGGAGTTAATGCCGAGTATTCCAATCGCACCTTAATGCCTGGACACTGTGCCTGAACACTGCAGGAGACAACACTGCAGGAGACAACACCACACATACAGGAGCCAACATCCGAACACCCAGTGGATGGGACACAGCTCCGGGGACATGACCATGGCCGGAGGCTGGGTGAACTGGATGGAGGGGCAAAGGGTCCCGGGGTCAGCACGCATTGCGGAAGAAAGTGACCGAGGCATCACAATGGTTGTGCAAAACATTGTTTAATGTGCTGTACAATTCCCCATAGTGCCGCCCCTCAACCCTCCCAGCCCACAACCCCACCCCCTACCTACCCCCCCATGCCCCCTACCCAGTGCTCTTAGTGATCCTCAACGCGCCTGACCCTCCTAGATCTACCACTGCGTCTTGGTGTTTCCTCAGGATGCACATCTGAGATGGAGGCAGCCAGCTACTTACCTCGTCCCATGGCCTTCGATGCCCCTGGCGGGCGTTCTCTGGGGGCTCTGGGGCCAGAGGGCTCCGGCTCACTTGCCGGCGGCACATGCACAGCCTTGATGCCCTGTTCTGTGTGCTGCCTGCGCGACACAACCTCATCAGCGGGGTAGAACATGGGGGAGCTGATGGCCACCGTCGCCATTCCATGGATGGGTCTGGGTTGGCACCCAGTGTACCCTCCTCCATAGGACTTGGGGTTCACCTTGGGATGGAGGGGCAGCTGGTTCGAGCCCCTGCTTCTCTTCCATCGTCTGGCTCTGCCAGCCTTGGCGGTTCCCCATGATCTGCACCATGGTGTCGGCACCCTCAGCGATGCTCCTCAGTGACTGGGACATGCTCTGCAGCGCCTCTGCAGCGCCTCAGCACGCCCACCTGCGACTCGGACAAGGCCCGCAGTGCCTCCGCCATTCCAATCTGAGAGTGGGACATGTCCCGCAGAACCTCATCAAGGTTAGCCTCGTGCTGGGTGACATTCCCCAGCGAGTCAGACATTCTGCCGAGACCCTCAGCCATGGCCGTCACCAACTGTGCGATGCCTTGGACACCTTCACTCATGGTGCCGACATCGTGCACCAGGCTCTCCACTGCGGTGGCCACCCCAGCAATGTTGGTCTCGGTGCCGCTCAGTGCCGGCGCCATCCCCTGCACCTGAAGCCTCTAGGACTCCTCCAAGCAGCTGTGGATCTGCTGGAGTGATGTTGACATCTCCCTCTGAATGCCCCGGTGACCCCCCATCGTCTCCATCAGCTCCGGGTAACCCACTTCCAGAGGCTCAGCATCAGACAGGGACCCAGCTGGGTCCTGGGATCCAGCAGACCTCTGACTGCTATCCCGCCTGGGGGTTCCTGCCTCCACCTGATATACATCAGCAGCAGTGTGGTGCTCACCAGGTTGTGCCCTAGGAGCCTGACCACTAACATTTCCCACCGCGATGTGTGTATCTGTGCTGGTGGAGGGTGGGGATGACAGCTGTGCAGCGACCACGGTGGCATTTTCAAATATTACACTCATTTATATAAATTGCAAAAGTTGAGGTCCGAGGACTGACCCCTGTGGCACCCCTCTAGTTATAGTTTGCGAGCCAAAGAAGGACTCATTTAACCCAACCCTCTGCTCTCTGTCAGTCAGCCAATCTTGAATCCAATCTAGTACTCAACCCCCATCCCCTGTGATCTCACCTTCTGGACAGTCTTTTATGCGGTACCTTATCAAGCGCCTTCTGGAAGTCTGGATATACCACATCCACAGATTCCCCATTATCCACCTTGCTGGTTACATCCTCAAAGAACTCAAGCAAGTGTGTCAAGCATGACTTACCTTTCATAAAACCATGCTGACAATGGTGGATTGAGATTTGTCTTTCCAAATGTTCCGTCATCTCCTCCTTCATGATTGATTCCAGTAATTTCCCTACCACAGAGGTCAGGATAGCCGGCCTGCAGTTTCCTACTTCTTGCCTCTCTCCATTTTTAAATAGGGACATCACATTAGCATGTTTCCAATCCACTGGGACCCTTCCAGAATCCAGGGAATTCTGAAACATCATAACCAATGCATCCCACTATCTCCACTGCCACCTCCCTTAATACCCGAGGTTGGAGGCCATCTGGTCCTGGAGACTGGTCCCTTAATCCCATCCGTTTATTCAAAAACCATCTCCCTAGTGATGGTTATTGCACCAAGTTCCTCTTCATTATCTGTAGTTTTGGGAAATTTTTCATTATCTTCTACCATGAAGACGGAGGCAAAATATTGGTTCAGCACCTCTGCCATCTCTGTGTTCCCCATTATTACCTCATCAGTATCGTCTTCTAAAGGGCCAATATTTATTTTGGCTGTTCTCCTCTTCTTTATATACTTCGGTGTCAGTGTTTAAGTAAGAAAATAAGAAAGTAAATGGCCCATTTGTAAATCTCGTGGACAATCCAGCAGCAATGACTCGCAGTGTAACTGCAGAGTCCAATTACACAATCTTTATTCCAGTTCTAGTTAAATGGCTTGAAACTGACAGACAGAAATCATGAGCCTTGCTGTATGAAAAACAGAATATTGCCTCTGTGCAATAGTGGAGGCTCTTTTGGAGTATTAATGTAATTATTTGGTCACAGCAGGCAAACAGTGTCATTCTGGCAAGACTGTTCAACATTAGCTGATCTGATCTTGCTTGCTGAAACTCTGAGCGTTACAGTTTCTTGCTCACCCAATTTGTACAGGTCAGCAAAGTATATCCTAGAAAGTGGAATTGTAGCTTGCTTTAGTCTTTCATAGGATGTGAACATCTCTGACTAGGCCTGCATTTGTTACTCATTCTTAATTTCCCTTAAGAAGGTGGTGGTGAGCTGCCTTCTTGAACCGCTGGAGGCCACCTTGGTGTAGGTACACCCACAGTGCTCTCAGAAAAGGAGTTCCAAGATTTTGACCCAGCGACAGTCAGGGTGGTGTATGGCCTAAGGGGAACTCGTAGGTGGTGGCATTCCCCTGCATCTGCTGTCCTAGTGTGAGTTTCTGCAGTGCATCTTGTAGATGGTACATAGGGCTGCCACTCATTGTTGGTGGTGAAATGAATGAATGTTCAGGTGGTGGAAGTGATGTTGATAAATTGAGATACTTTCCCCTCAATTGTGTTGAGCTTCTTAAGTATTATTGAATCTCATCCATGCGAGAGAAGAGTATTCCATCACACTTTGACTTGTGCCTTGTAGACGGTGGACAGCCTTTGGGAGTCAAGAGGTTAGTTACATGCTGCAGAATTCCCAGCCTCTGACCAGACATTTGCCAAATGCTTTCTTGATAACATCAGACTTGTGCCTATTGAGTTATGAATAGTGTTCTATACTCTTAAGCTAAATTTAAAAATAGCAATGGTCATATTTTCACTATGACAAAGGCCGGAATTTTTCAGCTGTTTTCGCCATTGGGTCTGCGGTCCTAATGGTGACAAACCCCCTCCACGGATTTCCGGATGGTAAGGAGTGCATAGAACAGGATATTCCGTTGACATGGGGGAAGGTCCCACTGCTGGACAATGTTGGGCCGCGTCTGCGGGAAGGAGGGGTGGGGAATCCCACACAAAGACTTGTATATATTTAATGCCCTACATGATCTGGGAGGTGCTAATGCTCATTTCCACCAATGAAATAGGTTAACATATTTCCAATATGGAGGGTCATTCCATTCAATAACAGGGAATGCTAGAGTGGGATTTGGGAATTGTTTTTTGAAATCAAAGCTTCTGAAATCAAGTTTTACCATAGACAGAAAAAGAAATTGCTCAAATTAAGATTAGGTGTTGTTGCACTTGGTGACCTTTTTTCAAGGAGAAAAATCATTATTTTGTGACTGGGTTTTCTGGGGATCTATTGCACTTCGACTCTGTGTCTAATCGATTTAATGGCCCAAACATTCAACAAAGAGGTTTAGTTCACCGAGACTTTGCCTGATCGGTAGATTGGAATTAATTTCAGAGCATGCTGAAGGAGTGGATTGCATCTTGCAAGATAGCTCCACAATATTTGTCCAGTATTTCATGGTTAACTATTCCCAGCGGTCTATTTCTATTAAAATGAGCTAACTGGAAAATTATGTGGGAATGTGAGTGTTATTCTAAAATGAATCCTAGGCCCATAAAAAGGATTTCATTGGGAGCTGTCGCCTTTTTCATAACGTGCCGTTAGTTTAACAAGGTGACAGTCTCCTCTCCCTATCAACTATGTAAAATAAGTTTCAGCAGACCAAACGATTTTTCCCAATTGGTGTGGAGGCACAAAATAAAACAGAACAGCATTCGACATCAATTGGCAATCAAAATATCTACAACATAACACTTTTTACAATCTCAGAGCATTGCAAAAAGTGTTTTTTAGCCAACTAAGCACTTTTATAAACATTGAGCTGAATTGTAACAAAGTCAGGATGAATTGGGAGCCCTTTAATAAAATGAGGGTCGGGTCAAGATTCCAGGATACCAGACCCCATTCCCAGGACTTCGGATTCTCAGGTGTGCCTTTTAAAGGTGGGGGCTGGTTCATGTCGCACAACCGCACTCCTGATCTGGCCAGCTCCATTGTGGGGATAGGTCTGTCAGGGTCCTTTACATTTCTCGAGGTCAACATTTCAAAGAGTCACGGTTAATGCACCTCAGTGTTGTTGCGAAGCAGGGTCCACAAGAGGGAACCTTTTAAAATGTAAGTACAAAAGTTCCTCCTCATCTTCCCCCCATGCCAACCTGTTCCACCACACCCACCTCATGCCAAGATTTTTTTAGTTCTAATGAATGTCCAGGCTGTCGGCCGAGAATATGAGGTAAGGCTTGTCTGAGAGCCTAGTAGTCCATTAGCCTGTTGAAACACCTAAGCCCCAGGGAAAACATTGCTTGATTCACCACTCTGCTGCTCTGATCTCTTCTGTCACAGGCACAATGTTAATTTATTAATAATAATAATAACAATAATAACAACCGCTGATTGTCACAAGTAGGCTTCAATGAAGTTACTGTGAAAAGCTCCTAGTCGCCACATTCCGGCACCTGTTCAGGGAGGCTGGAACGGGTCTTGTTCCGCATTACAAGCCAGCTGTCTTAGCCCACTGTGTTAGTGGTTTTATCAACTGCTTGCAGTTTCATCTATCATTACTTTAAAGGGTCTGAATGATTGACACCTCTATTGTTCTGTAGTAAAAACATGGAGCCATTTATGGGAAAATGGAAAGTTATAGATCAATGATTTTTAAAAAGCTTTTTGTTCACATCCGATTGTAGGATTCATTGATTCTGTACAATGAGCTTGGATGTGCCATATCTGGGAATGAGGGACCATAAGAGTTGGTTAGGGGCATATCTTGGCATGGAAGGGGCATGAGGAATCATGGGAGGGGGTAATTGGGAGGCAAGAAGTGGCATGTGGAGGTGAGGTTGTGTGAGAGGTAAGGGCTGCGGGGTGGGGGGAGGACCTTTCTGTTTTTATTACAACTGAGACAAAGACCCATAGCACTGAGGCAACCCCTCTGGCTACCCCCAAATCACCCTCTGCCCTGCACGCCTTGAACTGCACCCTCTGCCCTGCACGCCTTGAACTGCACTCTCTGCCCTGCACGCCTTGAACAGCACCCTCTGCCCTGCACCCTCTGCACTGCACCCACTGCACTGCACCCACTGAACTGCACCCACTGAACTGTACCCACTGAACTGTACCCACTGAACTGCATCCACTGCACCCACTGCACTGCACCAACTGAACAGCACCCTCTGCCCTGCACGCCTTGAACAGCACCCTTTGCCCTGCACCCACTGCACTGCACCCACTGAACTGCACCCACTGCACTGCACCCACTGAACTTCACCCACTGAACTGCACCCTCTGCACTGCACCCTCTGCACTGCACCCTCTGCACTGCACCCTCTGCACTGCACCCTCTGCACTGCGCCCTCTGCACTGCACCCTCTGCACTGCACCCTCTGCACTGCACCCACTGAACTGCACGCACTGAACTTCACCCACTGAACTTCACCCACTGAACTTCACCCACTGAACTTCACCCACTGAACTTCACCCACTGAACTGCAGCCTCTGCACTGCACCCACTGAACTGCACCCACTGCACTGCACCCACTGCACTGCACCCACTGCACTGCACCCTCTAAACTGCACCCTCTGAACTGCACCCTCTGAACTGCACCCTCTGAACTGCACCCACTGAACTGCACCCACTGAACTGCACCCACTGAACTGCACCCACTGCACTGCACTGCACCCACTCAACTGCACCCACTGAACTGCACCCACTGCACTGCACCGACTGAACTGCACCCTCTGCACTGCACCCACTGAACTGCACCCACTGAACTGCACCCACTGAACTGCACCCACTGCACTGCACCGACTGCACTGCACCGACTGCACTGCACCCACTGAACTGCACCCACTGAACTGCACCCACTGAACTGCACCCACTGCACTGCACCCACTGAACTGCACCCACTGAACTGCACCCACTGAACTGCACCCACTGCACTGCACCCACTGCACTGCACCCACTGCACCCACTGCACCCTCTAAACTGCACCCTCTGCACTGCACCCACTGAACTGCACCCACTGCACTGCACCGACTGAACTGCACCCACTGAACTGCACCCACTGAACTGCACCCACTGAACTGCACCCACTGCACTGCACCCACTGCACTGCACCCTCTAGACTGCACCCTCTAGACTGCACCCACTGAACTGCACCCACTGAACTGCACCCACTGCACTGCACCCACTGCACTGCACCCACTGCACTGCACCCACTGCACTGCACCCACTGCACTGCACCCACTGCACTGCACCCACTGCACTGCACCCACTGCACTGCACCAACTGCACCCACCGAACTGCACCCTCTAAACTGCACCCTCTGAACTGCACCCTCTGAACTGCACCCTCTGAACTGCACCCTCTGAACTGCACCCTCTGAACTGCACCCTTTGAACTGCACCCTCTGAACTGCACCCTCTGAACTGCACCCTCTGAACTGCACCCTCTGAACTGCACCCTCTGAACTGCACCCTCTGAACTGCACCCTCTGAACTGCACCCTCTGAACTGCACCCTCTGAACTGCACCCTCTGAACTGCACCCTCTGAACTGCACCCTCTGAGCTGCACCCTCTGAGCTGCACCCTCTGAGCTGCACCCTCTGTGCTGCACCCTCTGTGCTGCACCCTCTGTGCTGCACCCTCTGTACTGCACCCTCTGTGCTGCACCCTCTGTGCTGCACCCTCTGTGCTGCACCCTCTGTGCTGCACCCTCTGCACAGCCTACCCTGTACTGCACCCTATGAACTGCACGATAATGTCAGTCAAGACTATGTGCTCAAATTTCTGAGTGGGATTTGAACCCCAAATATTCCAACCCTGAGCTACAACTAACAGATGTCGGAAGACATAATGACTGCCAATGGAAGAATTAGACCTGTGCGGCTGGGTACTCCATTCCTTAAACTATGTGTGAACATTGGGGCAGGATTTGTGGAATTCCACGACAGCAAAACTGGCACCGCACCTAGACCGATTCAGCAACTTTGAAGGGCTAGCATCAGTGCCAATGTAACACAATCGATTCCAATGGGAAATGGTGTGGGATTTGCCCAGTCCATGATTGACATTCGGGAGGCTGACAAGCTGTAGCCGCATTTACACACTTCACTCCCCACAAACCCCATTCCAGCCAACAAGATGGCACCGGTTGCGCTGGAGCGCGCCCATCCCACTGATAGGTCGGCTGAGGCCAGAGGGCACCTAAGGGAGTGGCCTGGGGGGACACCACTACGACCTGTGGCCTTAAGTCCACAGTGGGAAATCAGCGGCATGCTCAGCCACATGGCTACCTAGCCTTTGTGGCAATGGTGTTCCGTGCACATCCACCCCGACCCCACAGTCCATCTGCTGGCATCCCCCCCGCTACTCCGCCCGGCCCTGGCAGAAGCCCCCAACCAGCCGCACAACTGTCAGCAAACTATGGCGAGGTTGGACACTTTCCATACCCCCTCTCTCCCTCAGCAGCTACGCACTAGTTTCACGATTTGGAAATGCATAAATGAACTTCGCTGTTGGAAATTCACCCCAGTGGAGGCAGAGAATCGCGAAGGCTCTGGAGAATGTCGGGTCAGGACCGCTAATGATATGCCAACACCATTTACCGTACGTGCAATCTGAACACATTGACGTCGCTGTCGGGGCACCGGAGAATTGCAATTTGGCGTAAAACCGGAGCCTGCCATGATTTTGCCATCATGTTTCCCGATTTCGAGAATCCCTCCCGTGACATTTATGCAATGGCGGTCCTTTTGAGAGATCGGGGGTGAAATTTGATAATCCCCCTCGTGGTGTGTTTGGGGGTGGGGGATGGGCATTTAGTCAGGCAGGGGGGTGTTAGTGAGGACTTGCAGCGCCTCCTTGCTTCCGTTGATTATGTCCATGGTGGAAGGCCTGTGGGTGACCTTCCTATCCCACCACAAATTGAGGCATTTAAAAGGGCAATTAATGCTGCTGTTTTTAACTCAATCTGGTGGATGGGGAACATATCACCCAGGGAGCATGACAAACAAACCCTGTCGAGTAGTGTGCAGGCTTCTGAAGGTGGAATGGGGGGGGGGGGGAGAGAGGAGGTTGGGGGGGGAGTCCTTTGCTCAAGGGCACCGGATCAAGTGACCTGGCATTACAATCGGGGGGGACACTGTGAGCCACATTCCCGACGCTTGCTGCTGACCTCCCCTGTAACCCCGTGACCCAAGACCACACTCCAGCCATCACTCACCTGTGGACTGGCACTGAGCAGTAAATCCCAGCCTCAGGTGGGTGTCGCACCGGCAGCAGCCACCACCTCTCTGGTGGCACTGCCAATCAATGGAGGTGCCAGGCTCTGATTGACTGGCAGCTCTCAGTGAGTAGGGCTTCAACCCATATAGTCCTTGCCCCCAGGGAAGTCCCACTGTTGTCCAGTTAATTGCCTGAAGGTGAGGTGCATTAAATTGGATTGGATTGGATTTTGTTTTATTGTCACATGTACCGAGGTACAGTGAAAAGTATTTTTCTGCGAGCAGCTCAAACAGATCATTTAGTACATGAAAATAAAAGAAAAAGAAAAATACATAATAGGGCAACACAAGTTACACATTGTAAATACATAGGCACTGGCATCGGGTGAAGCATACCGGAGTATGCAGTATTAATCAGGTCTGTCCATAATACTACACTCGATATGTAAAATCCACTCAAATCCAATCCAATCCAATCCAGTTTAATGCACCCCACCTTCTCTAAGTGAGATGATGCAGGGTTCCCAGTAGACCTCCAACCAGTGGATGAAACTCTGGTTACCTCCATTAAATCCAGCCCTAGAGTTCAGATATATTGCTGGATCAGAGTATATGCTGTACATCTGGCCTAACCTGTGAATGTTTTGTGTACAATGGCCCATAACTTCCTGGTTCCCTGGTGTTGGGATTTGGAGGAGTACCCCAATGATGCGCTGGGGAATCCCTCTTGGATGTTCCAGGTAAGGGTTTACCCGGCAATTGTCCAGAAGGACTAATGTACCCCGGCAAATTGCACCATCTGACAAGTCGATCGCTAACTTTGGATGGTGCTGACAGTTTTACGCTCATAATTACTCTGAAAAAGTTAGAATGAACAGAAGTACTCTAACTTCAGCATAACTATTTTAAATACCCAGAATGAGCCCCACAGGGAACGCCCCCCCAACAACACCCAGAGGACCCCCTAGCCCCACACGCTTCCCAAAAGAACACCCCCCCCCCCCATGGTATTCCTCACCCGCACTGAATTCCACCCTTCATTCCCTCCCCCCACAACGACCTGACCCCCCAACCCAACCTGACCAGGCTCGATTTCTCCACTTCTTTTGCACTTCAATGCTGAAGCCAGAGCCTGTTTTGCTGCCTGAATTTCACCTGGTCTAAGTAAGGAAGATTGGGCGAGACAAGCACTTACGAGGTTTAGCACAGGTCGGTTGGTACAGAGTGGCAATCCGCCACTGATTGCCACTCCAAGGAAGTTTTGGCCCAATAACTTCCCCCTGAACACTTGCCGTCAAAAATCTAGTCTAACACAACCTTGAATATATTCAATGACTCACTGCTCTCTGGGGAAAATAATTCCAATGATTAACAAGAGAAGAAATTCCTCCGCACCTCTATCATAAATGGGAGACCTCTTATTTTTAAGTTATGCCCCCGAGTTCTAGATTCCCCTACAAGAGGAAACATCCTATCAGCATCGAGCCCCCTCAGAATCTTATATGCATCAATAATATCACCTCTCATTCTTCTGAACTCCAACCAGTATAAGACCCAACCTGCTCAACCTTTCCTCCTGAGACAAACTCCTTCACATGCCGGGAATCAGCCTAGTGAACCTTCTCAGAACTGATTCCTTTGTAATTACATCCTTCCTTAAGTAACATGACCAGAACTATACACAGTACCTAAGGCATGGTTTCACTAAATATTCTATACAGTTATAGCATGCAAGGATTCGGGAGCACAGTTGGAAAAGGGCAGTGAGAAAAATTGGCCTTTTTGGAGCTTAATGCTAATCTAACTGAGCAGCACAGTGGTTAGCACTGCTGCATCACAGTGCCAGGGACCCGGGTTTGATTCTGGTCTTGGGTGACTGTCTGTGTGGAGTATGCATGTTCTCCCGCGTCTGTGTGGGTTTCCTCTGGGTGCTATGGTTTCCTGCCACAGTCCAAAGATGTGCAGGTTAGGTGGATTTGCCATGCTAAATTGCCCCTTTGTATCTAAAATTTAGGTGGGGTTACAGGAATAGGGTGGGAGAGTGGGCCTAGGTAGAGCACTCTTTCAGAGGGTGGGCGCAGACTCGATGGGCCAAATGGCTGCCTGCTATACTGTGGGGACTCAAGGGGATTCTATGATAACTGACCCTGATGCAAAATCTGCCTGATACAAAAGGTATTATTTTGTATGTAGTGCTTCCATTCAGTGATGGCTGCTTAGGTACCTAAGTTGCATCAAGGAGAAGCAGTCATAATCTGCACTTGTTTGGGGCCCAACATAGGCCTCGCTAGCTTGCTGTTGCTGTGATGTCTCCTTGCATGATAGGCCCAAGGGAATTATGGTGCGCTGGATGCGCCAGACATCCAATAGGTGTGAGGATGCAACAACAAATAATATGGATGGTTGGCAACCAATGCAGATCAGTTAACAAATGGGTTATTGCTGATGTTGATGCCAAGATCATATCAGTCTGGAAGTTAACTAACGTGTTCAAAGAGTGACACAGTGACACAGTTTTGCCCTGACATCAATAAAACTCATGCGACTCATTGTCGCCGAGTATTAAATAAAAACACATGCATAAATGTAAAAATTTAAACATTGAGCAACAAAATAATATTTAGCCCATGAAATCTATTCACTCCATAGACTCAGCACAATTTACCCTCTGATGGTTTCTACGTAACCTATTCAGCTTTATGAAGGGGCAACGGCAGCACGTTGGCGCAGTGGTTAGAATTGCTGCCTCATGGCGCTGAGGTCCCAGGTTCGATCCCGGCTCTGGGTCACTGTCCGTGTGGAGTTTGCACATTCTCCCCGTGTTTGCGTGGGTTTCGCCCCCACAACCCAAAGATGTGCAAGGTAGGGGGATTGAACACGCTAAATTGCCCCTTAATTGGAAAAAATAAATTGGGTACGCTAAATTTATAAACAAAAAATGAAGGAGCAATGATGCAGCTTAACGTCCAGAACAATATTTGGGAAATTCTCCTCCAAACCATCGTTAGTTTTCCTGCTTGACGTGGGTGGGACATAAGGGTGCAACAATGTTCTTCCATCAGGCCCTGACTTGTGATATGGTTTGTGCCTCACCCCATGAAAGCCCCATCTCTCCAAACCATAATATAATCCTTGAAACTGACAGTGCAACAAGAACAAATGAAGATTCTTTTAAATACTTTATATTGGTGCACATTCCTTTTAAGCAAACACATATTAATTCTGAAATCGTTTTACTCCACCTTGTGTTTTTATTTTGCAATGTTTAACTTCTGATTGATTCACTACATTATTCCAAATCCATAATCGTAAATATATTAAATGACAAACACAATTGTTTATTCTAGCACTTTGATATCTCGCCCTCAGCTATCATCGGCAAAAAGTATTACCGCATTGCTGTTTGTGGGATCTCATTGTGCACAGACATGGCTGCCACCATTACAACAGTGATCACACTGTAGTGATCTGTACATCTGTACATACATCTGCACATACACCAGGGACTGCAGCATTGATGTGACAGCCACAGCATCACTAGAGGGAGCATCAGAGACGGGTATAAAGGGCCGAGCCCAAGGCAGGATCCGCCTCTTTTAGAAGCACAGAGCTAGTGAGCAGCAGCACACATGGATAGCTTAGCATAGGCAGTTTACCTTAGTTTCACTGGTGATACCTCTTGACTGTTTTACATCTAGTTGAGCTCTGGAAGCAGAAGGAACCCTTTGAATAAAATGTTTGTGTTAACTGCAAGTCTACAGTCGTTATTCAGAATTAGAGAATAACATATAGTACCAGGAGTGGTTTCAGCAAGCCAGCTAGACACCAGCAAGAGAAGAGAACTTAAACCAGACATTCGACCAAGGAAGACCTCGCAGCATTCGGACCCTTCAGATACCAATCGGCACGATGGACCTAATCCAACCTCCACGCCTGCTCCAGACCACTGGTAATGTGCATTCTAATTGGAAACTTTTCATACAACAGTTCAAAATACATCTAGAAGCTAAGGATCTAACCTCAGCGTCTGATGCCAGGAAGATAGCCTTGCTCTTATCCCTGGCAGGTCCACTGGCATGAGAAATATATAATTCCATTACCTACCTGGAAGGGGAGGACAAGGGCAAGCTGGAAATCATAGAATCATAGAATTTACAGTGCAGAAGGAGGCCATTCGGCCCATCGAGTCTGCACCGGCTCTTGGAAAGAGCACCCTACCCAAGGTCAAAGCCTCCACCCTATCCCCATAACCCAGTAACTCCACCCAACACTAAGGGCAATTTTGGACACGAAGGGCAATTTATCATGACCAATCCAACTAACCTGCACATCTTTGGACTGTGGGAGGAAACCGGAGCACCCGGAGGAAACCCACGCACACACGGGGAGGATGTGCAGACTCCGCACAGACAGTGACCCAAGCTGGAATCGAACCTGGGACACTGGAGCTGTGAAGCAATTGTGCTATCCACAATGCTACCGTGCTGCCCGTAATCATCAAAAAATTGGAAACCCACTGTATCTGAAGTCAATGAGATATTTGAAAGATTCAAGTTCACCAGGCGTTTACAAAAACCGGGAGAATCTTGCAGCAGTTTTGTAACTGATTTAAAATTACTAGGTCAATCCTGCAACTTTGAAAACCTCCGTGACTCTCTCATCAGAGACCAGATAGTCAATGGTATATCTGATGAGGGACTTTCCTTATTAAAACGAAAAGACCTAACCCTAGAAACATGTAAAGATGTTTTACTTATGAAAAAAGTAAAGAAGAATATGAGGAGTTTACTTACCGGGACCAAGGCATTCACCACGAGGTCGAGCCCGTCAAAATGCTGTCCCAGGCTTCCAGAAGGCGCTCCTCTAGCGACAATCCCGCGCACGCGAACTTGGATGCAGGCCACACGCATGCGCAGTTCTCCCGAAGATTTGACATGGAAGAAAGGCCTACTGTGCATGCGCGAGTGTAGAGGGACAACATCATGACGTGTCCCCGCTGCAGACACGCCCACTTAAAAGGGCAATGTCCAGCTTCTGGAAAACAATGTTTAAAGTGTGGCAAATACAACCACTTTGCCTCACAGTGCAGAGCTGCACTGCTAATGAAGACAAGACAGAAACACATGAACTTCAACCTAAAAAGCATAGACTCAACGGAACACAAAAAAAACCAATGATGAGTATTCCTTGGATGAGGACAACCTCGCTTGCGACAACTCGTTTGTCGTGGACACGACCGAGACAATTGAGGAACATGACGCAACAATCGCCACGCCTCACCCGGTCAACAGCATTGATTCCAGCAGTGAGTGGACTGCGACTGTGCAAGTCAATGACTTTCCATTAGTCTTCAAGCTTGACACTGGGGCCTCAGCTAACCTCCTCTCTAGTAAGGATCTCCATTCGATTCTAGGAGACCATGAAATAATACCCGCTGCATGTTGGCTGAAGGACTACAACGGCAATCAGATCGCCTCAAAGGGATCGTGCCATCTCCGGGTGGACAACAAGATGATACACAAGCAGCTACGATTCAAGATTGTAGACGACAATAAATCATCACTGTTGGGCGCTCAGGCCTGCAAAGACTTGCGGCTGGTGCAACGCATTTACATGCACACCCAGGATCCATCAAGCCTGGAAGCTAAAATCCACAGCATGCTACAAGAATACCCCGACGTATTTAAAGGCATGGGCACCCTACCCTGCCAATACAAAGTCATGCTGAAGACAGACGCCAAACCCGTCATTCAGCCGCCCAAGACGGTTCCAACTCCACTGCGGGAGAAGTTGAAAGCAGAACTCAACAGACTGCAGTCACAAGACGTAATATCATGAGTCACACAGCCGACTGACTGG
The DNA here is from genome assembly GCF_047496885.1 of Scyliorhinus torazame. Classification (NCBI taxonomy): domain Eukaryota; kingdom Metazoa; phylum Chordata; class Chondrichthyes; order Carcharhiniformes; family Scyliorhinidae; genus Scyliorhinus; species Scyliorhinus torazame. The sequence continues at coordinate 72,343,037 of NC_092719.1, read as the reverse complement.
GTTAGCTCCATTGTCTGTGTTAAGAAACCTTCTGGAGATCTTCGCATATGCAGAGACCCGAAGGACCTGAACCAGAACATTCGCCGGGAACACTACCCCATCCCCAAGCGTGAAGAGATCACATCTGAGTTGGCGAATGCTCGTATCTTCACCAAACTCGACGCCTCGCAGGGATTTTGGCAGATACAGCTCGATGACGCGGGCAGATTACTGTGTACGTTCAACACACCATTTGGATATTTCTGCTTCAATCACATGCCCTTTGGCATTATCTTTGCGTCAGAGACCTTCCACAGGATAATGGAGCAAATGACCGAGGGCATCGAGGGTGTCAGAGTCTATGTGGATGACATCATCGTATGGTCCACCACTGAAGAAGAACACCTCTGTCGTCTGAAGAAGGTGTTTCAGAGAATTCATAAATACGGTTTGAAACTGAACCAGGCAAAATGCACATTTGCGAAGGAGTCTGTGACCTTTTTGGGTGACACCATATCATCTCAGGGTGTCATCCCTGATGAGGCGAAAATCGCTGCAATCGGGACCATGAAGACACCACACGACAAGAAGGCGGTGCTACGATTTCTGGGCTTCGTCAACTTCCCCGGCAGGTTCATCCCAAACCTGTCCGCACAGACAGTAGCTTTACGCAATCTCCTACGAAAGACCACTGCGTTTGAGTGGATACAACGTCACCAAAATGAATGGGCGCATATCAAACAGCAACGAACGAGGACACCGACGCTTGCTTTCTTTGACACAACCAGACCCACCAAGATCTCCACTGACGCCAGGGTGGGATTGGCGCCATTCTCCTCCAACAGGCCGACCAGTCTAGGGCCATGACCGCAACTGAGTGCAGATATTCACAAATCGAAAAAGATTGTCTCGGACTCCTCACTGGGATTCTGAAGTTCCAGGACTATGTGTCCAGCCTGCCCACGTTCATAGTGGAAACCGACCACAGACCGTTGGTCCATATCATAGACAAGGATCTAAATGACATGACACCTCGTCTGCAGCGCATCATGATGAAGCTGCAAAAGTATGATTTCACCCTAGTATACAATCCGGGAAGAGATCTTGCCATTGCCGACGCACTGTCCCGATCAATTGGCACTGACAACGCGCCATCAGCCCCTATCAGAGAAATCGAGGCCCAAGCACAGTTATGCATGGAGAATTTGCCTGCTTCAGATGAGAAGCATTGTCTAATCCGACAGGAGACGCAGAAAGACGCAACCTTACGGAGGGTGCTGCACCTACTCCAGCACGGTTGGACGAGGGGACAATGTCCACAATTTCAGAATGTCAAGTCAGAACTGATTGAAGTTGACGGCCTGCTGCTACGCAATGCGCAGATTGTGATTCTGGCCACACTCCGCGCCGAGATGCTACGTAAGATTCATGAAGGCCACCTAGGAAATGAGAAATGCAAAAGGCGAGCACGACAGGCTGTGTACGGACATGGTCATGACATGTGACACCTGTCAAAGACATCAACCCGCACAGTGTAAAGAACCACTGCAGCAACACAAACTCACAATGGCACCGTGGACAAAAGTGGGCATTGACCTATTTCATGCCACAGGGCGTGATTACGTCTTGATCATGGACTATCACTGAAACTATCCGGAGGTACTGAAACTCCATGATCTCACGTCTTCATCTGTCATCAAGGCGTGCCAGGAGACATTCGCGCGACATGGGATCCCGCGTGTGGTGATGTCAGATAAGGGTCCCTGCTTCGCGAGCAGGGTATGGAAAGAGTTCTCAGACCGCTACAGCTTTCGGCATGTAACATCCAGTCCGCGCTACCTACAGACAAATGGGAAAGTGGAAAAGGGTGTCCACATTGTTAAACAATTTATTAGCAAGGCAACAGATTCACGCTCGGACATCAAACTAGCCCTGTTGTCCTACCGAGCAACCCCATTGAGCTCAGGACTGTCGCCAGTGCAGATGTTCTTCGGCTGGACATCCGGATAACCCTCTCGGCGATTCAATTCCGAGACCCCGATAACGCTCTGGTACTCGACAAAATGCGGGTACTACGGTCCAAACAAAAACAATACTACGATCAACATGTGATCCCACTCAAGCCACTGAACATGGGCGACATCGTCAGGATCAGGGACCCAGAAGGCGGATGGTCTGAGCCAGCCACGGTGATCAGGCAGGAGGCACCACAGTCCTACATTGTCAAGTCGGCAGCGGGTGTACTCTTTCGCCGCAACCGCCGGGATCTGTTAATGCTTCGGCCTACAATGCCGGTGTTTCCCACACCGGACTTGACCAAGTCCATTAGTTCACTGGAGGTTCCTCGCCACACAATGCCAGACAGTACTCTTGATGACTTCAAACCGTCATCCCCACCACCGTTAAGACGCTCCAGCAGAAGCCGTAAGGTACCCGACCGGCTAGATTTGTAACGACACTTCAACACACCCACAAGACAAATATGAACATTTCTCACAATGGACTCATAACAGTGTTAATTGTTTCTGTATTACTTTATCATTTTCGCAGTGTGCAGCTTTGCTTATTCTCACCACTTGTTATGTACAGTTTTCTTGCGGCCAGTCTAGAAAACATATCAAGTCAAAAGGGTGGGGGTGTAGTGATCTGTACATCTGTACATACATCTGCACATACATCATGGACTGCAGCACAGATGTGACAGCCACAGCATCACTAGAGGGAGCATCAGAGACGGGTATAAAGGGTCGAGCCCAAGGCAGGATCCGCCTCTTTTAGAAGCACAGAGCTAGTGAGCAGCAGCACACAGGGATAGCTTAGCATAGGCAGTTTACCTTAGTTTCACTGGTGATACCTCTTGGCTGTTTTACATCTAGTTGAGCTCTGGAAGCAGAATGAATCCTTTGAATAAAGTGTTTGTGTTAACTGTAAATCTACAGTCGTTATTCAGAATTAGAGAATAACATACACACTTCGGAAGTGCCTCATTGCTTTGGGGCATCGTGAAAAGTGCCATAAAAATAAAAATGCTACTTTCTTTAATTCTGAATGTTTGGAAACATGCTGCCTTTACAGTCCCACAGTGTATCTTCATCCCTCAGGGTTGAAAGCAGCAGAACATATGGCTTGCCTGCTTTCAAACAGTTTTGTTTCCATTTGGGCTGTTTACCAGGCTGCAAAAGGTGAAAATTACTCTCCATTATCTTTCAGGGTCCGATTCTTGGATGAGTATAATCATAGGATTCTAAAGCACAGATGGAAGCTGTGCAGCGCAAGCACTCATGCCAACTCTTTGAAAGAATGTCTAATTATGTTTCCCCCCACCCCACCTCACACTTTCCACACCACCTTGTAAATGTTTCCTTCTATAAGTGCGATCTGATTTCCTTTTGAAGTTAACTATTGAATCATCTTTCAGGCATTGCATTCCAATCCATAACAGCTCACTGAATAAAATAAATCACCTCATCTTGTCCCTGGCTTTGTTACCAGTTACCTTGTTTTTACATTGAGTAGCACCAGCAAGACCTTTGACATCTACATGCAGAGGCAGATACAGCCCTCAGTTTAATGTTTCAGAGATCCAATTGTATCTCTGACTATTCAGTGCTCCCTCAGTGCTACACTGATGTGACAGTTTAGATTGCATGCTCAAATCTTGAAGCAGGCCTTGAACCCAAAAGCTAATAGTGAGTCAAACTATCCCCTGTGATTGATGCACAGGGGAAAGATTTATCTGACTGCGCCATGACATGACCCGAAAGTGGTTAATGCTTTCACTGAATGTCTTAAAAGTCTTGAATGTAAGGTACAATTCTTGTAAGTGTCAGACTTACTGGGCTGGAATCTATGATTCTGGGGCTCTGTCCCCTTGCCGCCATGGGAACAGTGGCATTTTACGCCAGAAAAAATGGTGCATAATGGCCACCGATTGCCCGTTTTGCTGGGGGATTGCATGCAGGCAGCGTTGAGCACCCGACTTTCCCTACCGATACGCCCCGGAGATTTGGCAGATCCGTGATCGCGCATGCGCACGGCGGCATCCTGCAGCGGCCACACCGTGCTACATGGCATAGTCCACTCGCAGACCCGACTTGCGAAATAGTGCCCCCCCTTTTGCCGGCTCGTACACCCCAGACCATCCCCCACAGTGCCCCCAGCCCCGAATAATGTCCCTTCCTGCCTGCGGATCGGCCCTCCTCCTCCGACTGTGGCGGCACTGGACTGACTCCACAGCCGCAACGCCGTGTTCCCAACAAATGAGGCCACACGCGACCGACACCATCCGGAACTCGGCCGGTCAGGGGCAGAGCATCGGGAGGGTGGGCCTCAGGAAATGTCCTGAGGCCGGCGATATATGGCACGGCATACTCCTGTAGTACGTCACTTGAGGGGGCGGAGCATCGCAAAAGCGCGCCACCCCCGATTTGGTCGGAAACTTGGATTCTCCGGCCGAACGCAATTTCGCCGTCAGCGACCGGAGAATCCCGCCCACTCTCTCTGTAATATTTTCCCATCACACTTGTTGATAGCACCCTACTGTAATAGAACAATGAATCACATGATTCTCCAAGATCAACAATGGTGATTTGCTGAAGATGCACGGGAAGATGAAACACATTTTCGTTTTCTTGTAAATTACTGAGCGACATATGTTAATCTGTGTTATGCGGTGTCTTAATCATATTTTACTAAGCATCTTCCCATTTGATTATGTGCATGGATGTCTTAAACAAAAGTGTGATGTCACCTGGAGTGTGGGCTTGTGTGGGTTTTCAGTATAGCCACAAAGAGGTTGCGTTTAGCTGCTGCTGGTGTTTGAAGCCAAACTGTATTATAACCTCAATACTTCCTGAACTAAAGAAGATTTTGCTTTTACAACCTGTTCGACTACCTTTCTTGTGGTCAAGTTACCACATCTTTCTGGCAACGGGGATTGAAAAGGACAAGAAAGAAATTGAGGTGCAGCATGGCGACACAATATTTTGGACAGGGAGTAGCTGGTTTGCAATGCAGTTGATGGCAATGCTGATACTCGGGACTATCAATGAGTTTGTGGAGGAGCACGAGGACTGGACTGAGGATGTGCAAAGGTTGGGACACGTTTTCCTGGCAATTGCAGATGAGGCTAAAAAGCATTCAATTCTCCTGAGTGTGTGTGGAGCGAAGACGTACAAGCAAATGAGGAATTTAATAACACCACGGAAACTGGAGGGACATTTCATTCGTGGAGTTAGTTGCACTCATTCAGAATCATCACCATGCTAAGCCCTCAGTGATTGTCCAGCATTTTAAGTTCCACAGTCATTTTCGAAAGGCTTGACAGTCTGTAGCTGCTTCTGTTGCTGAATTGTATCAACTCTCTAAGCACTGTGAATTTGGGACAGTGTTAGACGGTGTGCTCAGGGATAGATTGGTCTGTGGCATTAATCAAGACAGTCTCCAGCACTGTTTGTCGGGGGAAGCCACATTAACTTTCAAGAAGGCTCTAGATGTTTCTCAAGGCATGGAAATGGCTACCAACAATGCAAAGGATATTCAAAAGGCACATAGTGGGGCACAGGCACGTGCAGTGCATCAAGTAAGAAAAGAGCCAGCAAACAAAAAAGCAAATGCAGTGGAATGTTTTGGTGTGGAGGTATACACTATGCCAATCTTTGCAAGTTCAGGGATGCTGTGTGCTATAGTTGCAATGTAGCAACGTCGGGTAACGTAGATGAAAACTAGCGCATTTTCAAACAGCAGTTTAAACTGTATATTTCAGTCGTTGGCCTGCAGGCACAGCCTGCGAGAGGCGCATTGCGTTTCTGCTCATGATAGCAGGTCCTCGAGCAATCGAGATCTACAATACCTTTGCTTCTGATAGTGAAGAGTAAAGCAAGGGGTACAATGAGGTGATAAAGGACTTTGATCAGTATTGCTTTCTGAAAAAAAATGAAACATTTGATAGATACATTTTTCGTACACGTACCCAAAAATCAGGCAAATATTTTGACACTTTGTAACCGACTTGAAGCTCAAGGCCCAGTCCTGCAATTTCAGTAATCTAAAATCATCAATGATGCGTGACCAAATAGTGTTCGGGATATTGAATGATAAGCTCTGTGAGAGACTTTTCAAGGAAGAACACCAGAAATTGAAAAATGCGATTAAGATTTGCCATGCGAGTGAGTTGGCTGCACAGATCAGTACACTCAGTTTGAAACATTTTGGCGCCAACATGGAAGAAGATGCCAGTGCCATCAACACTGTGATGCAGTTCAATAAAAAAACATGCAATGGGATTCTCCGCCAGCGGAATGCTCCGTTTTGCCGGCAGCCTGGTGGTTTCCCGACGGCGTGGGGCTGCACCACAATGGGAAACCTCATTTACTGGCCAGCATAATGGAGCATCCCGCCGACGGGGTAAGGCATAAATGTGGCGCAACAGGACGGAGCATCCCGCCGGACTGTCCAGTATCCTCTGCACTTTTTGCTTTACCATTCATCTTAGTGTCGTCTGCAAACTTGGACACATTGCGGGTGGCCATTTGTTTTAATATAAATTTCGAGTACCCAATTCGTTTTTTCCAATTAAGAACATAAGAACTAGGAGCAGGAGTAGGCCATCTGGCCCCTCGAGCCTATTCCGCCATTCAATGAGATCATGGCTGATCTTTTGTGGACTCAGCTCCACTTTCCGCCCGAACACCATAACCCTTAATCCCTTTATTCTTCAAAAAACTATCTATCTTTATCTTAAAAGCATTTAATGAAGGAGCCTCGACTGCTTCACTGGGCAAGGAATTCCTTAGATTCACAACCCTTTGGGTGAAGAAGTTCCTCCTAAACTCAGTCCTAAATCTACTTCCCCTTATTTTGAGGCTATGCCCCCTAGTTCAGCTTTCACCCACCAGTGGAAACAACCTGCCCGCATCTATCCTATCTATTCCCTTCATAATTTTATATGTTTCTATAAGATCCCCCCTCATCCTTCTAAATTCCAACGAGTACAGTCCCGGTCTACTCAACCTCCCCTCGTAATCCAACCCCTTCAGCTCTGGGATTAACCTAGTGAATCTCCTCTGCACACTCTCCAGTGCCAGTACATCCTTTCTCAAGTAAGGAGACCAAAACTGAACACAATACTCCAGGTGTGGCCTCACTAACACCTTATACCCTTATACAACTGCAGCATAACCTCCCTAGTCTTAAACTCCATCCCTCTATCAATGAAGGACACAATTCCATTCGCCTTCTTAATAACCTGTTGCACCTGTAAACCAATGTTTTGCGACTCATGCACTAGCACACCCAGGTCTCTCTGCACAACAGCATGTTTTAATATTTTATCATTTAAATAATAATCCCTTTTGCTGTTACTCCTACCAAAATGGATAACCTCACATTTGTCAACATTGTATTCCATCTGCCAGACAGTAACCCATTCACTTAGCCTATCCAAATCCCTCTGCAGACTTCCAGTATCCTCTGCACTTTTTGCTTTACCACTCATCTTAGTGTCGTCTGCAAACTTGGACACATTGCCCTTGGTCCCCAACTCCAAATCATCTATGTAAATTGTGAACAATTGTGATCCCTGAGGGACACCACTAGCTACTGATTGCCAACCAGAGAAACACCCATTAATCCCCACTCTTTGTTTTCTATTAATTAACCAATCCTCTATCCATGCTACTACTTTCCCCTTAATGCCATGCATTTTTATCTTCTGCAGCAACCTTTTGTGTGGCACCTTTCTGGAAATCCAGATATACCACATCCATTGGCTCCCCATTATCTACCGTAATTTAAGTGGCAATTTAGTGTGCAATCCACCTAACCTGCACATCGTTGGGTTGTGGGGGTGAAACCCACGCAAACACAGGGAGAATGTGCAAACTCCACACGGACAGCGACCCAGAGTCGAGATCGAACCTGGGACCTCGTCACCGTGAGGCAGCAATGCTAACTACTGTGCCACGTGCTGCCCCACAGGCAGCTATTTTAAGTGGCCGACCGGAACCACCACCTTGTGCCAGAAATCTGATAATCGACATGGGCCACAGTAATGTCCAGCATATGGAAAAGTATGTTCCAAGTATGGCCATACAAATCATTTTGCGAAACAATGTTTTTTGCATCCTACAGTGGACCAAACAGGGTCAGTCAATGCAATTGATGGGACTCCCGTTAAATAATTATTTTTCATTGATCTGATTTCAACCAAGGACACTATGAATCAGACTACAAAATATGAAGAAGTCTTACTTACCATGGGTACGATGGAAAACCTCCTCAGTCTGTGCGATTTGCATGGGTTGTGAGTTCCACCAAAAGTCGTAAATCAACTGCGACTGCTGATAGACTACACTGGGAATGAGCTTGAGATGCTGGGTGTATATGAACTCGAAGCATGGATACACAACAGAAGTCTTATCGTACCATTCTCCATTGTGAACACGAAATGTGAGTCCATCATAGGGGCCGATGCGTGTGAGGCCCTGAACCTAGTTGAGCGGCTATACATCCCAGTCAGCGAGGCGACAGAAGATAACTGGGTTTGGATTTTGTTTATTGTCATGTGTACCAAGGTACAGTGAAAAGTATTTTTCTGTGAGCAGCTCAAGCAGCTTAAGTACATAAAAAGAAAAGGAAATAAAAGAAAATACAAAATAGGGCAACACAAGGTACACAATGTAACTACATAACACCGGCATCGGGTGAAGCATACAGGGGTGTAATGTTAATGAGGTCAGTCCATCAGAGGGTCATTTAGGAATCTGGCAACAGCGGGACAGAAGCGTTTTTTGAGTCTGTTCTTTCGTGTTCTCAGACTTTTGTATCTCCTGTCCGATGGAAGAAGTTGGAAGAGTGAGTAAGCCGGATGGGAGGGACATATGATTATGCTGCCCACTTTCCCCAGGCAGCGGGAGGTGTAGATGGAGTCAATGGATGGGAGGCAGGTTTGTGTGATGGACCGGGCTGTGTTCACGACTTTCTGAAGTTTCTTGCGGTCTTGGGCCGAGCAGTTGCCATACCAGGCTGTGATGCAGCCCGATAGGATGCTTTCTATGGTGTGTCTGTAAAAGTTGGTAAGAGTCAATGTGGACTTGCCAAATTTCCTTAGTTTCCTGAGGAAGTCAGGCGCTGTTGTGCTTTCTTGGTGGTAGCGTCGACATGGGTGGACCAGGACAGATATTTGGAGATGTGTACCCTGAGGAATTTGAAACTGCTAACCATCTCCACCTCGGCCCCATTGATGCTGACAGGGGTGTGTACAGTACTTTGCTTCCTGAAGTCAATTACCAGCTCTTTAGTTTTGCTGGCATTGAGGGATGTCACTCATACTGCGACTCATAACTAGATACAGTGGTGCAATTATCCGAGGAGAAATGAGTGATAGTGAAATTGGAGGAAGATCAAACAGAGACAGAGATGGAGGATCCAAATGGGATTTCAGAGTTCTGGTTAGCAGCCTTTGAAAATGAGGACATGCTCAGTAACATGGTACAGGAGCATGATCCCATCCTGTGGCACCTACAAGATGTTGCCGTAAATTTCTAAGATCCAGGACAGCCAATGAATTTCATTCTGGAGTTTAAGTTTGAAACGAATGAGTAATTCAGAAACAAGGTGCGCACAAAAACATATCAGATGGAGTCGAGGCCTGATGGGTCAGGCTTCGTCTTCGTATTTATAATCCTGGGATGCACAGGCTGCCACAGCAACTGGAAGAAAGGCAAAAATGTCACACTTAAAACCCTTAAAATGAAGCAGTCGCATAAGAGTTGGCCTACTCACAAAGCAGTTACGAAAACTGTACCAAATGAGTTCTTCAACTTCTTCACTCCTCCTGAGGCTCCAGAACATGGAGTGTAGGATGGAAACTCTGCAGCAAGCCTCACTGCTGACTGGAAAATCGGTCAATTCCTGCATGGACACATAATTCCACAAGCAGTGTTATACTTCACAGAAGATGACGATGAGGAGGATGGTGATGCTGACTACGATGATGATCAATACGACGATGGAAACTATGACGACCATGATTATGTTGAGGAATGCGAATACTCGGATGATGAGCAAGAAGGGAACGCCAGTGAACCGCCAGTCCGCTGGTTTGGCGGGAGTGGACGAGGTGGTCACAAGGGACACCCAGTCTGCGCAGGACACCGAGAAGCTGAAAGTGAGATTGCAGTAGCAGACACTTCAGATGAGAACAACTCAGCTTCAAACAAACGAATAATGGAAGGTATAATACTCATTCTGGAGAATCATCTCAGGCCTATGAAATGGTAGTGGTCTCCCTAATACTCAAGGGCACTCCACCGGAAGGTGAGTTCGCAGAACAGATTGCAGTATCTGTATGCAGCTCCACAATGACAGATGATGCTTATACCATGTTACCAGACATGGCTGTATCAGTATGCAGTTCCACGACAACTGATGATACATATATAATATTACAAGTTGAGGATGAGCCATTACTTGGTTCTTGAGGAAAAGATGACTTGTGCACTATCTCAAGTGATGAGGAGCTATCATTTGGGCCTCAAACACAGGATGCAGGGACAGCACCCAATGTTGGGGATGTGGATCCAACCCAGACACCAAAGTGTGAGACTCTGCAACCAGCCATTGAAGGTGGACACCTGACCACGACTGCACAGTCCCTCGCAAGTTTGCCAACACGAGACGTTTCAGTAGACGATCCACAAACAGCCGCTCGCATGGCGCAGGCCAGCGGCAAGATGGGTGCTACCAAAGCCAAGCGGAAAAGGAGGAGCAGTTACAAAACCAGTCACAAAATCGCTCTCAGGGCCAAAAAGAGGAAGAGAAGGAGAATCGTGGACAAAGTGAGTCCTACCTGTGACACCAAACAAGAAGACACCGGCAGTGTGGCCAACACTCATGATGCTGAATAATAAGACACAGCAATGTAGCCAACAGGCCAGAGAGCACACAATGACACAGCAGCAAAAGGCATCGCGTAAAAAAAAAGAAGCTGCTGACGCAGAAGCTGGTGATGCAGGCATGGCCAGCAAGGATACCAGTCTTCAGGATGCACGGCGTCAAAAGGCTAAGGCACAAACAACCTGCACGGAAACATGTCTTCAAGAAGCAAAGGTGATGTCGGGAAGCTGATAAGAACCCTGAAGATCAATGGGATGATTCTGTTGGAGATGCACAATGAACTGTGCACCAGGGACACATTCAACAGGCATATCATATTAATTGAAGCTCAGTGGAATCTGTATAAGCATATATGACATATGTTAAAAGATAATACAAATCATGTTTTTGTCTATATATGTTAACATCTCCAAAGGAAGGGGGATGTGGTGATATGCCTGTGAATAGTTTTGTACATAGTTAGTAATGCGACCTCGAACCAGCCGGTAGCGTCAGACATCGGTCACGTGACGTGAGACACTCGCCAGTTGGTAATAAGGCGTACAACAGGACAGTCGCACATAGGGTAGCTCCAAGAGAGTTCACCAAACTCACAAAGTAACTTTGTCTGTGTTGCATTCTTTCCACATGCTCATCAATAGATCATCATTCTAGTTAAACAACTAGACGTTCTGTATACATCATTGCAATGGCAAGATAACAGAACACAACAATTCAGGAAATGGAACTGGGGAGAGAGGAACTTAGGAAAATTACAATCACCAGGGAAGTGGCGCTGAGCAAATTGTTGTAGCCGTGGGCTGACAAGTCCTTGGGCCCTGATGGTCTTCATTCTAGGGTCTTATAAGAAGTTACTAGTGAAATAGTTGATGCATGGGTTTTAATTTTACAAAAAGCTCCCGAGATTGGAAAATAACAAATGTTACTCCTTTATCCAAAAGGGAGGGAGACACAAAGCAGGAAACTACAGGTAGGCTAGCCTAACATGTTGCAGGTAAAAGGTTAGAAGCATTAAAGATCTTCTGGCAAGGCACTTGGAAAAGTTCAAAGCAATCAGGCAAAGTCAAAATGGTTTTGTGAAAGGGAAATCATGTTTGAGCAATTTATTGGGGTTCTTTGAATGACTCACATGCGCTGTGGATAAAGGGGAACCCGTGGATGTACAGTGCTTATATTTCCAGAAGGCACCTGAGAAGGTGCCACATCAAAAGTTATTGTGGAAAATAAAAGTTCATGTTTTTTTTCATTCATGGGATGTGGGTTTCGCTGGCTGGGTCAGTATTTACTGCCCATCCCATATTACCCTTCAACTGAATGGCTTGCTAGGCCATTTCATGGCTTGCTAGGCCATTTCAGAGGGCAGTTAAGAGTCAACCAGATTCCTGAGGGTCTGGAGTCACATGTACGCCAGACCAGGTAAGGAGAGTTGACTTCCTTCTCCAAAGAGCATCAGCGAATCAGATGGGTTTTTCCAACAATCGACAATGGTTTCATGATCATCATAAGATTTTTTTATTTTATTGAATTCAAATCTGCTGTGGTGGGATTTGAACCATGGTCCCTGAGCATTGTCCTGTTTCTCTGGATTACTGGTCCAGTGACAATACCACTACCCCGCCACCTCCCATGGGAGGCTAACATATTGGCATGGATAGAACATTGGCTGAATCAGTGTTTTTCAAACGTTTTTGCCCGGGAACCTTTGTTATCAAATGGCCATCCTTCGGGACCCACGCTACCTGACCTTCGGGACCCACGCTACCTGACCTTCGGGACCCACGCTACCTGACCTTCGGGACCCACACAGCCCTCCCACGTTTCAATCATGGACCAGAAGAATCGCGCACCATTTTCGTTGGAATCGACTGTGTTCTACATGGCGCCTGTGCTAGTCCTCCACAGTTGCTGAATCGATCCACATTCGCCGCCAGTTTTGCTGTCATGAAAGTCCACAAATTCTGCATTGGAGTCAACATTTCGGGCTGGATCCTCCGATTCTGCGGCTATGTCCACAGTATCCGTCTAGCGTTACAACCTAAAAGTCGGCGCCACCCCCGCACCGATCCTTCGCCCGGTGGGGGGCTAGTAGCCGTGCTGCGTAAAGCCCCCGGCTTTACCTGCAGATATGGCCGCAGAATAGCCTGGTCCATGGCCGCGCATGCCGTGCAACCTGGCGCTGGCAGCGCGTGGACCCGGCCTGCCAAAAACTGCCCCCCTGTAATCCCCTCACCGCCCCGGGACTACTGCCCCACCAGTCCCCCCAGCCCCCCCGCCAGTGGAACGATTCCCCACCCCCCGACTGTGGCGCCGCTGGACACAGTCCGCAACCGCCACGCAAGGCCCATCGGGGCGGAGCATCGGGGGAGGGCCAGGTGACGTCCTGAGGCCATCCTTCTGGTGCTATGCATCACTGTAAATATACAAGGGGAATACACAAGGGGTTAATGTAAATACACTACGACTAAGTAAACACTAGAGGGAGCACCAGAGACATCATGACATGCAAACATACAGCTAATGAACACATAGAATAGGACACGACCAATGGGCAGTCAAGACACCCAGAGATGACACTACCACAAGAGGGCATTACACAATCCATACATAAGGACACGGCACACATGCTCTGTCTCTTTCCACAGGCGACACTTAGAGAGTAGGGCAGGGGCAGATCAGAAGCATCACGCCCACCACGTGGCTTAGAGCAGACTGATTAGTTAGGCTGAGTTACTATAGCAAGATTAGCAGGAGAGTCGAACTCATAGAGAACTGTGCTAATGGTTCAATAAATCACATTGAACTTACTTCAAAGTCTGGAGTATCTTTTGGTCAAAGCTGCATCGAGTTGCAGCCTGTGTTATCCCAGAGTACATAACATAACAGTCCCGACGGCATGGGGCATACACCTCGAGTACGCTGTTATTGAGGGGGGCAGAGGCCCCCCCCCCCCAATTCCGGCGTAAAAATGGATTCTCTGGGCGATCGCCGAACGCGATTTCAACGTCGCCGATCGGAGAATCCCACTCTTAGTCCCTGAAACGGAGAATCCCTCCCATGGGCTTTGAATCCTGATTTCCATTGGCACAATTAATAAAGTCATACCTTAAAGTATTAACTTTCTACTGCTTTGTTTCCCATTTCAGTTTTTTCTTATTCGGCTGTTCACCAGAGGCCCTGGAGCTCATACCAGCACTGCATTATCCTGCTGTGGATTCTATCCTGCTGTGGATTCTCCTCAGCCATTCTCTCTGGCCACGCCCGCCAGTCTTAAAAGCCAATCGCAGCCATTGGGCACAACTTCCCATGATAGCGAACGCCACAACGCATGGCCCCGCGACCCTCCCGACGCCTGCCTGCAACCCACCCACGGGACTCGACCCTGGGTTTGAAAATGACTGGGCTAAAGGAGAGGAAACAGAGGGTTGGCATCAATCAGTCATCTTCTGGTTGTCAGGAAGTGACGAGTGGTGTGCCCCGGGGATGAGTGCTGGGGCTACCATTTTTTACAATTTATATAAATGACTTGGATGACAGGACAGAAGGGGCTAAATGTGCTTATTGCACAAAGATAGATAGGAAAGTAAGTTGTGTAGAGAATTCAAGGGTCATAGACAGGTTAATCGAGCGGCAAAGATCTGGCAAATGGAGAATTATGTGGGAAAATGTGAAATTGTCCATTTTGGCAGGAAGAATAAGAATGCATATTATCTAAATGTTGAGAGATTGCAGCGGTCTGAGATTCACGGGGATCTGGGTGCTCGAGTGCATGAATCACAAAAGACTAGTGCGCAGATTCAGCAAGTAATGAGGAAAGCTAATAGAATGTTATTGTTTATTGTGAGAGGAATTGAATAAAAAAGTTGGGAGGTTATGTTTGAGTTGTACAGGGCATTGGTGAGACCACATCTCAAGACCGTGTGCAGTTATCGTCACTTTATTTAAGGAAGGAAGGATGTAAATGTTTTAGGAGCTTCGCAGAGACAATAAGCTCCTATCAAATGATTTTTAAAACAAAACAGTCATAACTAAATTAAGAACATTGAATCGGTCTAGCCCTGTTCAATGCAGTAAGGGACGGAAACAGAAAAGAGGGCGAAATCTTACAAAATAATGCATTCAGGTTCTGTGAAGATAATATATATAGTATGACAAGGACGAGAGCTATTAAGGTTTGCCATTAGTCGTCAAGGTGACAGATATAAACATCTCAGTTTGGTTCCTTTTCTTTATTCCAGAATATGGGGATTTAATTCAAAAACATGACATTCAAAAGCACATTTTTATAGATTGATGCAAGTGACTCGCAAGTGCTGACGTTTCTCTTGGCAGCCGAGTGAGAGATGACAATAGATCACCAGACACGGACTCAAAATTTCTACTTTGACTTTCAAATGCTAGAAGTACCAAGGCGAGGCAAAACACAGGGCTTAGAGGACTATAATTTTTACATCTCCCACACAATATAATTTTGCACACGTGATGAGAAGGGGGTGGGGAGGGATAATTATGTTGACAAACAGTTTGGTCGACTATGAAACCT
Source organism: Scyliorhinus torazame (assembly GCF_047496885.1). Lineage (NCBI taxonomy): Eukaryota > Metazoa > Chordata > Chondrichthyes > Carcharhiniformes > Scyliorhinidae > Scyliorhinus > Scyliorhinus torazame. Next base: position 72,327,622 of record NC_092719.1, on the reverse strand, counting down.
GCCACTTTTTAAAAAAAAAGGTTGTGAGCACAGTTCTGATAGAACACTTTGTCTACTTGGGCAGTCCCTCTGTGTCGAAGATGACTTGCTTCCACTCTGGGGAGTTGGGTTCTGCAGTCTGAATAGCCCAATCCTGGATCCGCTGAACCTGCCACAGATTTGACAGGCAGTGTTTGATGAGGTGGGTGGGATGCTCTGGATTCTGCGCTCTCTTTCCACTGTTTATGCTTGGCCTCCCCGTGCTCCAGCCTATGACTCTTGAAGTGATTGGCACCTTCGCGGATGCTTTTACTCCACTTTGTGCATTCCAAGGCAAGTGACTCCCACATATCGATGGAGATGTTGTATTTATTTAAGGAGGCTTTCAGAGTGTCCTTATAGTGATTCCTCTGCCCTCCCAGTGATTGCTTGCCATAGCGGAACTTGGAGTAGAGCACTTGTTTTGGGAGACTTGTGTCGGGTATCTGGGCAATGTGGCCTGCCCATAGCAGCTGGTGACCAGTGCCTCAATACTGGAGATATTGGCCTGGGAGAGGACGCTCATGTTGTGACGCCTATCCTGCCAATGGATTTGCAGGATTTTGCAGAGACAATGGTGATATCTCTCCAGGGAGTTGGCATGTCTGCTATACTATGTCCATGTTTATGATGCATGGCTACTCTGTAGATCATGAGCTTGGTGCTGGATTTGAGGTCTCGGTCTTCGAACACTCTGTTCCTCAGGCATCTGAAGACTGCATTGGTGCATTGGAGTCAATGCTAAATTTTGTCATCAATGTCTTCTCGCACAAAGTGGAGGGTCCCGAGGTATGGGAAATGATCCACATTGTCCAAGGGATCACCGTGGATCTTGATGGTTGGGGGACAGTTTTGAGGGCAGGAGAGAACTGGTAGAGAACCATTGTTTTCCTGATGTTTAATCTGAGGTCCATTCTCTCATATGCCTCAGTGAATGTGTCAATAATGGTTTGTAACTCGGCCACTGAATGTGCGCACGCACAGGTACCATCTGCGTTCTGCAGCTAATGACAGTAGTTGGGGTGATCTTGGTTCTGGTCTGGAGACGCTGGAGGTTGAACAGTTTCCCACTTGTCCGATAGGCTAGCTCCACTTCAGCGGGAACCTCCTGGGTTTGTCGCATGCTGAAGATTATGTCCATTGAGCCTCTTGATGGGTAGAAGCTGCACTGAGACTCAGGTAGGAGCTCTTCAGCCACTGGGAGGAGGCGGTTGAGGAATAGTCTCACCCTGACCATTCCCGTGGCAGAGAGTAAAGAAATCCTTCTGTAATTTCTGCAGTCGGAGCTGTCTCCTTTCTTGAAGATGATCACAATTAAGGCGACTCTGAGATCATCCGACATGCTCTCTTCTTTCCAGCCAAGTGTGATGAAGTTGTGGATTATTGTCAAGAGTACCTCTCCGCCACATTTTAATACTTCTGCAGCGATTCCCTCTTCACCAGAGGCCTTGTTGTTCTTCAGCTGTCGGATGGATTTTCTGACCTCGCGGCAAGCTGGGGTTGCACTGAGGTGGTCGCGGGTAGCATGTTGCAGGATGGTGTCGAGGGCACTTACGTTGAAGTCTGTGTCTTGGTTGTAGAGGTCCTCTAAGTACTCTCTCCAGCAGGCATGGAAGATATCTGTGCATGGATTCTTTTAACGTGGGGAGGTCCTTGTACACCAACCACCCCACAGTCCCAGCAGAGCGAGGTCTTAGCGCAGCGGCAGAGACATCCGAGACAACTGGAGACCAGGCTTTGCTGTAGGATGGGGACTAGCACACGCTAATCATCCTCTGATCATCTACCTGGTCCATGACATCACATTTAAAGGGCTACGCCATTTTCCCCTTCCCTCCCCCTCGTGGGGAGGGTATATGATAGAATCATAGAATCCCTAGAGTGCAGAAGGAGACCATGCGGTCCATTGTCTCTGCACCAATCCTCAGAAAGAGCACCCTACCTAGGCCTACTTCCCTGCCCTATCCTCGTAACCCCATAACCCCACCTACCCTATACATCTTTGGACACAAAGGGGCAATTTAGCATGGCCAATCCACCTAATCTGCACATCTTTGGACTGAGGAAGGAAACCGGAGCACCCGGAGGAAACCCACGCAGGCGCAGGAAGAAAGTGCAAACTCCACACAGATAGTTACCCGAGGCTGGAATTGAACCCGGGTCTCTGGTGCTGCAAAGCAGCAGTGCTAACCACTGTGCCACCCTGCTGCCCCTCACCTGGTAATGATACACATTCCCCTTTCAAATGGAATTTGTGACAGCTGATCATTTTCCCTCACAAAAGTGTCTACATCTAGTTAGACGAAGCAATGAAGAAAGGGTTTCCACCAGCAGGTGGCTCGGTAACCAAAGGATACAAATTTAATTAAGCTAATTGGCAGAAAAGGGGGAGAAGAGGAAATTTTTGTTCCATTGCAAGTTGTGATGGAATGGAATGCACTCCATGAAATATTCAACGGCAACTTTCAAAAAATGATTTGAGTTTTTGTCAAAGGAAATATTTACACGGCTATGGGAAAAATGCAGCGGAGAAAGAATAAGTAGATTTTTCAGGGAGTTGGCGCATACATGATGGACCGAATGGCCTTGTTCTGTGAAGTATGGCTATGATTCTATTGATCACTTTATGATAGTTCTTATCGATTCTGTCTCATTTTCTATGCCAAGTCCTGCAGTGATGTCAGTAATTTCTTGCACATTGAACATCTCAAAGGGGCCTACATCTGTAAATGTTTTGATTTGTTTGCACAATCTGGTCCAAAAGGCAGTGAGAGGAATACATCCAGACTGCCGTCCGTTTGCATTCGGCATGAAAAATTCACTTTGACACCTCACCTGAAGCACAAATATCTCTGGGCAGAATTTGGATTTTTAAAATACAGTCCTGCTATGTAACTGCAATCAGATCAACCGCACTTCCTTCAGCTTCATAATTCCATCATGTCGTATAATGGCACTGCAACATTATGCGTTCTGCAGTGTTTATTATGAATTAGAAGCAAAAAATAGCACCATTGTCATTAGATTAAAATCTACTTCCTTTATTGCAATATGCAATTAACTGTAGAATTTGATTAGATGTCACTGTTACTATTTTGTGGATATTTGCATGTTACTCCTGCCTCCCCTGTGGAGTTCACTTGTTGTGCAACTAATTGCCAGAACTTTCCCAAGTTGACTTTTCTGGGAAATACATCTAGTTTATATTTTTAAACCAAAGTGATTATCTGCCGAAATAAGTGATTCTCATACATAAAATCCCGACAGTGCAGAAGGAGGACACTCAGCCCATCGAGTCTGCATCAGTCCTCTGAAAGAGTACCCAACCTTGGCCGATGTTCGCTAAGTGGTAATTTATCATGGCCAATCCACCTAACCTGCACATCTTTGGACTGTGGGAGGAAACCAGAGCACCCGGAGGAAACCCATGCAGACACAGGGGGAGAAAGTGCAAACTCCACACAGACAGTGGCCTAGGGCTGGAATTTATCCTGGGTCCCTGGCGCTGTGAGCAGCAGTGCTAACCGCTGTGCCACCGTGCCACCTCGTGGATGGTATCCAATGAGATTTGACAGTTCAGTCAATGGTTCATTTCTGGTTCTAACAGTGCGTGCAAGCGGGATTGGGGGTTGGGAAGGGAGCTGTATGTGTGGAGGATGGGGGAGAAGGATGTTACAATAAAATGGTTACAAGAATGAATCATCTTTACAAAAAGCCAGGAATCTTCCTCTCAGGAGAAACAGTTGATAAACCTTCCCATTGCTTCTTGGTTGAGCACAAAGGTACATTGCATCAATCGGAAAGGGCAAACTGTAAAACTCAATCCATTGAAGTAAGCAAAAGGGGTGGCATGGTGACATAGTGGTTAGCACTGCTTCCTCACAGCACCAGGGACTCGGGTTTGATCCCGACCTGGGTGACTACTGTGTGCAGTTTACACATTCTCCCCATGTCTGCGTGGCTTTCCTCCAGGTGCTCTGGTTTCCTCCCTCAGTCCAAAGCTTTGCAGGTTAGGTGGATTGACCATGCTAAATTGCCAATTACTGTCCTGAGGTTAGGTGGAGTTACAGGAATAGGATGGGGGATTGGGCCTAGATAGGTAGGCTTAGGTAGGGTGCCGTTTCGGAGGTGCAGTGCAGATTTGATGGGTCGAATGGCCTCCCTTCTGCACTGCAGGTATTCTGCGCTTCTATGAAATGGTTTCAGTTTGGCTCAATTGGTGCCTGAATCGCCCTCTATCAATATCCTTGGAGTTACCATTGACCAGAAACTGAACTGGGCCAGCCATGTAACAGCTGTTGAAGCCATGACCTTCTGAAGGACAACTAGCGATAGGCAATGAATGCTGTCTTAGCCAGCGACACCCACATCCCGGAAATGAATTATAAAAATTATGACCACAAGAGTAGGTCATAGGCTCGGAATTCTGCAGCGAATAGCTCACCTCCTGATTCCAAAGCCTTCCCACCATCTACAAGGCACAAGTCAATAGTGTGGGATACTCTCCACTGGCCTGGACGAATGCAGCTCCAACTTCACTCAAGAAGCTTGACACAATCCAAGACAAAGCAGCCGGCTTGATTAGCACCCCATTCACCACCCTCAACATTCGCACCCTCTACCACTGACAAACAGTGGGAGCATTGTTTACTGCCTACAAGATGCACTGCGGCAACTCACCAAGGCTCCTTCAACAGCACCTTCCAAGCCCCGCAATCTCTACCACTTAGAAGGACAAGTGCAACAGGTACATGTGAACACTAGCACCTGCAAGTTCCCCTCCAAACCACACACCAGCATGACTTGAACTATATCGCCATTCCTTCACTGTTGCTGGCTCAAAATCTTGGAACTCCCTTCCAAACAGCACTGAGGGTGTACCTACACCACATGGACAACAGTGCTTCACCACCACCTCCTCAAGGGCAATTAGGGATGGGTAATAAATGCTGGCCTAACCAGCAATGCCCACATCCCTTTAAGGATTTTTGAAAAAGAGTGCCAGCAATTGTTGAGTGCCTAATCTAAATTGGTACTGAGGAAGTGCTGTGTTGTCAGAGATGTGACTTCTGGATGGGATATTCAACTGAAACCCCACCTGTCAGTTTAAGTAAAAGTATCCACAGCACCACTTGAGTGTTGGAAGGTATTCCAGTTCTGGCCAACATTACTCATTTGATCAACACTTCGAAAAATAAATTAGCTGAAAATGAACCTTGTTGCTGCTTATGGAATCATGCAAATATCCCTGCATTTGTCAACACAAGGGGCATGACAATTTAATTCCTTTAACGCAAGGTACATTTTAGATGCTAATAGACACTAATTGGACAACACTTTCAAAGAGCCGGTACAAACATGATGCACCAAATGGCCTTCTGTGCTCCCTGATTCTATGAGTACATCAAGAAAATCATATATGGTATTGAAGTAAGACACTCTACTTATCTTTGGCTCATTAGATATTGCCAGAGGCATGTGTTACTATTGATTATTAATGGTTGAATTAACAGGACAAAAGGTCACTTGTATCAATCCAACTGTTACTAGGCTTATGTCCTATCAAGAAATTAGCACAATTACAATAGCAGATATGAATCATTATTATTTGCTCTTGAGCTGATTTTGCAACTTCTGTCTTCTCTTAAGCAGAATAACCTTATTCTATATTCATTTCCATCCTTTACTTTGGAATGACCCCTAGTGGTGGCCAGTGCTTCATACCACTGGAGGCCTCAGGATGCAAGGAAAGCTTCATGTGCTACTTCTTATCAAGTGAAAGCTTAATGCTTAGATAATGCCGAGCTTGTCTGCTGGAGCAGGGACTCGACCTTCAGCTTGCCCGATCTGTCTCACAACAATATCTCCACCCTCCTTGTGAGTGCCAGTCTCAAATTCATTGTATTCATCTCTTGCTTTGAGATATCTAACTGTGCCATGTTCTGTCACCTAATGCTGATCAAGAATGATACGTGCAGGACAATATGGTTGGACAGTACCGGGATTTGGAGATGGTGGGGGGGGGGGGGGAGAAAGAGATATATACATAAGGAAATAGCTTTCTAATAATAATAATCGCTTATTATCACAAGTAGGCTTCAATGAAGTTACTGTGTAAAGCCCCGAGTCGCCACATTCCAGCGCCTGTTCGGGGAGGCTGGTACGGGAATTGAACCCACGCTGCTGGCCTTGTTCTGCATTACAAGCCAGCTATTTAGCCCACTGAGCTAAACCAGACCCAAACCTTTCTGCTTGGAAGGGGATGTATTCAGCATGAAATATATCATCACCAGGGTCAAGGGTATTTGACTCAATAAGTTATCTTATTGATAATTTTGCAATAGGAAAACCATTAGTTTACAACTGTGGGATAGGAATTCTCCCAGAGGATAAGGCATCAGAGCTATCATCAGAAGGACAGACTGCTGCGATGGTAAAGCACTTGTTTCCCTGACACAAGCTGTTAAAGGGTAAAGAGACTCAATACCTACCAATGGCATGTAACCCTTCTGCTGATGCTTGATTCAAACACTAGCAAGCCATCATGACTGAGGGAGATATTCATGAAGGTGCAGATAGTGGGAGTCATTCTCCGACCCCCCAGCGGGTCGGAGAATGGCCGTTGGCCGCCGTGAATCCCGCCCCCGCCGGTTGCCGAAGTCTCCGAAGGGAGAAAAGTCGGTGGGGCGTTAATGTCGCCGCTGCCGTCGGAGAATGTCACGGGTCTGCGCAAGGCAGCCGATTTTCGGCCTGTCGATATTCTCCCTTCCGGATGGGCCGAAGTCCCGTCGACGTGATGACCGTTCACGTCGACATAAATTAAACCTCCTTTTCATCGGCGTGACCCTGTGCTCCAGGTTCACGCCGACCAGCGTGGAGGTGAGTGACGGCCTGGGGGGTTGGCTCTGGGCAGGCGATGGCGTGGCCGCAGTCTGAATGTGTGGGGAGAGGTGTGTCTCGGGTTGTGTGTGTGTGTGTGCGCGGCGGGGGGGTGGGGTTAGAGTAGGCTGGGCTCCGGGGGAGTGCCGGGAGGGGGTCCGTGCCGGGGAGCGGGATGGGGGGGTTCCGTGCCGGGGAGGGGATGGGGGGGGGGTCCGTGCCGGGGAGGGGGATGGGGGAGTGGTCCGTGCCGGGGTGGAGGTTGGGGGGGGGTCCGTGCCGGGGAGGGGGATGGGGGGTCCGTGCCGGGGTGGAGGTTTGGGGGGGGGGTCCGTGCCGGGGTGGAGGTTGGGGGGGGGGGTCCGTGCCGGGGAGGGGGATGGGGGGTCCGTGCCGGGGTGGAGCTTGGGTGGGGGGGGTCCGTGCCGGGGAGGGGGATGGGGGGTCCGTGCCGGGGTGGAGGTTGGGGGGGGTCCGTGCCGGGGTGGAGGTTGGGAGGGGGTCCGTGCCGGGGAGGGGGATGAGGGGTCCGTGCCGGGGTGGAGGTTGGGGGGGGGTCCGTGCCGGGGTGGAGGTTGGGGGGGGTCCGTGCCGGGGTGGAGTTTGGGGGGGGTCCGTGCCGGGGAGGGGGATGGGGGGTCCGTGCCGGGGAGGGGGATGGGGGGGTCTGTGCCGGGGAGGAGAATGCGAGGGCAAGTGAGTTGGTCCACCTGGCCAGGTGCCAGCCTCCAACAGTTGGACCCATGCGGTCCATGCCACCTGGCTGGGGGGAGGAGGGGATATGGACAATGATGACATGTCGTCGTTCCCCTCCCCCCCACCAGGCCGTCATGTTTTCCGATCATCCAGCGATGTTGGCCGCCGTGGCGGCAGCCGCTAATGTCTATGTTGCCCTGGATGAGGAGGAGGAGGAGGAGGAGCATGCCAGAGAAGCGGCGCAGGCTGCCGCAGAGGGACAGGCGGCAGCCGCCCAGGCTGGGGGGACACCTGACCGACAGGACGAGGAGGGGGAGGAGGACGTCGCGGCCCCACGGCAACAGAGGCACCCGAGGGCGCCCCGTGTGTACCGGCCCCGGCAGTCATACCAGGACCTCACAGACCGGGAATGCAGGAGGAGACTCCGGATGAGGCGGGAAACCGTGGCACACATCTGCCACCTGCTGGCACAATTGTCACCGCGTGGCACTGGTGGGGGACACCCTCTCCCCGTGTCCGTCAAGGTTACGGTGGCCCTGAACTTTTATGCAACGGGGTCATTCCAGGCACCGAGTGGGGACCTGTCCGGCATATCGCAGACATCGGTGCATCGGTGCATCCGGGCAGTGACAGATGCCCTATATGCCATGGCGCACCGCTACATCCGCTTCCCCGTGGACCGGGCCAGCCAAGATGTCCGGGCCGTGGGCTTCTCTGCCGTGGCCGGGTTCCCCATGGTCCAGGGCGCGATCGATAGGATGCACGTCGCCGTGCGGCCACCTGCAGATAACAGGGCTGTGTTCACCAATAGGAAGGGGACCTATTCGATGAACATACAGGTGGTCTGCGACCACCGCATGATGATCCTGCACGTCTGCGCCCGTTACCCAGGCAGTGTACACGACTCATACGTGTTGTCGCGGTCATCCATCCCCGGCATGTACGAGGGACGCCATCCCCGGCTGAGGGGCTGGTTGCTGGGCGACAGGGGCTACCCATTGCGATCGTGGCTGATGACGCCTATACGGAGGCCACGCAATGAGGCGGAGAACCACTACAATGATGCCCATGTAGCGACAAGGGGAGTTATAGAGAGGTGCATTGGCGTGCTGAAGATGCGTTTCAGGTGCCTGGACCTCTCAGGGGGCCCCCTCCAGTATCGGTCAGATAGGGTCGGCCGCATCATTGTGGTGTGCTGCGTCCTGCACAACATAGCCCAGCAGAGGGGCGATGTGCCGCAGGCAGAGGAGGGCGGAGTGGAGGAGCAGCAGGAAGAGGCGCAGTCCTCCCCAGATGAGGGGGATGGGGGTAATGGTCAGGGCAGATGGGGTAGACACAGGCGGGTGGCTGTCCACCGTTACCGGCTGGCCCAGCGGGCACGGGACAGACTGATAGCCGCCCGCTTCACTGACTAGATGGGCGTGGGAATCGGGTAGTATGGCCACAGACCGCACACCATGGCAACAGCCGACCACCCATACCCCCCACCCATCCACCCACCCAGCACCCTCACCCCCCTCCCCAACCCCACCCACCCCACCCGCATGCACACCACCCCCCCCATTGCCGATCCACCTGCGGCACAACGGGCCGGGCTCACACAGTTGCGGGTGGACGCTTGTCTATTGCAGGCCATGGAGGATGATGACAACCCGCCCTGCGGTGAGCTCCTGGCTCCACATCGTTGGACTATGTCTGACCCATGGCCACAGTACCACCATCCACCCGGACCATCCCTGCATGCGGCTGTGACACTGCAGCGCACGGTCCCGTCCTCTGCCCGGGGGATGTTGATGGCGGCCCAGGGGGAAGGGGGCAGACTCACCTGGGGCTGAGGTAAGACCACCCCTCACACACACACTTGCGCTCAACGTACAAGACACCCCCCGCACGCTTTGGACAGAGCACAAAGGCAGCTTCTGTAGGTGTAACATTGACTTTAATAACCAAAGGAGTTCATGCACGTGCCCTAGCCCCTAAAACTCATCTGTGCCCTGCACCCGTGCCAACTTACTCAGTGTCTAATTGTTTGGCCTTACGGGCCCTTTGACTACGTTTACGTGGTTCCCCAGACGGTACAGCAGAACTGGAGGTGGACTCCTGTGATTCCTGCCCTCTGACACTGGATCCCTTTGGCGGCCGTTTCCTGGGGCGTCCTGGCCTAGATAGGCCAGGCTGCGGCCCGGGCGACTGGGATGGCGAGCTGCCAGCCTGTCCTGCCCGTTGCCCACCCGATGCACCTGGGACGGAACGGGGGGAGTCCGAGGTGTCGCGGTGTACCGGGACCTCCCCTACAGGGGGAGCCGGGACGGACCACACCACCTCCTCCTCCCTCGGGGTGCCCGATGGCCCCCAGGCCTCTACATGGGTGGGGGATGTGAACGGACTCCATCCGACGCCCCCCCGACATCTGGCGCTGCCAGTCCTGGAGGCCCGTGCTGGTATCGACAGGAGTCTGCAGGTTTGCAGCCATGGAGCCCAGGGGGTTGGCAAACCCTGTCTGTGACAGTGCGACGCCGGCTCGCACATGGCCACTGGCGCGGATGCCCTCAGCGATGGCCTGCAGAGACTGGGCCATGGCCTGCTGAGACTGGGCCATGGCCTGCAGAGACTGGGCCATGGCGTTGAGCGCCTCTGCCATCTGGCGCTGGCACTGGCTCATGGCCTCCTGTGAGAGGGCAGCCATTTCCTGGGCCACAGACGCCGCCTGCACGGAAAGCCCCAGGCCTCGCAAACCGTTCCCCATGTCTGACACCGTCGCACCCATTGCCTCCACCGCGGCCGCCACCCGTGCGGTGTCAGCTTGGGTGGCACGCATGACCGGCACCACTCCCAGCTCCTGGACGCGGGTGGACTCCTCCACCTGCGACTGCAGCCGCCGCAAGCCGCCCGTCACCCTCTTCGCTCGTCTCTGGGTCGGTGGTTGCATCGGATCTATGTGTGAGTGTGGTAACTCCAGGAACCCGGGATCCATCTGGGCGGCAGATGTTCGCTTGGGCTGGGCTGCCCTCCGACCGCCCGACCCATCTGCTGCTCCTACCTCCACCTGCTGTACCGGGACGGCTGTGTTGTGTTCACCAGTGAGTGTACCAGACGCCTCATCACTAAAGTGCCCAACCGAGGTGAGTGTTTCTGCGATGGTGGAGGGTGTTGGTGACAGCAGGGGCGTTGTGTCGTGCTCTTCGTCCCACTCTGAGTCCATGGCACTTTGGGGTGGGAGTTCGTCTCCACCCATCCACTGAGTCACTGTCCAGTATTTCGTCTTCCTGGGTAGTGCTGTCCCGGGTAGGGGTGTCCTGGGCAGTGCTGTCCCGGGTAGTGGTGTCCTGGGTAGTGGTGTCCTGGGTAGTGGTGTCCTGGGTAGTGGTGTCCTGGGTAGGGGTGTCCTGGGCAGTGCTGTCCCGGGTAGTGGTGTCCTGGGTAGTGCTGTCCCGGGTAGTGCTGTCCCGGGTAGGGGTGTCCTGGGTAGTGCTGTCCCAGGTAGTGCTGTCCCGGGTAGGCGTGTCCTGGATAGTGGTGTCCTGGATAGTGGTGTCCTGGCTCGGATGTGACGGGGGCCTGTGGCTGCCCACCTCGTCGCTGGGTGGTCGCTCCCGCACGTGACGGGGGTGTCGTCTCCCTGTTGCTCCAGGTCTCTCCGTCTCCCGTGGTGTGCGAGGGGCATCCTGCGGGCGTCGCATGCTGAGTCACTGTCTGTGCAGTCTGCACGTTCTCCCCTTGTCTGCATGGGTTTCCTCCAGGTGCTCTGGTTTCCTCCCACAGTCCAAAGATGTGCGGGTTAGGTGGATTGGCCATGCTAAATTGCCCTTAGTGTCCAAAAAATGTTAAGTGGGGGTTATTGTGTTACGGGGATAGGGTAGGTGTGTGGGCTTCAGTAGGGTGCTCTTTGTAAGGGCTGGTGCAGACTCAATGGGCCGAATGGCCTCCTTTTGCACTGTAAATTCTATGATTCAAGACCTGAAAGGGTGGATGCAGAAGGTATATTTAGCTCTCATTTTCGGGGTGGGGTGGGGAGGGGGGGTTGGTGGAATCAGTGTGGGGAGCAGGAAATCCCATGGGTGTCCTAAAACACAGTTAACGCCAGCAGGATTTCTTGGTCTGGTTGTCCCCACACCCCAGCCAATGACACAACGGGAAAGCCAACGTTGAACACTGGGATCCCCATTCAAATGCATTTACAGATAATTATCAGGCCTTTGCATTTGATAGTTCCCCCATTAGATTGGCCATTCACATCAGCAGAAGCACAACATGTCCCCCATAACATGTACCTGGCAGAACCCGCCTGAGGCACACAGATTAATACATCCCCAAGGCGAGGGAGGATCAAGCCTGGGCAGTACCTTGGAACTGCCTGGGTACTAGTCCCAGGCTTCTCCTTGGCACTGCCTGAGCACTTCTTCCTGGCACTGTGCCAGTGGTGGTGTTCCCATGGTGGGGAGTTTCTATTTTTACGCTGTTTTAAATCGGAGCACCTTTCAAAAGGACACCCTGATCTTTCACAGGCTCAGGGCGCGATCTAATGGCTACATTGCGCACGGCGTGGAGCCAAGCAAACCAGTTAGATCGTGGGAGAGGCCGAAAGCGGGATCCACGCTGGGCGTCGATCGTTTTCCAATCTAACTGGCCGACTCCCGTTGGCGGATCCAGATCCTGCCTAGACATGGCGAGAAACCAATAATCACCAATGAAGCCCAATATTGATAACAGAATGGACCCCCTATCTAACAGCCTACTGGGATCTAACTGGTTCACCATCAAGCAGTCACGAAGGCGCCCTTTAGCACACCAATTCATGAATGCCCGCCTTTTTAACCTTGCCCGTTGCCTGAGGTGTGGTGATCCTCAGGTTCAATCTCCACCAGTCAGCACCCCCCTCAAGGGGAAAGCAGCCTATGGTCATCTGGAACTGTGGCGACTTCTCCTTTACATCAAAAACATAAAGCTAGTGCAATAGCTGCTGTGGGGATCGGAGGAGGTGAGTAGCCATCTCTGAGATTGGGCAGAGCTCAGATCTCCAGTACCCGGGGCGGGTGGGGAGCCTCCAGGGGGTGAGCGGGGGGGGGCGGGGCCTGGTCAGGGTATCGGCCGTCATCAGTCGGGGGGGGGGGGGGGGGTTGCCCGAGGCTGGAGGGGGGATGGGGGTGAACGGCTCAGCGCCCTCGGGTCCAACATACCTCCCCCAATTGCTTGTATATACCCATAACAGGGGAAACGTCAGCTGCAGCCTATCCCCCCCACCGACAGAGCCCTGTCTGTGGTAATATGGTGAAGATCATTTTAACTCCCTCTGACCGTGGTGGCCTGTGGCTACACAGCTGAAGGCCATCGCTAATAGAGAATATGCATCGCTAGTGACATGAACACTTCACAGCTTCCAAGTGGAATCCCAAGGGTGAACGTGTCATGTCGCAGGCGGGTGTTACCGCCTGCCATCCCGATCAGACTGAGAGGCCAGGACTCTTTGCCTGAACACTGGAGGATTCAACACCTCTGTGGTAAACCACTGTTGCACCTGTATTAGGTGATGTACGATAGGACCTGTACTACAGGTTCGCCGGTAGGCCCTGCCTGTATAAATATGCATGTCCTCCAGCCAGCAGCCATTTTGCCAGCTGCTGTGGGAGGCCACACATCTGATAGCAATAAAGCCTCAGTTGGATTCAACTATCGTCTTTTGTCCATTGATCATGCCTCAACTTCAGAGGCAGGAGCCAACAATCGAACACCCACGACCTGGACTGCAGCGCGTGGGATACACCCGCAATCAGAGGAAGGGTGTATGGATCAGGGAGGGAACCTGAACCCAGACCAAGTAATGTTTCAGTCAGGGTCTGGGGTCCGGTGCCCAACGGCTCATGCTGTGGTCGGGGGTGTGTGTGTAGGGCAGGTCCCCCCAGCAAACCAGCTCATTGGATGGCACCTTGAGAGATGGCAAGGAATGTAAGGGTGGGGGAGAGTTGTGGGATCAGAGGGTGGAACCCCAAACTGATTGTCGGTCTCTTACCCTCTCCCATTCCTTACAGATATGACATTATGGATGATGTCATGGACCCCACAGCAGCTGCGTGTGCGGTGCTGGTGGCAGGGCAGGTGACCAGACTCTGGAGAAGGTAGCGACAGCAGCATCGATAGAGGCCCCAAGCAGCAGCCCATGTTCAGGGTCCTGCCCCACACTCTGAGGACCTGGAGAAACCCAGAGGGGGAGGCCGGCAATAGTCCCAGGTGTACAGGCATCACTGGTCATATGAAGAGATGTCAGACAGCATGTGGCGCAGTAGGCACCGCCTCAAGAATGGGATGGTGCGGCACCTGTGCCCTGTCCTTGCAGACTTGGCACCACGTGGAAGAGGTGGATACCCACTCCCGGTGGCTGTCAAGTTCACTGCAGCCCTGAACCTTTACGCCTTGGGTTCATTCCAGAGCTCAAGCAGGGACTTGTTTGACATATTCCAACCAACAGCGCGCAAGTCACGAATGCCCTGCTTGCCCGGGCAGCTGATTATATAAGCTTTGACATGGACCAAACCCATCAAGATGCCCAGGATTCTCCACCATTGCTGGGACTTTCCAAGTCCAGGGCCTAATAGATCACACGCATGTCGTCTTGCAGGCACTGGGCAGTCCGGGGACACCCTTCATTAACAAGAAGAGGTTCCACTCACTGAACGTTCAACTAGCGTGCGACCACCACCTTAGGATCATGCACGTGTGTGCGCGCTTCCTAGGGAGTGTGCACGTCAGCTACATCCTGGGGCAGTCGGAGATCCCCATGGTTTTCAATGGCTCTTGGGGATAAGGCGCTTAGGACCTGGCTAATGACTCCAGTGCTGAGGCCGGAGATCAAGGTGGAGACTGAATATATTGAAGCCCATGTGGCCACCTGGGCTGTCATTGAGCGATGCATCGGACTCCTCGACATGTGGTCCCGATGCCTCGACCGCTCTGGTGATGCACTGCAGTACAGCCCCCAGGCAGTCGTCCCCTTTGTGGTGGTCTGCTGAGCCCTCAGCAACCTGGCACACTTCAGGGTGACATCTAGGAGGTGGAGCAGGAGGAACATGCAGCCTTGTCTGAGGAGGAGGACGAAGAGGCACTGACCAGAAGGGGCTAGAGGAGGAACCCGGGAAGGACCTGTGGGAGTAGCTGGAGGACGGGCAGCAGCGGCGGGTGTCGAGCATGACCAGATGACCAGGGTTGGCGGGGATCTGCCGGGCGCGGTCCAAGCTAATCAGCTGGTGGGACAGCCATTGCCGCCGTGGTGGCCATGAGGGGTCATTCGCAGCCCTAATTGGCATAAGGTTGTGTCTCGCTGGGTTGACTTTTGGGAATCACCCGGCAATTCTCGCTCACTATCACACTTAGTGCTTCTCCTGTTAGATTGTGCCCTAAGTTGCTGGCGGGACAGAGTATCTGAGTTTTGAAAGAGGTAAGTGTGCTGCCATGAAACCATCACTAACACCTCGTGGTGGACTTGTATGACACTCTCTCTTAATTAAATGTTCAGGTATTGAGAATATGTTTAATGTTGATCTTGGGACTGACTTTGCAAAGTACATTACATTACACAAAATATATATGATATGGCAAGCAGATTTTATTTTGTGATTTGCCTTGTTGCAGGAGCATTGTTATAAATGTTGAAATTGTGTTGTGATAGTGCAGATATTTTACAAATCGCCAGCAATAGCCTGAGTCCGACCCGGCTCCTGAATCTGCCAGATTCCCCGAAAGCAAGACTTTTAACTCCACTTCACTTCAGTTAGTTTGAAACCTGACACTCAATTGAGACGCCTCAAGCCAATTGTCAACAAAAGATTATTAAACTTGCAATCTGATCATGCTGTTACATAATAAATCATTATTCATGTATTTTAAACTTAATTTATACTCAATCACGACAAAATTAGACCATTTTTGGAAGTGCTTTTGTGGATTCTTCCTCTGCATCCAAAGGGTTTCCTGCCATCACACATTCAATGGGACTTTATTTGAAATGTTAATTTATAAATCACTGATAACTGCCAGTCTATCAGTGCAGGAGAAGGCGTTATATTAAATCATTCATTCCTTCTTGGCCAATCAGGAACAATGTTTATATTTACAAGTACGAACATTTGGTTGTATACGAGGTAATAAACAACTTTTAAATTGATTAAGTGTGAAGATTGGAGGCTAAGCTGTGTGTTACCATGGACACGCCAAACAAACAGAATTTATTGCCGGCTCAAAATTAGATTGGTTACAAAGAGAACTACACCTCATTTTCAGATTCTGCTGACAGATTTCAAACTTTTCTGCCACTTATTAAGGAACTTTTGTGCTCTGGTGGAGAGTTGTACCACATCATCTAGAAATACAATATAGTTTGTAGCAGTGGTCAATGTTGGTATTTCTGCCCCGCTTGAGTCTCCTTCCGCTCCCCTTTCATCCAATCCGACCAGCATAACCTTTGATTTCTTTCTCCCCACACATCCTCTCCCCGTGTTTATGTGGATTCCCCTTAGATTCATCCATGCTCATTGCCCCAACTATTCATTGAGGCTCTGAGTTCCACATTCTCACTGCTTTTTAGATTAAGGCATTTCTCCTGAATTCCATTATTTATCAGTGACCATCTTATATTTGCAGCAGTTCAACTCTGAAGCTTAACTTTGTTCCTTCTGCCATAAATGCTTCCTGAGCTGCTGGGTATTTTCAGTGTTCTCTGTTGTTCTTTCAGATTTCCAGCGTCTATTTCCTTTTATGGCCCAGAGTTTGGTCGTTCCCACGAATGGATATTGACCAGTTTTTCCTTCTCACAGGCACTGCAGTGTGCCGTGTCTCACGATTGCCGTCTGGATTTGTTTCTTCCCTTTCAGATTTCCACCATTGGCGACCTCTTTCCCTCTCACAAGTATCCATTGATTGCCAGTCAGGGTGCCAGCAGCCATCTTGGTTTTAATAAAAACAGAACACAACTCATTTTCTCTTTCGCTTTTCTAGATTTTGGATGGCCTGTTTGTTGCACTGCATCACCCCTTAAAGTTTGTTGTGAGACCAAGCGCTCATCTTAAAGGATGTTTTTCCTCACATGCCCCCTAAACCGCCTGCCCCTCACTTTGAACTTGTGTCCTCTCGTAACTGGCCTTTCAAATAAGGGGAACAACTGTTCCCTATCCACCCTGTCCATACCCCTTATAATCTTGTAGATCTCAATCATGTCACCCCTCAGTCTTCTCTGCTCCAGCAAAAATAGCCCAAGCCTATCCAACCTCTCTTCGTAATTTAAAGTTCCATCCCAGGCAACATCCTGGTGAATCGCCTTTGCATCCCCTTCAGTGCAATCACATCTTTCCTATAAAGCGGCAACCATAATAACACACAGTACTCCAGCAATAGTCTCATCAAAGTTCTATACAATTCCAAAATGACCTCCCTGCTTTTATAATCTATGCCTCTTTTTCATATGTCTTTTTCACCACGCTATTAAACTGCCCTTCTGCCTTCAGAGCTCTATGGACTAACACGCCAAGGTCCCTTTGTTCCTCTGAACTTCCAGTGTCAGACAATTCATTGAAAACTTCCTTGTCACATTACTCCTTTCAAAGTGTATCACCTCACACTTTTCAAGGTTAAATTCCATCTGCCACTTTTCTGCCCATTAGACCATCCCATCTATATCCTCCTGTAACCCAAGACACTCAACCTCACTGTTAACCCCCCGGCCAATCTATGTGTCATCCACAAACTTACTGATCCTACCCCCACATGGTCATCTATGTTATTTACATAAATGTCAAACAATAGGGGACCCAGCACAGTGAGCTAAACAGCTGGCTTGTAATGCAGAACAAGGCCAGTAGTGCGAGTTCAATTCCCGTACCGGCCTCCCCGAATGTGGCGACTAGGGGCTTTTCACAGTAACTTCATTGAAGCCTACTTGTGACAATAAGCGATTATTATTATTATCCCTGTGGTACACCACTGGACATTGGCTTCCTGCAACTAAAGCAACCGTCTATCATTACCCTCTGTCCCCTAGAACTAAGCCAATTTGAATCCAGCTTATCAAGTTATCTCGTAGCCCATGTGCATTTGCCTTCTTTATAAGTCTCCCATGTGGGACCTTGTCAAAGGCATTGCTGAAATCCATTGTAAACTACATCAACTTCATTACCCACATCTACACACCTGGTCACATGCTCAAAAAATTAAATCAAATTTGTTAGCCATGGCCTCCCTCTGATAAAGCCATGCTGACTATTCCTGATCAAACCTTGCCTCTTCAAGTGGAGATATATTCTCTCCTTCAAAATATTCTCCAGTAGTTTCCCTACCACTGACGTGCAACTCACTGGCTGTAGTTCCCTGGCTTATCTCTTTTAAATAGTTGTTTCACATTAACTGTTCTCCAGTCCTCTGGCACCTCCCCCATGGCCAGAGAGGAATTAAAAATTTGTGTCAGAGCCCCTGCAATCTCCCCCATAGTCTCCCACATCACCCTGGGACACAATCCATCTAGGTCTGGAGATTTGTCTGCTTTTAAACCTGCTGACACCGCCAATACCTTGTCACTCCCTATGACAATTTGCTCAAGAACCCCATAGTCTCTTTTCCCGAGTTCCATATTTATCTCCTGATTCGCTTGGGTGAAGACAACTGTGAAGTACTTGTTCAACACCCTACCAATATCCTCTGGCTCCACCAGAGATATCCTCCTTGGTCCCTAATGGGCCCTACTCTTTCCCTGGTTATCATCTTCCCATTCATATACTTACAGAATATTTTAGGATTGTCCCTATTTATACCAGCCAGAGCTTTCTCACATACCTTCTTTGCTCTCCTAATTGCTTTTTTAAGCTCTATCCTGCACTTTCTGTACTCCACTAATGCCTTTGTTGATTTGCTCCCCTTGTACTTGCTAAAAGTCTCTCTTTTCCTTCTCATTGAATCCTGAATATGTTGGCCCTGTACCTCCCCATCTCCTTTTTGAGCACCCCCACTGCTCTTTTGTAGATTTCCCCACAAGTAACTCTTCCAGTCTACCTTGACCAGGTCCTGCCTTACCTAACTTAAATCCACTCTCCCCAATCCAAAACCTTTTTTTGCAACTTGTCTGTTTCATTGTCCATAACAAAATGAAATGGAACCATGTTGTGGTCGCTATCACCACCAACACATGAACCACCTGTCCGGCTTCATTCACTAGAATCAGGTCCAGCATTGCACCGTCCCTTGTTATGTGAAAAGGTTCTCCTATATACATTTTAAGAACTGCACTCTATCTAAGCCCTTAGCATGATGACTATCCCAATTAATGTTGTGAAAGTTGAAATCCCCTAATATAATTGCCTTATGATTATTTTTACACACCTCTGCGAATTGCACTCATATTTGCTCCTGAATTTCCCGCTGACTATTTGGGGTCTATAATAAACGCCTAGCAATGTGGCTGTTCCTTTTCTATTGCTAAGCTCTACCCACAATGTTTCATTTGATGCTCCTCCCAAGATATCTTCTCTCCTTCCTGCAGTAACTGACTACTTAACTAAGAATGCAATGCCTCCTCCTCTGTTGCTCTCTCCTCTGTCTCGTCTGAAGATTCTACATCGATGTTGAGCTGCCAATCCTGCCCCTCCCTCAACCACATCTCCGTGATGGCTACTCTATCACAATTCCACGTGTCAACCCTCACCCTTAACTCATGCATTTTACCTGTAATACCCCTGGCATTAAAGTAGAGGCCATCCAGCCTAGTCTTACTCCCTTGAAACATCCTGCCTTTATATTCCCTATGACTTGATTGCTTTTCTGTGTTATGCTGTTTCTTTATTCTGCTCACAGTCTATGTCCCCCTCCCCCTGCTGAATTAGTTTAAACTCCTCCCGACAGCACTAGCAAACCTGCCAGCAGGAATATTAATCCTGTTCTGGTTCAGATGTAGACCGTCCTGCTTGTACAGGTCCCTCCTTCCCCAGAAACAGTCCCAGTGTCCAGGAATCTAAAACCCTCCCTCCTGCACCAACTCTTAAGCCGCACATTCATCCGTGCTATTCTCCTATTTTTGTACTCACAACCACATGGCACTAGGAGTGATCTAGAGATTACAACCTTACGGGCAGCACGGTAGCATTGTGGATAGCACAATTGCTTCACAGCTCCAGGGTCCCAGGTTCGATTCCGGCTTGGGTCACTGTCTGTGCGGAGTCTTCACATCCTCCCCGTGTGTGCGTGGGTTTCCTCCGGGTGCTCCGGTTTCCTCCCACAGTCCAAAGATGTGCAGGTTAGGTGGATTGGCCATGATAAATTGCCCTTAGTGTCCAAAATTGCCCTTAGAGTTGGGTGGGGTTACTGGGTTATGGGGATAGGGTGGAGGTGTTGACCTTGGGTAGGGTGCTCTTTCCAAGAGCCGGTGCAGACTCGATGGGCCGAATGGCCTCCTTCTGCACTGTAAATTCTATGATGATAATCTATGACAACCCGAGAGGTTCTTCTTTTTAGTCTATTGCCTAACCTTCTGATTTCTTGATGCAAGACCTCATCCCTCATTCTACCTATGTCATTGGTACCAACATATACCATGACCTCTGCCTTTTCACCCTCCCTCTTCAGATGCCCTGCAGCCGTTCAGTGACATCTCGGCCCTGGCACCGGGGAGGTAACACACCATCCTGGAGTCACATTGATGGCCACAGTAGCGCCTATCTGTTCCCCTGACTATAGAATCCTCTATTACTGTCGCTCTTCCTCTCTTTCCCCCCTCTTGTGCAGACAGGCTGCTTGTGATGCCAGAAACTTGGCTCCGTCCGCACTCCCTGGAGGAAGCAGCTTCATCAGCCTCCAAAATGGAACACTGATTTGCGAGCAGGACCCCCAGGGTACTACTGAATTACCTGCCTGTTTCTCTTGGACTTCCTGGTGGTCACCCATTCCCTTCCTTCCTCAAGTCCCTTCTGCTGCGGTGTGACCACCTCTCTAAATGTGCTATCCATGATGCTCTCAGACTCGCAGATGCTCCACAGTGTCCCCAGCCGTCGTTCCAGCTCTGAAACCTGAGATTCCAGGAGCTGAAGCTGGACACGCTTCCTAAACACATGCTGGTCCCGGGGACTGGAAATGTTCCCGGATTCCCACATGGAGCAAGAGGAGCAAACCATGGCTTTGAACTCTCCTGCTATGACTAAACCCTTTAAATTAAAAAAATTTAAAGACTATTATATTTGAAAAATAAATCAACTAAGTCCCTACCCTTGCTAAAACAATGATTTCCAATTCAATCTAGTTTGAAAAATATCAACCAGGACTTACTCACCAGTCAGCTGCACTCTTTGCAAACTCTCAGCTCCCCTCACGTTCTTTGAAGACAGGTAGGAAATGAAAGGAGCCCCTTGCTCCCTCCTCACCAAACCCCCTCAGACACAAAACTCCCACTTTAGTACTCTAATGCAGCCCAGAGTCAGCACTGTAAGATTGCCCACTTTTATACTGTCTGACTCTTGCCTCTGAAAACTGGTTTAAGCCAGTTGTCTAATTAACAAGTTGCCAGCTGCAAGCAGAGCCTGTATGAAACCAGCTTTAAAGCTGGTCTAAAACTCATTTCTTCCAACCCAAGGAGCAACTTCTAAGTTAATTACCAAATAAAATAAAGGCTAGCATTTAGATAGAAATTAACCTTTAATTAACCCTTAATTCCCCTCAGTCAAAAAACTCCCGCTTTAGCACTCTAATGCAGCCAGACGTCAGCACTCCAGTGCAAACAAAGTCAGCTCTGTAACATTGCTCACCGTTATATGTCTGACTCTGGCCTCCGAAAACTGGTTTAAGCCACAACAGTAAAAAGGCAAAAGATATTGTGAATAAAAACATTTAAATATTGTGGATGAATACATTTGAAAAGAAAAATTATAGCACCCAATACATGGTTAAAAACCTCAACCTTGCGTCCGGCAACTGCACCCTTCTCACACCCCGTCTCTCGCACCCTGAGTTCTTCTCTGATTCTGTCTGTCCGTCCTTCTCTCTCTTTCTCTCTCTATCCATGTCTCTCTCTCCCTCTGTATTGTGCCTCTCTCCCTCTTTCTGTATCCCCTACTCGCTCCCTCTATCTCTGTATCCCTGTTGATCTCTCTTTCTGTATCCCTGTCTCTCTCTCTCTGTATCCCCCCTCTCTCAATATCCCTCTTCTCTCTGTATCCATAGAACCATTGAACCTCTACAGTGCAGAAGGAGTCCGCATGGCCCATCAGGGCTACACCAACACTTTGAAAGAGCACCCAATCTAGGCCGCACCCCCCCCCCCCCCCCCATTGGGTTTCCTGGTGGTGGGACAGGGAAATCATGCCAAACGCATGGTGGAACCGCAAGATCCCGTCAGTGGCCAATCGTGAGTTGCTTCCGCTGTGGTGAAGCCCATCGCAAAAGAGAGGTGGGCTGGAAAATTCTGGCCTGTGTGTGTCTCTCCTCATCTATCCTGCCTTCCCCCTTGCCTCGCCCCATCTGTCCGGCCCTCACCTCCTTGCCCATCTCTCCCACCCTCCTCCTTGTCTCGGCCATCTCTCCCGCCCTCCCTGCTTCACCCCGTCTCTCCCACCCTCCCCCCGGATTGCCCGTCTCCCCCGCCCTCCCCCGCCCTCCCGCCTTGCCCGTCTCTCCCGCCCTCCCCCCGCATTGCCCGCCTCTCCCGCCCTCCCCCCGCCTTGCCCGTCTCTCCCACCCTCCCCCCGCCCTCCCCCGCCTTGCCCGCCTCTCCCACCCTCCCCCGCCTTGCCCGTCTCTCCCTCCCTCCCCCGCATTGCCCGTCTCTCCCGCCCTCCCCCCGCCCTCCCCCGCATTGCCCGTCTCTCCCGCCCTCCCCCGCCCTCCCCGCATTGCCCGTCTCTCCCACCCTCCCCGCCTTGCCCGTCTCTCCCGCCCTCCCCCCGCATTGCCCGTCTCTCCCGCCCTCCCCCCGCCCTCCCCCGCCTTGCCCGTCTCTCCCGCCCTCCCCGCCTTGCCCGTCTCCCCCGCCCTCCCCCGCCTTGCCCGCCCCTCCCGCCCTCCCACCGCCTTGCCCGTCTCCCCCGCCCTCCCCCGCCTTGCCCGTTCCTCCCGCCCTCCCCCCGCCTTGCCCGTCTATCCCGCCCTCCCCCCGCATTGCCCGTCTCTCCCGCCCTCCCCCCGCCCTCCCCCAGCCTTGCCCGTCTCCCCCGCTCTCCCCCGCCTTGCCCGTCCCTCCCGCCCTCCCCCCGCCTTGCCCGTCTATCCCACCCTCCCCCCGCATTGCCCGTCTCTCCCGCCCTCCCCCCGCCCTCCCTCCGCCTTGTCCGTCTCCCCCGCCCTCCCCCGCCTTGCCCGTCTCTCCCGCCCTCCCCCCGCATTGCCCGTCTCTCCCACCCTCCCCCCGTCTTGTCGGTCTCTCCCGCCCTCCCCGCCTTGCCCGTCTCCCCCGTCCTCCCCCGCCTTGCCCATCTCTCCCGCCATCCCCCCGCATTGCCCGTCTCTCCCCCCTCCCCCCGCCCTCCCCCGCCTTGCCCGTCTCTCCCACCCTCCCCCCGCCTTGCCCGTCTCTCCCACCCTCCCCCCGCCTTGCCCGTCTCTCCCGCCCTCCCCCCGCCCTCCCCCGCCTTGCCCGTCTCTCCCACCCTCCCCCCGCCTTGCCCGTCTCTCCCACCTTCCACCCGCATTGCCCGTCTCTCCCGCCCTCCCCCCGCATTGCCCGTCTCTCCCGCCCTCCCCCCGCCCTCCCCCGCCTTGCCCGTCTCTCCCACCCTCCCCCGCATTGCCCGTCTCTCCCACCCTCCCCCCCGCATTGCCCGTCTCTCCCGCCCTCCCCCCGCATTGCCCGTCTCTCCCGCCCTCCCCCCGCCCTCCCCCGCCTTGCCCGTCTCTCCCACCCTCCCCCCGCCTTGCCCGTCTCTCGCACCTTCCCCCCGCATTGCCCGTCTCTCCCACCCTCCCCCGTCTTGTCGGTCTCTCCCGCCCTCCCCGCCTTGCCCGTCTCCCCCGTCCTCCCCCGCCTTGCCCGTCTCTCCCGCCATCCCCCCGCATTGCCCGTCTCTCCCCCCCTCCCCCCGCCCTCCCCGCCTTGCCCGTCTCTCCCACCCTCCCCCCGCCTTGCCCGTCTCTCCCACCCTCCCCCCGCCTTGCCCGTCTCTCCCGCCCTCCCCCCGCCCTCCCCCGCCTTGCCCGTCTCTCCCACCCTCCCCCCGCCTTGCCCGTCTCTCCCACCTTCCACCCGCATTGCCCGTCTCTCCCGCCCTCCCCCCGCATTGCCCGTCTCTCCCGCCCTCCCCCCGCCCTCCCCGCCTTGCCCGTCTCTCCCACCCTCCCCCGCATTGCCCGTCTCTCCCACCCTCCCCCCCGCATTGCCCGTCTCTCCCGCCCTCCCCCCGCATTGCCCGTCTCTCCCGCCCTCCCCCCGCCCTCCCCCGCCTTGCCCGTCTCTCCCACCCTCCCCCCGCCTTGCCCGTCTCTCGCACCTTCCCCCCGCATTGCCCGTCTCTCCCGCCCTCCCCCGCATTGCCCGTCTCTCCCGCCCTCCCCCCGCATTGCCCGTCTCTCCCACCCTCCCCCCGTCTTGTCGGTCTCTCCTGCCTTGCCCGTCTCTCCCGCCCTCCCCCCGCCCTCCCCCGCCTTGCCCGTCTCTCCCGCCCTCCCCCCGCCCTCCCCCGCCTTGCCCGTCTCTCCCGCCCTCCCCCCGCATTGCCCGTCTCTCCCACCCTCCCCCCATCTTGTCGGTCTCTCCCGCCCTCCCCCTGCCCTCCCCCGCCTTGCCCGTCTCTCCCACCCTCCCCCGCATTGCCCGTCTTTCCCGCCCTCCCCGGCACACCCCGTCTCTCCCTCCTTCCCTCCGCCTTGCCCGACTCTCCCACCCTCCCCACTGGCTCACCCCATCTCTCTCGCCCTCCACCCTGCCTCGCCCATCTCTCCAGCACTCCCACCTGCCTCGCCCATCTCTCCCTCTCTCACCCCCGCCTCGCCCCACCTTTACCGCCCTCCCCCCTCGTCTCTCCCTCTCTCTCTCTCCATCGCTCTCCATCTCTCTCTCTCCCCTGTTTCTCTCTCTCTCTTCCACCCATCTTTCCGTTTCTTTTTCCCTTTGTCTCTCCCTCTCTCTGTTCCTGTGTCTCTCCCTCACTCTCTTCCCATCTCTCCCTCTCTCTCCCCCCATCTCTCCCTCTCTCTCTCCCCATCTCTCCCTCTCTCTCCCTGTCTTTCCCTCTTCCCTCCCATCTCTCCCAGTCTCTCCCTGCCTGTCCCTCCTGTCCCTCTCTCCCTATCTCTGTCCCTATCTTTCTCTCCCCAACTTTCTCTCCCCATTTCCTCTGCCCATCTCTCTCTCTCTCTCTCTCCCCATCTCTTCCTCTCTGTCCCAGTCCCTCTGACTGTCTCCCCCAACAACTCTCTTCCCAGCCCCCAACCCCCTGCCTGCCAAATCCAATACTTACCTTGGGCGAAATTCTCCGGAAACGGCGCGATGTCCGCCGACTGGCGCCCAAAACGGCGCAAATCAGTCCGGCATCGCGCCGCCCCAAAGGTGCGGAATGCTCCGCATCTTTGGGGGCCGAGCCCCAACCTTAAGGGGCTAGGTTGGCGCCGGACGAAGTTCCGCCCCGCCAGCTGGCGGAAAAGGCCTTTGGTGCCCCGCCAGCTGGCGCGGAAATGACATCTCCGGGCAGCGCATGCACGGGAGCATCAGCGGCCGCTGACGGCATTCCCGCGCATGCGCAGTGGAGGGAGTCTCTTCCGCCTCCGCCATGGTGAAGACCGTGGCAGAGGCGGAAGGGAAAGAGTGCCCCCACGGCACAGGCCCGCCCGCGGATCGGTGGGCCCCGATCGCGGGCCAGACCACCGTGGGGGCACCCCCCAGGGCCAGATCGCCCCGCGCCCCCCCCCCAGGACCCTGGAGCCCGCCCGTGCCGGCTTGTCCCACCGGTAAGGTAGGTGGTTCAATCTACGCCAGCGGGACAGGCATTTTAGCGGCGGGACTTCGGCCCATTCGGGCCGGAGAATCGCAGGGGGGGGGCCCGCCAACCGGCGTGGCGCGATTCCCGCCCCCGCCGAATATCCGGTGGTGGAGAATTCGGCAACCGGCGGGGGCTGGATTCACGCCAGCCCCCCGGCGATTCTCCGACCCGGCGGGGGTCGGAGAATCTCGCCCCTTGTTCTGAACTCCAACATGGTCCCATGCAGTCTTGAAATATGTTGAGCATGGCTCTGATGTCACTTGCTGTCGGCTCTGATGTCACGCCTGGTTCTGTCCATTGCTGACCTGGTGAGATGGTCAGTGTTATGTTATGTTTTTGATTAACATAAGTTGCTACTGACCATAGACGACGTTGAAAGACACTCCAGTCCTTGAAGTAAATTGAAAGGATTTATTCAGTAACAACAACTAGATAAATGAGTTCGACACTCTCCTGATCTAACTCTAGTAACTCAGTGACAATGACTAACTGTACAACTGGGATATCTAGGCCCCATGTGGTGATCCAGCCTGAGATCTAAACTAGTGCTAATACCACAGTCCCTGCCAGGAGTGAGAGTCTAGTGTGTATCTGGTTTGATAATGAGTTGTGTAGTGCCCTCTAATGATCGTGCCACAGCCGGGTGTTCTGATTAACCCCTTAGTTTCATGTCAGTCTACATATCATTACATCTCCCCCCTTTTTTTTAAGTTACAGGTGTAGTACTAGGGAAATTGTGTGACAAAGCTAGATATAATAATATGATACGTACAATTTTGTTATATACAGAGCTAACAGGGAAGAGAAAATGTTCACAGGTTCAGTCTTTGAGGCTTCTGCCTCATCCTTGATGACCTCCTGAGAGGTGGCGGTGGAGATGTCGATGGCTTGATCGTTGTGTGTGTCTCACGATCAGTGGAAACGTCAGTCAGGATGTCTTGAGGGATTGCCTCAACAAACGGCAATGAAGGGGCGGTCAGTGGCGGCCATATTTTCTGAAGTGCCCTTCAATTTCTGCGGACGATGGTACCATCAGCCGTTTGTATCATGTAGGATCTGGATGTAGCTTGTCGAATAACAACAGCTGGAGCAAACCAGCCACCATCAGGTATTCTGATTCTGACGGTGTCTGCTGGAGATAACGCATCCAGATCAGTTGCATGTTTGTCATAGTGATGCTTCTGACCATCATGAAGCCATCTCATCTTGTGTATCACCGGTAGGAGATCTCGATTAGGCAGTTGTAGGGCCGGAAGCGTTGTTCGCAGGTCCCTGTCCATCAGCAGTTGAGCCGGTGACATGCCAGATGCTAAGGGAGCAGCACGATACGAGAGCAGTGCTAGATGAATGTCAGATGCAGAATCCAAGGCTTTGGTGATGAGCTGTTTGACTATATGCACCCCCTTTTCCACCTTGCCGTTGGACTGCGGGTGGTGCGGACTTGAGGTGATGTGCTTGAAATTGTAGCACTTTGCATACGCGGTCAATTCTCGACTGTGAAAGCATGATCCATTGTCAGTCATGACCGTGTTTGGGAAGCCATGACGAGAGACGGTCTCTTTGAACGCTTTGATCAAGGTTTGTGACGTGAGGTCAGACAGTTTCAGTACTTCAGGGAAGTTCAAGTGGTAGTCTATGAGTAGTACGTAGTCATGACCATTGGAGCGGAAGAGGTCAATGCCTACCTTTGTCCACGGAGAGGTTTCCACGTTGTGTGGCCGCAGAGTCTCCTTCCACTGCGCTGGTTGGAACTTCTGGCAAGTCTCACAGCTCAAGACCATGCCCGTGGTGTCCTGATTGATGCCAGGCCAGTAGACGGCTTGTCGAGCCCTTCGTCTGCGTTTTTCTATGCCCAGGTGGCCCTCGTGGATCTGACGAAGTACCATGGGCCTAAGACGCAGCGGAATCACTATTCGGTCCATTCTCAGCCGTATACCGTTGATCACTGTCAGGTCATCTTTGATGTTGTATAATTGCGGGCATTGCCCTTTCGGCCACCCATGGTTTAGGTTGTGAATTACTCGTTGCAGCAAGGGATCTGCACCCGTCTCAGCTCTGATGAAAATTATCATTTTGTCTGCGTACATTTGTACCTGGGCTTCAATTTGTCAGATCATCACTAGTCGTTCACTTGGTGAAGTGTCTGAGCGAGACAATGCGCCGGCAATGATGAGATCCTTGCCAGGTGTGTATTTAAAATTGAAGTCATACCTTCTAAGTTTAAGTAGAATTCTCTGTAGCCGAGGAGTCGTGTCATTGAGGTTCTTCTGTATGATGTGTACCAGAGGTCTGTGGTCTGATTCAAAGGTGAATGTTGGTAAGCCATAGACGTAAACATGACATTTCAAAATGCCTGTGAAAAGGCCTAGACACTTCCTTTTCAATTTGAGCGTACCATGTCTCTGTCGGTGTCATCGCATGTGATGCATATGCTATTGGGATCCATGATGAGGTGTCATCTTTCTGCAGCAACACTGCTCCAATGCCATCCTGACTGGCGTCAGTCGAAATCTTGGTTTCACAATCAGGGTCATAGAACCCTAAAACGGGTGCAGTGGTGAGCTTTGCCTTCAACTCCAACCACTCGTTCTGATGTTCTGTCTTCCATTCGAAAGAGGTGGACTTCTTAATTAGTTGTCGTAGAGACGTGGTGTGTGTGGCTACAATTGCCCAAAAAATTCACCATTCCAAGGAAGCGAAGTACCGCATTCTTGTCCTCGGGGACCTTCATCACTTCAATGGCCTTTATCTTGCCCGTGTCGGGGGGGACACTGTTTCCGCTATCTGGTCGCCCAGGAACTTGAGCGTGGGCATTCCAAAGCTGCATTTGGATCTGTTTAACTTGAGGCCATGCTCTTGTATGCGTCTGAATACCCTCTTCAGTTGTGACACATGTTCCTCTGGAGTCGAGGACCAGGTGATAACATCATCCACGTAGGCACGAACTCCGTCTATCCTTTCCATCATCTGTTCCATGATGCGGTGGAAGGTTTCAGATGCCGAGATGATCCCAAATGGCATTTGATTGTAGCAGAACCTGCCGAAAGGCGTGTTGAAGGTGCAGAGCTTTCTGCTGGATTCTTCAAGTTGGATTTGCCAGAATCCTTGGGATGCATCTAGCTTGGTAAAGAAACGCGCGTGTGCCATTTCGCTTGTGATCTCTTCTCTTTTTGGGATCGGGTAGTGTTCCCTCATGATGTTTTTGTTGAGATCCTTGGGATCGATGCAGATTCTTAAGTCCCCCGAGTGTTTTTTGATACACACCATCGAACTGACCCAGTCAGTTGGTTCAGTGACTTTGGAGATGATGCCTTTCTTCTGAAGACTCGCAAGTTCTGATTTTAACCATTCCCTCAGGGCAGCGGGCACTCTCCTGGGTGGGTGAACCACTGGTTTTGCATCAGCACGCAGCAGAATCTGATATTGATATGGTGCCCATGCCGCTGAAGACATCTGGGTATTGTTCCAGTATTCCGTCAATGCTGGTCTGGAGAGCGTGATGAGAAGACGTCATGGTGTGGACTCTTTGAATGAGGCTCAGTTGCTTGCAGGCTTGCACACCTAACAGCGATTACTTGTCAGGTTGAACAATCTCAAACCTCAGGCTCGCCTCCCTGTCTTTGTTGGATACAGCTAAATGGTATGACCCCAGTAAAGAGATCACGTTACCATTGTAGACTTGGAGTTGGCAGGCAGCTGGAAGGATCTTGATCTTCGTAAAATCGAGCTTCATGATCAGGTTAGCGGAGTCACCTGGGTCCAGTTTGAACTTAATGGGGCAGTTTTTTACAGTTAACACCGTGTTCCATTCAGCTTCAGCATCAATGGCATGGATTGACTTCACTTGCGAAGTGTTCTGTGCAGAGGTTTCAAACTTGGTGATGATTCCCACTTGGAATGGTTTATCCAGGTATCCCTCGCCTGGATCCATTGCACTACCTTGATCAGACTCATCCGTTTGAAATTGCACTCTTCTGATGCGACTCTGCTTTAAGAACGGTCTTTGATTCCTGAATTAAGAAATCTGCACTGGGCAGCATAATGATTAAGTTTCCCGCAGTTGAGACAGTGTTTGCCAGTTGCAGGGCATTCTTTTCTAAAGTGGGCGGTTCCACAGTTTGTGCACGTCATCGCGTCACCGTCATGACGTTCTGTGCATCTTCGCGCATGCGTGATGCGGTTTTCGGCCGTTTCGTACCTTCGCTCGTGGTGCGCCTGCGCGGAGCTGTTCGCAGGCATTTCATACTTTTTCTTGTACTGCGCATGTGCAGGGCTCGAATTTGCGCGCGCAAGATGGCTGCCATCTGAAACATGGGGGCGCTGCAATCGGGAGATGGCCTGGACACGCTCAACCTCTAGGAAGGTTTTTTCACCATGTTCAGCGCTCATATACTGTAGGTAGCGATTTTTTGAGTATTCATGCACCATGCACGTTTCTATAGCGATTTCTAAAGTCATGTGTTTGAGCTTGAGTAGTTGCTCTCTGAGAGAATCAGAGTGTTTTCCAAAAACTATCTGGTCTCTGATCATCGAGTCAGTTATTGCACCAAAGTTACAAGATTGGGCTACCAGTCTGAGGTTAGTGAAAAAACTGTTGCAGGATTTATCTGTTCCTTGCATCCTTTTCCTAAAAATGTCACGCTCAAAGATTTCATTTTCCTGGACCTCGCAATGGCTATCAAATTTTTTGAGGATGGTTTCTTACTTAGTTTTGTCCTGCCCATCTGTATAGTTAAACGAGTTGTAGATCTCTAATGCGTGATCACCAGCAGTAGTCAATAAGAGAGCTATTTTCCGAGCATCGATCGCGTTTGTTAAATCAGACGCCTCAATATACAGTTGGAATTTTTGTTTAAACAAGTGCCAGTTAACACTAAGGTTACAGTTGTTCCTGAGGCGATGAGGAGCTTGTGGATTGTCCATCGTGCCTGGATTCGACAGGGTCGTTCTGGATGCTTCTGTTGTCAGATAGCTGTCTTGATTGTTTCCCTAAACTTACTGAATTTACCTAGGTAGATGCAGCAGCCACTACCGGTACCATGTTATGTTATGCTGTTTGATTAACATAAGTTGCTACTGACCATTGACGGCGTTGAAAGACACTCCAGTCCTTGAAGTAAATTGAAAGGATTTATTCAGTAACAACAACTAGATAAATGAGTTTGACACTCTGCTGATCTAACTCTAGTAACTCAGTGATAATGACTAACTGTACAACTCAGATGTAGGCCACATGTGGTGACCCAGCATGAGATCTAAACTATTCTGGTGCTAATCCTACAGTCCCTGCCAGGAGTGCGAGGGAGGGTCTAGTGTGTGTCTGGTTTTATAATGAGTTGTGTAGTGCCCTCTCGTGGTCGTGCCACAGCCAGATGTTCTGATTAACCCCTTAGTTTCATGTCAGTCTAATATCATTACAGTCAGTAGCAAAGTACCCAGGAGTTAGAAGTTGTTTCAATCCTTCTAACCTTTCTTGGAATCTGCTAAGAACAAAAAGCAAAACACTATGGATGCTGGAAATAAAAACAGAAAACATTGGAAATATAAAGGCAGAAAATGTTGGAAATAAATTCTGTGACATTGGAACTTGGGAGTGAAACGTGTTCAGTGGAGGCTGGCCATAATGATAATTACTAATACTTGCATTTAAACAACTGCAGGGACCCAGTTAAATTTCTGTCTGTTTAAACAAGCTTCCTCAACCCGCTTGATTACTTTTGGTCATTGCTATGAGCACAGTTGATGCTTGCCAAGAGCTGATTAAGATTCATTCCATGTCAGTTGAACACCAACAATGTCAAGTCAACCCTTGCAGAAAAATAAATGTTCACAATTGATGTGGTTTGAGGGCTGTATGAATTCATTACATGTCAGTGACTTCACTTGATCACTTTTGGATGTCTAGTGATGACGAAAAGATCAGAATGCAAAGTATCACACCAAGTGCAAGGTAACACTGTTGCATGCAGAATCATGTCAATGTTTTCAGGTAGGATTGCTTTTGTATTCTATGCCTCCATGTATAAAGCCCAAGATCCCAAATGTTCGATTAATAATTTTCTCAACCTGAACTGCCACCTTCAAGACTTGTACACATATACCAACTTTTGCTATGAGCAGGGCACACACAGAGCTCTGATGCCTTCAAGATTTATGCCTATGTATGTTTGCATGTTCCGAGTCTTAATAAATGAACCCACAACATGCTTACCCAATCCCTTATTAGCAATTGTGTCTTGTACAGTAAATAAGCCCAAGGTTTTACATCATTACAATAATATAACACATTGCATCATCAGAAAATAAGTTTCAAAGTACATAAATTGTTGAATGGAGAAAGATGCACAACCTTCATGAAAAGGGACTGCCATAGTTCCAGTGTTCCTGTGCATGGGTTTTCCAGAATGAAAGACTTGTTAATAATCTATATGGATCTCTGCCAAATTTCTGCAGTTCCTGTGGATGTAAATTTTAAACATGTTTGCCTTTAGAATTTGCACATTGTAAAAGAGCTTCATTGCAACTAAGCAAGCACTGCAAATGTTTATTAGTCCCTTACCAAATCAAATTAGGTCAATAAAAGCTTTTAGATTTACGTACACGGTATTGAAAAACAATCTTTGCTGTGGACATCCAATTCAGGAAAACAATGAACGGCCAAATGAGTTTGGATTATGTTGTTCTTGGACGAATAAACACTGCAGCCTGAGGATGTTTTCTGGAACCCCCTCAATTGTTTATGAAGTGCAAGTGATAAAAATGGTAATATTGACTTGCTCTGCATTTATAGTAGTGGCTTAACTTTGGAACTATTTAATGCATCAATCTGCCAAACAGGGATCCCCACAGCACATGGAAGGAATTATACTGCAGGTGAATACGCTAATAAGAAAGGAACATAAGAAATCGGAGCAGGGGCAGACCATAACGTCCATTGAGCCTGTTCCACTGGATCTACTTGTTGTCCTTGCATCTATCCTACAAGTTACATCCTCAAAAAAAAGCCAAGAAATTTGTCAATCACGGTTTCCCATTCTTAACACATGATGCCGTTGCTTGCTCATACCATGATTTTCTGAGTGTATTGTTAAGACTTTCTTAATAGTACATTCTAGCATTTGGCCAGCAACAGATGTCAGGCTAACTGGCCTGTAGTTCTTTATTTTCTCCCTCCGCCCTCTGTTCCATTTGCTAAGTTCCAGTCAGCCAGGACTGTTCCAAAATCTGGAGTCCATGGATGGGGTTCTCCGTCCTGCCACACCAGATTTCTGGTGTGGCACGCTGTCGGGATTCTCTGTTTCATCGGCTGGTCAATGGGGTTTCCCATTATGGGGCAGCCACACGCCATCGGGAAACCCCCGGACTGCTGGCAAAACAGAGAATCCCGACAGCAGAGAAATCAGCCCTATGAATTTTGGAAAATAAAAAACAGTGTATCTATGCTCTCTACAGCTATCCATAAGACATAGGAGCGGAATTATTAT
Source organism: Scyliorhinus torazame (assembly GCF_047496885.1). NCBI lineage: Eukaryota > Metazoa > Chordata > Chondrichthyes > Carcharhiniformes > Scyliorhinidae > Scyliorhinus > Scyliorhinus torazame. The sequence goes on along the minus strand of NC_092719.1, from coordinate 72,294,618 downwards.
TGTTACCTGTATTTATTTCCCATCCCTAATTGCCCTTGAGAAAGTGGTGGCGAGCCGCCTTCTTGAACTTGCGCAGTGCGTGTGTAGTGGGAACACCCACAGTGCTGTTAAGGGAGTTCCAGGATTTTGATCCAGCGATCGTGAAGGAATGGAAACCTTGTTCAAAATCAGGATGGTGTGTGGCTTGGAGGGGAACTTGAAAGGGTCGTGTTCCCATGTAAGGCACCAAGGACTGAAATTTCATCCCGCAATCCCGCAACCCCGCTCCCCCGCCCCACCCCCCCACCCCCCCACCCCACCCCCCCACCCCCCCCCCCCACCCCCCCACCCCACCCCCCCCCACCCCCCCACTTCCGCCCCCACCCCCCCCCCCCCTCCCCCAGCCATCCAGATGTACCTTTGGCACCTGGTGGCACTGTCAGGCACAAGCAAGCTAACTACTGTAAGGTCAACATTTCAGCCCCGTGCCATGTTTAGCGGAACAATTTTTTCTTGACACCGTCTCAGCATTTTATCTTTCCCACACAAGGGGCGAGATTCTCTGACCCCTCGCCGGAAGAGACTTCCTCCACAGCGCATGCGTGGGAATGCCGTCAGCGGCCGCTGACGCTCCCGCGCATGCGCCGCCCGGAGATGTCATTTCCGCGCCAGCTGGCGAGGCACCAAAGGCCTTTTCCGCCAGCTGGCGGGGCGGAAGTTCGTCCGCCGCCGACCTAGCCCCTCAAGGTTGGGGCTCGGCCCCCAAAGATGCGGAGCATTCCGCACCTTTGGGGCGGCGCGATGCCCGTCTGATTTGCGCCGTTTTGGGCGCCAGTCGGCGGACATCGCGCCGTTTCCGGAGAATTACGCCCCAGATTTTTAATATCAAATTCAAATTTCACCATCTGCCATTGTGGGATTCGAACCAGGATCCCCAAGCATTACCCTGGGTCACTATGTCACCGCCTTCCCCACACAAAAACAGATAAATCTGTTTTATATTTCTGGCAATTTACTCTCAGATTCTATTTTTCCCTTTTCATCAGCTTTTTGGTGGCTCTTTGCTGGTTTCTAAAAACACTCTCAATCCTTGGGCTTATTGCTATTCTTTGGAACATGATATGCTTCTTCTTTTAATGTAATACTATCCTTAACTTCCTGTGTAAGCCACAGATGGATCTTTTCCCTGAATATTCCAGGAGGGCGGATGGCATATCGCCTGGATAAAATGGCGACAAGGAGCCAACATGCTCCATGCCAACTCACCCTGCAACAATAAAGCCCTGCGGGGCGGATTGAGGAGGGCCGGAAGCTCCATTAGTCCCAGCAATGCCATGTCAATGTCAATGGCAGCTGCCAGGATTTCAGAAGAAGACAACCAAAGCCCATGGATCCCTAGAGTAAGTAAGCCCAAGGTACTTAGAATATGGTTAGAATATGAAGCAAGGCGGAGGGAGAGGAGTTGCGTTTAAGGGATGGAGTCGGTAGGAAGGGAGGGGGTGCGCTAGACCTTTAGTGGGGTCATCCCATGATCAGCAATGGTCAGGGACTGAAGAGTGACCCCTTCCTTCCCGCCCTTTAAACATTTCAGTGAAAAACAATCTGTCTTCTTGCTCCCGCTCAGTTTCCCATGCCAAACGTTTTAAGGTATGGGAAGCGTATTATCAGGATCAATTGGCTTGATAATTAACCTAATTGACTCTGTGATAACATAGTTGAAAGGAAGATGCTCCTCCGCACTCTCTCCCCTCCCTACCCCCACCCCAGGAAACATACCCACCGAGGCATGCAAAATTCAGCTTATTTTGAATTATTTCTTTAACTGTTTCCCGCTGTTTGTTTACTGTCATATCTTCCCATCTATTTACCCAATGAACCTTGATTTTGTTTATGTTCAAGGTTCATGCATGTGATTGGAATATATTGTTTTCAAACTTAAGGTGGAATTCAATTGTATTATGATCACTATCTCCCAGTGGATTTTACTATGAGATTATTACTTAACCATATCTATTGGTTTAGAACAGAGATGAGGAGAAATTTCTTCAGCCAGAGAGTGGTGGGTCTGTGGAATTCATTGTCACAGAGAGCGGTGGAGGCCGGGACGTTGAGTGTCTTTAAGACAGAAGTTGATAAATTCTTGATTTCTCGAGGAATTAAGGGCTATGGAGAGAGAGCGGGTAAATGGAGTTGAAATCAGCCATGATTGAATGGCGGAGTGGACTCGATGGGCCGAATGGCCTTACTTCTGCTCCTATGTCTTATGGTCTTATGGACAATACTGGATCTAAAATAGCTGTGTCCCTAGTTGGCTCCATGACATATTGCTCCATAAAACTGTCAGAAAAGCATTCTACAAACTCAACTTCCAGACCACCTTCAAAATTTGACTGGTTCAGTCAATATAAAGAGTATCGTCTCTCACAACTATTACATTACCTGTATTGCAAGCTTCAATGATGTCTTGTTTAATGCTCTGTCCAATGGCACATCTACTATTAGAGGGCCTATAAATTTCTCCTAGGAGCATTTTCTGACCCTTCCTATTCCTAATCTCTACCAATATGGATTCAACTTCTTGATCTTCTGAGCCAAGGTCCTTTCTCATTAATATCCTGTTTTACTGTCAAGGCTACCCTGCCTCCTTTGCCATTCTGTCTGTTATTACAATCCCTGACCAGGCCTCATCGGTAGCTAGAAGACTGTGAATTTCTCATTCCCTCAGTTTCTATCCTTCACAGATTGAAATTTAAGTTGAAAACCTGACTTTGTTTTGTGAACTAATTCAAAATCATCTGCCATTTCTGCTGCCAGTCTAGCTGTTTTAAACCTTTGCTCTTCCATGTGAGTTTTCACTGCTACGGGAAGAGAATATTTAAATTTTTCCAAAATAATAATTTCCCTTATAGCGTCATATGTTGGATTTATTTTTAATGCTATTATCCACCTATCAAAATTTGAAATTCTATGTATGTCTGATGTGGTTCTTTTTTTTTAGATTTCTAACCTTCTGTCTGTAAGCTTCTGGCACTAGTTCATATGCACATAATATGGTTTTTGGCACCTCATCATAATCCCTAGGTACTCCCTCTGATAGCGATGCAAACACTTCACTAGCTTTACCTACCAACTTTGTTTGAACCAACACTACGCAAATGGTATTTGGCCAATCAATTGTTTAGCCACTTTCTCAAATTAGATAAAAAAGACTTCCACATCTTTCTCACCAAACCTTAGCAGTGCTCGAATATATTTGAACATATCCCTACTAAGCTTTTGACCAGGATGTGTTTCTCCTTCCTCTGAATTTTCCTTAGCTTCTGCCATTAACGCCAACATTTTTTGTTGATGTTCAGTTCCAGTTTATAAAGTTAAATTCTCTCTCTTTTGCCTTTGCTTCTCTCTCTTTTTCCTTATTCGTTTCATCCCTCACTAATCTTTCAATTTCTACATCAAGCTTCCTCTTTTCCATTTCCTTTTGAAATGCCTTCTTGTTTTCCTTTACTTCCGCCATTGCCAATCTCTGCTTTTCTTTCTCCTCTGCCATAGCCACTCTCTCCTTTTCTTTTTCCTGCATTTTTAATTGTTTCATTTGTAATTGAATTTTGGCTAATTCTAATGTTTCAGACTGTCTCCGACAAATTGAAATGCTGAGCTATTGCTTGTATTATCTCTACCTTGCTTATGCCTTCCGATAAAGTCAACTTCAGCTTTTCCGCCAAACCCCAAAATGTTTTTAGTCTCTTTGTAAACCGCCCGAATGAGTTCTTTCATACCCAGGAAAATGTTTGCAACTGAAAGAGCCATCGGCACTCATTCTTTTTTCCCTTCAAAATCTGAAAGAAAGCAATCATTCCACACACACTCACTGTCTTCAAGTTCAATAATCCCAAATCAAACAAGAAATTATGCTCTGAGATCGGGGGCGAGCCCCCAATTTTATTACAATTCCGGACAAGACCCCGACAGTGGCCAGGATACTGGACTGAAACTCCAATATTTTATTTTCAGTTTAGAAGACGGTGAAAAAAGGATACCTCATTCCAGGAGGGATTTCATGAAAAATAGGGATATGATATATTAAAACAAACTTTACTACTAACATAGTATTAAAATATATTTTACATCGCGCAAGAAAATCAGCTTACATTACCGGTCAATCAATGTTGAGCAATTATTACAGGCCAGGGTTTAGAGAACCCCAAAGTGTATCTGGAGTTCACCTGACCCACAACTTTAAATAGATTTTCGTTATGGGGAGCACAAGGTCCCACTCTACAGGTGTGATGCAACATAGATTTAAAGTACTTTTAAAATAAAACAATGTTTATTATATGAATCCAGTTAACATTTTATAAACACACAGTAAACATCTTAGCAACTATCAACTCAAATACTTCCCCCAAAGAATACACTACTCTATAAGTAACCCTTGATCTTTCCTAGCAACATCCATAAGACAAATACCCTCTTTAACAAAGACAGCAGATTTAAATTCTCTACTGAGAGCAGTTATCACTTTTAAATTAGCAAGTGATCTGAAGACATTCTTTTCATGCAGAGAGATATCAAAATTACACCTTGTTTGGCTGGATGCAGCTCGAACTCTGAAAACAAAACTAAACACACCCTGTAGCTGGTAGCTCAAAAACGTAAGTAAAAGCAGACAGACAGCCCAGCTCCACCCATACTCTAACATCACTGCAGCTATTTGATAAACGCTCATTTCTTAAAGGTACTCTCACATGACACAATACAGTGACACAATAACCCTAAACTGCTAGCTTTATTCCCACGCAAACATCAAAAACATCTCGACTCTCAATCCACTTTCAAATACAGTTAACACTCAGAAAGACCTGTTGTACAGAGATATCTTGATATGCTACTTTGAGAAAGCGAGATCTTCTGACACTGCTTCAAAGAAAGAGACCTGACCCTGTCAGAACAATGTAGGATCTGTAGCTTAAGACTTCAGAAACTGTCTTCATGATTTGATTTCATTTCCCAACTAATTGCAAACTCCTGTCTGCCTCACTCACGATTGAATCGGCCTATCCTGTTCACAGGCAAAATCAGCTTCTGGTCTGTTCCCAGTCAAACCTTTAACTAAACTGCAGTGCGAGCAGATGCTTGACTTCTGCTCACATCCCAATCTGAAACTAAACTGCTTTTCTGCAAAATGCCTGCTACCTTAGCGCCTCCCATTAATTACATCATCTTACCAAGCAGACGCACAATGGGCGAAATTCTCTGTTGGGGAGAGTAATCATGTTAATGCCGAGACTGAATTGCGTGCAATTCGCATTTCCATTGGGGGCGTTATTCCTGGAGCAATTCAGGAAATGCTAGTGGGACCATGCTCTGTTGGTGCGAAATCCGAACCTGCCTGGGAGGTGGTGGCAGAGGCAGTCAGCACTGCCAGTCTCACCAGAAGGAGGTAGCTGGTGATCGGAGGGCTGGGAGTTACTGGTGAGTCCTCTGCCCTGAGAGGAGCAGAGAATCAGGGAGTTTTCCAAAGGCTGCGCTGTCCTCTGGTTGGAGTGAGCTCTGCTGATCCCCAGCTTCCTCTGCAATAGGGCAGCGCTTCTGGGGAGTGTCAACACTTGGTGAGCTCCTGATTGAGCTTGGCTCTTGATGATACGATTGGAGTATCATGGTGTCCAGAAGGACAGCCTGGGTGGGTTCCACCCAGATCCACCAAAATGCCCAGAGGCCTTCTGAGCATTTAAAGTACGAAGTCTTACAACACCAGGTTAAAGTCCAACAGGTTTGTTTCGATGTCACTAGCTTTCGGAGCGCTGCTCCTTCCTCAGGTGAATGAAGAGGTCTGTTCCAGAAACACATATATAGACAAATTCAAAGATGCCAAACAATGCTAGGAATGCGAGCATTAGCATGTGATTAAATCTTTACAGATCCAGAGATGGGGTAACCCCAGGTTAAAGAGGTGTGAATTGTATCAAGCCAGGACAGTTGGTAGGATTTTGCAGGCCAGATGGTGGGGGATGAATGTAATGCGACATGAATCCCAGGTCCCGGTTGAGGCCGCACTCATGTGTGCGGAACTTGGCTATAAGTTTCTGCTCGGCGATTCTGCGTTGTCGCGGGTCCTGAAGGCCGCCTTGGAGAACGCTTACCCGGAGATCAGAGGCTGAATGCCCTTGACTGCTGAAGTGTTCCCTGACTGGAAGGGAACATTCCTGCCTGGTGATTGTTGCGCGATGTCCGTTCATTCGTTGTCGCAGCGTCTGCATGGTCTCGCCAATGTACCACGCTTGGGGAGATCCTTTCCTGCAGCGTATGAGGTAGACAACGTTGGCCGAGTCGCACGAGTATGTACCGCGTACCTGGTGGGTGGTGTTCTCACGTGTAATAGTGGTATCCATGTCGATGATCTGGCACGTCTTGCAGAGATTGCCATGACAGGGTTGTGTGGTGTCGTGGTCACTGTTCTGAAGACTGGGTAGTTTGCTGCAAACAATGGTTCGTTTGAGGTTGCGCGGTTGTTTGAAGGCAAGTAGTGGGGGTGTGGGGATGACCTTGGCAAGATGTTCATCGTCATCAATGATGTGTTGAAGGCTGTGAAGAAGATGACGTAGTTTCTCCGCTCCGGGGAAGTACTGGACGACGAAGGGTATTCTGTCGGTTGTGTCCCATGTTTGTCTTCTGAGGAGCCTGGTGTTGTAAGACTTCGTACTGTGCTCACCCCAGTCCAACGCCGGCATCTCCACATCAGAGCATTTAAAGGACACAGGCAGCACGCAACAGCCTGTACAGCCAGGACCCTATAAGTAACACCAAAGGGCTGCATTTAAAAGACAGGCTGCAGCAATGGCAGTCTGAGCCAGGCCACCTCGGTCCCAAGTGGGACACCCAAAGTCCACGGACCTGGTGCCAAGTCACTACCCACTATGACCCCCGACCTGCGCAGCCACCCACCAGAAGCCCGATTGTTTTCAATGATTTTTCCATGTTTTTTCAGCTTCCCCGTCACCCTCCGGAGCAGGTGACCATGTTTGTCAATATTTGTAGTAATTCACAGCCGCGAGACTTCAGTCTAAGGAGTGGAGAATCGCAGAAGAGCGGAGAATGTGTCCAACCTGCTAATCACATTTAAATGCATGCAAATGCCAATTTTGGATGCCAATGCTGGCGCGGGACACAAACCTCATTATCGTCACCAGCGAGGGACCAGAGCATAGTGCCCGAATCGGCACCAGTCGCTGAACTCGATTTTGGCTGGACGCCCGATTCTCCGCCCGATCACGGTTCACATTCGCAGTATTACGAGACGGAGAATTTCACCCAACGTATCTAATTAACTCCACAGGGAACTCCTTCAATCCAAACAAAACTGCATTGGCCCAAACATTTACAATGCCTTAATTTCACCCATTGCTCCCAAAACATTTCAAACCAGGATTCTTTAAAAACAATACTGCAGCAGTCATACACACACTAACCCAGGCTTTTAACACTTACTGCACCAATAACCTATTATACAATCTATCTGAAATTCCTACACTCTTTCAAAGTGCTGGGTTCCCTCAGGCAGTGGTTATATAAATGAAATCCAGAAGTGTGCTGAATAAATGCATGCATAATCTTCACAGGACTATCAGTCTTTTAGTTACCTTATTGCATTATTCAAATTCTCTGTATGGAGAATGAAAAAATATATGCACATGATAAATTTTGGCTGACAAATTCCTCATGCACCATATGCATCAGGGAGTAGGCTGAAAACTGTTCTCAAGTCTACCTGAGGCTATTTTTAGTTTGAGTCTCTCATGCCGAATGTTCAATGAGGCAGCTACTGCTTCCATTGTTGTCTGTCCAGAGCAAAATATGCCTCAATCTCAGTATCACCTTGCTTTCCATCCGGCTGATCCTAGTTTTCCACAGCTGCTGTTTATTTTTGCAAATCTGTGACAGGCCCGTCTATGGGTGGTTTCCATACCAATGGTGTTCTTAAATGGTTCGGACACCTGACTCACAGGAGCAGTGGAACTGCCTGCCCCTTGCTTTTTTACCTTTCTGGCTTGGGTGACAACCAGGAGCTATACCCCCGCCAGCTTATCGCTCAAGGTCATGGGAGCACAGAAGCCTTCCCGACCAGTCCAAGGTGTAATCCCTAAGTAAGGGCGCACTAGGAGGTGTGACTCAAGTTATCTCCCTTTGATTGTCTCTCTCCTTATGAAGAAGCCCATGTACACTTACTTTATAGACCAGGTGGCCTAACATCTGTTTTCCGAAAATTACTACAGCGAATGATCAAGGAAGGAACGACAGAACAACATGAAAGCTTTCAGCTATTCAAAGAGAGCCAGCAGGGATTTGTAACGGGTAGGTGTAAAAGGGTTTCCTTTACTCCATAACGGACTGGTATTGGGTGTCACAGGTAACTGTGGGTGCCTCTCTCTTGCAGGTGTTGACAACCCAGAAGTGTCGCACTGGGACAGCTTTGCAAGAGAGATGGAACAAGTCTCACTGTTTATGCCTACCAGTGGAGTTGTCCTTATGCCACGCCAGTTACCTTGACTGCCACCTACTCCTGTGTGAGTCTCTCTCCTGTTGATGATGAAATGTCACCCGAAAGTGCCCCACTAGTGCAACTACACAAGAGAGAGAGAAAGAGGGACCACTGCTTATCTCTAACCAGTAGCCTCTCTTGAGTGAGCGTGTTCAAAGCGCTTGGATTCCTTTTGGGTCCTTGACTATGGAATTATGTTCTGGCAATTATTGTGACTCAACCAGAGCAGACAGTGAAAGAAAGGTGAGACTACAACAATGGTAAATTTACAAATAAATAATTTATTTAAGAAAATTAGGCCCTCCACAACTCAGACTATTAACACACAAACACCAGTTCTAAAAATACTAAGAGAAGAAGAAATCTAAATGGCATATCGAAAATTCTTACTTTTACACAAGTTTACTTAAGCACACACAAACATATACGTATATCCACTCACCCACCCCAATCTCAGCAATCTAACCTAATTGGGAGTTTCTGTGGGCTGAGGGAGTACACTCACCATTCCCAGGAAGAATAGTTAAACCAGCACGGATGTCTCTGGCTCTGCCTCAAAACCGTTTGGCTGCTGGCCCTTGATCCTGTGTAGTCTGGTGTGCGTGACATTCTGTCTTGTAGTCTGGTAGAAGCCCCGCAGCAAGTGAAGAGAGAGCGAAGCAAGAGAAAGAGAGCGGCTCTGAGTGCCGTATTCTTAAGGGCAAAAACCTGAATCGAGCTGACTGGCCACTCCCACAGTGAGTTCCAGGACAAAGGCCTGCTAATTGCTGGCAGGATGAAACTGATGTGAGCAGTTTCTCTATAAAAGTTCAATAATATCTCTGGAGACCGCTGATCTCTTGAAAATGGCTCATGTTGACGTTGGGGACATCTTTAATCATTTCCCCATTAGTATAGTGCGATTTTGTCTGGCCAGGGCAAAACTCATCTCCATACCATTGTTTCTCCTGGAGTGAATTCAGGCCGTGCAGATCTTCCCTCAGAATTTTTCCATTGTCCCTGTCATGACTCATGGCCCTGCTTTGTTCCTATCCAAGATGTGTCTTAGGGATGTATATTCTGCTGTCTGCCTGCAAATATGGTTTCTGTTTTCTTTACACCATTTATCCTTTTAAAATGGAATATGTTCTTTCCAATTCTTGTCCAGTTTTGTTCAGCTTTTTTGTTCATCTGATGAGTTGCAATAATTTACAGTCGCTGATGCTTGAGAAAACTGATAGAGATCTTTTTTGAATGGGTGACTAAAGATTTGGCCATGAGAAAGTCTGTGGATGTGATTTTTATCGACTTTTTATGGACGACAAGAGAATTTGATAATTTCCCTCAAATGAGACTTCTTACTAAAGTTGAAGCTTGTAGCATAGGGGGAATGTTATTGATTTGGTGATGGGATTAGCTGGGCTGGAAGAATGAATGTAAATGGGCAAACCTGTGGCAGATGAATTACAATATGTGCAAGTGTGAAGTCAACCATTTTGGAACTGAAAAAGTTAGAAGACGACTCCCTTAGTGGTGAGAAACTAGAAACAGTGGAGGTTCAAAGAGACTTATGTATCCGTACTCATAGATTATTGAAATGTCATGGACAGGTACAAATAATAAACAAAAGGCTAATGGAATGCTGGTCTTTATATCGAACAATCTATAATACAAGGTTATACCATTGCTATATAAAATCCTAGTTAGGTAACATCTGGAACACAATATTCAGTTTTGGGCACCACACATTAGGAAGGATACACTGGCCTTGGAGGGAGTGCAATGTAGGTTTACCAGAATGAAACATGGGTTCCAAAGGCTAAAATATGAGATGAGGTTACACAAACTAGGGCTATATTTCCTCGAATTTAGAAGATTAGTGAGCCATTTGATCAAAGTTTTCAAGTCATTGATGGAAACAGGTGGGATAGATAGCGACAAAGTATTTCCGCTGATTAATGTGTCTAGGAATTGGGGACTAGAAATCAGAGCCCCCCCCTTTCAAAGTGGAGACCCTTCTTTACACCAATGATAATAGAAGTTGGATGGGTTCCCCACACCCCAGCATAAAAGTTGGGAGTGAGCCCACGTCTGCTTGGTCAACTCGCCCCGTTTAAGAACTGTTGGACCACTAATTAAGTTGAGGCAGGCCTTCCACCCTCATTGGTGGAGGATGTCCCACCTCTGACAGACATCGGCCAGTAAAATGTGCAGCAAGTCACTGGTCCAATCTGCACTGCAGCCAGTCCTGAAGGAGTTGTGCTGCTATGGAGTTCAGCCATGAAGGTAAGTGTAGGATTTTAATTGGAGCCAAGCTGGCAGTGTGTTCTTGGGGAGGGAGGGATCAGAGGGTGGTGGGTTTCAGGGGTGGACAGGGTAGGACGGGAGGGGAAACATGAGAGGATGTGGTAAGACCTTGGTGGGCATACACTGGGAGTGGCACTCATGATGTGGCACACAACGTTACAGCCCTGATATTCCACCCCACCTCACCCACCCAACCCAAGCCTGCCGACCTGTCCCCAGGGGGCCTAACATTCAACCCATGGAGTGAGGTCACAACCAGCCATAATCTCACTGAAAAGGTGAACAAGTTTGAGGGACTAAATGATCTATACCTGTTCCTATACTCCTAATACTAATCATTAATTTCAGTCATATGTCCATACTTTATGCTCACACTATATATATAGTATTCTGAGCTTTATTAACAGGAGCATAGAGTACAAGAGCAACAAGGCTATGCTGAACTTATACAACACTAGTTAGACCTCAGCTGGAATATTATGTATAGTTCTAGGTGCCACACTATTGGAAGAATGTGAACACATTGTAAAGTGCGCAGAAGAGGTTTACAAGAATGGTTCCAGGGGGGGAGAAACCTCCTTTACAAGGATAGATTGGAGAGGTTGGGACTGTTCTCCTTGGAGAGAAGGAGGCTAAGAGGAAATTTGATAAAGATGTTCAAAATCATGAGGGGGCTGGATAGAGCAGCTAGGGGAAACTGTTCCTGTTCTTAAAAGAAGTGAGCACTGTCATAATATACACCAGTATATCATGGTGCAGACACACACACTGATGGACACACAGCAAGACCAATCAACACAAACAACACCGCAGCCAATCACCAGTTAGAGCACACTCACTATTAGACAGAGGGCATCAGAGTTCCCGTTCATTCGGGATGCAGCCTCTCAGAAGGACAGAGCTTACAGCTTACAGCACAGATCGTCACCATGTGCTGAGTGCATAGACTGGTTAGGACATGCATAGGTCTTTAGTTTAATCTAACATCGTGTTAACCCACAGTGAAAGTATGTTCAACAGTTTCTAACTTAATAAAATAGTGTTGTACTATTTTAAGTGTTGGTGGCCTGTATGTGTTCCACGGATCCAGAGCACCCAACACATCAAGCACGAGAGGGTACAGATTTAAATTGATTTTCAAAAGAAACAAATATGGGGCGAAATTCTCCTACCCGCCCCGCCACATTTCTGCGTCGACCGGCCGGCGGGAGTCTCCGTAATACCGGCCGGTCAATGGGGTTTCCCATTGTGGGGCAGCCCCACGCCGTCAGGAAACCCCCCGGTGCCGGCAGAACGGAGACTCCCGCCGGCGGAAAATGACGCCCATGATGTGAGAAAAAACTTTTTCAAACAGCGAATGGTTCAGGTCTGGAATGCACTGCCTGGGAGTGTGGTGTGGTGGAGGCAGGTTCAATCAAAGCATTCAAGAGAGTATTAGAGATTACTTGAATAGAAACAATGTGCAGGGGTATGGGGAATGGCATTAAGTCATGATGCTTGTTTGGTGAGCTGGTACAGACACAATGGGCCGAATGGCCTCCTTCTGCACCGTAACAGTTCTGTGATTCTGTTCCTTCATTTTGGAGGTTACCACAGAATGAAGGGATTAAGGAAACCCAACTATTCTTTTTTTAATAGAATTTCAGAAGACATTTGATGAAATGTCACAAAGAGCACTGCCAGCCTGGCAACATGTCAGTGCACCTACTAGCCTCAAATTCCACCTGGGTTAACTCGATCAGCATATTCCCTGCTCTTTTTCTACCTCATATATTCATCAAGCTTCTCCTTAACTGTATCCATCTTAATTACTCCCATTAATAATACAGCTTTTCTGATTCTATCTCTCAGATTTACCAAATGACCATGTTTATGCCCTGATTCCTTCCCACTTGTGGGTTCTGGTCCTGTACCGAGGACCGTGACTAACTCTGAGCTGTGCCTGTTGGTCCCATTGCAGACCTCGCGGCCGTACCACCCATACTTGGTTAACCACCCCTTCAGCCACACTTTGAAGCGCAATAACACCTTCTTCGGTGCACTTCGTTGCCTGAGCTATCTCGATCCCTTTTTCCATTGTTATCGCGGTCTCCGCCAGAAACCTCTTCTGGATATTAAGGTTATGGATCACACAAACTAGCCGGTTACGCAACATGTCGCTGAGCATGGTCCGAAATACGCGGTGCGCAGCAAGCTGGCGAAGTCTGGCTCGGAAAGCTGAGACAGACTCTTCATGGTCCCTCCCTGTAGAATTGAACTGATAATGTTGGAGGATAATCGAGGGCCTTGGGTTATAATGCTTTTTTTTACTGATTTCACTATCTGGTCAAAGGTCTTCAAGCTGGGTGCCTTTGGGGATGTCAGGTTCCTAATCAAATTATACGTTACAGAACCGCAAACCTTCATAAGTATCATCTTGTCCTCGCCTGTGATCTTGTCTGCGGCAAAGAAGAAACTGCATAGTTTGATGTACTGACATTGTGCCTCAACCCTCGGTCAAATGAGTTTAGTTTCCCAATGATAGGCATTTCCACTCATTGTTTACATGATACTGACTTGCTCCCAGGGCTCCACGCAAACACCCCATTGTCCGAAATTCACACGGTCCCGTGTCAGCCCTGAGCTGGTCACATGGTCAGTGGAGTTTGCCCCCTTAAAGGGATCATGCCACCACATTGACTGAAAGTCTAATGTGCAAAGTTACCAATGATGTTTTGTATCCATTACCATAAGGCACAGATGACATAGCCAGCATTTCATTTAAATTCAATTTGCTTTCTTTTCTATGAAACTATGACCTTCCGCTTATCATCAATTTCATGATGTTTTCTTCTCAAAAGAATAATCCATGCTAGCAAAGAGATTTTAAGTCAAATGTTCAAAAGTGGTTTAAACTAGGTACCAACAATCTGCACATTCCAAATAGAAGAAGATCCCGCTGAAGATAGGCAGCATCAGTTTTTGCAAATATTTCTATCGATGCAAAGTATTAAGCTGTAGTTACTGCAACACAAGCTTTTAGGCTGAACAAAGTGAACTGCTGCCCAAAAATAACAGTGCATAAAAAAGCCTGAGTTCGGTTAAATGTTCCACATTTTCAATTGTTTATTCAGGATGCTTCCTCGTGGGCCGTTTAATTGAATTTCTGGCCTTGTGTTGAAATGTGGGGAGATAATGATGTTTGAAATATGTCAAACATGAAGAAAAACGATTTGAAAACCTTTTATTCCACAGGCAAAAATGATAATTTAATTCCTTTGTAAAGTAATGATTTAGTGAAGTGAAATTAAAATGAGAAGGGATAGAGAAAGTTAAGAGTCCTTGGTTTAACCTAGAAATAAAATAAATCTCCTAACAGTTTCTCATTGTATATCTTCTGTTTAAATTTGATTGGCAACAATTGGGAGGATAGGTGATCCAACTCCTCATGCTAAGGCCCCTCACATATCGCATGCATGCATCGGGATATGGTTCACCAATCCAGAAGCCCAGGCTAATGACTGAGGATGCTGGTTCAAATCCCACCATGGTAGCTAGTGAATTCAACTTAAATTACTTACCAAATCTGGAATTGAAAGTCTCCGTAATGATGATCGTGAACCTGTCATCAATTGTTGTAAATAGCCATGCTCTTCTATTCCCTTTCGGGAAGGAAATCTGTCATCCTTACCTGTTCCGGCCTGCATGTGACTCCAGATCCACAGCAAAGTGGTTGACTCTTAACTGCCTTCTGAAATGGCCTGGCAAGGGCAATTAGGGATGGGCAACAGCTGTTGGCCGAGCCAGCAATGCCACATATCTGATAAAGAATTAGAAAATAGGATGATGCCGCAGGCCAAGGTTGTTAGAGATCTAAAGCTAGTTCGGGAGTCTAGACGTACTCAAATCCACATATGATAGATATGAAAACAGAAGTTAATGTTATGCAGCAGGAAGATCAAGAGTTAGAGCACAAGAAAAAATATATATGGAAGATGAGAATAATAGGGCTGAAGATATAATTCAGACATCAAAAGTGAAAATGAATATCAGATCCATATCTTACTTCCATCGTTGATACACCTCAGCTATGTCTGCTACAGAAACAGAGAGAATAGGAGTAGACTACTTGGCCCCTGCTCCGCCAGTCATGGTTGATCATGGTTGATCCTCTATCTCAACACCATACTTCCATGCTCTCCCCATACCCCTTAATGCCTTTAGCGTCTAGAAATATATCTATTTCTTGCTTAAATATATTCAACGTCTTGGCCTCCACAGCCCTTAGTGGTGGAGAATTCCTCAGGTTCACCACTCTGAGTAAAAGAAATTCTCCTAACCTCGGTCACAAATGGCCTGCACCATATCCTGAGACTGTGATCCCTTGGCCTAGACCCCCAGCCAGGGTGAACACCATCCCTACTTCCAGTCTGTCCAGCCCTGTCAGAATTTTGGGCGAGATTCTCCGACCCCCCGCCAGGTCGGAGAATCGCCGGGGGCTGGCGTGAATCCCCCCCCCCGCCGGTTGCCAAATTCTCCGGCACCGGATATTCGGCGGGGGCAGGAATTGCGCCGTGCCGGTTGACGGGGCCCCCCTCGCGATTCTCCGGCCCGAATGGGCCGAAGTCCCGCTGCTAAAATGCCTGTCCCACCGGCGTATATTAAACCACCTACCTTACCGGTGGGACAGTGCGGCGCGGGCGGGCTCCGGGGTCCTGGGGCAGGGCGATCTGGCCCCGGGGGGGTGCCCCCGCGGTGGCCTGGCCCGCGATCGGGGCCCACCGATCCGCTAGCGGGCCTGTGCCTTGGGGGCACTCTTTCCCTTCCGCCTTCGCCACGGTCTCCACCATGGCGGAGGCGGAAGAGACTCCCTCCACTGCGCATGCGCGGGAATGCCGTCAGCGGCTGCTAACGCTCCCGTGCATGCGCCGCCCAGAGATGTAATTTCCGCGCCAGCTGGCGGGGCACCAAAGGCCTTTTTCGCCAGCTGGCGGGGCGGAAATTGGTCCGGCGCGGGCCTAGCCCCTTAAGGTTGGGGCTCGGCCCCCCAAGATGCAGAGCATTCCGCACCTTTGGGGCGGCGCGATGCCCGACTGATTTGCGCCGTTTTGGGCGCCAGTCGGCGGAGATCGCGCTGATACCGGAGAATTTTGCCCTTTATACATTTCAATGAGATCCCCTCTCATTCTTTTAAACTCTAGTGAATCCAGGCCTGGTTGACCCAATCTCCCCTCATACAACAAACCTGCCATCCCAGGGGTCAGTTTGGTGAACCTTCGCTGCAGTCCCACTATGGCAAGAATATTCTTTCTCAGGTAAGGAAACCAAAGCAGCACACAATACTCCAGGTGTGGTCTCGCCACGTTGCTTTCCTGCTGACTGTAAAAACCAAAGAAAATATTGCCGTGGAATTGTTGGGTGTGACTGGTTTATTAGAGTAATCAAGAGAAGTGGAATAGGTCTCCTCATGATAATCTCACACAGCTCAAAGAATTGTACTAAGCACGTAGGTTTGATAAGAAGGTCTTTACAAAACATCTCTCTGTTGATAAAGTTGATAAATGATAAAGTGGATTATCATTTCGCCCTCAGCTGAATTGAGGACAATTCCCGCCTCCCGTAGTTTGGTCAATTTTGAGCTCACACTTTTAACACAGAGAGGTTTGCCACAAGAATAAAGCTTTTCACACAATAGGATTATTTTATTATTGTCACTTATTGGGGAGGGAGGCGTTGGCATACTGGTGTTGTCATTGGACTAGTAAACCAAAGACCCAGAGTAATGCTCTGGGGACCCAGATTCAAATCCCGCCATTGCAGATGGTGAAATTTGAATTCAATAAAAATCTGGAATTAAATGTCTAATGATCACCATGAAACCACTGTCAATTGTCAGAAAGCTCATCTGGTTCACTAATATCTTTTAAGGAAGGAAATCTGCCATCCTTACCTGGTCTGGCCTACATGTGACTCCAGACCCACAGCAATGTGGTTGACTCTTAACTTTCCCTTCAAAGGCAATTAAAGACGGGCAATAAATGCTGGCACAGCTTGCAACGCCCACAAACGAATAAAACATAACACTAAAATATGCACAATCTGAAATTCCACCAAAATCTGTGGAAAATTACCACTTGAATTCTACTTTGTCCCAATATCTCTTTTTCTCTCCCTCAATCGTTTTTGTTCAACTTTAAGTTTATTTTCCTTTGATGCCTCCTGGCCCACTTCCAAAGAAATATTAAATTTAATACCCTTTTCTTACTTTGGAGCCACACTTCATAAATCTGGACTAAAGTTTTGACATAAGTCAGGTGAGATCATTGACTTTGACTAGCAGAAGGAGCACAGTTGCAAGTACAGAATCATAGAATCTCTACAGTACAGAGGAAGACCATTCAGCCTATCAAGTCTGCACCGGCCCTCTGAAGGACCTCCTCTGGACACCCAAGGCCAGCACACCCTTCCTTAGATATGGAGTCCAAAACTGCTCATAAATACTCCACATGGGTTCTGACCAGAGCCTTTACCAGCCTCAGAAGTACATCTGTGCTCTTGTATTCTAGTCCTCTCGACATGAATGCTAACATAGCATTTGCCTTCCGAACTGCCAACGGAACCTGCATGTTAACCTTAAGAGGACCTTGAACTAGGGCTCATAAGTCCCTTTGTGCTTTGGATTTCCTAAGCCTTTTCTCATTGAGAAAATAGATATGCCTCCATTTTTCCTACGAAAGTGAATAACCTCACACTTTTCCACATTGTATTCCATCTGTCACTTCTTTGCCCACTCTCCTAGTCTGTCCAAATCCTTCTGCAGCTCCCCTGCTTCCTCAATACTACCTGTCCCTCTGCACATCTTTAAAGAACCATTTACTTGTGTTTTCTTTGCACTTCAGCCCCATGTTCCCGATCTTCGGTCATCTGGTATGGAGAGGGGCGGGAAGGAGAGCCTCATGAACCCACCCTGGCCTGGTCAAGCTTACCTTCAGCAGGTCCAGTCAGCAGTTGATTGAGGGGGTCATCTAGCCCGGCTGCCTGCCCGTGGCTATGTTCATGGCTGGGTGTCATTAGAGGGAAAGCACGCAGTGTCCGCCATCTCAATAGAGGCCGACCATGCCTGGTGGGCACCATGGGGACTGGGGTGCTTTATCGACCCCTTTAATCACATTATGCTTTGTTGTTTTAAGTTTCCTTTGACATTTATTTTCGTTTGACGCAATGTCCATTTGAGGGGCTACCATTTTATTTTGTCGCTTAATTTGTTCATTTAGTTTAATTGGTTTGTCCCAAAATAGAATATCCTTCCACCTTCCCCTCTCTGATGCTGAGCGTTCTGTACACAGCAAAGGATTAAGCTTCATCCCTTTACATCCTCACCTCAATGAATTTAGGGCTTGGCACAATGCTGAACACTTCTCCTTTGTTTCTGTACTCACCTCTTTGAGCAGGAGTCCTTCCCCCTGGTCAACAGATCCTTTCACCCGCCTCCAGCCTTCTCCCTCTACCTGGACCTCACCCTCTGGCCTCCTACCTGCTTTTCATTTTTCATTGAGAACTGTTGGCGCGACATCGGCCAATTCAATTTGTCTGTTCCTCACACCCACTTCAATCTGTCTCTCTATAAACTTGCTGGACTACGCCCTCTCAGGTCCAACCCTGAATCTGTTATCAAACACACTGAAAAGGGTGGGGCAGGTAGTGTCTGTCGGTATTGACCTCCACCTTGTAGAGTCTGAATACAAACTTTCAAACACTTCCTCCTACCTCCCCTGGACCATGACCCCACCAACAAACATCAAGCCATTGTTTCCAAGACTACCACTGACCTCATCTCCATTGGAGAACTTCCCTCCACAGCCTCCAAACTCATAGACCCCCAATCCTACACAGCCCACTTCTACCTCCTCCCCAAAATCCACAAACAGGGCTTACCTGGTAGACCCATCCATCGTATCAGCCTGTTCCTGCCCCATGGAGCACATTTCTTCCTATTTTGACTCCATCCTCCCTTCCCTACCTTGCAGAGACTCTTCATGCCTACATTTGTGAATCTTCTGATGCCCTACATCATATCAGCAATTTCCAGCTCCCTGGCCCTAACCGCCTCCTTCACAATGGACATCCAATCCCTTTAGACTTCCATCCCTCACAAGGAGGGTCTGAGGGCTCCCCACTTCTTCCTTGAGCAGAGGTCTGAACAATCATCTGTCATCACCGCTCTCTAACATCTGGCCACTTGCCTCATTCAACAATTTCTCCCCTAACTTGTCTCACTTCCTGCAAAAAGGTGTGGCTATGGGTACCTGCATGGGCTTCAGTTATGCCTGTCTTTTTGGGGGATTTGTGGAAAATTCCTTGCTTCAGTCCTACTTAGGCTCCTCCCACAACTCTTTTTCCATCCATCGATAACTGTATCGGTGCCACTTCTTGTTCTCATCTGGACTTGGAAAGGTTTATCGATTTTTCTTCCAATTTCAGCTCCTCTCACCTTCAAATGGTCCATCTCAGATACTTCCCTTCCTTGACCTCTCTGTCTCCATTTCTGGTGATGGGCTAACTATACGAATATTCATTACAAGCCCACTGACTCCTACAGCCACCTCGACTTTCTGTAAGGCCTCCATCCCATTCTCCCAGTTTCTCTGCCTCAGTTCCGGGGATGTTACCTTTTCAAACAACGCTTCTGACATGTCTGCCATTTTACTGAATGGAGGATTCTCCCTTACTGTGGTTGACAGCCATGTCTGACCCATCTCCCAGGTCTCTACCCTCACCCTTTCCCCTCCCTCCCAGAACCATGATGTGGAGATGCCGGTGTTGGACTGCGGTGAGCACAGTAAGAAGTCTTACAACACCAGGTTAAAGTCCAACAGGTTTGTTTCGATGTCACTAGCTTTCGGAGCGCTGCTCCTTCCTCAGGTGAATGAAGAGGTATGTTCCAGAAACATATATATAGACAGATTCAAAGATGACAGACAATGCTTGGAATGCGAGCATTAGCAGGTGATTAAATCTTTACAGATCCAGAGATGGAGTAACCCCAGGTTAAAGAGGCGTGAATTGTGTCAAGCCAGGACAGTTGGTAGGATTTCGCAGGCCAGATGGTGGGGGATGAATGTAATGTGACATGAATCCCAGGTCCCGGTTGAGGCCGCACTCATGTGTGCGGAACTTGGCTATAAGCTTCTGCTCGGCGATTCTGCGTTGTCGCGCAGGATCTCCCAGAACCATGATTGTGTCCCCTTTGTCCTCACATTTCATCCACCAGTCTCTGCATTAAAAGGATCATCTTCCGCCATTTCTGCCAACTCCAGCATGATGCCACCACCAAACACATCTTGCTTTCCTCCACCGCCCCCCCCCTCCGTTTGTAGAGACCTGTCCCTCATTCTTCCATCCCCCCCCCCCCCCCCCACCCTTCATCCCCTTCCCACGACACCTTCCATGCAATTGCAGAAGGTGTCACCCCTGCCCCTTTACCACCTTACTGTCCATGATTCCAAGAACTCCTTTCAGGTGAAGCAAGTTTATTTTCACCTCCTTGGGTTTAGTCTACTGTATTCTCTATTCTCAATTGGGGAGACCAAATAAATAAAGACTAGGTGACCGCATTGCGGAACATCTTCATTGAGTCTGCAAGCATGGCCTTCACCTTCCTGTCGCTTGCCATTTAAACTCACCATCTTACTCATATGCCCATAAGTCCATCTTTGGCCTGCTTCAATGTTCCAATGAAGCCCAATGCAATCTGGAGGACCAACACCTCATCTTCAGATTAGGCACATTACAGCTTTCTGTAATTAACACCGAGTTCAATAACTTCAGGCCACAAACTCTCCTCCATCTGGATCCCACATTTTGAATTCAATTTTCATGTCCTAATGCTCCCCTCCCTCTCCCACGGGGTCATCTGTTACTGGTTCTTTAGTTTTCATTTCACAGAGTGCTACCCCTTGGTCTGCTTTTAACACATTCTGCTATCTTACTTTTATGCCACTATTAGCACCTTCTTCAGTCTTTGACACTCCTTTTGTCTTGTGCCCATGGCATCTTTTTCCAATCTCTCCTGAGCTCCAGCTCCACTCCGTCTTAAACAGCATAGAATCCATCACATTTCTCGCTCTCTTTAACTCTGATGAAGAGTCATATGAAGTTGAAATGTTAACTTTGTTTCTGCCTCCATAGATCTGCCAGACTTGCTGGGGTTTTCCTGCATTTTCTGTTTTTATTTCATTTGTTAATTTGTTTCTTTCATAGGTATCAAAAGGACATATAAAGAGAGACTTCTGGGAGGCACATATGTGTAATGCTGAATTCTGTAAATAAATCTAGTACTAAGTTAGAGATTGGTGTCCGGTTTCCTCTATCACCACCTGGCTTCAGAATCAATCAACAGCAGAGAGAATACTACTGGGAGGAGAAATAGGAGACAGAGCCTCACAAATCACATCAGGCACTCCCTCCAGACAGTAGGTCGACAGCAATGGTGCCAACTGAGTGTAACTGAGTGGCAGTGCCTTAAGAAACTCAGGCTTTTCTGGAAGAGTATCAGAATAGTCAAGCCCGAAGGTGGGAAAGGTAAGAGTGAGGGTTTCAGCAGTAGGTGAGCTGAGGGTAGGGAGGGGTGGTGGTGCAAATGAAGTTGCAGCTGATTTATTTAACAAAGAAGTTGCAAACAAACTGGCTCAGCCTGACACAGTGTTCGGGAGGAGGGCAGCCACGGAGTTTGTGCAGGGATTGAAACAGAAAAATCATAGATTGGTTACGGCACAGAAGGAGGCCATCCAGCTCATTGTGTCCATGCTGGCTCTTTGCAAGAACAACCTGGACTCTTTACAAGAACAACTCACCTGTTCCCATTATGAACCCTGTAGCCCTACACATATTTTCTCTTCAGGTATTTATTCACTTCCCTTTGTAAGCCATGATTGAATCTGCCTCCATTACATTCTTAGGCAGTTACTTCCTAAATATGCAACATGAAACGTTTTCCCTGGTATCACCTCTGGTTCTTTTGCCAATCACCTTAAATCACTGTCCTCTGGTTCTGAAAATGGAAACATTTTCTCGCTATCTGCTGCGGTCCGGCACTTCAAGATTTTGAAGACAATGGCTTCAATTTTTTTGGCATTTAACTGGACAAAACTGCAACTGATCCATGGCTGGGTGGCGGACAAGCAACCCAACAACTTGACAACTCGAGGTAATGCACGGCGGCCAAGAGAGACGGTGGAGGGGTAGAACTCGGTATTGACAGCATACTGAGGAAGCTGGCACAATGCTGTTAGATAATGCCACTGATGGAGATCAGGAGGAGGAAGGGCAAAGCACAGATTCCTAGCAGACTGTGGGGTAACAGTGCATGGGAGAGAAGAGAAGGGATGGGCAATAATTGTATCGGTAATATAGAATCCTCACAAGGCAGTTTCACTGGCCTTGGTGGAAAAGAGGTGTTGACGATTGTGTGGTCAACCTAGGGTCCCAGAGAGGTTAAGGAGGATGAGGAAGGACACTACACCTCAGTCAAAGGATGTCATTTGTGATTTTGATTAGAGCCTGAAATAAAGTCATGTTTCCCAACCATGACTGTAGGCTAGACTAGTTCTTCTTAATTTAATTGTTCATAGGATGCAGGCATCGTTGGCTATTGGGTATTCTGAATTCTCCCTCAGTGTACCCGAACAGGCGCCGGAAAGTGGCGACTAGGGGCTTTTCACAGTAACCTCATTGCAGTGTTAATGTAAGCCTACTGGTGACAATAAAGATTATTATTATTATTACCTGTATTTATTTCCCATCCCTAATTGCCCTTGAGAAAGTGGTGGCGAGTTGCCTTCTTGAACTTGCGCAGTGCGTGTGTAGTGGGAACACCCACAGTGCTGTTAAGGGAGTTCCAGGATTTTGATCCAGCGATCGTGAAGGAATGGAAACCTTGGTCAAAATCAGGATGGTGTGTGGGCTGGAGGGGAACTTGAAAGGGTTTTGTTCCCATGTAAGGCACCAAGGACTGAAATTTAATCCCGCAACCCCCCCCCCCCCCCCCCCCAGATGTACCTTTGGCACCTGGTGGCACCGTCAGGCACAAGCAAGCTAACTACTGTAAGGTCAACATTTCAGCCCCGTGCCATGTTTAGCGGAACAATTTTTTCTTGACACCGTCTCAGCATTTTATCTTTCCCACACAAGGTGAGAACCATTACTGCACAATTGTCAAAGCTCTTTCTTTTCGACATCAGCTCTATTTGTGACCATTCTGACTGAGGCACCAATTATTGTTGAATCAAGATAGACAATGATGTGATTACACATCACAATAGGCCATCTAACAGTTGCTCAGCCTAGTCAGATCAAACTGCACTTATCTCCTTCAATTTACATTGATTGTTTTCCTGCAAGCACATCTCACTCTGAATTTAGTCACTACATTCAGCTACCACTCTGTCAGTCACCACGGCAACAAGTTGTCTCTACCCCCACACAATCAGCACCAACATTCTCAATGGTCGTCAGAGACTGAAGGAGGTTGTGGTTCTATTCGGTTGCCGATGATTTTCAGACACTAGAGACCCAGATGTTTACAATAAGAGTTGGATTCCTGACAGAGGGTTGGATCTGTGAGGGAGCAGCTGGGGCAGTGTCACTTCTTCCATGTGCTTTCAATTCTCTTGCAACCCCAACCCATTTCCCACGTGTCAACCGAGCAGCACAGGTTCCCAGCTGACAAAGATCAAGACCTACAAAGGCAAATCTCAGCCATGAGATTTCAGGGAGATGAGATTTTCCATCAGCCCTCTCCCTCCATTTGTGAACATGGCCACCAATACAGCTGCACCTGTTCCATGCTTCGTGCCAGCTTTGACCAAGTGATTGTAGGGATCAGCAGTCAGTGAAATGAGGGAGAGGGAAACGGAATGGGAAATCCGTCTTTGCACCCCACTGGTATTTATATGCAGTTGGACAAGGAGGAACGGTCAGTTGTGTGTTCCAAGGAGGGAAGGAGAGTGGTAAATCCAAGTCATAGAATCACCACAGAATCATAGAATTTGCAATGCAGATGGAGGCCATTCAGCCCATCGAGTCTGCACCGGTCCTTGGAAAGAACACCCCACTCAAGCCTACGCCTCCACCCTATCCTCGTAACCCAGTAACCCCACCTAACCTTTTTGGCCACGAAGGGCAATTTAGCATGGTCAATCCACCGAACCTGCACATCTTCGGACTGTGAGAGGAAACCGGAGCATCCGAGGAAACCCACGCAGGCACGGGGAGAACGTGCAGACTCTGCACAGACAGTGACCCAAGCCAGGAATCGAACCTGGGACCCTGGAGCTGTGAAGCAACTGTGCTAACCACTGTGCTACCATGCTGCCCTAAGTCATGGGGAGGAGGATCTAGTAGTATACCTCATTGGCCCATTTTTGTATCATTCCCACCACTATCGTACAGGGCAGCATGGTAGCACAGTGGTCAGCACTGCCAACTCACATTTCCAGAGTTCAATTCTGGCCCTGGGTGATTGTCTGTGTGGAGTTTGCACATTCTCCCTGTGTCTGCGTGGGTTTCCTCTGGATCCTCTGGTTTCCTCCCAACGATCTGTAGATTAGGTGGATTGACCATGACAAATGCACGGGGTTACGGGATAGGGAGTAGGCCTCGGTAAAGTGCTCTTTTGGAGGGTCAGTACAGACCCAATGGGCCGAATGGTTTCCTTCTGAACTGTAGGTATTCTGTGGTTTCTTCGATGGATTAATTTTTTTAAAAGTGTGAA
Source organism: Scyliorhinus torazame (assembly GCF_047496885.1). Lineage (NCBI taxonomy): Eukaryota > Metazoa > Chordata > Chondrichthyes > Carcharhiniformes > Scyliorhinidae > Scyliorhinus > Scyliorhinus torazame. The sequence goes on along the minus strand of NC_092719.1, from coordinate 72,270,067 downwards.
CCATTTGTGGAGTAGCCGAACAGTTTCAGAATGAAGTGTTCACCAATATAAGTGACTTTGCTGAATCTTTGCCTCTCCGCCCGCCCCCCCCCCGCCCCCCCCCCCCGCCCCCTGCCCCGCCCCCCCTCTTGAACATGGCCATGACGGTAAAGTGTTGTTTATTAATACAGCAGAAGCCTATATAATTCACAAGAGCTATTTGGTCTGTTCCATCGTCTAAACCCATTTGGAAACTTGATATTCTAGATCTCGCAGCAACTCGAAATTCCCAATATGATAAAGGATACGTTTCCACGTTGAAGCCACAAATTAAATCTCGTCACATAGAATAAAATCTATTGACAATTTATAACTCCACATTCCCCTTCAAGCTGGATTTTGCTTCAAAGTAATCTCAGCAGAACCTCCATCCACCATTGACTCCCTCATTTCTTTGCAAGGCTTTGAGTTCTCAATTTCCCTAATGATGCTCGGCATCAAGATATATTACTTCCATAAATACCTCCAGAAAGCTGAGACTAATTAAATGTACATTAGGCTGTTGTTTAGGAACCCGAATCGCAGCTTGTGAAAATAAATAGCTTGGACCACATGCCACGCTATCACTCATTTTTCAGGATGGACTGAATGATTTCCATCAGTTAATCTGCTGAGAGAAGCAAGATTAATAACAAGCAAGAAGAAAATGATATTCGGCCAAGTGCCCCCCTCCCACCCACAAACGTCCATTCAAAATAATGAGGAAATTCAACGCCTTGGAATAAGTCACGTGGCATATTATTATCTTTTCATTTTCCCTATTTGCGAAATTTCAACATCCAGGTGTTTGTGTGAGCATCACAGTAGCACACTGAGCAGCACGGTAGCACAGTGGGCATAACTGTAGCTTAGTGAGCAGCACGGTAGCACAGTGAGCAGCACGGTAGCACAGTGAGCAGCACGGTAGCACAGTGAGCAGCACGGTAGCACAGTGAGCAGCACGGTAGCACAGTGAGCAGCACGGTAGCACAGTGGGCAGCACGGTAGCACAGTGAGCAGCACGGTAGCACAGTGGGCAGCACGGTAGCACAGTGAGCAGCACGGTAGCACACTGAGCAGCACGGTAGCACAGTGAGCAGCACGGTAGCACAGTGGGCAGCACGGTAGCACAGTGGGCATCACAGTAGCACAGTGGGCAGCACGGTAGCACAGTGAGCAGCACGGTAGCACAGTGAGCAGCACGGTAGCACAGTGGGTAGCACAGTGGGTAGCACAGTAGGTAGCACAGTGAGCAGCACGGTAGCACAGTGGGCAGCACAGTAGGTAGCACACTGGTCAGCACGGTAGCACAGTGGGCAGCACGGTAGCACAGTGGGAGCAGCACGGTAGCACAGTGAGCAGCACGATAGCACAGTGGAGGGCAGCACGGTAGCACAGTGAGCAGCACGATAGCACAGTGGAGGGCAGCACGGTAGCACAGTGGGCAGCACGGTAGCACAGTGGGCAGCACGGTAGCACAGTGGGCAGCACGGTAGCACAGTGAGCAGCACGATAGCACAGTGGGGGGCAGCACGGTAGCACAGTGGAGGGCAGCACGGTAGCACAGTGAGCAGCACGATAGCACAGTGGGGGGCAGCACGGTAGCACAGTGGAGGGCAGCACAGTAGCACAGTGGAGGGCAGCGCGGGAGCACAGTGGAGGGCAGCACGGTAGCACAGTGAGCAGCACGGTAGCACAGTGGGCAGCACGGTAGCACAGTGGGCAGCACGGTAGCACAGTGGGCAGCACGATAGCACAGTGGAGGGCAGCACGGTAGCACAGTGAGCAGCACGGTAGCACAGTAGGGGCAGCACGGTAGCACAGTGGGGGCAGCACGGTAGCACAGTGGGGGCAGCACGGTAGCACAGTGAGCAGCACGGTAGCACAGTGGGCAGCACGGTAGCACAGTGGGGGGCAGCACGGTAGCACAGTGAGCAGCACGGTAGCACAGTGAGCAGCACGGTAGCACAGTGAGCAGCACGGTAGCACAGTGGGCAGCACGGTAGCACAGTGGTCAGCACGGTAGCACAGTGGAGGGCAGCACGGTAGCACAGTGGAGGGCAGCACGGTAGCACAGTGGAGGGCAGCACGGTAGCACAGTGGAGGGCAGCACGGTAGCACAGTGAGCAGCACGGTAGCACACTGAGCAGCACGGTAGCACAGTGGGCAGCACGGTAGCACAGTGGGCAGCACGGCAGCACAGTGAGCAGCACGGTAGCACAGTGGGCAGCACGGTAGCACAGTGGGCAGCACGGTAGCCCAGTGGGCAGCACGGTAGCACAGTGGGAAGCACGGCAGCACAGTGAGCAGCACGGTAGCACAGTGGGCAGCACGGTAGCACAGTGAGCAGCACGGTAGCACAGTGGGCAGCACGGCAGCACAGTGAGCAGCACGGTAGCACAGTGGGCAGCACGGTAGCACAGTGGGCAGCACAGTCGCACAGTGAGCAGCACGGTAGCACAGTGGGCAGCACGGTAGCACAGTGGGCAGCACGGTAGCACAGTGGGCAGCACGGTAGCACAGTGGGCAGCACGGTAGCACAGTGGGCAGCACGGTCGCACAGTGAGCAGCACGGTAGCACAGTGAGCAGCACGGCAGCACAGTGAGCAGCACGGAAGCACAGTGGGCAGCACGGTAGCACAGTGGGCAGCACGGTAGCACAGTGGGCAGCACGGAAGCACAGTGGGCAGCACGGTAGCACAGTGGGCAGCACGGTAGCACAGTGGGCAGCACGGTAGCACAGTGGGCAGCACGGTAGCACAGTGGGCAGCACGGTAGCACAGTGGGCAGCACGGTAGCACAGTGGGCAGCACGGTAGCACAGTGGGCAGCACGGTAGCACAGTGGGCAGCACGGTAGCACAGTGAGCAGCACGGTAGCACAGCGAGCAGTACGGTAGCACAGTGGGCAGCACGGTACCACAGTGGAGGGCAGCACAGTAGCACAGTGGGGAGCAGCACGGTAGCACAGTGGAGGGCAGCACGGTAGCACAGTGGGCAGCACGGTAGCACAGTGGGCATAACTGTAGCTTAGTGAGCAGCACGGTAGCACAGTGAGCAGCACGGTAGCACAGTGAGCAGCACGGTAGCACACTGAGCAGCACGGTAGCACAGTGGGCAGCACGGTAGCACAGTGGGCAGCACGGTAGCACAGTGAGCAGCACGGTAGCACAGTGAGCAGCACGGTAGCACAGTGAGCAGCACGGTAGCACACTGAGCAGCACGGTAGCACAGTGAGCAGCACGGTAGCACAGTGGGCAGCACGGTAGCACAGTGGGCATCACAGTAGCACAGTGGGCAGCACGGTAGCACAGTGAGCAGCACGGTAGCACAGTGAGCAGCACGGTAGCACAGTGGGTAGCACAGTGGGTAGCACAGTAGGTAGCACAGTGAGCAGCACGGTAGCACAGTGGGCAGCACGGTAGCACAGTGAGCAGCACGGTAGCACAGTGAGCAGCACGGTAGCACAGTGGGTAGCACAGTGGGTAGCACAGTAGGTAGCACAGTGGGCAGCACAGTAGGTAGCACACTGGTCAGCACGGTAGCACAGTGGGCAGCACGGTAGCACAGTGGGAGCAGCACGGTAGCACAGTGAGCAGCACGATAGCACAGTGGAGGGCAGCACGGTAGCACAGTGGGCAGCACGGTAGCACAGTGGGCATCACGGTAGCACAGTGGAGGGCAGCACGGTAGCACAGTGAGCAGTTCGATAGCACAGTGGAGGGCAGCACGGTAGCACAGTGAGCAGCACGGTAGCACAGTGGGGGGCAGCACGGTAGCACAGTGGAGGGCAGCACAGTAGCACAGTGGAGGGCAGCGCGGGAGCACAGTGGAGGGCAGCACGGTAGCACAGTGAGCAGCACGGTAGCACAGTGGGCAGCACGGTAGCACAGTGGGCAGCACGGTAGCACAGTGGGCAGCACGATAGCACAGTGGAGGGCAGCACGGTAGCACAGTGAGCAGCACGGTAGCACAGTAGGGGCAGCACGGTAGCACAGTGGGGGCAGCACGGTAGCACAGTGGGGGCAGCACGGTAGCACAGTGAGCAGCACGGTAGCACAGTGGGCAGCACGGTAGCACAGTGGGGGGCAGCACGGTAGCACAGTGGGCAGCACGGTAGCACAGTGGTCAGCACGGTAGCACAGTGGAGGGCAGCACGGTAGCACAGTGGAGGGCAGCACGGTAGCACAGTGGAGGGCAGCACGGTAGCACAGTGGGCAGCACGGTAGCACAGTGGAGGGCAGCACGGTAGCACAGTGAGCAGCACGGTAGCACAGTGGGCAGCACGGTAGCACAGTGGGCAGCACGGCAGCACAGTGAGCAGCACGGTAGCACAGTGGGCAGCACGGTAGCACAGTGAGCAGCACGGTAGCACAGTGGGCAGCACGGCAGCACAGTGAGCAGCACGGTAGCACAGTGGGCAGCACGGTAGCACAGTGGGCAGCACGGCAGCACAGTGAGCAGCACGGTAGCACAGTGAGCAGCACGGTAGCACAGTGAGCAGCACGGTAGCACAGTGGGCAGCATGGTAGCACAGTGGGCAGCACAGTGAGCAGCACGGTAGCACAGTGGGCAGCACGGTAGCACAGTGGGCAGCACGGAAGCACAGTGGGCAGCACGGTAGCACAGTGGGCAGCACGGTAGCACAGTGGGCAGCACGGTAGCACAGTGGGCAGCACAGTAGCACAGTGGGCAGCACAGTAGCACAGTGGGCAGCACGGTAGCACAGTGAGCAGTACGGTAGCACAGTGAGCAGCACGGTAGCACAGTGGGCAGCACGGTAGCACAGTGAGCAGCACAGTAGCACAGTGGGCAGCACGGTAGCACAGTGGGCAGCACGGTAGCACAGTGGGCAGCACGGTAGCACAGTGAGCAGTACGGTAGCACAGTGGGCAGCACGGTACCACAGTGGAGGGCAGCACAGTAGCACAGTGGGGAGCAGCACGGTAGCACAGTGGAGGGCAGCACGGTAGCACAGTCGGCAGCACGGTAGCACAGTGAGCAGCACGGTAGCACAGTGGGCAGCACGGTAGCACAGTGAGCACCATGGTCGCACAGTGAGCAGCACGGTAGCACAGTGAGCAGCACGGTAGCACAGTGGGCAGCACGGTAGCACAGTGAGCAGCACGGTAGCACAGTGGTCAGCACGGTAGCACAGTGGAGGGCAGCACGGTAGCACAGTGGAGGGCAGCACGGTAGCACAGTGGAGGGCAGCACGGTAGCACAGTGAGCAGCACGGTAGCACAGTGGGCAGCACGGTAGCACAGTGGGCAGCACGGTAGCACAGTGGAGGGCAGCACGGTAGCACAGTGAGCAGCACGGTAGCACAGTGGGCAGCACGGTCGCACAGTGGGCAGCACGGTAGCACAGTGGGCAGCACGGTAGCACAGTGAGCAGCACGGTAGCACAGTGGGCAGCACGGTAGCACAGTGGTCAGCACGGTAGCACAGTGGAGGGCAGCACGGTAGCACAGTGGAGGGCAGCACGGTAGCACAGTGGAGGGCAGCACGGTAGCACAGTGGAGGGCAGCAAGGTAGCACAGTGGGCAGCACGGTAGCACAGTGAGCAGCACGGTAGCACAGTGGGCAGCACGGTAGCACAGTGGAGGGCAGCAAGGTAGCACAGTGGGCAGCACGGTAGCACAGTGGGCAGCACGGTAGCACAGTGGGCAGCACGGTAGCACAGTGGAGGGCAGCAAGGTAGCACAGTGAGCTGCACGGTAGCACAGTGGGCAGCACGGTAGCACAGTGGGCAGCACGGTAGCACAGTGGGCAGCACGGTAGCACAGTGGGCAGCACGGTAGCACACTGAGCAGCACGTTAGCACAGTGGGCAGCACGGCAGCACAGTGAGCAGCACGGTAGCACAGTGGGCAGCACGGTAGCACAGTGAGCAGCACGGTAGCACAGTGGGCAGCACGGTAGCACAGTGGGCAGCACGGCAGCACAGTGAGCAGCGCGGTAGCACAGTGGGCAGCACGGTAGCACAGTGAGCAGCACGGTAGCACAGTGAGCAGCACGGTAGCACAGTGGGCAGCACAGTGAGCAGCACGGTAGCACAGTGGGCAGCACGGTAGCACAGTGGGCAGCACGGAAGCACAGTGGGCAGCACGGTAGCACAGTGGGCAGCACGGTAGCACAGTGGGCAGCACGGTAGCACAGTGAGCAGCACGGTCGCACAGTGGGCAGCACGGTAGCACAGTGGGCAGCACGGTAGCACAGTGGGCAGCACGGTATCACACTGAGCAGCACGGTAGCACAGTGAGCAGCACGGTAGCACACTGAGCAGCGCGGTAGCACAGTGGGCAGCACGGTAGCACACTGAGCAGCGCGGTAGCACAGTGGGCAGCACGGTAGCACAGTGAGCAGCACGGTAGCACAGTGGGCAGCACGGCAGCACAGTGAGCAGTACGGTAGCACAGTGGGCAGCACGGTAGCACAGTGAGCAGCACGGTAGCACAGTGGGCAGCACAGTGAGCAGCACGGTAGCACAGTGGGCAGCACGGTAGCACAGTGGGCAGCACGGAAGCACAGTGGGCAGCACGGTAGCACAGTGGGTAGCACAGTGGGCAGCACGGTAGCACGGTGGGTAGCACACTGAGCAGCACAGTAGCACAGTGGGCAGCACGGTAGCACAGTGGGCAGCACGGTAGCACAGTGGGCAGCACGGTAGCACAGTGAGCAGCACGGTCGCACAGTGGGCAGCACGGTAGCACAGTGGGCAGCACGGTAGCACAGTGGGCAGCACGGTAGCACACTGAGCAGCACGGTAGCACAGTGAGCAGCACGGTAGCACACTGAGCAGCGCGGTAGCACAGTGGGCAGCACGGTAGCACACTGAGCAGCGCGGTAGCACAGTGGGCAGCACGGTAGCACAGTGAGCAGCACGGTAGCACAGTGGGCAGCACGGTAGCACAGTGAGCAGTACGGTAGCACAGTGGGCAGCACGGTAGCACAGTGAGCAGCACGGTAGCACAGTGGGCAGCACAGTGAGCAGCACGGTAGCACAGTGGGCAGCACGGTAGCACAGTGGGCAGCACGGAAGCACAGTGGGCAGCACGGTAGCACAGTGGGTAGCACAGTGGGCAGCACGGTAGCACGGTGGGTAGCACACTGAGCAGCACGGTAGCACAGTGGGCAGCACGGTAGCACAGTGGGCAGCACAGTGAGCAGCACGGTAGCACAGTGGGCAGCACGGTAGCACACTGAGCAGCACGGTAGCACAGTGGGCAGCACGGTAGCACAGTGGGCAGCACGGTAGCACAGTGGGCAGCACGGTAGCACAGTGGGCAGCACGGTAGCACAGTGAGCAGCACGGTCGCACAGTGGGCAGCACGGTCGCACAGTGAGCAGCACGGTCGCACAGTGAGCAGCACGGTCGCACAGTGAGCAGCACGGTAGCACAGTGGGCAGCACAGTGAGCAGCACGGTAGCACAGTGGGCAGCACGGTAGCACAGTGGGCAGCACGGAAGCACAGTGGGCAGCACGGTAGCACAGTGGGCAGCACGGTAGCACAGTGGGCAGCACGGTAGCACAGTGAGCAGCACGTTCGCACAGTGGGCAGCACGGTAGCACAGTGGGCAGCACGGTAGCACAGTGGGCAGCACGGTATCACACTGAGCAGCACGGTAGCACAGTGAGCAGCACGGTAGCACACTGAGCAGCGCGGTAGCACAGTGGGCAGCACGGTAGCACACTGAGCAGCGCGGTAGCACAGTGGGCTGCACGGTAGCACAGTGAGCAGCACGGTAGCACAGTGGGCAGCACGGCAGCACAGTGAGCAGTACGGTAGCACAGTGGGCAGCACGGTAGCACAGTGAGCAGCACGGTAGCACAGTGGGCAGCACAGTGAGCAGCACGGTAGCACAGTGGGCAGCACGGAAGCACAGTGGGCAGCACAGTGAGCAGCACGGTAGCACAGTGGGCAGCACGGAAGCACAGTGGGCAGCACAGTGGGCAGCACAGTGGGCAGCACGGTAGCACAGTGGGCAGCACGGAAGCACAGTGGGCAGCACGGTAGCACAGTGGGTAGCACAGTGGGCAGCACGGTAGCACGGTGGGTAGCACACTGAGCAGCACGGTAGCACAGTGGGCAGCACGGTAGCACAGTGGGCAGCACGGTAGCACAGTGAGCAGCACGGTCGCACAGTGGGCAGCACGGTAGCACAGTGGGCAGCACGGTAGCACAGTGGGCAGCACGGTAGCACACTGAGCAGCACGGTAGCACAGTGAGCAGCACGGTAGCACACTGAGCAGCGCGGTAGCACAGTGGGCAGCACGGTAGCACACTGAGCAGCGCGGTAGCACAGTGGGCAGCACGGTAGCACAGTGAGCAGCACGGTAGCACAGTGGGCAGCACGGTAGCACAGTGAGCAGTACGGTAGCACAGTGGGCAGCACGGTAGCACAGTGAGCAGCACGGTAGCACAGTGGGCAGCACAGTGAGCAGCACGGTAGCACAGTGGGCAGCACGGTAGCACAGTGGGCAGCACGGAAGCACAGTGGGCAGCACGGTAGCACAGTGGGTAGCACAGTGGGCAGCACGGTAGCACGGTGGGTAGCACACTGAGCAGCACGGTAGCACAGTGGGCAGCACGGTAGCACAGTGGGCAGCACAGTGAGCAGCACGGTAGCACAGTGGGCAGCACGGTAGCACACTGAGCAGCACGGTAGCACAGTGGGCAGCACGGTAGCACAGTGGGCAGCACGGTAGCACAGTGGGCAGCACGGTAGCACAGTGGGCAGCACGGTAGCACAGTGAGCAGCACGGTCGCACAGTGGGCAGCACGGTCGCACAGTGAGCAGCACGGTCGCACAGTGAGCAGCACGGTCGCACAGTGAGCAGCACGGTAGCACAGTGGGCAGCACGGTCGCACAGTGAGCAGCACGGTAGCACAGTGGGCAGCACGGTCGCACAGTGAGCAGCACGGTAGCACAGTGGGCAGCACGGTCGCACACTGAGCAGCACGGTGGCACAGTGAGCAGCACGGTCGCACAGTGGGCAGCACGGTAGCACAGTGGGCAGCACGGTAGCACAGTGAGCAGCACGGTCGCACAGTGAGCAGCACGGTCGCACAGTGGGCAGCACGGTAGCACAGTGGGCAGCACGGTCGCACAGTGAGCAGCACGGTCGCACAGTGGGCAGCACGGTAGCACAGTGGGCAGCACGGTAGCACAGTGAGCAGCACGGTAGCACAGTGGGCAGCACGGTAGCACAGTGGGCAGCACGGTAGCACAGTGGGCAGCACAGTAGCACAGTGGGGGGCAGCACAGTAGCACAGTGAGCAGCACGGTAGCACAGTGGGCAGCACGGTAGCACAGTGAGCAGCACGGAAGCACAGTGGGCAGCACAGTAGCACAGTGGGCAGCACGGTAGCACAGTGAGCAGTACGGTAGCACAGTGGGCAGCACGGTAGCACAGTGAGCAGCACGGTAGCACAGCGAGCAGTACGGTAGCACAGTGAGCAGTATGGTAGCACAGTGAGCAGTACGGTAGCACAGTGGGCAGCACGGTAGCACAGCGAGCAGCACGGTAGCACAGCGAGCAGTACGGTAGCACAGTGAGCAGTACGGTAGCACAGTGAGCAGCCCGGTAGCACAGTGGGCAGCACGGTAGCACAGTGAACAGTACGGTAGCACAGTGAGCAGTACGGTAGCACAGTGAGCAGTACGGTAGCACAGTGGGCAGCACGGTAGCACAGTGAGCAGTACGGTAGCACAGTGAGCAGTACGGTAGCACAGTGGGCAGCACGGTAGCACAGTGAGCAGTACGGTAGCACAGTGAGCAGTACGGTAGCACAGTGGGCAGCACGGTAGCACAGTGAGCAGCACGGTAGCACAGTGGGCAGCACGGTAGCACAGTGAGCAGCACGGTAGCACAGTGAGCAGTACGGTAGCACAGTGGGCAGCACGGTAGCACAGTGAGCAGCACGGTAGCACAGTGAGCAGTACGGTAGCACAGTGGGCAGCACGGTAGCACAGTGGGCAGCACGGTAGCACAGTGAGCAGTACGGTAGCACAGTGAGCAGTACGGTAGCACAGTGGGCAGCACGGTAGCACAGTGAGCAGCACGGTAGCACAGTGGGCAGCACGGTAGCACAGTGAGCAGCACGGTAGCACAGTGAGCAGTACGGTAGCACAGTGGGCAGCACGGTAGCACAGTGAGCAGCACGGTAGCACAGTGAGCAGTACGGTAGCACAGTGGGCAGCACGGTAGCACAGTGGGCAGCACGGTAGCACAGTGAGCAGCACGGAAGCACAGTGGGCAGCACAGTAGCACAGTGGGGGGCAGCACAGTAGCACAGTGAGCAGCACGGTAGTACAGTGAGCAGCACGGTAGTACAGTGAGCAGTACGGTAGCACAGTGGGCAGCACGGTAGCACAGTGAGCAGCACGGTAGCACAGTGGAGGGCAGCACGGGAGCACAGTGAGCAGCACGGTAGCTCAGTGAGCAGCACGGTAGCACAGTGGGCAGCACGGTAGCACAGTGGGCAGCACGGTAGCTCAGTGAGCAGCACGGTAGCACAGTGGGTAGCACAGTCGGCAGCACAGTAGCACACTGAGCAGCACGGTAGCACAGTGAGCAGCATGGTAGCACAGTGGGTAGCACAGTGAACAGCACGGTAGCACAGTGGGCAGCACGGTAGCACAGTGAGCAGCACGGTAGCACAGTGAGCAGCACGGTAGCACAGTGGGTAGCACAGTGAAATGCACGGTAGCACAGTGAGCAGCACGGTAGCACAGTGAGCAGCACGGTAGCACAGTGAGCAGCACGGTAGCACAGTGGGCAGCACGGTAGCACAGTGGGCAGCACGGTAGCACACTGAGCAGCACGGTAGCACAGTGGGCAGCACGGTAGCACACTGAGCAGTACGGTAGCACAGTGGGCAGCACGGTAGCACACTGAGCAGTACGGTAGCGCAGTGAGCAGCACGGTAGCACAGTGGGCAGCACGGTAGCACAGTGAGCAGCACGGTAGCACAGTGGGCAGCACGGTAGCACAGTGAGCAGCACGGTAGCACAGTGGGCAGCACGGTAGCACAGCGAGCAGCACGGTAGCACAGCGAGCAGTAAGGTAGCACAGTGAGCAGTACGGTAGCACAATGAGCAGCACGGTAGCACAGTGGGCAGCACGGTAGCACAGTGAGCAGTACGGTAGCACAGTGAGCAGTACGGTAGCACAGTGAGCAGTACGGTAGCACAGTGGGCAGCACGGTAGCACAGTGAGCAGTACGGTAGCACAGTGAGCAGTACGGTAGCACAGTGGGCAGCACGGTAGCACAGTGAGCAGTACGGTAGCACAGTGAGCAGTACGGTAGCACAGTGGGCAGCACGGTAGCACAGTGAGCAGCACGGTAGCACAGTGGGCAGCACGGTAGCACAGTGAGCAGCACGGTAGCACAGTGAGCAGTACGGTAGCACAGTGGGCAGCACGGTAGCACAGTGAGCAGCACGGTAGCACAGTGAGCAGTACGGTAGCACAGTGGGCAGCACGGTAGCACAGTGAGCAGTACGGTAGCACAGTGAGCAGTACGGTAGCACAGTGGGCAGCACGGTAGCACAGTGAGCAGTACGGTAGCACAGTGAGCAGTACGGTAGCACAGTGGGCAGCACGGTAGCACAGTGAGCAGCACGGTAGCACAGTGGGCAGCACGGTAGCACAGTGAGCAGCACGGTAGCACAGTGAGCAGTACGGTAGCACAGTGGGCAGCACGGTAGCACAGTGAGCAGCACGGTAGCACAGTGAGCAGTACGGTAGCACAGTGGGCAGCACGGTAGCACAGTGGGCAGCACGGTAGCACAGTGAGCAGCACGGAAGCACAGTGGGCAGCACAGTAGCACAGTGGGGGGCAGCACAGTAGCACAGTGAGCAGCACGGTAGTACAGTGAGCAGCACGGTAGTACAGTGAGCAGTACGGTAGCACAGTGGGCAGCACGGTAGCACAGTGAGCAGCACGGTAGCACAGTGGAGGGCAGCACGGGAGCACAGTGAGCAGCACGGTAGCTCAGTGAGCAGCACGGTAGCACAGTGGGCAGCACGGTAGCACAGTGGGCAGCACGGTAGCTCAGTGAGCAGCACGGTAGCACAGTGGGTAGCACAGTCGGCAGCACAGTAGCACACTGAGCAGCACGGTAGCACAGTGAGCAGCATGGTAGCACAGTGGGTAGCACAGTGAACAGCACGGTAGCACAGTGGGCAGCACGGTAGCACAGTGAGCAGCACGGTAGCACAGTGAGCAGCACGGTAGCACAGTGGGTAGCACAGTGAAATGCACGGTAGCACAGTGAGCAGCACGGTAGCACAGTGAGCAGCACGGTAGCATAGTGAGCAGCACGGTAGCACAGTGGGCAGCACGGTAGCACAGTGGGCAGCACGGTAGCACACTGAGCAGCACGGTAGCACAGTGGGCAGCACGGTAGCACACTGAGCAGTACGGTAGCACAGTGGGCAGCACGGTAGCACACTGAGCAGTACGGTAGCGCAGTGAGCAGCACGGTAGCACAGTGGGCAGCACGGTAGCACAGTGAGCAGCACGGTAGCACAGTGGGCAGCACGGTAGCACAGTGAGCAGCACGGTAGCACAGTGAGCAGCACGGTAGCACAGTGAGCAGCACGGTAGCACAGTGAGCAGCACGGTAGCACAGTGAGCAGCACGGTAGCACAGTGAGCAGCACGGTAGCACAGTGAGCAGCACGGTAGCACAGTGGGCAGCACGGTAGCACAGTGAGCAGCACGGTAGCACAGTGGGCAGCACGGTAGCACACTGAGCAGTACGGTAGCACAGTGGGCAGCACGGTAGCACAGTGGGCAGCACGGGAGCACACTGAGCAGCACGGTAGCACAGTGGGCAGCACGGTAGCACACTGAGCAGCACGGTAGCACAGTGGGCAGCACGGTAGCACAGTGGGCAGCACGGTAGCACACTGAGCAGCACGGTAGCACACTGAGCAGTACGGTAGCACAGTGGGCAGCACGGTAGCACACTGAGCAGCACGGGAGCACACTGAGCAGCACGGTAGCACAGTGGGCAGCACGGTAGCACAGTGGGCAGCACGGTAGCACAGTGGGCAGCACGGTAGCACAGTGGGCAGCACGGTAGCACTGTGGAGGGCAGCACGGTAGCACAGTGAGCAGCATGGTAGCACAGTGGATAGCACACTGAGCAGCACGGTAGCACAGTGGGCAGCACGGTAGCACAGTGGGCAGCACGGTAGCACAGTGGGCAGCACGGAAGCACAGTGAGCAGCACGGTAGCACACTGAGCAGCACGGTAGCACAGTGAGCAGCACGGTAGCACAGTGGGGGGCAGCACGGTAGCACAGTGAGCAGCACGGTAGCACAGTGGGGGGCAGCACGGTAGCATAGTGAGCAGCACGGTAGCACAGTGGAGGGCAGCACGGTAGCACAGTGAGCAGTACGGTAGCACACTGAGCAGCACGGTAGCACAGTGGGGGGCAGCACGGTAGCACAGTGGGCAGCACGGTAGCACAGTGGAGGGCAGCACGGTAGCACACTGAGCAGCACGGTAGCACACTGAGCAGCACGGTAGCACAGTGAGCAGCACGGTAGCACAGTGGGCAGCACGGTAGCACAGTGGGCAGCACGGTAGCACAGTGGGCAGCACGGTAGCACAGTGAGCAGCACGGTAGCACAGTGAGCAGCACGGTAGCACAGTGAGCAGCACGGTAGCACAGTGAGCAGCACGGTAGCACAGTGGAGGGCAGCGCGGTAGCACACTGAGCAGCACGGTAGCACAGTGAGCAGCACGGTAGCACAGTGGGCAGCACGGTAGCACAGTGAGCAGCACGGTAGCACAGTGAGCAGCACGGTAGCACAGTGAGCAGCACGGTAGCACAGTGGAGGGCAGCGCGGTAGCACACTGAGCAGCACGGTAGCTCAGTGAGCAGCACGGTAGCACAGTGGGCAGCACGGTAGCACAGTGGGCAGCACGGTAGCACAGTGGAGGGCAGCGCGGTAGCACAGTGGGCAGCACGGTAGCACAGTGGGCAGCACGGTAGCACAGTGGGCAGCACGGTAGCACAGTGAGCAGCACGGTAGCACAGTGGAGGGCAGCGCGGTAGCACAGTGAGCAGCACGGTAGCACAGTGAGCAGCACCGTAGCACAGTGGGCAGCACGGTAGCACAGTGGGCAGCACGGTAGCACAGTGGAGGGCAGCGCGGTAGCACACTGAGCAGCACGGTAGCACAGTGGGCAGCACGGTAGCACAGTGGGCAGCACGGTAGCACACTGAGCAGCACGGTAGCACAGTGGGCAGCACGGTAGCACAGTGGGCAGCACGGTAGCACACTGAGCAGCACGGTAGCACACTGAGCAGTACGGTAGCACAGTGGGCAGCACGGTAGCACACTGAGCAGCACGGGAGCACACTGAGCAGCACGGTAGCACAGTGGGCAGCATGGTAGCACAGTGGGCAGCACGGTAGCACAGTGGGCAGCACGGTAGCACAGTGGGCAGCACGGTAGCACTGTGGAGGGCAGCACGGTAGCACAGTGAGCAGCATGGTAGCACAGTGGATAGCACACTGAGCAGCACGGTAGCACAGTGGGCAGCACGGTAGCACAGTGGGCAGCACGGTAGCACAGTGGGCAGCACGGAAGCACAGTGAGCAGCACGGTAGCACACTGAGCAGCACGGTAGCACAGTGAGCAGCACGGTAGCACAGTGGGGGGCAGCACGGTAGCACAGTGAGCAGCACGGTAGCACAGTGGGGGGCAGCACGGTAGCATAGTGAGCAGCACGGTAGCACAGTGGAGGGCAGCACGGTAGCACAGTGAGCAGTACGGTAGCACACTGAGCAGCACGGTAGCACAGTGGGGGGCAGCACGGTAGCACAGTGGGCAGCACGGTAGCACAGTGGAGGGCAGCACGGTAGCACACTGAGCAGCACGGTAGCACACTGAGCAGCACGGTAGCACAGTGAGCAGCACGGTAGCACAGTGGGCAGCACGGTAGCACAGTGGGCAGCACGGTAGCACAGTGGGCAGCACGGTAGCACAGTGAGCAGCACGGTAGCACAGTGAGCAGCACGGTAGCACAGTGAGCAGCACGGTAGCACAGTGAGCAGCACGGTAGCACAGTGGAGGGCAGCGCGGTAGCACACTGAGCAGCACGGTAGCACAGTGAGCAGCACGGTAGCACAGTGGGCAGCACGGTAGCACAGTGAGCAGCACGGTAGCACAGTGAGCAGCACGGTAGCACAGTGAGCAGCACGGTAGCACAGTGGAGGGCAGCGCGGTAGCACACTGAGCAGCACGGTAGCTCAGTGAGCAGCACGGTAGCACAGTGGGCAGCACGGTAGCATAGTGGGCAGCACGGTAGCACAGTGGAGGGCAGCGCGGTAGCACAGTGGGCAGCACGGTAGCACAGTGGGCAGCACGGTAGCACAGTGGGCAGCACGGTAGCACAGTGAGCAGCACGGTAGCACAGTGGAGGGCAGCGCGGTAGCACAGTGAGCAGCACGGTAGCACAGTGAGCAGCACCGTAGCACAGTGGGCAGCACGGTAGCACAGTGGGCAGCACGGTAGCACAGTGGAGGGCAGCGCGGTAGCACACTGAGCAGCACGGTAGCACAGTGGGCAGCACGGTAGCACAGTGGGCAGCACGGTAGCACAGTGGGCAGCACGGTAGCACAGTGGGCAGCACGGTAGTACACTGAGCAGCACGGTAGCACAGTGGAGGGCAGCACGGTAGCACAGTGAGCAGCACGGTAGCACAGTGGGCAGCACGGTAGCACAGTGGGCAGCACGGTAGCACAGTGGGCAGCACGATAGCACAGTGGAGGGCAGCACGGTAGCACAGTGAGCAGCACGGTAGCACAGTGAGCAGCACGGTAGCACAGTGAGCAGCACGGTCGCACAGTGAGCAGCACGGTAGCACAGTGGAGGGCAGCGCGGTAGCACACTGAGCAGCGCGGTAGCACAGTGGCGGCAGCACGGTAGCACAGTGGCGGCAGCACGGTAGCACAGTGGAGGGCAGCACGGTAGCACAGTGGGGGCAGCGCGGTAGCACAGTGGGCAGCACGGTAGCACAGTGGAGGGCAGCACGGTAGCACAGTGGGCAGCACGGTAGCACAGTGGGCAGCACGGTAGCACAGTGGAGGGCAGCACGGTAGCACAGTGAGCAGCACGGTAGCACAGTGAGCAGCACGGTAGCACAGTGGGCAGCACGGTAGCACAGTGGGCAGCACGGTAGCACAGTGAGCAGCACGGTAGCACAGTGGGCAGCACGGTAGCACAGTGAGCAGCACGGTAGCACAGTGAGCAGCACGGTAGCACAGTGGGCAGCACAGTAGCACAGTGGGCAGCACGGTAGCACAGTGAGCAGCACGGTAGCACAGTGAGCAGCACGGTAGCACAGTGGGCAGCACGGAAGCACAGTGGGCAGCACGGTAGCACAGTGAGCAGCACGGTAGCACAGTGGGCAGCACGGTAGCACACTGAGCAGCACGGTAGCACAGTGAGCAGCACGGTAGCACAGTGGGCAGCACGGTAGCACAGTGGTCAGCACGGTAGCACAGTGGAGGGCAGCACGGTAGCACAGTGGAGGGCAGCACGGTAGCACAGTGGAGGGCAGCACGGTAGCACAGTGAGCAGCACGGTAGCACAGTGGGCAGCACGGTAGCACAGTGGGCAGCACGGCAGCACAGTGAGCAGCACGGTAGCACAGTGGGCAGCACGGTAGCACAGTGAGCAGCACGGTAGCACAGTGGGCAGCACGGTAGCACAGTGAGCAGCACGGTAGCACAGTGGGCAGCACAGTGAGCAGCACGGTAGCACAGTGGGCAGCACGGTAGCACAGTGGGCAGCACGGAAGCACAGTGGGCAGCACGGTAGCACAGTGGGCAGCACGGTAGCACAGTGGGCAGCACGGTAGCACAGTGAGCAGCACGGTAGCACAGTGGGCAGCACAGTGAGCAGCACGGTAGCACAGTGGGCAGCACGGTAGCACAGTGGGCAGCACGGAAGCACAGTGGGCAGCACGGTAGCACAGTGGGCAGCACGGTAGCACAGTGAGCAGCACGGTAGCACAGTGGGCAGCACGGTAGCACAGTGAGCAGCACGGAAGCACAGTGTGCAGCATGGTAGCACAGTGGGGGGCAGCACGGTAGCACAGTGGGCAGCACGGTAGCACAGTGTGCAGTACGGTAGCACAGTGAGCAGCACGGTAGCACAGTGGGCAGCACGGTAGCACAGTGGGCAGCACGGTAGCACAGTGGGCAGCACGGTAGCACAGTGGGCAGCACGGTAGCACAGTGAGCAGCACGGTAGCACAGTGGGCAGCACGGTAGCACAGTGGTCAGCACGGCAGCACAGTGGAGGGCAGCACGGTAGCACAGTGGAGGGCAGCACGGTAGCACAGTGAGCAGCACGGTAGCACAGTGAGCAGCACGGTAGCACAGTGGAGGGCAGCGCGGTAGCACACTGAGCAGCACGGTAGCTCAGTGAGCAGCACGGTAGCACAGTGGGCAGCACGGTAGCACAGTGGGCAGCACGGTAGCACAGTGGGCAGCACGGTAGCACAGTGGAGGGCAGCGCGGTAGCACAGTGGGCAGCACGGTAGCACAGTGGGCAGCACGGTAGCACAGTGAGCAGCACGGTAGCACAGTGGAGGGCAGCGCGGTAGCACAGTGAGCAGCACGGTAGCACAGTGAGCAGCACGGTAGCACAGTGAGCAGCACGGTAGCACAGTGAGCAGCACGGTAGCACAGTGGAGGGCAGCACGGTAGCACAGTGGGGGCAGCGCGGTAGCACAGTGGGCAGCACGTTAGCACAGTGGAGGGCAGCACGGTAGCACAGTGGGCAGCACGGTAGCACAGTGGGCAGCACGGTAGCACAGTGGAGGGCAGCACGGTAGCACAGTGAGCAGCACGGTAGCACAGTGAGCAGCACGGTAGCACAGTGGGCAGCACGGTAGCACAGTGGGCAGCACGGTAGCACAGTGAGCAGCACGGTAGCACAGTGGGCAGCACGGTAGCACAGTGAGCAGCACGGTAGCACAGTGAGCAGCACGGTAGCACAGTGGGCAGCACAGTAGCACAGTGGGCAGCACGGTAGCACAGTGAGCAGCACGGTAGCACAGTGAGCAGCACGGTAGCACAGTGGGCAGCACGGAAGCACAGTGGGCAGCACGGTAGCACAGTGAGCAGCACGGCAGCACAGTGGGCAGCACGGTAGCACACTGAGCAGCACGGTAGCACAGTGAGCAGCACGGTAGCACAGTGGGCAGCACGGTAGCACAGTGGTCAGCACGGTAGCACAGTGGAGGGCAGCACGGTAGCACAGTGGAGGGCAGCACGGTAGCACAGTGGAGGGCAGCACGGTAGCACAGTGAGCAGCACGGTAGCACAGTGGGCAGCACGGTAGCACAGTGGGCAGCACGGCAGCACAGTGAGCAGCACGGTAGCACAGTGGGCAGCACGGTAGCACAGTGAGCAGCACGGTAGCACAGTGGGCAGCACGGTAGCACAGTGAGCAGCACGGTAGCACAGTGGGCAGCACAGTGAGCAGCACGGTAGCACAGTGGGCAGCACGGTAGCACAGTGGGCAGCACGGAAGCACAGTGGGCAGCACGGTAGCACAGTGGGCAGCACGGTAGCACAGTGGGCAGCACGGTAGCACAGTGAGCAGCACGGTAGCACAGTGGGCAGCACAGTGAGCAGCACGGTAGCACAGTGGGCAGCACGGTAGCACAGTGGGCAGCACGGAAGCACAGTGGGCAGCACGGTAGCACAGTGGGCAGCACGGTAGCACAGTGAGCAGCACGGTAGCACAGTGGGCAGCACGGTAGCACAGTGAGCAGCACGGAAGCACAGTGTGCAGCATGGTAGCACAGTGGGGGGCAGCACGGTAGCACAGTGGGCAGCACGGTAGCACAGTGAGCAGTACGGTAGCACAGTGAGCAGCACGGTAGCACAGTGGGCAGCACGGTAGCACAGTGGGCAGCACGGTAGCACAGTGGGCAGCACGGTAGCACAGTGGGCAGCACGGTAGCACAGTGAGCAGCACGGTAGCACAGTGGGCAGCACGGTAGCACAGTGGTCAGCACGGCAGCACAGTGGAGGGCAGCACGGTAGCACAGTGGAGGGCAGCACGGTAGCACAGTGGGGGGCAGCACGGTAGCACAGTGAGCAGCACGGTAGCACAGTGAGCAGCACGGTAGCACAGTGGAGGGCAGCGCGGTAGCACACTGAGCAGCACGGTAGCTCAGTGAGCAGCACGGTAGCACAGTGGGCAGCACGGTAGCACAGTGGGCAGCACGGTAGCACAGTGGGCAGCACGGTAGCACAGTGGAGGGCAGCGCGGTAGCACAGTGGGCAGCACGGTAGCACAGTGGGCAGCACGGTAGCACAGTGGGCAGCACGGTAGCACAGTGAGCAGCACGGTAGCACAGTGGAGGGCAGCGCGGTAGCACAGTGAGCAGCACGGTAGCACAGTGAGCAGCACGGTAGCACAGTGAGCAGCACGGTAGCACAGTGAGCAGCACCGTAGCACAGTGGGCAGCACGGTAGCACAGTGGGCAGCACGGTAGCACAGTGGAGGGCAGCGCGGTAGCACACTGAGCAGCACGGTAGCACAGTGGGCAGCACGGTAGCACAGTGGGCAGCACGGTAGCACAGTGGGCAGCACGGTAGCACAGTGGGCAGCACGGTAGTACACTGAGCAGCACGGTAGCACAGTGGAGGGCAGCACGGTAGCACAGTGAGCAGCACGGTAGCACAGTGGGCAGCACGGTAGCACAGTGGGCAGCACGGTAGCACAGTGGGCAGCACGATAGCACAGTGGAGGGCAGCACGGTAGCACAGTGAGCAGCACGGTAGCACAGTGAGCAGCACGGTAGCACAGTGAGCAGCACGGTCGCACAGTGAGCAGCACGGTAGCACAGTGGAGGGCAGCGCGGTAGCACACTGAGCAGCGCGGTAGCACAGTGGCGGCAGCACGGTAGCACAGTGGCGGCAGCACGGTAGCACAGTGGAGGGCAGCACGGTAGCACAGTGGGGGCAGCGCGGTAGCACAGTGGGCAGCACGGTAGCACAGTGGAGGGCAGCACGGTAGCACAGTGGGCAGCACGGTAGCACAGTGGGCAGCACGGTAGCACAGTGGAGGGCAGCACGGAAGCACAGTGAGCAGCACGGTAGCACAGTGAGCAGCACGGTAGCACAGTGGGCAGCACGGTAGCACAGTGAGCAGCACGGTAGCACAGTGAGCAGCACGGTAGCACAGTGGGCAGCACAGTAGCACAGTGGGCAGCACGGTAGCACAGTGAGCAGCACGGTAGCACAGTGAGCAGCACGGTAGCACAGTGGGCAGCACGGAAGCACAGTGGGCAGCACGGTAGCACAGTGAGCAGCATGGTAGCACAGTGGGCAGCACGGTAGCACACTGAGCAGCACGGTAGCACAGTGAGCAGCACGGTAGCACAGTGGGCAGCACGGTAGCACAGTGGTCAGCACGGTAGCACAGTGGAGGGCAGCACGGTAGCACAGTGGAGGGCAGCACGGTAGCACAGTGGAGGGCAGCACGGTAGCACAGTGAGCAGCACGGTAGCACAGTGGGCAGCACGGTAGCACAGTGGGCAGCACGGCAGCACAGTGAGCAGCACGGTAGCACAGTGGGCAGCACGGTAGCACAGTGAGCAGCACGGTAGCACAGTGGGCAGCACGGTAGCACAGTGAGCAGCACGGTAGCACAGTGGGCAGCACAGTGAGCAGCACGGTAGCACAGTGGGCAGCACGGTAGCACAGTGGGCAGCACGGAAGCACAGTGGGCAGCACGGTAGCACAGTGGGCAGCACGGTAGCACAGTGGGCAGCACGGTAGCACAGTGAGCAGCACGGTAGCACAGTGGGCAGCACAGTGAGCAGCACGGTAGCACAGTGGGCAGCACGGTAGCACAGTGGGCAGCACGGAAGCACAGTGGGCAGCACGGTAGCACAGTGGGCAGCACGGTAGCACAGTGAGCAGCACGGTAGCACAGTGGGCAGCACGGTAGCACAGTGAGCAGCACGGAAGCACAGTGTGCAGCATGGTAGCACAGTGGGGGGCAGCACGGTAGCACAGTGGGCAGCACGGTAGCACAGTGAGCAGTACGGTAGCACAGTGAGCAGCACGGTAGCACAGTGGGCAGCACGGTAGCACAGTGGGCAGCACGGTAGCACAGTGGGCAGCACGGTAGCACAGTGGGCAGCACGGTAGCACAGTGAGCAGCACGGTAGCACAGTGGGCAGCACGGTAGCACAGTGGTCAGCACGGTAGCACAGTGGAGGGCAGCACGGTAGCACAGTGGAGGGCAGCACGGTAGCACAGTGGATGGCAGCACGGTAGCACAGTGAGCAGCACGGTAGCACAGTGAGCAGCACGGTAGCACAGTGGGCAGCACGGTAGCACAGTGAGCAGCACGGTAGCACAGTGGGCAGCACGGTAGCACAGTGAGCAGCACGGTAGCACAGTGAGCAGTACGGTAGCACAGTGGGCAGCACGGTAGCACAGTGAGCAGTACGGTAGCACACTGAGCAGCACGGTAGCACAGTGAGCAGCACGGTAGCACACTGAGCAGCACGGTAGCACAGTGGGCAGCACGGTAGCACAGTGGTCAGCACGGTAGCACAGTGGAGGGCAGCACGGTAGCACAGTGGAGGGCAGCACGGTAGCACAGTGGAGGGCAGCACGGCAGCACAGTGGGCAGCACGGTAGCACAGTGGGCAGCACGGTAGCACAGTGGGCAGCACGGCAGCACAGTGAGCAGCACGGTAGCACAGTGAGCAGCACGGTAGCACAGTGAGCAGCACGGTAGCACAGTGGGCAGCACGGCAGCACAGTGGGCAGCACGGTAGCACAGTGGGCAGCACGGTAGCACAGTGAGCAGCACGGTATAACAGTGGGCAGCACGGTAGCACAGTGAGCAGCACGGTAGCACAGTGGGCAGCACAGTGAGCAGCACGGTAGCACAGTGGGCAGCACGGTAGCACAGTGGGCAGCACGGTAGCACAGTGGGCAGCACGGTAGCACAGTGAGCAGCACGGTAGCACAGTGGGCAGCACGGTAGCACAGTGGGCAGCACGGTAGCACAGTGAGCAGCACGGTAGCACAGTGGGCAGCACGGTGAGCAGCACGGTAGCACAGTGGGCAGCACGGTAGCACAGTGGGCAGCACGGAAGCACAGTGGGCAGCACGGTAGCACAGTGGGTAGCACAGTGGGCAGCACGGTAGCACAGTGGGCAGCACGGTAGCACAGTGGGCAGCACAGTGAGCAGCACGGTAGCACAGTGGGCAGCACGGTAGCACACTGAGCAGCACGGTAGCACAGTGGGCAGCACGGTAGCACAGTGGGCAGCACGGTAGCACACTGAGCAGCACGGTAGCACACTGAGCAGCACGGTAGCACAGTGAGCAGCACGGTCGCACAGTGAGCAGCACGGTAGCACAGTGGGCAGCACGGTCGCACAGTGAGCAGCACGGTAGCACAGTGGGCAGCACGGTAGCACAGTGGGCAGCACGGTAGCACAGTGGGCAGCACAGTGAGCAGCACGTTAGCACAGTGGGCAGCACGGTAGCACACTGAGCAGCACGGTAGCACAGTGGGCAGCACGGTAGCACAGTGGGCAGCACGGTAGCACAGTGGGCAGCACGGTAGCACAGTGAGCAGCACGGTCGCACAGTGAGCAGCACGGTCGCACAGTGAGCAGCACGGTAGCACAGTGGGCAGCACGGTCGCACAGTGAGCAGCACGGTAGCACAGTGGGCAGCACGGTCGCACACTGAGCAGCACAGTCGCACAGTGAGCAGCACGGTCGCACAGTGGGCAGCACGGTAGCACAGTGAGCAGCACGGTAGCACAGTGAGCAGCACGGTCGCACAGTGAGCAGCACGGTCGCACAGTGGGCAGCACGGTCGCACAGTGAGCAGCATGGTCGCACAGTGGGCAGCACGGTAGCACAGTGGGCAGCACGGTCGCACAGTGAGCAGCACGGTCGCACAGTGGGCAGCACGGTAGCACAGTGGCAGCACGGTAGCACAGTGGGCAGCACGGAAGCACAGTGGGCAGCACGGTAGCACAGTGGGTAGCACGGTAGCACAGTGGGCAGCACGGTCGCACAGTGAGCAGCACGGTCGCACAGTGGGCAGCACGGTAGCACAGTGGCAGCACGGTAGCACAGTGGGCAGCACGGAAGCACAGTGGGCAGCACGGTAGCACAGTGGGTAGCACAGTGGGCAGCACGGTAGCACAGTGGGCAGCACGGTAGCACAGTGGGCAGCACAGTGAGCAGCACGGTAGCACAGTGGGCAGCACGGTAGCACACTGAGCAGCACGGTAGCACAGTGGGCAGCACGGTAGCACAGTGGGCAGCACGGTAGCACACTGAGCAGCACGGTAGCACACTGAGCAGCACGGTAGCACAGTGAGCAGCACGGTCGCACAGTGAGCAGCACGGTAGCACAGTGGGCAGCACGGTCGCACAGTGAGCAGTACGGTAGCACAGTGGGCAGCACGGTAGCACAGTGAGCAGCACGGTAGCACAGTGGGCAGTACGGTAGCACAGTGAGCAGTACGGTAGCACAGTGGGCAGCACGGTAGCACAGTGAGCAGTACGGTAGCACAGTGAGCAGCACGGTAGCACAGTGAGCAGTACGGTAGCACAGTGGGCAGCACGGTAGCACAGTGAGCAGCACGGTAGCACAGTGAGCAGTACGGTAGCACAGTGAGCAGCACGGTAGCACAGTGAGCAGCACGGTAGCACAGTGAGCAGTACGGTAGCACAGTGGGCAGCACGGTCGCACAGTGGGCAGCACGGTAGCACAGTGGGCAGCACGGTAGCACAGTGGGCAGCACGGTAGCACAGTGAGCAGCACGGTAGCACAGTGAGCAGTACGGTAGCACAGTGGGCAGCACGGTAGCACAGTGGGCAGCACGGTAGCACAGTGAGCAGCACGGAAGCACAGTGGGCAGCACAGTAGCACAGTGGGGGGCAGCATAGTAGCACAGTGAGCAGCACAGTAGTACAGTGAGCAGTACGGTAGCACAGTGGGCAGCACGGTAGCACAGTGAGCAGCACGGTAGCACAGTGGGTAGCACAGTGAGCAGCACGGTAGCTCAGTGAGCAGCACGGTAGCACAGTGGGCAGCACGGTAGCACAGTGGGCAGCACGGTAGATCAGTGAGCAGCACGGTAGCACAGTGGGTAGCACAGTCGGCAGCACAGTAGCACACTGAGCAGCACGGTAGCACAGTGAGCAGCATGGTAGCACAGTGGGTAGCACAGTGAACAGCACGGTAGCACAGTGGGCAGCACGGTAGCACACTGAGCAGCACGGTAGCACAGTGAGCAGCACGGTGGCACAGTGGAGGGCAGCACGGTAGCACAGTGAGCAGCACGGTAGCACAGTGAGCAGCACGGTAGCACAGTGAGCAGCACGGTAGCACAGTGGGCAGCACGGTAGCACAGTGGGCAGCACGGTAGCACACTGAGCAGCACGATAGCGCAGTGAGCAGCACGGTAGCACAGTGGGCAGCACGGTAGCACAGTGGGCAGCACGGTAGCACAGTGAGCAGCACGGTAGCACAGTGAGCAGAACGGTAGCACACTGAGCAGTACGGTAGCACAGTGGGCAGCACGGTAGCACAGTGGGCAGCACGGGAGCACACTGAGCAGCACGGTAGCACACTGAGCAGCACGGTAGCACAGTGAGCAGTACGGTAGCACACTGAGCAGCACGGTAGCACAGTGGGCAGCACGGTAGCACACTGAGCAGCACGGTAGCACAGTGGGCAGCACGGTAGCACAGTGAGCAGCACGGTAGCACAGTGGGCAGCACGGTAGCACAGTGGGCAGCACGGGAGCACACTGAGCAGCACGGTAGCACAGTGGGCAGCACGGTAGCACACTGAGCAGCACGGTAGCACAGTGGGCAGCACCGTAGCACACTGAGCAGTACGGTAGCACAGTGGGCAGCACGGTAGCACACTGAGCAGCACGGGAGCACACTGAGCAGCACGGTAGCACAGTGGGCAGCACGGTAGCACAGTGGGCAGCACGGTAGCACAGTGGGCAGCACGGTAGCACAGTGGGCAGCACGGTAGCACAGTGGAGGGCAGCACGGTAGCACAGTGAGCAGCATGGTAGCACAGTGGATAGCACACTGAGCAGCACGGTAGCACAGTGGGCAGCACGGTAGCACAGTGGGCAGCACGGTAGCACAGTGAGCAGCACAGTCGGCAGCACAGTAGCACACTGAGCAGCACGGTAGCACAGTGAGCAGCATGGTAGCACAGTGGGTAGCACAGTGAACTGCACGGTAGCACAGTGGGCAGCACGGTAGCACAGTGAGCAGCACGGTAGCACAGTGAGCAGCACGGTAGCACAGTGAGCAGCACGGTAGCACAGTGGGCAGCACGGTAGCACAGTGGGCAGCACGGTAGCACACTGAGCAGCACGATAGCGCAGTGAGCAGCACGGTAGCACAGTGGGCAGCACGGTAGCACAGTGGGCAGCACGGTAGCACAGTGAGCAGCACGGTAGCACAGTGAGCAGCACGGTAGCACAGTGAGCAGCACGGTAGCACAGTGAGCAGCACGGTAGCACAGTGGGCAGCACGGTAGCACAGTGGGCAGCACGGTAGCACAGTGAGCAGCACGGGAGCACAGTGAGCAGCACGGTAGCACACTGAGCAGTACGGTAGCACAGTGGGCAGCACGGTAGCACAGTGGGCAGCACGGGAGCACACTGAGCAGCACGGTAGCACAGTGGGCAGCACGGTAGCACACTGAGCAGCACGGTAGCACAGTGGGCAGCACGGTAGCACAGTGAGCAGCACGGTAGCACAGTGGGCAGCACGGTAGCACAGTGGGCAGCACGGGAGCACACTGAGCAGCACGGTAGCACAGTGGGCAGCACGGTAGCACACTGAGCAGCACGGTAGCACAGTGGGCAGCACGGTAGCACACTGAGCAGTACGGTAGCACAGTGGGCAGCACGGTAGCACACTGAGCAGCACGGGAGCACACTGAGCAGCACGGTAGCACAGTGGGCAGCACGGTAGCACAGTGGGCAGCACGGTAGCACAGTGGGCAGCACGGTAGCACAGTGGGCAGCACGGTAGCACAGTGGGCAGCACGGTAGCACAGTGGAGGGCAGCACGGTAGCACAGTGAGCAGCATGGTAGCACAGTGGATAGCACACTGAGCAGCACGATAGCACAGTGGGCAGCACGGTAGCACAGTGGGCAGCACGGTAGCACAGTGGGCAGCACGGTAGCACAGTGAGCAGCACGGTAGCACACTGAGCAGCACGGTAGCACAGTGAGCAGCACGGTAGCACAGTGGGCAGCACGGTAGCACAGTGGGCAGCACGGTAGCACAGTGGGCAGCACGGTAGCACAGTGAGCAGCACGGTAGCACAGTGGGCAGCACGGTAGCACAGTGGGCAGCACGGTAGCACAGTGGAGGGCAGCGCGGTAGCACACTGAGCAGCACGGTAGCACAGTGGGCAGCACGGTAGCACAGTGGGCAGCACGGTAGCACAGTGGAGGGCAGCGCGGTAGCACACTGAGCAGCACGGTAGCACAGTGGGCAGCACGGTAGCACAGTGGGCAGCACGGTAGCACAGTGGGCAGCACGGTAGCACAGTGGGCAGCACGGTAGCACAGTGGAGGGCAGCGCGGTAGCACAGTGAGCAGCACGGTAGCACAGTGGGCAGCACGGTAGCACAGTGAGCAGCACGGTAGCACAGTGAGCAGCACGGTAGCACAGTGGGCAGCACGGTAGCACAGTGGGCAGCACGGTATCACAGTGAGCAGCACGGTAGCACAGTGGGCAGCACGGTAGCACAGTGGGCAGCACGGTAGCACAGTGAGCAGCACGGTAGCACAGTGGGCAGCACGGTAGCACAGTGGGCAGCACGGTAGCACAGTGAGCAGCACGGTAGCACAGTGGGCAGCACGGTAGCACAGTGGGCAGCACGGTAGCACAGTGGAGGGCAGCGCGGTAGCACAGTGAGCAGCACGGTAGCACAGTGAGCAGCACGGTAGCACAGTGGGCAGCACGGTAGCACAGTGGGCAGCACGGTAGCACAGTGGAGGGCAGCGCGGTAGCACAGTGGGCAGCACAGTAGCACAGTGGGCAGCACGGTAGCACAGTGAGCAGCACGGTAGCACAGTGAGCAGCACGGTAGCACAGTGAGCAGCACGGTAGCACAGTGGAGGGCAGCACGGTAGCACAGTGAGCAGCACGGTAGCACAGTGGAGGGCAGCACGGTAGCACACTGAGCAGCACGGTAGCACAGTGGGCAGCACGGTAGCACAGTGGGCAGCACGGTAGCACAGTGGAGGGCAGCACGGTAGCACACTGAGCAGCACGGTAGCACAGTGGGCAGCACGGGAGCACAGTGGAGGGCAGCACGGTAGCACAGTGAGCAGCACGGTAGCACAGTGAGCAGCACGGTAGCACAGTGGGCAGCACGGTAGCACAGTGGGCAGCACGGTAGCACAGTGAGCAGCACGGTAGCACAGTGAGCAGCACGGTAGCACAGTGGGCAGCACGGTAGCACAGTGGGCAGCACGGTAGCACAGTGGGGGCAGCACGGTAGCACAGTGAGCAGCACGGTAGCACAGTGGGCAGCACGGTAGCACAGTGGGCAGCACGGTAGCACAGTGGGGGCAGCACGGTAGCACAGTGAGCAGCACGGTAGCACAGTGGGCAGCACGGTAGCACAGTGAGCAGCACGGTAGCACAGTGGGCAGCACGGTAGCACAGTGGGCAGCACGGTAGCACAGTGCGGGCAGCACGGTAGCACAGTGAGCAGCACGGTAGCACAGTGGGCAGCACGGTAGCACAGTGGGCAGCACGGTAGCACAGTGAGCAGCACGGTAGCACAGTGGGCAGCACGGTAGCACACTGAGCAGCACGGTAGCACACTGAGCAGCACGGTATCACAGTGAGCAGCACGGTAGCACAGTGGGCAGCACGGTAGCACAGTGGAGGGCAGCACGGTAGCACAGTGAGCAGCACGGTAGCACACTGAGCAGCACGGTAGCACAGTGGGCAGCACGGTAGCACAGTGAGCAGCACGGTAGCACAGTGGGCAGCACGGTAGCACAGTGAGCAGCACGGTAGCACAGTGGGCAGCACGGTAGCACACTGAGCAGCACGGTAGCACAGTGGGCAGCACGGTAGCACAGTGAGCAGCACGGTAGCACAGTGGAGGGCAGCACGGTAGCACAGTGAGCAGCACGGTAGCACAGTGAGCAGCACGGTAGCACAGTGGGCAGCACGGTAGCACAGTGAGCAGCACGGTAGCACAGTGGGCAGCACGGTAGCACAGTGGGCAGCACGGTAGCACAGTGGGCAGCACGGTAGCACAGTGAGCAGCACGGTAGCACAGTGGGCAGCACGGTAGCACACTGAGCAGCACGGTAGCACAGTGGGCAGCACGGTAGCACAGTGAGCAGCACGGTAGCACAGTGGAGGGCAGCACGGTAGCACAGTGAGCAGCACGGTAGCACAGTGGGCAGCACGGTAGCACAGTGAGCAGCACGGTAGCACACTGAGCAGCACGGTAGCACAGTGGGTAGCACAGTGAGCAGCACGGTAGCACAGTGGGCAGCACGGTAGCACAGTGGAGGGCAGCACGGTAGCACAGTGGGCAGCACGGTAGCACACTGAGCAGCACGGTAGCACAGTGGGCAGCACGGTAGCACAGTGAGCAGCACGGTAGCACAGTGGGCAGCACGGTAGCACACTGAGCAGCACGGTAGCACAGTGGGCAGCACGGTAGCACAGTGGGCAGCACGGTAGCACAGTGAGCAGCACGGTAGCACAGTGGGCAGCACGGTAGCACACTGAGCAGCACGGTAGCACAGTGGGCAGCACGGTAGCACAGTGAGCAGCACGGTAGCACAGTGAGCAGCATGGTAGCACAGTGGAGGGCAGCACGGTAGCACAGTGAGCAGCACGGTAGCACAGTGGAGGGCAGCACGGTAGCACAGTGGAGGGCAGCACGGTAGCACAGTGAGCAGCACGGTAGCACAGTGGAGGGCAGCACGGTAGCACAGTGAGCAGCACGGTAGCACAGTGAGCAGCACGGTAGCACAGTGAGCAGCACGGTAGCACAGTGAGCAGCACGGTAGCACAGTGGGCAGCTCGGTAGCACAGTGGGCAGCACGGTAGCACAGTGAGCAGCACGTTAGCACAGTGGGTAGCACAGTGAGCAGCACGGTAGCACAGTGGGCAGTACGGTAGCACAGTGGGCAGCACGGTAGCACAGTCGGCAGCACGGTAGCACAGTGAGCAGCACGGTAGCATACTGAGCAGCACGGTAGCACAGTGGGCAGCACGGTAGCACAGTGGGCAGCACGGTAGCACAGTGGGCAGCACGGTAGCACAGTGAGCAGCACGGTAGCACAGTGGGCAGCACGGTAGCACAGTGGGCAGCACGGTAGCACACTGAGCAGTACGGTAGCACAGTGGGCAGCACGGTAGCACAGTGGGCAGCACGGTAGCACAGTGGGCAGCACGGTAGCACACTGAGCAGTACGGTAGCACAGTGGGCAGCACGGTAGCACAGTGGGCAGCACGGTAGCACACTGAGCAGTACGGTAGCACAGTGGGCAGCACGGTAGCACAGTGGGCAGCACGGTAGCACAGTGGGCAGCACGGTAGCACAGTGGGCAGCACGGTAGCACAGTGGGCAGCACGGTAGCACAGTGGGCAGCACGGGAGCACAGTGGGGGGCAGCACAGTAGCACAGTGAGCAGCACGGTAGCACAGTGGGCAGCACGGTAGCACAGTGGGCAGCACGGTAGCACAATGAGTAGCACGGTAGCACAGTGGGCAGCACAGTGAGCAGCACGGTAGCACAGTGGGCAGCACGGTAGCACAGTGGGCAGCACGGAAGCACAGTGGGCAGCACGGTAGCACAGTGGGCAGCACGGTAGCGCAGTGAGCAGCACGGTCGCACAGTGGGCAGCACGGTAGCACAGTGGGCAGCACGGTAGCACAGTGGGCAGCACGGTCGCACAGTGAGCAGCACGGTAGCACAGTGGGCAGCACGGTAGCACAGTGAGCAGCACGGTAGCACAGTGGGCAGCACGGTAGCACAGTGAGCAGCACGGAAGCACAGTGGGCAGCACGGTAGCACAGTGGGCAGCACGGTAGCACAGTGGGCAGCACGGAAGCACAGTGGGCAGCACGGTAGCACAGTGGGCAGCACGGTAGCACAGTGGGCAGCACGGTAGCACAGTGGGCAGCACAGTAGGTAGCACACTGGTCAGCACGGTAGCACAGTGGGCAGCACGGTAGCACAGTGGGAGCAGCACGGTAGCACAGTGAGCAGCACGATAGCACAGTGGAGGGCAGCACGGTAGCACAGTGGGCAGCACGGTAGCACAGTGGGCAGCACGGTAGCACAGTGGAGGGCAGCACGGTAGCACAGTGAGCAGCACGATAGCACAGTGCAGGGCAGCACGGTAGCACAGTGAGCAGCACGGTAGCACAGTGGGGGGCAGCACGGTAGCACAGTGGAGGGCAGCACAGTAGCACAGTGGAGGGCAGCGCGGGAGCACAGTGGAGGGCAGCACGGTAGCACAGTGAGCAGCACGGTAGCACAGTGGGCAGCACGGTAGCACAGTGGGCAGCACGGTAGCACAGTGGGCAGCACGATAGCACAGTGGAGGGCAGCACGGTAGCACAGTGAGCAGCACGGTAGCACAGTAGGGGCAGCACGGTAGCACAGTGGGGGCAGCACGGTAGCACAGTGGGGGCAGCACGGTAGCACAGTGAGCAGCACGGTAGCACAGTGGGCAGCACGGTAGCACAGTGGGGGGCAGCACGGTAGCACAGTGAGCAGCACGGTAGCACAGTGAGCAGCACGGTAGCACACTGAGCAGCACGGTAGCACAGTGGGCAGCACGGTAGCACAGTGGTCAGCACGGTAGCACAGTGGAGGGCAGCACGGTAGCACAGTGGAGGGCAGCACGGTAGCACAGTGGAGGGCAGCACGGTAGCACAGTGGGCAGCACGGTAGCACAGTGGAGGGCAGCACGGTAGCACAGTGAGCAGCACGGTAGCACAGTGGGCAGCACGGTAGCACAGTGGGCAGCACGGCAGCACAGTGAGCAGCACGGTAGCACAGTGGGCAGCACGGTAGCACAGTGAGCAGCACGGTAGCACAGTGGGCAGCACGGCAGCACAGTGAGCAGCACGGTAGCACAGTGGGCAGCACGGTAGCACAGTGGGCAGCACGGCAGCACAGTGAGCAGCACGGTAGCACAGTGAGCAGCACGGTAGCACAGTGAGCAGCACGGTAGCACAGTGGGCAGCATGGTAGCACAGTGGGCAGCACAGTGAGCAGCACGGTAGCACAGTGGGCAGCACGGTAGCACAGTGGGCAGCACGGAAGCACAGTGGGCAGCACGGTAGCACAGTGGGCAGCACGGTAGCACAGTGGGCAGCACGGTAGCGCAGTGGGCAGCACGGTAGCACAGTGGGCAGCACGGTAGCACAGTGGGCAGCACGGTAGCACAGTGGGCAGCACGGTAGCACAGTGGGCAGCACGGTAGCACAGTGAGCAGTACGGTAGCACAGTGGGCAGCACGGTACCACAGTGGAGGGCAGCACAGTAGCACAGTGGGGAGCAGCACGGTAGCACAGTGGAGGGCAGCACGGTAGCACAGTGGGCAGCACGGTAGCACAGTGAGCAACACGGTAGCACAGTGGGCAGCACGGTAGCACAGTGAGCACCATGGTCGCACAGTGAGCAGCACGGTAGCACAGTGAGCAGCACGGTAGCACAGTGGGCAGCACGGTAGCACAGTGAGCAGCACGGTAGCACAGTGGTCAGCACGGTAGCACAGTGGAGGGCAGCACGGTAGCACAGTGGAGGGCAGCACGGTAGCACAGTGGAGGGCAGCACGGTAGCACAGTGAGCAGCACGGTAGCACAGTGGGCAGCACGGTAGCACAGTGGGCAGCACGGTAGCACAGTGGAGGGCAGCACGGTAGCACAGTGAGCAGCACGGTAGCACAGTGGGCAGCACGGTCGCACAGTGGGCAGCACGGTAGCACAGTGGGCAGCACGGTAGCACAGTGAGCAGCACGGTAGCACAGTGGGCAGCACGGTAGCACAGTGGTCAGCACGGTAGCACAGTGGAGGGCAGCACGGTAGCACAGTGTAGGGCAGCAAGGTAGCACAGTGGGCAGCACGGTAGCACAGTGAGCAGCACGGTAGCACAGTGGGCAGCACGGTAGCACAGTGGAGGGCAGCAAGGTAGCACAGTGGGCAGCACGGTAGCACAGTGGGCAGCACGGTAGCACAGTGGGCAGCACGGTAGCACAGTGGAGGGCAGCAAGGTAGCACAGTGAGCTGCACGGTAGCACAGTGGGCAGCACGGTAGCACAGTGGGCAGCACGGTAGCACAGTGGGCAGCACGGTAGCACACTGAGCAGCACGGTAGCACAGTGGGCAGCACGGCAGCACAGTGAGCAGCACGGTAGCACAGTGGGCAGCACGGTAGCACAGTGAGCAGCACGGTAGCACAGTGGGCAGCACGGTAGCACAGTGGGCAGCACGGCAGCACAGTGGGCAGCACGGTAGCACAGTGAGCAGCACGGTAGCACAGTGAGCAGCACGGTAGCACAGTGGGCAGCACAGTGAGCAGCACGGTAGCACAGTGGGCAGCACGGTAGCACAGTGGGCAGCACGGAAGCACAGTGGGCAGCACGGTAGCACAGTGGGCAGCACGGTAGCACAGTGAGCAGCACGGTCGCACAGTGGGCAGCACGGTAGCACAGTGGGCAGCACGGTAGCACACTGAGCAGCACGGTAGCACAGTGAGCAGCACGGTAGTACACTGAGCAGCGCGGTAGCACAGTGGGCAGCACGGTAGCACAGTGAGCAGCACGGTAGCACAGTGGGCAGCACGGTAGCACAGTGAGCAGCACGGTAGCACAGTGGGCAGCACGGCAGCACAGTGAGCAGTACGGTAGCACAGTGGGCAGCACGGTAGCACAGTGAGCACCATGGTCGCACAGTGAGCAGCACGGTAGCACAGTGGGCAGCACGGTAGCACAGTGGGCAGCACGGAAGCACAGTGGGCAGCACGGTAGCACAGTGGGCAGCACGGTAGCACAGTGAGCAGCACGGTCGCACAGTGGGCAGCACGGTAGCACAGTGGGCAGCACGGTAGCACACTGAGCAGCACGGTAGCACAGTGAGCAGCACGGTAGTACACTGAGCAGCGCGGTAGCACAGTGGGCAGCACGGTAGCACAGTGAGCAGCACGGTAGCACAGTGGGCAGCACGGTAGCACAGTGAGCAGCACGGTAGCACAGTGGGCAGCACGGCAGCACAGTGAGCAGTACGGTAGCACAGTGGGCAGCACGGTAGCACAGTGAGCAGCACGGTAGCACAGTGAGCAGCACGGTAGCACAGTGGGCAGCACAGTGAGCAGCACGGTAGCACAGTGGGCAGCACGGTAGCACAGTGGGCACCACGGAAGCACAGTGGGCAGCACGGTAGCACAGTGGGTAGCACAGTGGGCAGCACGGTAGCACGGTGGGTAGCACACTGAGCAGCACGGTAGCACAGTGGGCAGCACGGTAGCACAGTGGGCAGCACGGTAGCACAGTGGGCAGCACGGTAGCACAGTGGGCAGCACGGTCGCACAGTGGGCAGCACGGTAGCACAGTGGGCAGCACGGTAGCACAGTGGGCAGCACGGTAGCACACTGAGCAGCACGGTAGCACAGTGAGCAGCACGGTAGCACACTGAGCAGCACGGTAGCACAGTGGGCAGCACGGCAGCACACTGAGCAGCGCGGTAGCACAGTGGGTAGCACGGTAGCACAGTGAGCAGCACGGTAGCAGAGTGGGCAGCACGGTAGCACAGTGAGCAGTACGGTAGCACAGTGGGCAGCACGGTAGCACAGTGAGCAGCACGGTAGCACAGTGGGCAGCACAGTGAGCAGCACGGTAGCACAGTGGGCAGCACGGAAGCACAGTGGGCAGCACGGTAGCACAGTGGGTAGCACAGTGGGCAGCACGGTAGCACGGTGGGTAGCACACTGAGCAGCACGGTAGCACAGTGGGCAGCACGGTAGCACAGTGGGCAGCACAGTGAGCAGCACGGTAGCACAGTGGGCAGCACGGTAGCACACTGAGCAGCACGGTAGCACAGTGGGCAGCACGGTAGCACAGTGGGCAGCACGGTAGCACAGTGGGCAGCACGGTAGCACAGTGGGCAGCACGTTAGCACAGTGAGCAGCACGGTCGCACAGTGGGCAGCATGGTCGCACAGTGAGCAGCACGGTCGCACAGTGAGCAGCACGGTCGCACAGTGAGCAGCACGGTAGCACAGTGGGCAGCACGGTCGCACAGTGAGCAGCACGGTAGCACAGTGGGCAGCACGGTCGCACACTGAGCAGCACGGTCGCACAGTGAGCAGCACGGTCGCACAGTGGGCAGCACGGTAGCACAGTGGGCAGCACGGTAGCACAGTGAGCAGCACGGTCGCACAGTGAGCAGCACGGTCGCACAGTGGGCAGCACGGTAGCACAGTGGGCAGCACGGTCGCACAGTGAGCAGCACGGTCGCACAGTGGGCAGCACGGTAGCACAGTGAGCAGCACGGTAGCACAGTGGGCAGCACGGTAGCACAGTGGGCAGCACGGTAGCACAGTGGGCAGCACAGTAGCACAGTGGGGGGCAGCACAGTAGCACAGTGAGCAGCACGGTAGCACAGTGGGCAGCACGGTAGCACAGTGAGCAGCACGGAAGCACAGTGGGCAGCACGGTAGCACAGTGAGCAGTACGGTAGCACAGTGGGCAGCACGGTAGCACAGTGAGCAGCACGGTAGCACAGCGAGCAGTACGGTAGCACAGTGAGCAGTACGGTAGCACAGTGAGCAGTACGGTAGCACAGTGGGCAGCACGGTAGCACAGTGAGCAGCACGGTAGCACAGCGAGCAGTACGGTAGCACAGTGAGCAGTACGGTAGCACAGTGAGCAGTACGGTAGCACAGTGGGCAGCACGGTAGCACAGTGAGCAGTACGGTAGCACAGTGAGCAGTACGGTAGCACAGTGAGCAGTACGGTAGCACAGTGGGCAGCACGGTAGCACAGTGAGCAGTACGGTAGCACAGTGAGCAGTACGGTAGCACAGTGGGCAGCACGGTAGCACAGTGAGCAGTACGGTAACACAGTGAGCAGTACGGTAGCACAGTGGGCAGCACGGTAGCACAGTGAGCAGCACGGTAGCACAGTGGGCAGCACGGTAGCACAGTGAGCAGCACGGTAGCACAGTGAGCAGTACGGTAGCACAGTGGGCAGCACGGTAGCACTGTGAGCAGCACGGTAGCACAGTGAGCAGTACGGTAGCACAGTGGGCAGCACGGTAGCACAGTGAGCAGTACGGTAGCACAGTGAGCAGTACGGTAGCACAGTGGGCAGCACGGTAGCACAGTGAGCAGTACGGTAGCACAGTGAGCAGTACGGTAGCACAGTGGGCAGCACGGTAGCACAGTGAGCAGCACGGTAGCACAGTGGGCAGCACGGTAGCACAGTGAGCAGCACGGTAGCACAGTGAGCAGTACGGTAGCACAGTGGGCAGCACGGTAGCACAGTGAGCAGCACGGTAGCACAGTGAGCAGTACGGTAGCACAGTGGGCAGCACGGTAGCACAGTGGGCAGCACGGTAGCACAGTGAGCAGCACGGAAGCACAGTGGGCAGCACAGTAGCACAGTGGGGGGCAGCACAGTAGCACAGTGAGCAGCACGGTAGTACAGTGAGCAGCACGGTAGTACAGTGAGCAGTACGGTAGCACAGTGGGCAGCACGGTAGCACAGTGAGCAGCACGGTAGCACAGTGAGCAGTACGGTAGCACAGTGGGCAGCACGGTAGCACAGTGAGCAGCACGGTAGCACAGTGGAGGGCAGCACGGTAGCACAGTGAGCAGCACGGTAGCTCAGTGAGCAGCACGGTAGCACAGTGGGCAGCACGGTAGCACAGTGGGCAGCACGGTAGCTCAGTGAGCAGCACGGTAGCACAGTGGGTAGCACAGTCGGCAGCACAGTAGCACACTGAGCAGCACGGTAGCACAGTGAGCAGCATGGTAGTACAGTGGGTAGCACAGTGAACAGCACGGTAGCACAGTGGGCAGCACGGTAGCACAGTGAGCAGCACGGTAGCACAGTGAGCAGCACGGTAGCACAGTGGGTAGCACAGTGAACAGCACGGTAGCACAGTGAGCAGCACGGTAACACAGTGGGCAGCACGGTAGCACAGTGGGCAGCACGGTAGCACACTGAGCAGCACGGTAGCACAGTGGGCAGCACGGTAGCACACTGAGCAGTACGGTAGCACAGTGGGCAGCACGGTAGCACACTGAGCAGTACGGTAGCGCAGTGAGCAGCACGGTAGTACAGTGGGCAGCACGGTAGCACAGTGAGCAGCACGGTAGCACAGTGGGCAGCACGGTAGCACAGTGGGCAGCACGGTAGCACAGTGAGCAGCACGGTAGCACAGTGAGCAGCACGGTAGCACAGTGGGCAGCACGGTAGCACAGTGGGCAGCACGGTAGCACAGTGAGCAGTACGGTAGCACAGTGAGCAGCACGGTAGCACAGTGAGCAGCACGGTAGCACAGTGAGCAGCACGGTAGCACAGTGGGCAGCACGGTAGCACAGTGGGCAGCACGGTAGCACAGTGAGCAGCACGGTAGCACAGTGAGCAGCACGGTAGCACACTGAGCAGCACAGTAGCACAGTGAGCAGCACGGTAGCACAGTGGGCAGCACGGTAGCACAGTGGGCAGCACGGTAGCACAGTGAGCAGCACGGTAGCACAGTGGGCAGCACGGTAGCACAGTGAGCAGCACGGTAGCACAGTGGGCAGCACGGTAGCACACTGAGCAGTACGGTAGCACAGTGGGCAGCACGGTAGCACAGTGGGCAGCACGGGAGCACACTGAGCAGCACGGTAGCACAGTGGGCAGCACGGTAGCACACTCAGCAGCACGGTAGCACAGTGGGCAGCACGGTAGCACAGTGGGCAGCACGGTAGCACACTGAGCAGCACGGTAGCACACTGAGCAGTACGGTAGCACAGTGGGCAGCACGGTAGCACACTGAGCAGCACGGGAGCACACTGAGCAGCACGGTAGCACAGTGGGCAGCACGGTAGCACAGTGGGCAGCACGGTAGCACAGTGGGCAGCACGGTAGCACAGTGGGCAGCACGGTAGCACAGTGGGCAGCACGGTAGCACAGTGGAGGGCAGCACGGTAGCACAGTGAGCAGCATGGTAGCACAGTGGATAGCACACTGAGCAGCACGGTAGCACAGTGAGCAGCACGGTAGCACAGTGGGGGGCAGCACGATAGCACAGTGAGCAGCACAGTAGCACAGTGGGGGGCAGCACGGTAGCACAGTGAGCAGCACGGTAGCACAGTGGAGGGCAGCACGGTAGCACAGTGAGCAGTACGGTAGCACACTGAGCAGCACGGTAGCACAGTGGGGGGCAGCACGGTAGCACAGTGGGCAGCACGGTAGCACAGTGGAGGGCAGCACGGTAGCACAGTGAGCAGCACGGTAGCACACTGAGCAGCACGGTAGCACAGTGAGCAGCACGGTAGCACAGTGGGCAGCACGGTAGCACAGTGGGCAGCACGGTAGCACAGTGGGCAGCACGGTAGCACAGTGAGCAGCACGGTAGCACAGTGAGCAGCACGGTAGCACAGTGAGCAGCACGGTAGCACAGTGAGCAGCACGGTAGCACAGTGGAGGGCAGCGCGGTAGCACACTGAGCAGCACGGTAGCACAGTGGGCAGCACGGTAGCACAGTGGGCAGCACGGTAGCACAGTGAGCAGCACGGTAGCACAGTGAGCAGCACGGTAGCACAGTGAGCAGCACGGTAGCACAGTGAGCAGCACGGTAGCACAGTGGAGGGCAGCGCGGTAGCACACTGAGCAGCACAGTAGCACAGTGGGCAGCACGGTAGCACAGTGGGCAGCACGGTAGCACAGTGGGCAGCACGGTAGCACAGTGGGCAGCACGGTAGCTCAGTGAGCAGCACGGTAGCACAGTGGGTAGCACAGTCGGCAGCACAGTAGCACACTGAGCAGCACGGTAGCACAGTGAGCAGCATGGTAGTACAGTGGGTAGCACAGTGAACAGCACGGTAGCACAGTGGGCAGCACGGTAGCACAGTGAGCAGCACGGTAGCACAGTGAGCAGCACGGTAGCACAGTGGGTAGCACAGTGAACAGCACGGTAGCACAGTGAGCAGCACGGTAGCACAGTGGGCAGCACGGTAGCACAGTGGGCAGCACGGTAGCACACTGAGCAGCACGGTAGCACAGTGGGCAGCACGGTAGCACACTGAGCAGTACGGTAGCACAGTGGGCAGCACGGTAGCACACTGAGCAGTACGGTAGCGCAGTGAGCAGCACGGTAGTACAGTGGGCAGCACGGTAGCACAGTGAGCAGCACGGTAGCACAGTGGGCAGCACGGTAGCACAGTGGGCAGCACGGTAGCACAGTGAGCAGCACGGTAGCACAGTGAGCAGCACGGTAGCACAGTGGGCAGCACGGTAGCACAGTGGGCAGCACGGTAGCACAGTGAGCAGCACGGTAGCACAGTGAGCAGCACGGTAGCACAGTGAGCAGCACGGTAGCACAGTGGGCAGCACGGTAGCACAGTGGGCAGCACGGTAGCACAGTGAGCAGCACGGTAGCACAGTGAGCAGCACGGTAGCACAGTGAGCAGCACGGTAGCACAGTGGGCAGCACGGTAGCACAGTGGGCAGCACGGTAGCACAGTGAGCAGCACGGTAGCACAGTGGGCAGCACGGTAGCACAGTGAGCAGCACGGTAGCACAGTGGGCAGCACGGTAGCACACTGAGCAGTACGGTAGCACAGTGGGCAGCACGGTAGCACAGTGGGCAGCACGGGAGCACACTGAGCAGCACGGTAGCACAGTGGGCAGCACGGTAGCACACTCAGCAGCACGGTAGCACAGTGGGCAGCACGGTAGCACAGTGGGCAGCACGGTAGCACACTGAGCAGCACGGTAGCACACTGAGCAGTACGGTAGCACAGTGGGCAGCACGGTAGCACACTGAGCAGCACGGGAGCACACTGAGCAGCACGGTAGCACAGTGGGCAGCACGGTAGCACAGTGGGCAGCACGGTAGCACAGTGGGCAGCACGGTAGCACAGTGGGCAGCACGGTAGCACAGTGGGCAGCACGGTAGCACAGTGGAGGGCAGCACGGTAGCACAGTGAGCAGCATGGTAGCACAGTGGATAGCACACTGAGCAGCACGGTAGCACAGTGAGCAGCACGGTAGCACAGTGGGGGGCAGCACGATAGCACAGTGAGCAGCACAGTAGCACAGTGGGGGGCAGCACGGTAGCACAGTGAGCAGCACGGTAGCACAGTGGAGGGCAGCACGGTAGCACAGTGAGCAGTACGGTAGCACACTGAGCAGCACGGTAGCACAGTGGGGGGCAGCACGGTAGCACAGTGGGCAGCACGGTAGCACAGTGGAGGGCAGCACGGTAGCACACTGAGCAGCACGGTAGCACACTGAGCAGCACGGTAGCACAGTGAGCAGCACGGTAGCACAGTGGGCAGCACGGTAGCACAGTGGGCAGCACGGTAGCACAGTGGGCAGCACGGTAGCACAGTGAGCAGCACGGTAGCACAGTGAGCAGCACGGTAGCACAGTGAGCAGCACGGTAGCACAGTGAGCAGCACGGTAGCACAGTGGAGGGCAGCGCGGTAGCACACTGAGCAGCACGGTAGCACAGTGGGCAGCACGGTAGCACAGTGGGCAGCACGGTAGCACAGTGAGCAGCACGGTAGCACAGTGAGCAGCACGGTAGCACAGTGAGCAGCACGGTAGCACAGTGAGCAGCACGGTAGCACAGTGGAGGGCAGCGCGGTAGCACACTGAGCAGCACAGTAGCACAGTGGGCAGCACGGTAGCACAGTGGGCAGCACGGTAGCACAGTGGGCAGCACGGTAGCACAGTGAGCAGCACGGTAGCACAGTGAGCAGCACGGTAGCACAGTGGGCAGCACGGTAGCACAGTGAGCAGCACGGTAGCACAGTGGAGGGCAGCGCGGTAGCACACTGAGCAGCACGGTAGCACAGTGGGCAGCACGGTAGCACAGTGGGCAGCACGGTAGCACAGTGAGCAGCACGGTAGCACAGTGAGCAGCACGGTAGCACAGTGAGCAGCACGGTAGCACAGTGAGCAGCACGGTAGCACAGTGGGCAGCACGGTAGCACAGTGGGCAGCACGGTAGCACAGTGGGCAGCACGGTAGCACAGTGGAGGGCAGCGCGGTAGCACAGTGGGCAGCACGGTAGCACAGTGGGCAGCACGGTAGCACAGTGGGCAGCACGGTAGCACAGTGAGCAGCACGGTAGCACAGTGGAGGGCAGCGCGGTAGCACACTGAGCAGCACGGTAGCACAGTGAGCAGCACGGTAGCACAGTGAGCAGCACGGTAGCACAGTGAGCAGCACGGTAGCACAGTGGGCAGCACGGTAGCACAGTGGGCAGCACGGTAGCACAGTGGAGGGCAGCGCGGTAGCACACTGAGCAGCACGGTAGCACAGTGGGCAGCACGGTAGCACAGTGGGCAGCACGGTAGCACAGTGGGCAGCACGGTAGCACAGTGGGCAGCACGGTAGTACACTGAGCAGCACGGTAGCACAGTGGAGGGCAGCACGGTAGCACAGTGAGCAGCACGGTAGCACAGTGGGCAGCACGGTAGCACAGTGGGCAGCACGGTAGCACAGTGGGCAGCACGATAGCACAGTGGAGGGCAGCACGGTAGCACAGTGGAGGGCAGCACGGTAGCACAGTGGGGGCAGCACGGTAGCACAGTGGCGGCAGCACGGTAGCACAGTGGCGGCAGCACGGTAGCACAGTGGAGGGCAGCACGGTAGCACAGTGGGGGCAGCGCGGTAGCATAGTGGGCAGCACGGTAGCACAGTGGAGGGCAGCACGGTAGCACAGTGGGCAGCACGGTAGCACAGTGGGCAGCACGGTAGCACAGTGGAGGGCAGCACGGTAGCACAGTGAGCAGCACGGTAGCACAGTGAGCAGCACGGTAGCACAGTGGGCAGCACGGTAGCACAGTGAGCAGCACGGTAGCACAGTGAGCAGCACGGTAGCACAGTGGGCAGCACAGTAGCACAGTGGGCAGCACAGTGAGCAGCACGGTAGCACAGTGGGCAGCACGGTAGCACACTGAGCAGCACGGTAGCACAGTGAGCAGCACGGTAGCACAGTGGGCAGCACGGTAGCACAGTGGTCAGCACGGTAGCACAGTGGAGGGCAGCACGGTAGCACAGTGGAGGGCAGCACGGTAGCACAGTGGAGGGCAGCACGGTAGCACAGTGGGCAGCACGGTAGCACAGTGGGCAGCACGGTAGCACAGTGGGCAGCACTACAGCACAGTGAGCAGCACGGTAGCACAGTGGGCAGCACGGTAGCACAGTGAGCAGCACGGTAGCACAGTGGGCAGCACGGTAGCACAGTGAGCAGCACGGTAGCACAGTGGGCAGCACAGTGAGCAGCACGGTAGCACAGTGGGCAGCACAGTGAGCAGCACGGTAGCACAGTGGGCAGCACGGTAGCATACTGGGCAGCACGGAAGCACAGTGGGCAGCACGGTAGCACAGTGGGCAGCACGGTAGCACAGTGAGCAGCACGGTAGCACATTGGGCAGCACGGTAGCACAGTGAGCAGCACGGAAGCACAGTGTGCAGCATGGTAGCACAGTGGGGGGCAGCACGGTAGCACAGTGGGCAGCACGGTAGTACAGTGAGCAGTACGGTAGCACAGTGAGCAGCACGGTAGCACAGTGGGCAGCACGGTAGCACAGTGGGCAGCACGGTAGCACAGTGGTCAGCACGGTAGCACAGTGGAGGGCAGCACGGTAGCACAGTGGAGGGCAGCACGGTAGCACAGTGGAGGGCAGCACGGTAGCACAGTGAGCAGCACGGTAGCACAGTGGGCAGCACGGTAGCACAGTGAGCAGCACGGTAGCACAGTGGGCAGCACGGTAGCACAGTGAGCAGCACATAGCACAGTGGGCAGCACGGTAGCACAGTGAGCAGCACGGTAGCACAGTGGGCAGCACGGTAGCACAGTGAG
Source organism: Scyliorhinus torazame (assembly GCF_047496885.1). Taxonomy (NCBI): domain Eukaryota; kingdom Metazoa; phylum Chordata; class Chondrichthyes; order Carcharhiniformes; family Scyliorhinidae; genus Scyliorhinus; species Scyliorhinus torazame. The sequence continues at coordinate 72,227,880 of NC_092719.1, read as the reverse complement.
CAGCACGGTAGCACAGTGAGCAGTACGGTCGCACAGTGAGCAGTACGGTATCACACTGAGCAGCACGGTAGCACAGTGAGCAGCACGGTAGCACAGTGAGCAGCACGGTAGCACACTGAGCAGCACGGTAGCACACTGAGCAGCACGGTAGCACACTGAGCAGCACGGTAGCACAGTGGGCAGCACGGTAGCACAGTGGTCAGCACGGTAGCACAGTGGAGGGCAGCACGGTAGCACAGTGGAGGGCAGCACGGTAGCACAGTGGAGGGCAGCACGGTAGCACAGTGAGCAGCACGGCAGCACAGTGGGCAGCACGGTAGCACAGTGGGCAGCACGGTAGCACAGTGGGCAGCACGGCAGCACAGTGAGCAGCACGGTAGCACAGTGAGCAGCACGGTAGCACAGTGAGCAGCACGGTAGCACAGTGGGCAGCACGGCAGCACAGTGGGCAGCACGGTAGCACAGTGGGCAGCACGGTAGCACAGTGAGCAGCACGGTAGCACAGTGGGCAGCACGGTAGCACAGTGAGCAGCACGGTAGCACAGTGGGCAGCACAGTGAGCAGCACGGTAGCACAGTGGGCAGCACGGTAGCACAGTGGGCAGCACGGTAGCACAGTGGGCAGCACGGTAGCACAGTGAGCAGCACGGTAGCACAGTGGGCAGCACGGTAGCACAGTGAGCAGCACGGTAGCACAGTGGGCAGCACGGTAGCACAGTGAGCAGTACGGTAGCACAGTGGGCAGCACGGTAGCACAGTGAGCAGCACGGTAGCACAGTGGGCAGCACAGTGAGCAGCACGGTAGCACAGTGGGCAGCACGGTAGCACAGTGGGCAGCACGGAAGCACAGTGGGCAGCACGGTAGCACAGTGGGTAGCACAGTGGGCAGCACGGTAGCACAGTGGGCAGCACGGTAGCACAGTGGGCAGCACAGTGAGCAGCACGGTAGCACAGTGGGCAGCACGGTAGCACACTGAGCAGCACGGTAGCACAGTGGGCAGCACGGTAGCACAGTGGGCAGCACGGTAGCACACTGAGCAGCACGGTAGCACACTGAGCAGCACGGTAGCACAGTGAGCAGCACGGTCGCACAGTGAGCAGCACGGTAGCACAGTGGGCAGCACGGTAGCACAGTGGGCAGCACGGTAGCACAGTGGGCAGCACGGTAGCACAATGGGCAGTACGGTAGCACAGTGAGCAGCACGGTAGCACAGTGAGCAGCACGGTAGCACAGTGGGCAGCACGGTAGCACAGTGGGCAGCACGGTAGCACAGTGGGCAGCACGGTCGCACAGTGAGCAGCACGGTAGCACAGTGGGCAGCACGGTAGCACAGTGGGCAGCACGGTAGCACAGTGGGCAGCACAGTGAGCAGCACGGTAGCACAGTGGGCAGCACGGTAGCACACTGAGCAGCACGGTAGCACAGTGGGCAGCACGGTAGCACATTGGGCAGCACGGTAGCACACTGAGCAGCACGGTAGCACACTGAGCAGCACGGTAGCACAGTGGGCAGCACGGTAGCACAGTGGGCAGCACGGTAGCACAGTGAGCAGCACGGTCGCACAGTGAGCAGCACGGTCGCACAGTGAGCAGCACGGTAGCACAGTGGGCAGCACGGTCGCACAGTGAGCAGCACGGTAGCACAGTGGGCAGCACGGTCGCATACTGAGCAGCACGGTCGCACAGTGAGCAGCACGGTCGCACAGTGGGCAGCACGGTAGCACAGTGAGCAGCACGGTAGCACAGTGAGCAGCACGGTCGCACAGTGAGCAGCACGGTCGCACAGTGGGCAGCACGGTAGCACAGTGGGCAGCACGGTCGCACAGTGAGCAGCACGGTCGCACAGTGGGCAGCACGGTAGCACAGTGGGCAGCACGGTAGCACAGTGAGCAGCACGGTAGCACAGTGGGCAGCACGGTAGCACAGTGGGCAGCACGGTAGCACAGTGGGCAGCACAGTAGCACAGTGGGGGGCAGCACAGTAGCACAGTGAGCAGCACGGTAGCACAGTGGGCAGCACGGTAGCACAGTGAGTAGCACGGAAGCACAGTGGGCAGCACAGTAGCACAGTGGGGGGCAGCACAGTAGCACAGTGAACAGCACGGTAGCACAGCGAGCAGTACGGTAGCACAGTGAGCAGTACGGTAGCACAGTGAGCAGTACGGTAGCACAGTGGGCAGCACGGTAGCACAGTGAGCAGCACGGTAGCACAGTGGGCAGCACGGTAGCACAGTGGGCAGCACGGTAGCGCAGTGGGCAGCACGGTAGCACAGTGGGCAGCACGGTAGCACAGTGGGCAGCACGGTAGCACAGTGGGCAGCACGGTAGCACAGTGAGCAGTACGGTAGCACAGTGAGCAGTACGGTAGCACAGTGGGCAGCACGGTAGCACAGTGAGCAGCACGGTAGCACAGTGGGCAGTACGGTAGCACAGTGAGCAGTACGGTAGCACAGTGGGCAGCACGGTAGCACAGTGAGCAGTACGGTAGCACAGTGAGCAGCACGGTAGCACAGTGAGCAGTACGGTAGCACAGTGGGCAGCACGGTAGCACAGTGAGCAGCACGGTAGCACAGTGAGCAGTACGGTAGCACAGTGAGCAGCACGGTAGCACAGTGAGCAGCACGGTAGCTCAGTGAGCAGTACGGTAGCACAGTGGGCAGCACGGTCGCACAGTGGGCAGCACGGTAGCACAGTGGGCAGCACGGTAGCACAGTGAGCAGTACGGTAGCACAGTGGGCAGCACGGTAGCACAGTGGGCAGCACGGTAGCACAGTGAGCAGCACGGAAGCACAGTGGGCAGCACAGTAGCACAGTGGGGGGCAGCATAGTAGCACAGTGAGCAGCACGGTAGTACAGTGAGCAGTACGGTAGCACAGTGGGCAGCACGGTAGCACAGTGAGCAGCACGGTAGCACAGTGGGTAGCACAGTGAGCAGCACGGTAGCTCAGTGAGCAGCACGGTAGCACAGTGGGCAGCACGGTAGCACAGTGGGCAGCACGGTAGCTCAGTGAGCAGCACGGTAGCACAGTGGGTAGCACAGTCGGCAGCACAGTAGCACACTGAGCAGCACGGTAGCACAGTGAGCAGCATGGTAGCACAGTGGGTAGCACAGTGAACAGCACGGTAGCACAGTGGGCAGCACGGTAGCACAGTGAGCAGCACGGTAGCACAGTGGGCAGCACGGTAGCACAGTGGGCAGCACGGTAGCACACTGAGCAGCACGATAGCGCAGTGAGCAGCACGGTAGCACAGTGGGCAGCACGGTAGCACAGTGAGCAGCACGGTAGCACAGTGAGCAGCACGGTAGCACAGTGAGCAGCACGGTAGCACAGTGGGCAGCACGGTAGCACAGTGAGCAGCACGGTAGCACAGTGAGCAGCACGGTAGCACAGTGAGCAGCACGGTAGCACAGTGGGCAGCACGGTAGCACAGTGAGCAGCACGGTAGCACAGTGGGCAGCACGGTAGCACAGTGGGCAGCACGGTAGCACAGTGGGCAGCACGGTAGCACAGTGGAGGGCAGCGCGGTAGCACAGTGGGCAGCACGGTAGCACAGTGGGCAGCACGGTAGCACAGTGGGCAGCACGGTAGCACAGTGAGCAGCACGGTAGCACAGTGGAGGGCAGCGCGGTAGCACACTGAGCAGCACGGTAGCACAGTGAGCAGCACGGTAGCACAGTGAGCAGCACGGTAGCACAGTCAGCAGCACGGTAGCACAGTGGGCAGCACGGTAGCACAGTGGGCAGCACGGTAGCACAGTGGAGGGCAGCGCGGTAGCACACTGAGCAGCACGGTAGCACAGTGGGCAGCACGGTAGCACAGTGGGCAGCACGGTAGCACAGTGGGCAGCACGGTAGCACAGTGGGCAGCACGGTAGTACACTGAGCAGCACGGTAGCACAGTGGAGGGCAGCACGGTAGCACAGTGAGCAGCACGGTAGCACAGTGGGCAGCACGGTAGCACAGTGGGCAGCACTGTAGCACAGTGGAGGGCAGCACGGTAGCACAGTGGGGGCAGCACGGTAGCACAGTGGCGGCAGCACGGTAGCACAGTGGCGGCAGCACGGTAGCACAGTGGAGGGCAGCACGGTAGCACAGTGGGGGCAGCACGGTAGCACAGTGGGCAGCACGGTAGCACAGTGGGCAGCACGGTAGCACAGTGGAGGGCAGCACGGTAGCACAGTGAGCAGCACGGTAGCACAGTGAGCAGCACGGTAGCACAGTGGGCAGCACGGTAGCACAGTGAGCAGCACGGTAGCACAGTGAGCAGCACGGTAGCACAGTGGGCAGCACAGTAGCACAGTGGGCAGCACAGTGAGCAGCACGGTAGCACAGTGGGCAGCACGGTAGCACACTGAGCAGCACGGTAGCACAGTGAGCAGCACGGTAGCACAGTGGGCAGCACGGTAGCACAGTGGTCAGCACGGTAGCACAGTGGAGGGCAGCACGGTAGCACAGTGGAGGGCAGCACGGTAGCACAGTGGAGGGCAGCACGGTAGCACAGTGAGCAGCACGGTAGCACAGTGGGCAGCACGGTAGCACAGTGGGCAGCACTACAGCACAGTGAGCAGCACGGTAGCACAGTGGGCAGCACGGTAGCACAGTGAGCAGCACGGTAGCACAGTGGGCAGCACGGTAGCACAGTGAGCAGCACGGTAGCACAGTGGGCAGCACAGTGAGCAGCACGGTAGCACAGTGGGCAGCACAGTGAGCAGCACGGTAGCACAGTGGGCAGCACGGTAGCATACTGGGCAGCACGGAAGCACAGTGGGCAGCACGGTAGCACAGTGGGCAGCACGGTAGCACAGTGAGCAGCACGGTAGCACAGTGGGCAGCACGGTAGCACAGTGAGCAGCACGGAAGCACAGTGTGCAGCATGGTAGCACAGTGGGGGGCAGCACGGTAGCACAGTGGGCAGCACGGTAGTACAGTGAGCAGTACGGTAGCACAGTGAGCAGCACGGTAGCACAGTGGGCAGCACGGTAGCACAGTGGGCAGCACGGTAGCACAGTGGTCAGCACGGTAGCACAGTGGAGGGCAGCACGGTAGCACAGTGGAGGGCAGCACGGTAGCACAGTGGAGGGCAGCACGGTAGCACAGTGAGCAGCACGGTAGCACAGTGAGCAGCACGGTAGCACAGTGGGCAGCACGGTAGCACAGTGAGCAGCACATAGCACAGTGGGCAGCACGGTAGCACAGTGAGCAGCACGGTAGCACAGTGGGCAGCACGGTAGCACAGTGAGCAGCACGGTAGCACAGTGAGCAGTACGGTCGCACAGTGAGCAGTACGGTATCACACTGAGCAGCACGGTAGCACAGTGAGCAGCACGGTAGCACAGTGAGCAGCACGGTAGCACACTGAGCAGCACGGTAGCACACTGAGCAGCACGGTAGCACACTGAGCAGCACGGTAGCACAGTGGGCAGCACGGTAGCACAGTGGTCAGCACGGTAGCACAGTGGAGGGCAGCACGGTAGCACAGTGGAGGGCAGCACGGTAGCACAGTGGAGGGCAGCACGGTAGCACAGTGAGCAGCACGGCAGCACAGTGGGCAGCACGGTAGCACAGTGGGCAGCACGGTAGCACAGTGGGCAGCACGGCAGCACAGTGAGCAGCACGGTAGCACAGTGAGCAGCACGGTAGCACAGTGAGCAGCACGGTAGCACAGTGGGCAGCACGGCAGCACAGTGGGCAGCACGGTAGCACAGTGGGCAGCACGGTAGCACAGTGAGCAGCACGGTAGCACAGTGGGCAGCACGGTAGCACAGTGAGCAGCACGGTAGCACAGTGGGCAGCACAGTGAGCAGCACGGTAGCACAGTGGGCAGCACGGTAGCACAGTGGGCAGCACGGTAGCACAGTGGGCAGCACGGTAGCACAGTGAGCAGCACGGTAGCACAGTGGGCAGCACGGTAGCACAGTGAGCAGCACGGTAGCACAGTGGGCAGCACGGTAGCACAGTGAGCAGTACGGTAGCACAGTGGGCAGCACGGTAGCACAGTGAGCAGCACGGTAGCACAGTGGGCAGCACAGTGAGCAGCACGGTAGCACAGTGGGCAGCACGGTAGCACAGTGGGCAGCACGGAAGCACAGTGGGCAGCACGGTAGCACAGTGGGTAGCACAGTGGGCAGCACGGTAGCACAGTGGGCAGCACGGTAGCACAGTGGGCAGCACAGTGAGCAGCACGGTAGCACAGTGGGCAGCACGGTAGCACACTGAGCAGCACGGTAGCACAGTGGGCAGCACGGTAGCACAGTGGGCAGCACGGTAGCACACTGAGCAGCACGGTAGCACACTGAGCAGCACGGTAGCACAGTGAGCAGCACGGTCGCACAGTGAGCAGCACGGTAGCACAGTGGGCAGCACGGTAGCACAGTGGGCAGCACGGTAGCACAGTGGGCAGCACGGTAGCACAATGGGCAGTACGGTAGCACAGTGAGCAGCACGGTAGCACAGTGAGCAGCACGGTAGCACAGTGGGCAGCACGGTAGCACAGTGGGCAGCACGGTAGCACAGTGGGCAGCACGGTCGCACAGTGAGCAGCACGGTAGCACAGTGGGCAGCACGGTAGCACAGTGGGCAGCACGGTAGCACAGTGGGCAGCACAGTGAGCAGCACGGTAGCACAGTGGGCAGCACGGTAGCACACTGAGCAGCACGGTAGCACAGTGGGCAGCACGGTAGCACATTGGGCAGCACGGTAGCACACTGAGCAGCACGGTAGCACACTGAGCAGCACGGTAGCACAGTGGGCAGCACGGTAGCACAGTGGGCAGCACGGTAGCACAGTGAGCAGCACGGTCGCACAGTGAGCAGCACGGTCGCACAGTGAGCAGCACGGTAGCACAGTGGGCAGCACGGTCGCACAGTGAGCAGCACGGTAGCACAGTGGGCAGCACGGTCGCATACTGAGCAGCACGGTCGCACAGTGAGCAGCACGGTCGCACAGTGGGCAGCACGGTAGCACAGTGAGCAGCACGGTAGCACAGTGAGCAGCACGGTCGCACAGTGAGCAGCACGGTCGCACAGTGGGCAGCACGGTAGCACAGTGGGCAGCACGGTCGCACAGTGAGCAGCACGGTCGCACAGTGGGCAGCACGGTAGCACAGTGGGCAGCACGGTAGCACAGTGAGCAGCACGGTAGCACAGTGGGCAGCACGGTAGCACAGTGGGCAGCACAGTAGCACAGTGGGGGGCAGCACAGTAGCACAGTGAGCAGCACGGTAGCACAGTGGGCAGCACGGTAGCACAGTGAGTAGCACGGAAGCACAGTGGGCAGCACAGTAGCACAGTGGGGGGCAGCACAGTAGCACAGTGAACAGCACGGTAGCACAGCGAGCAGTACGGTAGCACAGTGAGCAGTACGGTAGCACAGTGAGCAGTACGGTAGCACAGTGGGCAGCACGGTAGCACAGTGAGCAGCACGGTAGCACAGTGGGCAGCACGGTAGCACAGTGGGCAGCACGGTAGCGCAGTGGGCAGCACGGTAGCACAGTGGGCAGCACGGTAGCACAGTGGGCAGCACGGTAGCACAGTGGGCAGCACGGTAGCACAGTGAGCAGTACGGTAGCACAGTGAGCAGTACGGTAGCACAGTGGGCAGCACGGTAGCACAGTGAGCAGCACGGTAGCACAGTGGGCAGTACGGTAGCACAGTGAGCAGTACGGTAGCACAGTGGGCAGCACGGTAGCACAGTGAGCAGTACGGTAGCACAGTGAGCAGCACGGTAGCACAGTGAGCAGTACGGTAGCACAGTGGGCAGCACGGTAGCACAGTGAGCAGCACGGTAGCACAGTGAGCAGTACGGTAGCACAGTGAGCAGCACGGTAGCACAGTGAGCAGCACGGTAGCTCAGTGAGCAGTACGGTAGCACAGTGGGCAGCACGGTCGCACAGTGGGCAGCACGGTAGCACAGTGGGCAGCACGGTAGCACAGTGAGCAGCACGGTAGCACAGTGAGCAGTACGGTAGCACAGTGGGCAGCACGGTAGCACAGTGGGCAGCACGGTAGCACAGTGAGCAGCACGGAAGCACAGTGGGCAGCACAGTAGCACAGTGGGGGGCAGCATAGTAGCACAGTGAGCAGCACGGTAGTACAGTGAGCAGTACGGTAGCACAGTGGGCAGCACGGTAGCACAGTGAGCAGCACGGTAGCACAGTGGGTAGCACAGTGAGCAGCACGGTAGCTCAGTGAGCAGCACGGTAGCACAGTGGGCAGCACGGTAGCACAGTGGGCAGCACGGTAGCTCAGTGAGCAGCACGGTAGCACAGTGGGTAGCACAGTCGGCAGCACAGTAGCACACTGAGCAGCACGGTAGCACAGTGAGCAGCATGGTAGCACAGTGGGTAGCACAGTGAACAGCACGGTAGCACAGTGGGCAGCACGGTAGCACAGTGAGCAGCACGGTAGCACAGTGGGCAGCACGGTAGCACAGTGGGCAGCACGGTAGCACACTGAGCAGCACGATAGCGCAGTGAGCAGCACGGTAGCACAGTGGGCAGCACGGTAGCACAGTGGGCAGCACGGTAGCACAGTGAGCAGCACGGTAGCACAGTGAGCAGCACGGTAGCACAGTGAGCAGCACGGTAGCACAGTGGGCAGCACGGTAGCACAGTGAGCAGCACGGTAGCACAGTGAGCAGCACGGTAGCACAGTGAGCAGCACGGTAGCACACTGAGCAGTACGGTAGCACAGTGGGCAGCACGGTAGCACAGTGGGCAGCACGGGAGCACACTGAGCAGCACGGTAGCACAGTGGGCAGCACGGTAGCACACTGAGCAGCACGGTAGCACAGTGGGCAGCACGGTAGCACAGTGAGCAGCACGGTAGCACAGTGGGCAGCACGGTAGCACAGTGGGCAGCACGGGAGCACACTGAGCAGCACGGTAGCACAGTGGGCAGCACGGTAGCACACTGAGCAGCACGGTAGCACAGTGGGCAGCACGGTAGCACACTGAGCAGTACGGTAGCACAGTGGGCAGCACGGTAGCACACTGAGCAGCACGGGAGCACACTGAGCAGCACGGTAGCACAGTGGGCAGCACGGTAGCACAGTGGGCAGCACGGTAGCACAGTGGGCAGCACGGTAGCACAGTGGGCAGCACGGTAGCACAGTGGGCAGCACGGTAGCACAGTGAGCAGCACGGTAGCACAGTGGAGGGCAGCACGGTAGCACAGTGAGCAGCATGGTAGCACAGTGGATAGCACACTGAGCAGCACGGTAGCACAGTGGGCAGCACGGTAGCACAGTGGGCAGCACGGTAGCACAGTGGGCAGCACGGTAGCACAGTGAGCAGCACAGTCGGCAGCACAGTAGCACACTGAGCAGCACGGTAGCACAGTGAGCAGCATGGTAGCACAGTGGGTAGCACAGTGAACAGCACGGTAGCACAGTGGGCAGCACGGTAGCACAGTGAGCAGCACGGTAGCACAGTGGAGGTCAGCACGGTAGCACAGTGAGCAGCACGGTAGCACAGTGAGCAGCACGGTAGCACAGTGAGTAGCACGGTAGCACAGTGGAGGGCTGCACGGTAGCACAGTGAGCAGCACGGTAGCACAGTGGGCAGCACGGTAGCACAGTGGGCAGCACGGTAGCACACTGAGCAGCACGATAGCGCAGTGAGCAGCACGGTAGCACAGTGGGCAGCACGGTAGCACAGTGGGCAGCACGGTAGCACAGTGAGCAGCACGGTAGCACAGTGAGCAGCACGGTAGCACAGTGAGCAGCACGGTAGCACAGTGGGCAGCACGGTAGCACAGTGGGCAGCACGGTAGCACAGTGAGCAGCACGGGAGCACAGTGAGCAGCACGGTAGCACACTGAGCAGTACGGTAGCACAGTGGGCAGCACGGTAGCACAGTGGGCAGCACGGGAGCACACTGAGCAGCACGGTAGCACAGTGGGCAGCACGGTAGCACACTGAGCAGCACGGTAGCACAGTGGGCAGCACGGTAGCACAGTGAGCAGCACGGTAGCACAGTGGGCAGCACGGTAGCACAGTGGGCAGCACGGGAGCACACTGAGCAGCACGGTAGCACAGTGGGCAGCACGGTAGCACACTGAGCAGCACGGTAGCACAGTGGGCAGCACGGTAGCACACTGAGCAGTACGGTAGCACAGTGGGCAGCACGGTAGCAGACTGAGCAGCACGGGAGCACACTGAGCAGCACGGTAGCACAGTGGGCAGCACGGTAGCACAGTGGGCAGCACGGTAGCACAGTGGGCAGCACGGTAGCACAGTGGGCAGCACGGTAGCACAGTGGGCAGCACGGTAGCACAGTGGAGGGCAGCACGGTAGCACAGTGAGCAGCATGGTAGCACAGTGGATAGCACACTGAGCAGCACGGTAGCACAGTGGGCAGCACGGTAGCACAGTGGGCAGCACGGTAGCACAGTGGGCAGCACGGTAGCACAGTGAGCAGCACGGTAGCACACTGAGCAGCACGGTAGCACAGTGAGCAGCACGGTAGCACAGTGGGGGGCAGCACGGTAGCACAGTGAGCAGCACGGTAGCACAGTGGGGGGCAGCACGGTAGCACAGTGGGCACCATGGTAGCACAGTGGGCAGCACGGTAGCACAGTGAGCAGCACGGTAGCACACTGAGCAGCACGGTAGCACAGTGAGCAGCACGGTAGCACAGTGGGCAGCACGGTAGCACAGTGGGCAGCACGGTAGCACAGTGGGCAGCACGGTAGCACAGTGAGCAGCACGGTAGCACAGTGAGCAGCACGGTAGCACAGTGGGCAGCACGGTAGCACAGTGGGCAGCACGGTAGCACAGTGGAGGGCAGCGCGGTAGCACACTGAGCAGCACGGTAGCACAGTGGGCAGCACGGTAGCACAGTGGGCAGCACGGTAGAACAGTGGAGGGCAGCGCGGTAGCACACTGAGCAGCACGGTAGCACAGTGGGCAGCACGGTAGCACAGTGGGCAGTACGGTAGCACAGTGGGCAGCACGGTAGCACAGTGGGCAGCACGGTAGCACAGTGGAGGGCAGCGCGGTAGCACAGTGAGCAGCACGGTAGCACAGTGGGCAGCACGGTAGCACAGTGAGCAGCACGGTAGCACAGGGAGCAGCACGGTAGCACAGTGGGCAGCACGGTAGCACAGTGGGCAGCACGGTATCACAGTGAGCAGCACGGTAGCACAGTGGGCAGCACGGTAGCACAGTGAGCAGCACGGTAGCACAGTGAGCAGCACGGTAGCACAGTGGGCAGCACGGTAGCACAGTGGGCAGCACGGTAGCACAGTGAGCAACACGGTAGCACAGTGGGCAGCACGGTAGCACAGTGGGCAGCACGGTAGCACAGTGGGCAGCACGGTAGCACAGTGGAGGGCAGCGCGGTAGCACAGTGAGCAGCACGGTAGCACAGTGAGCTGCACGGTAGCACAGTGGGCAGTACGGTAGCACAGTGGGCAGCACGGTAGCACAGTGGAGGGCAGCGCGGTAGCACAGTGGGCAGCACAGTAGCACAGTGGGCAGCACGGTAGCACAGTGAGCAGCACGGTAGCACAGTGAGCAGCACGGTAGCACAGTGAGCAGCACGGTAGCACAGTGGAGGGCAGCACGGTAGCACACTGAGCAGCACGGTAGCACAGTGAGCAGCACGGTCGCACAGTGGGTAGCACAGTGAGCAGCACGGTAGCACAGTGGAGGGCAGCACGGCAGCACACTGAGCAGCACGGTAGCACAGTGGGCAGCACGGTAGCACAGTGGGCAGCACGGTAGCACAGTGGAGGGCAGCACGGTAGCACAGTGGGAGCACGGGAGCACAGTGGAGGGCAGCACGGTAGCACAGTGAGCAGCACGGTAGCACAGTGGGCAGCACGATAGCACAGTGGGCAGCACGGTAGCACAGTGAGAAGCACGGTAGCACAGTGAGCAGCACGGTAGCACAGTGAGCAGCACGGTAGCACAGTGAGCAGCACGGTAGCACAGTGGGCAGCACGGGAGCACAGTGGAGGGCAGCACGGTAGCACAGTGAGCAGCACGGTAGCACAGTGGTCAGCACGGGAGCACAGTGGAGGGCAGCACGGTAGCACAGTGAGCAGCACGGTAGCACAGTGAGCAGCACGGTAGCACAGTGGGCAGCACGGTAGCACAGTGGGCAGCACGGTATCACAGTGGGCAGCACGGTATCACAGTGGGCAGCACGGTAGCACAGTGGGCAGCACGGTAGCACAGTGGGCAGCACGGTAGCACAGTGGGGGCAGCACGGTAGCACACTGAGCAGCACGGTAGCACAGTGGGCAGCACGGTAGCACAGTGGGCAGCACGGTAGCACAGTGGGGGCAGCACGGTAGCACAGTGGGCAGCACGGTAGCACAGTGAGCAGCACGGTAGCACAGTGGGCAGCACGGTAGCACAGTGAGCAGCACGGTAGCACAGTGGGCAGCACGGTAGCACAGTGGGCAGCACGGTAGCACAGTGGGGGCAGCACGGTAGCACAGTGAGCAGCACGGTAGCACAGTGGGCAGCACGGTAGCACAGTGAGCAGCACGGTAGCACAGTGGGCAGCACGGTAGCACACTGAGCAGCACGGTAGCACAGTGAGCAGCACGGTAGCACAGTGGGCAGCACGGTAGCACACTGAGCAGCACGGTAGCACACTGAGCAGCACGGTAGCACAGTGAGCAGCACGGTAGCACAGTGGGCAGCACGGTAGCACACTGAGCAGCACGGTAGCACAGTGAGCAGCACGGTAGCACAGTGGGCAGCACGGTAGCACAGTGAGCAGCACGGTAGCACAGTGGGCAGCACGGTAGCACACTGAGCAGCACGGTAGCACAGTGAGCAGCACGGTAGCACAGTGAGCAGCACGGTAGCACACTGAGCAGCACGGTATCACAGTGAGCAGCACGGTAGCACAGTGGGCAGCACGGTAGCACAGTGGAGGGCAGCACGGTAGCACAGTGAGCAGCACGGTAGCACACTGAGCAGCACGGTAGCACAGTGGGCAGCACGGTAGCACAGTGAGCAGCACGGTAGCACAGTGGGCAGCACGGTAGCACACTGAGCAGCACGGTAGCACACTGAGCAGCACGGTATCACAGTGAGCAGCACGGTAGCACAGTGGGCAGCACGGTAGCACAGTGGAGGGCAGCACGGTAGCACAGTGAGCAGCACGGTAGCACACTGAGCAGCACGGTAGCACAGTGGGCAGCACGGTAGCACAGTGAGCAGCACGGTAGCACAGTGGGCAGCACGGTAGCACACTGAGCAGCACGGTAGCACAGTGGGCAGCACGGTAGCACAGTGGGCAGCACGGTAGCACAGTGAGCAGCACGGTAGCACAGTGGGCAGCACGGTAGCACACTGAGCAGCACGGTAGCACAGTGGGCAGCACGGTAGCACAGTGGGCAGCACGGTAGCACAGTGAGCAGCACGGTAGCACAGTGGAGGGCAGCACGGTAGCACAGTGAGCAGCACGGTAGCACAGTGAGCAGCACGGTAGCACAGTGGGCAGCACGGTAGCACAGTGAGCAGCACGGTAGCACAGTGGGCACACGGTAGCACATTGGGCAGCACGGTAGCACAGTGGGCAGTGTCATGATATTCAAACACACACATCATGATGGACACACTAACAGGCAAATCAGAGTACACAACACCACAACCAATCACAGACAAGAACACCAACCACATAAAAAGCACGAGCACGACACCTGGAGGTCAGTAGGTCTGGGGAGAAGGAAGCATGAAAGAGCTGTTGAAACACCACAAGCAGGGAGCCCCCCACGTGCAGAGTGCAAAGACCAAGTTGTAAATAGTGAGTTTAAATAAACAAGTGTTGTACCATATGCAACTGTGTTGGCTCTTCTGTGTGTTAGAACACCCAACACCACATGGTACAGGAGTGGATCGATACCTGCCTACCAACCTGCCATTCTGGACATGGACCACACCGGCAAACCGCAGCCGATGCAAGTCACGGGGAACCTAGGCACCAACTGGAAGCTCTACAGGCAGCGATTTGACCTGTACATCCGTGCCACCGAAAAACAGAATGTCTCGGATGATTCGAAGATTGCAATGCTCCTCTTCTACGCAGGCCCCCACCCAAATGATGTCTTTAATTCACTGGTGTTCGAGGAAGGCGAAAACCAGGCCAAATATGACACGGTCATCCTCAAAATGGACCAGCACTTTCAAACTGAAGTAAACGAAACTTTCGAAAGATACATCTTTCAGCAACGCCTGCAAGGTAAGGAGGAGATTTTTCAACCCTTTTTGACGCACCTCCGGATTCTAGCGCAGTCCTGCGGTTACGGCACCACCACAGAGTCCATGATCAGGGACCAGATTGTTTTTGGCGTTGCCTCCAGTGGCCTACGCCAGCAGCTTCTTAAAATAAAGAGCCTCACCTTAGCGTCTGCTGTGGAAGCCTGTGTCCTCCATGAAAATGCGACCTGCCGTTTTGCCCAATTCCAGGCGTCCGAGTTGGCACGGAGGGGGTCCCCAGCCGTCGAATCGGCAAGCCAGGCCGCCCACGACGTTGAACGCATCCAGGCCGTCGATTTCTTCCCGCCCCACGGCCCGGACGACAGCGGCCGCTTCCCGCGCTTTTCGCGGTCTCCCGCGCAGGTGCGCGCCAAGAATAACGGCCACAACGAGGGACGCACTGCGCAGGCGCGCCCACCGCAAGATCGCACTGCGCATGCGCAGTGGCGCAACGAACGCCGTGACGTCATGACGTGCAGCAAGTGTGGAGGTCTACACTTAAAAGGGCAATGTCCTGCAAAATACCAACAGTGCAACAGATGTGCCATGATAGGCCACTACGCAGCCCGCTGTCGTGCGGCTCAACCCATGGATCCGGCGCATCCTCGACAACCTCGCACACGAGTCAGGACCGTCCAGCCCACGCATCAAGACTTCCAGTTAAGTGATGCAGATGACCAGGATGACTTCAGAGTTGCCGTCATTGATGTCAACAAGGTCAATGCCATCAATCCAGACGATGAGTGGTGTGCCACCCTGACGGTCAACCGATCGCGCGTCGCCTTCCGTCTGGACACCGGCGCATCCGCCAACCTGATTGCTTACTCTGCAGTCCAGGCCATGAAGGTCAAACCACTCATCACACCATCCCGGCTTAAGATGGTTGACTATAACGGGAACGTTATCCCGTCCGTAGGATCTTGCCAGCTACAGGTGACTCACAAGGGGTACACGGCCACACTCCCCTTCGAAGTTGTGGGCTCATCAAAGGACTCGTTACTGGGCGCACAAGCGTGTAAGGTCCTTCACCTGGTACAGCGCATCATGTCTCTCTCTCCAGATGAGATATCCGACTTCCCGGATGCTGAGTTCCACGCGAATCTCCATTCCCTCCTCGCTCACAACCAGGAGGTTTTTGAAGGCATGGGGACATTGCCACACACGTACAAGATTCGACTCAGACCGGACGCCATCCCTGTCGTTCACGCACCTCGCAGGGTTCCTGCGCCTCTCAAAGACCGCCTCAAGGCACAACTGCAGATTCTTCAGGACCAAGGGGTCCTATCCAAGGTCACGGAGCCCACGCCATGGGTCAGCTCCATGGTCTGTGTAAAGAAGCCCTCTGGCGAGCTCCGTATATGTATAGATCCAAAAGATCTGAACAACAACATCATGCGGGAACACTATCCCATCCCAAAACGAGAAGACCTCACCAGCGAGATGGCGCGAGCCAACATATTCACTAAATTGGATGCGTCCAAAGGATTCTGGCAGATCCAACTGGACCCGGCCAGCCGAAGACTATGCACATTCAACACCCCTTTTGGCAGATTCTGCTACAACCGGATGCCATTCGGCATCATTTCGGCATCTGAAGTATTCCACCGCATTATGGAGCAGATGATGGAAGGCATCGAAGGGGTACGTGTATATGTGGACGATATCATCATTTGGTCCACCACTCCGCAGGAACACATGCATCGTCTTCGACGTGTCTTCACCCGCATACGGCAAAATGGCCTGCGTCTCAACCGTGCGAAGTGTGCTTTCGGCCAGACGGAGCTGAAATTCCTCGGGGACCACATCTCAAGGTCCGGGGTCCGTCCCGATGCAGACAAGGTTAGCGCCATCACAGCCATGCCACGACCGGCTGACAAGAAGGCTGTCTTAAGATTCCTGGGCATGGTCAACTTCCTTGGGAAGTTCATTCCCAACCTGGCTTCTCATACAACAAACATGCGCCATCTCGTAAAAAAATCGACGGAATTCAACTGGCACCAGTCGCATCAGCAGGAATGGGAGGAGCTCAAGCACAAACTGGTCACGGCACCAGTGCTGGCCTTCTTTGACGCGACTCGCCCTACAAAGATCTCAACAGACGCCAGCCAATCTGGTATTGGAGCGGTACTCCTGCAAAAAGACAGCACGTCATCATGGGCCCCGGTTGCGTATGCCTCACGAGCCATGACCCCTACCGAACAGCGCTACGCGCAAATCGAAAAAGAATGCCTGGGCTTGTTAACTGGACTGGACAAGTTCCACGACTATGTGTATGGCCTGCCACGATTCACGGTCGAAACTGACCACCGCCCCCTGGTCAACATCATTAACAAAGACCTGAACGACATGACTCCTCGCCTCCAGCGCATCTTACTCAAACTCAGGAGGTACGATTTTGAACTGATCTACACTCCGGGGAAGGAACTCATAGTGGCGGACACTCTTTCCCGAGCAGTGAGCACACCACCAGATGCGGAGGGGTTCGTGCGTCAAATTGAGGCACACGTGACTCTGACAGCAGCAAATATGCCAGCTGATGATCCTTGTCTGGCCCACATACGCGCAGAGACGGCGACTGACCCTCTGCTGCAGCGAGTGATGCGCCACATGACGGAAGGGTGGCTAAAAGGGCAGTGCCCCCAGTTTTACAATGTGCGAGATGATCTCACCAATATAGACGGGGTCCTTATGAAATCGCATAGGATCGTCATTCCACACAGTGTGCGCCAGATGATTCTTCGTCAACTACACGAAGGCCACTTGGGTGTCGAAAAATGCAGACGAAGGGCCCGGGCGGCGGTATATTGGCCGGGTATTAATGAAGACATAGCCAACATGGTGCTCAACTGCACAACCTGTCAGAGGTTTCAGCCGGCGCAACCTCCGGAAACACTTCTACCACACGAGATGGTGACGTCCCCCTGGGCGAAGGTGGGTGTTGACCTATTTCACGCGCTCGGCAGAGATTACATTGTTATTATAGACTACTTCTCAAACTACCCGGAAGTCATGCCTCTCCATGATCTGACGTCGTCCGCAGTCATTGGGGCCTGCAAGGAAACGTTTGCTCGCCATGGCATTCCAAGGACTGTCATGTCAGACAATGGACCTTGTTTTGCCAGCCGTGAATGGTCGTCCTTTGCCGCAGCATATGGTTTCACTCATGTGACATCCAGCCCTCTGCATCCACAATCGAACGGGAAGGCTGAAAAGGGTGTCCACATCGCAAAGCGGCTCCTGTGCAAGGCGGCTGATGCCGGATCGGACTTTAACCTTGCCTTGCTGGCCTATCGATCGGCCCCGTTATCCACGGGCCTCTCGCCAGCGCAGCTACTAATGGGTCGCTCCCTCAGGACGACGGTACCTTCCGTCCTGGCACCGACAACAGACCATGAGGCGGTTCTTCGGGACATGCAACTGCAGCGTGATCGCCAGAAAGGTCGGTACGACACACGAGCGACGGACCTGCCCCCCCTGTCCTCCGGAGACAAAGTACGCGTCCATCAACCGTATGGTGGCTGGTCAGCACCGGCCGAAGTCCTCCGACAAGTGGCTCCCCGCTCGTTCCTGGTTCGCATGCCGGATGGTTCCGTGCGTCGCCGCAATCGGCGCGCCCTTCGCCGACTTCCACGTTCACAGCCACACAACACGCCAGATCCTCAACAGGCTTCCGAGGATGACTTTGTGGAGCTGCCGCACATCACGCCCTTTCCATCGCCACCCATGGCCATGCCTGCACAGCAGCCGGTGGTTCTTGATCCACCCTTAAGGCGGTCAACCCGAATTCGTCGCAAACCCATTAGAATGGACTTATAATACAGTTCATATGTTTAATAAGTTGGACAATTTTACATGATAACCTGTTGTTGTTTATCGTTCCAGATGTCGTCTGACTGGACAACTGTTCAAAATTTTTTTTCTTCTTCTCTCGTTCGCATTTCTGTTATGTTATGGTACAACTGGATTCATGTGACGCACTCGACATCGCCCCATGTACATAGTTCCGTCATAGACACATGCTGCACACGACACACACACACTCTTAGATGCACTCACGTCACGATCATATTTATTACCACGTAGGCACATATCTTTGTAAAAAGGGGGGATGTCATGATATTCAAACACACACATCATGATGGACACACTAACAGGCAAATCAGAGTACACAACACCACAACCAATCACAGACAAGAACACCAACCACATAAAAAGCACGAGCACGACACCTGGAGGTCAGTAGGTCTGGGGAGAAGGAAGCATGAAAGAGCTGTTGAAACACCACAAGCAGGGAGCCCCCCACGTGCAGAGTGCAAAGACCAAGTTGTAAATAGTGAGTTTAAATAAACAAGTGTTGTACCATATGCAACTGTGTTGGCTCTTCTGTGTGTTAGAACACCCAACACCACAGGCAGCACGGTAGCACAGTGGGCAGCACGGTAGCACAGTGAGCAGCACGGTAGCACAGTGAGCAGCACGGTAGCACAGTGGGCAGCTCGGTAGCACAGTGGGCAGCACGGTAGCACAGTGAGCAGCACGGTAGCACAGTGGGTAGCACAGTGAGCAGCACGGTAGCACAGTGGGCAGCACGGTAGCACACTGAGCAGCACGGTAGCACAGTGGGTAGCACAGTGAGCAGCACGGTAGCACAGTGAGCAGCACGGTAGCACAGTGGAGGGCAGCACGGTAGCACAGTGGGCAGCACGGTAGCACACTGAGCAGCACGGTAGCACAGTGGGCAGCACGGTAGCACAGTGAGCAGCACGGTAGCACAGTGGGCAGCACGGTAGCACACTGAGCAGCACGGTAGCACAGTGGGCAGCACGGTAGCACAGTGAGCAGCACGGTAGCACAGTGGAGGGCAGCACGGTAGCACAGTGAGCAGCACGGTAGCACAGTGAGCAGCACGGTAGCACAGTGAGCAGCACGGTAGCACAGTGAGCAGCACGGTAGCACAGTGGGCAGCTCGGTAGCACAGTGGGCAGCACGGTAGCACAGTGAGCAGCACGGTAGCACAGTGGGTAGCACAGTGAGCAGCACGGTAGCACAGTGGGCAGCACGGTAGCACAGTGGGCAGCACGGTAGCACAGTCGGCAGCACGGTAGCACAGTGAGCAGCACGGTAGCACAGTGGGCAGCACGGTAGCACAGTGAGCAGCACGGTAGCACAGTGAGCAGCACGGTAGCACAGTGGGCAGCACGGTAGCACAGTGGGCAGCACGGTAGCACAGTGGGCAGCACGGTAGCACAGTGAGCAGCACGGTAGCACAGTGGGCAGCACGGTAGCACAGTGGGCAGCACGGTAGCACACTGAGCAGTACGGTAGCACAGTGGGCAGCATGGTAGCACAGTGGGCAGCACGGTAGCACAGTGGGCAGCACGGTAGCACACTGAGCAGTACGGTAGCACAGTGGGCAGCACGGTAGCACAGTGGGCAGCACGGTAGCACACTGAGCAGTACGGTAGCACAGTGGGCAGCATGGTAGCACATTGGGCAGCACGGTAGCACAGTGGGCAGCACGGTAGCACAGTGGGCAGCACGGTAGCACAGTGGGCAGCACGGTAGCACAGTGGGCAGCACGGGAGCACAGTGGGGGCAGCACAGTAGCACAGTGAGCAGCACGGTAGCACAGTGGGCAGCACGGTAGCACAGTGGGCAGCACGGTAGCACAATGAGTAGCACGGTAGCACAGTGGGCAGCACGGTAGCACAGTGGGCAGCACGGTAGCACAGTGGGCAGCACGGTAGCACAGTGGAGGGCAGCACGGTAGCACAGTGAGCAGCATGGTAGCACAGTGGGTAGCACACTGAGCAGCACGGTAGCACAGTGGGCAGCACGGTAGCACAGTGGGCAGCACGGTAGCACAGTGGAGGTAGGAAGGGAGCACAGTGAGCAGCATGGTAGCACAGTGGGTAGCACACTGAGCAGCACGGTAGCACAGTGGGCAGCACGGTAGCACAGTGGGCAGCACGGTAGCACAGTGGGCAGCACGGTAGCACAGTGGGCAGCACGGTAGCACAGTGGGCAGCACGGTAGCACAGTGAGCAGCACGGTAGCACAGTGGGCAGCACGGTAGCACAGTGGACAGCACGGTAGCACAGTGGGCAGCACGGTAGCACAGTGGGCAGCACGGTAGCACAGTGGGCAGCACGGTAGCACAGTGGGCAGCACGGTAGCACACTGAGCAGTACGGTAGCACAGTGGGCAGCATGGTAGCACAGTGGGCAGCACGGTAGCACAGTGGGCAGCACGGTCGCACAGTGGGCAGCACGGTAGCACAATGGGCAGCACGGTAGCACAGTGGGCAGCACGGTAGCACAGTGAGCAGCACGGTAGCACAGTGAGCAGCACGGTAGCACAGTGGGCAGCACGGTAGCACAGTGGGCAGCACGGTAGCACAGTGGGCAGCACGGTAGCACAGTGAGCAGCACGGTAGCACAGTGGGCAGCACGGTAGCACAGTCGGCAGCACGGTAGCACAGTGGGCAGCACGGTAGCACAGTGGGCAGCACGGCAGCACAGTGAGCAGCACGGGAGCACACTGAGCAGCACGGTAGCACAGTGAGCAGCACGGTAGCACAGTGGGCAGCACGGTAGCACAGTGGGCAGCACGGTAGCACAGTGGTCAGCACGGTAGCCCAGTGGGCCGCACGGTAGCACAGTGGGCAGCACGGTAGCACAGTGAGCAGCACGGTAGCACAGTGGGCAGCACGGTAGCACAGTGGAGGGCAGCACGGTAGCACAGTGAGCAGCACGGTAGCACAGTGGGGGGCAGCACGGTAGCACAGTGGGCAGCACGGTAGCACAGTGAGCAGCACGGTAGCACACTGAGCAACACGGTAGCACAGTGAGCAGCACGGTAGCACAGTGGGCAGCACGGTAGCACAGTGGGCAGCACGGTAGCACAGTGGGCAGCACGGTAGCACAGTGAGCAGCACGGTAGCACAGTGAGCAGCACGGTAGCACAGTGGGCAGCACGGTAGCACAGTGGGCAGCACGGTAGCACAGTGGAGGGCAGCGCGGTAGCACACTGAGCAGCACGGTAGCACAGTGGGCAGCACGGTAGCACAGTGGGCAGCACGGTAGCACAGTGGAGGGCAGCGCGGTAGCACACTGAGCAGCACGGTAGCACAGTGGGCAGCACGGTAGCACAGTGGGCAGCACGGTAGCACAGTGGGCAGCACGGTAGCACAGTGGGCAGCACGGTAGCACAGTGGAGGGCAGCGCGGTAGCACAGTGAGCAGCACGGTAGCACAGTGGGCAGCACGGTAGCACAGTGAGCAGCACGGTAGCACAGTGAGCAGCACGGTAGCACAGTGGGCAGCACGGTAGCACAGTGGGCAGCACGGTATCACAGTGAGCAGCACGGTAGCACAGTGGGCAGCACGGTAGCACAGTGGGCAGCACGGTAGCACAGTGAGCAGCACGGTAGCACAGTGAGCAGCACGGTAGCACAGTGGGCAGCACGGTAGCACAGTGGGCAGCACGGTAGCACAGTGAGCAGCACGGTAGCACAGTGGGCAGCACGGTAGCACAGTGGGCAGCACGGTAGCACAGTGGAGGGCAGCGCGGTAGCACAGTGAGCAGCACGGTAGCACAGTGAGCAGCACGGTAGCACAGTGGGCAGCACGGTAGCACAGTGGGCAGCACGGTAGCACAGTGGAGGGCAGCGCGGTAGCACAGTGGGCAGCACAGTAGCACAGTGGGCAGCACGGTAGCACAGTGAGCAGCACGGTAGCACAGTGAGCAGCACGGTAGCACAGTGAGCAGCACGGTAGCACAGTGGAGGGCAGCACGGTAGCACACTGAGCAGCACGGTAGCACAGTGGGCAGCACGGTAGCACAGTGAGCAGCACGGTAGCACAGTGGAGGGCAGCACGGCAGCACACTGAGCAGCACGGTAGCACAGTGGGCAGCACGGTAGCACAGTGGGCAGCACGGTAGCACAGTGGAGGGCAGCACGGTAGCACGCTGAGCAGCACGGTAGCACAGTGGGCAGCACGGGAGCACAGTGGAGGGCAGCACGGTAGCACAGTGAGCAGCACGGTAGCACAGTGAGCAGCACGGTAGCACAGTGGGCAGCACGGTAGCACAGTGGGCAGCACGGTAGCACAGTGAGAAGCACGGTAGCACAGTGAGCAGCACGGTAGCACAGTGAGCAGCACGGTAGCACAGTGGGCAGCACGGGAGCACAGTGGAGGGCAGCACGGTAGCACAGTGAGCAGCACGGTAGCACAGTGGGCAGCACGGGAGCACAGTGGAGGGCAGCACGGTAGCACAGTGAGCAGCACGGTAGCACAGTGAGCAGCACGGTAGCACAGTGGGCAGCACGGTAGCACAGTGGGCAGCACGGTATCACAGTGGGCAGCACGGTAGCACAGTGGGCAGCACGGTAGCACAGTGGGCAGCACGGTAGCACAGTGGGGGCAGCACGGTAGCACACTGAGCAGCACGGTAGCACAGTGGGCAGCACGGTAGCACAGTGGGCAGCACGGTAGCACAGTGGGGGCAGCACGGTAGCACAGTGGGCAGCACGGTAGCACAGTGAGCAGCACGGTAGCACAGTGGGCAGCACGGTAGCACAGTGAGCAGCACGGTAGCACAGTGGGCAGCACGGTAGCACAGTGGGCAGCACGGTAGCACAGTGGGGGCAGCACGGTAGCACAGTGAGCAGCACGGTAGCACAGTGGGCAGCACGGTAGCACAGTGAGCAGCACGGTAGCACAGTGGGCAGCACGGTAGCACACTGAGCAGCACGGTAGCACACTGAGCAGCACGGTAGCACAGTGAGCAGCACGGTAGCACAGTGGGCAGCACGGTAGCACACTGAGCAGCACGGTAGCACACTGAGCAGCACGGTAGCACAGTGAGCAGCACGGTAGCACAGTGGGCAGCACGGTAGCACACTGAGCAGCACGGTAGCACAGTGAGCAGCACGGTAGCACAGTGGGCAGCACGGTAGCACAGTGAGCAGCACGGTAGCACAGTGGGCAGCACGGTAGCACACTGAGCAGCACGGTAGCACAGTGAGCAGCACGGTAGCACAGTGAGCAGCACGGTAGCACACTGAGCAGCACGGTATCACAGTGAGCAGCACGGTAGCACAGTGGGCAGCACGGTAGCACAGTGGAGGGCAGCACGGTAGCACAGTGAGCAGCACGGTAGCACACTGAGCAGCACGGTAGCACAGTGGGCAGCACGGTAGCACAGTGAGCAGCACGGTAGCACAGTGGGCAGCACGGTAGCACACTGAGCAGCACGGTAGCACACTGAGCAGCACGGTATCACAGTGAGCAGCACGGTAGCACAGTGGGCAGCACGGTAGCACAGTGGAGGGCAGCACGGTAGCACAGTGAGCAGCACGGTAGCACACTGAGCAGCACGGTAGCACAGTGGGCAGCACGGTAGCACAGTGAGCAGCACGGTAGCACAGTGGGCAGCACGGTAGCACACTGAGCAGCACGGTAGCACAGTGGGCAGCACGGTAGCACAGTGGGCAGCACGGTAGCACAGTGAGCAGCACGGTAGCACAGTGGGCAGCACGGTAGCACACTGAGCAGCACGGTAGCACAGTGGGCAGCACGGTAGCACAGTGAGCAGCACGGTAGCACAGTGGAGGGCAGCACGGTAGCACAGTGAGCAGCACGGTAGCACAGTGAGCAGCACGGTAGCACAGTGGGCAGCACGGTAGCACAGTGAGCAGCACGGTAGCACAGTGGGCAGCACAGTAGCACAGTGGGCAGCACGGTAGCACAGTGGGCAGCACGGTAGCACAGTGGGCAGCACGGTAGCACAGTGAGCAGCACGGTAGCACAGTGAGCAGCACGGTAGCACAGTGGGCAGCTCGGTAGCACAGTGGGCAGCACGGTAGCACAGTGAGCAGCACGGTAGCACAGTGGGTAGCACAGTGAGCAGCACGGTAGCACAGTGGGCAGCACGGTAGCACACTGAGCAGCACGGTAGCACAGTGGGTAGCACAGTGAGCAGCACGGTAGCACAGTGAGCAGCACGGTAGCACAGTGGAGGGCAGCACGGTAGCACAGTGGGCAGCACGGTAGCACACTGAGCAGCACGGTAGCACAGTGGGCAGCACGGTAGCACAGTGAGCAGCACGGTAGCACAGTGGGCAGCACGGTAGCACAGTGGAGGGCAGCACGGTAGCACAGTGAGCAGCACGGTAGCACAGTGGGGGGCAGCACGGTAGCACAGTGGGCAGCACGGTAGCACAGTGAGCAGCACGGTAGCACACTGAGCAGCACGGTAGCACAGTGAGCAGCACGGTAGCACAGTGGGCAGCACGGTAGCACAGTGGGCAGCACGGTAGCACAGTGGGCAGCACGGTAGCACAGTGAGCAGCACGGTAGCACAGTGAGCAGCACGGTAGCACAGTGGGCAGCACGGTAGCACAGTGGGCAGCACGGTAGCACAGTGGAGGGCAGCGCGGTAGCACACTGAGCAGCACGGTAGCACAGTGGGCAGCACGGTAGCACAGTGGGCAGCACGGTAGCACAGTGGAGGGCAGCGCGGTAGCACACTGAGCAGCACGGTAGCACAGTGGGCAGCACGGTAGCACAGTGGGCAGCACGGTAGCACAGTGGGCAGCACGGTAGCACAGTGGGCAGCACGGTAGCACAGTGGAGGGCAGCGCGGTAGCACAGTGAGCAGCACGGTAGCACAGTGGGCAGCACGGTAGCACAGTGAGCAGCACGGTAGCACAGTGAGCAGCACGGTAGCACAGTGGGCAGCACGGTAGCACAGTGGGCAGCACGGTATCACAGTGAGCAGCACGGTAGCACAGTGGGCAGCACGGTAGCACAGTGGGCAGCACGGTAGCACAGTGAGCAGCACGGTAGCACAGTGGGCAGCACGGTAGCACAGTGGGCAGCACGGTAGCACAGTGAGCAGCACGGTAGCACAGTGGGCAGCACGGTAGCACAGTGGGCAGCACGGTAGCACAGTGGAGGGCAGCGCGGTAGCACAGTGAGCAGCACGGTAGCACAGTGAGCAGCACGGTAGCACAGTGGGCAGCACGGTAGCACAGTGGGCAGCACGGTAGCACAGTGGAGGGCAGCGCGGTAGCACAGTGGGCAGCACAGTAGCACAGTGGGCAGCACGGTAGCACAGTGAGCAGCACGGTAGCACAGTGAGCAGCACGGTAGCACAGTGAGCAGCACGGTAGCACAGTGGAGGGCTGCACGGTAGCACACTGAGCAGCACGGTAGCACAGTGGGCAGCACGGTAGCACAGTGAGCAGCACGGTAGCACAGTGGAGGGCAGCACGGCAGCACACTGAGCAGCACGGTAGCACAGTGTGCAGCACGGTAGCACAGTGGGCAGCACGGTAGCACAGTGGAGGGCAGCACGGTAGCACGCTGAGCAGCACGGTAGCACAGTGGGCAGCACGGGAGCACAGTGGAGGGCAGCACGGTAGCACAGTGAGCAGCACGGTAGCACAGTGAGCAGCACGGTAGCACAGTGGGCAGCACGGTAGCACAGTGGGCAGCACGGTAGCACAGTGAGAAGCACGGTAGCACAGTGAGCAGCACGGTAGCACAGTGAGCAGCACGGTAGCACAGTGGGCAGCACGGGAGCACAGTGGAGGGCAGCACGGTAGCACAGTGAGCAGCACGGTAGCACAGTGGGCAGCACGGGAGCACAGTGGAGGGCAGCACGGTAGCACAGTGAGCAGCACGGTAGCACAGTGAGCAGCACGGTAGCACAGTGGGCAGCACGGTAGCACAGTGGGCAGCACGGTATCACAGTGGGCAGCACGGTAGCACAGTGGGCAGCACGGTAGCACAGTGGGCAGCACGGTAGCACAGTGGGGGCAGCACGGTAGCACACTGAGCAGCACGGTAGCACAGTGGGCAGCACGGTAGCACAGTGGGCAGCACGGTAGCACAGTGGGGGCAGCACGGTAGCACAGTGGGCAGCACGGTAGCACAGTGAGCAGCACGGTAGCACAGTGGGCAGCACGGTAGCACAGTGAGCAGCACGGTAGCACAGTGGGCAGCACGGTAGCACAGTGGGCAGCACGGTAGCACAGTGGGGGCAGCACGGTAGCACAGTGAGCAGCACGGTAGCACAGTGGGCAGCACGGTAGCACAGTGAGCAGCACGGTAGCACAGTGGGCAGCACGGTAGCACACTGAGCAGCACGGTAGCACAGTGAGCAGCACGGTAGCACAGTGGGCAGCACGGTAGCACACTGAGCAGCACGGTAGCACACTGAGCAGCACGGTAGCACAGTGAGCAGCACGGTAGCACAGTGGGCAGCACGGTAGCACACTGAGCAGCACGGTAGCACAGTGAGCAGCACGGTAGCACAGTGGGCAGCACGGTAGCACAGTGAGCAGCACGGTAGCACAGTGGGCAGCACGGTAGCACACTGAGCAGCACGGTAGCACAGTGAGCAGCACGGTAGCACAGTGAGCAGCACGGTAGCACACTGAGCAGCACGGTATCACAGTGAGCAGCACGGTAGCACAGTGGGCAGCACGGTAGCACAGTGGAGGGCAGCACGGTAGCACAGTGAGCAGCACGGTAGCACACTGAGCAGCACGGTAGCACAGTGGGCAGCACGGTAGCACAGTGAGCAGCACGGTAGCACAGTGGGCAGCACGGTAGCACACTGAGCAGCACGGTAGCACACTGAGCAGCACGGTATCACAGTGAGCAGCACGGTAGCACAGTGGGCAGCACGGTAGCACAGTGGAGGGCAGCACGGTAGCACAGTGAGCAGCACGGTAGCACACTGAGCAGCACGGTAGCACAGTGGGCAGCACGGTAGCACAGTGAGCAGCACGGTAGCACAGTGGGCAGCACGGTAGCACACTGAGCAGCACGGTAGCACAGTGGGCAGCACGGTAGCACAGTGGGCAGCACGGTAGCACAGTGAGCAGCACGGTAGCACAGTGGGCAGCACGGTAGCACACTGAGCAGCACGGTAGCACAGTGGGCAGCACGGTAGCACAGTGAGCAGCACGGTAGCACAGTGGAGGGCAGCACGGTAGCACAGTGAGCAGCACGGTAGCACAGTGAGCAGCACGGTAGCACAGTGGGCAGCACGGTAGCACAGTGAGCAGCACGGTAGCACAGTGGGCAGCACAGTAGCACAGTGGGCAGCACGGTAGCACAGTGGGCAGCACGGTAGCACAGTGGGCAGCACGGTAGCACAGTGAGCAGCACGGTAGCACAGTGAGCAGCACGGTAGCACAGTGGGCAGCTCGGTAGCACAGTGGGCAGCACGGTAGCACAGTGAGCAGCACGGTAGCACAGTGGGTAGCACAGTGAGCAGCACGGTAGCACAGTGGGCAGCACGGTAGCACACTGAGCAGCACGGTAGCACAGTGGGTAGCACAGTGAGCAGCACGGTAGCACAGTGAGCAGCACGGTAGCACAGTGGAGGGCAGCACGGTAGCACAGTGGGCAGCACGGTAGCACACTGAGCAGCACGGTAGCACAGTGGGCAGCACGGTAGCACAGTGAGCAGCACGGTAGCACAGTGGGCAGCACGGTAGCACACTGAGCAGCACGGTAGCACAGTGGGCAGCACGGTAGCACAGTGAGCAGCACGGTAGCACAGTGGAGGGCAGCACGGTAGCACAGTGAGCAGCACGGTAGCACAGTGAGCAGCACGGTAGCACAGTGAGCAGCACGGTAGCACAGTGAGCAGCACGGTAGCACAGTGGGCAGCTCGGTAGCACAGTGGGCAGCACGGTAGCACAGTGAGCAGCACGGTAGCACAGTGGGTAGCACAGTGAGCAGCACGGTAGCACAGTGGGCAGCACGGTAGCACAGTGGGCAGCACGGTAGCACAGTCGGCAGCACGGTAGCACAGTGAGCAGCACGGTAGCACAGTGGGCAGCACGGTAGCACAGTGAGCAGCACGGTAGCACAGTGAGCAGCACGGTAGCACAGTGGGCAGCACGGTAGCACAGTGGGCAGCACGGTAGCACAGTGGGCAGCACGGTAGCACAGTGAGCAGCACGGTAGCACAGTGGGCAGCACGGTAGCACAGTGGGCAGCACGGTAGCACACTGAGCAGTACGGTAGCACAGTGGGCAGCACGGTAGCACAGTGGGCAGCACGGTAGCACAGTGGGCAGCACGGTAGCACACTGAGCAGTACGGTAGCACAGTGGGCAGCACGGTAGCACAGTGGGCAGCACGGTAGCACACTGAGCAGTACGGTAGCACAGTGGGCAGCATGGTAGCACATTGGGCAGCACGGTAGCACAGTGGGCAGCACGGTAGCACAGTGGGCAGCACGGTAGCACAGTGGGCAGCACGGTAGCACAGTGGGCAGCACGGGAGCACAGTGGGGGGCAGCACAGTAGCACAGTGAGCAGCACGGTAGCACAGTGGGCAGCACGGTAGCACAGTGGGCAGCACGGTAGCACAATGAGTAGCACGGTAGCACAGTGGGCAGCACGGTAGCACAGTGGGCAGCACGGTAGCACAGTGGGCAGCACGGTAGCACAGTGGAGGGCAGCACGGTAGCACAGTGAGCAGCATGGTAGCACAGTGGGTAGCACACTGAGCAGCACGGTAGCACAGTGGGCAGCACGGTAGCACAGTGGGCAGCACGGTAGCACAGTGGAGGGCAGCACGGTAGCACAGTGAGCAGCATGGTAGCACAGTGGGTAGCACACTGAGCAGCACGGTAGCACAGTGGGCAGCACGGTAGCACAGTGGGCAGCACGGTAGCACAGTGGGCAGCACGGTAGCACAGTGAGCAGCACGGTAGCACAGTGGGCAGCACGGTAGCACAGTGGGCAGCACGGTAGCACAGTGGGCAGCACGGTAGCACAGTGAGCAGCACGGTAGCACAGTGGGCAGCACGGTAGCACAGTGGACAGCACGGTAGCACAGTGGGCAGCACGGTAGCACAGTGGGCAGCACGGTAGCACAGTGGGCAGCACGGTAGCACAGTGGGCAGCACGGTAGCACACTGAGCAGTACGGTAGCACAGTGGGCAGCATGGTAGCACAGTGGGCAGCACGGTAGCACAGTGGGCAGCACGGTCGCACAGTGGGCAGCACGGTAGCACAGTGGGCAGCACGGTAGCACAGTGGGCAGCACGGTAGCACAGTGGGCAGCACGGTACCACAGTGAGCAGCACGGTAGCACAGTGAGCAGCACGGTAGCACAGTGGGCAGCACGGTAGCACAGTGGGCAGCACGGTAGCACAGTGGGCAGCACGGTAGCACAGTGAGCAGCACGGTAGCACAGTGGGCAGCACGGTAGCACAGTCGGCAGCACGGCAGCACAGTGGGCAGCACGGTAGCACAGTGGGCAGCACGGTAGCACAGTGAGCAGCACGGGAGCACACTGAGCAGCACGGTAGCACAGTGAGCAGCACGGTAGCACAGTGGGCAGCACGGTAGCACAGTGGGCATCACGGTAGCACAGTGGGCAGCACGGTAGCCCAGTGGGCCGCACGGTAGCACAGTGGGCAGCACGGTAGCACAGTGAGCAGCACGGTAGCACAGTGGGCAGCACGGTAGCACAGTGGAGGGCAGCACGGTAGCACAGTGAGCAGCACGGTAGCACAGTGGAGGGCAGCACGGTAGCACAGTGGAGGGCAGCACGGTAGCACAGTGAGCAGCACGGTAGCACAGTGGGCAGCACGGTAGCACAGTGGGCAGCACGGTAGCACAGTGAGCAGCACGGTAGCACAGTGGGCAGCACGGTAGCACAGTGGGCAGCACGGTAGCCCAGTGGGCCGCACGGTAGCACAGTGAGCAGCACGGTAGCACAGTGGGCAGCACGGTAGCACAGTGAGCAGCACGGTAGCACAGTGGGCAGCACGGTAGCACAGTGGGCAGCACGGTAGCACAGTGGGCAGCACGGTAGCCCAGTGGGCCGCACGGTAGCACACTGAGCAGCACGGTAGCACAGTGAGCAGCACGGTAGCACAGTGGGCAGCACGGTAGCCCAGTGGGCCGTCTCATGATATTCAAACACACACATCATGATAGACACACCAACAGACAAATCAGAACACACAACACCACAACCAATGACAGAAAGATATAAAAGCACAGACACGACCCCCGGTGGTCAGTATTAGCTGCAGAGGAGAACCAGGACACATCTATTGCCAAACACACTCAGGGAGACAGCACGTGCAGAGTATCCAGAACGAACTGTATTACAAGAGTTATAATAAAATAGAGTTGTACCACATACAACTGTGTTGGCTCATCTGTGCACCAGAGCACCCAACACCACAGGCCGCACGGTAGCACAGTGAGCAGCACGGTAGCACAGTGGGCAGCACGTTAGCACAGTGAGCAGCACGGTAGCACAGTGGAGGGCAGCACGGTAGCACAGTGGGCAGCACGGTAGCCCAGTGGTCCGCACGGTAGCACAGTGGGCAGCACGGTAGCACAGTGGGCAGCACGGTAGCCCAGTGGGCCGCACGGTAGCACAGTGAGCAGCACGGTAGCACAGTGGGCAGCACGGTAGCACAGTGGGTAGCACAGTGAGCAGCACGGTAGCATAAAGGGCAGCACTGTAGCACCGTGGGCAGCACGGTAGCACAGTGGGTAGCACAGTGGGCAGAACGGTAGCACAGTGGTTAGCACAGTGAGCTGCACGGTAGCATAGAGGGCAGCACGGTAGCACAGTGGGCAGCACGGTAGCATAGTGGGTAGCACAGTGAGCTGCACGGTAGCATAGAGGGCAGCACTGTAGCACAGTGGGCAGCACGGTAGCATAGTGGGCAGCACGGTAGCACAGTGGGTAGCACAGTGGGTAGCACAGTGAGCAGCACGGAGGCAAAGTGGGCAGCACGGTAGCACAGTGGGTAGCACAGTGGGCCGCACACTGGGCAACAAGGTTGCACAGTGGGCAGCACGGTAGCACAGTGGGTAGCACAGTGAGCAGCACGGAGACACAGTGGGCAGCCCGGTAGCACAGTGGGTAGCACAGTGGGCGGCAGCACGGTAGCACAGTGGGTAGCACAGTGGGTAGCACAGTGAGCAGCACGGAGGCACAGTGGGCAGCCCGGTAGCACAGTGGGTAGCACAGTGGGCAGCAGCACGGTAGCACAGTGGGCAACACGGTACTACAGTGGTTACTGGTTTACGGGTATAGGGTGGAGACGTGGGCTTGAGTAGGGCGCTCTTTCCAAGGGCTGGTGCAGACTCGATGGGCCGAATGTTAATTCTATAATTCTATGATTCTCTGATTCTCGTCACTCTTTCATGGGATGTAGGGTCACTGGCAAAGCCAGCATTAGTTGCCCATCCCTAATTGCCCTGATGCTGAGGGGCTTGCTAGGCCATTTCAGAGGGGCGGTTAGGGCTCAGCCACATTGCTGTGGGTCTGGAGTCGCATGTAGGCCAAACCGGGTAAGGGTGGCAGATTTCCTTCCTTAAAGTATGCTGGTGAACCAGATGGGTCTTTGCAAGGATCAATGATAGTTGTAATGGCCTCCATCACTGAGGCTAGCTTCCAATTCCAGATCTTATTACTTGAATTCAAATTCCACCTGCTGACATGGTGGTATTTGAACCCATGTTCCCAGAGCTTTAGTCTGGGCTCCTGGGTTACAAGTCCAGTGACATTACATGTATGCCACCGTCTTCCCTGCGTATATTGTTGAATGGTAAACAGAATACCATTTCACGAAAACTATCATTTCTCTTCCCTCATGCCAACCTCTTCCAACATCTGACTGCACACTGTGGTTTTAAAAAAATTAATTGATGGAATGTGGGCGTCACATGGTACGCCAGCATTTATTGCCCATCCCTAATTGCCCCCCCTTGAACGGAGTGGCGTGTTAGACCATTTCGGAGGGCATTTAAGAGTCAACCACAGTGCTGTGGGTCTGGAGTCACATATAGGCCAGACCAGGTAAGGTTGGCAAAGACCCTTCACGAAAGGATATTAGTAAAGCAGATGGGGTTTTACGATAATCGGCAATATTTTTATGGTCATCGTGAGACTTTTAATCCCAGAATCTTACTGAATTCATATTCCACTATCTTCCAGGTAGTGGTGCCCAGAGCATTACCCTGGTTATGATGGAGCTGTATCAAACACTTGTTAGGCCACAGTTAGAGTACTGTGCGCAGTTCTGGTCGTCACACTATAGGAAGGATGTGATTGCACTAGAGAAGGTGCAAAGGAAATTCACCAGGATGTTGCCTGGGCTGGAGCATTTCAGCTATGATTGGGCTGGGGCTATGTTCCTTAGAGCAGGGAAGGCTGAGGTGGGGGCTGGGGGCAAACTTATGAGAAATATAGACAGGGAAAAACATTTCCCCCTGGCAGAGGGGTCAATAACCAGAGGTCAGAAATTTAGAGGGAATTTTAGGAAAGACTTTTCACCCAGAGGTTGGTGGGAATCTGGAACTCACTGAAATCTGGCCTGAAAGAGTGGTAGAAGTGGGAACCCGAGCAACATTTAAGAAGCATTTGGACGAGCATATAAGGTTATGGATTAAGTGTTGGAAAATAGGGGGGGGCGATTATCCGAGCCCCGCGCCGGGCCGGAGAATCGGAGCAACCGCACCACGACCCCGGTGCGCGATTCTCCGAGGTGCGGAGAATCGGTTCCATTTGCGCCGGCGCGTTTGGTGCGGCGCCGGCCGCGGGCCACTGGAATTGACGGGGCCGCCGATTCTCCGGCCCGGATGGGCCGAGCGGCCGTTCCGACGCGACAGAGTCCCGCCGGCGCCGTTCACCCCTGGTCGCTGCCGGCGGGAACTCTGTGGGAACGCTCGGGTGGGCGGCCTGTGGGGGGGGGGGCTCCTTCACCGGGGTGGGGGGGGCTTCTCTGTCAGCGGGATTTCTTTCCTCCACCGGCAATATTACAGCCCTGCGACATTGTTGTGCGGGGCGGCCTGGGGGGGGACTGCGCATGCGGCGCAGGGTCTCCAACGCTGCGCCGAGGCCCCGCCCCTGCAAATCGTGCCACGCCCCTGCCAGCCCCACGGAGGCCCCAGAATAGGGGTCTGGGAACGGGTGCCAATGCCGGAGTAAAACACTCCAGTTTTTACTCCGGCGTCAGCACTTAGACTCCCGTTGGGAGAATCCCACCCAAGATTAGAATAGATAAATGCTTCAAGCCGAGGCAGAGCAGACACGATGGGCCAAAGCACCTCTTTTTGTGAAACACTATGACTTATCACGATACCGCGGGCTAGTGCACGGTCAATGCCAGCCCCACCTGATCCGAAGTCACAACACAAGTGAAATTAGATTTTATTTAAAATTCCCGAGGTCCTTGATTGTGCCCAATAAACTGCAGCCACCTGGGGCGAAATTCTCCGGAAACGGCGCAAAGTCCGCCGACCGGCGCCCAAAACGGCGCAAATCAGACGGGCATCATGCCGCCCCAAAGGTGCGGAATGCTCCGCATCTTTGGGGGCCGAGCCCCAACCTTGAGGGGCTAGGTCGGCGCCGGACGAATTTCCGCCCCGCCAGCTGGCGGAAAAGGCCTTTGGTGCCCCGCCAGCTGGCGCGGAAATGACATCTCCCGGCGGCGCATGCGCGGGAGCGTCAGCGGCCGCTGACAGCATTCCCGCGCATGCGCAGTGGAGGGAGTCTCTTCTGCCTCCGCCATGGTGGAGACCGTGGCGGAGGCGGAAGGGAAAGAGTGCCCCCACGGCACAGTCTCGCCCGCGGATCGGTGGGCCCCGATCGCGGGCCAGGCCACCATGGGGGCACCCCCCAAGGCCAGATCGCCCCGCGCCCCCCCCAGCACCCCAGAGACCGCCCGCGCCACCTTGTCCCGCCGGTAAGGTAGGTGGTTTAATTTACGCCGGCGGGACAGGCATTTTAGTGGCAGGACTTCGGCCCATCTGGGCCGGAGAATCGCGGGGGGGGGGGGGCCGCCAACCGGCGCAGCACGATTCCCGCCCCCGCCGAATATCCGGTGCCGGAGACTTCGGCAACCGACGGGGGCGGGATTCACGCCAGCCCCCGGCGATTCTCCGACCCGGCGGGGGGGTCGGAGAATTTCGCCCCAAGTTTGTGACTTTAACAGACAAGTAATCTTTTATTATTATTAAAATTAAATGGACGGAAAATGTATGTAACTACCTACTCCACCTTTCTCAGCTCCCGCCGTTTTCTAACTCACCCTACTCTCTACTCATACACACACATACAAACAATACTGAGGGGAAAGGGTGGTGGAAAGGGAAAAAAATATAATTAAAAATAAAAAGATGAGGGGCGAAATTCTCCGTTATCGGCGCGATGTCCGCCGACCGGCGCCAAAAACGGCGCAAATCCCACCTGCATCACGCTGCCCCAAACGTCGCTAAGTCTCCGGTCCGGAATGGGCTAGCAGCAACGTGACGCTATCCGCGCTGGCTCACGTGGTTCACGTCGGCGGGACTTCGGCCCATCCGGACGGGAGAATATCGGCAGCCCCGGAGTCCATTGCCTTGCGCCCACCCGTGCCATTCTCCGAGGTGTGCGGTGCGATTGACGCCCCGCCGACTTTTCTCCCTTCGGAGAATTCGGCGGGCGGCGGGGGCGGGATTCACGACGGCCCACGGCGATTCTCCGACACGGATCCTGCGGACATAGCCACAGAATTGGAGAATCTCGCCCCATCGTTCCTTTATGCACTGGGATGACTCCCAGTCAATGGGCTGGATTCTCCGATTCTGTGGCTATGTCCGCAGGATCCGTCTGGTCTTACGTCAAAAAGTCGGCGGCGCCCCCGCACGGATCTTCCGCCCAGTGGGGGGCTGGCAGCCGCTAAGCATAAAGCTTTACCTGTGGATACGGCCGCAGAGGGGAGAATTCCGCACCATTGGGGCGGCGCAATGCCGGACTGATTCGCGCCGCTTTTGGCGCCGGTCGGCGGACATTGCTCCGATTGCGGAGAATCCCGCCCATGGTGCGGAATTCTCCCCATCGTGAGGGGCCGAGCCCTCACCTTGAGGGGCTCGGCCCGCGCCAGACTGATTTCCACCCCGCCAGCTGGCGGGAAAGGCCTTTGGTGCCGCTCACGGAGGGGGTCTCTTCCGCCTCCGCCATAGTGGAGACCATGGCGAAGGCGGAAGGAAAAGAGTGCCCCCATGGCACAGGCCCGCCCGTGGATCGGTGGGCCCCGATCGCGGGCCAGGCCACCATGGGGGCACCCCCCCGGGGCCAGATCGCCCCGCGCCCCCCCCCAGGAGAGCCCGCCCACGCCGCCTTGTCCCGCCGGTAAGAGAGGTGGTTTGATTCTCGCCGGCGGGACAGGCATTCCAGCAGCGGGACTTCGGCCCATCATGGGCCGGAGAATTGCCGGGGGGGGCCCGCCAACCGGCGCGGCTCGATTCCCACCCCCGCCGAATATCCGGTGCCCGAGAATTCGGCAACCGGCGGGGGCGGGATTCACACCAGCCCCCGGTGATTCTCCAACCCGGTGGGGGGTCGGAGAATCCCGCCCAAGGAGTCTGGCTTGTTCTGTCCAAAATGCAACACCTGGGAACAAAGTGCACTGGCAAGTAGGTCGTTTCAACTCTGAGTTTTCGGCTTAAAGGCTGCACGTAGCCCCGTGTTTTACAATGGGGAGCCCCAATGTAGCGAGAGATAGGGACGCCATTTTTAAATGGCATCCCGATCGCCGAGGTGCACAAAAAAAAACCTGACCTCCCCACCAGCCCGAACGCAATATGGGAGGATCTCCCGCTGGCAACTTCTAGATGCTAGCGTGGCAAACCCGGCCTGATCTCTTGTGTGCAAAAAATGCCAGCCTGGTATCTTGGCAGTGCCATTCTGGCACCATGGCCATGTGCCTGCCAGCTGACAGTGCTGCCTGGGTACCTTGGCAGTGCCAGGCTAGCAGCCAGTTGGCACTGCCAATGCAGCAGGCTGGCACTGCCAGGGTACCCAGGTGGCATCAGCAGTGCAGGGTACCACCCAACCCAAAGGGCATGCAGATCCCCTTGGGGACCCCATGCGCGCCATTCTATCTGGTCCCCATTTGTGGGGACCAATACCAAATAGCACTTGCCCAAGGTCCCCGGAGCAAAGGGATTGAATCCCAAAGCCTCAGGCACCTTAAGAATCTGAACATTAGAGTAAGGCTTACTGCCTTGCTCTAATATGCAGACTTGCCAAAAACTGATCCCGCCCATTGTGGGCAGGATTCCCCTTGCAAAGTCTCGCGAGATTGCGTTGAATCTCTCTAAGCATTGCAAGCCGGGTAGACCCTGGGAGAGGGGTCTCCAGGCTTTCACTGGCCACACTGCATGTGGTGAGCTGCTTTTCCGGCAAATCATGGGCGGAAGATCGCACCTTTTATCTCTTGCCATAAAAGTCAGTGTCCCATTCACTTTTTATTGCGTTATGGACTGGTTCACCTATTGCATGTAATGGGGTCGTGCACATGAATTTGAATAACAGTGAAGAGAATCTCTACTTCTCAAGATCACCAGTTCCCTATGCATTGATCCTGCAATTCCCGTAACAGCTGAGGTTATTCATGGAAGCCCCATCTTCTCAACATCACCTCCTGCCTAAGATGTGGTGACCCTCAGGCTAAATCACCACCAATCAGATCTCAAAAAGGAGAGCAGTCTACGTTCCTCTCGGACTGTGGCAACATTTACATTTATGGACGATTTCCTACCTGTTCTGTGGAATGAAATCAGAAAGCCATTTGGGAAGAATTGCTCGATAACATACTAAAGAAATCTTCACTTCACTTCCACTATTTCGTGATCCTCTATATTCCAGCCACAATCATAATACAAGTTACCTCATAGGCTGATTGCTTCCACCTGATGACGGGCAGCACAGTAGCATAGTGGTTAGCTAGACAGTTGCTTCACAGCGGAAGGGTCTCAGGCTCGATTCCCTGCTGGTTCACTGTCTGTGCGGAGTCTGCACATCCTCCCCGTGTGTGCGTGGGTTTCCTCTGGGTGCTCCGGTTTCCTCCCACAGTCTAAAGATGTGCAGTTTAGGTGGATAAGCCATTCCTTTTTTTTAAAACACTTTATTCAAGTTTTTGTAGTTTGATAATAACAAAAGACGCAAGTACAGCTATAAACATAGTTCAACACGTAACACACCACTCCATCTCCCACAGTTCTGACATAGTCTAACTCTCTCCCTCCTCCCCTCCCCCCGCTTGCCCCCATATTAAATCTGCTAACGGTTCAAATTTTTCCGAAGAAGTCGATAAACGACTGCCACCTCCGGACGAACCCAAATGAAGAACCTCTCAGGGCAAACTTGATTTTCTCAAGCCTAAGAAACCCAGCCATGACACTAACCCACACCACTGCTTTCGGGGCTCCGAGTCCCTCCACGCTAGTAAGATCCGTCTCGTGGATTGGCCATTCTAAATTGCCCTTAGTATCCAAAAAAGGTTAGCTGGGGTTACTGGGTTACGAGGATAGGTTGGAAATGTGGGTTTAAATGGGGTGCTCTTTCCAAGGGCTGGTGCAGACTCGATGGGCTGAATGGCCTCCTTCTTCACTGTAAATTCTATGATTCTATGTAATTACATCATATAATATTAAAAACTGCAGTTATCTTTACTTATTTATACACTCAGATGTAATATTTTCACAATTGCAGCCCTGTTTCAGCATAATTTTAGCATAGTTTCTGGTAGAATGCAATTTCAGTGCAATACTGAGGGAATGCGGCACTGTTCTGGGTGCTATCTTCCAGGTGGGATGTTAAACTGAGGTCCTGTCTACCCTGTGAAGATTCCATGGTGCTGTCCAAAGTAGAGGAGAGGAGTTGTCCTGGTGACCTGGCCAATATTATTGACAAACAACATTGTTAAAACATTATCTACATCTCATTGCTGATTCTGGGGCCTTGTTATAAATAAATCAGCTGACAAATTTGCCTGCATTACGACAGTGACTACACTTTGGAAGTACTTAACTGACTGTAAAACACTTCAGGATATCCCAAGATCATGAACGACATGATGTGAATGCAAAATCTTTCACATCTGTCTGTGAAGGGCTGACAAGGCCTCACTTTATCACATCATCCAAACTGCCTCAGGACGTTACTAATGTACCGGCCTACATTTTCTGCTCAATACCTGGGGTAGGACTTAACTCTCAGCTTCTGACTCAGAGGTGAGAGCAGCTGCCCCACAACTGGCACAATTAATAAGGTATGGGGCGCTATATACCATCAGCATTGCGCCCCCATTCGCCTGAACTGGGGCAAGACCAAACCTTTAGGTGTCAGGAAGACCTCTTCCGGGATTTACCTGGCTCGCCACGCCTTGCGAGATCTAACGGGATCTCATGAGGCGTCACCATCTGGATTCCACTCATTGTGGGCGGGATCAGTATTTGGCAAATCTGCATATTAGAGTGAGCAGCTAGTCTCATTCTAATACGCAGCTCGCCTGATCTACCCAAGGCGATGGGATCTAACCCCTTCGCCTTTGAGAGGTTAGGCGAGTACCATTCAGTACTGGTATCCACAAACAGTCTCCAGCCAAGGTGGCACCCTGGCACCGTCAGCCTTGCACTGCCATCCTGGCAGTACCAATCGGGTGCCAGTCTGGCAGTGCCAAGCTTCCAGGCTGATCCTATGCCCATGCCGGGAATCAGGACTGGGGGTGCCCTGGCCGTGCAGGAGGGGAGTGGAGGACTCCTCTATATGTGAGTTTGGGCTTTGGGGGTCCGGGGCTCGCATGCGGGGGTTCGAGAGATCGGGGCGCCATTTCTGCCGAGCGGAGATCCTCAATGCAGAGTGGAGATCCTCAATGCAGGAAATGGGCTAAGTGTGGCTTCAGCAAGGTGTTCTCCACTGAAGCCCTGGATGCCACAGAGTCCCACAGCGTGGTCTGTCTTGGGGCTGTAAGCACCGGGAAACACCCGGCTAAACGCTTTCGACACGGTACTCTGTTGCAATTCGGTTAGATCGCGCCCATTGTTCTGAAGGGACTGGGCTTCACGATAAGCTGGATGTGGCACTTAGAATTCAGATCAAGGAGAAATAAAAGTAGGTTATGGCCCAATGGTTCCAACCTGAAGGTGTGTCCAGGGAGATTGATGGATTTGGAGCCACAGGCCAGATCTTACTAGTTATTAAAGTAAAAGGTAATAATTTTTCTGATATGTCTCCAATGCTACCTTTCTGCCTCCATATCTTTCCAATTGAGTTCATGGAGGCCTTCAGTAGATTTGCTATTCTTCTTTTGTCACTATAACAGTTTCTGGGATGCTTGTGCAGTTCTCTTTAATTCAGTTTGGTCCCTGTTATAACCCCCACGTGACCCATGGGGACGACCCGATTGATCTCCCCGTGGGGCTTGTGGAGTACGCGCTCTCCCGCTGAGGGGCGGAGGTCTAACAGCGGGGCTCATTAATTCTCTGAGATAAAAGCCAGCCCAGGAAGAAGCCGGCATCTCAGGATAATCCCGGTTGGTCCTTGGACTGTTACTTTGTTATTGCATTTCCGAGCGTGAGTAGGAAATATACTATTTTTGACTCACTTCATTTTCTGGACTCCTGATTGACTATAATTGTCCCATTCATATTAACATATTCATGGTACATGAGTCTTGACTTGTGCCAGTTCTAATAGAACAGATTTTCCTCATCTGGTATCTAGTTACCTCCGGTATGGTTACCACTGAAATGTAACCATGAATTAATTGAGTATTGAGATCATGAATTTTGTTGAAAGGTAAAATATGGATTTGGGCAGCAGTATACTGCCTTCCTACCAGGGAGAGACCTGGTCTTATCTAAAATATATTTGTGTTCCTCATCTAAGAAGCCAATTTGCTTATTTTTCACTGTTGGCACTAAAACAAGAATACTTTACCTTTCAAACATCTTGGGCATGGTTTTCCCCTTTGATTCGGGGAGCATGAGTAGGGTGATTTTGCAGTCTCTGGAAGTCAGAACATGGAACTTCATCTTCCAGAGTTGTGGGTGGGTTGGACTTGGGGTTACTGCCCCCTGAATGTTGGAACAGAGGCAGGCTAATGCCAGGGCTGCCAGGTCAGAAGGCCCACCTCCATTCACTGGGGCAATACCCAGTTCTCTATGTAGCTATTGAGGTCTCCCAGTCCTCGCTCCTCACCCCCCCATCCAGCTTCCTATCCCCATGCAAGAGATTCTGAAGGGGTTTGATAGGGTGGATTCTGAGAGGTTGTTTCCGCTGGTCAGGAAATTTAAAACATATGGGCACAGTGTCAGGATAAGGGGGCATTCATTCAGGATTGATTGGGGGTATCTTGAGTCTTTGGACTTCTCTTCCCAAGATTGTGGTGGATACTCCATAATTGAACCCATTTAAAGCTGGGATAGACATAGTTTTGGACCCTCAGAATCAAGGGAAACGGGGAGCAATCAGGAAAGTGGAGTTGAAGCTCAAGATCAGCCATGGCAATATTGAATGGGTAGACGGTGGGGTAGTGGTATTATCGCTGGACTATAATCCAGAGACCCAGGGTAATGATCTGGGGACCAGGATTCAAATCCCACCACGGCAGACATGGAACTTAAACTAAATAAAATATCTGGAATCAAAAGTCTAATGATGACCATGAAAACCCATCTGGTTCACTAATGTCCTCTAGGGAAGGAAATCTGCCGTCCTTATCTGGTCTGACCTACATGTGACTCCAGACCTACAGCAATGTGATTGACTCTTAAAATGCCCTCTGAAATGGCTTAGCAAGCCACTCAGTTGTATTCAATCACTCCTAAAACACAAAAAAGGAACTCTTTCCCTAACAGCACTATGGGTGTACCTACACATCAGGGACTGCAGTGGTTCAAGAAGGCAATGCACCATCACATTCTGAAGGGTAACTAGGGATGGGCAATAAATGCTGGCCTAACCAGCGACGCCCATGGATTTTAAAACAGAATGAATGATAAGGCTTGATGGGCCAAGTGCTTTATTTCTGCTCCTATTTCTTGTGTCCTTGTCCAACATCTATAAACACAGAGATTAACAATAGCAAGGGGAAAATTTCTTGTGAAAATATTTTGGACATTCTGCAGGATTTGGGGGAAATGGCCATCAAATGCAACAATTTCCTCTCAGAAGTATAGCTCATTCAAACCATTCATCTTCTTGTCCATTTTAATACTCTCCACACAGAACTATTTTGTATTTCAATCTGCCAAAGCATTTAGCAAACAATTGAACTTCTCATAAAAACGGCTTCAGTTTCTGGCAAAAAAGATACTTTTTGCTTAAATATTATTGTTTCCACTTCGTTCCAAATTTTAATTCTTTTTGAATTCATTTGTCGACTCAAGGTTTTCTTAATTTTGCTTTGGTTTAATTTTAGTAACTCGATACCAAGAGCTCTCCAGCAATGTCACAACTGTGAACATCTGTGCAATGTTTTACAATATTAGGCAGCAGGTTTCACTAAGCTTTAAGCAGTCATTGTTCACTAATAGTGCATCCCTGGCCTCTGTTCAAGTACATATTACTTTACATTGTAAAGTGCTTTACCAGTTCTAATAATGAGTGAACACCTGCAATGTTAGCCAGCTTTTACTATTTGCAGATTTTGACTGGCTTGTGTATTTCCAACAATTTCTAAATATGAAATTGTAGGGATTTCATTCCTCCTTTTCTCCAAGTTCCCACATCGCTCCCTATTCTTCTACTGGTTGGATTTGATGAGTTTTTGTCTCAAGACCAATTACCTACCCTCCAAAAATAGAATTCTGCAGGAACTCACCAAGGCTCCTTAGATACTATTACTCGGTCAAGATCCTGAAGCTCCCTCCCTAACACCGCATGGACTGTAGCGGTTCAAGAGGCAGCTCACCACCTCAAAAGCAATTAGGGATGGGCAATAAATGCTGGCCCAGCCAGCGAAGCCCATTTCTTTTCAATTAACCAAAAAAATAAGCTGGGTATTTGACCAAAGATGATATCACAAATGAGCCCCAACCTCACGTCCAGTCCCATTGTATTCAGATGTACCTTTACAATTCGTCTGATGAAGTTGCTGAATGAGATATCCTCAGACCTCAGACCTCACTACATAAACCAGTGGAACTTTAGCACTGAGAAGAAACTTTCTAAACTCCCAGGCGTACAAATT
This sequence comes from Scyliorhinus torazame, assembly GCF_047496885.1. Taxonomy (NCBI): domain Eukaryota; kingdom Metazoa; phylum Chordata; class Chondrichthyes; order Carcharhiniformes; family Scyliorhinidae; genus Scyliorhinus; species Scyliorhinus torazame. The sequence goes on along the minus strand of NC_092719.1, from coordinate 72,185,637 downwards.
TCAAACAGGATAACTGAGTGAGTCACAGATAAGAGCACGAAATAACAAATGAATTGTCCAAGTTTCATGGGGCAGAATCTTCTGCTCTTACTGTTGGCGAGCATGGAGGTGGGAAGGCATGAAATTCAGCAGGATGGTAGCACACAGTAACCCCACCTCCTTCCTGCCTCTGCCAGACGGTTTTGACAGGAAGACTCATGGTCAACCTTCCCACCCCTCCACCCATTGAGGTGCTCAGGAGGCCAATTAATGAATTATCTTGTGGCCAGTTGTCATCTTTGGAGGTGGGGTGGGATTCAGCATTAGGAAGGGAGGACCTATTGAGAGTCACCCCCTTGTATTGCTACCTTTCTCCCCATTCCACCACCTTGCAACACCCTTCCCCACTGACTTGTGGCCTGGATTTCTCTGCAATCCTGGAACTTTGGTGTCAGTCCTTCTGGCAGCCACGGCAGCCATCCCAGTGCGGCGCTGAGCATGATCTGCTGGCTTGTGATTGGCTTGTGATTGAGAGGGCCTTCTCAGAAAGGGGCAGCATGGCTCTCCAGCTGGTAGACAAGATCCGGATGCCTCAACAAGATTCTACCCATGGCTGCAGCTCAGGAACTCCTGGTTTACATAAAGTATCTATGAATCTGTGTCCACTATTCCATACAATGAGAAATAGGTGGGGCTGGGCCAATAGGGAATTGCACTGGGAGTTGCAAGAACCATGTTACAATTTATATATCCAGCAGCATTTAACAGAATTAATCAGAAATGGTGGATCATTAAGCCACTGTTAGAGTATTGCATTTTGTTTTGGAAAATTTAGAAGAATCATATAGAAACGATACAGGAGAGATTCAATAAGCTAAAACTTGCACATGATTGATACCTTTAACAGAAGAAATATCCCGAGGTTCTATTCAGAATCTTATTCAATAAAAAATTATGAAAGTTGCACCAAAGGAGCTTGGTGAAAGAGTTGGGTTTTAAGGGGAATCTTAAAGGAAGTAGAGTATTGGCGCGGTTCGGAGAAGTTATGCCAGAGTCTTAGGCCTAGAGGACAGAAAGCATGGCTATCAACAGTGAGTGAATAACAAGAGGACAGAGCGGGAAGAACTGAGAGTTCACGGACAGGATTGTAGGCCTGGAGGAGTTTTACAAGATAGGGAAAGGCAAGACCATAAAGGGGCTTAAATACAGTACTGGAGAACGGAGATTGTGTAGCCAAATGGGACTTGATGTCGATAGGACACTGGGAATTATAGGCTTTTGTTATGAAAAACTGGGACTCTTTTCAGTTATGAGGCAAAAGTTATTTCCCCAGATCAGTGAGTTGGTCTCTAAGTTTAAGATCGCCACAAAAAGAGGTTTAGGAAAATTTTAATTTCTTCATGCATATCAGGTTATTCAGGCATGGAATGCTTTACTGGAAAAATTGGACTCCATATTAGTATTTAAACTGGAACTCTATAAATACTTGATGAAGAAGTGAAATGAAATGAATGAAAATGTAAATCGCTTATTGTCACAAGTAGGCTTCAAATGAAGTTACTGTGAAAAGCCCCTAGTCGCCACATTTCCGGCGCCTGTTCTGGGAGGCTGTTACAGGAATTGAACCGTGCTGCTGGCCTGCCTTGGTCTGCTTTCAAAGCCAGCGATTTAGCCCTGTGCTAAACAGCCCCTGCCCCTGAAGTGAAGCAGATGGGGAAAGGGCAGGCGATGAAGTTAAACAGTTAGTTATTTCAAAAATCCAGAACAAACAAGATGGACAAATGGCCTTCTATTTTGTATTATTTATGATTGCATTTATTCATGAACAGTGATAATTTTAGAATGTCAAAACAGAGATGTGAAATGATACTTTAATGATTGGAATAGGCTTAACAGACACCTGTAATATGCAAATGTCATCTTAACAAGATTAATATCTGATTAATTAACTGACTTCAGTTGAAGCCAGCAGCATACGATACAATTTTTAAAAGAAAATCATGAGTTGTGGGCACACTGGTGATGTCAATATTTATTGCCCATCCCTAATTCCTCTTGGAAAGCTGGTAGTCAACTCCTTGACAACTGAAAGGTGTGCTTTCCCATTTCAGAGGGCAGTTAAGAGTCAACAATATTGTGAGGGGTCTGGAATGACATGTAAACCAGGCCAGGAAAGAACAATAGATTTTCTTCCTATCAAGAAGCAGACAGGCTTGTATGACAATCCAGTAATTTAATGGTTACCATTACTGATGCTAGCTTTTTAATTTCTGAATTATTTAATTAACTGAATTCAAATTCCCCAGTCTGATTTGAACTCCTGTCTTTGGATCATTACTAGGCCAGTAACAGAACCACTATTCTGCAGTCCTCATTACCAAAGATACACACCAACCAAACTTAGTCAAAATAAGATAGTCAACTACAGTTAATTCTGACAATTCTGAATATCTACTACATGCATAAATATTATCAATATGTCATTGCATGTATTTTTAGGAATAGTACAATGATTATAAATTTGTCAATAAGTTAATGGAGGTTCCATGAAACCTTCTTTAGTCAAGTAAAGTACGAGTGAACTTTTCTTTTTTTAACAGGAAGAAATGTCTGGTGTAAAGAAAAGTGTTCCAAAATATATTTTGGCCTTGTGTAACTTCAAGAGCAAACTCTTGTGAACGTCTGCATACGAAGCAGAAATTTAAGCACTAACAGAACCAACTATATTTTATTTATAAGCATATGGCCTCATATTCTAAGTAGGCCAAATAATGCACTGTACGAGCCAAGAGTCCTGGTCAAAGCTTCAAAGGAAGCATAAAATATAAATGAACAGCTCCGATTGCATTATGTTACAGTGGGGCCCAATTTCATATTTGCATGTGTACAAATGTAATATTGGCAGAGTGTGACGTTACTCTGGTAATTGGGAATGTTACTTATAAAGCAGAACCCACATTGCAGAAAGAACATAACTTGCATTTCTGTAATTACAACCTTAAAAAGCATTTTTTGAAGTAGTCACTGCTGTAATGTAGGAGCCAATTTATGCACAGTGAGATCCCATAAAGATCAATGCGATAATGACCAGATTATCTGCTTTAGTGATGCTGTTTGAGGAATAAACGTTGACCAGGAGATTGGGGAGAACACCCCTGCTCCTCTTCAAATAGTGCCATGGGGTCTTTCAAATTCACCTGACGGACAGGGCCTCTGTTTTAACACCTCATCCAAAATGCAGGAGAGCACTTCCTTCGTGTTAGTCTTGATTATGTGCTGAAGACTTGGAGCGAAGCTTGAACTGACGACCTCTAACTCTGAGGTTAGTGTGAGTGAAGATTAATACCTGAGAAAGAAGGTTAGGAACTGGCATTTATAATTTTCTTTTGGTGGCTTTGTAGTCTATTACTATGGCAGCAATGACATCGTGCAACGTGATACGCACCATTGCACTGACAGTTTGGCAAGCAATATTAAATGTGTCCCAAAGATGTTTTGAGTAAAATGTTATATTCTTGTCTGCTTGGCGTAGCCAACTTTCCAGCATTTCAATCAGTTTCTGCTCAGCTTCGGAAAGAGGTTGGGGCTGAAGTTGGTATTTGGTGGGTACAGAAAATGCACAATAATAAATCGGCAGTCTATTTTACAGCGCGTCTGATTTTATTTTGCCCCCACTTCGTCTCGGATATTGTCAAGAAGTGAGGGACCTATCTCCTTCCATCACGCCTTTGGAAATTTTACCCTTTATAAATATGTCGCTAATGTATCTCAGGCTCTCTGTCCTATTAAAGGTATTAGTCCTTGTAAAACAGTCGAAGAGTGTCTTGCTGAAAAGCTTTCAACTGTTTTATGATAGGGTTCAATAAGGAGTTCTGGAAAAAGTTCACCTCATAATGTTTATACTCAACTTTTACATGTAATATTTATATTATCTCTTTAGGACAGGCTGTTCATACAGTAAGTAAAATTCCTTATTGGGGAAAGAAAAATTGGAGACACGAAAGAAAGGCAATTGTCAGGATTTTATAGTCCCATAAAATTCTGGCAGGGCAGCATCACGGTCTGCTGCAAGGATGTACCTTGACCCATTCAAAGGCCTACCCAGAAAAGCACAAATAGTAGCCTCTGTGGTGCCATGTTTAAAGAAAAGGATGCTTAAAAAACATTCAATTTGTCTGTTAAAAAACTGCAGCTAAAACAAAACACGTCTCTGCACTCAAAATGTTTGTCTTTCAAAACAGTTCAGGAAATGCACTTGGCAAGAATCGTAGCTTCAGTCAATCTGTTCACCTCTGGAGATTTGGGATTCAAGTTGAGCTTGGGGAGAAGGGCCGCTACAGATTTGAGAAACATGTCAAAGAAGGTTCTGGTGGTTTAGTTGTAAAGGATTGGATTGCGTAAGTCTCCATCCACCAGCGTAAACATCAAGCCACTGGGCTAAACTGGCTGAACTTCAATAAACAGATCAGTTTGCTCTCCGAGAGTTCCAGGATTCAAAGATGAATCCATTTAACCCCCTGCTGTTTTGATATTTTGTGCTTGGAGATAATAGCAGAACATAAAAAATGCCTCCAGCCCTGTAGAAATTTTCTCCAGCTTTGCATTTCAAGGCCTTACTGACAGATCATTTCAGGTTTGAAAGCACGACCCTTTACTATCATATAATAATGAAACCGAAAGTGGCAGAAAGGTGTATGATTTTTCTAAAATTCATAATCCAGGAATAATGCCACAAATTATAACCTTGTTTCATGTTGCTAAATAAATGCGATGACTCCCCTGGTAAAGGTTAATGCTGCGTGGCAAAATTAGAAAAAAATTCTTATGTCAAATTAATTTTGTTCCATATTTGCTAAGTATGTTTAGTTCAGCCATTCAGTTCTACATGTGTATCTGACCTTTGTTAGTCATTGACCGTAGAATAATACTACATTAAATGGGACAATCAACCTTCAGAATCTTTTTACATTATGGATGTAAGGTAGCAGACCAGAAGAAAAGCTAGACATTGCAGGAGCCTGCAGATGGAAGTACTTGATGGGTGCCATATGCTTCACAGAAGGAATCTGGCTCGGTTCCAGCAATCTGACAGCAATTGATTGACATCAGCAATTCAGTTGTAAGCTACGCAGCATCAGCTGCCATAGGTACGGCTCATGACGCAAGACAGTTTCCAATGGCAAGATTGCAGAACTCGCTCATTAACAATGCTCATCACTGATAGCTGGGAATTAGAAAGGCATAGATGTTGGAGAATGCATGCCACTAATTGAGTAAAGCACTACCCATCACCAGCTGTACAGATGCTGACGAAGCGCTGTAATACATGAATTAATTAGGAGCAGAATTAACATATCTTGGCTCTAATGCTTCGAGAAGATACTGAGGTTTGTCATGTAACATTGACCTTAAATGTACGAGTACGTTATTTCAGTCAGCTCTGTTAAATGTATTTTTATCCTGAAGACGTCAAGTTTTATTGACAGCAATGACGTAGTTACTTAGTTGCTTGGTGCCACTGGCCACATATTGTGTCATGTTTGAATGCTAAATTTGCATGATGCTCGCACTGGGCTCTCTGACATCTTTGTTCACAGGTATACATTTCTACCTGTGTACTTCATGTGTTGGTGAAACTTTATTTCCCAATGTATTCTTTATTTGTACCTTGCATGTCCATATTCATATCAGATGAATGTTGCACCCTCATCAAGTAAGTGTTCTGTGTAGAGTTTGCACGCTCTCACCATGTCTGCCTGGGTTTCCTCCAAGTGCTCCGGTTTCCTCCCACAGTCCAAGGATGTGCAGGTTAGGTGGGATTATGGGGTTACGGGGATAGAGCAGGGGAGTGGCCCAGGTAGAGTGTTTTTTCAGAGGATCGATGGGCCGAATGGCCTCCTTCTACACATTGGCATTCAAAAACTGACTGTCGTGAGTACATTACAGACAACTGAATTACGGATGTGCACTGCCAGAGGGCAAGTTTCCAACTTGCAGCACGGACTGGGAAAGTGGCCCCTTCAGTTCACAGAAAACCCACACCTCTGTGCAGTACTGCAATGCTGCTGCACAGCGAGAGGCACCATGTTTCAAGTGAGCCATTAAACCAAGCTCCCTCAGGTCAATGCAAAAGATCCCATAGCAATGATTTAAAGAAATGTTGCAGGGAGGAGTTCTCCCCTTGTTTTCTTGATCACTATTGATACATTTATACTTTTTTATTAATTTATAGGATGGGGGCATCGCTGGGTACGCACAACATTTGTTGCCCCATCCTTAATTGCCCTTGAGAAGGTGGTGGTGAGCTGCCTTCTTGAATCACTGCAGTCCCCGAGGTGTAGGTACACCCACAGTGCTGTTCGGGAGGGAGTCCCAGGATTTTGACCCAACGACAGTGAAGGAATGGCGATATATTTCCAAGTCAGGATGGTGAGTGGCTTCATAGATTTCATAGAATTTACAGTGCAGAAGGAGGCCCATCGAGTCTGCACTGGCTCTTGGAAAGAGCACCCTACCCAAGGTCCACACCTCCACCCTATCCCCATAACCCAGTAACCCCACCCAACACTAAGGGCAATTTTGGACACTAAGGATAATTTATCATGGCCAATCCACCTAACCTGCACATCTTTTGACTGTGGGAGGAAACCGGAGCACCCGGAGGAAACCCACGCACACACGGGGAGGATGTGCAGACTCCGCACAGACAGTGACCCAAGCCGGAATTGAACCTGGGACCCTGGAGCTGTGAAGCAATTGTGCTATCCACAATGCTACCGTGCTGCTTGGAGAGGAACTTCAAGGTGGTGGAGTTTCCGATGTATCTGCTGCCCTTGTCCTTCTGGATGGTATCTGGTCATGATGACATTGCTGTTTGTGGGCCTTGCTGTTCAGAAATTAGCTGCCATGCCTACATCCACAGCAATGTGCTTCAAAAGTATTTCATTGACTGTAAAGCACTTTGGAAGGTTCATTGTCAGCCAGATATTTATCCAGCTCCACCTTAATGCTGAAGTGTTTTGTTCCATCAATTGATGTTGTTTTTCTGTGAGCCTGTGCAACATATGGACCTTGCAAGAATCTTATTCATTTTAAATATACCATTAGTTCTCCACAGATAATCCACAGAGTTCAACCCGTTTAGATCCACATAATTTATGCCTCACAAAAGTTTATAAAAACCTGGACGAAGGCTTCCTCGAATTTCTTTCATTCAGGGTTTAACAAGTCTCTCTGTGTAAGTTAATGCCTGAAAAAACACACATAATTTGTTGGTCAGCTCTGAACTTTCTCCACTGTGCCATTGTTGTTTTGTGAGATAAAGTGCTCAAAATTGCACGATCGTTTCAAAACCTCACCTTGCTCGTGATCGCTACACAGTTGTAATAACTTGTGTTCAGTTATACCCCCGATTATTTTGGATCAGTTTGGTAACAACTCCACTTTAACAGGAATCTATCAAGGAACAATCAATGATCATTCATAAACACTTTCCGTTTTTTGATTTTTTTGTTAAAGGACACTCTTTGGATGGATATTGTATGTTTTCTGTTCTGATGTGAAAACACGTATATTCCCATCTATATGAATAATCTATCTTGCCTGGTTAATTGGTTGGAACCCCTTTAAATCCTTTTCATCTCTCTCATACAGTCATCTCTCCACATGACTTGGAATCTTCAACAAACTACAGATGATTACAAAATCTTGCACAACCAAAAGGAGGCAGAACATCAACTGCAAAGTGTAAAATGGTAAAGCTGTGTTTGGTCTCTGATTTTTGGACAGATAATTGAGTAGCAGCCAAGGATAGCACGGGACAACACTTGTAATTAATAGCACAGAAGTGAGCAGTTCTATTCAGAAAATATGCTTAGACACTGATAACATCCTGCTACGGCTATCAATTGCTGAACCAATTTTCTTAGAGTAATACAAGAACACCTATTCCACTACAAAGACAATGGTGTGGTGTTCTTTGTGATTCTTATTAGCAGAATGGATGTTGTAGTGTTCACAAAGACCACATGAGCTAAGTTCAATAACAAAGCTAACATTTAATACACTACTTATCAAGGCTCAACCACTTACTCCTATAGCAAGCAATAATCTAGTAATCTGCAATCTACACTCTACTAACACTAGTCTCTACACTCTATCTATAACTGTACTCTGCACTCTCTCGACCTCTCCTCTGCACTCTCTCCAGCCCTCTCCCAGAAGCCTGAGAGTCAGTGCTTTATATAGTTCTGCATCTGGCGCCATCTAGTGGTCAATTATGATATTACATTAACCCTTTATATTCTAGACATTCTAATGTCACAAATGGCTGTTTTTTTTTGTTGCCGTTATCACCAGTGGAAAATGGGAATAAAATAGTGATTTGGGTGGCGTGCAAAGCCAACCCAATGGCAAAGGTGAAAGATCACCGCAACAACTCTTAAGCAAAGTTGCACCCAGATTCTGTAGCGGTTATGAAATGTAGTGACCTATTCAAAATGAATGTTCCATATGTATTTCAGGCATTCCGGAAAAAGGTCACCTTAGATATCTCAAACTATTTTTGTCCTCTGGGAGTGAAAATCTCCATTAATTTGTTTGGAATGAAATCACCGAGTGGGATTTTGAAGACTAGGGTCAATAAAAATGGCAATCAAACAGGAAAGCCTCATTCAATGTAACTGTGTTTGACCTGGCTTGAGCTGATGGTTCAATGGAGGATAATAGATAAAGATGTTTTTACCATGTGCTGGAAAAGTTACACAAATTTCCCCTCTCAGCCAACATCTGCAAACCATCATATTGGAATAGATACAGAGTTTAGCCTTCTATGTCACTGTGTGTTTTGAATAGATCAAACACCAGGTAAATGAATATGCTTTAAAGGAAAAAGATGTGAACACAGAACATTTCGTCACATTTAAACTGTTTGAGTTAAGTGGCAGATCTGTCTGCAAAATGGATCTGTTCAAAACTAACAAAACAGTAATGGCTTATTGAAGCACTTGAGGAAAGCTGTGGGACTCTGTTGAAAATAACTGCAAACTTAGCTGTCCATTGAATGTACACAACCTTGGAAGGGAAATGTGAGATATTATAGGTATCAGCCTGATCCAATTTGTGTTTCAAAGATTACCACTCTTTATATGATTGTGTGTGAACGTCCTAAAGTTATATCCTCCATTTGACAATTAGGAGCAAGATTGCCTTGTGCGTCCTGCTATTCATAACCTCAAATTGTCCCAATTACTTTTGAAGTAGTACTCCAGGTTTACCATGCCTATGCAACTTAATATTTTTACATTCCTTGATGAATACCCCTTACACCCATAAGCATTTCTCAAAATTAATAGTGCCCCTCAACATTTTTTTCCCATCGTCCATCCCTTTATTTTCTGATCTTCACTCTCCCTATCACCCGCCCACTTGTATTTTGAAGGCAGGCGACCAGTCTCCAAGTATGTTCTGACCACTACATTGCATATAAAGCATAACACGTGTAGACTCATACTCTACATTTCTGACTACTCTTATAGTCTGTATTTTACAAATACTTCTCAGCACTGTCATCAGTTAAAGTGGCAAGTCTCTTGCTACTTCCATCTGTAAAGGGCGGCACAATGGCACAGCGGTTAGCACTGCTTCCTCACAGCGTCAGAGACCCGGTTCAATTCCAGCCTTGGATGACTGTCTGTGTGGCATTTACACTTTCTCCCCATGTCTGCATGGGTTTCTTCCCACAGTCCAAAGATATGCAGGTTAAGTGGGGTTACAGGGATAGGGCAGGGGAGTGGGTCTAGGAAGGGTGCTTTTTCAGAGGGTCGGTGCAGACCTGATGGGCTGAATAGCATCTTTCTGCACTGTAGGAATGCTATGGTTCTATAAATCTCTGAACAGATTCTTCTCGTATAATGCAATTTTGGGACCTTTGTGCAATACATTATGTTAACCTTTGCTGGAAACAGAGCACACTTGCAATTAGTTTCCACTTCCATGCCTGTCGTGGAGGTAACTGATGATTTGAAAGCCCAACAGTGAAATGCAGATGGGGACAGAAGGTATGTGCTTTTGATTACGTTGCCCACTTTCCCAAGGCAGTGGGATGTGTAGACAGAGTCAGTGGATAGGAGGCGGGTTTGCATTATGGACTGGGCTGTGATCGCGACTCTCTGTAGTTTCTTATGGTCTTGGACAGAGCAGTTGCCATACCAAGCAGTGATGCAGTCAAATAGGATGCTTCCCATGGTGCATCTGTAAAAATTGGTGAGAGTCAATGTGGACATGCCAAATTTCCTTAGTTTCCTGAGGAAGTATAGGCACAGTTGTGCTTTCTTAGTTGAAGCGTCGACCTGCGTGGACCAGGACAGATAGTTGGTGATGTGTACACCCAGGAATTTGAAGCTGTCAACCATCTCTACCTCGGCACCATTGTTGCTGACTTTGACGGAGAGATTATTGTCATTGCACCATGCCACTAGATTCTCAACCACCCTCCTGTACTCTGACTCATCGTTGTTTGAGATCGACCCATTCCAGTCGTGTCATCAGCAAACTTGTAGATGAGTTGGAGCTGAATTGTGCCACACAGTCATGTGTGTATAGGGAGTATAGTAGGGGGCTAAGTACGCAGCCTTGCAGGGCCCCGGTGTTGAGGAGCTGTCGGTGTTTATCCTTATTGATTGTGGTCTATGGGTCAGGAAGTCGAGGATCCAATTGCAGAGGGAGGAGCCAAGTCTTAGGTTTTGGTGTTGGATAGGAGCTTGGCTGGGATTATGGTGTTGAAGGCAGAGTGTAGTCAATGATTAGGAGACTGACGTACGAGTCATTGTTGCTGTTGCTCCAGGGATGAGTGTAGGCCCATGGAGTGGCATCTGCTATGGACCGGTTGCAGTAGTATGCGAATTGCAGTGGATCAAGGAATTCTGGGAGTATGGAGTTGATATGTCTCATGACCAACCTCTCAAAGCACTTCATAATGATAATGATAGGTATGGGTGTGTGGACAACGGTTCATTGGTTTCCTGCTTGAAATGAGTATAGAATGCATTGAATTCACCAGAGAGGAATGCTCCTTTGCCAGTGATTCTACTCTGCTTTTCCTTGTAGCTCGTCATGTTGTTTAAGCCTTGCCACAACCGACAAGAGTCCGTATCATTAGTCTATGCCTCTAGCTTAGTCTGGTATTGTCTCTTGGTATCCCTGTTGGCTTTCCGGAGGTTGTACCTAGATTTCTTGTATAGATCAGGGTCACCTGCCTTGAACACATCAGACCTGGACTTCAGTAGGGAGTGAATCTCCCGATTAAACCGTGGTTTCTGGTTGAGGAACGCATGTACTAACTTCTTTGGCACGCTTACTGATGAAGTCTGTGATGATAGTGACATACCCGTTTAGGTTGGTCGCTGAGTTCTTGAATATGAACCAGTCCACTGACTCCAAGCAGTTGCGTAGGAGCTCTTCCATTACCTTAGACCAGCATAGCATGACCTTCTTCACCGGATTCTCCTACTTTAATATCTGCTAATGTGGCGGGAGAAAGAGCACCCTCTTCAGATCCGATTTTCTGAAGTGCGAAGGAGAAAGAGAATAAACGTTTCAACCCCTTATGTCCCTTCTACAGAATCTTTTGTAATGAATGGTCAACACCACCCGGCCTTATAGACCTGTGACTGTGAACCTAATATCCCATGGCCTTTCCCATTCTCCCTTGCTCTCTTCCACACCAACCTCCTGTTTGGCCCTGATCATTCCTAGCTGCCAGATAGATGATTCGCACTGACAGCCTACCTATTTTATTCAGGTTGATAGGGTGCACAAATTATGAGGCTGTCATTTTGGGCCATATGATCTGACATTCTCTTGAAGCCTTAGCCTATTCTGCATCCAAAAATGTACTTGGGTAAACTACGGACCAAAACCTGAGTGGAACATTTCCCCGAGTTGTGGATCAACCATCAGAGGTCATGTGTGTCGCTAACTCGTCTTGTCTTCTCCAAAAGGCCATAGGCACAATACAAGGCAGAAGTACTTAGGCTAAAAGTAATCAACTCATTTACAGATTCTACAATGCACAGAGGGGGAAAGATAGAGCTAAATACTAGCGTATTCGCAAGAAAGGAAACCATTTTAGGTGTGTGCATGTGACACAGATTTCTGGTCAGAATTCGAAAAACTAATTGGTTTACCATTGGAAAGAAATCAGCCAGACTTTTGAAATTGAGAAACAGAACTGAGAGAGCAACATTTTGCCAATCCCATGGAATGGATATTAAGAACAATAAGCATTTAACTAGCACTTTAATACAGCAAAACATCCCAAGGTGCTTCAGCAGTACTGTAATAATCCACAGGAGGCAGGGGTTCTGTCACCACACCAGTATTTATTTGCAATAACTATATACAAGAGCAGCTCCAAACAGTGCTGCTAGCATTCCAGTCAACTTAAGACTGCCTCACAAAGCCTACACAGGTGCTTATATGGGCCCCCTCAATGAGCTATCATTGAGGGAGCTCATACTCCAATTGGCCAACCAATAATGCCAATTGGATGTCATTACAATTACGTTATTAAAACCAGTCTTCCACTGAACCATTTAAGAGGATGGATATAAGCAGCATTTGAGAGAACAAGAGTGGTAGGGGTTTTAAGGAGGGAATTCCAGAGCTTAGAGCCTGGGCAGCTGAGGGCACAGCCGCCAATGGTGGGACGATGAAAATCCAAGATACACGAGGCCTGAATTTGAGGCATGCAGAGATTTCAGAGGGTTGCGGAGCTGGATTAGAGACAGAGGGATAGGGCAAGGCCATTGAAAGATTTGTTCCTGTGTATCTATTGACATCCTGTTTGTGAGAAACATTGCCCTTGGTAAGACAAATTAATGTTGTCCACCTCATATTCTGTCACATTGCACACATTAACATTTCAAACCATCAGATTGTGTTGAAGGAAAGGCCTGAATCATGAACTGGGTTGTGTTTGCTCCACGGATGCTGTCTGACCTGCTGAGTATCTTTGGGCGAAATTCTCCCCCAACGGCGCGATGTCCGCCGACTGGTGCCAAAAACGGCGCCAATCAGACGGGCATCGCGCCGGCCCAAAGGTGCGGAATGCTCCGCATCTTTGGGGGCCGAGCCCCAACATTGAGGGCTAGGCCGACGCCGGAGGGATTTCCGCCCCGCCAGCTGGCGGAAATGGCGTTTGTTGCCCCACCAGCTGGCAGAAATGGCGTTTATTGCCCCGCCAGCTGGCGCGGAAATGTGGCGCATGCGCGGGAGCGTCAGCGGCGGCCAACAGTTTCCTGCGCATGCAGGAAGAGTCTCTTCCGCCTCCGCCATGGTGGAGGCCGTGGCGGAGGCGGAAGGAAAGAGTGCACCCATGGTACAGGCCCGCCCGAGGATCGGTGGGCCCCGATCGCGGGCCAAGCCACCGTGGGGCACCCCCCGGGGTCAGATCGCCCCGCGCCCCCCCCAGGACCCCGGAGCCCGCCCACGCCGCCTGGTCCCGCCGGTAAATACCAGCTTTGATTTACGCCGGCGGGACAGGCAATTTCTGGGCGGGACTTCGGCCCATCCGGGCCGGAGAATTGAGTGGGGGGTCCCGCCAACTGGCACGGCCCGATTCCCGCCCCCGCCCAATCTCCAGTACCGGAGACTTCAGCGGGGGCGGGATACACGGCGGCCAACGGCCATTCTCCGACCCGGCGGGGGGTCGGAGAGTGACGCCCCTGGTGTCTGAATATTTTTGACTCTAATAGTAATGGAAATGGCAATCCCTTGTGACAAGTTGAAATGTAAACAACATATGAATTACCCGTGGTCACTGAGCACCTATAATTAGATTTACATGGAACAAGAATTACTGGGGCTTCGGCCAAATCTCACTGTCCCCACCAACCCACGCAAATCCCAAGGAAGCATTTTTAATCCCAGCTATTTTGAAAATTGTCCACACATTTCTGTGTTTGACACAAGACAAAATGCTCCTCCATCAGAATCACAACTCGTCTCAGTACCCCTGGATTTAATAGGCTTTGCGTCCCCACTTACGGGGCGGGATTCTCCCATTCGGCGGCAGACTGTCCACGCCATCGGAAACGGTGTTGCGTTTCACAATGGCGTGATCGGGCCGCTAGGAGTACTGATTCAGGCCCCTACAGGGGGCCAGCATGGCGCTGGAGTGGTTCACGCCGCTCCAGCCTCTCATTCCGCGCGTGAACTGTGCGCCGCACCAACCCGCGCATGCGCGGTGGCCTCCCTCAACGTGCCGGCCCCGATGCAACATGGCGCGGGAGTTCAGGGGCCGGCACGTAAGAAAATAGGCCCGGGGAGCAAGAGGCCGGCTCGCCGATCGGTGGGCCCCGATTGCGGGCCAGGCCCCATCAGTGGCACCCCCCGGGGTCGGAGCCCCCCACCACCCCCCCCCTCCTCTCCCCCCTCCCCCCACAGGCCGCCCCCCGCCCCTGCGTGCAGAGTTCCCGCCGGTTGCGACCAGGTGTGGACGGCACCGGCGGGACCCTGCCTTTTTAGAGCGGCCGCTCGGCCCATCTGGCCCGAAGAATCGGCGGCCCGGCCGTGTAGAGTGGCCCGCGACCGGCGCCGCACCAAAAGTGCTGGCGCTAATGGCACCAATTCTCCGCTCCGAGGAGAATCGCGTGCCGGCGTCGGGGCGGCGTGGCGCGGTTGTGGGGATTCTCCGGCTCGCTGCGGGGCTGGAAGAATCCCGCTCCACGATTCCTGTTCAGATCCTTGGTGATAAAAGTGCATGTGCATGCACCATAAGAATTCCAGCATTTAGGTCATACAAGGAGACCATTCACCTCATTGGGCTTGAGCTAACCCTTTAACTAGCAATGTGCACTCCACTCCGAAATCCCTTCTATCAATTGGTATCCTATTATACTCTTTTCACAAAAATGGGGATAAATGAACAAATTAGACAAATTAAACAAATTGAGGGGGGACTTCCATTCCAAATCCCTCCAGTTTCCTTTTCAATTACATTATAATCTCTACCTCAATAGCCAAATGTCCGAAAGCATTTCATGTTCTAATCGCTTTCCGCGTGAAAAGGAAATCTTCTAACTTTTCTTCATTCTTCTCGTGATAATTCCGAGCCTCTGCCCCCTACTTCTCAATGCAATTCAGTTAGCTCCACACACCCCGCTCTATCTTATCTCCCTGAAATCTTTTGTCCTTCAGCATTTATCCAATTCTCATTTGAAGACTTTGTGCCCAACAGGCAGAATATTCTGAATCCTAACCACATGTTGTTTTACTCTTGTTACCTCTGGTTCTAGGGTGGCACGGTGGCACAGTGGTGAGCACTGCTACCTCACGGCGCCGAGGACCTGGGTTCGGACCTGAGTTTGATCCCAGCCCCGGGTCACTGACCATGTGGAGTTTGCACATTCTCCCCATGTCTGCATGGGCCTCACCCCCTCAACCCAAAAAAATGTGCAGGACAGGTGGATTGGCCACGCTAAATTGCCCCTTAATTGGAAAAAAAAAATTGGGTACTCTAAATTTATTTTTAAAAACATTTTTTTAAATTTTTACCTCTGATTATTTTGCCAGCGACCATAACTCTGTTCCTTTTCATTGTCAATCCTTACTCCGCTGGAACAGTTTAACTTTCTTTACTTTTTAAATACCACCCATTCATGTAAACATCCATCAAACCTCCCCTAAACCAAGGAGGGCAAGCCCATTTTCTTCAGTCTATCCACAGCTGAAGTACCAGAGGGTGAGCGGCCCACGTGGAACCTGCTGCCAAATCCGTTCACAACGCTGCTTCATTTCTCTTCTCCTTGCATTTACCAGCAAATAAACATTAAGGCACCAACCAAGCATAAATAATTGGTTGACACACAAATGCGTAGGTCCATTCACTGAGGAATTGAGAAATTGGCAGCAGTGTTACAAAGTTGGAGAGCTTGTTCATCTGTTAGGCTTCGCACAGCAAACTGAGATTTGAGTCTGAATCGCATGATGCATTACACAATTGCCACTCCAGCCATGGGTAGACAAACCACACACACTTGGCAGATGGCACAGTGGTTAGCACTGCTGCCTCACAGTGCCAGGGATCCGAGTTTGATTCTGGCTTCAGGTGACTGTGTGGAGTTTGCACGTTCTCCCCGTGTCTGTATGAGTTTCCTCCGGGTGCTCCGGTTTCCTCCCACAGTCTAAAGATGTGCAGGTTAGGTTGATTGGCCATGCTAAACTGCTCCTTAGTGTCCAAAGGTTAGGTGGGGTTATGTGGATGGGGCAGGGCGCCTAGATAGGGTGCTCTTTCAGAGTGTTGGTGCAGATTTGATGGGCCGAATGGCCTCCTTCTGCACTGTAGGGATTCTATGATTCCATGATTCACTTAAGGATGTACCATGTCAGGCAGTGAAAATTGTTTGAAACAAGGGAAACACGTAGAAAAACACTCATGACTGAAAAGGAACTTTTGAAAAGAAAGTTGGCGGCGCAGAAAAACAAACAATGTTTTTTTTAAGTTAATATATTTAGCAATAAGTGTTGAAATAGTCCACTGGCTGTGCAGTGAAGAGAACAATCAATATTTTACTTTGAAAAGATTCCAAAATATATAGAAGGGGACCGCGTAAATCAATCACACAGGAGGTTGTTCAATATTAATTTCTTGATCCTTTCAAGCAAATGGATGAAATTTGTAAAATTGCTCGTCTAATTACTGCTATTTTCACCTGACATTCCCTGGGTTGGGGTTCCCCTGCGCTAATGGCAATTGGTGCCCTCGAGTGCTGTCTCTGCAGACTTTTCCAGGATCAATGGGAGGCACCTCATTAGCATAGAGCAAGCTGCATCAAAGGTCATTTCAATACATCTCGAGCACCAGACATCTATGGAGACTCTGGCCGTGTTCTCTTTTGTGTGGGGAAATATCAGCCAGGCTCTCCTCCTCTCCCATTCTATGCCTGAGTCTAACAATGGTTCCCTGATGTAGCTGACATGGGGAATAGAATTCCAGCACATCCAAGGGTCCAAGTGGCCTTGATGCCAATATGGGACCCCTATAGAGGTTGATAAAACCTCCGCCCACTCCTTACAGTGGACCAGGAGAATGAAACTCCTACATAAAGGTGTCTCCACTGTGAAGTTCTTTGGAAGAAGCTAGTACCTCCTGTGTGTATATGACACGATGTGTCCCTAACTTCAAATGTTATGCTGTGTGTAGAAAGTAGACTGACACTTTCCAAAGGCTTTGGGCGGGATTCTCTCAGCCCGGGGCCAGGTGGAGAATCGCAGAGCGGAGAATCGGCACCATTGGCGCTGGCGTAGTCGGCGCGATGCCGGTCTGGGGCCGTTCTACGCGGCCCCCCGAGGGATTCTCAGCCCGGGATGGGCTGAGCGGCCGTAACAGAAAACCCGAGTCCCGCTGGTGCCATTTTAATCTGCTCTCAGCCGGCGGGCCCTCCGTGTGGAAGGGTCCGGGGGCAACCTGTGGTGGGGGAGGGGGTGAGTGGCCCCGGGGGGGACCTCCGTTGTGGACTGGCCCGCGATCGGGGCCCACCAATCGGCGGGCCGGCCTCTCGGGCTGGGGGCCTCCTTTCTTCCGCGCCGGCCGCTTTAGCCCCACGCCATGTTGCGTCGGGGCCAGCGCGGAGAAGGGGGCCACTGCGTATGTGCACATTGGCGCCGGTGCCACTGTGCATGCGCGGACTCCGCGGCTCCCAGTTGACGCCAGGATCACAGTTGGAGCGGCAAGGGCCGCTCCAGTGCCGTGCTGGCCCCCTGTAGGGGCCAGAATTGCTGATCCTGAGGCCATGTTGACGCCATCGAGAAAGCCTTTGGATCAGAGAATCCCGCCCCTTATACCTGAAGCAATATTTTCCTAGTTTTCACTCTCCTTGTTCCCATTGTGAGGTTCTTTGGAAGAAACAGTAAGACATTCAGTAAAAAGGATTCAGAATTAAAACTGCATATGGACCTTTTTATTTTCTTACATTCCTTTTGCTAGTACATGCGTGTATGGTAGCTTTAAGTGGTCAAAATGCACAATGCAATTTTCAATACATTACACGCATTGTTTCCGGCCAGTGACCGTCATTCTCCGTGTACTGGATGGTGGGGAGTTCTGTCATATCCAAAATTATGACACTCAAAAACTGGCAGAGACCCACTTGGCGCACCATTGGCTTTATGACAGAAAAACAGGAACACACCCTGCCCAGACCCCCAACTTAGAATTTGAGAGACTGGAGTACCATTAAAAAATTACACAGGTCATGAAGGTGTTCAAAGTAAAAATACTGAACCGTGCTGTACCATTGTTGCCTTCCCAGAAGAGAAATTATTCCCTTATTAATTAAACAGCAATTTATATCTTACAGATAAACCTTTCAGCTTTGGATGTCTTTGGAATGTTATTTAAATAAGCCTGTTTGGTTTTGCCAAGTTACTGCTTAGTGTTAAATGGTCCTGATATTTTCAAATAATTTCTGGTTTGTATATTTCCATTCTTGTGTCACATTATGTGTATTACTCCTCTTCTTTTTGGAACCTTTATTTGTTTTCCCATTATTGTAGATACTGCGAATGCAGAATAAGCACGGTAAAAGCCAACAAGAAGTGCAAGAAGTCAAAGTTATTTGTGCCAAATTCAGACTGTGAGATATCATAACAGTTCAAAACTCCTGTCGCTGTGTTGTTCTTAAATAGAAATATTGCCAAGTAATTGTGCTTTTAAAATAGAAATGTTGATAGTTGATATAGTTGTCACTCTGAATGTTTGATAAGAGCAGTTCAAACAGCTTGCATTCTCCAAACCTCTGATGCTGAAAATATCCAAAGGTGCTTCATGGAGGCACAGACAGGAAAGGCTGCTCTGGCACCATTGCCAGAGATAGCCAAAATCTTTGATCAAAGTCAGTGGTTTTGAAGGGCAAAGCAGAAGTAGAGAGGCAGAGAGGTTTGGGGAAGGCATTCCAGAGTGCACAGGTCCTAGATGACTGACGGGAGAGAGCAATGAGGGATGAAAGTGGGCAGGGTCAGGGAGAGGGGGGTGAATACGAAAGTGGCCAGAGTGGGAGAAAGGCAGAGCTCCAGGAGTTCTGTAGGGTTGAAGGAAAGCACAGAGGTAGCACAGGGTGAAGCCAGCAAGACATTTTAACATGAAGAGGAGAATTTTAATTTGGAGGCATTGGAGGAGGAGAAGATTACATAGGTCAGTGAGGCTGGGAGTAATGGGTGAAGGTACTGGGTGTTGAATAGAGGCAGCTGAATCATAGATGAGTTGAAGTGTTTTGAGGGTAGGGGATGGGAGATCAACATTCTGATGGATGGGATCCAAACTGAAAAGGTTGGCTGAGGTCAATTAGTCTTATGTCTAAAAACACTGGAAGCTTTAAGGATTTGCTTACACTGAAGTGTAATTATGCAATTAATGTATTTCTGTACCAATGCCTCCATTAATGTTTTTGTGTAAGGTATATCAAGTATATGACCAAATGCAAAATCTTCTTTCAAATTGTTTCAACAAATGAAAATACCACTTTTCAAATTCAACACATTACAAAGTACATAGCATAACCTATGGAACCTGCGAGGGAACAAATGGTCCTAGATCTGGTCCTGTGTAATGAGACAGGATTGATTAATGATCTCATAGTTAGGGATCCTCTCGGAAGGAGCGATCACAATATGAAGGAATTTATAATACAGATGGAGGGTGAGAAGGTAAAATCAAACACTAGTGTTTTGGGCTTAAACAAAGGAGATTGCAATGGGATGAGAAGAGCTAGCTAAGGTAGACTGGGAGCAAAGACTTTATGATGAAACAGTTGAGGAAGAGTGGAGAACCTTCCAAGCGATTTTTCACAGTGCTCAGCAAAGGTTTATACCAACAAAAAGGAAGGATGGTAGAAAGAGGGAAAATCGCCAGTGGATATCTAAGGAAATAAGGGAGAGTATCAAATTGAAGAAAAAAGCATACAAAGTGGCAGAGATTAGTGGGAGACTGGGAAATCTTTGGGGGGGCAACAGAAAGCTACTAAAAAAGCTATAAAGAAGAGTAAAATAGATTATGAGAGTAATCTTGCTCAGAATATAAAAACAGTTAGTAAAAGTTTCTACAAATATATAAAACAATAAAGAGTGGCTAAGGTAAATATTGGTCCTTTAGAGGATGAGAAGGGAGATTTAATAATGGGAGATGATGAAATGGCTGAGGAACTGAACAGGTTTTTGGGGTCGGTCTTCACAGTGGAAGACACAAATAACATGCCAGTGACTGATGGAAATGAGGTTAAGACAGGTGAGGACCTTGAGATGATTGTTATCACTAAGGGGGTAGTGATGGGCAAGCTAATGTGGCTAAAGGTAGACAAGTCTCCTGGCCCTGATGGAATGCATCCTAGAGTGCTAATAAAGATGGCTAGGGAAATTGCAAATGCACTAATGATAATTTACCAAAATTCACTAGACTCTGGGGTGGCCCCGGCGGATTAGAAATTAGCAAATGTGACACCATTGTTTAAAAAAGGAGGTAGGCAGAAAGCGGGTCATTATAGGCCAGTTAGCTTAACTTCGGTCGTCGGGAAGATGCTGGAATCTATCATCAAGGAAGAAATAGCGAGGCATCTGGATGGAAATTATCCCATTGGGCAGACGTAGCATAAGTTCATAAAGGGCAGGTCGTGCCTAACTAATTTAGTGGAATTTTTTGAGGACATTACCTGTACGGTAGATAACGGGGAGCCAATGGATGTGGTATATCTGGATTTCCTGAAAGCGTTTGACAAGGTGCCACACAAAAGGTTGCTGCATAAGATAAAGATGCATGGCATTACGGGTAAAGTAGTAGCATGGATAGAGGATTGGTTAATTAATGGAAAGCAAAGAGTGGAGATTAATGGATGTTTCTCTGGATGGCAATCAGTGGCTAGTGGTGTCCCTCAGGGGTCAGTGTTGGGCCCACAATTGTTCACAATTTACATAGATGATTTGGAGTTGGGAACCAAGTGCAATGTGTCCAAGTTTGCAGACGACACTAAGATGAATGCTAAAGCAATAAGTGCAGAGGATACCGGAAGTCTGCAGAGGGATTTGGACAGGTTAAGTGAATGGGCTGGGGTCTGGCAGATGGAATACAATGTTGACAAATGTGAGGTTATTCATTTTGGTAGGAATAACAGCGAAAGGGATTATTATTTAAATGATAAACTATTAAAACATGCTGCTGTGCAGAGAGACCTGGGTGTGCTAGTGCATGAGTCGCAAAAAGTTGGTTTACAGGTGCAACAGGTGATTAAGACGGCAAATGGAGTTTTGTCCTTCATTGCTAGAGGGATGGAGTTTAAGACTAGGGAGGTTATGCTGCAATTGTATAAGGTGTTAGTGAGGCCACACCTGGAGTATTGTGTTCAGTTTTGGTCTCCTTACCTGAGAAAGGACGTACTGATACTGGAGGGTGTGCAGAGGAGATTCACTAGGTCAATCCCAGAGCTGAAGGGGTTGGATTACGAAGAGAGGTTGAGTAGACTGGGATTGTACTCGTTCGAATTTAGAAGGATGCGGGGGGGGGGGGGGGGGGGGGGATCTTATAGAAACATATAAAACTATGAAGGGAATAGATAGGATAGATGCGGGCAGGTTGTTTCCACTGGCGGGTGCTAGCAGAACTAGGGGGCATAGCCTCAAAATAAGGGGAAGTAGATTTAGGACTGAGTTTCGGAGGAACTTCTTCACCCAAAGAATCTATGGAATTCCTTGCCCAGTGAAGCAGTTGAGGCTCCTTCATTAAATGTTTTTAAGATAAAGATAGATAATTTTTTGAAGAATAAAGGGATTAAGGGTTATGGTGTTCGGGCCGGAAAGTGGAGCTGAGTCCCCAAAAGATCAGCCATGATCTCATTGAATGGCGGAGCAGGCTCAAGGGCCCAGATGGCCTACTCCTGCTCCTAGTTCTTATGTTCTTCTCACCAAGAAATTACTTTGGGAGTGACGTCCCTGACGTCCGGTGACGGGGATGTGCTGAACGGATACAGACTGGAAATTAGGCACTTTTAGCCCCAAAATAGGCCACTGAACCCGGTGAAAAAATCACCCCATCCTCCTCCAACACCACTAATGTGTTAGGCATGTAGGTTCGATGTGGACTGCACTCGATGCAGGGAAGCTAGAAACAGACGTCTAACACCTGGAGAAGATCCAACACTGTTTTATTCAATGATAGAACTGATATACATATTCAGCTGTGGGTCGACACTATACTGAACTGACTGGAGACCTTTTAGTAGCCTGGCCAGACTTACTAGCTACCGCATGGTGTTTGCACTTGCTAGCTCGTGGACTCTGACTGTCTCAGTGGCTGGGTCCCGAGAGAGCGGGAAACCTAGTGCCCTCTGGCTTTATAGTGGTAGTGTCCTGTCTGGTGATTGGCTGCACTGTGTTGTGTGCTTACTGGTCATCCTGTGTGTCAATCACTGCCTGTCTGCATCTCATTATATACATGAGTGGATATTATGACAACCACCACATTGAGCGAGGCATGCCAGACAACACCTTGAGGAGCCAAAAGAACGGCAGAATCAGTAAAAGCGTGGAGAGGAAAATTGAGGAAGATTGATGATGAGCACGTGGGGCAATGAGGAATTGGTCACACCCGAACTGGAAGGCCACCAGAGCATAGGCTGGGCTACTCCCCCCTGGTAAACAAGTGAATGGACCTCCTAACACAGGAGCTCCAATTGCCATCAAATTAGAAACGACGGCAGCGGTAGCGGAGGCACCCATTCCCTTTTGAGCGGCGCTGGAAAAGGCAGAGCGGTGACTGGAGACACAGGAGGCGAAAATCAGGGGGCTGAAGAAGGCTGCGGCCGGATCGCCTCACTGGAGACGGAGATGTCAAGCGACGCTGAATGGGAAGGTCGAGGACCAGGAGAACGAGTCGTGCCATCAAAACCGCCGCATTATGGGCCTACCAGAAGGTACCGAGGGCAGGGAACTCGCGGAGTACATGGCCCAGATACTGGGCAAGCTTCCCCAAGCTGCAGAGGTGGACAGAGCCCACAGGCCATTCCGGCTACTGCCCAAAGCCGGGGAGTAGCCACAGGCCATCATTGTTAAACTTCACAAGTACCAAGACAGGGAAAAGATCCTGAATTGGGCAAGGCACACAAGGTCCTGTAAGTGCGAGGGACACTCGATCCTTGTGTACCAGGACATTGGGACAGACCTGGCCAAGCAGCGGGCGAAATTCAATACAGCCAAGGCGGCCCTAAAAGTGCAATTTAGGATGCTGTACCCAGCCAAGCTCTGGGTGAGTTTCCAGGGTAAGGAGTACTCACCACACTGACAGAAACAGATGATTTTGTGCGCAGACATTGGCTGGGAAGGCAGCGACAGCAGCAGTGAACTCGAACTTTTGTTTCCTCTGTTTAAAAAGAAGAGACTAATAGAGCGGGATAATTGTGCCTCGTCTTCAGTCTGACTATGAGTCTCCCGAAGGAGGGGCGAGAACGGTATGGTGCAGAAAGGGGTGCGAAGAGGGTTGGAGAAAGTAAAGATCTCTCCTGGGGGAACCACCACACTAGCGAATGAATTAGCACAGGGAAACATAGGTAAGGGGGGTGCCAAGGCACAACTCCCGACAGAAAGTGATTTCCTGGCAGAAGATGGCGGAGAAAACTCTAGATGGGGGGAAGATAGGGATAGATAACAAGTGGGGGGGGGGGGGGGGGAGTCTGGAGGGCAAGGCCCGCAGAGGTATGAGGAGCGTGGGGAAGGAGGGTTGGGACAGGCCCAGGGGAGAAGTCAAGAGGTGGGGGGTAAAACGCTGGCTACGAGAGATTGCACATGGCGATAATGGAAACATTATCCCCAAAACAAAGGGAAACGCCGGTGTGCAGGAGTGCATCCACATGGTGTACTCAATGATGGTGGCCATCTTGGTTGGCCCCTGGACAAAAGGAAACCCAGGAGTACAGGGGTGCAGCCAGATGATGAGTATGGCAACACCGGCCATCTTGGATGTCCCCCAAACAAAAAGAAACCCCGGAGCGCAGGGACACATCCACCAGGTAAGTATGGTTGACCCTTCAGGGGGGAGCGGGGTGGGGGACAGAAACCCTCCCATCAAAATAGTCATCTGGAACATAACGACCCAGTGAAAATATCCAGAGACTTCGCCCATCTGAAAAGTCTGAGAGTCGACATAGTTTTTCTCCATGAGACTCACCTGAGGGAGAAGGACCGACCGCGAGTAAGAAAGGGCTGAATGGGACAGACTTACCGATTATGCTATGGTACGAGGGCTAAGGGGTGTCCACACTGCTCAATAAGAGGACGGCATTTACAGTGATGAGGGCGGTTGCAGACCAAGGGAGATGGTACTTACACACCGACTCATCATGGTTGGGGGAGGGGGGTGGGGGGGGACTTTAACTGCGTACAGGACTCACGGACAGACAGATCCAACACCATGTCAGGGAAAAGTTCAAACATGATGAAGGACCTGAACACCTTCATGGAACAGATAGGGGCACTGGACCCATGAAGGTTCACACACGCTGGGGAGAAGAAGTTCTCCTTTTTCTCCCAGGTACACAAGCTATATACCAGGATCAACTTTTTAATATTTGGGAAAGCAGTCCTTCTAGGTACTGTGGGAGTGGAGTATTCCACAATTGTAATCTCAAACCACGTTCCATACTATGTCCCAATGGAGGCTGGGCACAGCCCTCCTGGCCAATAAGACATTATGCGAATGCTTATCACAGGCCATAGACGGCTACTTTACCAACAACCAAAATGGGGAGTGTGGTAATACCAGGTATTGCAGTACCTGAGAGGTGGATGACCATTGGTTAGACCCAGGAGTCTACCATTGGCTGATGTACATAGCTCCGCCCTGAGTGGCGGAGTATAAGAACCAATGCCGTCCCAGCAGCCTTCACTTTCTGTATCGAAGCGGCTGGGGAAGAGTTCTAGCAGATTAAAGTCTATTAGTTATGCCTCACCTTATCTTGAGAGTATTGATTGCGCATCAGGGAGGTCTCACCTCCACATTCTGGGTAGCGCTCAAGATTTATAAGGGGGAAAATTTTTGCATACAAAGTGCGCGACGATAGGAAGAAGAAGGTGGCTGGGCAACAGCTGGTCGGCTCCATACTGGAGGAGGATTGGTGGTACTACTCGGCCCCGACCATAGAGTTACTGACGGAGAGGAAAAAGCTACAGTTGGATTTTGACCTGCTCTCCACTGGGAAAGCAGTGTCCCAGCTCCGCCAGACACAGGGGCCCTTTTATGAACACGGAGACAAAGTCAGCCACCTGTTGGCTCACTGGAAAAGCAGGCAGCCATGAGGCAGATAGCCCAGTTAAACACAGAAGCGACAGGCTAGTCGCTGCGCCAGAAAAGATCAACAAAGCCTTTATAACTTTCTACCGAGGGCTGTACACCTCCGAGCCCTGGAGAAGGACTCAAAGATGAAGCAGTTCCTTGGCAGACTGGACATGCCAGTCATGGGGGAAGATAGGAGATAGGGCCTGGAAGCACCGCTGGGACTGGGGGAAGTCATGAGGAGCATCAACATGTAGGCGGACAATGCACCAGGGCCAGATGGATTCCCAGCAAACTTCTACAAAAATGCGCGACAACATTGGCCCCGCACTTGCGGGAGATGTTCGCAGACTCACTCATAAGGAGAACCCTGCCAACAACGCTGACAGAAGCCTCAGTATTACTGATACCCAAAAAGCACAAAAACGTACAGGCCCATCTCACTACTTAATGTAGACACAAAGATCCTGGTGAAGGCCCTAGTTTGGCGCTTGGAGAGCTGCGTGCCAGAGGTAGTCGCGGAGGACCAGAAGAGCTTTGTCAAGGGCAGGCAGCTAACATCGAACATCAGGCGACTGCTGAACGTGATCACGACCCATCCAGGGAGAGAACACCAGAAGTGATCATCTCCCTGGATGAAGAAAAGGCCTTCGACAGAGTCGAATGAAAGTACCTCATAAAGGTACTGGAACGGTTTGGGCTTGGACCAGAGCTCACCTCCTGGGTGAAACTACTGTACAGTGCGCCCATGGCAAGTGTACAGTCAAACACTACCATGTAGATACTTCCGGCTACACAGAGGCACGAAGCAAGGGTACCCGTTATCCCCGCTGCTGTTTGCTCTGGTAATCGAACCACTGGTGATCGCCCTCAGAGTGGCGAAGGCATGGAGAGATATCCAAAGAGGGGACAGAGAACATAGAGTTTCACTTTATGCGGAGGACCTACTTCTCTCCATCTCAACTCCCTGGGCCAACATGGAAGGGATAAAGAACTCCTAAAGGGGTTTGGAGCCTTCCCAGGTTACAAACGTAACTTGGGCAAGAGCGAGATCTTCCCTGGGGAGGGACAGAGCTGGGGAACTGCCATTTAAGCAAGCCCAGACCAAATTCCGCTGCCAAATAGCCCACGACTGAACACAGATCCACAAATGGAAGCTGAAGAGTCTGGTGGAGGAAGTCAAAAAGGACCTGCACAGGTGGACCCCATTCCCACTCTCCCTGGCAGGGAGGATACAGATGATCAAAATGAACGTACTGCCCAGATTCCTCGTCCTGTTCAAACCCCTCCCTGTCTCCCTGTGGCATTATCATAATTGTAAGAACTGCACAGGTTAATGAAATATCTGGAGTAGCCATGAGAGGGAGCTACAGACATAGGTACATATGGGATTGATGACCCAACTTGTGGGTGAGAATAGTCTAGGGGTTAGCTAGAGAGTCAGAAGTATTATTTGTGTGAGTTAGAGCAGATCATAGTTTATACCAGTATTAAGATTAGTTGTAGATTAGTGTAGTTTATATGTCAACAATCAACTGTGTATTATTTAGAAGTATGTGTCGAATCCAAGTTAGTAGCGTTAATAAATTTGTAGCTTTGTTTAAGTTCAAGCTATTTTGTGGTCTTTGTGAACACTACGCCAACCACCCTGAATTAAGTAACACAAAGACCACCACAGTTCCCAAGGCCTTTTTCAACACAGTCGACAAACTAATCACGGTGTTTGTGTCGGGGGGATGATCCAAAAGATGGTCCTACAAAGGAGAAGATATGGGAGGCCTAGCCCTCGCTAATCTACAGTTCTACCTCTCGGCGGCCACCGCAGAAAGAGTACGGGGATGGGTTAAGGAACCGGGAGCAGAATGGGTGAAGATGGAAAAGAGTTCCTGCATAGGGATGTCCCTCCGTGCCCTAGCCACAGATGCTCCCCCATCTCCGTCGACCAAATACTCGAGGAGCCCAGTGGTAGTAGCTCCAGATGGGGTACCAAATAAGGCAACACTTCGGCCTAACCGAAATGTCCACCATGGCCCCCATCTGCAACAACCACATGTTCATTCCTGTAATAATGGACGCCACCTTCAAATGGCGGAGACAGAACGAGTGGACTCTGAGGTTTAGGAACATGTACACAGGCGATGGACTAGCGACCTTGGGGGAACTCACGGAGAGGTTCCAGTTATCAAGAGGGAACAACCTGAGATACATTCAGGTTAAAACTTCCTCCGGAAGGAAACAATGATATATCCCCAGATACCAGGGCACTGGTTAGTAGGAGAACTGCTGAACGTGGGCGACCTAGGGAAGGGAAACTATGCAGACATGCACGGGCAACTGTTGGAGGAGGCAAGGAAAAAATGGGAGGAGGAGCTAGGCAAAGAGATAGGAGGTGGACTCTGGATCGAAGCGCCACACAAGGCGAACATCACATCTACGTGTGCAGTTCATTTGTGGTCAATGGAAACCCTCAGGACGTTGCTCATGGGGGATTCAGCAATGGTAATGCCATTGAATTCCATTGATGGTTATATCCTCTCTTTTTGGAGATGTTCATTGTCTGGCATTTGTGTGTGGTGCGAACATTACTTGCTACTTGTCAACCCAAGCCTGCATACTGTCCAGGTATTGCTGAATTTGTACATGGGCTGCTTCAATATCTTGGAAGTCATGAATGCTTATTGGCTGGGTCAGATTTGTCTTACGTTTTATATGCAGGACATACGTAGGCAATTTTCAACCGTTGTAACTGTACTGGAATAGCTTGGCCATGGGGGCGGCAAGTTCTGGAGCACAAGTCTTCAGTACTATTGCCTGAATATTGACAAGGTCCATAGCCTTTGCAGTGTCCAGTGCCTTCAGCCATTACTTAATATCAGGTGGAGTCATACAATCATAGAATTTACAGTGCATAAGAAGGCCATTCGGCCCATTGAGTCTGCTCTGGCTCTTGGAAAGAGCACGCTACTTAAGCCCACGCCTCCAACCTATCCCCGTAACCCAGTAACCCCACCTAACCTTTTGGACACTAAGGGGCAATTTAGCCTGGCCAATTCACCTAACCTGCACATTTTTGGATTGTGGGAGGAAACCGGAGCACCCCCGGAGGAAACCCTCGCAGACACGGGGAGAAAGTGCAAACTCCACACAGACAGTCACTCGAGTCTGGAATTGAACCTGGGCCCTAGAACTGTGAGATAGCAGTGCTAACCACGTTGCCATCGTGCCACCCCTGTGAATCCCATTGGCTGAAGACTGACATCTGTGATGTTGGAGACCTCCAGAGAAGGCTGAGATAGATCATCCACTTGGTGGTAGTGGTAAAGTGGGGGATATGCCGGGACTTGAGGTTGGAGATTGGGGTTGAGTACAATTCTGCTGCTGCTGATGGCCCACAGCACCTCATGGACGTCCAGTATTGAGTTGTCAAATCTGTTTGATGTCTATCCCATTTAGCACAGTGCCACACGACATGACTGATGGTATCCTCAGTGTGAAGATGGGACTTTGCCTCCACAAGGACCGGGCAGTGGTAACTCCTACCGCCCATACGGTCATGGGCAGATCCGTCTGCGGCAGGCAGGTTGGTGAGGATGAAGTCAAGTATGTATTTCGCTCTTGTAATTTCCCTCACCACCTGTCACAGACTCAGTTAGCAGCTATGTCCTTTAGAACCCAGCCAGCTCGTCCGTAGTGGTACCATGGAGCCATTTTTGGTGGAATATCAGCGCAATTCCCTCCTGACTATACACCTCCATACCACCACCTCTGTTGGGTCTGTCCTGCCAGTGAGACAGGACATACCCAAATGTGGTGATGGTTATATCTGGGACATCATCCGTAAGGTATGATTCCTTAGTATGTCTACGTCAGGCTGTTACTTGACTAGTCTGTGAGACAGCTGTCAAAAGTTTGGGACAAGCCCCCAGATGTTGGTAAGCAGGATCGAATGGGCTGAGTTTGTCAATGTCATTTCCGATGCTGGGTGGTTTGTCTGGTTGTCAGCTACTGTGGAGTAACATGTAGGCCAGACCAGGTAGGGACGGCAGAACCAGATCGAGAATGGTCCAATAGCCTTTAAATTAATGAATTCAAATTTCACAATCGCCATAGTGGGATTCAAACCCAGGTCACCAGAGCATTACCAAGGGTCTCGGGATTACTAATCCAGTAATAATACCACAACGCCACTGGCTGCTTCAATTCTGCAGCTTCCAAGGTGATCAACTTGTAAATTGTTTCCCATGTTTATGTCACAGGATGAATACCATTTCACCATCAGTAGATCATCAGTTAATACTTTATTGGTATCACGAACGGACTATTATTTTGTTCAGATACTGACTTTAGCTTTATTAGGCTGTGATATTTTTACACAGCAGCTGAAACGATAACTAATGTCTTGCAGTTCTCCTGTCATTGTCAGGGATCCCTTTGAAAGTAAGGGAACTGTTATAACTTGCCTGCTCACCACCGGCTGGGGACTAATGGAAATCCCACAATCCTTTGGGAGTATGAGCTTCCCCAATGGGGGGGCGGAGAAATCATTAGCAGATTCCCTGCATAAATAAAGCTGGCCAGTTTGGAACCGGCTAGATGAGAGTGAGCAGCAAGGAGGTGCTGCTGCTGCTGCTGTTGTAGTAGTATGTACATATATATATATGTTATTGTAAATAAATGTTATTTCTTTCTATCCTTCAACTCGTGCTGGATTCTTCGTGGCCCTCACAAAACTGGCGACGAGGGTTAAAGTGAATAGTTGTCTGCACTGCTGAAGACACCTCCCTGGATTTCTGTTGGATACAGGTTGGAAGTTGTTTTCTATTATACCATGCCTCTGTATGGACGTTTGGATGAATTTGATGCTGCGCTGGAAAGCTGGAACCAGTACGCACAACGGATGCGTTACTATTTCCGGGCAAACAACATCACCGAAAACGAGCGCCAGGTGGTCATATTGCTCACCGACTGTGGCCCGCATATGTTTGGGGTGATTAGGAGCCTTACGTACCCAGCTGCGCCGGACACCAAAATGTTTGATGAACTTGTGAACTTAGTGGGGCAACATTTTAACCCAACCCCGTCCACGATAGTCCAGCGTTACCGGTTTAATACCGCTGAGAGAACCCCAGGAGAATCCCTTGCTGATTTTCTATCCAGGCTACGCAGGATTGCGGAATACTGTGACTATGGTGTGACCTTGTCAGAAATGTTACCCGACCGTTTGATTTGCGATATTAACAATGCGGCCACCCAGAGAAAGTTGTTAGCCGAACCAACATTGACTTCTCAGCAGGCCATTCAAATAGTGTTGTCCCGAGAGAGCGCAGAACGGGGAGTACAGGAGCTACAGGGAATGGAAGTGCATGCCTTGGGGCGCAATCCCTTCCGTCCGAAAGCGTCCCCCCGCACCCATGCGGTACCTTGGGCGAGGCGATGTCCGGATCGACGCCAGTGGCCGTCGGACATTCCTCCCCGAAGCGAGCCTTCTCCAGAACCAATGGATGATGAGCCATGTCCGTGTCAGACTTGTGGGTGCCGACCCCGTCACGGACGCCGGTCTTGGGAGTGCCAGAGGTGCCGTCGTTCCGACCGAAACTGGGACCAGCCCAGGGACCGTACCTTCCATTTGGATGAACCTGCGGCGACTACTCCCGAGGACGTGGAGACGGAGGACGACTGCCTGCAGCTGCATTGTGGGGCAGCTCCTCGTGTGGCCCCACAGGTGACAGTACGGGTCAATGGTCATCCTCTTGAGATGGAGTTGGACACTGGCGCAGCGGTCTCTGTGATTGCCCAGAGGACATTCAACCGCATCAAGCAGGGTATACAGACCGTTACAATAACCAACACACAGGCCAGGTTGGCCACCTATATAGGGGAACCATTGTACATTGCAGGAACTATGATGACCCCTGTTGTTTATGGACGCCAGGAGGGGCGTTTCCCACTTATTGTGGTGCGCGGCCATGGGCCCAGCCTGTTGGGTCGGGACTCATTGCAATGGCAGCACATCCTCCAAACAGTTTCTGGAGGGTTGACTGAGGTGCTAGGACGGTACCCAGATGTATTCCAGCCCGGTTTGGGGAAAATGAAAGGGGCCGTAGCCCGTATCCAAATCGAACCAGGAGCCACGCCGTGCTATTTCCGGGCGCACCCGGTGCCTTACGCCTTGCTCGAGAAGGTAGAAGGGTAGCTCACTCGTTTGGAGACTTTGGGTATTATCAGGCCCGTCCGTTTCGCTGACTGGGCAGCACCAATTGTACCTGTAATGAAGGCAGATGCCACAGTTCGCTTGTGCGCCGACTATAAACTTACAGTGAATACGGCTTCCCGGCTCGACCGATATCCAATGCCTCGCATAGAGGATCTCTACGTGAAGCTTGCAGGCGGACTCTCGTTCACGAAATTAGATATGAGTCAGGCCTATCTACAGTTGGAGCTGGACCCTGCCTCCCGGCCATATGTAACGATTAATACACACCGTGGTCTATATGAATATACACGTTTGCCCTTTGGGGTATCCTCTGCCTGCGCTATTTTTCAACGCGTCATGGAGGGCATTTTGAGAGGTTTACCGCGTGTCACTGTCTACTTAGACAACGTTTTGATTACAGGGACGTCGGAGCAAGAACATTTGGAAAATTTGGAGGCTGTCCTTAGATGCTTTTCAAAGGCTGGTGTCTGTTTACATTGCACAAAGTGCGTCTTTCAGGCGAAGGAAGTAGTCTACTGATGCACGATCAATTGCACAAAGACTAAAGTTGGGTAAAACTGTGGCTTTATTACAGTCAGATGCGAGGCCTCCTGCTGCAGCTGGCGAAATGGCAGGGCACTGGAGGTCATGCATATTTATACATTTCTCCCTGGGCGGAGCCAGCCGGCAGGAGCTACCGGCGAACCTGTAGTGCAGGTCCTACCTTCCATCTCCAATTACAGTGGATCACCACATTCACCCCCTGTTAAAAATGAGTCCGGCGTGGATGACGTGAAACTATATACAATTAGTGGAATTATGTACTGTGGTCGGGAAATAAAAGTCCATGTTGACGGTTCGGAGTCCGTCAAAGGTTCAGCCGGTCCGGTGCTTTGGTGCTTCGTTGGAATCGGTGTAACGGTGGCGGCGAAGTCGGTGCTGGCAGTGGTGGAAGTGGCCCCGATGGCGGTTCTGATGCTGGCCAGTCATCGGGGAACTCCGGGAGCGTGCAGAAGTCCTCTTCGTCCTCTTGTGCGGAAAAGGGGAGGGGGTGGTGGGCTGGTGGGGTCAATATTGGCGGCGCAGTGGGAGGTGGGAGGGGTGGGGTGCATTGGTGGGGGGGGAGGGTGTTGGGGTGGAACCTGACGGTGCCAGGTCCCGGAGTGAGACAGTATCTTGGCGGCCGTCGGGGAACTCAACGTAGGCATATTGAGGGTTGGCGTGGAGCAGGTGAACCCTGTCCACCAAGGGGTCCGCCTTGTGGAGTCGGACGTGCCTACGGAGAAGGACCGGTCCTGGAGCAGCGAGCCAAGTCGGGAGCGACACCCCGGATGTGGACTTCCTGGGGAAGGTAAAAACACGTTCATGGGGTGTGTTATTAGTGGCAATGCACAATAGTGACCGGATGGAGTGCAGAGCATCAGGGAGGACCTCCTGCCAGCGAGAGGCTGGGAGGTTCCTGGACCGTAGGGCCAGCTGGACGGCCCTCCAAACAGTCCCATTCTCTCGTTCTACTTGCCCGTTTCCCCGGGGGTTGTAGCTAGTCGTCCTGCTGGAGGCGATACCCCTGCTGAGCAGGAACTGAAGCAGCTCATCACTCATGAATGAGGATCCTCTGTCACTGTGGATGTAGGCGGGGAAACCGAACAGAGTGAAGATGGTGTTGAGGGCCTTGATGACAGTGGCAGACGTCATATCGGGGCATGGGATGGTGAAGGGGAATCTGGAGTACTCATCGACCACACTGAGAATATACATGTTACAGTCGGTGGAGGGGAGGAGCCCTTTGAAATCCACGCTGAGGCGCTCAAAGGGGTGGGAAACCTTCAACAGGCGCACACAGTCTGGCCGGTAGAAGTGCGACTTGCACTCCGCACAGACCTGGCAGTCCCTGGTGACTGTCCTTACTTCCTCGACGGAGTAGGGCAGATTGCGAGCTTTGACCAGATGGTGCAATCGGGTGACCCCTGGGTGACAAAGGCTGTCATGTAGGGCCCGGAGTTGGTCCACTTGTGCGCTGGCACATGTACCTCGGGAGAGGGCGTCTGGGGGCTCGTTGAGTTTACCAGGGCGATACAAGATCTCGTAATTATAGGTGGAGAGCTCGATTCTCCACCGCAAGATTTTATCATTTTTGATCTTGCCCCGCTGTGTGTTATTGAACGTGAAGGCTACCGACCGTTGGTCCGTAAGGAGAGTGAATCTCTTACCGGCCAGGTAATGCCTCCAATGCCGCACAGCTTCAACGATAGCTTGGGCCTCCTTTTCGACGGAGGAATTTCGAATGTCAGAGGCATGAAGGGTGCGGGAAAAGAATGCCACGGGTCTGCCTGCCTGGTTTAGAGTGGCGGCAAGGGCGACGTCTGAAGCGTCGCTTTCTACTTGGAAAGGCAGTGACTCGTCCACTGAGCGCATCCCGGCCTTGGCGATGTCTGCTCTGGTGCGGGCGAAAGCATGTGTGCCTCGGCCGCAAGGGGGAATTGGGTGGATTGAATGAGTGGGCGGGCCTTGTCCACATAGTTTGGGAACCACTGAGCGTAGTAGGAAAAGAACCCCAGGCAGCGTTTGAGGGCCTTGGGGCATTAGGGGAGGGGAGGTCCCATGAGGGGGCGCATGCGCTCGGGGTCGAACCCGAGAAGTCCTTTTCGGACTATATAGCTGAGAATGGCTAACCGGGTCGTGCTGAACACACACTTCTTTTTGTTGTAGATCAGGTTGAGAAGGGTGGCAGTACGGAGGAATTTATTGAGGTTGGCATTGTGGTCCTGCTGGTCATGGCCGCAGATGGTGACATTATCTAAATACGGAAAGGTGGCCCGCAAACCGTACTGCTCGACCATACGGTCCATCTCTCTTTGGAAGACCGAGACCCCATTTGTGACAGTGAAAGGGACCCTAAGGAAGTGGTAGAGGCGACCGTCCGCCTCGAAGGCCGTGTGTGGATGGTCCGACTTCCGGATGGGGAGCTGGTGGTAGGCGGATTTGAGGTCAATTGTTGAGAAGACCCGGTTCTGCGCAATCTGATTGACCATATCAGATATGCGTGGGAGGGGGTACGCGTCGAGCTGCGTGTACTGATTGATGGTCTGGCTGTAGTCCACGACCATCCTGTGTTTCTCCCCAGTTTTAACCGCTACCACTTGGGCTCTCCACGGTCTGTTGCTGGCCTCGATAATACCCTCCGTAAGCCACCGCTGGACTTCGGACCTGATGAAGGTTTGTCCTGGGTGCTGTACCGTCTGCTTCTAGTGGCAACGGGCTTGCAATCCGCAGTTAGGTTTGCAAAAAGGGAGGGGGGATCGACCTTGAGGGTCGCGAGGCCGCAAACGGTAAGGCGGGGTAAGGGCCCGCCGAATTTGAGGGTGAGGCTCTGGAGGTTGCATTGGAAGTCCAGGCCCAACAGGAGTGCAGCGCAGAGATTAGGAAGGGCATAGAGGCGGAAGTTACTAAATTCTACGTCCTGGACCGTGAGGGTGACTGTACAAAAGCCTCAGATCGGGACAGAGTGGGATCCGGAGGCTAGGGAGATCCTTTGATTGGCAGGGTGGACCTCTAGGGAGCAGCGCCTTACTGTATCTCGGTGAACAAAGCTTTCGGTGCTCCCGGAGTCCAGCAGGCACGAGGTCGCGTGGCGGGTGATTTTAACCGTCATCGACGCGGTGGCCAGGTTGTGCGGGCGAGATTGGTCCAGCGTCATCAAAGCGAGCTGCGGGTAGCCAGCGGACGCTTCGGGTGGCGAGCGGGTGCAGTTCCGATGTCGAGATATCCGGGGACCCTATGGAGAACAAGATGGTGGCGCCCACGGTGCGCACATTGCGGGTTCGGGACAAGATGGCGACGCACATGGTGCACACATTGCGGGGTTGGGACAAGTTGGCGGCGCCCATGGTGCGCACATTGTGGGGTCGGGACAAGATGGCGGCGCCCATTGGTCGCACATAGACCCAGGAGGAGAAGATGGCGGCTCCCATTGTGCGTCTGGCGTGGGGGAGGGGCCAATAGCGGGCGCGATCGCAGCGACTGCGCGGACCTGGCACACAGCCGCGAAGTGGCTCTTTTTACTGCAGGCTTTACAAACTGCAGTGCGGGGCGGGAAGTGTTGGCAGGGGTGCTTCTGCTGACCGCAGAAGTAGCAGCGGGGACCCCCGGGGTGCGCGGATCAGCGTGCGGCGCAGGCGTATTGTGAAGGCAGGGCCCCGGCTGAGGAGGTCTTCGGAGGGGTCCAGGAGGGGTAGGAAGGGGTAGAAGGGTGGGCAGCGCGGCAGGAGAGGTACGATTTTAAGTTACGGATGCAACCGTCATGGAGAGTGCCAAGGTTTTCGTCTACGCCAGTTCGAGCGTGGCCCCTTCCAGCAATCGTTCTCCGATGTGGTCCGACGCAATCCCCGTCACAAAGGCATCGTGCATGAGGAGATTTGCGTGTTCGGCAGCCGTGACGGCCTGACAGTCACAGTCCCGGACAAGTGAAACTAGGGCCCGCCAGAAGTCTTCGATGGACTCACCAGGTAGTTGCGAGCGGATGGCAAGTACATGCCTGGCGAAGAGCGTGTTCGCCTTCTGTGTGTAGTGTTCTTTGAGGAGTTCCATCGCTTTTGTGTAATCAACGGAAACATGCTGGAGCTCAGTCTGGAGTACAGGACATTTATCGTCTGAGGCTCCATTGGCGCGGGGTCCGCCGCGTTGATGTAAGCCTCGAAACATGCTAGCCAGTGAGTAAAGTCTTTCCTGGCGTCGAGCGAGTGAGGATCCAACTGCAGGCGATCGGGCTTAATTCGGATATCCATTCTGTGAAGATCTGACTGTAATAAATTGATGCACGATCAATTGCACAAAGACTAAAGTTGGGTACAACTGTGGCTTTATTACAGTCAGATGCGTGGCCTCCTGCTGCAGCTGGCGAAATGGCAGGGCACTGGAGGTCATGCATATTTATACAGTTCTCCGTGGGCGGAGCCAGCCGACAGGAGCTACCGGAAAACCTGTAGTGCAGGTCCTACCTTACATCTCCTTTTACAGTGGATCACCACATCTACCTGGGTTATCGGGTGGACCGTGAAGGTTTGCGCCCCGTCGCAGAGAAGGTGAAAGCAATTCAATAGGCCCCTGCCCCAACTGACTCTTCGCATCTTCATTCTTTTCTTGGCCTCGTAAACCATTACGGGAAGTTCCTCCCCAATCTGGCAACTATGCTGGCCCCTTTGCATCTTCTGCTAAAGAAAAATCACTGGGTTTGGGGTCAGCCACAAGAAACCGCTTTCTGGCGGGTAAAACAACAATTGTCGTTATCTGGGTTACTAACCCACTATGATCCTGGAAAGCCTTTGCTCATCACATGTGATGCATCCCCGTATGGTATTGGGGACGCCCTGTCCCACAAGATGGAGAACGGGGCCGAGCGACCGATAGCTTTCGCCTCCCGCACATTGACTGCAGCGGATAAAAAGTATGCGCAGATCGAGATGGAGGGCCTGGCAGTGGTCTTTGCGGTGAAACGTTTCCACCAGTATGTGTATGGCCGCCACTTCACTATCGTGACTGATCATAAGCCTCTGCTGGACTTTTCAGAGAGGACAAGCCAATACCGCCCATTGCTTCCGCACGGATCCAGCGCTGGGCTTTGTTGCTCACTGCCTACGAGTATTCTCTGGAGCACAAACCAGGTACGCAGATAGCAAATGACGACGCACTGAGCTGATTGCCTTTATCGACCGGCCCCATGTTGACCCCCACGACCGGTGAGGTGGTTGCAACCCTAAATTTTATGTACACCTTGCTTATTACGGCTTCACAGATCCGTGAGTGGACCCAGGCAGAGCCAGTCCTGTCAAAGGTTCGGCACATAGTCCTGTATGGTGGGCAGCATAGACAGCTCCCAGGCGAGTTGCGGGCATTTTACTGCAAGCTGTCAGAAGCGTGGAAGACGGCATCCTCTTGTGGGGGACGCGTGTGATTGTCCCGGAAAAAGGACAGGAGCTGATACAAAGAGACTTGCACAATGGGCATCCAGGTGTGACCAAAATGAAAATGTTGGCCCGGAGATATGTCTGGTGGCCAGGCCTCGACACCGACATTGAGAAGGTGGCCCAAAACTGCTCCATTTGCCAGGAGCATCAGAAGCTTCCGCCGGCTGCGCCCCTACATCACTGGGAATGGCCAGGGCGGCCTTGGGCGGGCTTGCATGCGGATTTCGCAGGCCCTTTTCAAGGATCCATGTTCCTTCTATTAATCGACGCCCAGTCTAAATGGCTAGAGGTGCATAAGATGCTGGGCACAACGTCCTGCGCAACAATTGAGAAGATGCGTTTATCGTTTAGTACGCATGGCCTCCCCGAGGTGCTGGTCACGGATAACGACACTCCATTCACGAGTGAGGAGTTTGCGAGGTTCATGAAGATGAACGGCATACGCCATATCCGCACTGCCCCTTACCACCCGGCTTCAAATGGGTTGGCAGAGCGCGCAGTGCAGACATTCAAATGAGGCCTAAAGAAACAGTCTTCCGGATCAATGGACACGTATCCAGGAAACCTTCCTCTGACACTTGGATGGCGTGCTTAATCTTCTCCAGGTGGAGAAATTCCGAGCGGTCAGCGAGCCAGTCTGCAGCTGTGGGTGGTGCTGCCGATCGCCAGTCGAGCAGGATTCTCCGGCGTGTGATTAGGGAAGCGAAAGCAAGGGCGTTGGCCCCATTCCCCATGTGTAACTCTGGCTGCTCCGATACCCCGAAGATTGCCACTATTGGGCATGGCTTCACCCTCAACCTTGGACATTGCCTCGGAGAAGGCTGTTCAGAACCCAGCAAGCTTGGGGCAAGCCCAAAACATGTGGGTGTGGTTGGCCGGGCCCCCCTGGCACCGCTCACATTTGTCCTCCACCTTCGGGAAGAACCTGCTCATTCGGGTTCTGGTCAGGTGCGCTCTGTGCACCACTTTGAGCTGCATTAGGCTATGCCTTGCGCAGGAGGAGGTGGGGCTCACCCTGCTCAGTGCTTCGCTCCAGAGTCCCCATCCTACCTCTGTCCCCAGTTCGTCCTCTCATTTTTATCTGGTCTCATCCAGTGGTGCTCGAGCTCTGTCCAGTAGTTGTCCATATATTTTCTCACATAGCCCTCTCTTCTCGCCTCTTGTGCCTACCAGGACCTCTAGTAGTGTGTTTTCTTAGGCCCCGGGCTTCCCTACTGTCTCTTTGCGGAGGAAGTGTTTTATTTGGAGGTGTCTCAACTTCTGTCCTCTTGCTAGTTTCCACTTCCTCGTCAGTTCGTCCAGTGTCGCCAGTCTGCGTCCTACCTAGATGTCCCCGACCGTCAGTGTGTCCCCGTCCCTCCGTCTTTTGAAGGTGGTATCTAGCATGGCTGGGGGAATATGTGATGGCCGCAGATGGGGGACATTTTGGTTATCCCGAAGTGCTGTCTCAACTGGGTCCACGTTCTCAGCATGGCCGCTACCACTGGGCTCATTGTGTATCTTGCTGAGGAGGATGGGAGTGCTGCTGTGGCCAGGGCCCGGGGGGTTGTTCCTTTACAGGATGTCTCCTCCATTTGTACCCAATCTGTGTCGGGTTCTTGTACCCATCCTCTCACTCTTTCTGCCGTTGCTGCCCAGTGGTAGTATTGTAGGTTTGGTAAGGCCAAGCCCCCTTTGATTTTTCTTCTTTGCAGTGTCGATTTGGGAATTCTCGGGTTCTTTCCCCCCCCTCCCCCCCACCCCACACACACAAACGCCATGATTAAACTGTCTATGTTTTGGAAAAAGGCCTTGCGGATGAAGATCGGGATGGATCTAAACAGCAAGAGGAACTTTGACAGTACATTCATCTTAAATGTCTGTACTCTCCCCTCCAGGGAGAGTGGGAGTGGGCCCCACCGTTGAAGGTCTTTTCTTACTTCCTCCACCAGGCTGGTCAGGTTCCACTTGTGGATCTGTGTCCAGTCTCTGGCTATTTGGACCCCCAGGTAACGGAATCTGTTCTGGGCAGTTTTAAACGGGAGCCCATTCAGCTCTGACCCTCCCCCTTTTGGGTTCACTGGGAATGCCTCACTTTTGTCCAGATTACGTTTGTAGCCCGAGAAGGTTCCAAACACTTTCAGTATTTGCAGTATTGCGTTCAGTCCCTCCTGTGGCTTCGAGACATAGAGGAGCAGGTCACCTGCATAGAGAGTTACTCTGTGCTCTCTGTCTCTGTTAGTTCAGACACTCACTTTGGAAGCGTTGTACAGGAGCCTCGCCCAGGAGGTGAACCCCGCTCCTTGTCCAAACCGATCCAATACCTCAAGGAGGTAGCTCCATTCGACTCTGTCAAAGACCTTTTCTGAGTCCAGGGAAACGATCACCTCTAGTGTTCTGTCCCCAGAGGGGGTCATTATTACGTTCAGCAGTCGCCTGATGTTCGCTGTGAGCTGCCTACCCTTGACAAAGCCGGTTTGGTCCTCTGCGACCACCTCGGTACGCAGACCTCCAGTCTTTTGTCCAGGACCTTTGTGAGCATTTTCACATCCACGTTCAGCAGTGAAATGGGTCTGTGTGATCCGCATTCTGTCAGGTCTTTATCTTTTTTGGATATCAGTGAGATTGTGGCCTGCGCTAGCATTGGGGGCAGGGTGCCCCCTGCCAGTGAGTCTGCGAACATGTCCCTTAGGTGTGGGGCCAGGACTGGTGCAAATTCTTTATCGAAGTCCACCAGGTCCCGGTGTCTTCCCCGCATGCATGGAGCTGATGCTCTCCATGATTTCTCCCAGGTGTATTGGTGCTTCCAACTCTTCCATCTGTCTTCCCCCACCACTGGTAGCTCCGGTCTGTCTAGGAACTGTTTCATTCCCGCATCCCCGTCGGGGGGCTCGGAAGTGTGCAGTCTCTGGTAGAAGGTCTCGAATGCCCGATTGACCTCCTTTGGCTCTGTTACCAGTCTGCATCTGCTACCCATAACCTGCACTATTTCCCTCGTGGCTGCCTGCTTTCTCAGCTGGTCAGCCAATAGGCGGCCAGCCTTGTCTCCATGTTCGTAGAAGGTCCCACGTGTCTGGCGGAGTTGGTACACTGCTTTCCTAGTGGATAGCAGGTTAAAGTCCATTTGCAGCTTTTTCCTCTCCACCAGCAGCCCTACGGTTGGGGCTTTGGAGTATTTTCTATCGACTTCCAGAATGGAGTCCACTAGCTGTTGCCTGGCCACCCTCACATCCCTATCTCTACTTGCCTTGTAGGCTATGATCTCTCCTCTAATCACGGACTTCAGTGCCTCACAAAACATGGAGAGTAGACCTCCCCGTTTTGGTTGTTACTAACGATTCTATGGAATATGTAGTACCTTTAACATAGTAAACTGTTCCAAAGCACTTCACAGGAGCATTACCAGACCAGATTAGTCATGGAACTACATAAAGAGATATTCGGACAGGTAACCAAAAGTTTGTTCTAAGAATCATAGAATCCCTACAGTGCAGTGCAGAATGAGGCGATTCGATCCAGTGAGTCTGCACTGACTCTCTGAAAGAGCATCCTACCCATGCCCACTTCCCCGCCCTACCTCTGTAACCCCACCTAATCTTTGGACGCTAAGGGACAATTTATAATGGCCAACCTACCTGACCTGCACATCTTCAGACTGTGGGAGGAAACTGGAGCTTTCGGAGGAAACCCACGCAGATACAGGGAGAACGTGCAGACTCCACACAGACAGTCACACAAGGCTGGAATGGAACTGTGAGGCAGCAGTGCTATCCACTATGCCACCATGCCAAGTTGGGTATTAAGAAGTGACTTAAAGGAGCAGAGAAAGGTGGAGAGGTGGTAAGTTTATCAAGCGAGTAGCTGAACCACACATGACAGGAAAGTGTCAGATTCAACTCTTGGTCAATGCTCAGTTAAGACTTTGAAGTGCCCTCAGATTTCGGAGGCAAACTCTACACGGCTTTTACTACTAATTACAATTGACAATCCCCTGCTGTAAGTGGAGCTGAAGGTAGGTTCTGGCACGGCTCTGAAATGTCCCTACAATTGAGTTATCTCCTGACACCCACCATCAAGGCTTATATTTTTAATGAACATTGGATGAGACCCACCTTCGGGCAAGGAAAGCAGTAGAAAACATTTATAAGAGAAGCGAGGGGGAAGTTACTTGGCCAAACAACCAGGGTTTTTACAAGTTTAACAAATATGAGGACAAGATCATAGCTTGGCATGAATTTGAGATCATGGCCGGAACCCTGCAGCCGTTCACACCGGTGAAATGTTCCCATCCCGCCAATGGCGCACCCTGCCATGGGTTTCACGGCAGTGAGGGGTGCATTCAACGGGAAACACCATTGCCAATGGCAGGACCAGAAGATCCCACCACCAGCCAATGGCAGGCCACATCTTACTGCTGCGAAACATGCGGCAGGTTCTGCGGTAAATCCCATCCAATGTTTTCTATAAATTACCAAACAATCAAAACAGGGCCGAGGGTGGTTACGACATGGAGTATTTCTTTGTTTTAATGCCAAGAAGTTATTTTCTTCTTGCAAAACATGACAGGTGAGGCAGTGATGTAGTGGGTTTATCACTGGACTAGTAATGCAGAGTTCCTGGGGACACGGTTTTGAATCCCACTGCATCAGATGGTGAAATCTGAATCCAATAAAAATCTGGGATTAAAAGTCTGGAACTAAAAGTGACCATCAAACCATTGTTGATTATTGTAAAAACCCATCTCGTTCACTATTGTCTTTTAAGAAAGGAAATCTGCCATTCTTACCTAGTCTAGTCTGGCCCCAGACTCAAAGCAATGTGGTTGACTCTGAAATGGCTTTGCAAGCCACTCAGTTCCAGGGCAATTAGGGGTGGGTAATATATCCTGGCCCAGCCAGTGATGCCCACATCCCATGAATTTTTTTTAAAAATGGCCATACTGGTGAATCCAGCAGTCACATTGAATTGTTTTTTTTTAGCTCACTGCTTATTCCTAGTAGCCATAGGAACCAGAGGAGGCCATTTGGCTTGCCCTGCCATTCAATGAGATAATGGCTGATCTGCAACCTAATTCCATGCAGCTGCACAATATAGTCTGTTTAAACCTTTGGCTCACAAAACTATATCCATCACAGTTTTCAAAATATCGGGCGCGATTTAACGGCAGCGCCGTGCCCGACTCAGGACGCAACGTGGCTGTTAAATATCGCGAAAGGCCTCTCCCGAGCTTTACCCGGCATGTTATATCTCTGAAGATCTAAGGGGATCTCGTGAGGTGTCGTGATCGGGGTCTCGCCCACAACCCAGATTTGCATTTTCAGGTGGGCAGTCAAGCTCACCCCAATATGCTCTTGCTGGAGTTACCCAAGGCTGGATCTAACAGCTAAGCAGTTAGCACTGGTCTGCACCAACATAGACCAGGTGTAGTGGTACTTGGGGGTTAGGGGGGTCAGGGGGACGCCTGAGTGATGAGGCTCTGAGCAGGGTGATACCCTAACACCCCTGATGCCACCTGGGCACTGTGGTATAGCCAGCCTGGCACTCAGGCAGTGGCACTTGGGTGCCACCCGGCTAAACCTGCTCGCCATGGGACTATGTTTCATTTCCTTTAAATTGCGCCCAACAATTGATTTACTGAACATTGCCATTTTCTCATAGTCCTCTCAGAAGTGCTTCCTTATTGCAATCCTGAAAGGTTTGACTCTATTTTTTTAGGCTATGCCCCCTAACTCCAGACCCTCCAAATAGAGTAAATAACCTCACCTAATCTACTTTATCTTAATATCTTGAAATCTTCGATCGAATCACCCCTTAATCTTTTAAATTCCAGGAAATACATTCTTGATTTGTTGAATCCCGCCAACTATCCTAATTATTAAGCCTCATTCATTGGGCAGGAATTTCCGGTCACGTCTGTCTGGGACTGGAAATTCCCACTCGAGGTCAATTGGAATTTTTTGCTTGTCTTTCAAACCCCCGTAGCATATGGGACCGGGCGATTTCTGCAATGATTTCTCAATGAGACTCTCAGATCGTAGGTTTTTCTTCTGCATGAAGCAGCCAAACTGGCGTCTCTCTCTCTCTCTCTTTCACTTTGGGTCACCAGTAATGAACAAGAGGGGTTAAACAGCAAACTTTCTTCTCACTGCACCCCGCTCCACCATCTCCCACCCCACTGGGGAATTAAAACAACAAAATAAAGTTAAGCCTCAGGAGGGAGGCTGAGGGAAGAGTTGATAAGGCTGCACATTCAATCATGGCGCCTCTTTCTCGGCCAGCCTTTGCTTTTTCACTGGCAGTCAAGCTCGCAAGTAGCTGACAACCGAACACTGTAACAGTTCGACAGACCTCTACGCCGACCAATCAGTGATGACCTCCCAAAAAGAGGAGAGACCAGCTCGCCAGGGCATCATTTCCATTCCTCCTATTACAAGCCCCACAGGATCCACGGGGATGGCCATGAGCCTCGTGGTGTACAGGCTCTCCAATTGAGAAGCGGAGGCCCATCAGCGGGATAGTTAACTCTGGACATTAAAAGCTGGCCAAGGTAGGGGCCGTGCTGCAGAGTAATCCCAGGCAGGACTGGGACTGTTACTTGCACCTCTTAGTTTTTGAGAGTTTGTATCTTGTTTCATGAGTCGGCTAGTTGACATTGCTGGCTATATGGATACTTGATGGACAACATGGGGCGGCGGGGTGGGACAGTGGTTGGTACTGCTGCCTCACAGCATCAGGGACCCGGGTTAAATTCCGGCCTCGGGGAACTGTCTGCTTGGAGTTTGCACGTTTGTCCAGTGTCTGCATGGGTTTCCTCTGGGTGCTCCAGTTTTCTCCCACAATCCAAAGATGTACAGGTTATGTGGATTGGCCATGATAAATTATCACTTAATAACCAAAGGTTGGTTGAGGTTACGGAGATGGGCGGGGGAGTGGGCCTCGGTGTGTGCTCTTTCAGAGCGTCAGTGCAGACTCGGTGGGCTGAATGGCCTTCTTCTGCACTGCAGGGATTCCATGAACATGTTGAGCAGAGCCACCTGAAGCAGCAGGAGCTCCACCTTTGTGGTTGGGACTGAGGCCTATTGTTGGGACAAAGTGGAGAGACCATCACTCTCCATG
Source organism: Scyliorhinus torazame (assembly GCF_047496885.1). Taxonomy (NCBI): domain Eukaryota; kingdom Metazoa; phylum Chordata; class Chondrichthyes; order Carcharhiniformes; family Scyliorhinidae; genus Scyliorhinus; species Scyliorhinus torazame. Next base: position 72,141,098 of record NC_092719.1, on the reverse strand, counting down.
TAACTTCATTGTGCCTGAAGTGGGACTACTCGACTTTGGAGGCCTCAATAAAATATATTCTATACTCCAGCACTAAAATCCTCTTCTTGGTGAACACAAAATAGGTAAATGTTGCTTTAAAAAAGGCAACATATGTCATGGGCTATACGGGCTATGGGCCTTGTAATGGAATGTGCTCTGTTTGATATAAATTGCAAAATTAATACAAACACTATGTGTTCACTAGAACAGCATATCCTTTCTTTGAATCATTTGTTTAAAGAAAAGCAGATGTGCATATAAGTCTTATTTTAACCCTTTCCTCACAAGCAGCAGGAACTGATTGAACTGGAGTGGCTTTTTCTGAACAAAGTGCTGAAGATTGGAAGCAGTTAAATTCAAAGATATATTGCAGAATGAAAATGAGCTCACACAAACCTCTTAAGAGATTAAAGCATGCCCTAATAAAAGCATGCATGGATAAATGGTTAGCTTGAAAACATGTGCATCTGGTTTTACATCATTCATGCGCACACAAGATTTTGTTGAAGCGTTGAATTAGCGACACGTTTGAGCTGTAAGTCAAGGTCCAGTGAGAACCAGATTCAAGCTTCCCAAAGCCACTTTTAATCTACAGTCATCAGAGAGAGGGAATACTTTCAGCCCATATCCGCTGGATGGATTTGAACCGAGAACCCAGAGGTGAAAGGTCAATTAATTCACGGGGTGTGGGCATCACTGCTTAGGCCAGCATTTATTGCCCATTCCTAGTTGCCCTTCAGAAGGTGCTGGTGAGGTGCCTTCTTGAACCGCTGTAGTCCTTGAGGTGTAGGTTCACCCACTGTGCTATCAGATTCCCCTATAAAGGAGCTACTTTCCCCGTCCACATTAATGAGGTTACCACAGCTCTAACCACCTACAGATACATGTGATGTAAAATTCCCTTCAGTTTGATGTTGTTCTCAAGTTGTGGGCAACATAGGTGAAGCATTCATTGCCCATTCCTGAGTGATACCTTTCTCCTTGAATCACTGTAGTATTCGCGGTGATGGTGTTAGATAGGGATTCCCAGGATGTGAAAGAATGTCCATAACAGGATTGTGTGTGACTTGCCCCTGATAGTATCCCAGGAGATGAAGAGGGTTGGAGATTGTGTACTGTTGAAGTCGTCTTGGCGAGTTGCTGAAATGCATCTCATAGATTATACATACTGTAGCTACAGTTAACTGATGAAGGAGGGATTCGATTTTGTGCCTCTTGGCAGCTTTTTTAGTGTTGTGGTTACACATTTCAGGCAAGGGTTAGATATTCTATCATGCTCTGAAAATTGCAGAAAGTAAAAAGGCTTTGAGAGCCAAGGGGTGAGCCATCTTGACACCAATGCCCATCCTTAGCTCTTGATAAGGCTGGTCCAGTTAAGCCTCAGGTCAATGGTAACCCCAAAGATATTGCTAATAGAGGCCAACTGTGGTGATGCCATGAAAGATTAAATTAAGGTGGCAGAGCTAAATCTTGCTTGATATGATTATTAACCAGGACGAGATGAATGTTACCTGCCCCCTGTCACCTCTGGATGATGTACAAATACCTAAGGGATTCACACAAAAATCATTCCTGTGTAGGTTAGGGAAGACAGTAGCCTATTTAAAACAAGCAGGCAGTTGAGTTGAGTGAGTAGAGGGAGGAATTTGATGTAAGTTAAACATTTGCAAAATGCGGGGCTGGATTCTCCGCAGCCCCGCGGCTAAATCGTATTTGGCGCGGGAGCGGAAAATTGAAGTTCCCGACGGAATAGGGCCTGACGCCGCTCCGGCGATTCTCCGGGGCCCGAATATCCGCGCGCCAGCGAATTATGCCGTGCGGCTGGGGGGCCATGCAAGATGCCCACCCAGCGATATCGCTCCCGCCCGGCTGAGTTCCCGACGGCGTGAAACTAATATGGCTTGGCCGGTCGGAACTCTCGGGCCGCGGTTGCAGACTGAGTCCGCAGCTGCCCTGGTGGGGAGCGGGGGGATCAAGCACCGGGGGCGGGGGGGGCCTCATGGGCGGCCTGGGCAGCGATCGGGCTGGTCCGATACGGGGGGGGGGGGGGGGGGTGGCGCCGATCGGGAGGGCCTAGTTTGTGTTGGTCCGCGATCCGAGTTCGCCATGTTCGGGCCATGCACATGCGCGGACTTGGAACCGGAGGTGCGGGGGCCTGTATCCGCAACCAAAGCTATGTGAAGCTCCCCGGGTCCCTGCTAGCCCCCTGCAGAAAAGTGAATCGGGTTCTTTTTTTGCCAGGAAACTCGGGAGTGCAACGCCAGTGATTTTACACCGGCGCGGGGACGTAGCCCCATTTTTGGAGAATCCAGCCCATGATTTCTGCTCTTATATTTTCACTCAAGACACATGGGCCGGGATTCTTCAAAATGGCGGCTAAGTGCTGATGCCGGCGTAAACACCGGAGTGTTTCAGGCTGGCATCAACGGGCCTCTTGGCCCAGCAATTCCGTGGCCCACAGGAGGCCAGCACAGCACCGGAGTGCTCCAGGCAGCTCCGGCTGCCAATATGCAGCCCTGCACTGCCGGCTGCCGTTCCACGCATGCGCACGGTGGCCGGCTGTGGCGCCGGCCCTGTGCAACATGGCAGACACACACAGCGGGCAGGCGCCGAAGAAAGAGCCCTCTCCCAGACCACGCGCGCCTGCTGATCGATGGCCCCCGATCGTGATCCTGGCGTCCTGGAGGCGCCTCCAGGTGGCGGATCCCCTCTCTCCCCCCACCAGGGTGGTCACCGCAGCCACGACTCCGAGTGCCCGCCGAGTGGAACCATGTTAGAACCACGCCGGCGGGAACTCAGCCAGTTGCCGGCGCAGAATTGCTGTGGGGCCCTCTTTCAACGACCCCTGGCCGGCGCTGCTTCAACCGCGCGCACACGACTGGCGCCGATTCTCCGGTCGCCGGAGGTTCGCATCCCGGCATCGAACCAGCGTCGCGGGCCGTCTCGGCGTGAATGCGCCATCTCGGAGAATCCCGGCCAAGATCTTAAATTTTGTATGCTCGTTGTCCATTATTTGAAATTCATTATTCAATTTATAATATTTAAAGCGTCACATTAAGGGCAGCACGGTAGCACATGGATAGCACAATTGCTTCACAGCTCCAGGGTCCCAGGTTCAATTCCGGCTTGGGTCACTGTCTGTGCGGAGTCTGCGTGGGTTTCCTCCGGGTGCTCCGGTTTCCTCCCACAGTCCAAAGATGTGCAGGTTAGGTGGATTGGCCATGATAAATTGCCCTTAGTGTCCAAAATTGCCCTTAGTGTTGGGTGGGGTTACTGGGTTATGGGGATAGGGTGGAGGTGTTGACCTTGGGTAGGGTGCTCTTTCCAAGAGCCGGTGCAGACTCGATGGGCCGAATGGCCTCCTTCTGCACTGTAAATTCTATGATAATTAAGTAAATACTACAGAGGTGATGAAGCTATTTGTAATTGCCAAAAATACTTTCTTAGTTATTCATTGATTTTGATCAAAAGAAATGAATGAAAAATCTTGGAGCAGTTTGTTCTGACCTTTTCTGCTGTCTTTGATTGTGACTGATTTTGAGAAAGTCACCCAGTGCGATTCTCACAGTCATCTGCAGACAGGAAATAGAAACAGATGGCATTTTACAGCAAAACTACTGACTTTAAGAATGTAACATGTGCATGAGTTTAGATAACTAAACAGCCACAACTACAGCTGCCTAATTGACTGTACTGCACACTCTAAACTGGCTTTTGAATGTGTATTCTAATCACTGGTTCATCGCAGTATGTGTGGTTCCCAGTTCCTCATCTGACCAGGGCCTCCATGAAGGCTAATTTAGTGCGAATCAACCATGTTAGCACACTGCTCGTTTCTGTGTGTGTGTGCCTACAAACCCCACGAATGCGTTCTTTCATTTTATCACACCACAGTTATTTCATAGATAAAAGGAAATGCTCTATTCAGTCTGAAGCTTGGAGAGTGTTTTGTTTAATTGCAGTTGCCTGGGAAACCATAACACTACATTGTGTTACCAGGTAGGGAATGTTTTTTTCATCGATTCTGGCTTGCGAACACCTAGATATCCTTGACACCAAGTTTATCAGTTTGAACATATGAAGATCGTTACTAACCCAGCAATTTTATCTCTTCAACAAAACCGCCAGCAGAATTCATAAGCTGGATAATTTAAGAAAGTAAAGTGGTACAATGGTCCATGTTTGACAATAAGCAGGCCAGTGAGGCTATAAGTGCCCAAATGTATCATGGGATAAATCAGACACCAGTTTCCAGAGTCAACATATGCCCTGTTAACGCTGGGAATCTGGACGATGATGTTGTCGGATTCGTCTCACATTTGCACAAGCTGCATTGCACCACACTGAGAGACTTGACACTGATATCAATGTAACGGTGTGAAGTTGCGGTACTTACCCACTAGTTACCCACCAAACAGCTGACAAAACTAGGATCGGTAACCGGCATTCAGGTACAAATGGATTTTTAACAGCATGTTAAGTCATAATTTAGTGTGCCCAAATCGCTGGCCCTGGAAAATTAATGTTACGAGTGTAGTGTCGTATTCCTTCAGAATGTATTTATTGTTGGAGATTTTTTTTCTTTAATTACTTTATCTGTCTTTTATATCTCTTTCCTTTGGTCTCATCTTTCCCTCTGAGTTTTGCTTTCTCTACATGACTTTGCAATCAATGGGGACGGCATGGTGGTGCAGTGGTCCTCAAGGCGCTGAGGACACAGGTTTGATCTTGGCCCCAGGTCACTGTCCGTGTGGAGTTTTCACATCCTCCCCGTGTCTGCATGGGTCTCACTCCCACAATCCAAAGATGTGCAGGGTAAGTAGATGGACCATGTTAAATTGCCCTTTCATTGGAAAAGGTTTTGAAAAAAATGATTTTGCAATCAATTAAGTATTCTGATGTATATTCCTGCGCAGCTCAGAAAGGATTCTTTGATCTGATTGCTGCTTGCCCTGTTCCCACATGTCATAGATCCCCTGTAGAAGAAGCCATGGTGAATTAATGCCCAATGACAGCGATTGCATATTTTCCTTTTCTATCATCATCCTAAATCTTACAGTACAATGATTGCCATCTTCTAAATGTTCCCCCACTGAAACTTGATCTACTTGTCCCACCTCATTTCCAAAAACCAGGTCCAACATGTGCATCCTTTCTTGTTAGACTAGATTCATACTGCTGTGGAAAATGTTCCTGAACATTTGCCATTCTCTGCCCTTTATACTACCATCTACCAGACTACCATCACAGCTCCAGAGTCCCGGGTTCGGTTCCTGGCTTGGGTCACTGTCTGTGTGGAGTCTGCACGTTCTCCCCGTGTCTGCGTGGGTTTCCTCCGGGTGCTCCGGTTTCCTCCCACAAGTCCCAAAAGATGTGCTGTTCGGTGAATTAGACATTCTGAATTCTCCCTCAGTGTACCCGAACAGGCGCTGGAGTGTGGCAACTAGGGGCTTTTCACAGTAACTTCATTGCAGTGTTAATGTAAGTCTACTTGTGACAATAAAGATTATTATTATATTATGTCCCAGTTTACATTCAGGTCATTAAAGTGCTCCATTAAAACTATTACATAATGTGTGAATCTCTCTGTAATTTTCCTGCAGAAAAATCCTTCTCACTGGAAACGGTTAATATTTGCTCAGTTTTTTGAGATTTTTATTTTGGGTACAATGCTGGATTTGACAGTAAACACAATTTTGGTTTAAACAAGTTTTTGGCTTCCCCTGACCAGTTGCATAAAACAGGATGTTATGGTTTCTATAAAACAGAATGCTATGCAAACTTAAGTTGATAATTTTTAATTCATCTGGTTATGAAGCACAAGTCGCGTAGCTGAAAGTATGGAGTTACAAAGTGACATAGTCAATCAAGTGAGTGGACAGCGTGACAGATGAAGTTCAATGCAGGGAATGTCAGGTCATCTGCCTGGGATGCGAGAAAAGACAAATAAAACATGGCTGGGATTTCTCCAATCTGAATTCGCCCCACTGCCAGCGTGGACGGAGAATTTTACGCTCAGCCAAAACTCTATTCACTGCAGTGGGAATGGGGAACCCCGACAACGTGAACGGGCGGAGAATCCCGCCCATTATCTAAATGGTAAGAGATTAGAAACAATAGAGAAAAAGGGATTTGGGTGTCAAGTATACAAGCCATTAAAAACAACTGGACAGGCACAACAAGCATTAACAAGGTGGATAAAATATTAGCCTTTATCTCAAAGGGACTGGGCTGCAAAAGGGGTGAAGGTTTCAGATGTAGCGTCGCTCAGAGCCTATCTGCAGTACCGTGTTCGGTTCAGGAAAATTGACATTTCTGAGAGCATAATTAACAAAATTCTTCCTATTCTTCCCTCTTTTGAGGTCACACACCATCTGCATGGCCTAAAAATAAGCAGTTAACATGCTGCCACTCCTCTCAATTAGAAAGAAGACAATCCATAGTGGCTGCATTTAGTCCACTTATCATTGAATATGTCCTTGTTTACCTGTGTTGTCAGTGATAAACTAGGTGAATTTGGGAGCACACTGCTAAGGTAAATGGACAATAGCCTGTTTCCATTCATTTCAGAGCATTACCTCGTCGTGCGAGAAGGTTGCCCTAACATTAATGTGAACTGATCATTTCAACATTGTTGCAACCAATTTAATTAAATGGTGCAGATTGGTTTGCTGTTTGAAACATTTTTATCAACTAATACTGCTGTAAGGATGTGGTCAGGACTGTCTGATGGTGTGGTTCATGAATGACACTGGAATGGTTCACATTGACAGCAGCCTCCACTTTATATGCAATGCATAGGCCAAGGAAATTTGGAGAACCCATTTTTCAAGATTGGTTCAAATCCCTTAGCACACCTAAAAACCGTTGATGGAGTCAGCAAAGCATTTAGGCCAGCCTCAGATCATGAAAGGTGCTATGTAAATGCAAGGCTTCCTTTCCATTTCATTCCCACCACCTGCCACGATCATATTTTGAAATAGTTGGGGTGATGCTTATTATGATCCGGGACCAGACACCAAGAGTGACTCGGATTCTGGACAGAAACCCCAGTATTTTGTTGTAATTTTGTAAGACTGTGAAGAAAGGATATCTTGGTCCAGGAGTCATGTCCTGCAAAATCGGGATATGGTATATTAAAACAAACTTTATTACTAACACAGGATTAAAATATCTTTAACATAGTACAAGAAAAATAATACCTTACATTTACCCCTTAAACAATGCTAATCAATACAGTGACACAATAACCCTTAACTGCTTTCATTATTCCCCCTCAAACAACAAATCCATCTCTGCTCTCAATCCACTTTCAAATACAGTTAGCAGACCCCAGACATACTTGCTGTACAGAGATGTTCTTTGTGGTTGTTGTAAGAGATAGACTTGAATCCTGTCAGAACAATGCAGGAACTCGAGCTGAAGTCTTCAGAAACTGTCTTCATGGTTTTACTTCCAATAACCAACTGAACTAAACTGCTTTTCTGCTCATATGGACACTACCCTAGCCCCTCCCATTAGTTACATCATCTTACCACACTGAAACACAATGGGCGGTGTTCTCCATCGGTGGGATCCTCCACTTCGCCGGCAGCGCACTCACGCCGGCAGATTTCCCGACGGCATAGGGATGGCCATAATGGGAAACCCCATTGGCTGGATGCCAGGATGGAGGATCCCTCTGCCGGTGGGGGCCTGCTGCACCAGAAAAAGGGCCTGGCAGGACAGAGAATCCCACCCAATGTATCAAATTAATTCCACGGGAAAGTCTTAATTCAAAGAAAACTCCATTTTCCCAAGCTTTTACAATGCTTTAATTTCACCTCTGGCTCCCAAAAACATAATTGCCTTTTAAATCAGGATTTTTAAAAACACTACTAACCCAGGCTTTTAACTTTTGCTGCACCAAATATATATAATACAATATATCTGAAATTCCTACATTCATCAGATGTGAAACCCAGTGCTTCACCACAAGAGCGGCGACCACAGTGACTGCATCATTGAGAAGCTGCAGGCAAACCCATGTTTACTTTGTCCATGCATTTTACTGGACAAGTGGCAAATCAGATTTCTCTCAACCCAGTCAGGATTATGTATCGAATAAGGCACTCATTGCTCAAAAGGTTACTGTAATAAATGAGGGTGACCAGACAAAATTTTACACTGAATCACATAATGAAGCACTAAGACGACCAAAGATTGATCAAAGAGATAGGCACCACTGGCTGAGTGAAATGATGGGAATCAATAATGTGGCAAAATGAGAGCTCAGCGACTCGTCAGGCCCTGGAGAGATTTGAACACAGGAATGAGAATTTTAAAATCATTGGAAAGCATTCATTTCCAATTTCCATTCTAGGAAATTCACACTGGCAGAAAATAAATAAACCAATAACAAAATAAAGAAATGGAAGTTTGGTAAGTTGAAAATAATGGAAAAATAGATGTCCGCTGATGGACTTCATTTCAAATTGTCCACTTTTCAACTCATTGTAGGAAAGCATGGGCTGCACCTGACAGTAGAGAAGGGGGGGATACAACAGCCTGTGAAGCTGAACTTGGATCAACTCTAGTCTGGAATAAATTTCACGTAAACTGCAGACAAAATTGGTCCCTGAGGACCACACTTAGTGAACTGCAAGTCTGCCAATGAAAACAATTTGAGAGAAAAGTCTGGAAAACAAAGCAATGGAATAAGGTCATGAGTACATGAACTTTACTGGTGTTTGTATTGTTTCTAAGTGTTGTGGTGAGTGCATTTATAATGTTCCTCATGTGAGCACTGACACTACTTCTCACCAATGCACTGACACAAGCTTGTCCCAGTGTCATTACACTACATGCCAGGATTCAAGCAGGAAATTTCAAACTATTTCTTATTAATGTGTCAGTTGCCAATCACTCCTTTGATAAGAACCCATGTGCATGAACTGTCACTTTTTCTGGGATTACAAAATAAGTCCCAGTCACTGCAGCTACACACCATTTGTCAGGTTTTGGAGCAGTCAAGGAAAGTATACAAACCCGATGACTCGATCTCCAACTCACAAAAGCCACTAGAATAAACAAATCTATGCCGGACACTTCCCTTCCCAGACACTCAAGGGAGAAGACTGTTGCGCCAAAATTCCTGAGATTGCATAAATTGCTGCTCCCATGAGTGTTTCACATTGACAACTGTGCCCTTTCCACTTTACTGCACTCTCTGTGTGTTATAAGAACATAAGAACTAGAAGCAGGAGTGGGCCATCTGGCTCCTCGAGCCTGCTCCACCATTCAATGAGATCATGGCTGATCTTTTGTGGACTCAGCTCCACTTTCCGGCCCGAACACCATAACCCTTAATCCCTTTATCACTCGCGATCATTGACCAATGATACAAGAGGTTGCCTCCACCAAGCAAGAGATGGATGAGGCTGAGTTACAGTTCCAAAATCCACCTGCACCCTAACTAATTGGAACAACTTCACTAGACATACCCGTACCTCCTCAAGGAAGATTCCCAAATGGAATGGCAATTGATAATAGAAACTCATTGATCTAACTAAGAGCTCATTGACATTCAGTTGCATATAAGCATGTTTAACTTCAGATAATAAATGTATTTATGAAACAAAAAACATTTTATTGATTCATGGGATGGGAACATCGCTGGCAAGGCCAGCGTTTATTGTTATACACTACCATATGTGGGGCTGTGAACACTTCTCTTCATTCAAAAGAACAAGTGTTGAACTGCATTGAGTTACAAGTTTGACTGGCTGAAGCGACACGGTCCCTAAAGCTTCTGAATGCTATATACATTTGAACAAAAACCGGGACAAGCATAAAAGCTAAGCCTTTCAAAAATTGTTGGCCAGGATTTTCTCGGATATCAGCAAAGACCCATGTCGGGCTGGAGGAACAGCATCGGTGGTTTGCTCCACCATATTGCGCAGAACTTTGAAAAAATAAACTTCAAGTCATGAGTCCCTCGACGTACCACGAGCAGGCCAGCCTCTGATTCGCCCACCTCGCTATCAACACAGACACTCAAAGCTCTGGTTGCTATTTTTAAAGGCCGCCCCAGCGCACAATGAGCACACCAGTTCACTAGGTGCACAACCCTACCCCGGCCCCTAGCCACACCCGTGGCACTACCTAGGCAATCCCCAGCATGGCCCTTTACCCCCCTGAGTGCTGCACTCACCTGAACTCCCCCGAAATTCTGTGATGTAGCAATTACAGATATATTGTATTATATGTATTTGGTGCATTAAGGCTTAAAGCCTGGATAAGTATATGACTTCTACAGTCATGCCTTTAAAAATCTTGATCCAAATGACAGCTAGACCTTTTGGAGACAGAGGTACAATTAAAACATCGTAAACGTTTGGGCCAATGGACTTTATGATACAATTGCACACACAGTGGGGAATGAAACGAGTGCACACACAGTTGGGAATGATACGAGTGCTCACACAGTGGGGAATGATACGAGTGCACACATATTGGGGAATGAAATGAATGCACACACAGTTGGGAATGATACGATTGCTCACACAGTTGGGAATGATACGAGGGCTCACACAGTTGGGAATGATACGATTGCTCACACAGTTCTGAATGATACGGTTGCTCACACAGTTGGGAATGATACGAGTGCACACATATTGGGGAATGATACGAGTGCTCACACAATTGGGAATGATACGAGGGCTCACACAGTTGGGAATGATACGATTGCACACACAGTTGGGAATGATACGATTGCTCACACAGTTGGGAATGATACAATAGCTCATACAGTTGGGAATGATACGATTGCTCACACAGTTGGGAATGATGCGATTGCTCACACAGTTGGGAATGATACGATTGCTCACACAGTTGGGAATGATACGATTGCTCACACAGTTAGGAATGATATGATTGCACACACAGTTGGGAATGATACGAGTACTCACACAGTTGGGAATGATATGATTGCTCACACAGATGGGAATGATACGAGTACTCACACAGTTGGGAATGATATGATTGCACACACAGTTGGGAATGATACGATTGCTCACACAGTTGGGAATGATACGATTGCTCACACAGTTGGAAATGATACCAGTGCTCACACAGTTGGGAATGATACCAATGCTCACACAGTTGGAAATGATACGATTGCTCACACAGTTGGGAATGATACGAGTGCTCACACAGTTGGAAATAATACGATTGCTCACACAGTTGGGAATGATACGATTGCTCACACAGTTGGAAATGATACCAGTGCTCACACAGTTGGGAATGATACGAATGCTCAACAGTTGGGAATGATACGATTGCTCACACAGTTGGGAAAGATACGATTGTTCACACAGTTGGGAATGATACGAATGCTCACACAGTTGGGAATGATACGATTGCTCACACAGTTGGGAAAGATACGATTGTTCACACAGTTGGGAATGATACGAATGCTCACACAGTTGGAAATGATACCAGTGCTCACACAGTTGGGAATGATACGATTGCTCACACAGTTGGGAATGATACGATTGCTCACACAGTTGGGAAAGATACGATTGTTCACACAGTTGGGAATGATATGAATGCTCACACAGTTGGAAATGATACTAGTGCTCCCACAGTTGGAAATGATACGAGTGCACACACAGTTGGGAATGATACGAGTGCACACACAGTTGGGAATGATTCGAGTGCTCATACAGTTGGAAATGATATGAATGCTCACACAGTTGGGAATGATACGAGTGCTCACACAGTTGGAAATGATACGATTGCTCACACAGTTGGGAATGATACGATTGCTCACACAGTTGGGAATGATACCACTGCACACACAGTTGGGAATGATACGATTGCTCACACGGTTGGAAATGATACGATTGCTCACACAGTTGAGAATGATACGAGTGCTCACACAGATGGAAATGATGCGATTGCTCACACAGCTGGGAATGATACGAGTGCCCACACAGTTGGGAATGATACGAGTGCTCACACAGTTGGAAATGATACGAGTGCTCACACAGTTGGAAATGATACGAGTGCTCACACAGTTGGTAATGATACGAGTGCTCACACAGTTGGAAATGATACGAGTGCTCACACAGTTGGGAATGATACGATTGCTCACACAGTTGGGAATGATACGACTGCACACACAGTGGGGAATCATACGATTGCTCACATAGTTGGGAATGATACGATTGCTCACACAGTTGGGAATGATACGAGTTCTCACACAGTTGGAAATGATACGATTGCTCACACAGTAGGAAATGATACAAGTGCTCACACAGTTGGGAATGTTACGATTGCTCACACAGTTGGGAATGATACGAGTGCACACACAGTTGGGAATGATACGAGTGCTCACACAGTTGAGAATGATACGATTGCTCACACAGTTGAAAATGATACGATTGCTCACACAGTTGGGAATGATACGATTGCTCACACAGTTGGAAATGATACGATTGCTCACACAGCTGGAAATGATACGAGTGCTCACACAGTTGGGAATGATACGAGTGCTCACACAGTTGGGAATGATACGATTGCTCACACAGTTGGGAATGATACGAATGCTCACACAGTTGGGAATGATACGAGTGCTCACACAGTTGGAAATGATACGAGTGCTCACACAGTTGGGAATGATACGAGTGCGCACACAGTTGGAAATGATACGATTGCTCACACAGTTGGGAATGATACGATTGCTCACACAGTTGGAAATGATACGAGTGCTCACACAGTTGGGAATGATACGAGTGCGCACACAGTTGGAAATGATACGAGTGCTCACACAGTTGGGAATGATACGAATGCTCACACAGTTGGGAATGATACGATTGCTCACACAGTTGGGAATGATACGAGTGCGCACACAGTTGGGAATGATACGATTGCTCACACAGTTGGGAATGATACGAGTGCACACACAGTTGGGAATGATACGAGTGCTCACACAGTTGGGAATGATACGAGTGCACACACAGTTGGGAATGATACGATTGCTCACACAATTGGAAATGATCCGAGTGCTCACACAGTTGGGAATGATACGATTGCTCACACAGTTGGAAATGATACCAGTGCTCACACAGTTGGGAATGATACGAATGCTCACACAGTTGGGAATGATACGATTGCTCACACAGTTGGGAAAGATACGATTGTTCACCCAGTTGGGAATGATACGAATGCGCACACAGTTGGGAATGATACGATTGCTCACACAGTTGGGAAAGATACGATTGTTCACACAGTTGGGAATGATACGAATGCTCACACAGTTGGAAATGATACCAGTGCTCACACAGTTGCGAATGATACGATTGCTCACACAGGTGGAAATGATACGATTGCTCACACAGTTGGGAAAGATACGATTGTTCACACAGTTGGGAATGATACGAATGCTCACACAGTTGGAAATGATACTAGTGCTCCCACAGTTGGAAATGATACGAGTGCACACACAGTTGGGAATGATATGAGTGCACACACAGTTGGGAATGATTCGAGTGCTCACACAGTTGGAAATGATATGAATGCTCACACAGTTGAGAATGATACGAGTGCTCACATAGTTGGGAATGATACGATTGCTCACACAGTTGGGAATGATACGAGTTCTCACACAGTTGGAAATGATACGATTGTTCACACAGTAGGAAATGATACGAGTGCTCACACAGTTGGGAATGTTACGATTGCTCACACAGTTGGGAATGATACGAGTGCTCACACAGTTGGAAATGATACGATTGCTCACACAGTTGGGAATGATACGATTGCTCACACAGTTGGGAATGATACGATTGCTCACACAGTTGGGAATGATACGAATGCTCACACAGTTGGAAATGATACGATTGCTCACACAGTTGGGAATGATATGAGTGCGCACACAGTTGGAAATGATACGATTGCTCACACAGTTGGGAATGATACGATTGCTCACACAGTTGGAAATGATACGAGTGCTCACACAGTTGGGAATGATACGAGTGCACACACAGTTGGGAATGATACGAGTGCTCACACAGTTGGGAATGATACGAGTGCACACACAGTTGGGAATGATACGATTGCTCACACAATTGGAAATGATCCGAGTGCTCACACAGTTGGGAATGATACGATTGCTCACACAGTTGGAAATGATACCAGTGCTCACACAGTTGGGAATGATACGAATGCTCACACAGTTGGGAATGATACGATTGCTCACACAGTTGGGAAAGATACGATTGTTCACACAGTTGGGAATGATACGAATGCTCACACAGTTGGGAATGATACGATTGCTCACACAGTTGGGAAAGATACGATTGTTCACACAGTTGGGAATGATACGAATGCTCACACAGTTGGAAATGATACCAGTGCTCACACAGTTGCGAATGATACGATTGCTCACTTAGTTGGAAATGATACGATTGCTCACACAGGTGGGAAAGATACGATTGTTCACACAGTTGGGAATGATACGAATGCTCACACAGTTGGAAATGATACTAGTGCTCCCACAGTTGGAAATGATACGAGTGCACACACAGTTCGGAATGATACGAGTGCATACACAGTTGGGAATGATTCGAGTGCTCACACAGTTGGAAATGATATGAATGCTCACACAGTTGGGAATGATACGAGTGCTCACACAGTTGGAAATGATACGATTGCTCACACAGTTGGGAATGATACGATTGCTCACACAGTTGGGAATGATACCACTGCACACACAGTTGGGAATGATACGATTGCTCACACGGTTGGGAATGATACGATTGCTCACACAGTTGGGAATGATACGAGTGCTCACACAGATGGAAATGATGCGATTGCTCACACAGCTGGGAATGATACGAGTGCTCACACAGTTGGGAATGATACTAGTGCTCACACAGTTGGAAATGATACGAGTGCTCACACATTTGAAAATGATACGAGTGCTCACACAGTTGGGAATGATACGAGTGCTCACACAGTTGGAAATGATACGAGTGCTCACACAGTTGGGAATGATACGATTGCTCACACAGTTGGGAATGATACGACTGCACGCACAGTGGGGAATCATACGATTGCTCACATAGTTGGGAATGATACGATTGCTCACACAGTTGGGAATGATACGAGTTCTCACACAGTTGAAAATGATACGATTGCTCACACAGTAGGAAATGATACGAGTGCTCACACAGTTGGGAATGTTACGATTGCTCACACAGTTGGGAATGATACGAGTGCACACACAGTTGGGAATGATACGAGTGCTCACACAGTTAGGAATGATACGATTGCTCACACAGTTGGAAATGATACGAGTGCTCACACAGCTGGAAATGATACGATTGCTCACACAGTTGGGAATGATACGAGTGCTCACACAGTTGGGAATGATACGAGTGCACACACAGTTGGGAATGATACGAGTGCTCACACAGTTGGGAAAGTACGAGTGCAGACACAGTTGGGAATGATACGATTGCTCACACAATTGGAAATGATCCGAGTGCTCACACAGTTGGGAATGTTACGAGTGCTCACACAGTTGGGAATGATACCCAACTGCAGCTCCTCACAGACCGCATGGTTCGGTTGGAGCAGCAATTGGATGCACTTAGGAGCATGCAGGTGGCGGAAAGCGTCATAGATCGCAGTTATGTAAGTGTGGTCACACCCAAGGTGCAGGCAGAGAAATGGGTGACCACCAGAAAGGGCAGGCAGTCAGTGCAGGAATCCCCTGTGGTTGTCCCCCTCTCGAACAGATATACCCCTTTGGATACTGTCGGGGGGATAGCCTATCAGGGGAAAACAGCAGCAGCCAGAGCAGTGGCACCACGGCTGGCTCTGATGTTCAGAAGGGAGGGTCAAAGCGCAGAAGAGTAATAGTTATAGGGGACTCTATAGTCAGGGGCACAGATAGGCGCTTCTGTGGACGTGAAAGAGACTCCAGGATGGTATGTTGCCTCCCTGGTGCCAGGGTCCAGGATGTCTCCGAACGGGTAGAGGGAATCCTGAAGGGGGAGGGCAAACAGGCAGAGGTCGTTGTACATATTGGTACTAACGACATAGGCAGGAAGGGGCATGAGGTCCTGCAGCAGGAGTTCAGGGAGCTAGGCAGAAAGTTAAAAGACAGGACCTCGAGGGTTGTAATCTCGGGATTACTCCCTGTGCCACGTGCCAGTGAGGCTAGAAATAGGAAGATAGAGCAGACAAACACGTGGCTAAACAGCTGGTGTAGGAGGGAGGGTTTCTGTTATCTGGACCACTGGGAGCTCTTCCGGGGCAGGTGTGACCTGTATAAGATGGACGGGTTGCATCTAAACCGGAGAGGCATAAATATCCTGGCCGCGAGGTTTGCTAGTGTCACACGGGAGGGTTTAAACTAGTATGGCAGGGGGGTGGGCACGGGAGCAATAGGTCAGAAGGTGAGAGCATTGAGGGAGAACTAGGGAATAGGGACAGTGTGGCTCTGAGGCAGCGCAGACGGGGAGAAGTTGCTGAACACAGCGGGTCTGGTGGCCTGAAGTGCATATGTTTTAATGCAAGGAGCATTACGGGTAAGGCAGATGAACTTAGAGCTTGGATTACTACTTGGAACTATGATGTTGTTGCCATTACAGAGACCTGGTTGAGGGAAGGGCAGGATTGGCAGCTAAACGTTCCAGGATTTAGATGTTTCAGGCGGGATAGAGGGGGATGTAAAAGGGGAGGCGGAGTTGCGCTACTTGTTCAGGAGAGTATCACAGCTATACAGCGAGAGGACACCTCAGAGGGCAGTGAGGCTATATGGGTAGAGATCAGGAATAAGAAGGGTGCAGTCACAATGTTGGGGGTATACTACAGGCCTCCCAACAGCCAGCGGGAGATAGAGGAGCAGATAGGTAGACAGATTTTGGAAAAGAGTAAAAACAACAGGGTTGTGGTGATGGGAGACTTCAACTTCCCCAATATTGACTGGGACTCACTTAGTGCCAGGGGCTTAGACGGGGCAGAGTTTGTAAGGAGCATCCAGGAGGGCTTCTTAAAACAATATGTAAACAGTCCAACTAGGGAAGGGGCGGTACTGGACCTGGTATTGGGGGATGAGCCCGGCCAGGTGGTAGATGTTTCAGTAGGGGAGCATTTCGGTAACAGTGACCACAATTCAGTAAGTTTTAAAGTACTGGTGGACAAGGATAAGAGTGGTCCGAGGATGAATGTGCTAAATTGGGGGAAGGCTAATTATAACAATATTAGGCGGGAACTGAAGAACATAGATTGGGGGCGGATGTTTGAGGGCAAATCAACATCTGACATGTGGGAGGCTTTCAAGTGTCAGTTGAAAGGAATACAGGACAGGCATGTTCCTGTGAGGAAGAAAGATAAATACGGCAATTTTCGGGAACCTTGGATGACGAGTGATATTGTAGGCCTCGTCAAAAAGAAAAAGGAGGCATTTGTCAGGGCTAAAAGGCTGGGAACAGACGAAGCCTGTGTGGCATATAAGGAAAGTAGGAAGGAACTTAAGCAAGGAGTCAGGAGGGCTAGAAGGGGTCATGAAAAGGCATTGGCAAATAGGGTTAAGGAAAATCCCAAGGCTTTTTACACTTACATAAAAAGTAAGAGGGTAGCCAGGGAAAGGGTTGGCCCACTGAAGGATAGGCAAGGGAATCTATGTGTGGAGCCAGAGGAAATGGGCGAGGTACTAAATGAATACTTTGCATCAGTATTCACCAAAGAGAAGGAATTGGTAGATGTTGAGTCTGGAGAAGGGGGTGTAGATAGCCTGGGTCACATTGTGATCCAAAAAGACGAGGTGTTGGGTGTCTTAAAAAATATTAAGGTAGATAAGTCCCCAGGGCCGGATGGGATCTACCCCAGAATACTGAAGGAGGCTGGAGAGGAAATTGCTGAGGCCTTGACAGAAATCTTTGGATCCTCGCTGTCTTCAGGGGATGTCCCGGAGGACTGGAGAATAGCCAATGTTGTTCCTCTGTTTAAGAAGGGTGGCAGGGATAATCCCGGGAACTACAGGCCGGTGAGCCTTACTTCAGTGGTAGGGAAATTACTGGAGAGAATTCTTCGAGACAGGATCTACTCCCATTTGGAAGCAAATGGACGTATTAGTGAGAGGCAGCACGGTTTTGTGAAGGGGAGGTCGTGTCTCACTAACTTGATAGAGTTTTTCGAGGAGGTCACTAAGATGATTGATGCAGGTAGGGCAGTAGATGTTGTCTATATGGACTTCAGTAAGGCCTTTGACAAGGTCCCTCATGGTAGACTAGTACAAAAGGTGAAGTCACACGGGATCAGGGGTGAACTGGCAAGGTGGATACAGAACTGGCTAGGCCATAGAAGGCAGAGGGTAGCAATGGAGGGATGCTTTTCTAATTGGAGGGCTGTGACCAGTGGTGTTCCACAGGGATCAGTGCTGGGACCTTTGCTCTTTGTAGTATATATAAATGATTTGGAGGAAAATGTAACTGGTCTGATTAGTAAGTTTGCAGACGACACAAAGGTTGGTGGAATTGCGGATAGCGATGAGGACTGTCTGAGGATACAGCAGGATTTAGATTGTCTGGAGACTTGGGCGGAGAGATGGCAGATGGAGTTTAACCTGGACAAATGTGAGGTAATGCATTTTGGAAGGGCTAATGCAGGTAGGGAATATACAGTGAATGGTAGAACCCTCAAGAGTATTGAAAGTCAAAGAGATCTAGGAGTACAGGTCCACAGATCACTGAAAGGGGCTACACAGGTGGAGAAGGTAGTCAAGAAGGCATACGGCATGCTTGCCTTCATTGGCCGGGGCATTGAGTATAAGAATTGGCAAGTCATGTTGCAGCTGTATAGAACCTTAGTTAGGCCACACTTGGAGTATAGTGTTCAATTCTGGTCGCCACACTACCAGAAGGATGTGGAGGCTTTAGAGAGGGTGCAGAAGAGATTTACCAGAATGTTGCCTGGTATGGAGGGCATAAGCTATGAGGAGCGATTGAATAAACTCGGTTTGTTCTCACTGGAACGAAGGAGGTTGAGGGGCGACCTGATAGAGGTATACAAAATTATGAGGGGCATAGACAGAGTGGATAGTCAGAGGCTTTTCCCCAGGGTAGAGGGGTCAATTACTAGGGGGCATAGGTTTAAGGTGAGAGGGGCAAAGTTTAGAGTAGATGTACGAGGCAAGTTTTTTACGCAGAGGGTAGTGGGTGCCTGGAACTCACTACCGGAGGAGGTAGTGGAGGCAGGGACGATAGGGACATTTAAGGGGCATCTTGACAAATATATGAATAGGATGGGAATAGAAAGATACGGAACCAGGAAGTGTAGAAGATTGTAGTTTAGTCGGGCAGTATGGTCGGCACGGGCTTGGAGGGCCGAAGGGCCTGTTCCTGTGCTGTACATTTCTTTGTTCTTTGTTCTTTGATACGAGTGCTCAAACAGTTGGGAAAGATACGAGTGCACACACAGTTGGGAATGATACGATTGCTCACACAGTTGGGAATGATACGAGTGCACACACAGTTGGGAATGATACGAGTGCTCACACAGTTGGGAATGATACGATTGCTCACACAGTTGGAAATGATACGATTGCTCACACAGTTGGAAATGATACGAATGCTCACACAGTTGGAAATGATACGAGTGCTCACACAGTTGGAAATGATACGAGTGCTCACACAGTTGGAAATGATACAATAGCACACACAGTTGGGAATGATACGAGTGCTCACACAGATGGGAATGATACGAGTGCTCACACAGTTGGAAATGATACAATAGCACACACAGTTGGAAATGATACGAGTGCTCACACAGTTGGGAATGATACGAGTGCTCACACAGTTGGAAATGATACGAGAGCTCACACAGTTGTGAATGATACGACTTCACACACAGTTGGGAATGATACGATTGCTCACACAGTTGGGAATGATACGAATGCTCACACTGTTGGGAATGATACGCTGCACACACAGTTGGAAATGATCCGATTGCTCACACAGTTGGAAATGATCCGATTGCTCACACAGTTGGAAATGATACGATTGCTCACACAGTTGGGAATGATACGATTGCTCACACAGTTGGGAATGATACGAGTGCTCAAACAGTTGGGAATGATACGAATGCTCACAGAGTTGGAAATGATACGATTGCTCACGCAGTTGGAAATGATACGATTGCTCACACAGTTGGGAATGATACGATTGCTCACACAGTTGGGAATGATACGAATGCTCACACAGTTGGGAATGATACGATTGCTCAAACAGTTGGAAATGATACGATTGCTCACACAGTTGGGAATGATACGATTGTTCACACAGTTGGGAATGATACGAGTGCTCACACAGTAGGAAATTATACTAGTGCTCACACAGTTGGGAATGATACGATTGCTCACACAGTTGGGAATGATATGATTGCTCACACAGTTCGAAATGATACGATTGCTCACACAGTTGGGAATGATACGATTGCTCACACAGTTGGAAATGATATGAGTGCTCACACAGTTGGGAATGATACGAGTGCACACACATTTGGGAATGATACGAGATCTCACACAGTTGGGAATGATACGAGTGCTCACACAGTTGGAAATTATACGAGTGCATGCACAGTTGGGAATGATACGAGTGCTCACACAGTTGGGAATGATACGAGTGCTCACACAGTTGGGAATGATACGAGTGCACACACAGTTGGGAATGATACGAGTGCTCACACAGTTGGAAATGAGACGAGTGCTCACACAGTTGGGAATGATACGAGTACTCACACAGTTGGGAATGATACGAGTGCACACACAGTTGGGAATGATATGAGTGCTCACACGGTTGGGAATGATACGAGTGCACACAAAGTTGGGAATGATACGACTGCTCACACAGATGGGAATGATACGAATGCTCACACAGTTGGGAATGATACGATTGCTCACACAGTTGGAAATTATACGAGTGCTCACACAGTTGGAAATGAGACGAGTGCTCACACGGTTGGGAATGATACGATTGCTCACACAGTTGGGAATGATACGAGTGCTCACACAGTTGGAAATGAGACGATTGCTCACACAGTTGGAAATGACACGAGTGCTCACACAGTTGGAAATGATACGAGTGCTCACACAGTTGGGAATGAGACGAGTGCTCACACAGTTGGGAATGAGACGAGTGCTCACACAGTTGGGAATGATACGAGTGCTCACACAGTTGGGAATGATACGAGTGCTCACACAGTTGGAAATGAGACGAGTGCTCACACAGTTGGGAATGATACGAGTGCTCACACAGTTGGGAATGATACGAGTGCTCACACAGTTGGAAATGATACGATTGCTCACACAGTTGGAAATGACACGAGTGCTCACACAGTTGGAAATGACACGAGTGCTCACACAGTTGGGAATGATACGAGTGCTCACACAGTTGGGAATGATACGACTGCACACACAGTTGGGAATGATACGATTGCTCACACAGTTGGGAATGATACGATTGCTCCCACAGTTGGGAATGATACGAGTGCTCACACAGTTGGAAATGATACGATTGCTCAGACAGTTGGAAATGAGACGAGTGCTCACACAGTTGGAAATGATACGAGTGCTCACACAGTAGGGAATGATACGATTGCTCACACAGTTGGGAATGATACGAGTGCTCACACAGTTGGGAATGATACGAGTGCGCACACAGTTGGGAATGATACGATTGCTCACACAGTTGGGAATGAAACGAGTGCTCACACAGTTGGGAATGATACGAGTGCTCACACAGTTGGGAATGATACGAGTGCTCACACAGTTGGAAATGAGACGATTGCTCACACAGTTGGGAATGATATGAGTGCTCACACAGTTGGGAATGATACGAGTGCTCACACAGTTGTAAATGATGCGAGTGCTCACACAGTTGGGAATGATACGATTGCTCACACAGTGGGGAATGATACGACTGCACACACAGTTGGGAATGATACGATTGCTCACACAGTTGGGAATGATACGATTGCTCACACAGTTGGGAATGATACGAGTGCTCACACAGTTGGAAATGATACGAGTGCTCACACAGTTGGGAATGATACGATTGCTCACACAATTGGAAATGAGACGAGTGCTCACACAGTTGGGAATGATACGAGTGCTCACACAGTTGGGAATGATACGAGTGCTCACACAGTTGGAAATGATACGATTGCTCACACAGTTGGAAATGACACGAGTGCTCACACAGTTGGAAATGATACGAGTGCTCACACAGTTGGGAATGATACGACTGCACACACAGTTGGGAATGATACGATTGCTCACACATTTGGGAATGATACGATTGCTCCCACAGTTGGGAATGATACGAGTGCTCACACAGTTGGAAATGATACGATTGCTCAGACAGTTGGAAATGAGACGAGTGCTCACACAGTTGGAAATGATACGAGTGCTCACACAGTAGGGAATGATACGATTGCTCACACAGTTGGGAATGATACGAGTGCTCACACAGTTGGGAATGATACGAGTGCGCACACAGTTGGGAATGATACGATTGCTCACACAGTTGGGAATGATACGAGTGCTCACACAGTTGGGAATGATACGAGTGCTCACACAGTTGGGAATGATACGAGTGCTCACACAGTTGGAAATGATACGAGTGCTCACAGAGTTGGGAATGATACGAGTGCTCACACAGTTGGAAATGATACGATTGCTCACACAGTTGGGAATGATATGAGTGCTCACACAGTTGGGAATGATACGAGTGCTCACACAGTTGGAAATGATGCGAGTGCTCACACAGTTGGGAATGATACGATTGCTCACACAGTGGGGAATGATACGACTGCACACACAGTTGGGAATGATACGATTGCTCACACAGTTGGGAATGATACGATTGCTCACACAGTTGGGAATGATACGAGTGCTCACACAGTTGGAAATGATACGAGTGCTCACACAGTTGGGAATGATACGAGTGCTCACACAGTTGGAAATGATACGATTGCTCACACAGTTGGAAATGATACGAGTGCACACACAGTTGGAAATGACACGAGTGCTCACACAGTTGGAAATGATACGAGTGCTCACACAGTTGGGAATGATACGACTGCACAAACAGTTGGGAATGATACGATTGCTCACACAGTTGGGAATGATACGATTGCTCCCACAGTTGGGAATGATACGAGTGCTCACACAGTTGGAAATGATACGATTGCTCACACAGTTGGAAATGAGACGAGTGCTCACACAGTTGGAAATGATACGAGTGCTCACACAGTAGGGAATGATACGATTGCTCACACAGTTGGGAATGATACGAGTGCTCACACAGTTGGGAATGACACGAGTGCGCACACAGTTGGGAATGATACGATTGCTCACACAGTTGGGAATGATACGAGTGCTCACACAGTTGGGAATGATACGAGTGCTCACACAGTTGGGAATGATACGAGTGCTCACACAGTTGGAAATGATACGATTGCTCACACAGTTGGGAATGATACGAGTGCTCACACAGTTGGGAATGATACGAGTGCTCACACAGTTGGAAATGATGCGAGTGCTCACACAGTTGGGAATGATACAATTGCTCACACAGTGGGGAATGATACGACTGCACACACAGTTGGGAATGATACGATTGCTCACACAGTTGGGAATGATACGATTGCTCACACAGTTGGGAATGATACGAGTGCTCACACAGTTGGAAATGATACGATTGCTCACACAGTTGGAAATGATACGAGTGCTCACACAGTTGGGAATGATACGATTGCTCACACAATTGGAAATGATACGAGTGCTCACACAGTTGGGAATGATACGAGTGCTCACACAGTTGGGAATGATACGATTGCTCACACAGTTGGGAATGAGACGATTGCTCACACAATTGGGAATGATACGATTGCTCACACAGTTGGAAATGATACGAGTGCTCACATAGTTGGGAATGATACGTGTGCTCACATCGTTGGAAATGATACGATTGCTCACACAGTTGGGAATGATACGAGTGCTCACACAGTTGGGAATGATACGAGTGCTCACACAGTTGGGAATGATACGAGTGCTCACACAGTTGGGAATGATACGAGTGCTCACACAATTGGAAATGATCCGAGTGCTCACACAGTTGGGAATGATACGATTGCTCACACAGTTGGAAATGATACGAGTGCTCACATAGTTGGGAATGATACGAGTGCTCACACAGCTGGGAATGTTACGAGTGCTCACACAATTGGAAATGATACGAGTGCTTACATCGTTGGGAATGATACGATTGCTCACGCAGTTGGGAATGATACGAGTGCTCACCCAGTTGGGAATGATACGAGTGCTCCCACAGTTGTAAATGATACGATTGCTCACACAGTTGGAAATGATACGAGTGCTCACACAGTTGGGAATGATACGAGTGCTCACACAGTTGTAAATGATGCGAGTGCTCACACAGTTGGGAATGATACGATTGCTCACACAGTGGGGAATGATACGACTGCACACACAGTTGGGAATGATACGATTGCTCACACAGTTGGGAATGATACGATTGCTCACACAGTTGGGAATGATACGAGTGCTCACACAGTTGGAAATGATACGAGTGCTCACACAGTTGGGAATGATACGATTGCTCACACAATTGGAAATGAGACGAGTGCTCACACAGTTGGGAATGATACGAGTGCTCACACAGTTGGGAATGATACGAGTGCTCACACAGTTGGAAATGATACGATTGCTCACACAGTTGGAAATGACACGAGTGCTCACACAGTTGGAAATGATACGAGTGCTCACACAGTTGGGAATGATACGACTGCACACACAGTTGGGAATGATACGATTGCTCACACATTTGGGAATGATACGATTGCTCCCACAGTTGGGAATGATACGAGTGCTCACACAGTTGGAAATGATACGATTGCTCAGACAGTTGGAAATGAGACGAGTGCTCACACAGTTGGAAATGATACGAGTGCTCACACAGTAGGGAATGATACGATTGCTCACACAGTTGGGAATGATACGAGTGCTCACACAGTTGGGAATGATACGAGTGCGCACACAGTTGGGAATGATACGATTGCTCACACAGTTGGGAATGATACGAGTGCTCACACAGTTGGGAATGATACGAGTGCTCACACAGTTGGGAATGATACGAGTGCTCACACAGTTGGAAATGATACGAGTGCTCACAGAGTTGGGAATGATACGAGTGCTCACACAGTTGGAAATGATACGATTGCTCACACAGTTGGGAATGATATGAGTGCTCACACAGTTGGGAATGATACGAGTGCTCACACAGTTGGAAATGATGCGAGTGCTCACACAGTTGGGAATGATACGATTGCTCACACAGTGGGGAATGATACGACTGCACACACAGTTGGGAATGATACGATTGCTCACACAGTTGGGAATGATACGATTGCTCACACAGTTGGGAATGATACGAGTGCTCACACAGTTGGAAATGATACGAGTGCTCACACAGTTGGGAATGATACGAGTGCTCACACAGTTGGAAATGATACGATTGCTCACACAGTTGGAAATGATACGAGTGCACACACAGTTGGAAATGACACGAGTGCTCACACAGTTGGAAATGATACGAGTGCTCACACAGTTGGGAATGATACGACTGCACAAACAGTTGGGAATGATACGATTGCTCACACAGTTGGGAATGATACGATTGCTCCCACAGTTGGGAATGATACGAGTGCTCACACAGTTGGAAATGATACGATTGCTCACACAGTTGGAAATGAGACGAGTGCTCACACAGTTGGAAATGATACGAGTGCTCACACAGTAGGGAATGATACGATTGCTCACACAGTTGGGAATGATACGAGTGCTCACACAGTTGGGAATGACACGAGTGCGCACACAGTTGGGAATGATACGATTGCTCACACAGTTGGGAATGATACGAGTGCTCACACAGTTGGGAATGATACGAGTGCTCACACAGTTGGGAATGATACGAGTGCTCACACAGTTGGAAATGATACGATTGCTCACACAGTTGGGAATGATACGAGTGCTCACACAGTTGGGAATGATACGAGTGCTCACACAGTTGGAAATGATGCGAGTGCTCACACAGTTGGGAATGATACAATTGCTCACACAGTGGGGAATGATACGACTGCACACACAGTTGGGAATGATACGATTGCTCACACAGTTGGGAATGATACGATTGCTCACACAGTTGGGAATGATACGAGTGCTCACACAGTTGGAAATGATACGATTGCTCACACAGTTGGAAATGATACGAGTGCTCACACAGTTGGGAATGATACGATTGCTCACACAATTGGAAATGATACGAGTGCTCACACAGTTGGGAATGATACGAGTGCTCACACAGTTGGGAATGATACGATTGCTCACACAGTTGGGAATGAGACGATTGCTCACACAATTGGGAATGATACGATTGCTCACACAGTTGGAAATGATACGAGTGCTCACATAGTTGGGAATGATACGTGTGCTCACATCGTTGGAAATGATACGATTGCTCACACAGTTGGGAATGATACGAGTGCTCACACAGTTGGGAATGATACGAGTGCTCACACAGTTGGGAATGATACGAGTGCTCACACAGTTGGGAATGATACGAGTGCTCACACAATTGGAAATGATCCGAGTGCTCACACAGTTGGGAATGATACGATTGCTCACACAGTTGGAAATGATACGAGTGCTCACATAGTTGGGAATGATACGAGTGCTCACACAGCTGGGAATGTTACGAGTGCTCACACAATTGGAAATGATACGAGTGCTTACATCGTTGGGAATGATACGATTGCTCACGCAGTTGGGAATGATACGAGTGCTCACCCAGTTGGGAATGATACGAGTGCTCCCACAGTTGTAAATGATACGATTGCTCACACAGTTGGAAATGATACGAGTGCTCACACAATTGGAAATGATCCGAGTGCTCACACAGTTGGGAATGAGACGAGTGCTCACACATTTGGGAATGATAAGAGTGCTCACACAGTTGGGAATGATACGATTGCTCACACAGTTGGAAATGATACGAGTGCTCACACAATTGGAAATGATCCGAGTGCTCACACAGTTGGGAATGATACGAGTGCTCACACAGTTGGGAATGATATGAGTGCTCACACAGTTGGGAATGATACGATTGCTCACACAGTTGGGAATGATACGATTGCTCACACAGTTGGGAATGATACGAGTGCTCACATAGTTGGGAATGATACGAGTGCTCACACAGTTGGGAATGATACGAGTGCTCACACAATTGGAAATGATACGAGTGCTTACATCGTTGGGAATGATACGATTGCTCACGCAGTTGGAATGATACGAGTGCTCACCCAGTTGGGAATGATACGAGTGCTCCCACAGTTGTAAATGATACGATTGCTCACACAGTTGGAAATGATACGAGTGCTCACACAATTGGAAATGATCCGAGTGCTCACACAGTTGGGAATGATACGAGTGCTCACACAGTTGGGAATGATACGAATGCTCACACATTTGGGAATGATACGATTGCTCACACAGTTGGAAATGATACGAGTGCTCACACAATTGGAAATGATCCGAGTGCTCACACAGTTGGGAATGATACGAGTGCTCACACAGTTGGGAATGATATGAGTGCTCACACAGTTGGGAATGATACGATTGCTCACACAGTTGGGAATGATACGATTGCTCACACAGTTGGGAATGATACGAGTGCTCACACAGTTGGGAATGATACGATTGCTCACACAGTTGGAAATGATACGAGTGCTCACACAATTGGAAATGATCCGAGTGCTCACACAGTGGGAATGATACGAGTGCTCACACAGTTGGGAATGATACGAGTGCTCACACAGTTGGGAATGATACGAGTGCTCACACAGTTGGGAATGATACGATTGCTCACACAGTTGGGAATGATACGACTGCACACACAGTTGGGAATGATACGATTGCACACACAGTTGGGAATGATACGATTGCTCACACAGTTTGGAATGATACGAGTGCTCACACAGTTAGAAATGATACGAGTGCTCACACAGTTGGGAATGATACGAGTGCTCACACAGTTGGGAATGATACGTTTGCTCACACAGTTGGGAATGATACGAGTGCTCACACAGTTGGAAATGATACGTTAGCACACACAGTTGGGAATGATAAGAGTGCTCACACAGTTGTAAATGATACGAATGCTCACACAGTTGGGAATGATACGAATGCTCACACAGTTGGAAATGATACGATTGCTCACACAGTTGGGAATGATACGATTGCTCACACAGTTGGGAATGATACGAGTGCTCACATAGTTGGGAATGATACGAGTGCTCACATATTTGGAAATGATACGATTGCTCACACAGTTGGGAATGATACGAGTGCTCACACAGTTGGGAATGATACGAGTGCTCACACAGTTGGGAATGATACGAGTGCTCACACAGTTGGGAATGATACGAGTGCTCACACAATTGGAAATGATCCGAGTGCTCACACAGTTGGGAATGATACGATTGCTCACACAGTTGGAAATGATACGAGTGCTCACATAGTTGGGAATGATACGAGTGCTCACACAGTTGGGAATGATACGAGTGCTCACACAATTGGAAATGATACGAGTGCTTACATCGTTGGGAATGATACGATTGCTCACGCAGTTGGAATGATACGAGTGCTCACCCAGTTGGGAATGATACGAGTGCTCCCACAGTTGTAAATGATACGATTGCTCACACAGTTGGAAATGATACGAGTGCTCACACAATTGGAAATGATCCGAGTGCTCACACAGTTGGGAATGATACGAGTGCTCACACAGTTGGGAATGATACGAATGCTCACACATTTGGGAATGATACGATTGCTCACACAGTTGGAAATGATACGAGTGCTCACACAATTGGAAATGATCCGAGTGCTCACACAGTTGGGAATGATACGAGTGCTCACACAGTTGGGAATGATATGAGTGCTCACACAGTTGGGAATGATACGATTGCTCACACAGTTGGGAATGATACGATTGCTCACACAGTTGGGAATGATACGAGTGCTCACACAGTTGGGAATGATACGATTGCTCACACAGTTGGAAATGATACGAGTGCTCACACAATTGGAAATGATCCGAGTGCTCACACAGTGGGAATGATACGAGTGCTCACACAGTTGGGAATGATACGAGTGCTCACACAGTTGGGAATGATACGAGTGCTCACACAGTTGGGAATGATACGATTGCTCACACAGTTGGGAATGATACGACTGCACACACAGTTGGGAATGATACGATTGCACACACAGTTGGGAATGATACGATTGCTCACACAGTTTGGAATGATACGAGTGCTCACACAGTTAGAAATGATACGAGTGCTCACACAGTTGGGAATGATACGAGTGCTCACACAGTTGGGAATGATACGTTTGCTCACACAGTTGGGAATGATACGAGTGCTCACACAGTTGGAAATGATACGTTAGCACACACAGTTGGGAATGATAAGAGTGCTCACACAGTTGGAAATGATACGAATGCTCACACAGTTGGGAATGATACGAATGCTCACACAGTTGGAAATGATACGATTGCTCACACAGTTGGGAATGATACGATTGCTCACACAGTTGGGAATGATACGAGTGCTCACATAGTTGGGAATGATACGAGTGCTCACATATTTGGAAATGATACGATTGCTCACACAGTTGGGAATGATACGAGTGCTCACACAGTTGGGAATGATACGAGTGCTCACACAGTTGGGAATGATACGAGTGCTCACACAGTTGGGAATGATACGAGTGCTCACACAATTGGAAATGATCCGAGTGCTCACACAGTTGGGAATGATACGATTGCTCACACAGTTGGAAATGATACGAGTGCTCACATAGTTGGAAATGATACGAGTGCTCACACAGTAGGGAATGATACGATTGATCACACAGTTGGGAATGATACGAGTGCTCACACAGTTGGGAATGATACGAGTGCTCACACAGTTGGGAATGATACGAGTGCTCACACAATTGGAAATGATACGAGTGCTTACATCGTTGGGAATGATACGATTGCTCACGCAGTTGGAATGATACGAGTGCTCACCCAGTTGGGAATGATACGAGTGCTCCCACAGTTGTAAATGATACGATTGCTCACACAGTTGGAAATGATACGAGTGCTCACACAATTGGAAATGATCTGAGTGCTCACACAGTTGGGAATGATACGAGTGCTCACACAGTTGGGAATGATACGAATGCTCACACATTTGGGAATGATACGATTGCTCACACAGTTGGAAATGATACGAGTGCTCACACAATTGGAAATGATCCGAGTGCTCACACAGTTGGGAATGATACGAGTGCTCACACAGTTGGGAATGATATGAGTGCTCACACAGTTGGGAATGATACGATTGCTTACACAGTTGGGAATGATACGATTGCTCACACAGTTGGGAATGATACGAGTGCTCACACAGTTGGGAATGATACGATTGCTCACACAGTTGGAAATGATACGAGTGCTCACACAATTGGAAATGATCCGAGTGCTCACACAGTGGGAATGATACGAGTGCTCACACAGTTGGGAATGATACGAGTGCTCACACAGTTGGGAATGATACGAGTGCTCACACAGTTGGGAATGATACGATTGCTCACATAGTTGGGAATGATACGACTGCACACACAGTTGGGAATGATACGATTGCACACACAGTTGGGAATGATACGATTGCTCACACAGTTTGGAATGATACGAGTGCTCACACAGTTAGAAATGATACGAGTGCTCACACAGTTGGGAATGATACGAGTGCTCACACAGTTGGGAATGATACGTTTGCTCACACAGTTGGGAATGATACGAGTGCTCACACAGTTGGAAATGATACGTTAGCACACACAGTTGGGAATGATAAGAGTGCTCACACAGTTGGAAATTATACGAATGCTCACACAGTTGGGAATGATACGAATGCTCACACAGTTGGAAATGATACGATTGCTCACACAGTTGGGAATGATACGATTGCTCACACAGTTGGGAATGATACGAGTGCTCACATAGTTGGGAATGATACGAGTGCTCACATATTTGGAAATGATACGATTGCTCACACAGTTGGGAATGATACGAGTGCTCACACAGTTGGGAATGATACGAGTGCTCACACAGTTGGGAATGATACGAGTGCTCACACAGTTGGGAATGATACGAGTGCTCACACAATTGGAAATGATCCGAGTGCTCACACAGTTGGGAATGATACGATTGCTCACACAGTTGGAAATGATACGAGTGCTCACATAGTTGGGAATGATACGAGTGCTCACACAGTTGGGAATGATACGAGTGCTCACACAATTGGAAATGATACGAGTGCTCACACAATTGGAAATGATACGAGAGCTCACACAGTTGGAAATGATACGAGTGCTCCCACAGTTGGGAATGTTACGAGTGCACACACAGTTGGGAATGATACGAGTGCTCACACAGTTGGGAATGATACGAGTGCTCACACAGTTGGGAAGGATACGATTGCTCACACAGTTGGAAATGATACGAGTGCTCACATGGTTGGGAATGATACGAGTGCTCACACAGTTGGGAATGATACGAGTGCTCACACAATTGGAAATGATACGAGTGCTCACACAGTTGGGAATGATACGAGTGCTCACACAGTTGGGAATGATACGAGTCCTCACACAGTTGGGAATGATACGAGTGCGCACACAGTTGGAAATGATACGATTGCTCACACAGTTGGGAATGATACGATTGCTCACACAGTTGGAAATGATACGAGTGCTCACACAGTTGGGAATGATACGAGTGCACACACAGTTGGGAATGATACGAGTGCTCACACAGTTGGGAATGATACGAGTGCACACACAGTCGGGAATGATACGATTGCTCACACAATTGGAAATGATCCGAGTGCTCACACAGTTGGGAATGATACGATTGCTCACACAGTTGGAAATTATACCAGTGCTCACACAGTTGGGAATGATACAAATGCTCTCACAGTTGGGAATGATACGATTGCTCACACAGTTGGGAAAGATACGATTGTTCACCCAGTTGGGAATGATACGAATGCTCACACAGTTGGGAATGATACGATTGCTCACACAGTTGGGAAAGATACGATTGTTCACACAGTTGGGAATGATACGAATGCTCACACAATTGGAAATGATACCAGTGCTCACACAGTTGCGAATGATACGATTGCTCACACAGTTGGAAATGATACGATTGCTCACACAGTTGGGAAAGATACGATTGTTCAAACAGTTGGGAATGATACGAATGCTCACACAGTTGGAAATGATACGAGTGCACACACAGTTGGGAATGATATGAGTGCACACACAGTTGGGAATGATATGAGTGCTCCCACAGTTGGAAATGATACGAGTGCACACACAGTTGGGAATGATATGAGTGCACACACAGTTGGGAATGATTCGAGTGCTCACACAGTTGGAAATGATATGAATGCTCACACAGTTGGGAATGATACGAGTGCTCACATAGTTGGGAATGATACGATTGCTCACACAGTTGGGAATGATACGAGTTCTCACACAGTTGGAAATGATACGATTGCTCACACAGTAGGAAATGATACGAGTGCTCACACAGTTGGGAATGTTACGATTGCTCACACAGTTG
Organism: Scyliorhinus torazame; assembly: GCF_047496885.1. Classification (NCBI taxonomy): domain Eukaryota; kingdom Metazoa; phylum Chordata; class Chondrichthyes; order Carcharhiniformes; family Scyliorhinidae; genus Scyliorhinus; species Scyliorhinus torazame. The sequence continues at coordinate 72,108,270 of NC_092719.1, read as the reverse complement.
GGAAAGATACGAGTGCACACACATTTGGGAATGATACGAGTGCTCACACAGTTGAGAATGATACGATTGCTCACAGTTGGAAATGATATGATTGCTCACACAGTTGGGAATGATACGATTGCTCACACAGTTGGGAATGATACGATTGCTCACACAGTTGGGAATGATACGATTGCTCACACAGCTGGAAATGATACGAGTGCTCACACAGTTGGAAATGATACGAGTGCTCACACAGTTGGAAATGATACGAATGCTCACACAGTTGGGAATGATACGATTGTTCACACAGTTGGGAATGATACGATTGCTCACACAGTTGGGAATGATACGAATGCTCACACAGTTGGGAATGATACGAGTGCTCACACAGTTGGGAATGATACGAGGGCTCACACAGTTGGGAATGATACGATTGCTCACACAGTTGGGAATGATACGAATGCTCACACAGTTGGGAATGATACGAGTCCTCACACAGTTTGAAATGATACGAATGCTCACACAGTTGGGAATGATACGAGTGCTCACACAGTTGGAAATGATACGATTGCTCACACAGTTGGGAATGATACGATTGCTCACACAGTTGGGAATGATACGAATGCTCACACAGTTGGGAATGATACGAGTGCTCACACAGTTGGAAATGATACGAGTGCTCACACAGTTGGAAATGATACGAGTGCACACACAGTTGGGAATGATACGAGTGCTTACACAGTTGGAAATGATATGAATGCACACACAGTTGGGAATGATACGAGTGCTCACACAGATGGGAATGATACGAGTGCTCACACAGTTGGAAATGATACAATAGCACACACAGTTGGAAATGATACGAGTGCTCACACAGTTGGGAATGATACGAGTGCTCACACAGTTGGAAATGATACGAGAGCTCACACAGTTGGGAATGATACGACTTCACACATAGTTGGGAATGATACGATTGCTCACACAGTTGGGAATGATACGAATGCTCACACTGTTGGGAATGATACGCTGCACACACTGTTGGAAATGATCCGATTGCTCACACAGTTGGAAATGATACGATTGCTCACACAGTTGGGAATGATACGATTGCTCACACAGTTGGGAATGATACGAGTGCTCAAACAGTTGGGAATGATACGAATGCTCACAGAGTTGGAAATGATACGATTGCTCACGCAGTTGGAAATGATACGATTGCTCACACAGTTGGGAATGATACGAATGCTCACACAGTTGGAAATGATACGAGTGCTCACACAGTTGGAAATGATACGAGTGCTCACACAGTTGGAAATGATACAATAGCACACACAGTTGGGAATGATACGAGTGCTCACACAGATGGGAATGATACGAGTGCTCACACAGTTGGAAATGATACAATAGCACACACAGTTGGAAATGATACGAGTGCTCACACAGTTGGGAATGATACGAGTGCTCACACAGTTGGAAATGATACGAGAGCTCACACAGTTGGGAATGATACGACTTCACACACAGTTGGGAATGATACGATTGCTCACACAGTTGGGAATGATACGAATGCTCACACTGTTGGGAATGATACGCTGCACACACAGTTGGAAATGATCCGATTGCTCACACAGTTGGAAATGATACGATTGCTCACACAGTTGGGAATGATACGATTGCTCACACAGTTGGGAATGATACGAGTGCTCAAACAGTTGGGAATGATACGAATGCTCACAGAGTTGGAAATGATACGATTGCTCACGCAGTTGGAAATGATACGATTGCTCACACAGTTGGGAATGATACGATTGCTCACACAGTTGGGAATGATACGAATGCTCACACAGTTGGGAATGATACGATTGCTCACACAGTTGGAAATGATACGATTGCTCACACAGTTGGGAATGATACGATTGTTCACACAGTTGGGAATGATACGAGTGCTCACACAGTAGGAAATGATACTAGTGCTCACACAGTTGGGAATGATACGATTGCTCACACAGTTGGGAATGATATGATTGCTCACACAGTTGGAAATGATACGATTGCTCACACAGTTGGGAATGATACGATTGCTCACACAGTTGGAAATGATATGAGTGCTCACACAGTTGGGAATGATACGAGTGCACACACAGTTGGGAATGATACGAGATCTCACACAGTTGGGAATGATACGAATGCTCACACAGTTGGAAATTATACGAGTGCTCACACAGTTGGGAATGATACGAGTGCTCACACAGTTGGGAATGATACGAGTGCACACACAGTTGGGAATGATACGAGTGCTCACACAGTTGGGAATGATACGAGTGCTCTCACAGTTGGAAATGATACGATTGCTCACACAGTTGGGCATGATACGATTGCTCACACAGTTGGGAATGATACGAATGCTCACACAGTTGGGAATGATACGAGTGCTCACACAGTTGGAATTGATACGAGTGCTCACACAGTTGGGAATGATACGAGTGCGCACACAGTTGGAAATGATACAATTGCTCACACAGTTGGGAATGATACGATTGCTCACACAGTTGGAAATGTTATGAGTGCTCACACAGTTGGGAATGATACGAGTGCACACACAGTTGGGAATGATACGATTGCTCACACAATTGGAAATGATCCGAGTGCTCACACAGTTGGGAATGTTACGAGTGCTCACACAGTTGGGAATGATACGAGTGCTCAAACAGTTGGGAATGATACGAGTGCACACACAGTTGGGAATGATACGATTGCTCACACAGTTGGGAATGATACGAGTGCACACACAGTTGGGAATGATACGAGTGCTCACACAGTTGGGAATGATACGATTGCTCACACAGTTGGAAATGATACGATTGCTCACACAGTTGGAAATGATGCGAATGCTCACACAGTTGGAAATAATACGATTGCTCACACAGTTGGAAATGATACGAGTGCTCACACAGTTGGGAATGATACGAGTGCTCACACAGTTGGGAATGATACGAGAGCTCACACAGTTGGGAATGATACGACTTCACACACAGTTGGGAATGATACGATTGCTCACACAGTTGGGAATGATACGAATGCTCACACTGTTGGGAATGATACGCTGCACACACAGTTGGAAATGATACGATTGCTCACACAGTTGGAAATGATCCGATTGCTCACACAGTTGGAAATGATACGATTGCTCACAAAGTTGGGAATGATACGATTGCTCACACAGTTGGGAATAATACGAGTGCTCAAACAGTTTGGAATGATACGAATGCTCACAGAGTTGGAAATGATACGATTGCTCACGCAGTTGGAAATGATACGATTGCTCACACAGTTGGGAATGATATGATTGCTCACACAGTTGGGAATGATACGAATGCTCACACAGTTGGGAATGATACGATTGCTCACACAGTTGGAAATGATACGATTGCTCACACAGTTGGGAATGATACGATTGTTCACACAGTTGGGAATGATACGAGTGCTCACACAGTAGGAAATGATACTAGTGCTCACACAGTTGGGAATGATACGATTGCTCACACAGTTGGGAATGATATGATTGCTCACACAGTTGGAAATGATACGATTGCTCACACAGTTGGGAATGATACGATTGCTCACACAGTTGGAAATGATATGAGTGCTCACACAGTTGGGAATGATACGAGTGCACACACAGTTGGGAATGATACGAGTGCTCACACAGTTGGGAATGATACGAGTGCTCACACAGTTGGAAATTATACGAGTGCATACACAGTTGGGAATGATACGAGTGCTCACACAGTTGGGAATGATACGAGTGCTCACACAGTTGGGAATGATACGAGTGCACACACAGTTGGGAATGATACGAGTGCTCACACAGTTGGAAATGAGACGAGTGCTCACACAGTTGGGAATGATACGAGTACTCACACAGTTGGGAATGATACGAGTGCACACACAGTTGGGAATGATACGAGTGCTCACACAGTTGGGAATGATACGAGTGCACACAAAGTTGGGAATGATACGAGTGCTCACACAGATGGGAATGATACGAATGCTCACACAGTTGGGAATGATACGATTGCTCACACAGTTGGAAATTATACGAGTGCTCACACAGTTGGAAATGAGACGAGTGCTCACACGGTTGGAAATGATACGAGTGCTCACACAGTTGGAAATGAGACGAGTGCTCACACGGTTGGAAATGAGACGAGTGCTCACACAGTTGGGAATGATACGAGTGCACACACAGTTGGGAATGATACGAGTGCTCACACAGTTGGGAATGATACGAGTGCTCACACAGTTGGAAATGATACGATTGCTCACACAGTTGGAAATGACACGAGTGCTCACACAGTTGGAAATGATACGAGTTCTCACACAGTTGGAAATGACAGGAGTGCTCACACAGTTGGGAATGATACGAGTGCTCACACAGTTGGGAATGATACGATTGCTCACACAGTTGGGAATGATACGACTGCACACACAGTTGGGAATGATACGATTGCTCACACAGTTGGGAATGATACGATTGCTCCCACAGTTGGGAATGTTACGAGTGCTCACACAGTTGGAAATGATACGATTGCTCACACAGTTGGAAATGAGACGAGTGCACACACAGTTGGGAATGATACGATTGCTCACACAGTTGGAAATGATACGATTGCTCACACAGTTGGGAATGATACGAGTGCTCACACAGTTGGAAATGATACGAGTGCTCACACAGTTGGGAATGATACGATTGCTCACACAGTTGGGAATGATACGAGTGCTCACACAGTTGGGAATGATACGATTGCTCACACAGTTGGAAATGATGCGAGTGCTCACACAGTTGGGAATCATACGATTGCTCACATAGTTGGGAATGATACGATTGCTCACACAGTTGGGAATGATACGATTGCTCACACAGTTGGAAATGATACGATTGCTCACACAGTTGGGAATGATACGACTGTTCACACAGTTGGGAATGATACGAATGCTCACACACTTGGAAATGATACTAGTGCTCCCACAGTTGGAAATGATACGAGTGCACACACAGTTGGGAATGATACGAATGCTCACACAGTTGGGAATGATACGAGTGCTCACACAGTTGGGAATGATACGATTGCTCACACAGTTGGAAATGATACGAGTGCTCACACAGTTGGGAATGATACGATTGCTCACACAGTTGGGAATGATACGACTCCACACACAGTTGGGAATGATACGATTGCACACACAGTTTGGAATGATACGAGTGCTCACACAGTTGGGAATGATACGAGTGCACACACAGTTGGAAATGATACGAGTGCTCACACAGTTGGAAATGATCCGAGTGCTCACACAGTTGGGAATGATACGAGTGCTCACACAGTTGGGAATGATACGAGTGCTCACACAATTGGAAATGATACGAGTGCTCACACAGATGGAAATGATGCGATTGCTCACACAGCTCGGAATGATACGAGTGCTCACACAGTTGGGAATGATACTAGTGCTCACACAGTTGGAAATGATACGAGTGCTCACACAGTTGGAAATGATACGAGTGCTCACACAGTTGGGAATGATACGAGTGCTCACACAGTTGGAAATGATACGAGTGCTCACACAGTTGGGAATGATACGATTGCTCACACAGTTGGGAATGATACGACTGCACGCACAGTGGGGAATCATACGATTGCTCACATAGTTGGGAATGATACGATTGCTCACACAGTTGGGAATGATACGAGTTCTCACACAGTTGGAAATGATACGATTGCTCACACAGTAGGAAATGATACGAGTGCTCACACAGTTGGGAATGTTACGATTGCTCACACAGTTGGGAATGATACGAGTGCACGCACAGTTGGGAATGATACGAGTGCTCACACAGTTGGGAATGATACGATTGCTCACACAGTTGGAAATGATACGAGTGCTCACACAGCTGGAAATGATACGATTGCTCACACAGTTGGGAATGATACGAGTGCTCACACATTTGGGAATGATACGAGTGCACACACAGTTGGGAATGATACGAGTGCTCACACAGTTGGGAATGATACGAGTGCAGACACAGTTGGGAATGATACGATTGCTCACACAATTGGAAATGATCCGAGTGCTCACACAGTTGGGAATGTTACGAGTGCTCACACAGTTGGGAATGATACGATTGCTCACACAGTTGGAAATGATACGATTGCTCACACAGTTGGAAATGATACGAATGCTCACACAGTTGGAAATGATACGAGTGCTCACACAGTTGGAAATGATACGAGTGCTCACACAGTTGGAAATGATACAATAGCACACACAGTTGGGAATGATACGAGTGCTCACACAGATGGGAATGATACGAGTGCTCACACAGTTGGAAATGATACAATAGCACACACAGTTGGAAATGATACGAGTGCTCACACAGTTGGGAATGATACGAGTGCTCACACAGTTGGAAATGATACGAGAGCTCACACAGTTGGGAATGATACGACTTCACACACAGTTGGGAATGATACGATTGCTCACACAGTTGGGAATGATACGAATGCTCACACTGTTGGGAATGATACGCTGCACACACAGTTGGAAATGATCCGATTGCTCACACAGTTGGAAATGATACGATTGCTCACACAGTTGGGAATGATACGATTGCTCACACAGTTGGGAATGATACGAGTGCTCAAACAGTTGGGAATGATACGAATGCTCACAGAGTTGGAAATGATACGATTGCTCACGCAGTTGGAAATGATACGATTGCTCACACAGTTGGGAATGATACGATTGCTCACACAGTTGGGAATGATACGAATGCTCACACAGTTGGGAATGATACGATTGCTCACACAGTTGGAAATGATACGATTGCTCACACAGTTGGGAATGATACGATTGTTCACACAGTTGGGAATGATACGAGTGCTCACACAGTAGGAAATGATACTAGTGCTCACACAGTTGGGAATGATACGATTGCTCACACAGTTGGGAATGATATGATTGCTCACACAGTTGGAAATCATACGATTGCTCACACAGTTGGGAATGATACGATTGCTCACACAGTTGGAAATGATATGAGTGCTCACACAGTTGGGAATGATACGAGTGCACACACAGTTGGGAATGATACGAGATCTCACACAGTTGGGAATGATACGAATGCTCACACAGTTGGAAATTATACGAGTGCTCACACAGTTGGGAATGATACGAGTGCTCACACAGTTGGGAATGATACGAGTGCACACACTGTTGGGGATGATACGAGTGCTCACACAGTTGGAAATGAGACGAGTGCTCACACAGTTGGGAATGATACGAGTACTCACACAGTTGGGAATTATACGAGAGCACACGCAGTTGGGAATGATATGAGTGCTCACACGGTTGGGAATGATACGAGTGCACACAAAGTTGGGAATGATACGAGTGCTCACACAGATGGGAATGATACGAATGCTCACACAGTTGGGAATGATACGATTGCTCACACAGTTGGAAATTATACGAGTGCTCACACAGTTGGAAATGAGACGAGTGCTCACACGGTTGGGAATGATACGAGTGCTCACACAGTTGGGAATGATACGAGTGCTCACACAGTTGGAAATGAGACGATTGCTCACACAGTTGGAAATGACACGAGTGCTCACACAGTTGGAAATGATACGAGTGCTCACACAGTTGGGAATGAGACGAGTGCTCACACAGTTGGGAATGAGACGAGTGCTCACACAGTTGGGAATGATACGAGTGCTCACACAGTTGGGAATGATACGAGTGCTCACACAGTTGGAAATGAGACGAGTGCTCACACAGTTGGGAATGATACGAGTGCTCACACAGTTGGGAATGATACGAGTGCTCACACAGTTGGAAATTATACGATTGCTCACACAGTTGGAAATGACACGAGTGCTCACACAGTTGGAAATGACACGAGTGCTCACACAGTTGGGAATGATACGAGTGCTCACACAGTTGGGAATGATACGACTGCACACACAGTTGGGAATGATACGATTGCTCACACAGTTGGGAATGATACGATTGCTACCACAGTTGGGAATGATACGAGTGCTCACACAGTTGGAAATGATACGATTGCTCACACAGTTGGAAATGAGACGAGTGCTCACACAGTTGGAAATGATACGAGTGCTCACACAGTAGGGAATGATACGATTGCTCACACAGTTGGGAATGATACGAGTGCTCACACAGTTGGGAATGATACGAGTGCGCACACAGTTGGGAATGATACGATTGCTCACACAGTTGGAAATTATACGAGTGCTCACACAATTGGAAATGAGACGAGTGCTCACACGGTTGGGAATGATACGAGTGCTCACACAGTTGGGAATGATACGAGTGCTCACACAGTTGGAAATGAGACGATTGCTCACACAGTTGGAAATGACACGAGTGCTCACACAGTTGGAAATGATACGAGTGCTCACACAGTTGGGAATGAGACGAGTGCTCACACAGTTGGGAATGAGACGAGTGCTCACACAGTTGGGAATGATACGAGTGCTCACACAGTTGGGAATGATACGAGTGCTCACACAGTTGGAAATGAGACGAGTGCTCACACAGTTGGGAATGATACGAGTGCTCACACAGTTGGGAATGATACGAGTGCTCACACAGTTGGAAATGATACGATTGCTCACACAGTTGGAAATGACACGAGTGCTCACACAGTTGGAAATGACACGAGTGCTCACACAGTTGGGAATGATACGAGTGCTCACACAGTTGGGAATGATACGACTGCACACACAGTTGGGAATGATACGATTGCTCACACAGTTGGGAATGATACGATTGCTCCCACAGTTGGGAATGATACGAGTGCTCACACAGTTGGAAATGATACGATTGCTCACACAGTTGGAAATGAGACGCGTGCTCACACAGTTGGAAATGATACGAGTGCTCACACAGTAGGGAATGATACGATTGCTCACACAGTTGGGAATGATACGAGTGCTCACACAGTTCGGAATGATACGAGTGCGCACACAGTTGGGAATGATACGATTGCTCACACAGTTGGGAATGATACGAGTGCTCACACAGTTGGGAATGATACGAGTGCTCACACAGTTGGGAATGATACGAGTGCTCACACAGTTGGAAATGATACGATTGCTCACACAGTTGGGAATGATATGAGTGCTCACACAGTTGGGAATGATACGAGTGCTCACACAGTTGGAAATGATGCGAGTGCTCACACAGTTGGAAATGATACGATTGCTCACACAGTTGGAAATGACACGAGTGCTCACACAGTTGGGAATGATACGAGTGCTCACACAGTTGGGAATGATACGAGTGCTCACACAGTTGGGAATGATACGACTGCACACACAGTTGGGAATGCTACGATTGCTCACACAGTTGGGAATGATACGATTGCTCCCACAGTTGGGAATGATACGAGTGCTCACACAGTTGGAAATGATACGATTGCTCACACAGTTGGAAATGAGACGAGTGCTCACACAGTTGGAAATGATACGAGTGCTCACACAGTAGGGAATGATACGATTGCTCACACAGTTGGGAATGATACGAGTGCTCACACAGTTGGGAATGATACGAGTGCGCACACAGTTGGGAATGATACGATTGCTCACACAGTTGGAAATTATACGAGTGCTCACACAGTTGGAAATGACACGAGTGCTCACACAGTTGGAAATGACACGAGTGCTCACACAGTTGGGAATGATACGAGTGCTCACACAGTTGGGAATGATACGACTGCACACACAGTTGGGAATGATACGATTGCTCACACAGTTGGGAATGATACGATTGCTCCCACAGTTGGGAATGATACGAGTGCTCACACAGTTGGAAATGATACGATTGCTCACACAGTTGGAAATGAGACGAGTGCTCACACAGTTGGAAATGATACGAGTGCTCACACAGTAGGGAATGATACGATTGCTCACACAGTTGGGAATGATACGAGTGCTCACACAGTTGGGAATGATACGAGTGCGCACACAGTTGGGAATGATACGATTGCTCACACAGTTGGGAATGATACGAGTGCTCACACAGTTGGGAATGATACGAGTGCTCACACAGTTGGGAATGATACGAGTGCTCACACAGTTGGAAATGATACGATTACTCACACAGTTGGGAATGATATGAGTGCTCACACAGTTGGGAATGATACGATTGCTCACACAGTTGGGAATGATACGATTGCTCACACAGTTGGGAATGATACGAGTGCTCACACAGTTGGAAATGATACGAGTGCTCACACAGTTGGGAATGATACGATTGCTCACACAATTGGAAATGAGACGAGTGCTCACACAGTTGGGAATGATACGAGTGCTCACACAGTTGGGAATGATACGAGTGCTCACACAGTTGGAAATGATACGATTGCTCACACAGTTGGAAATGACACGAGTGCTCACACAGTTGGAAATGATACGAGTGCTCACACAGTTGGGAATGATACGACTGCACACACAGTTGGGAATGATACGATTGCTCACACAGTTGGGAATGATACGATTGCTCCCACAGTTGGGAATGATACGAGTGCTCACACAGTTGGAAATGATACGATTGCTCACACAGTTGGAAATGAGACGAGTGCTCACACAGTTGGAAATGATACGAGTGCTCACACAGTAGGGAATGATACGATTGCTCACACAGTTGGGAATGATACGAGTGCTCACACAGTTGGGAATGATACGATTGCTCACACAGTTGGGAATGATACGAGTGCTCACACAGTTGGGAATGATACGAGTGCTCACACAGTTGGGAATGATACGAGTGCTCACACAGTTGGAAATGATACGAGTGCTCACACAGTTGGGAATGATACGAGTGCTCACACAGTTGGAAATGATACGATTGCTCACACAGTTGGGAATGATATGAGTGCTCACACAGTTGGGAATGATACGAGTGCTCACACAGTTGGAAATGATGCGAGTGCTCACACAGTTGGGAATGATACGATTGCTCACACAGTGGGGAATGATACGACTGCACACACAGTTGGGAATGATACGATTGCTCACACAGTTGGGAATGATACGATTGCTCACACAGTTGGGAATGATACGAGTGCTCACACAGTTGGAAATGATACGAGTGCTCACACAGTTGGGAATGATACGATTGCTCACACAATTGTAAATGAGACGAGTGCTCACACAGTTGGGAATGATACGAGTGCTCACACAGTTGGAAATGATACGAGTGCTCACACACTTGGGAATGATACGACTGCACACACAGTTGGGAATGATACGATTGCTCACACAGTTGGGAATGATACGATTGCTCCCACAGTTGGGAATGATACGAGTGCTCACACAGTTGGAAATGATACGATTGCTCACACAGTTGGAAATGATACGAGTGCACACACAGTTGGAAATGACACGAGTGCTCACACAGTTGGAAATGATACGAGTGCTCACACAGTTGGGAATGATACGACTGCACACACAGTTGGGTATGATACGATTGCTCACACAGTTGGGAATGATACGATTGCTCCCACAGTTGGGAATGATACGAGTGCTCACACAGTTGGAAATGATACGATTGCTCACACAGTTGGAAATGAGACGAGTGCTCACACAGTTGGAAATGATACGAGTGCTCACACAGTAGGGAATGATACGATTGCTCACACAGTTGGGAATGATACGAGTGCTCACACAGTTGGGAATGATACGAGTGCGCACACAGTTGGGAATGATACGATTGCTCACACAGTTGGGAATGATACGAGTGCTCACACAGTTGGGAATGATACGAGTGCTCACACAGTTGGGAATGATACGAGTGCTCACACAGTTGGAAATGATACGATTGCTCACACAGTTGGGAATGATACGAGTGCTCACACAGTTGGGAATGATACGAGTGCTCACACAGTTGGAAATGATACGAGTGCTCACACAGTTGGGAATGATACGACTGCACACACAGTTGGGAATGATACGATTGCTCACACAGTTGGGAATGATACGATTGCTCCCACAGTTGGGAATGATACGAGTGCTCACACAGTTGGAAATGATACGATTGCTCACACAGTTGGAAATGATACGAGTGCTCACACAGTTGGGAATGATACGATTGCTCACACAGTTGGGAATGATACGAGTGCTCACACAGTTGGGAATGATACGAGTGCTCACACAGTTGGGAATGATACGAGTGCTCACACAGTTGGAAATGATACGAGTGCTCACACAGTTGGGAATGATACGAGTGCTCACACAGTTGGAAATGATACGATTGCTCACACAGTTGGGAATGATATGAGTGCTCACACAGTTGGGAATGATACGAGTGCTCACACAGTTGGAAATGATGCGAGTGCTCACACAGTTGGGAATGATACGATTGCTCACACAGTGGGGAATGATACGACTGCACACACAGTTGGGAATGATACGATTGCTCACACAGTTGGGAATGTTACGATTGCTCACACAGTTGGGAATGATACGAGTGCTCACACAGTTGGAAATGATACGAGTGCTCACACAGTTGGGAATGATACGATTGCTCACACAATTGTAAATGAGACGAGTGCTCACACAGTTGGGAATGATACGAGTGCTCACACAGTTGGAAATGATACGAGTGCTCACACACTTGGGAATGATACGACTGCACACACAGTTGGGAATGATACGATTGCTCACACAGTTGGGAATGATACGATTGCTCCCACAGTTGGGAATGATACGAGTGCACACACAGTTGGAAATGACACGAGTGCTCACACAGTTGGAAATGATACGAGTGCTCACACAGTTGGGAATGATACGACTGCACACACAGTTGGGTATGATACGATTGCTCACACAGTTGGGAATGATACGATTGCTCCCACAGTTGGGAATGATACGAGTGCTCACACAGTTGGAAATGATACGATTGCTCACACAGTTGGAAATGAGACGAGTGCTCACACAGTTGGAAATGATACGAGTGCTCACACAGTAGGGAATGATACGATTGCTCACACAGTTGGGAATGATACGAGTGCTCACACAGTTGGGAATGATACGAGTGCGCACACAGTTGGGAATGATACGATTGCTCACACAGTTGGGAATGATACGAGTGCTCACACAGTTGGGAATGATACGAGTGCTCACACAGTTGGGAATGATACGAGTGCTCACACAGTTGGAAATGATACGATTGCTCACACAGTTGGGAATGATACGAGTGCTCACACAGTTGGGAATGATACGAGTGCTCACACAGTTGGAAATGATGCGAGTGCTCACACAGTTGGGAATGATACGATTGCTCACACAGTGGGGAATGATACGACTGCACACACAGTTGGGAATGATACGATTGCTCACACAGTTGGGAATGATACGATTGCTCACACAGTTGGGAATGATACGAGTACTCACACAGTTGGAAATGATACGATTGCTCACACAGTTGGAAATGATACGAGTGCTCACACAGTTGGGAATGATACGATTGCTCACACAATTGGAAATGATACGAGTGCTCACACAGTTGGGAATGATACGAGTGCTCACACAGTTGGGAATGATACGATTGCTCACACAGTTGGGAATGAGACGATTGCTCACACAATTGGGAATGATACGATTGCTCACACAGTTGGAAATGATACGAGTGCTCACATAGTTGGGAATGATACGAGTGCTCACACAGTTGGAAATGATACGATTGCTCACACAGTTGGGAATGATACGAGTGCTCACACAGTTGGGAATGATACGAGTGCTCACACAGTTGGGAATGATACGAGTGCTCACACAGTTGGGAATGATACGAGTGCTCACACAATTGGAAATGATCCGAGTGCTCACACAGTTGGGAATGATACGATTGCTCACACAGTTGGAAATGATACGAGTGCTCACATAGTTGGGAATGATACGAGTGCTCACACAGTTGGGAATGATACGAGTGCTCACACAATTGGAAATGATACGAGTGCTTACATCGTTGGGAATGATACGATTGCTCACGCAGTTGGGAATGATACGAGTGCTCACCCAGTTGGGAATGATACGAGTGCTCCCACAGTTGTAAATGATACGATTGCTCACACAGTTGGAAATGATACGAGTGCTCACACAATTGGAAATGATCCAAGTGCTCACACAGTTGGAAATGATACGAGTGCTCACACAATTGGAAATGATCCGAGTGCTCACACAGTTGGGAATGATACGAGTGCTCACACAGTTGGGAATGATATGAGTGCTCACACAGTTGGGAATGATGCGATTGCTCACACAGTTGGGAATAATACGATTGCTCACACAGTTGGGAATGATACGAGTGCTCACACAGTTGGGAATGACACGATTGCTCACACAGTTGGGAATGATACGAGTGCTCACACAATTGGAAATGATCCGAGTGCTCACACAGTTGGGAATGATACGATTGCTCACACAGTTGGAAATGATACGAGTGCTCACACAATTGGAAAAGATACGAGTGCTTACATCGTTGGGAATGATACGATTGCTCACGCAGTTGGGAATGATACGAGTGCTCACCCAGTTGGGAATGATACGAGTGCTCCCACAGTTGTAAATGATACGATTGCTCACACAGTTGGAAATGATACGAGTGCTCACACAATTGGAAATGATCCAAGTGCTCACACAGTTGGAAATGATACGAGTGCTCACACAATTGGAAATGATCCGACTGCTCACACAGTTGGGAATGATACGAGTGCTCACACAGTTGGGAATGATATGAGTGCTCACACAGTTGGGAATGATACGATTGCTCACACAGTTGGGAATAATACGATTGCTCACACAGTTGGGAATGATACGAGTGCTCACACAGTTGGGAATGACACGATTGCTCACACAGTTGGGAATGATACGAGTGCTCACACAATTGGAAATGATCCGAGTGCTCACACAGTTGGGAATGATACGATTGCTCACACAGTTGGGAATGATACGAGTGCTCACACAATTGGAAAAGATACGAGTGCTTACATCGTTGGGAATGATACGATTGCTCACACAGTTGGGAATGATATGAGTGCTCACACAGTTGGGAATGATACGATTGCTCACACAGTTGGGAATGATACGATTGCTCACACAGTTGGGAATGATACGAGTGCTCACACAATTGGAAAAGATACGAGTGCTTACATCGTTGGGAATGATACGATTGCTCACGCAGTTGGGAATGATACGAGTGCTCACCCAGTTGGGAATGATACGAGTGCTCCCACAGTTGTAAATGATACGATTGCTCACACAGTTGGAAATGATACGAGTGCTCACACAATTGGAAATGATCCGAGTGCTCACACAGTTGGGAATGATACGAGTGCTCACACAGTTGGGAATGATACGAGTGCTCACACAGTTGGGAATGATACGATTGCTCACACTGTTGGAAATGATACGAGTGCTCACACAATTGGAAATGATCCGAGTGCTCACACAGTTGGGAATGATACGAGTGCTCACACAGTTGGGAATGATATGAGTGCTCACACAGTTGGGAATGATACGATTGCTCACACAGTTGGGAATGATACGATTGCTCACACAGTTGGGAATGATACGAGTGCTCACACAGTTGGGAATGATACGATTGCTCACACAGTTGGAAATGATACGAGTGCTCACACAATTGGAAATGATACGAGTGCTCACACAGTGGGAATGATACGAGTGCTCACACAGTTGGGAATGATACGAGTGCTCACACAGTTGGGAATGATACGAGTGCTCACACAGTTGGGAATGATACGATTGCTCCCACAGTTGGGAATGATACGAGTGCTCACACAGTTGGAAATGATACGATTGCTCACACAGTTGGAAATGAGACGAGTGCTCACACAGTTGGAAATGATACGAGTGCTCACACAGTAGGGAATGATACGATTGCTCACACAGTTGGGAATGATACGAGTGCTCACACAGTTGGGAATGATACGAGTGCGCACACAGTTGGGAATGATACGATTGCTCACACAGTTGGAAATTATACGAGTGCTCACACAGTTGGAAATGAGACGAGTGCTCACACGGTTGGGAATGATACGAGTGCTCACACAGTTGGGAATGATACGAGTGCTCACACAGTTGGAAATGAGACGATTGCTCACACAGTTGGAAATGACACGAGTGCTCACACAGTTGGAAATGATACGAGTGCTCACACAGTTGGGAATGAGACGAGTGCTCACACAGTTGGGAATGAGACGAGTGCTCACACAGTTGGGAATGATACGAGTGCTCACACAGTTGGGAATGATACGAGTGCTCACACAGTTGGAAATGAGACGAGTGCTCACACAGTTGGGAATGATACGAGTGCTCACACAGTTGGGAATGATACGAGTGCTCAAACAGTTGGAAATGATACGATTGCTCACACAGTTGGAAATGACACGAGTGCTCACACAGTTGGAAATGACACGAGTGCTCACACAGTTGGGAATGATACGAGTGCTCACACAGTTGGGAATGATACGACTGCACACACAGTTGGGAATGATACGATTGCTCACACAGTTGGGAATGATACGATTGCTCCCACAGTTGGGAATGATACGAGTGCTCACACAGTTGGAAATGATACGATTGCTCACACAGTTGGAAATGAGACGAGTGCTCACACAGTTGGAAATGATACGAGTGCTCACACAGTAGGGAATGATACGATTGCTCACACAGTTGGGAATGATACGAGTGCTCACACAGTTGGGAATGATACGAGTGCGCACACAGTTGGGAATGATACGATTGCTCACACAGTTGGGAATGATACGAGTGCTCACACAGTTGGGAATGATACGAGTGCTCACACAGTTGGGAATGATACGAGTGCTCACACAGTTGGAAATGATACGATTGCTCACACAGTTGGGAATGATATGAGTGCTCACACAGTTGGGAATGATACGAGTGCTCACACAGTTGGAAATGATGCGAGTGCTCACACAGTTGGAAATGATACTATTGCTCACACACTTGGAAATGACACGAGTGCTCACACAGTTGGGAATGATACGAGTGCTCACACAGTTGGGAATGATACGAGTGCTCACACAGTTGGGAATGATACGACTGCACACACAGTTGGGAATGATACGATTGCTCACACAGTTGGGAATGATACGATTGCTCCCACAGTTGGGAATGATACGAGTGCTCACACAGTTGGAAATGATACGATTGCTCACACAGTTGGAAATGAGACGAGTGCTCACACAGTTGGAAATGATACGAGTGCTCACACAGTAGGGAATGATACGATTGCTCACACAGTTGGGAATGATACGAGTGCTCACACAGTTGGGAATGATACGAGTGCGCACACAGGTGGGAATGATACGATTGCTCACACAGTTGGAAATTATACGAGTGCTCACACAGTTGGAAATGAGACGAGTGCTCACACGGTTGGGAATGATACGAGTGCTCACACAGTTGGGAATGATACGAGTGCTCACACAGTTGGAAATGAGACGATTGCTCACACAGTTGGAAATGACACGAGTGCTCACACAGTTGGAAATGATACGAGCGCTCACACAGTTGGGAATGAGACGAGTGCTCACACAGTTGGGAATGAGACGAGCGCTCACACAGTTGGGAATGATACGAGTGCTCACACAGTTGGGAATGTTACGAGTGCTCACACAGTTGGAAATGAGACGAGTGCTCACACAGTTGGGAATGATACGAGTGCTCACACAGTTGGGAATGATACGAGTGCTCACACAGTTGGAAATGATACGATTGCTCACACAGTAGGAAATGACACGAGTGCTCACACAGTTGGAAATGACACGAGTGCTCACACAGTTGGGAATGATACGAGTGCTCACACAGTGGGGAATGATACGACTGCACACACAGTTGGGAATGATACGATTGCTCACACAGTTGGGAATGATACGATTGCTCCCACAGTTGGGAATGATACGAGTGCTCACACAGTTGGAAATGATACGATTGCTCACACAGTTGGAAATGAGACGGGTGCTCACACAGTTGGAAATGATACGAGTGCTCACACAGTAGGGAATGATACGATTGCTCACACAGTTGGGAATGATACGAGTGCTCACACAGTTGGGAATGATACGAGTGCGCACACAGTTGGGAATGATACGATTGCTCACACAGTTGGGAATGATACGAGTGCTCACACAGTTGGGAATGATACGAGTGCTCACACAGTTGGGAATGATACGAGTGCTCACACAGTTGGAAATGATACGATTGCTCACACAGTTGGGAATGATATGAGTGCTCACACAGTTAGGAATGATACGAGTGCTCACACAGTTGGAAATGATGCGAGTGCTCACACAGTTGGGAATGATACGATTGCTCACACAGTGGGGAATGATACGACTGCACACACAGTTGGGAATGATACGATTGCTCACACAGTTGGGAATGATACGATTGCTCACACAGTTGGGAATGATACGAGTGCTCACACAGTTGGAAATGATACGAGTGCTCACACAGTTGGGAATGATACGATTGCTCACACAATTGGAAATGAGACGAGTGCTCACACAGTTGGGAATGATACGAGTGCTCACACAGTTGGGAATGATACGAGTGCTCACACAGTTGGAAATGATACGATTGCTCACACAGTTGGAAATGACACGAGTGCTCACACAGTTGGAAATGATACGAGTGCTCACACAGTTGGGAATGATACGACTGCACACACAGTTGGGAATGATACGATTGCTCACACAGTTGGGAATGATACGATTGCTCCCACAGTTGGGAATGATACGAGTGCTCACACAGTTGGAAATGATACGATTGCTCACACAGTTGGAAATGAGACGAGTGCTCACACAGTTGGAAATGATACGAGTGCTCACACAGTAGGGAATGATACGATTGCTCACACAGTTGGGAATGATACGAGTGCTCACACAGTTGGGAATGATACGAGTGCGCACACAGTTGGGAATGATACGATTGCTCACACAGTTGGGAATGATACGAGTGCTCACACAGTTGGGAATGATACGAGTGCTCACACAGTTGGGAATGATACGAGTGCTCACACAGTTGGAAATGATACGAGTGCTCACACAGTTGGGAATGATACGAGTGCTCACACAGTTGGAAATGATACGATTGCTCACACAGTTGGGAATGATATGAGTGCTCACACAGTTGGGAATGATACGAGTGCTCACACAGTTGGGAATGATACGATTGCTCACACAGTGGGGAATGATACGACTGCACACACAGTTGGGAATGATACGATTGCTCACACAGTTGGGAATGATACGATTGCTCACACAGTTGGGAATGATACGAGTGCTCACACAGTTGGAAATGATACGAGTGCTCACACAGTTGGGAATGATACGATTGCTCACACAATTGTAAATGAGACGAGTGCTCACACAGTTGGGAATGATACGAGTGCTCACACAGTTGGAAATGATACGAGTGCTCACACACTTGGGAATGATACGACTGCACACACAGTTGGGAATGATACGATTGCTCACACAGTTGGGAATGATACGATTGCTCCCACAGTTGGGAATGATACGAGTGCTCACACAGTTGGAAATGATACGATTGCTCACACAGTTGGAAATGATACGAGTGCACACACAGTTGGAAATGACACGAGTGCTCACACAGTTGGAAATGATACGAGTGCTCACACAGTTGGGAATGATACGACTGCACACACAGTTGGGTATGATACGATTGCTCACACAGTTGGGAATGATACGATTGCTCCCACAGTTGGGAATGATACGAGTGCTCACACAGTTGGAAATGATACGATTGCTCACACAGTTGGAAATGAGACGAGTGCTCACACAGTTGGAAATGATACGATTGCTCACACAGTAGGGAATGATAAGATTGCTCACACAGTTGGGAATGATACGAGTGCTCACACAGTTGGGAATGATACGAGTGCGCACACAGTTGGGAATGATACGATTGCTCACACAGTTGGGAATGATACGAGTGCTCACACAGTTGGGAATGATACGAATGCTCACACAGTTGGGAATGATACGAGTGCTCACACAGTTGGAAATGATACGATTGCTCACACAGTTGGGAATGATACGAGTGCTCACACAGTTGGGAATGATACGAGTGCTCACACAGTTGGAAATGATGCGAGTGCTCACACAGTTGGGAATGATACGATTGCTCACACAGTGGGGAATGATACGACTGCACACACAGTTGGGAATGATACGATTGCTCACACAGTTGGGAATGATACGATTGCTCACACAGTTGGGAATGATACGAGTACTCACACAGTTGGAAATGATACGATTGCTCACACAGTTGGAAATGACACGAGTGCTCACACAGTTGGGAATGATACGATTGCTCACACAATTGGAAATGATACGAGTGCTCACGCAGTTGGGAATGATACGAGTGCTCACACAGTTGGGAATGATACGATTGCTCACACAGTTGGGAATGAGACGATTGCTCACACAATTGGGAATGATACGATTGCTCACACAGTTGGAAATGATACGAGTGCTCACATAGTTGGGAATGATACGAGTGCTCACACAGTTGGAAATGATACGATTGCTCACACAGTTGGGAATGATACGAGTGCTCACACAGTTGGGAATGATACGAGTGCTCACACAGTTGGGAATGATACGAGTGCTCACACAGTTGGGAATGATACGAGTGCTCACACAATTGGAAATGATCCGAGTGCTCACACAGTTGGGAATGATACGATTGCTCACACAGTTGGAAATGATACGAGTGCTCACATAGTTGGGAATGATACGAGTGCTCACACAGTTGGGAATGATACGAGTGCTCACACAATTGGAAATGATACGAGTGCTTACACAGTTGGAAATGATACGAGTGCTCACACAGTTGGGAATGATACGAGTGCTCACACAGTTGGAAATGATACGATTGCTCACACAATTGTAAATGAGACGACTGCACACACAGTTGGGAATGATACGATTGCTCACACAGTTGGGAATGATACGATTGCTCCCACAGTTGGGAATGATACGAGTGCTCACACAGTTGGAAATGATACGATTGCTCACACAGTTGGAAATGATACGAGTGCACACACAGTTGGAAATGACACGAGTGCTCACACAGTTGGAAATGATACGAGTGCTCACACAGTTGGGAATGATACGACTGCACACACAGTTGGGTATGATACGATTGCTCACACAGTTGGGAATGATACGATTGCTCCCACAGTTGGGAATGATATGAGTGCTCACACAGTTGGAAATGATACGATTGCTCACACAGTTGGAAATGAGACGAGTGCTCACACAGTTGGAAATGATACGAGTGCTCACACAGTAGGGAATGATACGATTGCTCACACAGTTGGGAATGATACGAGTGCTCACACAGTTGGGAATGATACGAGTGCGCACACAGTTGGGAATGATACGATTGCTCACACAGTTGGGAATGATACGAGTGCTCACACAGTTGGGAATGATACGAGTGCTCACACAGTTGGGAATGATACGAGTGCTCACACAGTTGGAAATGATACGAGTGCTCACACAGTTGGGAATGATACGAGTGCTCACACAGTTGGGAATGATACGAGTGCTCACATAGTTGGAAATGATGCGAGTGCTCACACAGTTGGGAATGATACGATTGCTCACACAGTGGGGAATGATACGACTGCACACACAGTTGGGAATGATACGATTGCTCACACAGTTGGGAATGATACGATTGCTCACACAGTTGGGAATGATACGAGTACTCACACAGTTGGAAATGATATGATTGCTCACACAGTTGGAAATGACACGAGTGCTCACACAATTGGGAATGATACGATTGCTCACACAATTGGAAATGATACGAGTGCTCACGCAGTTGGGAATGATACGAGTGCTCACACAGTTGGGAATGATACGATTGCTCACACAGTTGGGAATGAGACGATTGCTCACACAATTGGGAATGATACGATTGCTCACACAGTTGGAAATGATACGAGTGCTCACATAGTTGGGAATGATACGAGTGCTCACACAGTTGGAAATGATACGATTGCTCACACAGTTGGGAATGATACGAGTGCTCACACAGTTGGGAATGATACGAGTGCTCACACAGTTGGGAATGATACGAGTGCTCACACAGTTGGGAATGATACGAGTGCTCACACAATTGGAAATGATCCGAGTGCTCACACAGTTGGGAATGATACGATTGCTCACACAGTTGGAAATGATACGAGTGCTCACATAGTTGGGAATGATACGAGTGCTCACACAGTTGGGAATGATACGAGTGCTCACACAATTGGAAATGATACGAGTGCTTACATCGTTGGGAATGATACGATTGCTCACACAGTTGGGAATGATACGATTGCTCCCACAGTTGGGAATGATACGAGTGCTCACACAGTTGGAAATGATACGATTGCTCACACAGTTGGAAATGAGACGAGTGCTCACACAGTTGGAAATGATACGAGTGCTCACACAGTAGGGAATGATACGATTGCTCACACAGTTGGGAATGATACGAGTGCTCACACAGTTGGGAATGATACGAGTGCGCACACAGTTGGGAATGATACGATTGCTCACACAGTTGGGAATGATACGAGTGCTCACACAGTTGGGAATGATACGAGTGCTCACACAGTTGGGAATGATACGAGTGCTCACACAGTTGGAAATGATACGATTGCTCACACAGTTGGGAATGATATGAGTGCTCACACAGTTGGGAATGATACGAGTGCTCACACAGTTGGAAATGATGCGAGTGCTCACACAGTTGGAAATGATACGATTGCTCACACAGTTGGAAATGACACGAGTGCTCACACAGTTGGGAATGATACGAGTGCTCACACAGTTGGGAATGATACGAGTGCTCACACAGTTGGGAATGATACGACTGCACACACAGTTGGGAATGATACGATTGCTCACACAGTTGGGAATGATACGATTGCTCCCACAGTTGGGAATGATACGAGTGCTCACACAGTTGGAAATGATACGATTGCTCACACAGTTGGAAATGAGACGAGTGCTCACACAGTTGGAAATGATACGAGTGCTCACACAGTAGGGAATGATACGATTGCTCACACAGTTGGGAATGATACGAGTGCTCACACAGTTGGGAATGATACGAGTGCGCACACAGGTGGGAATGATACGATTGCTCACACAGTTGGAAATTATACGAGTGCTCACACAGTTGGAAATGAGACGAGTGCTCACACGGTTGGGAATGATACGAGTGCTCACACAGTTGGGAATGATACGAGTGCTCACACAGTTGGAAATGAGACGATTGCTCACACAGTTGGAAATGACACGAGTGCTCACACAGTTGGAAATGATACGAGTGCTCACACAGTTGGGAATGAGACGAGTGCTCACACAGTTGGGAATGAGACGAGTGCTCACACAGTTGGGAATGATACGAGTGCTCACACAGTTGGGAATGATACGAGTGCTCACACAGTTGGAAATGAGACGAGTGCTCACACAGTTGGGAATGATACGAGTGCTCACACAGTTGGGAATGATACGAGTGCTCACACAGTTGGAAATGATACGATTGCTCACACAGTTGGAAATGACACGAGTGCTCACACAGTTGGAAATGACACGAGTGCTCACACAGTTGGGAATGATACGAGTGCTCACACAGTTGGGAATGATACGACTGCACACACAGTTGGGAATGATACGATTGCTCACACAGTTGGGAATGATACGATTGCTCCCACAGTTGGGAATGATACGAGTGCTCACACAGTTGGAAATGATACGATTGCTCACACAGTTGGAAATGAGACGAGTGCTCACACAGTTGGAAATGATACGAGTGCTCACACAGTAGGGAATGATACGATTGCTCACACAGTTGGGAATGATACGAGTGCTCACACAGTTGGGAATGATACGAGTGCGCACACAGTTGGGAATGATACGATTGCTCACACAGTTGGGAATGATACGAGTGCTCACACAGTTGGGAATGATACGAGTGCTCACACAGTTGGGAATGATACGAGTGCTCACACAGTTGGAAATGATACGATTGCTCACACAGTTGGGAATGATATGAGTGCTCACACAGTTAGGAATGATACGAGTGCTCACACAGTTGGAAATGATGCGAGTGCTCACACAGTTGGGAATGATACGATTGCTCACACAGTGGGGAATGATACGACTGCACACACAGTTGGGAATGATACGATTGCTCACACAGTTGGGAATGATACGAGTGCTCACACAGTTGGAAATGATACGAGTGCTCACACAGTTGGGAATGATACGAGTGCTCACACAGTTGGGAATGATACGAGTGCTCACACAGTTGGAAATGATACGATTGCTCACACAGTTGGAAATGACACGAGTGCTCACACAGTTGGAAATGATATGAGTGCTCACACAGTTGGGAATGATACGACTGCACACACAGTTGGGAATGATACGATTGCTCACACAGTTGGGAATGATACGATTGCTCCCACAGTTGGGAATGATACGAGTGCTCACACAGTTGGAAATGATACGATTGCTCACACAGTTGGAAATGAGACGAGTGCTCACACAGTTGGAAATGATACGAGTGCTCACACAGTAGGGAATGATACGATTGCTCACACAGTTGGGAATGATACGAGTGCTCACACAGTTGGGAATGATACGAGTGCGCACACAGTTGGGAATGATACGATTGCTCACACAGTTGGGAATGATACGAGTGCTCACACAGTTGGGAATGATACGAGTGCTCACACAGTTGGAAATGATACGAGTGCTCACACAGTTGGGAATGATACGAGTGCTCACACAGTTGGAAATGATACGATTGCTCACACAGTTGGGAATGATATGAGTGCTCACACAGTTGGGAATGATACGAGTGCTCACACAGTTGGGAATGATACGATTGCTCACACAGTGGGGAATGATACGACTGCACACACAGTTGGGAATGATACGATTGCTCACACAGTTGGGAATGATACGATTGCTCACACAGTTGGGAATGATACGAGTGCTCACACAGTTGGAAATGATACGAGTGCTCACACAGTTGGGAATGATACGATTGCTCACACAATTGTAAATGAGACGAGTGCTCACACAGTTGGGAATGATACGAGTGCTCACACAGTTGGGAATGATACGAGTGCTCACACAGTTGGGAATGATACGAGTGCTCACACAGTTGGAAATGAGACGAGTGCTCACACAGTTGGGAATGATACGAGTGCTCACACAGTTGGGAATGATACGAGTGCTCACACAGTTGGAAATGATACGATTGCTCACACAGTTGGAAATGACACGAGTGCTCACACAGTTGGAAATGACACGAGTGCTCACACAGTTGGGAATGATACGAGTGCTCACACAGTTGGGAATGATACGACTGCACACACAGTTGGGAATGATACGATTGCTCACACAGTTGGGAATGATACGATTGCTCCCACAGTTGGGAATGATACGAGTGCTCACACAGTTGGAAATGATACGATTGCTCACACAGTTGGAAATGAGACGAGTGCTCACACAGTTGGAAATGATACGAGTGCTCACACAGTAGGGAATGATACGATTGCTCACACAGTTGGGAATGATACGAGTGCTCACACAGTTGGGAATGATACGAGTGCGCACACAGTTGGGAATGATACGATTGCTCACACAGTTGGGAATGATACGAGTGCTCACACAGTTGGGAATGATACGAGTGCTCACACAGTTGGGAATGATACGAGTGCTCACACAGTTGGAAATGATACGATTGCTCACACAGTTGGGAATGATATGAGTGCTCACACAGTTAGGAATGATACGAGTGCTCACACAGTTGGAAATGATGCGATTGCTCACACAGTTGGGAATGATACGATTGCTCACACAGTGGGGAATGATACGACTGCACACACAGTTGGGAATGATACGATTGCTCACACAGTTGGGAATGATACGAGTGCTCACACAGTTGGAAATGATACGAGTGCTCACACAGTTGGGAATGATACGAGTGCTCACACAGTTGGGAATGATACGAGTGCTCACACAGTTGGAAATGATACGATTGCTCACACAGTTGGAAATGACACGAGTGCTCACACAGTTGGAAATGATACGAGTGCTCACACAGTTGGGAATGATACGACTGCACACACAGTTGGGAATGATACGATTGCTCACACAGTTGGGAATGATACGATTGCTCCCACAGTTGGGAATGATACGAGTGCTCACACAGTTGGAAATGATACGATTGCTCACACAGTTGGAAATGAGACGAGTGCTCACACAGTTGGAAATGATACGAGTGCTCACACAGTAGGGAATGATACGATTGCTCACACAGTTGGGAATGATACGAGTGCTCACACAGTTGGGAATGATACGAGTGCGCACACAGTTGGGAATGATACGATTGCTCACACAGTTGGGAATGATACGAGTGCTCACACAGTTGGGAATGATACGAGTGCTCACACAGTTGGAAATGATACGAGTGCTCACACAGTTGGGAATGATACGAGTGCTCACACAGTTGGAAATGATACGATTGCTCACACAGTTGGGAATGATATGAGTGCTCACACAGTTGGGAATGATACGAGTGCTCACACAGTTGGGAATGATACGATTGCTCACACAGTGGGGAATGATACGACTGCACACACAGTTGGGAATGATACGATTGCTCACACAGTTGGGAATGATACGATTGCTCACACAGTTGGGAATGATACGAGTGCTCACACAGTTGGAAATGATACGAGTGCTCACACAGTTGGGAATGATACGATTGCTCACACAATTGTAAATGAGACGAGTGCTCACACAGTTGGGAATGATACGAGTGCTCACACAGTTGGAAATGATACGAGTGCTCACACACTTGGGAATGATACGACTGCACACACAGTTGGGAATGATACGATTGCTCACACAGTTGGGAATGATACGATTGCTCCCACAGTTGGGAATGATACGAGTGCTCACACAGTTGGAAATGATACGATTGCTCACACAGTTGGAAATGATACGAGTGCACACACAGTTGGAAATGACACGAGTGCTCACACAGTTGGAAATGATACGAGTGCTCACACAGTTGGGAATGATACGACTGCACACACAGTTGGGTATGATACGATTGCTCACACAGTTGGGAATGATACGATTGCTCCCACAGTTGGGAATGATACGAGTGTTCACACAGTTGGAAATGATACGATTGCTCACACAGTTGGAAATGAGACGAGTGCTCACACAGTTGGAAATGATACGAGTGCTCACACAGTAGGGAATGATACGATTGCTCACACAGTTGGGAATGATACGAGTGCTCACACAGTTGGGAATGATACGAGTGCGCACACAGTTGGGAGTGATACGATTGCTCACACAGTTGGGAATGATACGAGTGCTCACACAGTTGGGAATGATACGAGTGCTCACACAGTTGGGAATGATACGAGTGCTCACACAGTTGGAAATGATACGATTGCTCACACAGTTGAGAATGATACGAGTGCTCACACAGTTGGGAATGATACGAGTGCTCACACAGTTGGAAATGATGCGAGTGCTCACACAGTTGGGAATGATACGATTGCTCACACAGTGGGGAATGATACGACTGCACACACAGTTGGGAATGATACGATTGCTCACACAGTTGGGAATGATACGATTGCTCACACAGTTGGGAATGATACGAGTACTCACACAGTTGGAAATGATACGATTGCTCACACAGTTGGAAATGACACGAGTGCTCACACAGTTGGGAATGATACGATTGCTCACACAATTGGAAATGATACGAGTGCTCACGCAGTTGGGAATGATACGAGTGCTCACACAGTTGGGAATGATACGATTGCTCACACAGTTGGGAAAGAGACGATTGCTCACACAATTGGGAATGATACGATTGCTCACACAGTTGGAAATTATACGAGTGCTCACATAGTTGGGAATGATACGAGTGCTCACACAGTTGGAAATGATACGATTGCTCACACAGTTGGGAATGATACGAGTGCTCACACAGTTGGGAATGATACGAGTGCTCACACAGTTGGGAATGATACGAGTGCTCACACAGTTGGGAATGATACGAGTGCTCACACAATTGGAAATGATCCGAGTGCTCACACAGTTGGGAATGATACGATTGCTCACACAGTTGGAAATGATACGAGTGCTCACATAGTTGGGAATGATACGAGTGCTCACACAGTTGGGAATGATACGAGTGCTCACACAATTGGAAATGATACGAGTGCTTACACAGTTGGAAATGATACGAGTGCTCACACAGTTGGGAATGATACGAGTGCTCACACAGTTGGAAATGATATGAGTGCTCACACAGTTGGGAATGATACGAGTGCTCACACAGTTGGGAATGATACGATTGCTCACACAGTGGGGAATGATACGACTGCACACACAGTTGGGAATGATACGATTGCTCACACAGTTGGGAATGATACGATTGCTCACACAGTTGGGAATGATACGAGTGCTCACACAGTTGGAAATGATACGAGTGCTCACACAGTTGGGAATGATACGATTGCTCACACAATTGTAAATGAGACGAGTGCTCACACAGTTGGGAATGATACGAGTGCTCACACAGTTGGAAATGATACGAGTGCTCACACACTTGGGAATGATACGACTGCACACACAGTTGGGAATGATACGATTGCTCACACAGTTGGGAATGATACGATTGCTCCCACAGTTGGGAATGATACGAGTGCTCACACAGTTGGAAATGATACGATTGCTCACACAGTTGGAAATGATACGAGTGCACACACAGTTGGAAATGACACGAGTGCTCACACAGTTGGAAATGATACGAGTGCTCACACAGTTGGGAATGATACGACTGCACACACAGTTGGGTATGATACGATTGCTCACACAGTTGGGAATGATACGATTGCTCCCACAGTTGGGAATGATACGAGTGCTCACACAGTTGGAAATGATACGATTGCTCACACAGTTGGAAATGAGACGAGTGCTCACACAGTTGGAAATGATACGAGTGCTCACACAGTAGGGAATGATACGATTGCTCACACAGTTGGGAATGATACGAGTGCTCACACAGTTGGGAATGATACGAGTGCGCACACAGTTGGGAATGATACGATTGCTCACACAGTTGGGAATGATACGAGTGCTCACACAGTTGGGAATGATACGAGTGCTCACACAGTTGGGAATGATACGAGTGCTCACACAGTTGGAAATGATACGATTGCTCACACAGTTGGGAATGATACGATTGCTCACACAGTTGGGAATGATACGAGTGCTCACACAGTTGGAAATGATGCGAGTGCTCACACAGTTGGGAATGATACGATTGCTCACACAGTGGGGAATGATACGACTGCACACACAGTTGGGAATGATACGATTGCTCACACAGTTGGGAATGATACGATTGCTCACACAGTTGGGAATGATACGAGTACTCACACAGTTGGAAATGATACGATTGCTCA
This sequence comes from Scyliorhinus torazame, assembly GCF_047496885.1. Lineage (NCBI taxonomy): Eukaryota > Metazoa > Chordata > Chondrichthyes > Carcharhiniformes > Scyliorhinidae > Scyliorhinus > Scyliorhinus torazame. Next base: position 72,078,612 of record NC_092719.1, on the reverse strand, counting down.
CACAGTTGGAAATGACACGAGTGCTCACACAATTGGGAATGATACGATTGCTCACACAATTGGAAATGATACGAGTGCTCACGCAGTTGGGAATGATACGAGTGCTCACACAGTTGGGAATGATACGATTGCTCACACAGTTGGGAATGAGACGATTGCTCACACAATTGGGAATGATACGATTGCTCACACAGTTGGGAATGATACGAGTGCTCACACAGTTGGAAATGATACGATTGCTCACACAGTTGGAAATGAGACGAGTGCTCACACAGTTGGAAATGATACGAGTGCTCACACAGTAGGGAATGATACGATTGCTCACACAGTTGGGAATGATACGAGTGCTCACACAGTTGGGAATGATACGAGTGCGCACACAGTTGGGAATGATACGATTGCTCACACAGTTGGGAATGATACGAGTGCTCACACAGTTGGGAATGATACGAGTGCTCACACAGTTGGGAATGATACGAGTGCTCACACAGTTGGAAATGATACGATTGCTCACACAGTTGGGAATGATATGAGTGCTCACACAGTTAGGAATGATACGAGTGCTCACACAGTTGGAAATGATACGAGTGCTCACACAGTTGGGAATGATACGAGTCCTCACACAGTTGGAAATGATACGATTGCTCACACAGTTGGAAATGACACGAGTGCTCACACAGTTGGAAATGATACGAGTGCTCACACAGTTGGGAATGATACGACTGCACACACAGTTGGGAATGATACGATTGCTCACACAGTTGGGAATGATACGATTGCTCCCACAGTTGGGAATGATACGAGTGCTCACACAGTTGGAAATGATACGATTGCTCACACAGTTGGAAATGAGACGAGTGCTCACACAGTTGGAAATGATACGAGTGCTCACACAGTAGGGAATGATACGATTGCTCACACAGTTGGGAATGATACGAGTGCTCACACAGTTGGGAATGATACGAGTGCGCACACAGTTGGGAATGATACGATTGCTCACACAGTTGGGAATGATACGAGTGCTCACACAGTTGGGAATGATACGAGTGCTCACACAGTTGGAAATGATACGAGTGCTCACACAGTTGGGAATGATACGAGTGCTCACACAGTTGGAAATGATACGATTGCTCACACAGTTGGGAATGATATGAGTGCTCACACAGTTGGGAATGATACGAGTGCTCACACAGTTGGGAATGATACGATTGCTCACACAGTGGGGAATGATACGACTGCACACACAGTTGGGAATGATACGATTGCTCACACAGTTGGGAATGATACGATTGCTCACACAGTTGGGAATGATACGAGTGCTCACACAGTTGGAAATGATACGAGTGCTCACACAGTTGGGAATGATACGATTGCTCACACAATTGTAAATGAGACGAGTGCTCACACAGTTGGGAATGATACGAGTGCTCACACAGTTGGAAATGATACGAGTGCTCACACACTTGGGAATGATACGACTGCACACAAGGTTGGGAATGATACGATTGCTCACACAGTTGGGAATGATACGATTGCTCCCACAGTTGGGAATGATACGAGTGCTCACACAGTTGGAAATGATACGATTGCTCACACAGTTGGAAATGATACGAGTGCACACACAGTTGGAAATGACACGAGTGCTCACACAGTTGGAAATGATACGAGTGCTCACACAGTTGGGAATGATACGACTGCACACACAGTTGGGTATGATACGATTGCTCACACAGTTGGGAATGATACGATTGCTCCCACAGTTGGGAATGATACGAGTGTTCACACAGTTGGAAATGATACGATTGCTCACACAGTTGGAAATGAGACGAGTGCTCACACAGTTGGAAATGATACGAGTGCTCACACAGTAGGGAATGATACGATTGCTCACACAGTTGGGAATGATACGAGTGCTCACACAGTTGGGAATGATACGAGTGCGCACACAGTTGGGAATGATACGATTGCTCACACAGTTGGGAATGATACGAGTGCTCACACAGTTGGGAATGATACGAGTGCTCACACAGTTGGGAATGATACGAGTGCTCACACAGTTGGAAATGATACGATTGCTCACACAGTTGAGAATGATACGAGTGCTCACACAGTTGGGAATGATACGAGTGCTCACACAGTTGGAAATGATGCGAGTGCTCACACAGTTGGGAATGATACGATTGCTCACACAGTGGGGAATGATACGACTGCACACACAGTTGGGAATGATACGATTGCTCACACAGTTGGGAATGATACGATTGCTCACACAGTTGGGAATGATACGAGTACTCACACAGTTGGAAATGATACGATTGCTCACACAGTTGGAAATGACACGAGTGCTCACACAGTTGGGAATGATACGATTGCTCACACAATTGGAAATGATACGAGTGCTCACGCAGTTGGGAATGATACGAGTGCTCACACAGTTGGGAATGATACGATTGCTCACACAGTTGGGAATGAGACGATTGCTCACACAATTGGGAATGATACGATTGCTCACACAGTTGGAAATTATACGAGTGCTCACATAGTTGGGAATGATACGAGTGCTCACACAGTTGGAAATGATACGATTGCTCACACAGTTGGGAATGATACGAGTGCTCACACAGTTGGGAATGATACGAGTGCTCACACAGTTGGGAATGATACGAGTGCTCACACAGTTGGGAATGATACGAGTGCTCACACAATTGGAAATGATCCGAGTGCTCACACAGTTGGGAATGATACGATTGCTCACACAGTTGGAAATGATACGAGTGCTCACATAGTTGGGAATGATACGAGTGCTCACACAGTTGGGAATGATACGAGTGCTCACACAATTGGAAATGATACGAGTGCTTACACAGTTGGAAATGATACGAGTGCTCACACAGTTGGGAATGATACGAGTGCTCACACAGTTGGAAATGATATGAGTGCTCACACAGTTGGGAATGATACGAGTGCTCACACAGTTGGGAATGATACGATTGCTCACACAGTGGGGAATGATACGACTGCACACACAGTTGGGAATGATACGATTGCTCACACAGTTGGGAATGATACGATTGCTCACACAGTTGGGAATGATACGAGTGCTCACACAGTTGGAAATGATACGAGTGCTCACACAGTTGGGAATGATACGATTGCTCACACAATTGTAAATGAGACGAGTGCTCACACAGTTGGGAATGATACGAGTGCTCACACAGTTGGAAATGATACGAGTGCTCACACACTTGGGAATGATACGACTGCACACACAGTTGGGAATGATACGATTGCTCACACAGTTGGGAATGATACGATTGCTCCCACAGTTGGGAATGATACGAGTGCTCACACAGTTGGAAATGATACGATTGCTCACACAGTTGGAAATGATACGAGTGCACACACAGTTGGAAATGACACGAGTGCTCACACAGTTGGAAATGATACGAGTGCTCACACAGTTGGGAATGATACGACTGCACACACAGTTGGGTATGATACGATTGCTCACACAGTTGGGAATGATACGATTGCTCCCACAGTTGGGAATGATACGAGTGCTCACACAGTTGGAAATGATACGATTGCTCACACAGTTGGAAATGAGACGAGTGCTCACACAGTTGGAAATGATACGAGTGCTCACACAGTAGGGAATGATACGATTGCTCACACAGTTGGGAATGATACGAGTGCTCACACAGTTGGGAATGATACGAGTGCGCACACAGTTGGGAATGATACGATTGCTCACACAGTTGGGAATGATACGAGTGCTCACACAGTTGGGAATGATACGAGTGCTCACACAGTTGGGAATGATACGAGTGCTCACACAGTTGGAAATGATACGATTGCTCACACAGTTGGGAATGATACGATTGCTCACACAGTTGGGAATGATACGAGTGCTCACACAGTTGGAAATGATGCGAGTGCTCACACAGTTGGGAATGATACGATTGCTCACACAGTGGGGAATGATACGACTGCACACACAGTTGGGAATGATACGATTGCTCACACAGTTGGGAATGATACGATTGCTCACACAGTTGGGAATGATACGAGTACTCACACAGTTGGAAATGATACGATTGCTCACACAGTTGGAAATGACACGAGTGCTCACACAATTGGGAATGATACGATTGCTCACACAATTGGAAATGATACGAGTGCTCACGCAGTTGGGAATGATACGAGTGCTCACACAGTTGGGAATGATACGATTGCTCACACAGTTGGGAATGAGACGATTGCTCACACAATTGGGAATGATACGATTGCTCACACAGTTGGAAATGATACGAGTGCTCACATAGTTGGGCATGATACGAGTGCTCACACAGTTGGAAATGATACGATTGCTCACACAGTTGGGAATGATACGAGTGCTCACACAGTTGGGAATGATACGAGTGCTCACACAGTTGGGAATGATACGAGTGCTCACACAGTTGGGAATGATACGAGTGCTCACACAATTGGAAATGATCCGAGTGCTCACACAGTTGGGAATGATACGATTGCTCACACAGTTGGAAATGATACGAGTGCTCACATAGTTGGGAATGATACGAGTGCTCACACAGTTGGGAATGATACGAGTGCTCACACAATTGGAAATGATACGAGTGCTTACATCGTTGGGAATGATACGATTGCTCACGCAGTTGGGAATGATACGAGTGCTCACCCAGTTGGGAATGATACGAGTGCTCCCACAGTTGTAAATGATACGATTGCTCACACAGTTGGAAATGACACGAGTGCTCACACAGTTGGAAATGATACGAGTGCTCACACAGTTGGGAATGATACGATTGCTCACACAGTTGGAAATGAGACGAGTGCTCACACAGTTGGAAATGATACGAGTGCTCACACAGTAGGGAATGATACGATTGCTCACACAGTTGGGAATGATACGAGTGCTCACACAGTTGGGAATGATACGAGTGCGCACACAGTTGGGAATGATACGATTGCTCACACAGTTGGGAATGATACGAGTGCTCACACAGTTGGGAATGATACGAGTGCTCACACAGTTGGGAATGATACGAGTGCTCACACAGTTGGAAATGATACGAGTGCTCACACAGTTGGGAATGATACGAGTGCTCACACAGTTGGAAATGATACGATTGCTCACACAGTTGGGAATGATATGAGTGCTCACACAGTTGGGAATGATACGAGTGCTCACACAGTTGGGAATGATACGATTGCTCACACAGTGGGGAATGATACGACTGCACACACAGTTGGGAATGATACGATTGCTCACACAGTTGGGAATGATACGATTGCTCACACAGTTGGGAATGATACGAGTGCTCACACAGTTGGAAATGATACGAGTGCTCACACAGTTGGGAATGATACGATTGCTCACACAATTGTAAATGAGACGAGTGCTCACACAGTTGGGAATGATACGAGTGCTCACACAGTTGGAAATGATACGAGTGCTCACACACTTGGGAATGATACGACTGCACACACAGTTGGGAATGATACGATTGCTCACACAGTTGGGAATGATACGATTGCTCCCACAGTTGGGAATGATACGAGTGCTCACACAGTTGGAAATGATACGATTGCTCACACAGTTGGAAATGATACGAGTGCACACACAGTTGGAAATGACACGAGTGCTCACACAGTTGGGAATGATACGAGTGCTCACACAGTTGGGAATGATACGACTGCACACACAGTTGGGTATGATACGATTGCTCACACAGTTGGGAATGATACGATTGCTCCCACAGTTGGGAATGATACGATTGCTCACACAGTTGGGAATGATACGAGTGCTCACACAGTTGGGAATGATACGAGTGCGCACACAGTTGGGAATGATACGATTGCTCACACAGTTGGGAATGATACGAGTGCTCACACAGTTGGGAATGATACGAGTGCTCACACAGTTGGGAATGATACGAGTGCTCACACAGTTGGAAATGATACGATTGCTCACACAGTTGGGAATGATACGAGTGCTCACACAGTTGGGAATGATACGAGTGCTCACACAGTTGGAAATGATGCGAGTGCTCACACAGTTGGGAATGATACGATTGCTCACACAGTGGGGAATGATACGACTGCACACACAGTTGGGAATGATACGATTGCTCACACAGTTGGGAATGATACGATTGCTCACACAGTTGGGAATGATACGAGTACTCACACAGTTGGAAATGATACGATTGCTCACACAGTTGGAAATGACACGAGTGCTCACACAGTTGGGAATGATACGATTGCTCACACAATTGGAAATGATACGAGTGCTCACGCAGTTGGGAATGATACGAGTGCTCACACAGTTGGGAATGATACGATTGCTCACACAGTTGGGAATGAGACGATTGCTCACACAATTGGGAATGATACGATTGCTCACACAGTTGGAAATGATACGAGTGCTCACACAGTTGGAAATGATACGATTGCTCACACAGTTGGGAATGATACGAGTGCTCACACAGTTGGGAATGATACGAGTGCTCACACAGTTGGGAATGATACGAGTGCTCACACAGTTGGGAATGATACGAGTGCTCACACAATTGGAAATGATCCGAGTGCTCACACAGTTGGGAATGATACGATTGCTCACACAGTTGGAAATGATACGAGTGCTCACATAGTTGGGAATGATACGAGTGCTCACACAGTTGGGAATGATACGAGTGCTCACACAATTGGAAATGATACGAGTGCTTACATCGTTGGGAATGATACGATTGCTCACGCAGTTGGGAATGATACGAGTGCTCACCCAGTTGGGAATGATACGAGTGCTCCCACAGTTGTAAATGATACGATTGCTCACACAGTTGGAAATGACACGAGTGCTCACACAGTTGGAAATGATACGAGTGCTCACACAGTTGGGAATGATACGACTGCACACACAGTTGGGAATGATACGATTGCTCACACAGTTGGGAATGATACGATTGCTCCCACAGTTAGGAATGATACGAGTGCTCACACAGTTGGAAATGATACGATTGCTCACACAGTTGGAAATGAGACGAGTGCTCACACAGTTGGAAATGATACGAGTGCTCACACAGTAGGGAATGATACGATTGCTCACACAGTTGGGAATGATACGAGTGCTCACACAGTTGGGAATGATACGAGTGCGCACACAGTTGGGAATGATACGATTGCTCACACAGTTGGGAATGATACGAGTGCTCACACAGTTGGGAATGATACGAGTGCTCACACAGTTGGGAATGATACGAGTGCTCACACAGTTGGAAATGATACGAGTGCTCACACAGTTGGGAATGATACGAGTGCTCACACAGTTGGAAATTATACGATTGCTCACACAGTTGGGAATGATATGAGTGCTCACACAGTTGGGAATGATACGAGTGCTCACACAGTTGGGAATGATACGATTGCTCACACAGTGGGGAATGATACGACTGCACACACAGTTGGGAATGATACGATTGCTCACACAGTTGGGAATGATACGATTGCTCACACAGTTGGGAATGATACGAGTGCTCACACAGTTGGAAATGATACGAGTGCTCACACAGTTGGGAATGATACGATTGCTCACACAATTGTAAATGAGACGAGTGCTCACACAGTTGGGAATGATACGAGTGCTCACACAGTTGGAAATGATACGAGTGCTCACACACTTGGGAATGATACGACTGCACACACAGTTGGGAATGATACGATTGCTCACACAGTTGGGAATGATACGATTGCTCCCACAGTTGGGAATGATACGAGTGCTCACACAGTTGGAAATGATACGATTGCTCACACAGTTGGAAATGATACGAGTGCACACACAGTTGGAAATGACACGAGTGCTCACACAGTTGGAAATGATACGAGTGCTCACACAGTTGGGAATGATACGACTGCACACACAGTTGGGTATGATACGATTGCTCAAACAGTTGGGAATGAAACGATTGCTCCCACAGTTGGGAATGATACGAGTGCTCACACAGTTGGAAATGATACGATTGCTCACACAGTTGGAAATGAGACGAGTGCTCACACAGTTGGAAATGATACGAGTGCTCACACAGTAGGGAATGATACGATTGCTCACACAGTTGGGAATGATACGAGTGCTCACACAGTTGGGAATGATACGAGTGCGCACACAGTTGGGAATGATACGATTGCTCACACAGTTGGGAATGATACGAGTGCTCACACAGTTGGGAATGATACGAGTGCTCACACAGTTGGGAATGATACGAGTGCTCACACAGTTGGAAATGATACGATTGCTCACACAGTTGGGAATGATACGAGTGCTCACACAGTTGGGAATGATACGAGTGCTCACACAGTTGGAAATGATGCGAGTGCTCACACAGTTGGGAATGATACGATTGCTCACACAGTGGGGAATGATACGACTGCACACACAGTTGGGAATGATACGATTGCTCACACAGTTGGGAATGATACGATTGCTCACACAGTTGGGAATGATACGAGTACTCACACAGTTGGAAATGATACGATTGCTCACACAGTTGGAAATGATACGAGTGCTCACACAGTTGGGAATGATACGATTGCTCACACAATTGGAAATGATACGAGTGCTCACACAGTTGGGAATGATACGAGTGCTCACACAGTTGGGAATGATACGATTGCTCACACAGTTGGGAATGAGACGATTGCTCACACAATTGGGAATGATACGATTGCTCACACAGTTGGAAATGATACGAGTGCTCACATAGTTGGGAATGATACGAGTGCTCACACAGTTGGAAATGATACGATTGCTCACACAGTTGGGAATGATACGAGTGCTCACACAGTTGGGAATGATACGAGTGCTCACATAGTTGGGAATGATACGAGTGCTCACACAGTTGGGAATGATACGAGTGCTCACACAATTGGAAATGATACGAGTGCTTACATCGTTGGGAATGATACGATTGCTCACGCAGTTGGGAATGATACGAGTGCTCACCCAGTTGGGAATGATACGAGTGCTCCCACAGTTGTAAATGATACGATTGCTCACACAGTTGGAAATGATACGAGTGCTCACACAATTGGAAATGATCCAAGTGCTCACACAGTTGGAAATGATACGAGTGCTCACACAATTGGAAATGATCCGAGTGCTCACACAGTTGGGAATGATACGAGTGCTCACACAGTTGGGAATGATATGAGTGCTCACACAGTTGGGAATGATACGATTGCTCACACAGTTGGGAATGATACGAGTGCTCACACAGTTGGGAATGATACGATTGCTCACACAGTTGGGAATGATACGAGTGCTCACACAATTGGAAATGATCCGAGTGCTCACACAGTTGGGAATGATACGATTGCTCACACAGTTGGAAATGATACGAGTGCTCACATAGTTGGGAATGATACGAGTGCTCACACAGTTGGGAATGATACGAGTGCTCACACAATTGGAAAAGATACGAGTGCTTACATCGTTGGGAATGATACGATTGCTCACGCAGTTGGGAATGATACGAGTGCTCACCCAGTTGGGAATGATACGAGTGCTCCCACAGTTGTAAATGATACGATTGCTCACACAGTTGGAAATGATACGAGTGCTCACACAATTGGAAATGATCCGAGTGCTCACACAGTTGGGAATGATACGAGTGCTCACACAGTTGGGAATGATACGAGTGCTCACACAGTTGGGAATGATACGATTGCTCACACTGTTGGAAATGATACGAGTGCTCACACAATTGGAAATGATCCGAGTGCTCACACAGTTGGGAATGATACGAGTGCTCACACAGTTGGGAATGATATGAGTGCTCACACAGTTGGGAATGATACGATTGCTCACACAGTTGGGAATGATACGATTGCTCACACAGTTGGGAATGATACGAGTGCTCACACAGTTGGGAATGATACGATTGCTCACACAGTTGGAAATGATACGAGTGCTCACACAATTGGAAATGATCCGAGTGCTCACACAGTGGGAATGATACGAGTGCTCACACAGTTGGGAATGATACGAGTGCTCACACAGTTGGGAATGATACGAGTGCTCACACAGTTGGGAATGATACGATTGCTCACACAGTTGGGAAAAGTACGACTGCACACACAGTTGGGAATGATACGATTGCACACACAGTTGGGAATGATACGATTGCTCACACAGTTTGGAATGATACGAGTGCTCACACAGTTAGAAATGATACGAGTGCTCACACAGTTGGGAATGATACGAGTGCTCACACAGTTGGGAATGATACGAGTGCTCACACAATTGGAAATGATCCAAGTGCTCACACAGTTGGAAATGATACGAGTGCTCACACAATTGGAAATGATCCGAGTGCTCACACAGTTGGGAATGATACGAGTGCTCACACAGTTGGGAATGATATGAGTGCTCACACAGTTGGGAATGATACGATTGCTCACACAGTTGGGAATGATACGAGTGCTCACACAGTTGGGAATGATACGATTGCTCACACAGTTGGGAATGATACGAGTGCTCACACAATTGGAAATGATCCGAGTGCTCACACAGTTGGGAATGATACGATTGCTCACACAGTTGGAAATGATACGAGTGCTCACATAGTTGGGAATGATACGAGTGCTCACACAGTTGGGAATGATACGAGTGCTCACACAATTGGAAAAGATACGAGTGCTTACATCGTTGGGAATGATACGATTGCTCACGCAGTTGGGAATGATACGAGTGCTCACCCAGTTGGGAATGATACGAGTGCTCCCACAGTTGTAAATGATACGATTGCTCACACAGTTGGAAATGATACGAGTGCTCACACAATTGGAAATGATCCGAGTGCTCACACAGTTGGGAATGATACGAGTGCTCACACAGTTGGGAATGATACGAGTGCTCACACAGTTGGGAATGATACGATTGCTCACACTGTTGGAAATGATACGAGTGCTCACACAATTGGAAATGATCCGAGTGCTCACACAGTTGGGAATGATACGAGTGCTCACACAGTTGGGAATGATATGAGTGCTCACACAGTTGGGAATGATACGATTGCTCACACAGTTGGGAATGATACGATTGCTCACACAGTTGGGAATGATACGAGTGCTCACACAGTTGGGAATGATACGATTGCTCACACAGTTGGAAATGATACGAGTGCTCACACAATTGGAAATGATCCGAGTGCTCACACAGTGGGAATGATACGAGTGCTCACACAGTTGGGAATGATACGAGTGCTCACACAGTTGGGAATGATACGAGTGCTCACACAGTTGGGAATGATACGATTGCTCACACAGTTGGGAAAAGTACGACTGCACACACAGTTGGGAATGATACGATTGCACACACAGTTGGGAATGATACGATTGCTCACACAGTTTGGAATGATACGAGTGCTCACACAGTTAGAAATGATACGAGTGCTCACACAGTTGGGAATGATACGAGTGCTCACACAGTTGGGAATGATACGAGTGCTCACACAGTTGGGAATGATACGAGTGCTCACACAGTTGGAAATGATACGTTAGCACACACAGTTGGGAATGATAAGAGTGCTCACACAGTTCGAAATGATACGAATGCTCACACAGTTGGGAATGATACGAGTGCTCACACAATTGGAAATGATCCGAGTGCTCACACAGTTGGGAATGATACGATTGCTCACACAGTTGGAAATGATACGAGTGCTCACATAGTTGGGAATGATACGAGTGCTCACACAGTTGGGAATGATACGAGTGCTCACACAATTGGAAATGATACGAGTGCTCACACAATTGGAAATGATACGAGAGCTCACACAGTTGGGAATGATACGAGTGCTCACACAGTTGGGAATGATACGAGTGCTCACACAGTTGGGAATGATACGATTGCTCACACAGTTGGAAATGATACGAGTGCTCACACAGTTGGGAATGATACGATTGCTCACACAGTTGGAAATGATCCGAGTGCTCACACAGTTGGGAATGATACGATTGCTCACACAGTTGGAAATGATACGAGTGCTCACATAGTTGGGAATGATACGAGTGCTCACACAGTTGGGAATGATACGAGTGCTCACACAATTGGAAATGATACGAGTGCTCACACAGTTGGGAATGATATGAGTGCTCACACAGTTGGGAATGATACGAGTCCTCACACAGTTGGGAATGATACGAGTGCGCACACAGTTGGAAATGCTACGATTGCTCACACAGTTGGGAATGATACGATTGCTCACACAGTTGGAAATGATAAGAGTGCTCACACAGTTGGGAATGATACGAGTGCACACACAGTTGGGAATGATACGAGTGCTCACACAGTTGGGAATGATACGAGTGCACACACAGTTGGGAATGATACGATTGCTCACACAATTGGTAATGATCCGAGTGCTCACACAGTTGGGAATGATACGATTGCTCACACAGTTGGAAATGATACCAGTGCTCACACAGTTGGGAATGATACGAGTGCTCACACAGTTGGGAATGATACGATTGCTCACACAGTTGGGAAAGATACGATTGTTCACCCAGTTGGGAATGATACGAATGCTCACACAGTTGGGAATGATACGATTGCTCACAAAGTTGGGAAAGATACGATTGTTCACACAGTTGGGAATAATACGAATGCTCACACAGTTGGAAATGATACCAGTGCTCACACAGTTGCGAATGATACGATTGCTCACACAGTTGGAAATGATACGATTGCTCACACAGTTGGGAAAGATACGATTGTTCACACAGTTGGGAATGATACGAATGCTCACACAGTTGGAAATGATACGAGTGCACACACAGTTGGGAATGATATGAGTGCACACACATTTGGGAATGATATGAGTGCTCCCACAGTTGGAAATGATACGAGTGCACATACAGTTGGGAATGATATGAGTGCACACACAGTTGGGAACGATTCGAGTGCTCAAACAGTTGGAAATGATATGAATGCTCACACAGTTGGGAATGATACGAGTGCTCACATAGTTGGAAATGATACGATTGCTCACACAGTTGGGAATGATACGAGTTCTCACACAGTTGGAAATGATACGATTGCTCACACAGTAGGAAATGATACGAGTGCTCACACAGTTGGGAATGTTACGATTGCTCACACAGTTGGGAATGATACGAGTGCACACACATTTGGGAATGATACGAGTGCTCACACAGTTGAGAATGATACGATTGCTCACAGTTGGAAATTATACGATTGCTCACACAGTTGGGAATGATACGATTGCTCACACAGTTGGGAATGATACGATTGCTCACACAGTTGGGAATGATACGATTGCTCACACAGCTGGAAATGATACGAGTGCTCACACAGTTGGAAATGATACGAGTGCTCACACAGTTGGGAATGATACGAATGCTCACACAGTTGGGAATGATACGATTGCTCACACAGTTGGGAATGATACGATTGCTCACACAGTTGGGAATGATACGAATGCTCACACAGTTGGGAATGATACGAGTGCTCACACAGTTGGGAATGATACGATTGCTCACACAGTTGGGAATGATACGATTGCTCACACAGTTGGGAATGATACGAATGCTCACACAGTTGGGAATGATACGAGTGCTCACACAGTTTGAAATGATACGAATGCTCACACAGTTGGGAATGATACGAGTGCTCACACAGTTGGAAATGATACGATTGCTCACACAGTTGGGAATGATACGATTGCTCACACAGTTGGGAATGATACGAATGCTCACACAGTTGGGAATGATACGAGTGCTCACACAGTTGGAAATGATACGAGTGCTCACACAGTTGGAAATGATACGGGTGCACACACAGTTGGGAATGATACGAGTGCTTACACAGTTGGAAATGATATGAATGCTCACACAGTTGGGAATGATACGAGTGCTCACACAGTTGGAAATGATACGATTGCTCACACAGCTGGGAATGATACGATTGCTCACACAGTTGGGAATGATACCACTGCACACACAGTTGGGAATGATACGATTGCTCACACGGTTGGGAATGATACGATTGCTCACACAGTTGGGAATGATACGAGTGCTCACACAGATGGAAATGATGCGATTGCTCACACAGCTGGGAATGATACGAGTGCTCACACAGTTGGGAATGATACGAGTGCTCACACAGTTGGAAATGATACGAGTGCTCACACAGTTGGGAATGATACGATTGCTCACACAGTTGGGAATGATACGACTGCACGCACAGTGGGGAATCATATGATTGCTCACATAGTTGGGAATGATACGATTGCTCACACAGTTGGGAATGATACGAGTTCTCACACAGTTGGAAATGATACGATTGCTCACACAGTAGGAAATGATACGAGTGCTCACACAGTTGGGAATGTTACGATTGCTCACACAGTTGGGAATGATACGAGTGCACACACAGTTGGGAATGATACGAGTGCGCACACAGTTGGGAATGATACGAGTGCTCTCACAGTTGGAAATGATACGATTGCTCACACAGTTGGGAATGATACGATTGCTCACACAGTTGGGAATGATACGAATGCTCACACAGTTGGGAATGATACGAGTGCTCACACAGTTGGAATTGATACGAGTGCTCACACAGTTGGGAATGATACGAGTGCGCACACAGTTGGAAATGATACAATTGCTCACACAGTTGGGAATGATACGATTGCTCACACAGTTGGAAATGTTATGAGTGCTCACACAGTTGGGAATGATACGAGTGCACACACAGTTGGGAATGATACGAGGGCTCACACAGTTGGGAATGATACGAGTGCACACACAGTTGGGAATGATACGATTGCTCACACAATTGGAAATGATCCGAGTGCTCACACAGTTGGGAATGTTACGAGTGCTCACACAGTTGGGAATGATACGAGTGCTCAAACAGTTGGGAATGATACGAGTGCACACACAGTTGGGAATGATACGATTGCTCACACAGTTGGGAATGATACGAGTGCACACACAGTTGGGAATGATACGAGTGCTCACACAGTTGGGAATGATACGATTGCTCACACAGTTGGAAATGATACGATTGCTCACACAGTTGGAAATGATACGAATGCTCACACAGTTGGAAATGATACGATTGCTCACACAGTTGGAAATGATACGAGTGCTCACACAGTTGGGAATGATACGAGTGCTCACACAGTTGGGAATGATACGAGAGCTCACACAGTTGGGAATGATACGACTTCACACACAGTTGGGAATGATACGATTGCTCACACAGTTGGGAATGATATGAATGCTCACACTGTTGGGAATGATACGCTGCACACACAGTTGGAAATGATACGATTGCTCACACAGTTGGAAATGATCCGATTGCTCACACAGTTGGAAATGATACGATTGCTCACACAGTTGGGAATGATACGATTGCTCACACAGTTGGGAATGATACGAATGCTCACACAGTTGGGAATGATACGAGTGCTCACACAGTTTGAAATGACACGAATGCTCACACAGTTGGGAATGATACGAGTGCTCACACAGTTGGAAATGATACGATTGCTCACACAGTTGGGAATGATACGATTGCTCACACAGTTGGGAATGATACGAATGCTCACACAGTTGGGAATGATACGAGTGCTCACACAGTTGGAAATGATACGAGTGCTCACACAGTTGGAAATGATACGGGTGCACACACAGTTGGGAATGATACGAGTGCTTACACAGTTGGAAATGATATGAATGCTCACACAGTTGGGAATGATACGAGTGCTCACACAGTTGGAAATGGTACGATTGCTCACACAGCTGGGAATGATACGATTGCTCACACAGTTGGGAATGATACCACTGCACACACAGTTGGGAATGATACGATTGCTCACACGGTTGGGAATGATACGATTGCTCACACAGTTGGGAATGATACGAGTGCTCACACAGATGGAAATGATGCGATTGCTCACACAGCTGGGAATGATACGAGTGCTCACACAGTTGGGAATGATACGAGTGCTCACACAGTTGGAAATGATACGAGTGCTCACACAGTTGGGAATGATACGATTGCTCACACAGTTGGGAATGATACGACTGCACGCACAGTGGGGAATCATATGATTGCTCACATAGTTGGGAATGATACGATTGCTCACACAGTTGGGAATGATACGAGTTCTCACACAGTTGGAAATGATACGATTGCTCACACAGTAGGAAATGATACGAGTGCTCACACAGTTGGGAATGTTACGATTGCTCACACAGTTGGGAATGATACGAGTGCACACACAGTTGGGAATGATACGAGTGCGCACACAGTTGGGAATGATACGAGTGCTCTCACAGTTGGAAATGATACGATTGCTCACACAGTTGGGAATGATACGATTGCTCACACAGTTGGGAATGATACGAATGCTCACACAGTTGGGAATGATACGAGTGCTCACACAGTTGGAATTGATACGAGTGCTCACACAGTTGGGAATGATACGAGTGCGCACACAGTTGGAAATGATACAATTGCTCACACAGTTGGGAATGATACGATTGCTCACACAGTTGGAA
Organism: Scyliorhinus torazame; assembly: GCF_047496885.1. NCBI lineage: Eukaryota > Metazoa > Chordata > Chondrichthyes > Carcharhiniformes > Scyliorhinidae > Scyliorhinus > Scyliorhinus torazame. Next base: position 72,062,001 of record NC_092719.1, on the reverse strand, counting down.
ATGTTATGAGTGCTCACACAGTTGGGAATGATACGAGTGCACACACAGTTGGGAATGATACGAGTGCTCACACAGTTGGGAATGATACGAGTGCACACACAGTTGGGAATGATACGATTGCTCACACAATTGGAAATGATCCGAGTGCTCACACAGTTGGGAATGTTACGAGTGCTCACACAGTTGGGAATGATACGAGTGCTCAAACAGTTGGGAATGATACGAGTGCACACACAGTTGGGAATGATACGATTGCTCACACAGTTGGGAATGATACGAGTGCACACACAGTTGGGAATGATACGAGTGCTCACACAGTTGGGAATGATACGATTGCTCACACAGTTGGAAATGATACGATTGCTCACACAGTTGGAAATGATACGAATGCTCACACAGTTGGAAATGATACGATTGCTCACACAGTTGGAAATGATACGAGTGCTCACACAGTTGGAAATGATAAGAGTGCTCACACAGTTGGGAATGATACGAGAGCTCACACAGTTGGGAATGATACGACTTCACACACAGTTGGGAATGATACGATTGCTCACACAGTTGGGAATGATATGAATGCTCACACTGTTGGGAATGATACGCTGCACACACAGTTGGAAATGATACGATTGCTCACACAGTTGGAAATGATCCGATTGCTCACACAGTTGGAAATGATACGATTGCTCACAAAGTTGGGAATGATACGATTGCTCACACAGTTGGGAATGATACGAGTGCTTAAACAGTTTGGAATGATACGAATGCTCACAGAGTTGGAAATGATACGATTGCTCACGCAGTTGGAAATGATACGATTGCTCACACAGTTGGGAATGATATGATTGCTCACACAGTTGGGAATGATACGAATGCTCACACAGTTGGGAATGATACGATTGCTCACACAGTTGGAAATGATACGATTGCTCACACAGTTGGGAATGATACGATTGTTCACACAGTTGGGAATGATACGAGTGCTCACACAGTAGGAAATGATACTAGTGCTCACACAGTTGGGAATGATACGATTGCTCACACAGTTGGGAATGATATGATTGCTCACACAGTTGGAAATGATACGATTGCTCACACAGTTGGGAATGATACGATTGCTCACACAGTTGGAAATGATATGAGTGCTCACACAGTTGGGAATGATACGAGTGCACACACAGTTGGGAATGATACGAGTGCTCACACAGTTGGGAATGATACGAGTGCTCACACAGTTGGAAATTATACGAGTGCATACACAGTTGGGAATGATACGAGTGCTCACACAGTTGGGAATGATACGAGTGCTCACACAGTTGGGAATGATACGAGTGCACACACAGTTGGGAATGATACGAGTGCTCACACAGTTGGAAATGAGACGAGTGCTCACACAGTTGGGAATGATACGAGTACTCACACAGTTGGGAATGATACGAGTGCACACACAGTTGGGAATGATACGAGTGCTCACACAGTTGGGAATGATACGAGTGCACACAAAGTTGGGAATGATACGAGTGCTCACACAGATGGGAATGATACGAATGCTCACACAGTTGGGAATGATACGATTGCTCACACAGTTGGAAATTATACGAGTGCTCACACAGTTGGAAATGAGACGAGTGCTCACACGGTTGGAAATGATACGAGTGCTCACACAGTTGGAAATGAGACGAGTGCTCACACGGTTGGAAATGAGACGAGTGCTCACACAGTTGGGAATGATACGAGTGCACACACAGTTGGGATTGATACGAGTGCTCACACAGTTGGGAATGATACGAGTGCTCACACAGTTGGAAATGATACGATTGCTCACACAGTTGGAAATGACACGAGTGCTCACACAGTTGGAAATGATACGAGTTCTCACACAGTTGGAAATGACACGAGTGCTCACACAGTTGGGAATGATACGAGTGCTCACACAGTTGGGAATGATACGATTGCTCACACAGTTGGGAATGATACGACTGCACACACAGTTGGGAATGATACGATTGCTCACACAGTTGGGAATGATACGATTGCTCCCACAGTTGGGAATGATACGAGTGCTCACACAGTTGGAAATGATACGATTGCTCACACAGTTGGAAATGAGACAAGTGCACACACAGTTGGGAATGATACGATTGCTCACACAGTTGGAAATGATACGATTGCTCACACAGTTGGGAATGATACGAGTGCTCACACAGTTGGAAATGATACGAGTGCTCACACAGTTGGGAATGATACGATTGCTCACACAGTTGGGAGTGATACGAGTGCTCACACAATTGGGAATGATACGATTGCTCACACAGTTGGAAATGATGCGAGTGCTCACACAGTTGGGAATCATACGATTGCTCACATAGTTGGGAATGATACGATTGCTCACACAGTTGGGAATGATACGATTGCTCACACAGTTGGAAATGATACGATTGCTCACACAGTTGGGAATGATACGACTGTTCACACAGTTGGGAATGATACGAATGCTCACACACTTGGAAATGATACTAGTGCTCCCACAGTTGGAAATGATACGAGTGCACACACAGTTGGGAATGATACGAATGCTCACACAGTTGGGAATGATACGAGTGCTCACACAATTGGGAATGATACGATTGCTCACACAGTTGGAAATGATACGAGTGCTCACACAGTTGGGAATGATACGATTGCTCACACAGTTGGGAATGATACGACTCCACACACAGTTGGGAATGATACGATTGCACACACAGTTGGGAATGATACGAGTGCTCACACAGTTGGGAATGATACGAGTGCACACACAGTTGGAAATGATACGAGTGCTCACACAGTTGGAAATGATACGAGTGCTCACACAGTTTGCAATGATACGAGTGCTCACACAGTTGGGAATGATACGAGTGCTCACACAATTGGAAATGATCCGAGTGCTCTCACAGTTGGGAATGTTACGAGTGCTCACACAGTTGGGAATGATACGAGTGCTCACACAGTTGGGAATGATACGAGTGCACACACAGTTGGGAATGATACGATTGCTCACACAGTTGGGAATGATACGAGTGCACACACAGTTGGGAATGATACGAGTGCTCACACAGTTGGGAATGATACGAGTGCACACACAGTTGGGAATGATACGATTGCTCACACAGTTGGGAATGATACGAGTGCACACACAGTTGGGAATGATACGAGTGCTCACCCAGTTGGGAATGATACGATTGCTCACACAGTTGGAAATGATACGATTGCTCACACAGTCGGAAATGATACGAGTGCTCACACAGTTGGAAATGATACGAGTGCTCACACAGTTGGGAATGATACGAGTGCTCACACAGTTGGGAATGATACGATTGCTCACACAATTGGAAATGATCCGAGTGCTCACACAGTTGGGAATGTTACGAGTGCTCACACAGTTGGGAATGATACGAGTGCTCACACAGTTGGGAATGATACGAGTGCTCACACAGTTGGGAATGATACGAGAGCTCACACAGTTGGGAATGATACGACTGCACACACAGTTGGGAATGATACGATTGCTCACACATTTGGGAATGATGCGAATGCTCACACTGTTGGGAATGATCCGATTGCTCACACAGTTGGAAATGATACGATTGCTCACACAGTTGGGAATGATCCGATTGCTCACACAGTTGGAAATGATACGATTGCACACACAGTTGGAAATGATCCGATTGCTCACACAGTTGGAAATGATACGATTGCTCACACAGTTGGGAATGATACGATTGCTCACACAGTTGGGAATGATACGATTGCTCACACAGTTGGGAATGATACGAGTGCTCACACAGTTGGGAATGATACGAATGCTCACACAGTTGGAAATGATACGATTGCTCACGCAGTTGGAAATGATACGATTGCTCACACAGTTGGGAATGATACGATTGCTCACACAGTTGGGAATGATACGAATGCTCACACAGTTGGAAATGATACGATTGCTCACACAGTTAGGAATGATACGATTGCTCACACAGTTGGGAATGATACGAGTGCACACACAGTTGGGAATGATACGAGATCCTACACAGTTGGAAATGATACGAGTGCTCACACAGTTGGGAATGATACGAGTGCTCACACAGTTGGGAATGATACGAGTGCTCACACAGTTGGGAATGATACGCGTGCACACACAGTTGGGAATGATACGAGTGCTCACACAGTTGGAAATGATACGAGTGCTCACACAGTTGGGAATGATACGAGTGCTCACACAGTTGGGAATGATACGAGTGCACACACAGTTGGGAATGATACGAGTGCTCACACAGTTGGGAATGATACGAGTGCACACAAAGATGGGAATGATACGAGTGCTCACACAGATGGGAATGATACGAATGCTCACACCGTTGGGAATGATACGATTGCTCACACAGTTGGAAATTATACGAGTGCTCACACAGTTGGAAATGAGACGAGTGCTCACACAGTTGGGAATGATACGAGTGCTCACACAGTAGGGAATGATACGAGTGCTCACACAGTTGGGAATGATACGATTGCTCACACAGTTGGGAATGATACGACTGCACACACAGTTGGGAATGATGCGATTGCTCACACAGTTGGGAATGATACGATTGCTCACACAGTTGGGAATGATACGAGTGCTCACACAGGAAATGATACGATTGCTCACACAGTTGGAAATGAGACGAGTGCACACACAGTTGGGAATGATACGATTGCTCACACAGTTGGAAATGATACGATTACTCACACAGTTGGGAATGATACGAGTGCTCACACAGTTGGAAATGATACGAGTGCTCACACAGTTGGGAATGATACGATTGCTCACACAGTTGGGAATGATACGAGTGCTCACACAGTTGGGAATGATACGAGTGCTCACACAGTTGGAAATGATGCGAGTGCTCACACAGTTGGGAATGATACGACTGCACACACAGTTGGAAATGATACGATTGCTCACACAGTTGGGAATGATACGATTGCTCACAGAGTTGGGAATGATACGAGTTCTCACACAGTTGGAAATGATACGATTGCTCACACAGTTGGAAATGATACGGGTGCTCACACAGTTGGGAATGATACGATTGCTCACACAGTTGGAAATGATACGAGTGCTCACACAGTTGGGTATGATACGAGTGCACACACAGTTGGGAATGATACGAATGCTCACACAGTTGGGAATGATACGAGTGCTCACACAGTTGGGAATGATACGATTGCTCACACAGTTGGGAATGATACGATTGCTCACACAGTTGGAAATGATACGAGTGCTCACACAGTTGGGAATGATACGATTGCTCACACAGTTGGGAATGATACGACTGCACACAGAGTTGGGAATGATACGATTGCACACACAGTTGGGAATGATACGAGTGCTCACACAGTTGGAAATGATATGAGTGCTCACACAGTTGGGAATGATACGAGTGCTCACACAGTTGGGTATGATACGAGTGCTCACACAGTTGGGAATGATACGAGTGCTCACACAGTTGGAAATGATACGCGTGCACACACAGTTGGGAATGATACGAGTGCTCACACAGTTGGAAATGAGACGAGTGCTCACACAGTTGGGAATGATACGAGTGCTCACACAGTTGGGAATGATACGAATGCACACACAGTTGGGAATGATACGAGTGCTCACACAGTTGGGAATGATACGCGTGCACACACAGTTGGGAATGATACGAGTGCTCACACAGTTGGAAATGAGACGAGTGCTCACACAGTTGGGAATGATACGAGTGCTCACACAGTTGGGAATGATACGAGTGCACACACAGTTGGGAATGATACGCGTGCTCACACAGTTGGGAATGATACGAGTGCACACAAAGATGGGAATGATACGAGTGCTCACACAGATGGGAATGATACGAATGCTCACACAGTTGGGAATGATACGATTGCTCACACAGTTGGAAATTATACGAGTGCTCACACAGTTGGAAATGAGACGAGTGCTCACACGTTTGGGAATGATACGAGTGCTCACACAGTTGGAAATGAGACGAGTGCTCACACAGTTGGGAATGATACGAGTGCTCACACAGTTGGGAATGATACGAGTGCTCACACAGTTGGAAATTATACGATTGCTCACACAGTTGGAAATGACACGAGTGCTCACACAGTTGCAAATGATACGAGTGCTCACACAGTTGGGAATGATACGATTGCTCACACAGTTGGGAATGATACGACTGCACACACAGTTGGGAATGATACGATTGCTCACACAGTTGGGAATGATACGATTGCTCACACAGTTGGAAATGATACGATTACTCACACAGTTGGGAATGATACGAGTGCTCACACAGTTGTAAATGATACGAGTCCTCACACAGTTGGGAATGATACGATTGCTCACACAGTTGGGAATGATACGAGTGCTCACACAGTTGGGAATGATACGAGTGCTCACACAGTTGGAAATGATGCGAGTGCTCACACAGTTGGGAATGATACGACTGCACACACAGTTGGAAATGATACGATTGCTCACACAGTTGGGAATGATACGATTGCTCACAGAGTTGGGAATGATACGAGTTCTCACACAGTTGGAAATGATACGATTGCTCACACAGTTGGAAATGATACGAGTGCTCACACAGTTGGGAACGATACGATTGCTCACACAGTTGGAAATGATACGAGTGCTCACACAGTTGGGTATGATACGAGTGCACACACAGTTGGGAATGATACGAATGCTCACACAGTTGGGAATGATACGAGTGCTCACACAGTTGGGAATGATACGATTGCTCACACAGTTGGGAATGATACGATTGCTCACACAGTTGGAAATGATACGAGTGCTCACACAGTTGGGAATGATACGATTGCTCACACGGTTGGGAATGATACGACTGCACACACAGTTGGGAATGATACGATTGCACACACAGTTGGGAATGATACGAGTGCTCCCACAGTTGGGAATGATACGAGTGCACACACAGTTGGAAATGATACGAGTGCTCACACAGTTGGAAATGATATGAGTGCTCACACAGTTGGGAATGATACGAGTGCTCACACAGTTGGGTATGATACGAGTGCTCACACAGTTGGGAATGATACGAGTGCTCACACAGTTGGAAATGGTACGATAGCACACACAGTTGGGAATGATACGAGTGCTCACACAGTTTGAAATGATATGAATGCTCACACAGTTGGGAATGATACGAGTGCTCACACAGTTGGAAATGATACGATTGCTCACCCAGTTGGGAATGATACGAATGCTCACACAGTTGGGAATGATACAACTGCACACACAGTTGGGAATGATATGAGTGCTCACACAGTTGGAAATGATACGATAGCTCACACAGTTGGGAATGTTCCAATTCTCACACAGTTGGGAATGATACGATTGCTCACACAGTTGGGAATGATACGAGTGCTCACACAGTTTGAAATGATACGAATGCTCACACAGTTGGGAATGATACGAGTGCTCACACAGTTGGGAATGATACGACTGCACACACAGTTGGGAATCATACGATTGCTCACACAGTTGGGAATGATACGACTGCACACACAGTTGGGAATCATACGATTGCTCGCACAGTTGGGAATGATACGACTGCTCACACAGTTGGAAATGATACGAGTGCTCACACAGTTTGAAATGATACGAATGCTCACACAGTTGGGAATGATACGAGTGCTCACAAAGATGGAAATGATACGATTGCTCACACAGTTGGAAATGATACGATTGCTCACACAGTTGGGAATGATACGATTGCTCACACAGTTGGGAATGATATGACTGCACACACAGTTGGGAATCATACGATTGCTCACACAGTTGGGAATGATACGATTGCTCACACAGTTGTGAATGATACGATTGCTCACACAGTTGGAAATGATACGATTGCTCACACAGTTGGAAATGATACGAGTGCTCACACAGTTGGGTGTGATACGAGTGCACACACAGTTGGGAATGATACGAATGCTCACACAGTTGGGAATGATACGAGTGCTCACACAGTTGGGAATGATACGATTGCTCACACAGTTGGGAATGATATGATTGCTCACACAGTTGGAAATGATACGAGTGCTCACACAGTTGGGAATGATACGATTGCTCACACAGTTGGGAATGATACGACTGCACACACAGTTGGGAATGATACGATTGCACACACAGTTGGGAATGATACGAGTGCTCCCACAGTTGGGAATGATACGAGTGCACACACAGTTGGAAATGATACGAGTGCTCACACAGTTGGAAATGATATGAGTGCTCACACAGTTGGGAATGATACGAGTGCTCACACAGTTGGGTATGATACGAGTGCTCACACAGTTGGGAATGATACGAGTGCTCACACAGTTGGAAATGGTACGATAGCACACACAGTTGGGAATGATACGAGTGCTCACACAGTTTGAAATGATATGAATGCTCACACAGTTGGGAATGATACGCGTGCACACACAGTTGGGAATGATACGAGTGCTCACACAGTTGGAAATGAGACGAGTGCTCACACAGTTGGGAATGATACGAGTGCTCACACAGTTGGGAATGACACGAGTGCACACACAGTTGGGAATGATACGAGTGCTCACACAGTTGGGAATGATACGCGTGCACACACAGTTGGGAATGATACGAGTGCTCACACAGTTGGAAATGAGACGAGTGCTCACACAGTTGGGAATGATACGCGTGCTCACACAGTTGGGAATGATACGAGTGCACACACAGTTGGGAATGATACGAGTGCTCACACAGTTGGGAATGATACGAATGCTCACACAGTTGGGAATGATACGATTGCTCACACAGTTGGAAATGAGACGAGTGCTCACACAGTTGGGAATGATACGAGTGCTCACACAGTTGGGAATCATACGAGTGCACACACAGTTGGGAATGATATGAGTGCTCACACAGTTGGGAATGATACGAATGCTCACACAGTAGGAAATGAAACGATTGCTCACACAGTTGGGAATGATACGAGTGCTCACACAGTTGGGAATGATACGAGTGCACACAAAGATGGGAATGATACGAGTGCTCACACAGATGGGAATGATACGAATGCTCACACAGTTGGGAATGATACGATTGCTCACACAGTTGGAAATTATACGAGTGCTCACACAGTTGGAAATGAGACGAGTGCTCACACGTTTGGGAATGATACGAGTGCTCACACAGTTGGAAATGAGACGAGTGCTCACACAGTTGGGAATGATACGAGTGCTCACACAGTTGGGAATGATACGAGTGCTCACACAGTTGGAAATTATACGATTGCTCACACAGTTGGAAATGACACGAGTGCTCACACAGTTGCAAATGATACGAGTGCTCACACAGTTGGGAATGATACGATTGCTCACACAGTTGGGAATGATACGACTGCACACACAGTTGGGAATGATACGATTGCTCACACAGTTGGGAATGATACGATTGCTCACACAGTTGGGAATGATACGAGTGCTCACACAGGAAATGATACGATTGCTCACACAGTTGTAAATGAGACGAGTGCACACACAGTTGGGAATGATACGATTGCTCACACAGTTGGAAATGATACGATTACTCACACAGTTGGGAATGATAAGAGTGCTCACACAGTTGGAAATGATACGAGTGCTCACACAGTTGGGAATGATACGATTGCTCACACAGTTGGGAATGATACGAGTGCTCACACAGTTGGGAATGATACGAGTGCTCACACAGTTGGAAATGATGCGAGTGCTCACACAGTTGGGAATGATACGACTGCACACACAGTTGGAAATGATACGATTGCTCACACAGTTGGGAATGATACGATTGCTCACAGAGTTGGGAATGATACGAGTTCTCACACAGTTGGAAATGATACGATTGCTCACACAGTTGGAAATGATACGAGTGCTCACACAGTTGGGAATGATACGATTGCTCACACAGTTGGAAATGATACGAGTGCTCACACAGTTGGGTATGATACGGGTGCACACACAGTTGGGAATGATACGAATGCTCACACAGTTGGGAATGATACGAGTGCTCACACAGTTGGGAATGATACGATTGCTCACACAGTTGGGAATGATACGATTGCTCACACAGTTGGAAATGATACGAGTGCTCACACTGTTGGGAATGATACGAATGCACACACAGTTGGGAATGATACAACTGCACACACAGTTGGGAATGATATGAGTGCTCACACAGTTGGAAATGATACGATAGCTCACACAGTTGGGAATGTTCCAATTCTCACACAGTTGGGAATGATACGATTGCTCACACAGTTGGGAATGATACGAGTGCTCGCACAGTTGGGAATGATACGACTGCTCACACAGTTGGAAATGATACGAGTGCTCACACAGTTTGAAATGATACGAATGCTCACACAGTTGGGAATGATACGAGTGCTCACAAAGATGGAAATGATACGATTGCTCACACAGTTGGAAATGATACGATTGCTCACACAGTTGGGAATGATACGATTGCTCACACAGTTGGGAATGATATGACTGCACACACAGTTGGGAATCATACGATTGCTCACACAGTTGGGAATGATACGATTGCTCACACAGTTGTGAATGATACGATTGCTCACACAGTTGGAAATGATACGATTGCTCAAACAGTTGGAAATGATACGAGTGCTCACACAGTTGGGTGTGATACGAGTGCACACACAGTTGGGAATGATACGAATGCTCACACAGTTGGGAATGATACGAGTGCTCACACAGTTGGGAATGATACGATTGCTCACACAGTTGGGAATGATATGATTGCTCACACAGTTGGAAATGATACGAGTGCTCACACAGTTGGGAATGATACGATTGCTCACACAGTTGGGAATGATACGACTGCACACACAGTTGGGAATGATACGATTGCACACACAGTTGGGAATGATACGAGTGCTCCCACAGTTGGGAATGATACGAGTGCACACACAGTTGGAAATGATACGAGTGCTCACACAGTTGGAAATGATATGAGTGCTCACACAGTTGGGAATGATACGAGTGCTCACACAGTTGGGTATGATACGAGTGCTCACACAGTTGGGAATGATACGAGTGCTCACACAGTTGGAAATGGTACGATAGCACACACAGTTGGGAATGATACGAGTGCTCACACAGTTTGAAATGATATGAATGCTCACACAGTTGGGAATGATACGCGTGCACACACAGTTGGGAATGATACGAGTGCTCACACAGTTGGAAATGAGACGAGTGCTCACACAGTTGGGAATGATACGAGTGCTCACACAGTTGGGAATGACACGAGTGCACACACAGTTGGGAATGATACGAGTGCTCACACAGTTGGGAATGATACGCGTGCACACACAGTTGGGAATGATACGAGTGCTCACACAGTTGGAAATGAGACGAGTGCTCACACAGTTGGGAATGATACGCGTGCTCACACAGTTGGGAATGATACGAGTGCACACACAGTTGGGAATGATACGAGTGCTCACACAGTTGGGAATGATACGAATGCTCACACAGTTGGGAATGATACGATTGCTCACACAGTTGGAAATGAGACGAGTGCTCACACAGTTGGGAATGATACGAGTGCTCACACAGTTGGGAATCATACGAGTGCACACACAGTTGGGAATGATATGAGTGCTCACACAGTTGGGAATGATACGAATGCTCACACAGTAGGAAATGATACGTTTGCTCACACAGTTGGGAATGATACGAGTGCTCACACAGTTGGGAATGATACGAGTGCACACAAAGATGGGAATGATACGAGTGCTCACACAGATGGGAATGATACGAATGCTCACACAGTTGGGAATGATACGATTGCTCACACAGTTGGAAATTATACGAGTGCTCACACAGTTGGGAATGAGACGAGTGCTCACACGTTTGGGAATGATACGAGTGCTCACACAGTTGGAAATGAGACGAGTGCTCACACAGTTGGGAATGATACGAGTGCTCACACAGTTGGGAATGATACGAGTGCTCACACAGTTGGAAATTATACGATTGCTCACACAGTTGGAAATGACACGAGTGCTCACACAGTTGCAAATGATACGAGTGCTCACACAGTTGGGAATGATACGATTGCTCACACAGTTGGGAATGATACGACTGCACACACAGTTGGGAATGATACGATTGCTCACACAGTTGGGAATGATACGATTGCTCACACAGTTGGGAATGATACGAGTGCTCACACAGGAAATGATACGATTGCTCACACAGTTGTAAATGAGACGAGTGCACACACAGTTGGGAATGATACGATTGCTCACACAGTTGGAAATGATACGATTACTCACACAGTTGGGAATGATAAGAGTGCTCACACAGTTGGAAATGATACGAGTGCTCACACAGTTGGGAATGATACGATTGCTCACACAGTTGGGAATGATACGAGTGCTCACACAGTTGGGAATGATACGAGTGCTCACACAGTTGGAAATGATGCGAGTGCTCACACAGTTGGGAATGATACGACTGCACACACAGTTGGAAATGATACGATTGCTCACACAGTTGGGAATGATACGATTGCTCACAGAGTTGGGAATGATACGAGTTCTCACACAGTTGGAAATGATACGATTGCTCACACAGTTGGAAATGATACGAGTGCTCACACAGTTGGGAATGATACGATTGCTCACACAGTTGGAAATGATACGAGTGCTCACACAGTTGGGTATGATACGGGTGCACACACAGTTGGGAATGATACGAATGCTCACACAGTTGGGAATGATACGAGTGCTCACACAGTTGGGAATGATACGATTGCTCACACAGTTGGGAATGATACGATTGCTCACACAGTTGGAAATGATACGAGTGCTCACACTGTTGGGAATGATACGATAGCTCACACAGTTGGGAATGATACGACTGCACACACAGTTGGGAATGATACGATTGCACACACAGTTGGGAATGATACGAGTGCTCCCACAGTTGGGAATGATACGAGTGCACACACAGTTGGAAATGATACGAGTGCTCACACAATTGGAAATGATATGAGTGCTCACACAGTTGGGAATGATACGAGTGCGCACACAGTTTGGTATGATACGAGTGCTCACACAGTTGGGAATGATACGAGTGCTCACACAGTTGGAAATGGTACGATAGCACACACAGTTGGGAATGATACGAGTGCTCACACAGTTTGAAATGATATGAATGCTCACACAGTTGGGAATGATACGAGTGCTCACACAGTTGGAAATGATACGATTGCTCACCCAGTTGGGAATGATACGAATGCTCACACAGTTGGGAATGATACAACTGCACACACAGCTGGGAATTATACGAGTGCTCACACAGTTGGAAATGATACGATAGCTCACACAGTTGGGAATGTTCCAATTCTCGCACAGTTGGGAATGATACGATTGCTCACACAGTTGGGAATGATACGAGTGCTCACACAGTTTGAAATGATACGAATGCTCACACAGTTGGGAATGATACGAGTGCTCACACAGATGGAAATGATACGATTGCTCACACAGTTGGAAATGATACGAGTGCTCACACAGTTGGGAATGATACGATTGCTCACACAGTTGGAAATGATACGAGTGCTCACACGGTTGGGAATGATACGAATGCTCACACAGTTGGGAATGATACGACTGCACACACAGTTGGGAATCATACGATTGCTCACACAGTTGGGAATGATACGACTGCACACAGAGTTGTGAATCATACGATTGCTCGCACAGTTGGGAATGATACGATTGCTCACACAGTTGGAAATGATACGAGTGCTCACACAGTTGGGAATGATACGATTGCTCACACAGTTGGGAATCATACGATTGCTCGCACAGTTGGGAATGATACGATTGCTCACACAGTTGGAAATGATACGAATGCTCACACAGTTGGGAATGATACGAGTGCTCACAAAGATGGAAATGATACGATTGCTCACACAGTTGGAAATGAAACGATTGCTCACACAGTTGGGAATGATACGATTGCTCACACAGTTGGGAATGATACGACTGCACACACAGTTGGGAATCATACGATTGCTCACACAGTTGGGAATGATACGATTGCTCACACAATTGGAAATGATATGAGTGCTCACACAGTTGGGAATGACACGAGTGCGCACACAGTTTGGTATGATACGAGTGCTCACACAGTTGGGAATGATACGAGTGCTCACACAGTTGGAAATGGTACGATAGCACACACAGTTGGGAATGATACGAGTGCTCACACAGTTTGAAATGATATGAATGCTCACACAGTTGGGAATGATACGAGTGCTCACACAGTTGGAAATGATACGATTGCTCACCCAGTTGGGAATGATACGAATGCTCACACAGTTGGGAATGATACAACTGCACACACAGCTGGGAATTATACGAGTGCTCACACAGTTGGAAATGATACGATAGCTCACACAGTTGGGAATGTTCCAATTCTCACACAGTTGGGAATGATACGATTGCTCACACAGTTGGGAATGATACGAGTGCTCACACAGTTTGAAATGATACGAATGCTCACACAGTTGGGAATGATACGAGTGCTCACACAGATGGAAATGATACGATTGCTCACACAGTTGGAAATGATACGAGTGCTCACACAGTTGGGAATGATACGATTGCTCACACAGTTGGAAATGATACGAGTGCTCACACAGTTGGGAATGATACGAATGCTCACACAGTTGGGAATGATACGACTGCACACACAGTTGGGAATCATACGATTGCTCACACAGTTGGGAATGATACGACTGCACACAGAGTTGTGAATCATACGATTGCTCGCACAGTTGGGAATGATACGATTGCTCACACAGTTGGAAATGATACGAGTGCTCACACAGTTGGGAATGATACGATTGCTCACACAGTTGGGAATCATACGATTGCTCGCACAGTTGGGAATGATACGATTGCTCACACAGTTGGAAATGATACGAATGCTCACACAGTTGGGAATGATACGAGTGCTCACAAAGATGGAAATGATACGATTGCTCACACAGTTGGAAATGATACGATTGCTCACACAGTTGGGAATGATACGATTGCTCACACAGTTGGGAATGATACGACTGCACACACAGTTGGGAATCATACGATTGCTCACACAGTTGGGAATGATACGATTGCTCACACAGTTGTGAATGATACGATTGCTCACACAGTTGGAAATGATACGAGTGCTCACACAGTTGGGAATGATACGAGTGCTCACACAGTTGGGAATGATACGATTGTTCACACAGTTGGGAATGATACGAGTGCACACACAGTTGGGAATGATACGAGTGCTCACACAGTTGGGAATGATACGATTGCTCACACAGTTGGAAATGATACGATTGCTCACACAGTTGGGAATGATACGATTGCTCACACAGTTGGAAATGATACGATTGCTCACACAGTTGGAAATGATCCGATTGCTCACACAGTTGGAAATGATACCAGTGCTCACACAGTTGGGAATGATACGAGTGCTCACACAGTTGGGAATGATACGATTGCTCACACAGTTGGAAATGATACGATTGCTCACACAGTTGGAAATGATACGAGTGCTCACACAGCTGGGAATGATACGAGTGCTCACACAGTTGGAAATGATATGATTGCTCACACAGTTGGGAATGATACGACTGCGCACACAGTTGGAAATGATACGATTGCTCACACAGTTGGGAATGATACGATTGCTCACACAGTTGGGAATGATACGAGTGCTCACACAGTTGGGAATGATACGATTGCTCACACAGTTGGAAATGATATGATTGCTCACACAGTTGGGAATGGTACGACTGCGCACACATTTGGAAATGATACGATTGCTCACACAGTTGGGAATGATACGATTGCTCACACAGTTGGGAATGATACGAGTGCTCACACAGCTGGGAATGATACGAGTGCTCACACAGTTGGAAATGATATGATTGCTCACACAGTTGGGAATGATACGACTGCGCACACAGTTGGAAATGATACGATTGCTCACACAGTTGGGAATGATACGATTGCTCACACAGTTGGGAATGATACGAGTGCTCAAACAGTTGGGAATGATACGATTGCTCACACAGTTGGAAATGATACGAGTGCTCACACAGTTGGAAATGATACGAGTGCTCACACAGTTGGGAATGATACGAATGCTCACACAGTTGGAAATGATCCGATTGCTCACACAGTTGGAAATGATACGAGTGCTCACACAGTTGGGAATGATACGAATGCTCACACAGTTGGGAATGATACGATTGCTCACACAGTTGGAAATGATACGAGTGCTCACACAGTTGGAAATGATACGAGTGCTCACACAGTTGGGAATGATACGAATGCTCACACAGTTGGAAATGATACGATTGCTCACACAGTTGGAAATGATACGATTGCTCACACAGTTGGGAATGATACGAGTGCTCACACAGTTGGGAATGATACGAATGCTCACACAGTTGGAAATGATACGATTGCTCACACAGTTGGGAAGGATACGATTGCTCACTGTGGTAGTATGTATTGGGGGTCATGTGGGACTGGAAGCCCTAATGTCATTGGCTGACAGATCCCGGGTCCTGGTTGGCCGTTGCCCTCAGACTCCGCCCTGAAGGCGAAGTATAAGAAGCCGGTGCCTTCCACCGCAGGCCAGTTTACTATCGGGCTGCTGGGGAACAGACACGCTTAATAAAACCTCATCGACTTCACTCTATTTGTCTCACGGAGTCTTTGTGCGCCACAATTTATTAAGCATGCCTAAAAAGGACTATGGGCTCAGGATCATTCCAGAATGCCTGAGGATCAGCCCCCACGCAGTGAATGCGGCAGCAGCCTTCAAACACTGGCAGACTTGCTTTGAGGCCTACATCACATCGACCACAGGCCGAGTCTCAGACGAACAAAAACTGCAGGTCCTGCACTCGAGGGTGGGCACGGAGATTTTCACCCTCATTGAAGACACCCGCGATTTCCAGACGGCCTTCACAGCACTGAGAAGTCTCTACGTTCGCCCAGTTAACCAAATCTACGCTCGCTACCAGCTCGCGACAAGACGGCAGGCTCCCGGAGAATCGATGGACGAGTTCTACGCCGCGCTGCTCGTCGGTGAACGCAAACGAACACACGGACATGTTAATGCGCGATGCTTTTGTTGCAGGTATGCAATCCTCCCAAATCCGCCAAAGACTTCTAGAAAAAGAGTCACTAAGACTCTCAGAGGCACGGGCCCTGGCAGCCTCGCTGGACGTAGCCGCGCGTAATACCCGCGCCTACGGCCCCGACCGCGCGGCAGGCCATTGGGCCCCGTACGTACCCGCCGCGGCAAACCCCCTACCCCCCCCCCCCCCCCCCCCGGACACCCCACAGGCTTGCGCAGTCCTAACGCCGAGTCGCACCGGGGGCGCCCGCTGTTATTTCTGCGGGCAGGCGAAGCACCCCCGACAACGCTGTCCGGCCCGCGCAGCCATCTGCAAAAGCTGCGGGAAAAAGGGCCACTATGCGGTGGTGTGCCGATCCCGCGTGGTCGCCGCCGTCCCGGGAGAACAGGGAGCCCTACAGGCAGTCTATGCCTCCCAACCCCCCCAGCACGCCATGTGCGACCCGCAGGCGCCGCCATTTTGGGTCCCGACCACCGCGGCCCCGGGAGAACTGGGAGCCCTGCACGCCGCCTACGCTCCCCAACCCCCCTCCCCGCAGTCCATGTACGACCCGCCGCCGGCGCTCCCGATTTGGGTGCCGGCCAACACTCTCCACGGAGAGGAGGGGATTTTTCGCATCCCGAACGCCACCCTCACCCCCGTCCAGCGCCCCACGCCTGACCCGCCGGCCTGGGCCCCGACCACCGCTGTCCCCGGCGAGGGAGCTCCGCGCGGTGCCAGCGCTCGCGGCCCCACGACTGACCCGCCGGCGCCGCCGACCTGGGCCCTCACCCCCGTCCCGCGCCCCACGCCTGACCCGCCAGCGCCGCCGACCTGGGCCCTCACCCCGTCCCGCCCCCCCCTGAAGGCGAAGTATAAGAAGCCGGTGCCTTCCCCCGCAGGCCAGTGTACTATCGGGCTGCTGGGGAACAGACACGCTTAATAAAGCCTCATCGACTTCACTCTATTTGTCTCACGGAGTCTTTGTGCGCCACACTCACACAGTTGGGAATGATACGAATGCTCACACAGTTGGGAATGATACGATTGCTCACACAGTTGGAAATGATACGATTGCTCACACAGTTGGGAATGATACGATTGTTCACACAGTTGGGAATGATACGAATGCTCACACAGTTGGAAATGATACTAGTGCTCACACAGTTGGGAATGATATGATTGCTCACACAGTTGGAAATGATACGATTGCTCACACAGTTGGGAATGATACGATTGCTCACACAGTTGGAAATGATATGAGTGCTCACACAGTTGGGAATGATACGAGTGCACACACAGTTGGGAATGATACGAGTGCTCACACAGTTGGGAATGATACGAGTGCTCACACAGTTGGAAATGATACGAGTGCATACACAGTTGGGAATGATACGAGTGCTCACACAGTTGGAAATGAGACGAGTGTTCAAACAGTTGGGAATGATATGAGTGCACACACAGTTGGGAATGATACGAGTGCTCACACAGTTGGGAATGATACGAGTGCACACAAAGTTGGGAATGATACGAGTGCTCACACAGATGGGAATGATACGAATGCTCACACAGTTGGGAATGATACGATTGCTCACACAGTTGGAAATTATACGAGTGCTCACACAGTTGGGAATGATACGAGTGCTCACAAAGTTGGGAATGATACGATTGCTCACACAGTTGGGAATGATACGAGTGCTCACACAGTTGGGAATGATACGAGTGCTCACACAGTTGGAAATGATACGATTGCTCACACAGTTGGGAATGATACAAGTGCTCACACAGTTGGGAATGATACGAGTGCACACACAGTTGGAAATGACACGAGTGCTCACACAGTTGGAAATGATACGAGTGCTCACACAGTTGGGAATGATACGATTGCTCACACAGTTGGGAATGATACGACTGCACTCACAGTTGGGAATGATACGATTGCTCACACAGTTGGGAATGATACGAGTGCACACACAGTTGGGAATGATACAAGTGCACACACAGTTGGAAATGATACGAGTGCACACACAGTTGGGAATGATACGAGTGCACACACAGTTGGGAATGATACGATTGCTCACACAGTTGGGAATGATACGAGTGCACGCACAGTTGGGAATGATACGATTGCTCACACAGTTGGGAATGATACGATTGCACGCACAGTTGGGAATGATACGATTGCTCACACAGTTGGGAATGATACGAGTGCACACACAGTTGGGAATGATACGAGTGCTCACACAGTTGGGAATGATACGAGTGCTCACACAGTTGGGAATGATACGATTGCTCACACAGTTGGGAATGATACGATTGCACACACAGTTGGGAATGATACGATTGCTCACACAGTTGGGAATGATACGAGTGCACACACAGTTGGGAATGATACGAGTGCTCACACAGTTGGGAATGATACGAGTGCTCACACAGTTGGGAATGATACGAGTGCTCACACAGTTGGGAATGATACGATTGCTCACACAATTGGGAATGATACGAGTGCTCACACAGTTGGGAATGATGCGAGTGGACACAGTTGGAAATGATACGATTGCTCACACAGTTGGGAATGATACGAGTGGACACAGTTGGAAATGATACGATTGCTCAGCTATGAAAGCACCAGAGGATAAGAAGGCGGCTCCCCGATTTCTGGGCATGGTCAATTTTTTAGGGAAATTCATCCCTAACCTCGCCTCTCATACCATGGCTCTCAGGAACCTGGCCAGAAAGACAACAGACTTCCAATGGCTCCCTGCCCACGAGCGCGAATGGAGAGAACTCAAGGCAAAACTGACCACGGCCCCGGTCTTAGGCTTCTTTGATCCAGCAAAGGAAACCAAAATTCAGCTGATGCCAGTCAATCCGGCATTGGGGCAGTGCTCCTTCAACGTGATGAGGCCTCATCATGGGCCCCCGTTGCATATGCTTCACGTGCGATGACCCCACGGAGCAACGCTATGTGCAGATAGAAAAGGAGTGCCTGGGCCTTCTGACCGGTGTTGTTAAGTTCCACGATTATGACTACGGACTTCCTCAATTCACCGTCGAGACGGACCATTGCCCGCCTACAGCCTATTCTTCTCAAGCCCTGGCGATACGACTTCCAGCTGGTATACACCCCAGGCAAGGACCTCATTATTGCTGACGCTCTCTCCAGGGCAGTCAACACTCCATGTACCCAGCGGGATTTGTCTGCCAGGTTGACGCCCATGTGGCATTCGTGGCTTCCAATCTACCTGCCTCGGATGAACGCCTCGTCCAAATTCGCCGCGAGACGGCGGCTGACCCCTTTCTGCAGCATATCAGGCGCCACCCAACGGACGGGTGGCTCAAGGGCCAATGCCCTAAATTCTATAATGTCAGAGATGATCTGGCAGTAGTAGACCGGGTTCTTCTAAAACTGGACCGCATTGTCATCCCGCATAGCATGCGCCAGCTTGTCCTGGAACAGACACGAGGGCCACCTTGGCGTGGAAAGGTGCCGCCGACGGGCCCGAGAGGAAGTGTACTGGCCCGGCATTAATGAGGACCTAGCCAACATAGTGCTCAACTGCCCCACTTGTCAGCGCTTCCAGCCGGCCCAACCCCGTGAGACCCTGCAGCCCCATGGGTTGGTCACGTCATCATGGACCAAGGTGTTCCACGCGCTGGGTAGAGACTATGTCCTGATCGTGGACTACTTTTCGAATTACCTGGAGGTGATACGATTGCACGACCTCACCTCGTCTGCAGTCATTCGTGCATGTAAAGAAACCTTTGCTCGACACGGCATCCCGCTCACGGTTATGTCGGACAATGGCCCCTGCTTTGCCAGCCAAGAATGGTCCAACTTTGCCAGGCGGTACAATTTTGTCCATGAGACGTCCAGTCCCCTGTACCCCCAATCCAACGGCAAAGCGGAGAAGGGAGTACACATCGTCAAATGGCTCCGATGCAAGGCTGCCGATGCTGGGTCTGATTTCTACCTTGCCTTGCTGGCCTATCGCTCCGCCCCACTGTCCACTGGCCTATCGCCAGCCCAGTTACTCATGGGTCGTACCCTGAGGACGACGGTGCCGTCCATCCATGTCCCAGACCTCGACCACGTTCCGGTCCTTCGCCGGATGCAGCTGTCTCGTGCACGGCACAAGGCGGCTCATGACTCCCGTGCAGCTGATCTCCCTGCTCTGGCTCCAGATGACAACGTTCACGTCCATCTTCTGAATGGTGGCTGGTCTGCAACCGCTGTTGTCCTTCGGCAGATGGCCCCCCGCTCGTTCCTGGTTCGTCTACCGGGTGGCTCTATTCTGCGCCGCAATCGACGCGCCCTTCGTCTCGTTCCACGCTCGCCACGTGATCCTCCAGTGTCGCCTCACCCTCCTGCTGACCCTGCCACGGACTATGCACAGCTCCCTGTCACTCTGCCTCCCCCTGACTTTGACGCAGTCCAGCCCGCTCCTGAACTGGCGGTTCTCGACCCACCCTTGAGGCGGTCAACCAGAAATCGTCGCCCACCTCAGAGACTAAATTTATGAACTTTTCGAATTTATGGACTCTCTGAATTGTTTCATTGCTTTGTTTGATCGTTTCCCTGGTTTGTATATAGTGTTGATCTTGTTATTCTTGTTGCATACTGCTTCTCTGCACCAGGCACCTTCCCATGTAAATGGCTTAGTTCTCATATACGTAGTCCTGTAAATATGTCTTTGCACCCCACACGTAGTTAGCAACATTCTCACCACACATTATTTATTGCCACACACATACATTTTTTCATAAAAGGGGGGATGTCATAATATACACCAGTATATCATGGTGCAGACACACACACTGATGGGCACACAGCAAGACCAATCAACACACACAACACCATAGCCAATCACCAGGTAGAGCACACTCACTATAAAGACAGAGGGCATCAGGTTTCCCGCTCATACGGGATGCAGCCTCTCAGAAGGACAGAGCTTACAGCTTACAGCACAGATCTTCACCATGTGCTGAGTGCATAGACTGGTTAGGACAGGCATAGGTCTTTAGTTTAATCTAATATCGTGTTACCCACAGTGAAAGTATGTTCAACAGTTTCTAACTTAATAAAATAGTGTTGCACTATTTTAAGTGTTGGTGGCCTGTATGTGTTCCACGGATCCAGAGCACCCAACACATCACTCAGTACAGCAAGAGGTCTCTGAAGCCCCCGAAGCAACCTCCGACACTCCCCCGCCCCATGTCCAACGCACTATGGGAGGATCCCCCGCTCCCAACACCCAAGCAGGGCACCCCTGGCCGAATCACCACCGCACAAAAAATGCCAGTTTTACACCTTGGCAGTACCAACCTGGCAGTGCCCCTGCCAGTGCCACCTGAGAACCACCAGGCTGGCACCCAGGTGGCAGTGCCAGGGTGCCAGGCTGGCAGTGCCAGGTTGCCGAGGTGGCACTAGCAGTGCCAGGATACCACCCTGCCCAAATGGCATGCACTTGGGGGCCTCCATCTCCTGGGAGACCCCACAAATGCCATTCTGTCTGGTCCCCGTTTGTGGAAACCGCTCTCCTGTGGTCTCTGTTGCAAAGGAAATAGATCCCACACGTCGGGTACCTCAGGATTCTGCACATTAAAGTGAGACCAGCTATCTCATTTTAATATGCAGATTTGCTGAAAAGCGATCCTGCCTATAATGGGCGGGATTTACATTGGAACGTCTCGCGAGATTGCGTTAAAACTCGCGAGCCATAGTGAGCTGGGTAGATCCCAAGAGCGGGATCTCCAGGCTTTTATCAGCCACGCTGAACCACATGGGAACAAAGGAAATAAGCAGGAAGGACTCTTACAACGTATCTTCACTTCTTCCTTCTCCCTCTCTCTCCATGTTCACATGGGCAGCTCCCATCTCAGCCGGTGGGGGCGAACAGCCACTGAGTACTGTAGAATCTCCCATTGACCCTCCATATTCAGGAACCCATCCACCACCCGGATGGACAGTGATACAGCTCCCTGTCATTAATTAGCATGGCCCTATAAAAATTCGGCTGGATGTGCCTGGAACACGGTGTGTGAGGTCAGGATCCAGAACTGAACAGTTGGCCTGGCTCCTGATCCAGAATTTACCATTGTACACGAAAGATGCAGCTTAATATTTGGAGCCTCCTCAACAGACTGAGAGGATGATAATCCAATATACCTTCTGAAAGGGAAATCCTTTATTTGATGCGAGGACAAGGAACAAAGTAGAGCTCACTTAATCCTTTGCATAATGGCAGGCATTTTACACAGAATTACATCATACTTTACAATACAGAAACAGATCCTTCAGCCCAAAAGGTCTATTTGTGTTGCACAAATGCCACTTCCCACCCACATTTAATCACCTCGCGGCTCTATTCCTCCAACAGTAAAGTATTTGCACACTAGCTTGTTATATTTCAATATGCAAGACATTGGACTTGGCAAAGATCATTACTGAACCATGGCAATCTCCATTCTTCAGCTCGTTAACTTGCTATGAAGTCATCTGTTGCAGCCAGGTTCCTCTTCTAACGTTCTGAGGAAAGGTCACCGGCCTGAAACATGAAACATGAGAAATAGGTTTCTCTCTTCACAGATGCTGTCAGACCTGCTGAGTAGTTTTCAGAACTGTTTGTCTTTAATGTCAGATTTCCAGCATCCGCAGTCATCCACTTTCCTTTTGTTGCATCTCAAACTTGAGTCAACTAGCATCATGAACAAAATACTCAAACTCTCAAATTATCGTACAACAATATCCTTTATTGTACCTTACCAAGTTACCACAAAAATATTAAAACATCACTACAAAGGGCATCAGGAGCACTGTTAACACGCAGTTTCCAATCACTGTTGTTCAAAAGGTATCAAAACTCACATCTTGGACCTAAATACCACCTGTTCAGAGGCAAGGTGATCAGATTCCCTCTTGGTGGATCCCAATTTCCTTTCTGGGTCCCGGACCCAGGGTACGGCTTCTTACGATGGTCGTTCCTACAGGCTAGCGCTTCTGAAATTTCTTTGTCTCTCCTTTTTAAATGGATCTTGCTCATGCTTCCAGTCACGTACTCACAGGACAGCACTAATCAATCAATGTATTTTCTGGCTATGAATATTCAAGAGTCGTGACTCACTCAGGGGTCATAATTCTCTCAGGAGCACGACACACAATGGTCTGTGTTTAATTACTTATTTGTTCAAAGCTTAACAACAGCTACTGTCCAATCAGTTCTTGTGCCCACTCCCTGGCTGTTCTTCACTGCAGACCCCTGCAGCCTTGCTGTCCCCACAATGCTTTGTCTGATACAGAGTTTGTTATTTTATCCATCAGGCTTTGCTGGTGTCTTCACTTTGCTGGTGCCTTTACGAATACCCATCAGGCTTCACCTTTTAATTCTTGCCGTCTCCAAAATGGCAAAAAAAGCAGTGAGGAAGATTTTTAAATGTTGTTTTATGAATGGGTAATTTTTCCATCTTCCAGCCCATGTGGACGTGAGGTACTGCAAAGCCATACACATTCGACTTTCCAACATACGTTAGGTCCCGTTCACCCTTCAAACTTGTACTCGCTGATTAACTTCGGCCCCCAGTTAAGCAACATGCCAGTTTTGAAATTCTCGCCTTTCTTTCCAAACCTCTCCATGGCCTCGCCCCGCCCTATCCCTGAAATCGCCCGACAACCATTCATGATGTCTGACCTCGCAAGAGGAAAAAACAGTTTGCATCGGGACTTTTATTTGCCAGTTTTCTGCTGTTTATTTGCTCTGTCCTCTCGCCTCTTACGCCTCCCCCAGTTTTTATTATTCCACCACTGGCCACCATTCCTTCAGCTGCTTCAGCCCTAAACTCCCTCCCAAAATGCACTACATTAGTTTAGTTCAGTTGGCTGGATGGCTGGCGCGTGACGTGGAGTAATGCCAACAGCGTGGGTTAAATTCTTGTACTAGCTGAGGTTAGTCATGCCTTCTGAACCTTACCCCTCGCCTGGGGTGTGAGCTACATTGCCACCAGTCAGCTCTAAACGGAGAGAGCAGCCGGTGGTCCTCTGGGACTGTGGCGACATTTACATTACTTCTCTCTCCCCCTCAAGACTTACGTAAAGCTGGTCACTTTGATCAAGCTTTAGGCCATTTATCTTAGGTATCTCCTAATATGGCTCAATACCAAATTTGGATTTAAAACACTTCTGAGAAGTGCTGAGCAACATTTTACTACATTAAAGATGTTATATGAATGCAGGTTGTTGTTGCTGTTGAAAAGAATAGGTTAGATTAAGTAAAAAGAACTGTAAATTTTGTGAGAAGCAATATAAAAAAGGCATAAAAAGACAAGCAGAATTCGTGTTCAAGTATTTTACCTCAGAATGAAATAATTCACCGTTTATTCTTGTGGGTTTTCAGGTTAATATTTTAGTAATGAAACAGCTCTTATCATTTCCCCAAGACTGTTAGAGAACTAATAATATCACTTAAATGATGTTTAGTTTCTTGTAGTATATCACATTAAAACAAAATGTTATTGTTCTTAGAAATGGCTTTTAAAAAAATAAATTGGAACCAAATCCATAAAGCCTCATTTTGGCCAAAGGCCAACATCTGTTTCGAGCTGTAACAATTATTGCCAACAAATTTCCTCCCTGCTTCCTGAGATTGCACCTTTAAAAATAAAACCTCATCTGCAGAAATTAAAACCTCCCATTGTCCCCTGATAGGCACTAAACATCACAACATAAATTGTTGCTGCACATTAGAGCTTCCTCTGTGCCTCAAGACGGTTGTTTCATGAAAAAGCGAGGATACATTAAAGATGCAGGCGAACTACAGTGGATGCTGGAGAAAGTCCTGAGGCAACTCAGCAGGTATGGCAGCATCTGGGGAGAGAGAAACAGGGCGGGATTTTCCAGCCCTTCCTGTCAGCAAGATCTTCCGGTCCCACTGAAGTTGACCCCTTGCACCCCCCCCCCCCCCCCCCCCCCTTCCCACACCCACGCGGTGGATCCCCCACCATGGGTCCCTCGGCGACAGGGCGGTCGAGCCATAAAAATCTCCGTGGACTTCAGCAGGACATTCAGCCAACGGCGTGCCACCTCCGCTGTTGGAAAACCTGCCGTGAGGTATTGGCGGGAGTGAGGGGGCTTGAATTCCGACCACAGAGTTGATGTTTTTAGTCCAATGCTCCAAAGAAAAATCATATTGGACTCTAAATGTTAACTCTGCTTCTCTCTCTGCGTCCATGCTGCCAGACCTGCTACTGGGTTACTTTAATCTACTTTGTACAATTCAAATCTAAGACATCATTAGATCTGAATATAAAATTCAATGTGTTTCCTTATTCTGTGTTTATTTATTCATTTTTTTCCTCCTGTTTAGTATGTTCCTGTTTATTAAAAAAACACTTTAAATTATTCAAATCCTCAATAACATTTCTGAGATGAAGGGTTTACATAAAGGGGAATGCAAATATTCCCATCTCAAAACGTTCCTCCAGTGCCTGCCACAGAGTTAGCAGCAGAATTTAATGGCAACATCGCTCAAGCTAACATTGCACCCCCTTTAGGACTTTGATAAGAATCATGACAGCAAGTGACATGCCACCAAATTCACTGGCATGTCAACAAGTAACTCAACCATGTTCCAGATGTGGTTCTGTAAATTATATTTCAAATATTGCAATATTTTGAGGGGATAAACATTGACGCCTCCCAAACCTGAGACCCCCTCCCCACCCAAAAATACAAGATGCAACTTCAAGTGCTGCACCATCCCAACTTGGATACACAAACATCATTAGTAATCCGGAGACCCAGGGTAATGCTCTGGGGACCTGGTTTTGAGGCACGCTGTGGCAGATGTTGGAATTTGAATCCAATAGAAATGTGGAATTGAAAATCCAATGATGACCATGAAACCATTGTCGTAAAAACCCATCTGGTTCACTAATGTCCTTTATGAATGTGTGATATATTGCTTAATGGTTGTTAGTGAACCAGCTGGGTGTGTGTAACAATGTGAACATTTCATGGTCACTTTTACTTGAAAATAGTTCAAACTGAATTCACATTTTCAAACAGCCATGTCTGGGATTTGATCATACATTCACTGGAACACGAGTCCAGCACCATGCAGAGACACTGTAGTATTGTCGCCATTTAACTAGGTATTCATATTTTCATATCAAATCAATAGTGTCCTCATTGGGCACAGTTTAAATAATACCCATGCCAAAGTGTTGCAGCCAAGTACTTGAAAGAAAAGAAAACTTGCAGCGTATGGTTAATATTATCTTGGGCTGGAATCTCTGGTCCCCCAGCCACAATTTTCTCTGCGGCGCACTGTTCGCTGGCAGAGGGATTCTCTATTCTTGCCGCTTGTCAATGGGATTTCCCATTGAAGTCTCCCCAAGCCACCGGGAAAACCCTTGGGCGGGGTGCGCAGCCGGCAGGAAAAGAGAACCCCAACAGCCGGGAAATTCCGGCCCTTACCTGACAAACATAAATAAACTCCTGCTGAAAGGTACAGGCCGGGATTTCAGAGAATGTATTGACGCCGGCGTCAAAACCGGCGCGAGCGACGCCGGCATCAACGGGCCTCCAGGCCCAGACATTCACCCCTTCCTAGGGGGCTAGAACGGCACCGGAGTGCTGTGCGCTGCTCCGGCGCCGAAAGCCGTCCCGCCACTGCCGGCTAGGGTCAGCACATGCACGCGCAACGGCCGTCTCTGCGCTGGCCCCCAGGCAATATGGTGGAGCCCTACAGAGGCCAGGCATGGAGGAACATAGCCCCCGCCGGAATGAGCCCGCCTGCTGAGCGGTTGTCCCCGATCGCAGACCTGGCCACCGTGGAGGCCCCCCCCCCCCCCCCCCCACCAGGATGGCCCCCACAGCCAAAAACTGAGGGCCATACGCAAACGACGGCGGCGGGACACGGCGGAACTCGGCGGGCACTCAGCGGCCCCTGACCAGCGCCGGCACGATTACCGCCGATTCTCCGGTCACCGGAAAATCGGCGGTCCGGCGTCGGAGTGGCGTGGCGGGATTCGTGCCCCACCCCGGCAATTCTCCAACCCGGTGCAGCATCGGAGAATCCCGGCCATGGGCTTTCCCACCAGAAATGACACTTAAGGCAAGATTCGATGGCCTCCCTGTGGCGTGTTTCTCAGTGACAGGTTGGCCGCCCATGGAATGTTCTGGTCCCACCACTGTCAATGGGGTTTCCCATTAAATCCACACCGCCAGGAAACCCACGGCAGGGGGGTGCGCCGTCAGCGGGACCAGAAGATGACAAGCGGGAGCAGCCGGAAGGTCTCGGCCTTACTCATTTTTGGGAGAATTCCGCCCTTTGTTCCTCTTGGCATAGATGCTGCCTGACCTGTTGAGTATTACCAGTGATGTATTATGCACTCTGGGATAACACAGGCTGCAACTGGATGCAGCTTTAACCAAAAGATACTCCAGGCCTTGAAGTTAGTTCAAACTGATTTATTGAACCAGGAGCACAGTTAGCACAGTTCTCTATGAGTTCGACTCTCAGCTAACCAAAGTGTGGTTACTCTGTCTGACTGAACTAGACTAGCTCTTAGCCATGTGCTGGAGGTGTGATACTGTAAATACACCCTGACTCACTCTGTAGATGTTCATCAGTGGACAGAGGCGGAGTGTGAGTGCCTCGTGCCTCACTTTTATAGTGAGATACCACCCCTGAGTGTCCTGCCTGCTCATTGGTCATGTCCTGTTCCCTGTGTTCATTAGCTGCCTGTCTGTGCCTGTCTGTATATCATTATCTGCATGTCTGCATATCATGACAACCAGTATTTTCTGTCTTTACTGAACCATTGACTAAAGCATTAACCTTTCGCATTTAGGCCGTGTCTTTCCTTTCATCTAAAAAGCCTTCATTACCTGAGGTACATGCCAGACAGCTTTAGATTTCCTGCATATATCAGAGAATTGAGGGAGAATCAAAGGTGGCTGCAGAATTGGCACGTTCTATAAAGCAAATAGATTCAAAACCACAGACATGACAGACATGGTGAATTCTATTGTATTATAATTTACACCTTAAAGCGTCCACTCAATCAACGGTGGGGGTAAGAAAGTGAAATGCAGATAAGTTGAGCATTCTCTCAGGCCCAGAAGGACTTTGCAAATTAGAGCCTTACACAGCAATGGGATGATGCTGATTTCACTGGGTAAGCACCACAGGACTGCGAGAGAGGGAAAACAGGGGTGAGGAGAAAAAGGAAAGGGCAAAGTGCAGAAAATTTGAAGCGAACGGCACTGAGACTGAATTCAATTGAATTATTCCACTGGTCCTTTGAGGAAAGCAAATCCTGGCAACTGAAGCGAAAGAGCTGCTGAGGGTTTCTGAAGAGATCCACATGTCTGCACTTTACACAAGAGGAAGTGGAATAAAGACTGGATTTAATTCTACGCCAGCATTTTTCGAAGAAAAAAAATGTTCTACATGTGCCGTTACTCCTTGAATCTGCAGTGTTAACTTGTTTATCTCCTCCCCTCTCTACCTCAGCAACCTGTTTTGAATGGCATGAAGCGATTTTTTTTTTGTCTAAAATTCAAACAACAACATAGCCGGCAGCAATTGGCCAACAGCCCCAGCTGTTCCGAAACTCATGTGCTTCCCGCCTGCTGATCCCGACTGCTGAGCTCCTGCCGTCACATTGTTGCAGGGTTTTGCAAGGCCGGGTGCACATGAACGCACACACACTGAATGTTCGCTTCATGTCTCACGCAATGGGACTTTACCAGTACCCAAGGCGGAAACCTGCTGTCTTCACTCCTCACGCATTCAATGTGCTAATCTTGCCTGTTTGAAATGGGTATTCAAGGACAGCCAAGTTCTTGCATGTCGGGGCTAAGCGGGAGCAGTGCCGATAAATTCTATTCTGCACGCAGTCAACAGCTATGGGACTGCATCTGTGCTATTCTACTGTTTGATTTTAGTGGAAGATGGCAAGCAGAGGGATAGGAGAGCAGCCTGGGGTAACAGGGGACACGAGAGATGCCTTGTCTGCATTTGCCACCACTTCCCCACCCATCATACCACAGGCCAAGGCATCGTAACCTGGCAACAGCACTCAGCACAAAGGACCTCAGGTAGTAATTGTGTTATTCAGCAGAGCTAACAGTAATTGCCTTTCCCAAAGACCTCAAACAACAGCATGACAAGACCACCCACATTCAACAGGCTCTTGGATTGTTGAAAAGCTCAGGTGTGATCGATGATTCTCTGGTGTGAGTTGTGGTTCAGTGTTAGCACGTTCTCCCCCTGAGTCAGTAGGTTGTAGGTTCAGAAGCCCACTCCACGACTGGCACTCCCAGTGCAGCTCTGAGTGAGTGTGGCACTGTTGGAGATGCCATCTTGTGAGTGAAATGTTAATCCAAAGGCTCTGTCTGCCCTCTGAGGTAAAAAAGTGAAAGATTTGGTTGCCATATTTCTTACATAGTAACTGTTGCTACGCTTCAAAAACACTTGTCTGTGAGCACTTCAGGATGTTCTGAGACGATATGGGAGCAGAATCAGGCCATTCGGCCCATCGCGTCTGCTCCGCCACGAGATGCTCTATTGCTGCAAGTCGGTTCTCCTTTCCTTTAGCCACAATGCAATGGTCCACATGGACATAACGCGGTTGAACTCCACCAATGCACGACAGGTCAGTGATCAACAACATTATATCCCGCAGACACCTGTTCACCAAGAACCACTCGCACTGTTTTGATTTCCAATCATCTATTCCAGGCATTTTGAAAGTGAAGTAAGACCGTAGTATGAGTTCTTGGAGATAAAGGTTACCCACCACAGTACTAACTAAGGCTCTGATGGAAACTATGGACAGAACCTGAGAACAGGTACAATGAAGGCAAAGACCGATTAGAAGCATTAATGAGCATACTGTTAGTATCCTGAAACCAGCGTTCAGGTGTCCCAAAACACCAGGTTGCAGCAAAGCTACCCTCCCAAGCCCAAAAGGATTTCCCACACCATCACCATCTGTTGTCTAATCCTGGAGGAGGGGATAAACTGGGAATCATGGCCAGGGAAATATATTGACCATGAGCCAGAAAATAACTGCAGAAGCAACCCAAAAAGGCAGGTAAACTAGGCACTAATCCAGGATATATCTAGCTCAATGTTTCAGCTACCACTTTAAGGGACTCTCCAGTCTCAGGTAATCCAGAAAGTGTCTCAAATCACCATATATAGAAACTGTCAATGGCCCTTGTTTGCTGCCTTGCTATCTCTACACATTCAGGGTGAGGCTGTCATCACCAAGTTCCAACATAGTTGTTTTGTTATGTTGCCTTTGTAACATAAGAGGCTTCCTTGTGTTGCATTTGTCAAAGGAAGGTTCAGACGTGTAGATAACTTCAACACATTTATTTACACTATGTACACTTTTATAACTTGAGTTCGACACTACTGCTAATCCTATTATAGCTACCCAGACTGACTAACCAGCTGCTGTTTTCCACGTGGTGGGTGTGATAATGAATCAACCCTGTGCCTCTCCTCACTGACTGTCTCCACTGGCCAAAGGGCAGATCATGTGTGTGGTGTCCTTTATATATGGGTTGGTGTAATGCCCCCCTGTGGTCGTGTCACCTCCTTGTGTATCGTGAATGTCCATTGGTCGCCTCCCATCTAACTTATCTATTGGTTGAGTGTGTGTGTGTGATGTTTCTGGTGCTCCCTCTAGTGTCTGGCTAGCTTACATGTATTTACAGTGATGCACATCACCACAATAGTCTGCCCAATTAGCACCCAATATTGCAATATGTGCTTCCACTTCACACTGGTGTGTTGCGGGTGCCATCTAACTCCTAATTTGTACCTCCTTCCAAGCAGTTCACCTGTATACAGAGTAAACATGGAGTTGGCTGCAAAATTTCCGTGAGAACAAGCTGAAATTCATTCAACACGGTAGCCTTGTGGATAGCACAATTGCTTCACAGCACCAGGGTCCCAGGTTCGATTCCGGCTTGGGTCACTGTCTGTGCGGAGTCTGCACATCCTCCCCATGTGTGCGTGGGTTTCCTCCGGGTGCTCCGGTTTCCTCCCACAGTCCAAAGATGTGCGGGTTAGGTGGATTGGCCATGATAAATTGCCCTTAGTGTCCAAAATTGCCCTTAGTGTCCAAAATTGCCCTTAGTGTTGGGTGGGGTTACTGGGTTATGGGGATAGGGTGGCGGTGTTGACCTTGGGTAGGGTGCTCGTTCCAAGAGCTGGTGCAGACCCGATGGGCCGAATGGCCTCCTGCTGCACTGTAAATTCTATGATGAACCCCGCCTATTCTTGGCTGGGATGCTGAGAAGATCCTGCATCTTCTGCTGTAGCATACGAGCTGCCTGACACATCTCCCATCAGCAGCAACAGCCTATATTTAGATAGCATTTTAATATAAGAAAGCGGTCCACGACATACTAAAACAAAGTATGACATTGAGCTACGTAGGGAGATATTGGGGCAGATGACAAAAAGCCGAGTCAAAGAGAATGGTTTTAAGAAGTGTCCATGGGAGGAGAGTGAAGTAGTTGTCATGATATGCAGACATGCAGATAATGATATACAGACAGGCAGCTAATGAACACAGAGAACAGGACATGACCAATGAGCAGGCAGGACACTCAGGGGTGGTATCTCACAATAAAAGGCACGAGGCACTCACTCTGTCTCTTTCCACTGATGAACATCGACAGAGTGAGTCAGGGTGTATGTACTGTATCACACCTCCAGCACGTGGCTAAGAGCTCGTCTGGTTCAGTCAGACAGGGTAACCACACTTAGGTTAGCAGAGAGTCAAACTCATAGAGAACGAACTGTGCTACTGGTTCAATAAATCAGATTGAACTAACTTCAAGGTCTGGAGTGTCATTTGGTTAAAGCTGCATCCAGTTGCAGCCTGTGTGATCCCAGAGTACATAACACATCATGCTACCAGGAGACTGCTTAATCTAAGTGGTTTACCTCAGTCCGTTCCGTGACGACCAGCGAATGTATCTCGGCACCATGGAGAAGTTTCAGGCTCCTCACCAGTTCAGGACCTCCGGCAATCTCAGTGCCAACTGGCGGACATTCAAGCAAAAGTTTCTGTTGTACATCGAAGCTTCAGACATCGTGGGTGCGTCTGATGCAAGGAAGATCGCGCTTCTCCTCTCAACAGCGGGTGATCAAGCCATCAAACTCTTCAACTCTTTTCACTTCACCGAAGGCCAGGACAAGACAAAGTTTCAGACCATCCTGGACAAGTTTGACAGTCACTGTGAAGTGGACACCAATGAAATCTTCGAGCGCCACATATTCAAACAGCGTCTACAAGGTAAAGATGAATCTTTCAACTCCTTCTTAACTAACCTCCGCCTGCTAGCACTGTCCTGCAACTTTGATGATATTGCTGACTCCATGATCAGAGACCAAATCGTTTTTGGAGTTCACTCTGATCCTCTGAGAGAGCAGCTACTGAAAATCAAGCATATGACCCTGCCAGTCGCGATTGAAACATGCACAGTGCAAGAGCACGTCAAAAATCGCTATGCCCAATCCAAACAGGCTGAAAATGAGAAACTTGCCTCCCACGAGGCAGAGTGTGCAGGCCATCTCCCGGACACAGCGCCTCAGCATTGACGAAAGCGGCCATTTTGCGCGCTTTTCCCGGGGCCCCATGCATGCGTGCTGCGAATGGGATAACGAAGTGGCCGACACCCGCACTGCGCATGTGCGACGACGCGCAGAGCGTCAGGACGCCGACGTCATGACGTGCTCGAACTGCGGCAACGCCCACTTAAAGAAGCACTACCATGCAAGAGGCAGGCGATGTTTAAACTGCGGGAAGGCTGGACACTATGCAGCCTTGTGCAGGTCTGCACCACCAGTCAGGGGCCAGCGCTCCCAATTCCGACGACGACATCAACCTGTGATGTTGGCCGCCATGGTGATGGCCGCTGCCCTGCATGCAGACCTGTGGCAGCGTACGCGGGGGTGGCTCAGAGAGAAGGCGGAGGCTGCAGCAGAGGAGCGGGTTGCAGAGGGACAGGCGGCAGCCTCTCAGGCTGGAGGGCCGCCCGCCCGACAGGATGAGGACGAGGAGGAGGAGGAGGAAGTGCCAAGGAGGCGCT
Organism: Scyliorhinus torazame; assembly: GCF_047496885.1. Taxonomy (NCBI): domain Eukaryota; kingdom Metazoa; phylum Chordata; class Chondrichthyes; order Carcharhiniformes; family Scyliorhinidae; genus Scyliorhinus; species Scyliorhinus torazame. Next base: position 72,027,619 of record NC_092719.1, on the reverse strand, counting down.
GGATGAGGTCTCGCGTGTACCGTGATCGCATGTCCTTTGAGGACCTTCTAGACCGGGCATGCGGGAGGAGACTGCAGGTGAGCGGGGAAACAGTGCGGCACATCTGCCACATGATGCCACACCTGGCACCGCATGCGTATGGGGAAAGGACACCTGCTCCCGATGGCCATCAAGGTGACGGTGCCGCTGAACTTTTACGCAACGGGGTCATTCCAGTCGCCGAGTGGGGACCTGTCCAGCATCTCCCAGGCATCGGTGCACAGGTGCATCCGTACCGTCACGGACACTCTGTATGCCCAGGCGGAGCGGTACATCCAGTATCCTGTGGGCCACGCCCACCAGGATGCCCGGGGCAGTGGGGTTTTCTGCCATCGCCGGGATGCCCCGGATCCAGACGGTCATCGATTGGGTGCATGTCGCCCTACAGCCACCAGCAGATAACAGGCCGCTGTTCAACAACAGGAATGGCTACCATTCGATGAACATTCAGGTGGTCTGTGACCATCAGATGAGGATCCTGCACGTCTGCGCCCGGTATCCAGGCAGTGTACATGACTCTTTCATCTTTGCACACTCGGTGATCCCCAACATGTTCGAGGGACCCCCCCCCCCCCCCCCCCCCCCCCCCCCGGCTGCCGGGCTGGTTTCTGGGCGAGAGGTGTTACCTGTTGCGGTCTTGGCTGATGACGCATATACGTAGGCCACAGACGGATGCGGAGAGCCGCTACAGTGGTGCCATTGTGTAGGGGTCCTGGAAATGCGCTCCAGTTCTGGAGGGGCACTCTGCTGCGTCCTCCACATCGCGCAGCAGAGTGGCGATGTGCTGGAGGAAGATGAGGAGGAAGGGCAGGCCTCGTCAGACAAGGAGATGAGGGGGAGGGGGACAATGAGCTGGACATGTAGGCTGGTCAGGCATGGAAGGCCGCACAAAGGTATCGCCAGGGCCAGCGAGCACGGGACGCATTAGTGGACACAAATTTCACCAACTAGTGGGGGGAGGGGGGTCGCTGGCCATGGGCACGGACACCACCATCCCACACCCCCTCACCTCCCACACCACCGAACATCCTCACCTCCCACACCGCCAAACACCCTCACCTCCCACACCAGCAAACCACCCGCATGCACACCCCCTCCGCGGTATATACCTGCGGCTCAACGAGCTGGGGGCACTGGGTTGGCAGTGACAGCGGGTGTGGTCAATGGGATGGAGGATGATGACAGCCCGCTCTGCGATGAGCTCCATGCTCCACATCGCGTGACAATGTCTGACTCATGCCCACAGTAGCACCTTCCACCTGGGTAATTCCTGCATGCGAGCTGGCCAGTCCATCTCACAGCCCTGTCGAATCGCTGGGGAGGGGTTGCTGGGGACAGTCAGCTGGGAGGGGTTATATGCACCCACTGGGCCTCACCCGTCCCTCACCCCCCACTCCCAGTGGCCATCACTGGCCGCCCCACCCACACACGCATCAGACAGAGCACAGAGGCAGGTTTGAACGGTGTGAACATGTGTTTATTGTGAACAAATATATACAGTCTGTGCCCTAGTCCCTATAACTAAACTGTGCCCTGCACCCTTGCCAACTTAACTAACTTTCTGGCCTTATGGGCCCCAACACTATGCCTTTGTGGTTCCCCAGATGGTACAGCAGTAGTGGAGGCGGACTGCTGTGACCCCTGCCCTGCGACAAGGATCCCCGTTGGCGGACGTCTCATGTGGCGGCTCAGCCTAGATGGGCCTGGCTGCTCCTTGGGTGTCCTGGGTGGCATGGCACTGCCCTGTTCTGCCGCTGCCCACCAGACTCGCCAGGGACATTGTGGGAGGGGGGGAGTCCAATGTGCTGCGGTGTTCCGGCATCTCCCCTGCGGGAGCCACCGGCACGGGCCCCATCACCTCCTCCTCCCTCGGCGTGCCCGAGCGCCCGATGGCTCCTGGGTTTCTCCATGGGACAGGGTGCGATCGGGGCCAACCCCCAAGCACCCCCCCCCCCCCCCCGCCCCACCACCACCACCATCTGGCGCCGCCAGTCCTGGAGGCCCGCTCTTGTATCGACAAGGGTCTGAATGTTAGCGGCCAGGGAGCACAGGTTATGGCCCATCTCCATCTGGGACTGCATAATATCACTCTGCGACTGTGCCACCACACTGAGGGTCTGTGTGGGCCACATCCCACTGGGACTGGATCACCTCTCTCTGTGTCTGCGCCAAGCTGACCTGCGCCTGGGCATTGCCGCCGGTGCTCTCAGCAATGGCCTGCTGTGACTGGGCCACGCTGAGGAGAGCCGCTGCAATCTGCAGCTGGCTCTGGCACATGGCTGCCGGTGAGTGGGCATCCCTTTCCTGGGCCACGGCCCCTGCCTGCACAGAATGCCCCAGGCCTTGCACATTCTGACCCATATCCGACACCGACGTCCCCATTGCCTCCACCTATGTGATTTCGGCCTGGGTGGCCGCATGACCAGCACCACCCCTGCTCCTGCAGGCGGATGGACTCCTCCACCTGCCCCTGCAGGTGCTGGAAGCCAGCCGTCATCCCCTCCCCAAGTCCCTGGGTCTCTGACTGCACCTGCACTGTGGGTGGGACTGGATGTTCCAGGAGCCCAGGACCCATCTAGGTGGCAGCTGGTTCCTGGGGTCGAGCTGCCCTCCAACCATCCTGCCCCTCGGCTGCTCCTACCTCCACCTGCTGTACCGGACCGACTGTGTGGTACGCACCAGATAGTGTCCCAAGAGCCTCTTCACTAGTTTTGCCCAACCGAGGTGATAGTCTAAGATGGTGGAGGGTGTTGGAGACAGCAGTGAAGGAAAGTCCATGTCCTTCTCTGACCCGAACTTCGGGGTCTCCTCAGTCTCGGGCAGAGGGCTGATGTTTTGGCTGCTCTCCCCGTCGGTGCTATACCGTCCGGGGGGCACCGGTTGTGGCACTGGCTGGGGGCGGGGGGCCTATCTCCGGCAGGTCCTGTAAGACACAAGACGGCATGTATGGTTAGACAGCCGGATGGGGGTGAGTCGTGATGTGGTGAGCGCTGAGGTGAGGGGTGGGGTGAGTGGGGTTGGGATGAGTGGGGTTGGGGTGAGGTGAGAGGGGGTAGGGTGGGGGGGATGAGGGGTGGGGTGAGAGGGGTTGGGGTGAGGGGCGTTTGGGGGTGGGGTGAGGGGGTTGAGGAGTGGGTTCAGGTGGGTTGAGGGGTGTGGTTGGGGTGAGTGGGGTTGGGGTGGGGTGAGGGGGGTTGGGGTAGAGTGACATCTGTAATGAGGATCCACAACTAGGCAGGGGGTCTCACTTCCTCGCTCGCCGCTGACCACCGCCTTGGATACCACCCTCTCCTCCGGACTGCCAACCACGTCCAGTGCCCTCTGCTCAGGTAGAGTGAGGGGACGCAGGTCTGGTGGTTCCCCTCCGGTCTTCTCCGGTCCCTGTCACATATGTGTGGGGGGTTGGTGGGTAATGCCAAGGGCACACGCTGCCTACTCACCCTGGTCGCCCTGCGTTTTTTTCTGCGCTGGGTGCCAGTCCAGGTGACTTCGATGACGGCGCTGACAGCACCTGCCACCTCCACCCAGGCACGGCGAATGGTTGCGCCTGAGGCCCTCCCTTCAGCACCAGTACAGCACCAGCCGCCTCCCCTCCACGGAGTCAAGGAGGGTCTCCAGTTCTGCATCACAGAAGAGCGGTGCTGCCCTCTTTCCAGCCATGTTGGCTGCGACGCTTGTGTGTGTGGGAGGGGGAGAATCCTTTAAGTGCGGCTGCAGTTGAGCGGCAATCACGCGAATCCGCCGCCGTTCCGCTTCCAAAGTGTGGCATTATCCCATGCTAGATCCTTTGAAGTGGCTGAATATCTTCACCTGTGGCGCGTTTTTGCCGTCGTGAAACTCCACAGTTTTCACGACGGCGTCAACACTTCGTCTCCAGAATGGAGAATCCAGCTCCTGGTTTTTGAGAAAATGCAAAGCTATCACAAAGATTGCAGACTCTTTAAAGGTCGAGATCAATAATACTTATATATTGCAGAAAGTCCTGTGATGTCCAATGGATTCAAAGGATTCAATGTTTCCCACATAAGTGGACATGTTGCGGCATTAGTGAGAGTCAGTGAAAGCATGGGATAGTTGGGAAGGTTATTGTATCTGAAACAATTTAGGAGATGGAATGGGAGTAATGTCGAGATTTCGGGAAAATAAAGCAAATGGTTGCACTGGGCGATGAGTATTTATAATAAGAATAATAATCTTTATTGTCACAAGTAGGCTTACAGTAACACTGCAATGAAGTTACTGTGAAAAGCCCAGAGTCGCCACATTCCAACACCTGTCCAGGAACAGAGGGAGAATTCTGAATATCCAAATTACCTAACAGCACGTCTTTTGGGACTTCTGAGAGGAAACCGGAGCACCTGGAGGAAACCCATGCAGACACAGGGAGAAGGAGTAGGAGCAGGAGGCAGGTAGGGTTGGGAAAATGAGCATTTCAGTGACTGGTGTTGGATGGGAGATTTTGAGTTGGTGATCAAAGGAGGTGAGTGGCACAGGAAGAAATTTGGATTATTTAGAAAAAGAGGGTGCATGAGGGTAATAACTAATAATTGAGCGATCTGCTAGTACGTGCGGGGGGCAATGACGCGTGGAGATAGTAGGATGCAAGCAGGGTAGATGAAGGAGTCAGGTCATCGTGCATGTTTACAGATGAGCAGCCCAAAAACCTTCAAAACCATCCACCAGCGTCGCACAGTAGCAGCCGTGTGTACCATGTACAAACGCACTGCAGCAACTCATCAAGGGGAAGCATGGTAGCATAGTGGCTAGCACAGTTGCTTCACAGCTCCAGGGTCCCAGGTTCAATTCCTGGCTGGGTCACTGTCTGTGCGGAGTCTGCACGTTCTCCCTGCGTCTGCTTGGGTTTCCTCCGGGTGCTCCGGTTTCCTCCCACAGTCCAAAGATGTGCAGGTTAGGTGGATTGGGCATGCTAAATTGCCCTCAGTGTCCAAAAACGTTAAGTGGGGGTTACGGGGATAGGGTAGATACGTGGGCTTGAGTAGGGTGCTCTTTGTAGGGGCCAGTGCAGACTCAAAGGACCGAATAGCCTCCTTCTGCACTGTAAATTCTCTGATTAAGGTTCCTTAGACCGCACCTCCCAAACCCGTGATTTCTACCACCAGGAAGGGCAAAGGCAGCAGATACCTGGGAACACCACCACCTGTAAATTCCTCTCCAAGTCACTCACCTTGGAAATATATCGCTGTTCCTTCACTGTTGCTGGAATAAATTCCTGGAACTCCCTGTGGGCATACCTGGACCAGACGGACTGCAGTGGTTCAAGAAGGAAGCTCACCACCACCTTCTCAAGGGCAATTAGGGCTGGGAAGCAAACACTCGCCTTGCCAGTGATGCTCACATCCCATGAAATAATTTTTAAAGATAAATATTAGGGGTTGAGATTGGTGAAAGTGACAGAGCAAAGAATTCACAAACGAGAGCGGTGATCAGGAGCGGGAGGATACTTGGCTGGACAGAAACAAATGGCCTTGATAATAAAATGTAAGCTGTATGAGATGGAGTGTCAGGGCTTATTGAAGGTCAGGCATTTATAATATTTTAAGAAACAGCTGATGGGAGTCAGAGTGAGGTGCATTGGAGTGAAGAGAGTATGTGAAAATGGGAATACAGGAGGAAAGAGAACCAGAATGGTTAGAGAGAAGAAAAGATGGAGGAGACGCTTCTCGGCCTCTTCAAAGCAGCCCCCCGGCTGGGGATTTGGCTGCTAGGTGACAGGGGTTATCCGCTGCGGTCGTGGTTGTTGACGCCTATCCAGAGGCCACAGACAGATGCGGAGACCCGCTACAACAACACCCCTGCAGCGAACAGGGGCGTAATCAGCAGGACTTCATCATCCTGGAGATGGGGTTGAGGTGCCTGGACCACTCGAGAGGGGTCCTCCAGTATAGCGGCGGGTGGGTCTCCCACACCATGGTGGCCTGCTGCATTCTCCACAGCATCGTGCAGCAGAGGGGCGGCGTGCTGGAGAAGGATGATTGTCAGTCCTTGTCTGACGAGGATAATGGGGGGGGGGGAGGGCAAGGAAGTGCAGGACATTGGGCCCGGGCAGGCACTGGAGGCTGTATAATGTGTCCCCCGTGCCAACGCACACGGGACACTCTGATCGCCTCCAGATTCACTGGCGAGGGGCCTGGCCATCAGCACGGACATCCTATCCCACACTTCCTTCCACACTGGCAACCCCCTCCCATGACCCCCCCCCCCCACCCCCCACCCCCCCCACCCCATCCCCCAACCCCTCTGTGATACCTACCTGCCTCATTACGGGGTGCAGGCGCTGGGTTGGCAGTAACAACGGATCTGGCCCATGGGATGGAGGGTGATGACAACACGCTGGTGGTCCGCACCATCAAGGGTCTCTGGTGCCCCGCACCTTTTGACAACATCTGACTCCTGCCCACGGTCGCACTTTCCACCATCTACCTGGATAATCCCTCCATGCGAGCTGGCCATTTCATCACACCGGCCTATCGAATGACTGGGGTGCAGAGGTGGGGGTGGTGTGGGGGAGGGGTGGGATGGGGGCGGGACACAGGAGCCGTGAGCCCTGGCTGAACTGGGGTCCCTAGGCTAGGCCCACTCACAACGTCTGCCCATTGCCCCCCCCCCGACTCCCCTGCCACTCTACAGCCAGCCCAGCCCAGCCCATCCCGCACACCCTTCTGACAGGGCACCGAGGTTGTATCGCGGGTGTTTAATGTGAACAAAAATATGCAGCTTTGTGTTCTACTTTTCGGGCCTTAGGGGCCTTGGAGCCCGGTCTAGGTGGATCGCCAGGAGGTACATCAGGAGCGGAGGTGGCCTGCTCTGGCGCACCGCTGCAATGTCCAGGTGGTCTGTTACATGGCTGCCTGTGATCAGGCAGTCCTCTCCTGCACAAATTGCCCCAGACTTTGGACATCCTGACCCATGGCCGTAGCCGTCGACCCCAAGGCCTCCACCAAGGACGCCACCCATTCAGTGTTGGCCTGGGTGGCATGCATGGTCGGCACAACCTCCTGCTGCTGCACGTGGTTGGACTCCTCCAACTGCACCTGCAGGTGCTGGATGCTCGCTGATTACCCCTCATGTAGTCTCTGTCTCTGTGACTGCATCTCCACAATCGATGGGACCGTCCGTTCCAGACAATGTTGCCATGGGGAACCGCAACTCAGCGGGGCCTTACTTCCTCACGAGATGCCGACCTCCGCCCCGGCGACTGACCTTTCTTCAGTGGGGTGCGCAGCAAGATGGCTGCCATGCAGGCCGCGGCAGTGGCATTCCGTGCCAGGACATCGTGGTCCCGGGTTGGCGGGAGGGGGGAGTGGGGAGTCACCCCAACCCCACGGTCATTCCCTGGTCAACCCCGCTACTCCCAACTACCCCCCCACCTTGCAGAATCCCCTACATGCCCCACCCCCCCAAAACAGCCCTGCCAGAAGCAGGACCAGCAGCCCATGGTCGCGGCTCTGGGAACATGACCTAGCTCCTCTCCCTCAGCAGCCACGGTGCCTGTTTCCCGATTTTTAAAACCACAAGTGAACCTCACCGTCGGTAATTCCTCCAGGCGGAGCATCGCGGAGGCCCTGGAGAATATCGGATCAGGCCCGTTACTGATACCCCAACGTTGTTTACTGTACGTGTGGAGCAGAACTTATTGACACTGCTGTCGAGGCACTCCATCGGGCGTCGGATGCCAGTCCCGATTTTCAGCTCACCTGCGATTCTCCGTCCAATCGGGTTCCGCGAATCCACCATCGCTGAACGGAGAACCCCACCCCAGGTCTTTGGGTTTGATTGGCTGGGCTAAACATATGCTTTAATAAGTGTGCTGAGAAAAATAAATATTTTTATTGCACACAAAGACAGTTTATGGTTTCTCAGCATGAAAGAATGATTGGGCAGCATGGTAGCACAAGTGATTAGCACTGTGGCTTCACAACGCCAGGGTCCCAGGTTCGATTCCCTGCTGGGTCACTGTTTGTGTGGGGTCTGCATGTTCTCCCCGTGTCTGCCTGGGTTTCCTCCGGGTGCTCCGGTTTCCTTCCACAGTCCAAAGGCGTGCAGGTTAGGTGGATTGGTCATGATAAATTGCCCTTAGTGTCCAAAAAAGGTTAGGAGGGGTTTTTGGGTTACGGGGATAGGGTGGAAGTGAGGGCTTAAGTGGGTCGGTGCAGACTCGATGGGCCAAATGGCCTCCTTCTGCATTGTATGTTCTATGTAATCAGTTCCTTTCTCTCTCAACGGGGCTTTCTTCCTGAAGAAACAAAATTAGATAAATTAATGGAATTGACAACATGAATTTGTTTTTTTCAGATTCGGGTAAACCTTGGCATCAAGAGAAATTTGAAACCTATAACTAGTCTGAATTCTGAACTGGAGAAGGAACTAATTCAGTTACAAACAGCGAGTATTGCAGCAGTTTGCCAGTGGATTTCACCTCCGAGCTTCTACTCACTAAGTGTAAGATGTGTGGCTCATCCATAATCCAGCAAGTCTGGATCATTGGAGCAGTTCGAATAAATTCATACAGTAAAAAATGCCAAGGCGTTCGATAATGCTGCCAATCCAACTCAACTGTAGACAAGAGGCACACTGAAAATGGCAACGAAACTGCAGGGTGAATCACACACAAAGCACCTGTTGTCCCTGCATGGACGATTATTTAAGGGCTGAATAGAGAAAATTGAAAGTGTACTGAATTTTCATATTCAACATCAAGCTCTTTCATTTCAAGGTGTACCTAAACTAAGGAAATTCGACATGTCCACATTAACCCTTACCAACTTTTACAGATGCACCATAGAAAGCATCCTATCTGGCTGCATCACAGCCTGGTATGGCAACTGTTCAGCCTAGGACCGCAAGAAACTTCAGAGAGTCGTGAACACCGCCCAGTCCATCACACGAACCTGCCTCCCATCCATTGACTCCATCTACACCTCCCGCTGCCTGGGGAAAGCGGGCAGCATAATGAAAGACCCCTCCCACCCGACTTACTCACTCTTCCAACTTCTTCCATCGGGCAGGAGATACAGAAGTCTGAGAACACGCACCAACAGACGCAAAAACAGCTTCTTCCCCGCTGTTACCAGACTCCTAAATGACCCTCTTATGGACTGACCTCATTAACATTACACCCTGTGTGCTTCATCCGATGCCGGTGCTTATGTAGTTACATTGTATACCTTGTGTTGCCCTATTATGTATTTTCTTTTATTCCCTTTTCTTCCCATGTACTCAATTGATCTGTTGAGCTGCTCGCAGAAAAATACTTTTCACTGTACCTTGGTGACAATAAACAAATCCAATCCAATCCAATCCAATCCTCAAAGGCAGCCAAATATCAGATTGTTTTTATTTTTCTTCCAATAGCTTCACTATTCGGGATGAGCAATTCTACTCATGTTCAAGTTTTCCTTCAGTCCCAGTCAAACTGAGCAAAATTCAATCAAGCCAGAAATCAAACTGAATTATTTTAATGCCCACCCTTTCCCACAAGAACATGATCATTGTATTCTCAGTTAACGATCAACAAGAATACAGGGAGTTATGTCAAACCTGACAAAGGTGGGGATCAGCGCACTGCAATAAAATGTTAAAATGCTTCACATTTATTTCAATTTTCCAACTATGTTTTTTAATATGCTGGGTAATTGACTCCTGGCCCTGTCTCAGATATGGCAGAATGATTGTTTTCAATTTTCTGAGACACTGGCGAGATCTTCAGGGTCCGTTTGCTTCAGGCGAAAATCCCTTTATGGCCACTAACTCTCAGGGCCAGAACGGGATTTACACTGGTGAGATGTTTGAGCACAACGCTCCCAGGCCATCCCTGATGACGCAATGAGGTTCGCCCCCAGAAAGAGCGTGAACCTGATTTTTAAAAATTAGGCTACATTTAAAAGTAAACGTGGATGTGAGTATAGCTGTGGGTGGTAAGGGACATGGCTGGGCAGTGCCCTGGCTCTGCCCCCTGGCACTCTGGTAGTGTCAACTTGATGAGTTGGTACTGCCAGAGCAGTGCCAGGTTGGCAGTGCTGGGGTGGGGCCTCTGGAGAGGGTTTTTCGATAATGCGGGGGGGGGGGGGGGGGGGGTGACGCAATGGTGATGGGGACAGGGGGTTGTATAACGGTGGGGGGGGGGGGAGGGCGGAGGGGTGGGGGTGATCGGACACTTAGAATGGGGGGTGCCCCAATGGCGGCAAAGATTGTGGGGTGGGACTAGGTCGCCCTGTTGGGTGGGGGGGATCCTTCAAGTTTACTTTGAGATCTCTGAGTCCCAGCAAGTTTCACACAGCTTTTCCCCTCTGATTCAGCACCCTTGGCAATGTTTGGAAAAGTCCACCCAGTATTTATAGATATCTGGGAGTTCCTCTAATCTTAGAATCATAACATGGTTACAGCACAGAACGAGACCAGTCAGCCAGTTGTGGACATGCTAACTCTCTGCAAGAGTGATTAAGCCAGTCCCACTCCCCCACTCATTCCCTGTAAGCCTGCAATTTATTTTTCCTTCATGAGCTTATCCACTGCATAACCACTTCCTTACCTTGCAGGTCAGCTGTTCGGGAGAGAGAGGGAGCCAGGACCTTGGAAACAGCGCGGGAGTTTCAAAAAGCGCGGGAGCTGCGAGGCAGAGGGGACAGTTTAAAAGGGCGCGCTGTGGGTGAGGTAAGTACTGCATAACCACTTACTTACCTTGCAGGTCAGCTGTTCGGGAGAGAGATCAGTTTTGGGAGCAGGCCTATTGGCTGACTGTAAATCAGGAAGGATACAAAGGGTGTGGCTGAAGTGCCTTTAGAAACAGAGTGCTGAAGGCAAACAGAGTGTATCTGAGTTTGGGTAAGGCTGAGTTAGGGTAAGAGGGGAGTGACAAAAAAAAAAAAAATCAAGTTAATTAAGTAAAGTAATTAACTAGTTAAGGGAATTTTGTGCTCACCTGAAGGAGGTGCAGAGAAGCAGACCTGTGAGGGAGTCTCTGGAGCAACTACATCACAGCCAGCAGGTAAGTGTTTGGCTTGTAACTGGCAAGTGATTTCTCTCTCTTTGACTTTCTCCTAGCTGTGTAGTGTAGTTCAAATTTAACTTCAGGTTTAAGTCATGGCAGGAGAGCTCAGACCCGTGTCATGCTCCTCTTGTGAGATGTGGCAAGTCAGGGACCCTTCTGGTGTCCCTGACTCCTTCATCTGCAAGAAGTGTGTCCAACTGCAGCTCCTGTTAGACCGCTTGACGGCTCTGGAGCTGCGGATGGACTCACTTTGGAGCATCCGCGATGCTGAGGAAGTTGTGGAAAGCACATTCAGTGAGTTGGTCACACCGCAGATTAAAATTACTGAGGCAGATAGGGAAAGGGTGACCAACAGACAGAGGAAGAGTAGGAAGGCAGTGCAGGGATCCCCTGCGGTCATCTCCCTCCAAAACAGATTTACCGTTTTGGAAACTGTTGGGGGAGATGGCTCACCAGGGGAAGGTGGCAGCAGCCAGGTTCATGGCACCGTGGCTGGCTCTGCTGCACAGAAGGGCGGGAAAAAGAGTGGCAGAGCTATAGTGATAGGGGATTCAATCGTAAGGGGAATAGACAGGCGTTTCTGTGGACGCAAACGAGAATCCAGGTTGGTATGTTGCCTCCCTGGTGCAAGGGTCAAGGATGTCTCGGAGCGGCTGCAGGGCATTCTGGAGGGGGAGGGTGAACAGCCAGCTGTCGTGGTGCATATAGGCACCAACGATATAGGTAAAAAACGGGATGAGGTCCTACAAGCTGAATTTAGGGAGTTAGGAGTTAAACTAAAAAGTAGGACCTCAAAGGTAGTAATCTCAGGATTGCTACCAGTGCCACGTGATAGTCAGAGTAGGAATGACAGGATAGCTAGGATGAATACGTGGCTTGAGAGATGGTGCAAGAGGGAGGGTTTCAAATTCCTGGGACATTGGGACCGATTCTGGGGGAGGTGGGACCTGTACAAATCGGACGGTCTGCATCTGGGTGGGACCGGAACCAATGTTCTCGGGGGGGTGTTTGCTAGTGCAGTTGGGGAGGGTTTAAACTAATGTGCCAGGGGGATGGGAACCGATGTAGGAAGTCAGTGGGGACAGAAACAAAAGGCAGGAAGGGAGAGTGTGTAAAGCATGACCAGAGAAAGCAGGGCAGAGAGCAAGGAAGGTCTACATTAAACTGCATTTATTTCAATGCAAGGGGCCTGACGGGCAAAGCGGATGAACTCAGGGCATGGACGGGCACATGGGACTGGGATATTATAGCTATGACTGAAACATGGCTTAGGGAGGGGCAGGACTGGCAGCTCAATGTTCCGGGCTACAGATGCTATAGAAAGGATAGAACAGGAGGTAAGAGAGGAGGGGGAGTGGCGTTTTTGATTAGGGAGAACATCACGGCAGTACTTAGAGGGGATATATCCGAGGGTTCGCCCACTGAGTCTATATGGGTGGAACTGAAAAATAAGAAGGGAGAGATCACCTTGGTAGGACTGTACTACAGGCCCCCAAATAGTCAGCGGGAAATTGAGGAGCAAATATGTAAGGAGATTACAGATAGCTGCAAGAATAATAGGGTGGTAGTAGTAGGGGACTTTAACTTTCCCAACATTGACTGGGACAGTCATAGCATTAGGGGCTTGGATGGAGGGAAATTTGTTGAGTGTATTCAGGAGGAATTTCTCATTCAGTATGTGGATGGACCGACTAGAGAGGGGGCAAAACTTGACCTCGTCTTGGGAAATAAGGAAGGGCAAGTGATAGAAGTGCTAGTGAGGGATCACTTTGGGACAAGTGACCATAATTCCATTAGTTTTAAGATAGCTATGGAGAATGATAGGTCTGGCCCAAGAGTTAAAATTCTTAATTGGGGCAAGGCCAATTTTGATGGTATCAGACAGGAACTTGCAGAGGTAGATTGGGGGAGACTATTGGCAGACAAAGGGACGGCTGGTAAATGGGAGGCTTTTAAAAATGTGTTAACCAGGGTGCAGGGTAAGCACATTCCCTTTAGAGTGAAGGGCAAGGCTGGTAGAAGTAGGGAACCCTGGATGACTCGAGATATTGAGACTCTGGTCAAAAAGAAGAAGGAGGCATATGACGTACATAAGCAACTGGGATCAAGTAGATCCCTTGAAGAGTATAGAGATTGTCGAAATAGAGTTAAGAGGGAAATCAGGAGGGCAAAAAGGGGACATGAAATTGCTTTGGCAAATAATGCAAGGGAGAATCCAAAGAGATTCTACAGATACATAAAGGGGAAAAGAGTAACTAGGGACAGAGTAGGGCCTCTTAAGGATCAACAAGGGCACTTATGTGCAGAGCCACAAGAGTTGGGTGAGATCCTGAATGAATATTTCTCATCGGTATTCACGGTGGAGAAAGGCATGGATGTTAGGAAACTAAGGGAAATAAATAGTGATGTCTTGAGAAGTGTGCATATTACAGAGGAGGAGGTGCTGGAAGTCTTAAAGCGCATCAAGGTAGATAAATCCCCGGGACCTGATGAAATGTATCCCAGGATGTTGTGGGAGGCTAGGGAGGAAATTGCGGGTCCCCTAACAGAGATATTTGAATCATCGGCAGCCACAGGTGAGGTGCCTGAAGATTGGAGAGTGGCGAATGTTGTGCCCTTGTTTAAGAAGGGCAGCAGGGAAAAGCCTGGGAACTACAGACCGGTGAGCCTAACGTCTGTAGTAGGTAAGTTGCTAGAAGGTATTCTGAGAGACAGGATCTACAAGCATTTAGAGAGGCAAGGACTGATTCGGGGCAGTCAGCATGGCTTTGTGCGTGGAAAATCATGTCTCACAAATTTGATTGAGTTTTTTGAGGGAGTGACCAAGAAGGTAGATGAGGGTAGTGCAGTAGACGTTGTCTACATGGACTTTAGCAAAGCCTTTGACAAGGTACCGCATGGTAGGTTGTTGCAGAAGGTTAAAGCTCACGGGATCCAGGGTGAGGTTGCCAATTGGATTCAAAATTGGCTGGACGACAGAAGGCAGAGGGTGGTTGTAGAGGGTTGTTTTTCAAACTGGAGGCCTGTGACCAGTGGTGTGCCTCAGGGATCGGTGCTGGGTCCACTGTTATTTGTGATTTATATTAATGATTTGGATGAGAATTTAGGAGGCATGGTTAGTAAGTTTGCAGATGACACCAAGATTGGTGGCATAGTGGATAGTGAAGAAGGTTATCTAGGATTGCAACGGGATCTTGATCAATTAGGCCAGTGGGCCGACGAATGGCAGATGGAGTTTAATTTAGATAAATGTGAGGTGATGCATTTTGGCAGATCGAATCAGGCCAGGACCTACTCAGTTAATGGTATGGCGTTGGGGAGAGTTATAGAACAAAGAGATCTAGGAGTACAGGTTCATAGCTCCTTGAAGGTGGAGTCGCAGGTGGACAGGGTGGTGAAGAAGGCATTCGGCATGCTTGGTTTCATTGGTCAGAACATTGAATATAGGAGTTGGGACGTCTTGTTGAAGTTGTACAGGACATTGGTACGGCCACACTTGGAATACTGTGTGCAGTTCTGGTCACCCTATTATAGAAAGGATATTATTAAACTAGAAAGAGTGCAGAAAAGATTTACTAGGATGTTGCCGGGACTTGATGGTTTGAGTTATAAGGAGAGGCTGGATAGACTGGGACTTTTTTCCCTGGAGCGTAGGAGGCTTAGGGGTGATCTTATAGAGGTCTATAAAATAATGAGGGGCATAGATAAGGTAGATAGTCAACATCTTTTCCCAAAGGTAGGGGAGTCTAAAACTAGAGGGCATAGGTTTAAGGTGAGAGGGGAGAGATTCAGAAGGGCCCAGAGGGGCAATTTCTTCACTCAGAGGGTAGTGAGTGTCTGGAATGGGCTGCCAGAGGTAGTAGTAGAAGCGGGTACAATTGTGTCTTTCAAAAAGCATTTAGATGGTTACATGGGTAAGATGGGTATAGAGGGTTATGGGCCAAGTGCGGGCAACTGGGACTAGCTTAATGGTAAAAAACTGGGCGGCATGGACTGGTTGGGCCGAAGGGCCTGTTTCCATGCTGTAAACGTCTATGATTCTATGATTCTATCCAATTCCCTATCAAAAGCCACAATTGAGTCTATCTTCACCACATTATCTGGCAACACATTCCAAATTCTCACCACTCACTGCATAAAAGAGATTTTCCTGATGTCACCATTAACTTTTTTGTCACTCACCTTAAATTGGTGTCCTCTAGTTCGCAACTCTATGAAAATGGGAGCAGTTTCTCTCAATCTACTCTGTCTAGGTCCCCCATGATTTTAAACACCACTAACAAGTCGCCTCTCAATCTTCTCTTCCCCAAGGACAGCCTCTCCAGCAGGTAACTGAAGTCCCTCATCCCTGGAACCATTTTCATAAATCTTATCTGCAACCGCTCTAAAGCATTCCTAAAGTGTGATGACCAAAATTGGACAGAATACTCTAGTTGCTGAGTGCCGATCCAAACGCAATACTCTGACCCCCCGTTAGCGCTGGAATCGAGGTCCATTAACACTTCTCTGCAATAAAGTTAATCTGCTCTATTTACCAGCTTTTCTATAACCTCTTGTTGGCCATCAAAATGTCTGATTTGAACATTCGCAGCACACAAGTGCCAGAAAATGGCTCCAGGGATGAGGGACTTCAGAGAAAACCAATTCCCCTTGACCTTCAACAGCATTACGATCCCTTAAATCTCCCAGCAATAACGTCCTTTGGGTGGGGTCGGGGCCTCCCATTAACCACAATCTTCTATGTGTCAGACACAGGATGGAATCCTCCCATCCTGGGACTAAGTCCTGTGGCGGGGTGGGAATGTGAAGTGTTTCCCACTACAGAAGCCGGTAGGAAAACATGCCAAATCTTCCAGCCCCCAAATTATTTGTGATTCACCCGAGGGTTTTGCACCCTTTCTGTGCTGGTGCAGGCCTGATGGTACGTAATCCGTCATCCTATCCGGACGCCATATTGAAAAGGCGGCACTGTCACTGACGCACCATTGAAGAAAGAAGGTGGACCCCTGAAAATAAAGACAGATCTCCGTGAGCACTCTAAGGCTGGAAGGTGGACCC
This sequence comes from Scyliorhinus torazame, assembly GCF_047496885.1. Lineage (NCBI taxonomy): Eukaryota > Metazoa > Chordata > Chondrichthyes > Carcharhiniformes > Scyliorhinidae > Scyliorhinus > Scyliorhinus torazame. The sequence continues at coordinate 72,011,514 of NC_092719.1, read as the reverse complement.
CATCCAGGACACCGAATCTGGAAGATGATTCTGCAGATGCTCTCCCCACCCACAGCAAATACAATCCTAACTGATTCAATCTCTCCTCATATGACAGTCCTGCCATCCCAGGAAGCAATCTGGTAAACCTTTTCTGTACTGCCTCTAGAGCAAGAAAATCCTTCCTCAGGTAAGGAGACTGCACACAATATCCCAGTTGTGGCCTCACCAAGGCCCTGTATAATTGCAGCAAGACATCCCTGCTCCTGTACTTGAAACCTCTCGCTACGATCATACCATTTGCCCTCTTTATTGCCTGCTGCACCTGCATGCTTGCCTTCAGCGATTGATGTATGAGGGCACTCAGGCCTCATTGCACATTCCCCTCTCCTTATTATGGCCATTCAGGTAATAATCTGCCTTCCCTTTTCTGCTACAAAGGTGGATAACCTCACAATTATCCAAATTATACTGCATCTGCCATTCATTTTCCCACTCACTCAACTTGTCCAAATCATACTGAATAATCTTTGTATCCTCATCAAAGTTGACCCACCCACCCAGTTTTGAGTCATTTTCAAACTTGGAGATAGGGGGCGGGATTCTCATCTACTCGGCGGGGCAGGCCGTATAGGCGCCGAGGAATGGCGTGAACCACTCCGTCGTCGGGCCGCACGGAAGGTGTGGAATCCTATGCACCTTCATGGGCTAGGCCGGCGCCGGTGGGGTTGGCGCCACGCCAGCCGGCGCGGAAGGGCTTGGCGTCACGCCAACTGGCGCCAAAGGGCCTCCGCAGGCTGGCGCAAGTTGGCGCATGCGCGGGAACGCCAGCGTGTGCTGGCATCATCCCAGCGCATGCGCGGGGGCGTTCTTCGTCACTCTGGCCATGGGACAGGTTGACAGGAGCCAGCTCGAAGGGAAAGAGTGCCCCCACGGCACAGGACCGCCCGTGGATCGGCGGGCCCCGATCGCGGGCCAGGCCATTGTGGGGCCACCCCCCCCGGGGCCAGATCCCCCCCCCCCCCCCCGCGGACTCTGCAGGCCGCCCACAGAGCCAGGTCCCACCGGTACAGACCTGGTTTGATTTACGCCGGCGGGACCGGCCGAAAATGGGCGGCCGCTCGGTCCATCACGGGGCAGAGAGTCGCCGGGGGGGGTGCCACTGCCAACAGCTCCCGATCGGCGCAACGCAATTCCCGCGCTCGCCGAAAAGCCGGCGCCGGAAAATTCTGCAGCCGGCGTCGGAGAGAGATTCACGCCGCCCCCGACGATTCTCCGACCCGGCGGGGAGTCCGAGAAGCCCGCCCATTACATTTAGTATTCCCATCTAAAACTTTAACATATACATATTCACTAGCTGGGGTCCCAACACTGATCCCTGTGGAACCCACTAGTCACTGCCTGCCATTTGGAAAATACCTGTTTATTCCTACTCTTTATTTCCTGTCTGCCAACTAGTTTCTATTCATCCCAATACACTACTCCAAATCTCATGCGCTTTAAATTTACACCCTAATCTCTTATGTGGGACTTTGTCGAAAGCCTTCTGAAAGTCCAAATAAACCACATCCATTGGCTCCCACTCATCAATTCTACCAGGAGAGAATTCCATAAATACTGTGGCTAAAAGAGCAGGACAGAATCTGGGAATTTTGTGGCAAGTGACTCACATTTTGACTCCCCAAAGCCAATCTACCATCTACAAGGTACAAATCAGGAGTGTGATGAAATACTCTCCACTTGCCTGGGTGAGTGCAGCTCCAACAACACTTCAGAAGCTTGATGCCATCCAGGACAAAGCTACCCGCTTGATTGGCATCCCAATGACCACCTTGAACATTGATTCCCTCCACAAGCAGCTTGTTTGATCGGCACCCCATCCACCTTAAATATTCAGTCTCCCCATCATCAGGGCATAGGGGTAGTAGTGTGTACAATCTTCAGGACACACTGTAGCAACTCAGCAAGGCTCCTTAGGCAGCACCTTCCGAACCCACAAACCCCACCCCCTGGAACCCACAAACCTCCACTTGAAAGTTCCCTTTCAAAGTCACACACCATCTTTCAGTTCCTTAAATCTGCCCTGGAGCTCCCTTCCTAACAGCACTGTGGATGTACCCACACCACATAAACTGCAGCGGTTCAGAAAGGTGGTTCACCACCATCTTCTAAAGGGCAGTTAAAGGTGGGCAACAAATACCTGGTCGGGACAGCGATGCCCACATCTCATGAGTAAATAATATAAAAATTACATAACTTAATAAAAAGGAACATGAGTAGATCATTCAGCCTTTCAGCCCACTCGGCCATTCATTGAGATCATGGGTGGTCTTCTACTTTGACGCCATTTTCCTGCACTGACCCCATCGTCCTTAATACTTTTAATATGTAGAAATCTGTCGACTTCAGTCTTGAACATGCTCAATGACTGAGCCTTCTCAGCCCTCTGAGGCAGATAATTCCAAATATCTGAGTGAAGAAATTCCTCCTCATCTCAGTCCTAAATGGCCTGGCCCTGATTTACACCAAAGTGAATTTCCCACAGGATCTTCCGCTGCTGCCCAACATGGCAGACCGGTAAACCGATGGAGACTGGTGTGAAACTAAGTTGTATCCTGTTAATGGGGTGCAAATGAAGGCCCGACTGGAATCTTCCACCCACACCCAATTCTCCGCGACGCCACTGGGAAAGCACGCCGGTCCAGAATGCGTCTGGAAAAACATGGCGTGCAGAAGTTGTGCCTCACCTGAGCAATGCCTGGGGCATTGGGGTGAAGGTCGTTAGCAACACTGGGCCCCGGAACTCTACAACAGTGAATGGGGAGAGCACCTGCTGGTGCATCTTCCAGATTCAGTGTCAGCGAGGAGGTCCATTATCCAGCCTTAGAGTGTTCCCGGTGATCCATCTTTTTCAGGAGACCCATCTACTTTCTTCAATGGTGGGTCAGTGACGTTGGGCACCTTTCAAAATGGCAGCCGGATATGAAGGCGGGATGCACAACCCCATGCCTGTCCTGCCACGGGATACAGCGCTAAACCTCCAGGTGCACAAATAATAAGATCCGGGCCGAAAGATATGGCGTGGTTCCCTGCTGGCCTCTGCAGCGGGAAATGCTCCCTGTTTTTGCCCCAACCACGAGACTTAAACCAGATGCGTGGATTCCACCCATTATTACCAGAGGTTTCTCTTCAATAAAGTAACTTTATCTATAATATATACGCAATACTTATTTTTGGGAATATTTCAGCAACTGAATTTTTAGCATGCTATAAAAGTAGATCCATCTTTTGATGTAATTGATCCATCCTTAATCAAAAAGCTCACAAGCTTACTGTATTCTATGTTTTTTATAATTGATAAAACATCAATGAGCGATAGCAGACGAATGGCAGCTCCATTGGATTTAATAAAGAACTGGCAAGTACAAGACAGGGTTAAAGGTGAAGACATTCTTAGAAATGTCTTCTGTAAAATGGCAAGTGTTCTTCCTTGCTTTATGAACAGTCACAAATGTCAGGATAATTAGTTGAAGGCTGAAGACAACACCCTTTGATTACAAACTGCATCAGTGACTGCAGTTGACAGAAATGCCATCTGAGGCAAAAGCTGTCACAATACATTTCACTCTTAGGCCAGTACTAACCATTGTCGATTACAGAGATTATTTTCTGAGCCGTCAAACTTGTAAATGCTGGTTTGGAATCTACGGGGACTAAATTTGAGAGTCCTGAAAATGTGCTTAGGAATCACCGTGTGTGATTCACCTGTGCCTGTTGAATTTACTGTAGGCAGAATTCATTCTTTATCCTGCCGACTAATATACATGATTTCTGACAGCCTCATGTGCCAGCTTGATTCCTATAACCAATACTTGCCAAAGATGCTTAACAGTGGCCTCCACTGCCCGAATAAAAGGTGCATTGTTGATGGAGCAGAATCACAGGATTGTTACTATATAGAAGTAAACCATTCAGATTATCATATCTGTGCTGCCTCTCTGAAGAAGCAGTTCCCTAGTTCCATTCCCCTCCTCCATCAACCCTCCAGGTTCTTCCCATAAACAGCACATTCTTCCATTTCAGACAATAATCCAATTCCCTCTTGGAAATGTCAGCTGAATCTGCCTCTACCACTCTCCGGCAGAGCATTCACCGTTAACCATTAACCACTCACCATTTGGAAATGTTTTGCCTCATGTCGCTGTCGTGTTATTAGAATTATATAATACCTTGGGTTGAATTACTGTGCATGACACAAAGCACCAATTACTCATAAAGGATTTGGTGAACACTTTGTGCGTTCAGTTACGAAGATTATGCAGTTGAGAACAGTTATACATAAGTACAAATTTTTAAGACATCAGAGCTGTGTGTGCGTGCTCTGCTCAAAACACAAGTGAAACTGAATGGATCACATGACGCATTGCCCTTTTTGTGATGCCCCCCTGCTGATCTGTCTCACCTGTTGGTGGACATGGTGAATCGAATCACATCATTCTTCGTCGATGCTTTTCCACAGTTTCTATGGTGTGGAATCTTTCGCTGTTTCTTCTTATAGCTGCTGGCATTTGCATTGTGCAAAATGTGCCAGATCAATTTGGAGAGCATCTTCAAGTTTGATGTCAATGAAGTCAACTTGCAGAAATAAGGATATAATCTTCTGATTTCACTAGATTAGGAAATCTGCCAAGTATATCCAACGTGGCGATCAAGTTATTTGGTTTGTACCTAATCTCACAGTTGTATCCTTGAACCTTTATCAAGAGATATTGCAATATTGGCTGTGCACTGGTTTAATTGTTTTCATCAAATCATCTCCAGTATCTTGTAGTCAGTCTCTAACACAAGTCTTCTGCCAAGTCAATAGGAATGGAAACACATGATTGTAAACACTAAAGCTAATGTTTCCTGCTTGATGTTAGATTAGTTGATTGCTTTATAGACAGAGGTTTGAAGCAAAAGTAATCGGTCTGCCTTTTTGCCGGATTTCTGTTTTTGGACCTTTCAGTGAGGCATCGATCATTGGGGTGATTGTCTCCCTGGGATCATTAAATTGCAATATTGATGCATCTGATGATGACCGTTTCAGTGCTCCGACGGGGTTTTGTTTTTTTTGTGCCACAGAAAAATATTCTCCTTTCTCAACAATTCCCTTAGCATTTTTGAAGTAAAATTGGAATTTTATGGAGACACAAAATTAAAGAGGAGTTGGCACGGCCTTAATATCCTCTACCTAACTAGGACCGGGATATATGGCAGCAATGGAGCAAACAGCCGAAGAAATTTATCTGCTGAGTGTTGATGTTGAATTTCAGACTTGAACACCAATCCTTTGGCACATGTTGCTTCAATTAATAAATGCAGATGATGGTCATGTCCTTCCCACAACAGCTATTCTGCAGTGCAAATGCAACCTGGTAATGCGGTCCATGTGAGCTTGTAAGAAGCTACAGATAGTCTGAAAGGAAGTCATTGAAAACTGTATCATCCAAATGGATTATGAAATGTAGTAGGCTGTTGGGACTTCTCTACAAGATGTACTAACCAGTAACCATGCTTGGCATCAAGGTTAGAGGAGAATTTTGCACCTGCAAATCTTGGATTCAACTCTTTTAATGTGGATATTATGTAAGGGTCATGTTCCAAAGCTGTGTTTAAACATTGTTGATCGAGGAATATTCTCAATGATCCATCCTCCTTCATGACATATGTGATTCTGCTGTACCAATCTGTGTGCTCTTGTATTCTTTTAAGCATTCCATCTTTCACCATTTTGTCCAGTTTGACCTTCAATTTGTCTTGTATGTGGATTCTGCATTTAAGTGGTGGATCAATTGATGGACTTGCATTCTCCTGCAACTGTAATGTTGCAGCTCCCTTGAAACGACTAATTTTGTCAAAACATTCTGGGTATTCGATGTTCGATCATGAACTGAGATGATAGGAGTTGTTTCTGAGGTTGATCTGCTTTGTGATGTCTGACTAATTCCATGGACTGTGTGAGTTCACGATAATCCAGGAGACCTGAAACCACTGGGCCATGATGTAGAACCTTTTGTGACACTCAGGAAGATTGATTGAGCTTGCACTCCAGGACCACAGATCTGCACATGTAATTAGAGAATTGTTATATGCTGCAAGTTTCACAACAGTGGGTTTTGCTATGGCCTTCCACATCTGTGAATACATTCATTTTAGAATTTGCAGAGGTAGAATGTTTGTACTTGCCCGTTTTAATCTTGGCCAATTATGAATAATTACCAACTCTCTGGAGGCATATAATTTGAATCTTGGTAAACATTTCGGACAATGTTGAAGAAACAGTTATAAAAAATGTTTAAAAAGTTAGGTGGAGTTAGGGGGATAGGGCTGGGACGTGGGTCTGAGCGAGGTGTTCCTTCGGAGGGTCGGTGTGGATTTGGTGGTCCGAATGGCCTTCTTCTGCACTATGGGGATTCTAAGATTCTACGAATGTGATGGCATTTATGTTTTCCATGTAATTGGATTCTCCGCCCCGCCGCATTTCTGTTTCACCGCCCCCCCACCCAGCCCCGGCGGGATGCTCCATTACACCGGCTGGTCAATGGGGTTTCCCATTGTGGGGCTGCCTCACACCTTCGGGAAACCCCCGGGCTGCTGGCAAAACTGAGCATCCCGCCGGCGGAGAATTCAGCCCCTGCTCACCATTCTTCATCTCATTATGCTCATCACCCTGATCTTCTAACTTGTCAGTCAGGTCATGTATATGTTGCTGATGTGATACCGGATGGTCATTCTTATTGCTTGAATGTATCTATTGGGTATGGTCTGTTTGGATCAGCACACGGCTCTTTGTAGTCAGATCAGCCTTTGCTCCGGTGCATTGCTGCAGCCAATTACATGGAAAACATAAATGCCATCACATTCGTAGAATCTTAGAATCCCCATAGTGCAGAAGAAGGCCATTCGGACCACCAAATCCACACCGACCCTCCGAAGGAACACCTCGCCCAGACCCACGTCCCAGCCCTATCCCCGTAACTCCACCTAACCTTTTTAAACATTTTTTATAACTGTTTCTTCAACATTGTCCGAAATGTTTACCAAGATTCAAATTATATGCCTTCAGAGAGTTGGTAATTATTCATAATTGGCCAAGATTAAAACAGGCTCTTTCTGCGACAAATCTTGGAGAATTGATGGAAAGCTGGTGGTTTTCTTGTTGCATGACGAAGGCCACATCTTCCACGTCTTGCTAGATTTGGGTGCCCTAGTGAGTGTGCCAATAATTGGAGTTGTTCTTAAGACCTGTAAACATTGTCGTTTTGTGAAGGGGAGGTCGTTTCTCACTAATTGATCGAGCTTTTTGAGGAAATGACGAAGATGATTGATGAAGGTAGGGCAGTGGATATTGTCGACATGGACATCAGTAAGGCCTTTGACAAGGTCCCTCATGGCAGATTGGTACAGGAGGTGAAGGCACATGGGATCAGAGGTGCGCTGGCAGAATGGGTACAGAACGGGCTCGCACATAGAGGACAGAGAGTAGCAATGGAAGGGTGCTTTTCCGAATGGAGGGCTGTGACTAGTGGTGTTCTGCAGGGATCAGTGCTGGGACCTTTGCTGTTTGTAGTATATATAAATGATTTGTAGGGAAATGTAACTGGTCTGATTAGTAAGTTTGCGGATGACACAAAGGTTGGTGGAATTGCGGATAGCGATGAGGACTGTCAGAGGATACAGCAGGAGAAAGATCGGTTAGGGACTTGGGCGGAGAGATGGCAGGTGGATTTTAATCTGGACAAATGTGAGGTAATGGATTTTGGAAGGTCTAATACAGATGGGAAATATACAGTAAATGGCAGAACACTTAAGAGTATTGACAGGCAGAAGGATCTGGGTGTACAGGTCCACAGGTCACTGAAAGTGGCAAAGCAGGTGGATAATGTAGTCAGGAAGGCATACTGCTTGCCTTCAGCGGCTGGGGCATTTAGTATAAAAATTGGCAAGTCATGCTGCACTGTATGGAACCTTAGTTAGGCCACACTTGGAGTATAGTGTTCAATTCTGGTCGCCACATTACCAGAAGGATGTGAAGGCTTTGGCGAGATTACAGAAGAGGTTTACAAGGATGTTACCTGGTATGGAGGATATTAGATATGAGGAGAGGTTGATAAACTCAGTTTGTTCTCACTGGAACGATGGAAGTTGAGGGACAACCTGATAGAAGTCAACTAAATTATGAGGGGAATGGACAGAGGGGATAGTCAGAAGCTTTTTCCCAGGGTGGAAGAGTCAATTACTAGGGGACATAGGTTTAAGGTGCGAGGGTCATAGTTTGGAGGAAATGTGCAAGGGAAGGTTTTTACACAAAGGGTAGTGGGTGCCTGGAACTCGCTGCCGGAGGAGGTGGTGGAAGCAGGTACGATAGTGATGTTTAAGGGGCGTCTTGACAAATACATGCAGCGCTCCCCCGGGACTCTCCGTCTCGCCAGCAGGCCAATGGGGTTTCCCATTGTGGGCAGCCCCACGCCGCCGGGAAACCTCCGGGCTGCTGGTGCAAAGGAGAAACCCGACAGCGGAGAATCCAGTCCAGTGTCCATGTAGGCTCTTTAAACATTTTGAATTTGGATAGGATGTCAGCTACATCTCAATTCAAATTGGGGAATTTTGTGGATATTCTGACATTGGGACCGATTTTCCAGCCCTGTTCACCGCAGAACCAAACCCTGTTATGGTCGCCATCTCCCGCGAGTGGGCCATAATGGGATTTGGGGCATGGAGGTCACATTCTGAGATCTTCCCCACACCCCTCTGGTGTAATCAGGTTCACACTCAGTGCTTCTCCCCAACCCAACCTCACCAAAACATATTATCTCGTCATTATTTCATTACTGTTTTGTGAGAGCTTGCTACATATAAATAGCCCATCATGTTTCCATCATTACAACCGGGACTAGAATTCAGAAGCGCTTCATTGGCTATGTTTGCATTTTGGGACATCCTAAGATGGTGAAAGACACCATGTAGAAGCAAGTCCATCTGTTTTTCTTTCCTTCAGTGGGTGGCGAGGGAATTTTTTCCCCTAAATTAGACCAAGGTTGTTATTTCTTTTCCTTTGTCTCTCCCAGCAGGCTGCGTGACTGTTGGACGTCCCGGGGACAAATAGGATAACTTAGCCCAGCTGGTCTTAGCTGGTCCTCTCATTTTCAATCATTCACATGTTCTCTTTCTTTCCTGCATCAGCTCAGCATGAGCTACGACCACACATTCCTTTGTTGTCTTCGTCGGTTCCTTTCTAATAGCAACATAAACTGTAACAGGAAATGGGTGACCATATACTGAACTCTTCCAAATCAAACCCTCTCTGTATCTGAACATTGTGTTCACATATCCCGATGGGTTAACGTTAGTGCAATTCACAATGTAGTCTAACCTTCTGTAATAGTTATAATACCACATGCGTAAACAAGTAGCAGTGAGGGATAGCCAGAGGCAGCGAGGATATGCATCAAAGAGCATGATTACAGGAGGATGTAATGAGGTCATGTTGTAGCAGTAAGAGACAGGAAGACTCCAGTTACGCAATTTTACTTGCTTTAATAATGACGGCTAATCAGGATTGAAAGATTTTCGTGCTGCGGTTCGTGGCTGTGGTGAATGATATCTGTATACATATGTACCCTTAATGCGTAGACCCCTTTAAGACCGGGTTTGGAACCCTGGGGGACTCCGCCCCCAGGAAGCTGTATATAAGGTTACGTTCAGTGGGCAGCGTGCAGTGAGCACACTTCTCGGCAGCTGTCTGGTTTTCTGGTTATTAAAGCCTTTGTATTATCAAACTCCTCTCCTGAGTCGTAATTGAGGGTATCTCAATTTAATAACCAGACTGCATCAAGATAATCTATGAACATTAACTTTAGGGCAGCACGGTAGCATTGTGGATAGCACAATTGCTTCACAGCTCCAGGGTCCCAGGTTCGATTCCAGCTTGGGCCACTGTCTGTGCGGAGTCTGCACATCCTCCCCGTGTGTGCGTGGGTTTCCTCCGGGTGCTCCGGTTTCCTCCCACAGTCCAAAGATATGCAGGTTAGGTGGATTGGTCATGATAAATTGCCCTTAGTGTCCAAAGTTGCCCTTAGTGTTGGGTGGGGTTGCTGGGTTATGGAGATAGGGTGGAGGTGTTGACCTTGGGTAGGGTGCTCTTTCCAAGAGCCGGTGCAGACTCGATGGGCCGAATGGCCTCCTTCTGCACTGTAAATTCTATGAAAGATGGACAGCGGTCTAAAGCCGGAGAAGCTCAATTTGGACGCTCGGTCGCCGGCGGCCACTGAAATTTTTAAATACTGGCTCCGGTTCTTTGAGGCCTTTCTGAATTCCTCAGAGACTGAAGTTGACGGACCTCGCAAGCTGAGCTTACTACATGCCCGGGTGGGTCACCGACTATCCTCCGTGATCGAGAAAGCTACGACGTACGAAGCGGCGGTCGAAATCCTACAGAAGCGCTTCGTAAAGCCGATAAACAAGGTACACGCCAGACATTTGCTCTCGACCTGCCGCCAGCGCTCCGGGGAAATGCTCGATGAATACTTGGAGAGACTCACCGCACTCGCCAGGAACTGCGACCATAAAGAGGTGACGGCAGAAGTCCACATGAACTTACATATTCGTGATCCTTTTGTGTCCGGTATCTTATCCACGTACATCCGGCAGCGGCTCCTAGAAGACGGAGCGAAGGACCTCCAAGGCACGGTAACGCTCGCCTCTTCCCTGGAAGCGGCCCACCATAATCTCCGCACATACTCCGCGGACCTTGCGAACCCCTCTCGATCCCCTCCAGTCTCGGCCACACTTCAGGCCTTCGCCGCACGGCGACCTGCTCACACCGGGGGCCCCCAATGCTATTTCTGTGGGCAAGGCCAGCATTCACGCCAGCGTTGCCTGGCCCGCTCCGCTATCTGCGGCGAATGCGGAAAGAAGGGGCACTTCGCGAAGGTCTGCCTGGTTGGGCCCAAAGGCCAGAAACAAAAGCCTCATCGGGCCCAGAAATCGAACTCCCGGGACCACAGGCCCCGCAACGCGGCCGCGCGGCCGCCGGACACGCCTACTTCCGACGCGTCATCGGCCTCGTGCGAGTCATGGGGGCGGCCATCTTCAAAACTCAAAACGTGCGACCGACGGCGGTGGCCATTTTGCGAGTCCAATTCAACCGAGGACTCTGACTGCCCGCAACTAGGAGCGATCACGCTCGATCAATCTCGGCCAAAGCACCTGTGAAACTCAATGATGCAGGTTCAAATCAACGGCCGCGACACCCCCTGCCTTTTTGACTCCGGGAGCACGGAGAGTTTTATCCATCCAGACACGATAAGGCGCTGCTCCCTGAGCACCTATCCCGCCTCCCAAACTATCGCCCTCGCATCTGGGTCTCATTCGGTCCAAATCACGGGGCATTGTGTCGGGCACCTCACTATCCAAGGCGCCAAATACACCCGTTTTAAATTTTATGTCCTTCCTCACCTCTGTGCACCCCCTGCTGCTCGGTCTGGACTTTCAGTGCAGCCACCGAAGCCTGACCCTGAAGTTCAGTGGACCCCTGCCTCCGCTCACGGTATGTAGCCTGGCGACACTCAAAGTTGCACCACCCCCCCTCTTCGCGAACCTCACCCCCAACTGTAAGACTGTTGCCACCAGGAGTCGGCGGTACAGTGCCCAAGACATGACTTTCATCAAGTTAGAGGTTCAGCGGCTACTAAAAGAAGGGGTCATAGAGGCTAGCAACAGCCCTTGGAGGGCACAAGTACTGGTAGTCCGCTCCGGGTAAAAACAACGTATGTTGGTGGACCATAGCCAGACCATAAACCGCTTTACGCAACTCGATGCATACCTGAGGCACAATCAATTTGGTTGGAGACGAAGTTGAATTCAACCTGAGGCTTGATTAGTCTCTGAAGTGTGGCCTTCTACAGCAGCTGACAAAATGGCTGCGAGCTGAAGGCCACGCATATTTATAACCCAGCTCTTGGGCGGAGCTAGCATGCAGGGGCCCACGTGAACCTGTAGTGCAGGTTCTACCGTACAACCCTTAATATAGGAACACAGTGGTTTACCACATTCACCCCCTGTTAAAATTGAGTCCAGCGGGGGTGCTGGATAACTATATACAATTCACAATCTTTAATATTTACAGAACAGTGAAAAAAAATGTCTCTGGTCATCCGGTGGGCCGGTCAGAGGTTCAGCCGGTCCGGCGCCTTGATCGTCCTCTGGGATCGACGAAGTGGAGCCGGCGATGTTGGTGCTGTTGTGGTTGAAGTTGACTCCGGGAGCATGCCAAAATCCTCTTCATCAACGGGGGTGGGCAGGGGGAGGACGGACAGTCCTAGGGGGGGTGATGGGGAAGGTAGGGGAGGGGAGGGTGGCGCCGGGGGCGACGGGGGTGGTGTGGGGGCGGAACCTGCTGGTGCCAGGTCCCTGAGGGTGACGGTATCTTGGCGGCCATCGGGGAACGCCACGTAGGCGTACTGTGGGTTTGCGTGGAGCAGGTGCACCCTTTCCACCAACGGGTCCGCCTTGTGGAGCCGCACATGTTTACGGAGAAGCACGGTTCCCGGAGCTGTGAGCCAAGTTGGGAGTGATACCCCGGATGTGGACTTCCTGGGGAAGGCAAAAAGACGTTCATGCGGTGTACTGTTAGTAGCAGTGCAGAGTAATGAGCAAATGGAATGTAGTGCATCAGGGAGGACCTCTTGCCAGCAGGAGGTCGGGAGATTTCTGGACCGTAGGGCCAGCTGGACGGCCCTCCATACTGTCCCATTCTCCCTTTCTACCTGTCCGTTTCCCCGGGAGTTGTAGCTCGTCGTTCTGCTGGAGGCGATACCTATGCTGAGCAGGAACTGACGTAGCTCATCACTCATGAATGAGGATCCCCTGTCACTGTGGATGTCGGCGGGGAAGCCGAACAGAGTGAAGATAGAATTAAGGGCTTTAATGACAGTGGCAGACGTCATGTCGGGGCATGGGATGGCGAAGGGAAAACGGGAATATTCATCGATCACACTGAGGAAATACGTGTGTCGGTCAGAGGAGGGGAGGGGGCTTTTGAAATCCACGCTGAGGCATTCAAAGGGCGGGAGGCCTTCACCAGGTGCGTGCGGTCCGGCTGGTAGAAGTGCGGCTTGCACTCCGCACAGACTTGGCAGTCCTTGGTGATCGTCCTTACCTCCTCGAGGGAGTAGGGCAAATTTTGTGCCTTAATGAAGTGGCACAACCGAGTGACCCCTGGGTGACAAAGGCTGTCGTGCAGACTCCGGAGTCGGTCTACCTGTGCGCTGGCACATGTACCTCGGGATAGGGCGTCTGGGGGCTCGTTGAGTTTGCCAGAGCGATACTTAATCTCGTAATCATAGGTGGAGAGCTCGAATCTCCACCGCAAGATTTTGTCATTTTTAATCTTGCCCCGCTGCGTGTTGTTGAACATGAAGGCTACCGACCGTTGGTCAGTGAGGAGAGTGAATCTCCTGCCGGCCAAGTAATGCCTCCAATGTCGCACAGCCTCAACGATAGCCTGGGACTCCTTTTCGACGGATGAGTGCCGAATTTCGGAGGCATGGAGGGTGCGGGAAAAGAATACCACGGGCCTACCTGCCTGGTTGAGGGTAGCGGCAAGGGCGACGTCCGATGCGTCGCTTTCTACTTGGAAAGGAAGTGTTTTGTCTACAGCGTGCATTCCAGCTTTGGCAATATCAGCTCTGATCTGGGCGAAGGCCTGTTGGGCCTCGGCCGTCAGGGGGAAATGGTTGGACTGTATGAGTGGGCGGGCCTTGTCCGCATTGTTTGGGACCCACTGAGCGTAATATGAGAAGAACCCCAGGCAGCGTTTGGGGGCCTTGAGGCAGTGGGGGAGGGGAAGCTCCATGAGGGGACGCATGCGGTCGGGATCGGGCCCCAAAACTCTGTTCTGGACCACGTAGACGAGGATGGCTAAGCGGTTTGTACGGTACACACACTTCTCCTTGTTATACGTGAGGTTGAGGAGAGTGGCGGTACGGAGAAATTTAGCGAGGTTGGTGTCGTGGTCCTGCTGATCATGGCCACAGATGGTCACATTGTCTTGGTACAGAAACGTGGCCCACAAGCCGTACCGGTCGACCATTCGGTCCATCTCCCTTTGGAAGACCGAAACCCCATTGGTGACACAGAAGGGGACCCTAAGGAAGTGATATAGGCGGCCGTCTGCCTCGAAGGCGGTGTATGGCCAGTCCAATTTGCGGATGGGGAGCTGGTGGGAAGCGGATTTCAGGTCCACCGTTGAGAAGACCCGGTACTGTGCAATCTGGTTAACCATGTCAGATATGCGTGGGAGGGGGTACGCGTCGAGCTGCGTAGCCCACGACCATTCGATTTTTTTCCCCAGACTTAACCACTACCACTTGAGCTCTCCAGGGGATGTTGCTGGCCTCGATGACTGCCTCCTGAAGCAACCGCTGGACCTCGGACCTGATGAAGGCCTTATCCTGGGTGCTGTACCGTCTGCTCCTGGTGGCGATGTGTTTGCAATCTGGAGTTAGATTGGCAAAGAGGGAAGGAGGATCGACCTTTAGGGTCGCGAGGCCGCACACAGTGAGGGGTGGTAAGGGTCCGCCGAATTTAAGGGTCAGGCTCTGGAGGTTGCACTGAAAGTCCAGGCAGTGCAGAGGTTAGGAGGACGTAAAGGCGAAAACCGTGGAATTCTACGCCTTGGACTGTGAGCGTAACCGTGCAGTACCCCCGGATCGTTACGCGATGGGATCCGGAGGCCAGGGAGATACTTTGATTGGTAGGGTGTACCTTAAGGGAGCAGCGCCTTACCGTATTTGGATGTACAAAGCTCTCGGTGCTCCCGGAGTCAGTAGGCAGCAGGTCACGTGGCCGTTGACTTTCACGCTGGTGGATGCGTTGGTCAGATTGTGTGGTCTGGACTGGTCGATTACCATGGATGCGAGTCGTGGTTGATCGTCGGGTAGTGAGGCGGCCGCTGCGTCGGGGTCCTGAAACGGCGTTGGTCGCTGCGAGCTGCGGGGTGGACAAGATGGAGGTGCCCGGAGGTCCTGGAGGGTCACAAAATGGCAGCGCCCATGGAACGCACGTTGCGGGGGTGGAGCAAAATGGCAGAGCCCATTGCTCGCACATGGCCTGGGGAGGAGGGGAGGATAGCGGCGCCCATTGTCCTTGACCGCGGGGGGTGGGGGCGAACGCTGCCACTGAGCGGGCCTGGTGTGGGGGAGAAGATGGCGGTGCCCATTGCTCACCCATGGCCTGGGGAGGAGGGGAGGATAGCGGCGCCCATTGTCCGTGACCGGGGGGGGGGGGGGGGGGAGGCAACTGCTGCCGCTGAGCGGGCCTGGCACACCTGCGTAGTGACCCTTCTTTCCGCAGGCCTTACAAAGGGCAGCGCGGGCCGGGCAGCATTGGCGGGGGTGTCTTTGTTGGCCGCATAAATAGCATCGGGGCCCCCCGGGGATCACTGGCTGGCGCGTAGCGCAGGCATACTCGGTGGGTAGCGCCCCCGCTGGGGCGGCTGCCTGTGGGGCCCATGAAGCGTAGGAGGAGTGGGCCGCTCGGTTGGGGGCATAGGACTGCTCATTGCACAGGGCGACCGGCATGGAAAACGCTAGTGTTTTAGTCTCTGCGAGGTAGCGCGTGGCCCCTTCTAGGAGCCGCTGCCTGATAACATTGGACCCAATCTCAGTTACAAAAGCGTCCCTCATAAGGAGATCTGAGTGCTCCTTAGCTGTAACGTCGTGGCAGTCACAGTCCCGAACTAGTGGGATCAGGGCCCTGCAGAAGTCCTCGATTGACTCACCAGGTAGTTGAGTACGCGTTGCGAGCGCGTGCCTGGCGAAGAGCGTGTTCGTCTTCTGCACATAACTCTCTTTGAGTCGAGTCATAGCATCAGCGTAATTGGGCGCATCCTGGACCAGCGGGAAGATTTTAGAGTTGAGTCTGGAGTACAAGATTTGAATCTTCTGAGCCTCTGGAACAGGGGTCGGCGCCGCGTTGATATACGCTTCAAAACAAGCTAGCCAGTGCTGAAAGTCCTTTCTGGCGTCGCTTGCGTGTGGATCCAGCTGCAGGCGATCCGGTTTAATCCGGAGGTCCATCTTCTGAATCAGAGACTAATAAATTGAGACACGATCAATTTGGCTGGAGACGAAGTTGAATTCAAACTGAGGCTTTATTAGTCTCTGAAGTGTGACCTCCTACAGCAGCTGACAAAATGGCTGTGAGCTGAAGGCCACACATATTTATAACCCGGCTCCTGGGTGGAGCTAGCATTCAGGGACCCACGGTGAACCTGTAGTGCAGGTTCTACCGTACAACCCTTAATATAGGAACACAGTGGTTTACCACAGTACCTGATGTGTTGGGTACTCTGCTACACAGACGAACCAACACGGTTGCGAATGGTACAACGCAGTTTTATTTCAAACATCTATTTACACTGGTAAACTGGTTACTGAGGTTCGATCATAATCCTAGAATCTGTGAACCTATTCCTAATACTATCTTGGAGTGGCACTCAGCACATGGTGGATGTCTGAGTGGCTTGCTGTGAGCTCTGTGCCCTGAGCTGTCTCCTGCTGGAATGCACAGGAAGTGTCGTGTTCCCTGTTTTGTACTGTGTATGCTCTTGGCTGTGGTGTTGTGTGTGTGTTGATTGGTCCGTTGATCTGTCCATCAGTATGTATGTATGTTTGTACTATGATGTTTACCTGAATATCATGACATCCCCCCTTTTTTTACAAGAACATGTGCCTGTGGTTATAAATAGAGATGTGTACTGAGTGCAGCTGAATATGTGTGTGTGCAATATCTACAGCATGTACATGGGGCTAAACTATATACAAGGGGCGATGTCGGGTGTGACATAACAACGAGGTTGTACCATAAACAACGAACGGAGAAATGTTGAACGACAAAACGAACTCCTGTAACGACAAGGAAGAACAGAAACATAGTAACACAGTGGTATTATGAGTTCAATGTACAAACAGGCTCAGAAGTCCAGTCTAGTAGGTGGGCGATGAATTCGGGTTGACCGCCTCAAGGGTGGGTCTGGATCCACCGGCTGAGGAATGGGCCTGGCCACGGGCGACGACGGAAGGGGCATGGTGGCAGGAAGTTCCACAAAGTCGATGTCAGGAACAACAGGAGGGCGCGGTGTCGGTGTAAGTTCCCGTAGCGAGCGTGGAAGTAGGCGAAGAGCACGGCGATTGCGCCTACGAATGGACCCACCAGGCATGCGAACCAGGAACGAGCGGGGAGCCACGCGCCGGAGAACTTCGGCAGGTGCTGACCAGCCACCTTCTGGTAGGTGGATGCGGACGTCGTCTCCAGGCTCCAGGGCGGGAAGATCAGTTGCCTGTGTGTCATATGCCCTCTTCTGGCGAATGCGCTGCTGTTGCATTCTGTGTAGTACCAGAGCATGGTTGGTTGTGGGTACCAGAATGGATGGCACAGTGGTCCTGAGGGCACGACCCATCAACAGCTGGGCTGGTGAGAGGCCAGTGGCTAGTGGGGCCGAGCGATAGGCCAGCAGGGCTAGGCAGAAATCCAATCCGGCAGCAGCAGCCGCCTTGCAGAGGAGCCGCTTGACGATGTGAATGCCCTTCTTCGCCTTTCCATTGGACTGGGGATGCAGAGGGCTGGACGTCACGTGTGTGAAGCCATACGAAGCAGCAAAGGATGACCATTCCTGGCTGGCAAAACAGGGCCCATTGTCCGACATGACAGTAATCGGAATGCCGTGGCGAGTGAAGGTGTCTTTGCAGGCCCTTATGACAGCGGACGATGTCAAATCATGCAGGAGTATGACCTCTGGATAGTTGGAAAAGTAATCAATGACGATTACATAGTCCCTGCCAAGCGTGTGAAAAAGGTCCACACCCACCTTCGCCCAGGGGGACGTCACCAGCTCATGGGGCTTAAACGTCTCAGGAGGTTGCGCCAGTTGAAACCTTTGGCAGGTGGGGCAGTTGAGCACCATATTGGCAATGTCATCACTGATGCCCGGCCAGTATACCGCCTCACAGGCCCTCCGTCTGCACTTCACGACCCCCAGATGGCCTTTGTGTAGTTGGTCGAGGACCAGCTTGTGCATGCTGTGCGGAATCACAATCCGGTCCAGCTTTAGGAGGACACCATCAATGACGGCCAAGTCGTCTCGGACATTGTAGAACTGCAGGCACTGTCCTTTGAGCCACCCTCCCGTCATGTGGCGCATCACCCGTTGTAGAAGGGGGTCAGCTGCAGTCTCCCGGCGAATACGGGCCAGACTGGAGTCGTTAGCTGGCAGATTTGCCGATGTGAAGGCCACCTGCGCTTCGACCTGACAGACGAACCCCTCCGAATCTGGCAGTGTGCTCACTGCTCTAGATAGGGCATCCGCAATGATAAGGTCCTTTCCCGGGGTGTAGACCAGTTGGAAGTCATACCTCCTGAGTTTAAGTAGGATGCGCTGGAGGCGAGGGGTCATCTCGTTCAGGTCCTTATTTATGATGCTGACCAGGGGGCGATGGTCAGTCTCAATGGTAAACTGGGGGAGACCATACACGTAGTCATGGAATTTGTCTATTCTGGTCAGCAAACCCAGGCACTCCTTTTCGATCTGCGCGTAGCGCTGTTCTGTGGGGGTCATGGCCCGCGAGGCATAGGCGACCGGGGCTCATGATGCAGTGTCGTCCCATTGCAGGAGTACCGCCCCAATGCCAGACAGGCTGGCATCAGTCAAAATTTTAGTGTCACGAGATGTGTCGAAAAACACCAATACCAGGGCTGTGGTGAGCTTAATTTTGAGCTCCTCCCATTCCTTCTGGTGTGTGGGCAGCCACTGGAACTCCGTGGACTTCTTGACTAGGCGCAGAGCCATCGTGTGGGAGGCAAGGTTGGGAATGAACTTCCCCAGGAAATTGACCATGCCTAGGAAGCGTAGCACTGCTTTCTTGTCTGCCGGCTGCGGCATGCCTGTAATGGCGCTCACCTTGTCTGCATCCGGACGGACCCCTGACCGGGAAATGTGGTCCCCCAGGAACTTTAGCTCGAAAGAACTGAAAGAACACTTGGCTCGGTTGAGGCGCAGGCCGTTTTCCCGTATCCGCGCAAAGACGCACTGGAGACGATTGATGTGCTCCTGTGGTGTGGTGGACCAGATGGTGACATCGTCCACGTAGACGCGCACCCCTTCGATGCCTTCCATCATCTGCTCCATGATCCTGTGAAAGACATCGGATGCCGAGATGATGCCAAATGGCATTCTGTTATAGCAGAACCTGCCGAAAGGAGTGTTGAAGGTGCACAGCTTCCTGCTGGATTGGTCCAGTTGGATCTGCCAAAAACCCTTCGAGGCATCCAGTTTTGTGAAGATCTTAGCCCGGGCCATTTCGCTCGTGATCTCTTCCCGTTTGGGTATGGGGTAGTGTTCCCTCATTATGTTGTTGTTGAGGTCTTTTGGATCAATGCAGATCCGGAGCTCGCCGGAGGGCTTCTTAACACACACCACGGAGCTGACCCATGGCGTGAGCTCCGTGACCCGGGATAGCACCCCTTGGTCCTGGAGATCCTGCAGCTGCTGCTTGAGGCGGTCTTTGAGTGGCGCTGGGACCCTGCAAGGTGCATGAATGACCGGGGTGGCGTCCGGTTTGAGACGAATTCTGTAGGTGGAGGGCAGTGTTCCCATGCCCTCGGATGCCTCCTGGTTGTGGGTGAGGCGTGATTGGAGCTGTGCCCTGAATTCTGCATCCGGGAAGTCAGATGTGCCTTCTGGAGACAGAGCGTGGGCTCGTTGCACGAGGTGGAGAACCTTGCATGCCTGTGCGCCTAGCAGGGAGTCCTTCGATGATCCGACTATTTCGAATGAGAGTGTGGCCGTGTGTGTGTGTGTTGTGTGTCACCTGGAGCTGGCAGGATCCCATAGCCGGGA
This sequence comes from Scyliorhinus torazame, assembly GCF_047496885.1. Taxonomy (NCBI): domain Eukaryota; kingdom Metazoa; phylum Chordata; class Chondrichthyes; order Carcharhiniformes; family Scyliorhinidae; genus Scyliorhinus; species Scyliorhinus torazame. Next base: position 71,991,596 of record NC_092719.1, on the reverse strand, counting down.
TAACGTTCCCATTGTAGTCGACCACCTTGCAACGGGACGGCAGAATTGGTGGTCTGACCTTCATGGCGTAGAAGGTTGACCATGCTATGAGGTTGGAGGAGGCGCCAGTGTCCAGACAGAATGTTATCGGTGATCGGTTGACCGTTAGGGTGGCACACCATTCATCACCCGGATTGACAGTGTTCACTTGCACCGGCTGGTGGGTCCTGCCTGGAGACATCCGGTTCCCATCAATGACCGCAACACGGAAGGCGTCCCAGTCGTCTGTGTCACTGGTCTGGATATCGTCTGGGCACGACTCGTAGTAAGGAGGCTGAATGGTCCGCACGTCCCTGCGAGGTTGTCGGAATTGGGGAACATTGGCAGGTTGAGCTGCTCGACAGCAGGCAGCATAGTGGCCCATCTTGCCACAGCGGAGGCATTGTTGGTTTCTTGCCGGACATTGCCGCTTTAAATGTGCGGCTCCGCAGTTGCCGCACGTCGTGACGTCATGGCGTTTGTTGCGCCACCGCGCATGTGCAGTTCGGTCTTGCGTCGAGCACGCCTGCGCATCACGTCCCTCTGTGTCGACGTCGTTTTCGGCGCGCACAAACGCGGGAGGCCTCGAAAAGCGCGCGAAATGGCCGCCCTCGTCCGGGCCACGGGCCGGGAGGAACTCGATCGTCTGGACCCGTTCGGCCTCGTAGGACGCCTGCCTCGGCAATCCGGCCGCGTAGGACCCCTGCCGCGTCGGATCAGCCGCTTGAAATTGGGAGTAACGGCTAGTCGCGTTTTCATGCAGGACACAGGCTTCGATTGCGGAGGCTAGGGTGAGGCCTTTTATTTTTAAGAGCTGCTAGCGTAGGGTGCCCGAGGTGACCCCAAAAACGATCTGGTCCCGAATCATGGAATCGGAGATGGTGTCGTAACTGCAGGACTGCGCGAGGATACGGAGGTGTGTAAGGAAGGATTGAAAAGGCTCATCCTTACCTTGCAGGCGCTGCTGGAAGAGATACCTCTCGAAACTCTCGTTGACCTCGACGTTGAAGTGTTGGACGAGTTTGAGAAGGACCGTCTTGTACTTCGTCTTGTCCTCACCTTCCGCGAACACCAGGGAGTTGTAGACATGGATGGCGTGTTGACCTGCGGTGGTGAGGAGGATGGCGATCTTTCTGGTGTCCAAAGCGCTCTCCTTTTCGTTGGCGTCCAGGAAGAGCTGGAAGCGCTGTTTGAACAGCTTCCAATTGACGCCGAGGTTTCCAGCGACTTGTAGCGGCTGCGGCGTGCTGACGGTGTCCATCGCGCCGATGGCAGATTCCGGAGGATTCGTAGGTAGGTCCCACAGTTACTCCTGGTATTATGATGTGTTGGGTACTCTGCTACACAGACTAACCAACACGGTTGCGAATGGTACAACTCAGTTTTGTTGGATATGTGCAGATGGCAGGATCCCAGTGCCGTGATGGCATTCCCGTTGTGATCCAGGAGCTTGCAGGCAGCTGGAAGGACCGTGGGGGGCTTCATAATGCGTCTGAAGTCTGCCTGTGAGAAGAGGTTGGCAGAGGCACCTGTGTCCAGCTTGAACTGGGTGGGGCAGTGGTTGACCTTCATCACTGCTCGCCATTAGTCCTCGGAATCCACAGCTAGGATCGATTGGACTTGCGATGTGTCTGATGTGGCATATTCACACTTTGTAATAATGCCCACACGGTAGGCATTGTCCAGGCATTCAGCATCTGGATCCGTTGCACTGCCGGGATCAGAATCCTGTAGGCGTTGTTGCACACTCCGGATGCGCCGTCGTCGGAATTGGGAGCGCTGACTCCTGACTGGTGGTGCAGATCTGCACAGGGCTGCATAGTGGCCTGGCTTCCCGCAGTTTAAACAGCGTCCGCCTCTTGCAGGGCAGTGTTTCTTTAAATGGGCGGTGCCAGAGTTCGAACACGTCATGACGTCAGCATCCTGATGCTCCGTGAGTCATTGCACATGCGCAGTGCGGTTCTCAGACGTCTGCACCTGCGCAGTGCGGGTTTCGGCCGCTTCGTTATCCCATTCGCATCGCGCATGCGCCGGGCCCTGGGAAGAGCGTGCGAAATGGCCGCTTTCGTCAATGTTGAGGTGCTGCATCTGGGAGATGGCCTGCACACTCTCCGCCTCATGGGAGGCTAGTTTATGATTTTCTGCCGCTTTATACTGGGAATAGTGATTTTTAGCGTGCTCATGCACTGTGCATGTTTCAGTCGTGACTGGCAGGGTCATATGCTTGATCCTCAGTAACTGCTCTCTCAGAGGATCAGAGTGAACTCCAAAAATGATTTGGTCTCTGATCATGGAGTCAGTGATATCACCCAAGTTGCAGGATTGCGCTAGCAGTCTAAGGTTAGTTAAATATGAGTTGAAGGATTCGTCTTTACCTTGCAATCGCTGCTTGAATATGTAGCGCTCGAAGATTTTGTTTGTGTCTACCTCACAGTGGCTGTCAAACTTCTCCAGGATGGTCTGAAACTTTGTCTTGTCCTGGTTTTCGGCTAAGTGAAATGAGTTGAATATTTCCAAGGCGTGATCACCCGCTGTGGTGAGGAGAAGAGATACCTTCAGACGCACCATTGATGTCTGATGCTTCGACGTAAAGCTGAAATCTCTGCTTGAATGTCTGCCAGTTGGCACTGAGATTGCCGGAGGTCCTGAGCTGGTGAGGAGCCTGAATCTTTTCCATTGTGCCGATATACATTCGCTGGTCGTCACGGATCTTGCTGAGTTGAACTAATTAGATTGAACAGACTCCTGGTATCATGTTGTGTTATGTAATTTGGAATAACACAAGCTGCCACTTGATGCAGTTTTGAGTAAAAGATGCTCCAGACTTTGAAGTGAGTTCAATGTGTTTTATTGAACTATTAGCACAGTTCTCAATGAGTTCGACTCTCTGCTAATCTAAATGTAGTAACTCAGTCTAACTGAACCAGCCTTGTTCCAAGCCACGTGCTGGGGTGTGATGCTGAGGATACACCCTGTCTCACTCTGTAGATGTTGGTCTGTGGAAAGAGGCGGGGTGTGAGTGCCTCATCCCTTTTATAGTGAGATACCACCCCTGAGTGTCCTGACTGCTCATTGGTCGTGTCCTATTCTATGTGTTCATTAGCTGCATGTTTGCATATCATGACACTAAGAACACTTTGGCTTGATATTCATAGAACATAGAACATTACGGCGCAATACAAGCCCTTCGGCCCTCGATATTGCGCCGACCTGTGAAACCACTACACTATTCCCTTATCGTCCATATGTCTATCCAATGACCATTTGAATGCCCGTAGTGTTGGCGAGTCCACTACTGTTGCAGGCAGGACATTCCACGCCCTTACTACTCTCTGAGTAAAGAACCTACCTCTGACATCTGTCGTATATCTATCTCCCCTCAATTTAAAGCTATGTCCCCTCGTGCTAGACATCACCATCCGAGGAAAAAGGCTCTCACTGTCCACTCTATCTAATCCTCTGATCATTTTGTATGCCTCAATTAAGTCACCTCTTAACTTTCTTCTCTCCAACGAAAACAGCCTCAAGTCCCTCAGCCTTCCCTCATAAGATCTTCCCTCCATACCAGGCAACATTCTGGTAAATCTCCTCTGCACCCTTTCCAATGCTTCCACATCCTTCCTATAATGCGGCGACCAGAATTGCACGCAATACTCCAAATGCGGCCGCACCAGAGTTTTGTACAGCTGCAACATGACCTCATGGCGCCGAAACTCAATCCCTCTACCAATAAAAGCTAACACACCGTACGCCTTCTTAACAACCCTCTCAACCTGGGTGGCAACTTTCAGGGATCTATGTACATGGACACCGAGATCTCTCTGCTCATCCACACTACCAAGAATCTTACCATTAGCCCAGTACTCTGTCTTCCTGTTATTCCTTCCAAAATGAATCACCTCACACTTTTCTGCATTAAACTCCATTTGCCACCTCTCAGCCCAGCGCTGCAGCTTATCTATGTCCCTCTGTAACTTGTAACATCCTTCTGCACTGTCCACAACTCCACTGACTTTTGTGTCACTGCAAATTTACTCACCCATCCTTCTACGCCCTCGTCCAGGTCATTTATAAAAATGACAAACAGCAGTGGCCCCAAAACAGATCCTTGTGGTACACCACTAGTAACTGGACTCCAGTCTGAACATTTCCCATCAACCACCACCCTTTGTCTTCTTCCAGCTAGCCAATTTCTGATCCAAACTGCTAAATCACCCTGATTCTCATGCCTCCGTATTTTCTGCAATAGTCTACCGTGGGGAACCTTATCAAATGCTTTACTGAAATCCATAGACACCACATCAACTGCTTTACCCTCATCCACCTGTTTGGTCACATTCTCAAAGAACTCAATAAGGTTTGTGAGGCACGACCTACCCTTCACAAAACCGTGTTAACTATCTCTAATCAAATGATTCCTTTCCAGATGATTATACATCCTATCTCTTATAAACCTTTCCAAGACCTTGCCCACAACAGAAGTAAGGCTCACTGGTCCATAGTTACCAGGGTTGTCTCTACTCCCCTTCTTGAACAAGGGGACAACATTTGCTGTCCTCCAGTCTTCTAGCACTATTCCTGTGGACAAAGTTGACTTAAAGATCAAAGCCAAAGGCTCAGCAATCTCCTCCCTAGCTTCCCAGAGAATCCTAGGATAAATCCCATCTGGCCCAGGGGACCTATCTATTTTCACACTTTCCAGAATTGCTAACACCTCCTCCTTATGAACCTCAAGCCCTTCTAGTCTAGTAGCCTGAATCTCAGTATTCTCCTCGACAACATTGCCTTTTTTTTTCCTGTGTGAATACTGACGAAAAATATTCATTTAGCACCTCTCCTATCTCCTCGGACTCCATGCACAACTTCCCATTACTGTCCTTGACTGGCCCTACTCTTACCCTAGTCATTCTTTTATTCCTGACATACGTGTAGAAAGCTTTAGGGTTATCCTTGATCCTACCTGCCAAAGACTTCTCATGTCCCCTCCTGGCTCTTCCTAGCTCTCTCTTTAGGTCCTTCCTAACTAACTTGTAACTCTCGAGCACCCTAACTGAACCTTCATGTCTCATCTTTACATAAGCCTCCTTCTTCCTCTTGACAAGTTTTGACTGCTTTAGTAAACCACGGTTCCCTCGCTCGACCACTTCCTCCCTGCCTGACAGGTACATTCTTCAAAGACGTCACCAAGGTCACTTAGTGATAACAAAATATCAGGCTAGAGCCCAGCAATCAGTCAAGTGGCCAGGCATTACCCCTTCCATGGAAGAAACAATTTACAATTGTCTTACATGTGCAGTAGATAGCCAAGAGCAAGAAGAGCCGGTATAACCTTCTACTTTTCCATTAAGGTCTTGCAAACACCTGGGAATAGTTTTATTTGATTTTAAAGACAAGATATTCATATTGTCATTGATTACTACTCAAGGTGGAAGGAGGTGAACAGATTGCGTAAGTTGTCATTCAATCTCTGAAGAGAATTTATGCAGCATATGGCATTCTAGACATTGTAGAGTCAGACAATGGGCTGCAATTTGCTAATAAGTTATTCTAAAAGTTTGCAAAGAAATAAGCATTCATTCACATAAGTAGATCACCTCATTAGGGCAGCACGATAGCATAGTGGTTAGCACAATTGCTTCACAGCTCCAGGATCCCAGGTTCGATTCCCAGCTTGGGTCACTATCTGTGCGGAGTCTGCACGTTCTCCCCGTGTGTGCGTGGGTTTCCTCCGGGTACTCTGGTTTTCTCCCACAGTCCAAAGATGTGCGGGTTAGGTGGATTGGCCATGATAAATTGCCCTGAGTGTCCAAAATTGCCCTTAGTGTTGGGTGGGGTTACTGGGTTGTGGGGATAGGGTGGAGGTGTGGACTTTGGGTAGGGTGCTCGTTCCAAGAGCCGGTGCAGACGCGATGGGCCAAATGGCCTCCTTCTGCACTGTAAATTCTATGAAAGATCTATGAAAGATTATCCTCGGAGAAGTTGAGGGCGGTGTGCGAACCATCAAAGACTCGATAAGAATGAAAATCTTTTTAGTTGCAGAACCTCACCACTGGATTCTTACCATCAGAGTTGTTGATGGGAAGGAGACTGAGAACACAACTTCCAGTTCTGCAACAGAAACTAAAATCTAATATTACCTCAAATGACCACAAGAAGGTGAAAAGATGTGAAGAAGACAGAGAAACAAACAGGCTTGTAACTTTAATTTCAGGCATAGAACATGAAATGTATCAGTGCTGAAGCCAGGGAGAGAGTATTGATCTGAGCTCAATAGAAAGATGGCATAATAATATAAATAATTCCACAACCAAGTTCAGACAGGCCAGGGAACTAGAAGGAGAAACCAAGGTGCCTTAATATCCTTGGAAAGAAAGCCAATAAAAACTTGGGCTTCCTATTCAGATCCCGATGGAGATAAAGAAGAAGCTACAAGACAGATTTCTGTAGCCACCGAGGACAAGGACACTCACATCAACACAAGGAAGTGTGCAGAGTGTCCTCCACCTCAGAAAGAGATCAGAATAAGATCAAGGCAATTGCTCAAAGCACCTGAGAGACGGCACGGTGGCACAGTGGTTAGCACTGCTGTCTCACAATGCCAAGGACTCGGGTTCAATTCCGTCCTCGGAGTTTGCACTTTCTCCTCGTGCTTACGTGGGATTCCTCCGGGTGTTCCGGTTTCCTCCCACTGCCCAAAGATGTGCAGGTTAGATGGATTGGCCGTGCTAAATTCCTCCTTAGTGTCCAAAAGGTTGGGATACGGGGATAAGGTGCGGGCCCGGTAGGATGCTCTTTCAGAGGGTCGGTGCAGACTCGATGGGCTGAATGGCCTCCTACACTGTAAGGATGCTAGTATTCTAATCCTATAAAGTCTGAAACTTTAGGGAGAGATGAAGGAGAATGTATATAATTGGGATAAAGACTTTGTGGGGAGATGTAGAGTAAAGGCTTAGCATCAGAAACACCTGGTGTAACGGTGATGTAACACCACATGATTGAATAACAGATGTCCGGAGGGAGCAGAAATTCCAACCTCATTCAGAATTCCTACTATGTATTACTTTGGAAGAAGAGACAAACCCCAAAGAACTCCATCTAGACCCCGAACACATGATGAGGCAAAAGCCACGGTCTAGAGTGAGTGCAGGATCATGGCAATCTTGATCAGCATTTTCATGTATCAAATCCAAAAGTGCTTTTTATTTTTGACAGCTTCATGAAAGATACAGGGTAGCTCAAATACTTACTTCTTGACTCAAAAATAATTTGTGATTGTGAATTGCGTTAAGTGCAAAGTACTTTTCATTCACAATGTGACTCTGTGACGTTAACTTCCTCGCTATTGTACAAGGACACTACATGAGAGAGTTAAACCACCCAAGAATTGAATTTGTTCCATTTTCCTGCAGGTTAATAACATCCACTTAGAAATGTGTGGGCTGACTGCTGTTTGGTCGGAAGAATTCATATTGAATTCTTCAATGCAGGAACTGAATTTCATTCAGTTATAAAGAGATCAACCATTTACTTTCTGGTGATGTCATCACATTCTGCGCACACTTGCATGGGAATTGAGGTCTTATTCATTTAATGAATGGTCTCAGCCCCTATCTATGTTGGTGGGAACTTACCTCCCACGTCCAGTGGCATTCTCATTGTCTTAATGTCGGAGCATTTTTGCGTCAGTGGCCTTCACAGAAATATTTTTTTCTCTGCTGGAAAAGTCAAATGAATATAGTGTTAGCAAAAATAGTTCAGGCACGCAGTTTGTAAGATAAAACAGCATTTTAAAAACTAACCCATGGCACCACAACCACCCATATCATATTCTCAAACTGCATCACTGACGACAATAGCCATCGTTTGTCTCCAACTTCAGCCTCTCATACATTTGTCCACTGCATCCTCATCCATGGCGTCACTCTTTCATGGTTCTCTTCTCACTCGCAATTGCTTCTGCCATGCTGATGTACTCCTCCAGTTCCAGCCTTAGGCCCCCCCCTTCTCCATCCACTCCGTCCTCAGCAACACAAGCACAAGAATAATCCGCCACAAATTCTGGGATGGATTCTCCGGCCAGCAACGCCGGAATCGCGAAACGCGATTGGGCGGAGAATCGTGGCCAACGTCAGCTGCCCGATGGAATGTCATGCTCCGGTGTCTCGACAGTCATTGCATTCGGCTCCGCACGTACAGTAAACGCCATTGGCATATCGTTAACTGACCCGACCCAGTGTTCACCAGGGCCTCGGCGATGCTCCACCTCCACCAGGGGGAATTACCGACGGTAGGTGCCACTTGTACTTTTAAACATCGGGAAACGGGCACCATGGCTGCTGAGGGAGAGATAGGAGGTCAGACATGTTCCCAGAGAGGCCACCGTGAGCTGCTGCTTCTGACACTGGCAGGGCTGACTTGTGGCGGGGGTGGGGAGAGAGGGAGGGGGAGGCGTCTGCCAGGGCAAGGGGGGAGTAGTGTGGGTTGACAGGGGGTGATCAGGGGATGGGCTGTGGGGTCCGGGTGACTCCCCTGGGACAGGGTTGCCAAGGCACGGACCACCACTGCCGGAGCCTGCAAGGCAGCCACCTTGCTGCGCACCCCACTGACCGCCCATCGTGGCCCATAGTTGCACAGAGTGACACCGGCTATACGTGTGCCTCCACCCCACCACCCTTGCATTCCACACCCCCTCCACCCCACTGACATCCTCTCCAGCACCCACAACCAGGCACCACCTGCTGGTGGGCATCAAGCGGCCCATCCCACGCGGTGCCCACAGGAGCCCCTACAGGGGCACGCCAGACGGCGGCTGAGGAGTGTACGGCCGGCATGGGTAGGGCAAACCACTGGTTCTCCTGCCAGCAGGGACGGGTGCCGGTCACTGATGGGACCAGGAGTGCGTTACTGAGGGCAAAGTGCCAGGGCAATGGACAAGGGTGGGTGTGGGGATGAGGGAGGAGGGAGGAGAGGGAGGAGGACATGCAGAAGCAGGGGCTGCAGTGCAGGCCAGGGCCACCATCCATATTCAGCCTGCACAGAGTGCCCCACGCCTTGGACATCTTGACCGATACCTTCGACCCCAAGGCCTTGATCGCGTTGTCTCCGGACTGGTGCTCCGGGATGTCTCGGACTGTCCATTGCCTCATCATCACAAAATTCTGCTTGGAACACCGTATTTCATTGGGATTTAGTGGGTTCCACTGGTGCCCGCGCTAGCCCATTAATGGATCACGAATTGCTCCGGGACCGGTGCCAATTTAGTTGTCATAGAAGTCCACTAATTCAGTCCTGGCGTCAACACTTAGGGCGGGATTCTCCGATAGCCGACACTGAAATCAGATTCGGCGATTGGCCGGAGAATCCATTTTTACGCCGGAATCGGGTGCAGCATGTTTTTCGGATGCTCCGCCCCCTCAGAAACGGCATAATCGCTGAGTACACTGCACGCCGTTGGGTCGGCCTCAGGATGTCACCTGAGGCCCTCCCCCGATGCTCCACCTGTAGCCACTTGTGGTAATACCAGGTATTGCAGTACCTAAGAGGTGGATGACCATTGGCTAGACCTAGGAGTCTACCATTGCCTAACGTACATAGCTCCGCCCTGAGAGGCAGTGTATAAGAACCAATGCCGTCCCAGCAGCCTTCACTTTCTGTATCGAAGATGCTGGGTACAGTTCTAACTGATTAAAGCCTATTAGTTATGACTCACCTTGTCTCGAGATTAATTGATTGTGCATCAATTTAATCAGCTATTACTTCTGAAAGGATAGATCTTCGCATCAAGCCGGAGTGCCTTCAGCTCAGCCCCCACGCAAACAACTCCGCTGCTATTTTCAAGCATTGGCTGGCGTGTTTTAAGGGCTACCTCGACACGGCCGCCGACACTCCCACGGAAAGGCAGAAAATGCACCTTCTACGCTCGCGGGTCAGCCCTGCGATCTACCCTCTGATCGAAGTGGCGGCAAACTATGCTGCAGCTATGGAGCTGCTAGAAGGACATTACATCCGTCCTCTGAACCAGGTCTACAACCGTCACCTGCTGGCAACTAGAAGGCAGAGCCCAGACGAAACACTGGAAGACTTCTATCGGGCACTACTAGTGCTGGGCCGAAACTGTGGCTGCCCAGCAGTTACGGGGAACGAGCACACGGAACTTTTAATTCGGGATGCTTTCGTGGCAGGTTGACTTCCCCCGACATCTGCTGAAGGCTCCTTGAAATGGACACACTGGGCCTCACTGAGGCACGGGCCCTGGCGGGGTCCATGGACATTGCGTGCAAAAACGCACTGGCTTTTGCTCCCGGACGCACGGCATCTCCCTGGGCTGCGTGGCACCCCATCGCGGCAGCCCCCCAGACTTTCCCGCTAACAGCGCAGACCTGCGTGGCAAGACGGCCCGCTATCACCGCCAGCCAACGCTGCTTCTTCTGCGGCCAGGCGAATCAACCCCGCGCGCGTTGCCCGGCCCGCACCGCCACCTGCAAAGGGTGCGGCAAGAAAGGCCACTATGCCATGGTCTGCCAGGCCCGTGCCGTGGTCGCGGTCTCCAGCGACTATCGGCAGCCTTTCTTTCAGGTCCCGGCCGTCCAAGGCCCACCGCCGCCCTTCTATCTCCAGGCAGCATGCGACCCACGGCCGCGGCCATTTTGCCCCCCGGCCACCATGCTGGATGGGTGGGCGCCGCCATTTTGTCCCTCGCCGCCGCCATCTTCGGCATCCCCGGACTCCATGTGCGACCCGTGGCTGACGTCATCTTGGATGGGGCCTCAAGCTCCCAGCACAGCCGACTACACGCTGCCCGACCAGAACTCCCCCTTGCTGCAGCTGGCCTCCGTTACCCTGGACCAGAGTCGGCCCCGGACGCTGGCGAAAGCCACTACAACGATCGCCATCAACGGCCACGTGACGTCGTGCCTGATCGACTCCGGGAGCACGGAAAGCTTTGTCCACCCCGACACGGTAAGGCGCTGTTCTCTTGTCACCCATCCCGTAAACCAATGGATCTCCCTGGCCTCCGGGTCACACGCAGTGGAGATAAAGGGGTTCTGCCTAGCGAACCTCACTGTCCAAGGCAGGGAATGCCGTAATTTCCGCTTGTACGTTCTGCCGCACCTCTGCGCAGCCACCCTTCTTGGGCTGGATTTCCAGTGCCACCTGCAAAGCCTGACCTTTAAATTTGGCGGCCCTATACCCCCCCTTACTGTCTGCGGCCTCGCGACCCTTAAGGTCGACCCGCATTCCCTGTTTGCGAACCTCACCCCGGATTGCAAACCAGTCGCCACCAGGAGCAGACGGTACAGTGCCCAGGACCGGACCTTCATCAGGTCCAAGGTCCAAAGGCTGCTGAAGGAAGGGGTCATCGAAGCAAGCACAGCCCCTGGAGGGCTCAAGTAGTGGTGGTAAAAACTGGGGAGAAACATAGAATGGTCATCGACTATAGCCAGACCATCAACAGGTTTACGCAACTGGACGCATACCCTCCCACCCGTACAGCCGACCTGGTAAACAGGGTTGCACAATACAAGGTTTTCTCCACGGTGGATCTCAAGTCTCCCTACCACCAGCTACCCCTCCGTAATGGTGACCGCCAGTACACTGCCTTCGAAGCGGATGGGCTGCTCTATCCCTTTTTAAGGGTTCCCTTCGATGTCACGAACGGGGTCTCGGTCTTCCAACGTGAGATGGACCGAATGGTTGACCGGTACGGCTTACGTGCAACGTTCCCGTATCTTGATAACGTCACCATCTGCGGCCATGACCAGCAGGACCACGAGACCAACCTCCGAAAATTTCTCCAGACCACGAATATCCTTAATCTGACCGACAATAAGGATAAATGCGTGTTTAGCACCGACCGTCTAGCCATCTTAGGCTACGTAGTGCGAAGTGGAGTCATAGGCCCCGACCCTGAACGCATGCGCCCCCTCATGGAGTTCCCCCTCCCTTAGTGCCCCAAAGCCCTAAAGCGCTGCCTCGGCTTCTTTAGCTATTATGCACAATTGGTCCCTAATTACGCCGACAAGGCTCGACCCCTGATCCAGTCCACAACCTTCCCCTGTCGACGGAGGCCCGCCAGGCCTTCTGCCGCATCAAAGCGGACACGATGCGCACCATCGACGAGTCCCTCCCCTTCCAGGTAAAGAGCGACGCGCCCGTCATAGCTCTGGCGGCCACCCTCAACCAAGCAGGCAGACCCGTGGCTTTCTTCTCCCGCACTCTCCATCCCTCCGAAATTCGCCACTCCTCGGTCGGAAAAGAGGCCCAGGCCATAGTAGAAGCTGTGCGACACTGGAGGCATTACCTGGCTGGCAGGAGATTCACTCGCCTCACGGACCAACGGTCGGTGGCCTTCATGTTCGATAATGCGCAGCGGGGCAAGATTACAAATGACAAGATCTTGCGGTGGAGGATAGAACTCTCCACCTACAATTACGAGATTTTGTACCGTACCGGGAAGCTGAACGAGCCTCCTGATGCCCTGTCCCGCCGCACTTGTGCCACCGCGCAAGTGGACCGCCTCCGAGTCCTCCACGAGGACCTCTGCTACCCGGGGGTCACTCGTTTCTTTCATTTCATTAAGACCCACAACCTGCCCTACTCCATCGAGGAGGTCAGGACAGTCACCCGGGACTGCCGAATCTGCACGGAGTGTAAACCGCACTTCTACCGGCCAGAGAGAGCGCATCTGATAAAGGCTTCCCGTCCCTTTGAACGCCTAAGCATGGATTTCAAAGGCCCCCTCCCCTCCACCGACCGCAACACGTACTTCCTGAACGTGATTGACGAGTACTCCCGGTTCCCATTCACCATCCCCTGCCCAGACATGACCACGACCACCGTCATCAAGGCCCTCCGGGGTATCTTTACACTGTTTGGTTTCCCCGCCTACATACACAGTGATAGGGGGGTCCTCCTTTATGAGCGACAAACTGCGTCAATTCCTGCTCAGCAAAGGCATCGCCTCCAGCAGGACGAGGATCACACGGGATCAGGGGTGAACTGGCAAGGTGGATACAGAACAGGCTAGGCCATAGAAGGCAGAGGGTAGCAATGGAGGGATGCTTTTCTAATTGGAGGGCTGTGACCAGTGGTGTTCCACAGGGATCAGTGCTGGGACCTTTGCTCTTTGTAGTATATATAAATGATTTGGAGGAAAATGTAACTGGTCTGATTAGTAAGTTTGCAGACGACACAAAGGTTGGTGGAATTGCGGATAGCGATGAGGACTGTCTGAGGATACAGCAGGATTTAGATTGTCTGGAGACTTGGGCGGAGAGATGGCAGATGGAGTTTAACCTGGACAAATGTGAGGTAATGCATTTTGGAAGGGCTAATGCAGGTAGGGAATATACAGTGAATGGTAGAACCCTCAAGAGTATTGAAAGTCAAAGAGATCTAGGAGTACAGGTCCACAGATCACTGAAAGGGGCTACACAGGTGGAGAAGGTAGTCAAGAAGGCATACGGCATGCTTGCCTTCATTGGCCGGGGCATTGAGTATAAGAATTGGCAAGTCATGTTGCAGCTGTATAGAACCTTAGTTAGGCCACACTTGGAGTATAGTGTTCAATTCTGGTCGCCACACTACCAGAAGGATGTGGAGGCTTTAGAGAGGGTGCAGAAGAGATTTACCAGAATGTTGCCTGGTATGGAGGGCATAAGCTATGAGGAGCGATTGAATAAACTCGGTTTGTTCTCACTGGAACGAAGGAGGTTGAGGGGCGACCTGATAGAGGTATACAAAATTATGAGGGGCATAGACAGAGTGGATAGTCAGAGGCTTTTCCCCAGGGTAGAGGGGTCAATTACTAGGGGGCATAGGTTTAAGGTGAGAGGGGCAAAGTTTAGAGTAGATGTACGAGGCAAGTTTTTTACGCAGAGGGTAGTGGGTGCCTGGAACTCACTACCGGAGGAGGTAGTGGAAGCAGGGACGATAGGGACATTTAAGGGGCATCTTGACAAATATATGAATAGGATGGGAATAGAAGGATACGGACCCAGGAAGTGTAGAAGATTGTAGTTTAGTCGGGCAGTATGGTCGGCACGGGCTTGGAGGGCCGAAGGGCCTGTTCCTGTGCTGTACATTTCTTTGTTCTTTGTTGTTGTTCTTTGACGACCAGTTACAACCCCCGGGGAAACGGGCAGGTAGAGAGGGAGAACGGAATGGTCTGGAAGACCGTCCTGCTGGCCCTTCGGTCCAGGAATCTCTCAGTCTCCCGATGGCAAGAAGTCCTCCCAGTGGCCCTTCACTCCATCCGGTCACTGCTCTGTACTACCACAAACCAGACACCTCACGAATGTCTCCTTGTCTTCCCCAGGAAGTCCTCCTCCGGGACCTCACTCCCAACCTGGCTAGCGACACCCGGACCCGTCCTGCAGCGGAAAAATGTGAGGGCACACAAGTCGGACCTGTTGGTCGAGAGGGTCCACCTGCTGCATGCCAACCCCCAGTACGCCTACGTAACGTTCCCCGATGGCCGCCAAGACACGGTCTCCCTTTGGGACCTGGCGCCCGCCGGAGCACCACATGCACCCGCACCATTGCCCCCACCCCCACCCTCCCCGCAGCACCTGACCGGAGGGTCAGTACTGCCGCCGCCCCTACCCAGCACCGAACAGGCACCGACACCCCCTACAGGTGCCCCTCCACCCTGCCCACTTTTCACCCCCAACAGCACCGCCTAGGGGTGACGAAGCTGCCTGGGAGGAAGACACCACGTTCCCGGAGCCACAACCGCTGGGGCCCCCACCAGAATCATCGCCGAAGCCCAGACGCTCCAGAAGGACGACCAGGCCACCCGATCGTCTGATTGCTGCACCATAAAAAACTTTTTCTATTACCCTCGACATCACGGTACCTCCATACCTGGTCCTACCATACAAAAGGCGACAGTAACGCTGGCCATCACCCCGCTGGGTTCTTTTTAACAGGGGGTGAATGTGGTAATATCAGGTATTGCAGTACCTGAGAGGTGGATGATCATTGGCTAGACCTAGGAGTCTTCCATTGGCTAACATACATAGCTCCGCACTGAGAGGCGGGGTATAAGAACCAATGCCATCCCAGCAGCCTTCACTTTTTATCGAAGCTGCTGGGGAACAGTTCTAGCTGATTAAAGCCTATTAGTTATGATCACCTTGTCTCGAGATTAATTGATTGTGCATCACCACTTAAATTGGCCAACTCCTGATTTAAAATGGCGAACGGCAAAGGCTGATGGGAAAATCAGCCAACAAGACAAAAACCAGCAGCTGCAGGCTAGCTGTGTTTACCTCTGCAAAAACCAGACAACATCAATACCAGCGGCCATCAGCATAACAAAGTGAACAGCCATCTGCATACTGATGAGCAATCCCCGGGAACAATAAGTAACATTTGGGACACACAAAGCAAAGCCAGACTCCTCGGCGCCAGCAGGAGCCAACACAAGGAGCTGAACGAGCACCTCAAGACCGCCCATCGATCAGGGAACCGCTCCAGTATTGGAGAAAATCGAACCAAGCGATTGGGACAAAGTCCAATCACTTGGGACCAGGTACAGGATCCGCCCCGAAAGGCGGGAAGCCCCTGGGGACGATAAGAATTGAGCCCCAAGTTCAAATCGCTCAATTCTTCACATCTTCGCTCTCTTCACGCTCTTCTTCCTGCCCGGGTCACCCAGCAACAACGAACCAACATTGACCGTGACCGGTGCAGTGACCCCAGTGATCATCGAACTTGTAAGGCTTAATTCAACGCTCGCTACGAGATAGGCGCTCCTAGCTACCAATCTGTACCAACTTTGAATCCCGCAGACTCAGAACCCGAACGAAAGGCCATTTGTTCCTCTGACCTGGTGGGCCAGTTCAAAGTTAAGTATAGGCCTGTTAGTTATAGAAGTAGCTTAGACGTAGAATTTGTGCATGAGTAGCGATTACTGTGTATAATAAATGTGCTTTGATTTGAATCTTACTAATCGGTGTATTGGATTATTGATCATTACTCGGACTTGAACCTCGTGGCGGTATCATAAAGATACCTGGCGACTCGAGAGCAAAGGCAATAAAACAGAGCAATTGAACCAAGGAGAAAATTAGCAACACGCCCCTGATGGCCCGACTTCCCGACGGCATTGGTCACGTGTCCTCTCAGTTTGCGGGGACCTCGCCGGGGGGCTTTACGTGGCGCGGCTGCTAGCCCTCCTCCGGGTGGAGCATCGGTGCGGGGGCGGCGCAGACTTTTTGGTCGTAAGACCAGACGCTTCCTCCGCACGCAGCAGCAAAGTTGGAGAAACCAGCCCTAAGTTTCAGAAAAGGAGAGTCCTGCCTTCTATCTTTCAGCCAATACTATGGAGTTCAGGGTGTTAGTGGACTACCCGATCTGAAGTACTGCATGGGTCATAGTTTTCTTCAACAGCCAAGTCCTTTAGCACCAGCTCTATCTGGCTGCTTGATTGCTCACTCACCATTTATCGAGATAAACCTGGTAGTGGACAACCTCAGGCTTTGAACCTGAATAAAACTTTCTTGCCCACCGTGGTCTGTCGCTAAAGCTTCTTTCTTCCGCCCCACCTGAATCATTGAGAAATTCTCTGAATCCCCAGGAAGACTCACTTTGCAAACAATCTCCTCACTGGCCTCTAATTATCCAGCACTCAATAAAATCAGCTAATCCAGGGGCAGGATTTTTTCCACGGGCTTCGGGACCCCACCAACTGGGGGGGATCAGACGTCTACATTGGGGGTGGGTGGAAACAGTCACTCGACAATGACTTTCCCCAAATTGGCCAACTAATAGCAAGAGAGTGGGCTCACTATACAATTTAGGGCGATGGGTGAGTTCGTGAAGCTGAAGGGCCAATAGGAAACGTTCTGTAATGTTCTCTGTATGCACGAATGGCGGGGTCTTTATAGTTGAAGTGATCAGAGAACATGGATTTGTAAATGAATAAACTGTTTATTAATTTACTAAAATGCTAAAGGGTTTCTCTGATGTCTACTAAGATTACAGTTGGATTTACTATTATTAATCACTGTTGACTCAGGAGCTGCTCGATCTGTGACTGCTGTCGATGGCTGCCATCCAGCTTGTGTCTATGTGCTGTCCAGGTTTTGTGTCCCATGTGGGTGTCTTCCAGTGACACTCTCCTGTCGCTGCTCCACTTGTGGTCGAATGCTAGAATACGTCCTATCTCACCATGTGGGTGTCTTCCAGTAACGTTCTCCTGTAGCCACGCTACCTGTGGTCGGATGCTAGAATTGTAATCTATGCATGCATGTTTATATACAGTGGTTATTATGTTATATACTTTTGTGAGGGCCACGAAGAATCCAGCACAAGTTTTAAGGATACAAAGTAATAACATTTATTTACAATAACATATATATATATATATAACAGCAGCAGCAACGTCCCTTGCTGCACACTCCTTCCTGCTGGTTCCAAACTGGCCAGCTTTATTTATACTTGGAGTTTACTAATGGTTTCTCCGCCCCCCTCACTGGGGAAGCTCATACTCCCACAGGATTGTGGGATTGTCATTAGTCCCCAGCCAATGGTAAGCAGGCAGGTTATAACATCCCTCCCCCACAAAGTCCAAGGAATCCACCGAAGACCCTAGGGAAGGAGGGCGTCGGACTCGTTTTGCCGCAGGCCGGACACCATTTGCACGCGGCGCTGGATCAGGCGGCGTGTAACGAGACGGAGACCGGTGCTTCCGTGATGAACGGCACAACGGTTGTACATCCACGGCCCGTGGACCCGAGGAGTCCCCCTCTGATGCATCCTGTGTCTCCATCTCGGAGTCAGAGTCTGCTGCCTCCGTCATGTCAGCGTCTCTATCTCCATTCGGTTCTGTAACGACCTGCGCAGGCTTCGAGTGAGGCGCCAGTGGAAGATTGTGAGGACTACCTTCTCTTGTCTCTGGCCTCTGCGGCTGTAGAAATGAGCTCCGGGGGCGGGGAAACATTTGAGGGGAGAGTCTTCTGGACCGAACGTGGTCTACATGTTTGCGCTGGAGACGACCCTGGGCTTGCACCTGGTAAGATATAGGGCCCGTTTGGTGAAAGATTACACCAGGAACCCACTGGGCACCACCAGCAAAATTCCGAACGAACACTGGGTCACCGGGCGCAAACTGCCGAATCGGCCGATGCCGAGAAAATCCCTGTCCCTGCCGTTCTTGTGTGCGGCGTACTTTTGCGCCAATGTCCGGGAAAACCATACTAAGGTGGGTGCGAAGTCTCCGGCCCATTAGGAGTTCTGCGGGAGCTACCCCAGTCATCACATGGGGGGTGGTCCTATACGTAAACAAAAAGCGAGCCAGTCTCGTGTCCATTGATCCGGAAGACTGCTTCTTTAGGCCTCTTTTGAATGTCTGCACTGCGCGCTCTGCCAACCCATTTGAAGCCGGGTGGTAAGGGGCAGTGCAGATATGGCGTATGCCATTCATCTTCGTGAACCTCGCAAACTCCTCACTCGTGAATGGAGTGCCGTTATCCGTGACCAGCACCTCGGGGAGGCCATGCGTACGAAACGACAAACGCATCTTTTCAATTGTTGGGCAGGACATTGTCCCCTGCACCTTATGCACCTCTAGCCATTTAGACTGGGCGTCAATTAATAGAAGGAACATGGATCCTTGAAAAGGGCCTGCGAAATCTGCATGCAAGTGTGCCCAAGGCCGCCCTGGCCATTCCCAGTGATGTAGGGGCGCGGCCGGCGGAAGCTTCTGATGCTCCTGGTAAATGGAGCAGTTTTGGGCCACCTTCTCAATGTCGGTGTCGAGGCCTGGCCACCAGACATAACTCCAGGCCAACATTTTCATTTTGGTCACACCTGGATGCCCATTGTGCAAGTCTGTTAGTATCAGCTCCTGGACTTTTTCCAGGACAATCACATGCGTCCCCCACAAGAGGATACCGTCTTCCACGCTGAATTCTGACAGCTTGGAGGAAAATGCCCGCAACTCGCCTGGGAGCTGTCTATGCTGCCCACCATACAGGACTATGTGCCGAACCTTTGACAGGACTGGCTCCGTCTGGGTCCACTCACGGATCTGTGATGCCCTGACAGGCAAGGTGTCCATAAAATTTAGGGTTGCGACCACCTCACCGGTCGTGGGGGTCGACATGGGGCTGGTCGATAAAGGCAATCGGCTCAGTGCGTCGGCATTTGCTATCTGCGTACCTGGTTTGTGCTCCAGAGTATACTCGTATGCAGCAAGCAACAAAGCCCAGCGCTGGATCCGTGCGGAAGCAATGGGCGGTATTGGCTTATCCTCTCTGAAAAGTCCCAGCAGAGGCTTGTGATCAGTCACGATAGTGAAATGGTGGCCATACACGTACTGGTAGAAGCGTTTCACCGCAAAAACCACTGCCAGGCCCTCCTTTTCGATCTGCGCGTACTTTTTCTCCGCTGCAGTCAATGTGCGGGAGCCGAAAGCTATCGGTCGCTCGGCCCCGTTCTCCATCATGTGGGACAGGACGGCCCCAATAACATACAGGGATGCATCACATGTGACGAGCAAAGGCTTTCCAGGATCATGGTGGGTTAGTAACCCAGACAACGACAATTGTTGCTTTACCCACCGGAAAGCGGTTTCTTGCTGCTGACCCCAAACCTAGGTGTGACTTTTTTTTCGCAGAAGGTGCCAGATTGGGGAGGAACTTCCCGTAATAGTTTACGAGACCGAGAAAAGAACGAAGATGCGAAGTGTCAGTCGGGGCAGGGGCCTGTTGAATTGCACGCACCTTCTCTGTGACGGGGTGCAAACCTTCGCGGTCCACCCGATAACCTAGGTAGACTACTTCCTTTGCCTGAAATATGCACTTTGTGCGACGTAAACGGACTCCATCCAGCCTCCGAAAAGCGTCTAAGGACAGCCTCCAGATTTTCCAAATGTTCCTGCTCCGACGTCCCTGTAATCAAAACGTCATCTAAGTAGACAGCAACACGTGGTAAACCTCTCAAAATGCCCTCCATAACACGTTGAAAAATTGCGCAGGCAGAGGATACTCCAAAGGGCAACCATGTATATTCATACAGGCCCCAGTGTGTATTAATCGTTACATATGGTCAGGAGGCAGGGTTCAGCTCCCACTGCAGGTAGGCGTGACTCATATCTAATTTTGTGAACGAAAGTCCACCTGCAAGCTTCGCGTAGAGATCCTCTTTGCGAGGCATTGGATATCGGTCGAGTTGGGAAGCCGTATTCATTGTAACTTTATAGTCACCACACAAGCGAACTGTGGCATCTGGCTTCATTACAGGTACAATTGGTGCTGCCCAGTCAGCAAAACGAACGGGCCTGATAATACCCAAACTCTCCAAACGAGTGAGCTCCCCTTCTACCTTCTCGAGCAAGGCGTAAGGCGCGCCCGGAAATAGCGCGGCGTGGCTCCTGGTTCGACTTGGATCCGGGCTACAGCCCCTTTTATTTTCCCCAAACCAGGCTGGAATACATCTGGGTATCGTCCTAGCACCTCAGTCAACCCTTCAGAAACTTTTTGGAGGATGTGCTGCCATTGCAACCGCAAATGGCGCAACCAGTCCCGACCCAACAGGCTGGGCCCATGGCCACGCACCACGATAAGTGGGAAACGCCCCTCCTGGCGTCCATAAACAACAGGGGTCATTGTAGTTCCTGCAATGTCCAGTGGTTCCTCCGTGTAGGTGTCAACCTGGCCTGTGAGTCGGTTAATGTAAGGGTCTGTATACCCTGCTTGATGCGGTCGAATGTCCTCTGGGCGATCACAGAGACCGCTGCGCCAGTGTCCAACTCCATCTCAAGCGGGTGGCCATTGACCCGTACTGTCACCTTAATGGGGGCCACACGGGGAGCTGCCACACAATGCAGCTGCAGGCAGTCATCCTCCGTCTCCACGTCCTCAGGAGTAGTCGCCGCAGATTCATCCACATGAAAGGTACGGCCCCTGGGCTGGTCCCAGTTACGGCCCCTGTGCTGGTCCCAGTTTCGGTCGGAACGACGGCAGCCTCTGGCGCCCCCAGGACCGCCGTCCGCAACGGGGTCGGCACCTACAAGTCTGACACGGACATGGCTCCTCATCCGTTGGTTCTGGAGAAGGCTCCCTTCGGGGAGGAATGTCCGACGGCCACTGGCGTCGGTCCGGACGTTGCCTCGCCCAAGGTACCGCAGGAGTGCGGGGGGACGTTTTCGGATGGAAGGGGTTGCGCCCCAAGGCATGCACTTCCATTCCCTGTAGCTCCTGCACTCCTCGTTCTGCGCTCTCTCGGGACAATACTATTTGAATGGCCTGTTGAAAAGTCAATGTTGGCTCAGCTACCAACTTTCTCTGGGTGGCCGCATTGTTAATACCGCAAAACAAACGGTCGCGTAACATTTCTGACAAGGTCTCGCCATAGTCACAGTACTCCGCAATCCTGCGTAGCCTGGATAGAAAATCGGCAAGGGATTCTCCAGGGGTCTTCTCAGCGGTATTAAACTGGTAACACTGGACTATCGTGGACGGGGTTGGGTTAAAATGTTGCCCCACTATATTCACAAGTTTATCAAACGTTTTGGTGTCCGGCGCAGCTGGGTACGTAAGGCTCCTAATCACCCCAAACGTATGCGGGCCGCAGGCGGTGAGCAATATGACCACCTGGCGCTCGTTTTCGGTGATATTGTTTGCCCGGAAATAGTAACGCATCCGTTGTGTGTACTGGTTCCAGCTTTCCAGCGCAGCATCAAAAACATCCAAACGTCCGTACAGAGGCATGGTATAATAGAAAACAACTTCCAACCTGTATCCAACAAAAATCCAGGGAGGTGGCTTCAGCTGTGTAGACAGCTATTCACTTTAACCTTCGTCGCCAGTTTTGTGAGGGCCACGAAGAATCCAGCACGAGTTTTAAGGATACAAAGTAATAACATTTATTTACAATAACATAATATACCAGCAGCAGCAACTTCCCTTGCTGCACACTCCTTCCTGCTGTTTCCAAACTGGCCAGCTTTATTTATACTTGGAGTTTACTAATGGTTTCTCCGCCCCCCTCATTGGGGAAGCTCATACTCCCACAGGATTGTGGGATTGTCATTAGTCCCCAGCCAATGGTAAGTAGGCAGGTTATAACATATACACAAACGATATTCTACATCTCATTACACCTTCCAGCACTTAAGAAGTAGCAGTATGCTTTTTCAGGTAAGGGAGCCTCAAGGTGGTAGCGCTCACTCCCCAAATTTTTAGAATTTTACATTTAAAAATCCCCTCAGCTGCTGGGCCATCAGTGTCGAGATGGAACCTATCCACAGGGAAGTCTGCAGCTGTAACTGAAGCCAGACAAGCAGACCTCAAGAAGACAGTGGAGAAAGAAACCAGGTAGGCCTGAGAATCCGCCATTAATAGTACAGGTTGTCCACCAATAGAACAGAAACAACATTCTCTAAAGCTGTCCAAGCATCTCACTGGAACCAGGATATGGTTCACATCATTGGAAGTACTTGAGCAAATCAGAATGCAGGAGGTGGTGGCATAGTGGTATTGTCACTGAACTAGTAATCCAGAGACCCAGGGTAATGCTCTAGGGGCCCTCGTTCAAATCCCACCACGGCAGATGGTGAACTCTGAATTCAATAAAAATCTGGAATTAAAAGTCTACTGATGACCATTGCCGATTGCCATTAAAAAGAAACATCTGGTTCACTAATGTCCTTTTGGGAAGGAAATCTGCCGTCCTTACCTGGTCTGCCTACGCGTGACTCCAAACCCACAACAATGTGGTTGGCTCTTAAGTGCCCTCTGAAATCTTCCAGCAAGCAATTCAGTTCAAGGGAAATTAGGGATGGGCAATAAATGCTGGCCCAGCCAGTGACCCCCACGTCCCATTGATGAATTTTTTTAATTATGCAGCTTATCTGTCGCCTTTCAATATGTAAATGGTATTTGAGGGAACAAACCCTTCAAGGTCACAAACTAACCATTTTTAATGGAGAATTTGCAACTTCGCTGTATGTTAATGACTATAAAGCTGATTTGTCAAAGTCGGAGAAAAGGAACAATGCTGGGCTCAGGGAGCAATGAGTTCAATGGGGGAGCAGTGGGAAGAGGTAATACCGAGGATGAGGACAGCACGGTAGCATAGTGGTCCCAGGTTCGATTCCTGGCTTGGGTCACTGTGCGGAGTCTGCATGTTCACCCTGTGTCTGCGTGGGTTTCCTCCAGGCGCTCCGGTTTCCTCCCACTGTCCAAATATGTGCAGGTTAGATGGATTGGCCATGCTAAATTGCCCTTAGTGTCCAAAAAGGTGGGGTGGTATTACTGGGTTATGGGAATAGAGTGGAGGTGTGGGCTTGGGTAGGGTGCTCTTTCCAAGGGCCGGTGCAGACTTGATGGGCCGAATGGCCTCCTTCTGCACTGTAAATTCAATGAAATGAAAATGCAGAGGAAGTGTGAGCAGTGGTGAAGGAGCCGAGGAGCTTGCAAAAGCTTAGAGAGATGGGGGTTTATGTTTGAGGATTAGTGTTAAAAATACAGAAAGAAACACTTTTTAAATAATGATATTTTCTGGGGGGCAAAATATTACATTCAAACCCTTCTGTTGTATTAAATAATGCAAGAATGTAACCAAAGTCCTCAAGGGATTGATCACTGTGTGAAATGGAAATGATTAAGTGGAAGTACCACACATCTTTGTGGAATAGTGATTATGCAGACTAATTTCAATGGATTGCACGGCTTCAACTAAAGATTTTATTGATGTCTTAAGGCTATGACGATGAAAGAGAGCTAGCTAAAAATATAAAAACAGGTAGCTGGAGTTTCTACAAGTATTTAAAAAAGAAACGAGTCACTAAAGTGATTGTGGGTCTTCTAGCGAGTGAGTCTGGGGAATTTATAATGGGAAACAAGGCACAAATAACATCCCCAAATTTGACAGGCCACAAATTAGTCCGAACCGAGTTAGTAAAGGAAAACTCGGTTTGTTGTAACGCACTAGCATTTACAACATATATCAGAACCCAGCCAGGCCTGCCCTGTTGGTCCCATACCTGGCCGACTTTATACAGGAAATCAACCCAGGATGATTTAGGGCTCCCCGGTCCCTTTGCGAGGGAGCTTATATTCGGCGAGAGTCACGGGGAGGCTGATTGCTCCGACCCCGTAAGTCTCGATCGGGTTATAACATCCCTCCCCCACCAAAGTCCGAAGATTCTTCTGACGACTGCGGATTAGGAGGGCGTAGGACTCTCTTTTCATTGGCTGTGTTTCTTGCGTTCACGATGTTGTAGCGGGAGCGTATAGCTGGTCTGCAAACGCCACTTCCAACTGGAACGTCATGTTGGATTCACTGTTGGAGGCTGCTGCACTGTTTGCTCCCCGTCGGAGACCTCCGATGTCCGGGTGTCCATGTCTGAATCTGTATCCATGACCTCTCTCATGAGGTGCCTTGACCCCTGTGGGGTAATGCCTCTTTGGACATCGGATTGGGTTTGACAATAACTTTCCTCTCCTGAGGAACTTTGTGGAGAACTGGTCATCTGGACTGAATCAGGGTGCTTTCGCTTGGTGCTTATGCCTGTACTTGATAAAACACCGGCCCTGTCTGGTGAATAATTGTCTCAGAGATCCACTGAACGCCATGTGCAAAGTTTCTATCATAGGCTGCGTCACCTGCTACAAAGAGTCTGGGTGGTTTTCGTCCGAATGGGGCAACGCCCTTGCAGCTCTTGGCTGTGGCGCACTTTCACACCCATATCAGGAAAGACCAAACTAAGATGGGTTCAAAGCCTCCGGTCCATTAGCAATTCAGCCAGAGCCACCCCGGTCACAGTATGTGGAGTGGTTCTACAGAACAAGAACCTGGCCAGCCTTGTGTCCATCAACCCCAAAGTCTGCTTTTTCAGTCCACGTTTGAACGTTTGTACCGCCCTTTCCGCCAGCTTGTTTGAAGTCGGGTGAATCGGGGCTGTATGGATATATGCACCCATTTAGCCTTCAAGAATCCCAAGAACTCTTGTGAAAGGTGTTCCATTGTCCGCAGCCAACACCTCTGGGATACTGTGTGTACTGGAGGACAAATGTAATTTTTCGATGGTCGCCCTAGAAGTGGCCACCGGCATCTTATGGGTTCCGTACATTTAAAGTGGGCCTCTATCAGGAGCAAGAATATTGAGCCTTGGAAAGGGCCAGCAAAGTCAGTGTGTAACCACGCTCCCGGTCACCCCGGCCATTCCCATGGGTGAAGGGGTGCAGCCGGCTGACGCTTCTGGTGCTCCTGGCATACGCCGCACTGCTGGGTTACTCTTTCTATGTCAGTGTCCAGGCCCAGCCACCAAATGTAGCCATGTGCTAACATTTTCATTTTTGACACCCCTGGGCATTCATTCGGCAGATTCCTCAACATTTAATCCTGGCCCTTTTCTGGGATGCCGGTGCACATACCCCATAACAGGATGCTATCTTCCATGCTAATCTGGGCATCTTTATAGAACACAGAACATACAGTGCAGAAGTAGGCCATTCAGCCCGTCGAGTCTGCATTGACCTACATTAAGACCTCACTTCCACCCTATCCCCATAACCCAATGACCCCTCCTAACCGTTTTTGGACACTCAAGGCAATTTATCATGGCCAATCCACCTAACCTGCACGTCTTTAGACAGTGGGAGGACCCCGGAGCACCCGGAGGAAACCCACGCACACACGGGGGGAACGTGCAGACTCCTCACAGACAGTGACCCAAGCCGGAATCGAACCTGGGACCCTGGCGCTGTGAAGCCACAGTGCTATCCACTTGTGCTACCGTGCTGCCCACAGTGGAAGTTTTTTACATTTTTTAGATAACCCTAAACAAAGTTTACACTGGCCAATTAGAAACAATTATTTTCCCAAAGATAATTTAACACAACCAGAGAGGACTAGGAAGCATGTTCCACCGTTGAGATTATAACTGATCTGTGCCTTACTTACCCATGCTGATATTACATTTTTTTCTTCTTTTTTTTTAAAATTTAGAGTACCAATTATTTTTATTTTTTTATTTTTTTCCAATTCAGGGGCAATTTAGCGAGGCCAATCCATCTAACCTGCACATTTTTGGGTTGTGGGGGTGAAACCTGTCATAATATACACCAGTATATCATGGTTCAGACACACATTGATGGACACACTGTGGGACCAATCAACACACACAACACCACAGCCAATCACCAGTGAGAGCACACGCACTATAAAGACTGGGGGCATCAGAGTTCCCGCTCATTCAAGTAGCAGCTAGCTAGGAGCACAGAGCTCACAGCCTGCAACACAGACATTCACCATGTGCTGAGTGCATCGACTGGTTAGGACAAGGCAAAGGTCTTTAGTTAAAGCTAGTATCGTATTCACCCACAGTCTGAGCATGATTAAACAGTTAATGATTCAATAAAACAGTGTTGCACTATTTCAAGTGTTGGTGACCTGTATGCGATCCAGAACACCCAACACATCATGATACCAGGAGTTGAGGGATATTAGCACTTCTTAGACCTACCTGCAAGAGATCTGCCTTCCGCCAGCATTCCGTCATCCTGCAACATGGACAACATCAGCCCGCCGCCGTCGCTCGCATCGCCGCCAACCTTGGGGCCAACTGGAAGATTTTCAAACAGCGCTTCCAGCTCTTCCTCAAAGTCACAGACAGGGAGGGCGCCTCGGATACCAGGAAGATTGCTCTTCTCCTCTCCACGGCCGGGGACCATGCCATCCACATTTTCAACTCTCTCACCTTTGCGGATGATGAAGATGAAACGAGGTTCAAGACGGTCCTCCTCAAATTTGACAGTCACTGCAGTGTAGAGGTGAATGAAAGTTTCGAGCGCTACGTGTTTCAGCAGCGTTTGCAGGGTAAGGATCAACCTTTCCAATCCTTTCTCACGTACCCCCGCATCCTTGCGCAATCTTGCAGCTACGGGCCCACCTCCGACTCCATGATACGCGACCAGATCGTTTTCAGTGTTCAGTCGGACCCCCTACGTCAGCAGCTCCTCAAAGTTAAGCAACTCACCCTGGCGACCGCCATCGAGACCTGTGTCTTACATGAAAACGCCACGAGTCGGTATTCCCATATACAAGCGGCTGAAACGGCGCAGCAAGGTCACCACGAGGCAGAACGGGTCCAAGTGATTGAGCACCTCCAGGGCTTCAGCCTGGATGAGGGTGGCCATTTCACGCGCTTTTCGCTGACTCCCGCCCTTGTGCGCACCAAACGAGGGGATGGTGACGTGAAGGAACGTAATGCGCAGGCGCGCACCACGCACAACCGCACCGCACATGCGCGGTGGCACAGCGAACGTGCTGACGTCACGACTTGCGGCAACTGTGGCTCCGCCCATTTTAAGCGGCAATGCCCTGCAAAATCTCGACAATGCCTACGATGTGGCAGACTTGGCCATTATGCTGCCTTCTGCCGAGCAGCTCAGCCTGCCACTTCATACCGCTTCAGCCAGCCTCGCAGGAATGTTCGGGCAATTCAACCCACGGTCACCGAGTCCGATGCGGACCTCTCACACAGCAGTGACACCGAGGACCCGAAGGCGCCTTTTCGAGTCGGTGTCATAACGAAAAACAGGCTGTCCCCGAAGCAAAGACACCAGCCGCTGTCGGTATACAGCATCAATCCAGACAATGAGTGGTGTGCCACCCTGACGGTCAACCGGTCCCAAATACAATTCCGCCTGGACACTGGTGCCTCCACCAATCTCATGGCGTGGTCTGACTTCCAAAGCCTTCGTGTCAAACCAGCCATCCTTCCATCAGCCTGCCAGCTATTGGATTATAATGTCAACATCATTCCTGCTAGCGGCTCGTGCCAACTTGAAGTGACGCACAGGTCACGCAAAGCCATACTTCCTTTCGACATCGTGGGCTCCTCGAAAGACTCCCTGCTTGGGGCACAGGCATGCAAGCTGTTGAACCTCGTTCAGAGAGTGCACTCTCTCTCCTAATGACACGTCTGCCTTCCAGGCCGCTGACTTCAGGGCGCAACTCAACGCCATCATCGACCAGCACCGCGACGTCTTCGAAGGCATGGGCACGCTCCCATACACTTACAAGACCCTACTCAAACAGAACGCCACGCCTGTGGTGCATGCACCTCGCAGGGTCCCAGCATCCCTTAAGGACCACCTCAAGCAGCAGCTGCAGGACCTCCAAAACCAAGGAGTGATCTCCAGAGTCACGGAACAAACCGACTGGGTCAGTTCCATGGTATGTGTAAAAAAGCCTTCTGGCGAGCTGAGAATTTGCATTGATCCCAAGGATCTGAATCGCAATATCATGAGGGAGCATTATCCAATTCCCAAGCGCGAAGAGATCACATGCGAGATGGCTCGCGCCAAGCTCTCCACCAAACTCGACACTTCGAAAGGATTCTGGCAAATCCAGCTCGACAAATCCAGCAGGAAACTGTGTACCTTTAACACCCCCTTTGGCCGATATTGTTACAACAGGATGCCGTTTGGGATCATGGGCGAGATTCACCGACCCCCTGCCGGGTCGGAGAATCGCCGGGGGCTGGCGTGAATCCCGCCCCCGCCAGTTGCCGAATTCTTCGGCAGCGGATATTCGGCGGGGGCGGGAATCGCGCCGGTTGGCGGGCCCCCCCCCCCCGCGACTGTCCGGCCCGGATGGGCCGAAGTCCCGCTGCTAAAATGCCTGTCCCGCCAGCGTAGATTAAACCACCTACCTTACCGGCGGGACAAGGCAGCGCGGGCGGGCTCCGGTGTCCTGGGGGGGGCGTGGGGCGATCTGGCCCTGAGGGGTGCCCCCACGGTGGCCTGGCCCACGATCGGGGCCCACCGATCCGCCAGCAGGCCTGTGCCGTGGGGGCACTCTTTTCCTTCCGCCTTCGCCACGGTCTCCACCATGGCGGAGGTGGAAGAGACTCCCTCCACTGCGCATGCGCAGGAATGCCGTCATCGGCCGCTAACGCTCCCGCGCATGCGCCGCCCGGAGATGTCATGTCCGCGCCAGCTGGCGGGGCACCAAAAGCCTTTTCCGCCAGCTGGTGGGGCGGAAATTAGTCCGGCGCGGGCCTAGCCCCTTAAGGTTGGGGCTCGGCACCACAAGATGCGGAGCATTCCGCACCTTTGGGGCTGCGCGATGTCCGACTGATTTACGCCGTTTTGGGCGCCAGTCGGCGGACATCATGCCGATACCAGAGAATTTCGCCCCATATCTGCTTCAGAACTGTTCCACAGGATCATGGAACAAATGATGGAAGGCATTGAAGGTGTTGGCGTCTCTGTCGACGACATAATCATTTGGTCCACCACCCCGCAGGAGCATGTCAGTCGCCTCCAGCGCGTGTTCAAACGCATATGTGAGCAGGGCCTACGCCTCAACAGAGCCAAATGCTCGTTTGATCAGACGGAATTCAAGTTCCTAGGGGACCACATCTCCCAGTTGGGTGTGCGGCAGGATGCGGACAAGGTGGCTGCTATCACAGCCATGAAAACGCCAGAGGACAAGAAGGCGGTCCTCCGATTTCTGGGCATTGTCAACTTTTTAGGGACGTTCATCCCTAACCTCGCCTCTCATACACGGCTCTCAGGAACCTGGTCAGGAAGACGACAGACTTCCAATGGCTTCCTGCCCACAAGCGCGAATGGAGAGAGCTCAAAACCAAACTCACCAGGGCCCCGGTCTTAGCTTTCTTTGATCCAGCAAAAGAGACCAAAATTTTGACCGATGCCAGCCAATCCGGCATTGGGGCAGCGCTCCTGCAACGCGATGTGGCCTCATCATGGGCCCTCATTGCATATGCGTGACGCGCCATGACCCACACGGAACAGCGCTATGCGCAGACAGAACAGGAGTGCCTGGCCATTCTGACCGGTATCGTCAAGTTTCGCGATTATGTGTACGGCCTTCCTCAATTCACCGTTGAGACCGACCATCGCCCGCTGGTCAATATAATACAGAAATACTTGAATGACATGACGCCTCGCCTCCAGCTTATTCTTCTCAAGCTCCGACGATACGACTTCCAGCTGGTATACACCCCAGGCAAAGACCTCATCATTGCCGACGCTCTCTCCAGGGCAGTCAACACTCCGTGTGACCCAGCGAGATTCGTCTGCCAGGTTGACGCCCATGTGGCCTTCGTGGCCTCCAATCTACCTGTCACGGATGAACGCCTCGTCCAAATTTGCCGCAAGACGGCAGCTGACCCTTTGCTACAACGTGTCATGCGCCACCTAACAGACGGGTGGCTCAAGGGCCAATGCCCGCAGTTCTATAACGTCAGAGATGATCTGGCGGTAGTAGATGGTGTTCTCCTGAAACAGGGCCGCATTGTCATCCCACACAGCATGCGCCAGCTCGTCTTGGAACAGCTACACGAGGGCCATCTTGGCGTGGAAACGTGCCGCCGAC
Organism: Scyliorhinus torazame; assembly: GCF_047496885.1. NCBI lineage: Eukaryota > Metazoa > Chordata > Chondrichthyes > Carcharhiniformes > Scyliorhinidae > Scyliorhinus > Scyliorhinus torazame. The sequence goes on along the minus strand of NC_092719.1, from coordinate 71,961,215 downwards.
GGGCCCGAGAGGCAGTGTACTGGCCCAGCATCAATGACGACATAGCCAACACAGTGCTCAACTGCCCCACTTGTCAGCGCTTCCATCCAGCCCAACCACGTGAGACCCTATAGCCCCATGAGTTGGTCACGTCCCCTTGGACCAAGATGGGCATCGACCTGTTCCACGCGCTGGGCAGGGACTATGTCCTGATTGTAGACTACTTTTCAAACTACTCGGAGGTGGTACATTTACACGATATCACATCGCCTGCAGTCATCCGTGCCTGTAAGGACACCTTTGCTCGACACGGTATCCCACTCACTGTGATGTCGGGCAATGGCCCCTGCTTCGCAAGCCAGGAATGGTCCAACTTTGCCAGGAGGTACAACTTTGTGCATGTGACATCCAGTCCCCTGTACCCCCAATCCAATGGCAAAGCTGAGAAGGGAGTACACATAGTCAAACGGCTCCTCTGCAAGGCTGCCGATGCTGGGTCCGATTTCTACCTCGCATTGCTGGCCTATCGCTCGGCCCCACTGTCCGCTGGCCTGTCACCAGCCCAGCTGCTCATGGGTCGTACCCTGAGGACGACGATACCGTCCATTCATGTCCCAGACCTCGACCACGTTCCGTTTCCTCAACGAATGCAGCTGTCTCGTGCACAGCACAAGGCAGCTGATCTCCCTGCTCTGGCTCCAGATGACAATGTCTGCATCCATCTTCTGGATGGTGGCTGGTCTGCAACCGCTGTTGTCCTTCGGCAGGTGGCCCCTCACTCGTTCCTGGTTCGTCTACCGGATGGCTCCATTCTGCGTCCCAATCGACGTGCCCTTCATCTCGTTCCGCGCTTGCGACGTGATCCTCCACCATTGCCACGCCCTCCTGTTGACCCTGACCTGGACTATGCAGAGATTCCGATCACTCTGCATCCTCCTCACTCTGACGCAGTCCAACCCGCTCCTCAGCCGGCGGCCCCCGACCCACCCTTGAGGCGGTCAACCTGAATTCGTCGCCCACCTCAGAGACTTAATTTGTGAACTTTGTGGACTTATGGACTTTCTGATTTGTTCTGTTCTTCCGTTTGATCGTTCAAGTGGTTTGTATATAGTGTTCATCTCGTTATTCTTGTGACACACTGTTTTTCTGCACCAGGCACCTTCCCATGTAAATAGCTTCGTTTTCATGTACATAGTCCTTTAAATACTTTGCACTCACGTAGTCAGGAACATTCACCATACACGATTTATTGCCACGCAAGTACATATTTTATAAGAGGGGAGATGTCATAATATACACCAGTATATCATGGTGCAGACACACACTGATGGACACACAGTGGGACCAATCAACACACACAACACCACAGCCAATCACCAGTGAGAGCACACGCACTATAAAGATAGGGGGCATCAGAGTTTCCGCTCATTTGAGTTGCAGCTAGCTAGGAGGACAGAGCTCACAGCCTGTAACACAGACATTCACCATGTGCTGAGTGCATCGACTGGTTAGGACAAGGCAAAGGTCTTTAGTTAAAGCTAGTATCATATTCACCCACAGTCTGAGTATGTTTAAACAGTTAATGATTCAATAAAATAGTGTTGCACTATTTCAAGTGTTGGTGACCTGTATGTGATCCAGAACACCCAACACATCAAAACCAACACAGACACTGGGAGAATGTGCTAACTCCACATGGACAGTGACCCGGGGCCGGGATCGAACCTGAGTCCTCAGCGTTGTAGGCAACAGTGCTAACCACTGCGCCACTGTGCTGGCCCCGGTGATATTAAAGTTCAGAACTAATTAAATTAAAGTCAATTTGTTTCCCCAAGTACCCAATCAAAAGCCTTCCCTGTACTTGGAGAAAGAAAGGTTGGTCCGTTATCCAAGGCGGAATTTCAAGTGGTAGTACATATTAGGCAGCTCAATCTACATAGACTGGAGGCCACTGCACCCAGCCCAGAATCTCTGACTACTACCAAAGGGAAATGGATTTTTACTATAGGCACAGGATGGCCCAACACCCACATTATTCTCTTCTGACAAGTAATCAGCCCATAGAAATGCTTGACAGGACCTGTTGAAAGGCGATATCTAAATAACTAATGCTCGAGGAATTCAACATTAGGTCAATGATACCACCTCAGTCATGCCTCAGATGCTGGATACCTACTCCCATTTTGCCAAGTCTTGTCAACTTTGGTCGAAATATCACAACAGGTCCTTGGAGGCAAAGCTATACAAGCCAAATGGGCTTGCATTCAATTATTTGAAAGATAGCTGGTATCAGCTATTGGTCTTTGCACCCTATGGTTAGTAAATGGGAGGTAAGAATTCAATAACAGGAAGTGTTAGAAAACGGATGTGCCATGTAAGTTAAGGACCAGGGGCGAAATTCTCCGGAAACGGCGCGATGTTCGCCGACTGGCACCCAAAACGGCGCAAATCAGTCGGGCATCGCGCAGCCCCAAAGGTGCGGAATGCTCCGCATCTTTGGGGGCCGAGTCCCAACCTTAAGGGGCTAGGTTGGCGCCGGACGAATTTCAACCCCGCCAGCTGGCGGAAAAGGCCTTTGGTGCCCCGCCAGCTGGCGCAGAAATGACATCTCCGGGCGACGCATGCGCGGGGGCGTTAGCGGCCGCTGACGGCATTCCCGCGCATGCGCAGTGGAGGGAGTCTCTTCTGCCTCCGCCATGGTGGAGATCGTGGCGAAGGAGGAAGGGAAAGAGTGCCCCCACGGCACAGGCCCGCCCGTGGATCGGTGGGCCCCGATCGCGGGCCAGGCCGCTGTGGAGGCACCCCCCGGGGCGAGATCGCCCCCCCAGGACCCTGGAGCCCGCCTGCACCGCCTTGTCCCGCCGGTAAGGTAGGTGGTTTAATCTACGCCGGCGGGACAGGCATATTAGCGGCGGGACTTCGGCCCGTCCGGGCCGGAGAATCGCGGGGGGGGGGGGGGGGGGGGGGGGGGGGGGGGGGCAACCGGCGCGGCGCGATTCCCGCCCCCGCCGAGTATCCGGTGCCGGAGAATTCGGCAACCGGCGGGGGCGGGATTCACGCCAGCCCCCGGCGATTCTACGATCCAGCGGGGGGTCGGAGAATCTCGCCCCAGATTCTGCTGTGATTTCTCGTCAAATACAGTAGACAATATTATGCTTAGCCTCACAAAAAAGCCAAATAGGAAGCATTGGAGATCTGGAGCCACACTTGACCCAAACACATCAAACATGGAGATCTGGAGCCACACTTGACCCAAACACATCAAACAATCAGATTGATCTTTCAGGAAAAATTATGAACTCCGAATGAAATTGACAAACAAGTAATGCGAGATTTTCTACAAATAGCCATTCGCCTGGTAACCGCCTATGCTGACCCCCATATTGAACTACGTGTTGAACCTTAGAAAGTACTGAGTCTGTCTGAGTCCACTCACGGATTTGGGATGCTGTAACAGGCAACAAATCCATAAAGCTGAGTGTGGCCACTACCCCGCCTGACCTGGAAGGAGAAGGAGGGTTCGTGTAGAGGACTGGTGAGCTAACAAGAAGTAGAGAGTTGGGGTAAATGGATCATTTTTTGGGTTTGCAAGCTTTAACTAGTGGAGTCTCACAGGGCCTCAACTTTTTACAATCTATAGCAATGACTTGGCGGAAGGGACCAAATATATGGGTGCTAAATTTACTGATGACACAAAGATAGGCAGGGGAATAAGTTGTGACAAGGACATGTGTCTGTAAAGGGATATAGATAATTTAAGTGAGTGGGCATAAATTTGGCAAATGGAGGATATTGTAGAAACTTGTCCACTTTGGCAAGAAGAGTAGAAAAACAGCATTTTATTTAAAGAGAGACTGCAGAACTCAGAGGTACAGAGGGATCTGGATGTCCTGGTACATCAATCAGGAGAAGTTAATAAGGAGCTACAGCAGGTGATTAGGGAGACAAATGTAATGTCACTTATTGCAAGGGGAATTAAATATAGAAGGAGGAACGTTTTGCTACAGTTGTTCAGGGCATTTGTGAGGCCACAGCCAGAATATTTTGTGGTCTATACAAGTGGCTGGAAGTCCCGAGGCAGCGTTAGATTGTGCGTCACGATGTCGGAAGGGGTTCCCAATGTTATCGGGCCACATCACCAGATTAGGCTAGGTGAGCGTGCGCAAATGTCGGACGCACACCCAATAGGCCAATTTCCGGGCCTACTTAGGCAGTTAAAGGGCCAATCAGCTCCACTTTTGAGAGGCCAATTCATTTTTACTCTTGACACATGGGGGAAATGGACAGGCGGGAGTCACACATTTTCAACTTTCTGAACCCAGGGTGGAATATAAGGGATAGAAGAAATAGAAAAGTGAGTTTAAAATTGAGGAGTGAACTTGTGTATTACTGATTATTAAATGAAGCCTTCTGTTCATTGACATTAGTATCAGAGGCTGAAATCATTTCAGAGACGTTGTGTAGGCAGGCCTCAGTATAATTAAGGTTAAAGCTCAGCCAAGCAGAAGGTTACAGATGGGAATTGTTTATTCTGCTACCTTGAGATGGCCAAGATCCAGTGCCAAAGAAGGTTCCACCTCTCAAGGGAGACAGTGGCCTCGATATATGACATGATAGGCCCTGGCATAGCTTCCAACTGAATCGGTGGTCACCCAATGCCAGTGGCTCTGAAAGTCACAGCTGTCCTTAACCTTTAGACCTCGTTCCAGCAATGCATCCAGGGCCTCTGATAACCCCCCATCTACTGACCAGAGATGCCACCCCTGACAAAGCCTTCTTTGTAAGGTGTGGAGACATCCTCTCGCCATCTCGCAGAAACGATATTTCCCTTCGATCACTGACAGCATTTATTAGAGGCTGCAGGCAGCCATCAGAGAAGCGAGGGTCTGATGTGCTCAGGACACTTCCACTCGGTTTGACATGACTGCCGGTTTCTGAGGACATTGCTGTCTTCCCGGCAAACCTTCTTCTTCACTATCAGACTTCAGGGGCGTCATTCTCCGACCCTCCAGAGGGTCGGAGAATGGCCGTTGGCCGCCGTGAATCCCGCCCCCGCCGGTTGCCGAAGTCTCCGAAGGGAGAAAAGTCGGCGGGGCGTTAATGTCGCCGCTGCCGCGGAGAATGTCACGGGTCTGCGCAAGGCAGCCGATTTTCGGCCTGCCGATATTCTCCCTTCCGGATGGGCCGAAGTCCCGTCGACGTGATGACCGTTCACGTCGACGTAAATTAAACCTCCTTTTCATCGGCGTGACCCTGTGCTCCAGGTTCACGCCGACCGGCGTGGAGGTGAGTGACAGCCTGGGGGGTTGGCTCTGGGCAGGCGATGGCGTGGCCGCAGTCTGAATGCGTGAGGAGAGGTGTGTCTCGGGTTGTGTGTGTGTGTGTGTGTGCGGCGGGGGGGGGGGGGTGGTTAGAGTAGGCTGGGCTCCGGGGGAGTGCCGGGAGGGGGTCCGTGCCGGGGAGGGGGATGGGGGGGTCCGTGCCGGGGAGGGGGATGGGGGGGGGGTCCGTGCCAGGAAGGGGGAATGGGGGGGGTCCGTGCTGGGGTGGGGGATGTGGGGTCCGTGCCGGGGTGGAGGTTGGGGGGGGGTCCGTGCCGGGGAGGGGGATGGGGGGGTCCGTGCCGGGGTGGCGGTTGGGGGGGGTCCGTGCCGGGGTGGACGTTGGGGGGGGGTCTGTGCCGGGGTGGAGGTTGGGGGGAGGTCCGTGCTGGGGAGGGGGATGGGTGTGTCCGTGCCGGGGTGGAGGTTGGGGGGGGGGGTCTGTGCCGGGGAGGGGGATGGGGGGTCTGTGCCGGGGTGGAGGTTGGAGGGGGGTCCATGCCGGGGTGGAGGTTGGGGGGGGGTCCGTGCTGGGGAGGGAGATGGGGTTGTCCGTGCCAGGGTGGAGGTTGGGGGAGGGTCCGTGCCGGGGAGGGGGATGGGGGGGTCCGTGCCGGGGTGGAGGTTGGGGGGGGTCCGTGCCTGGGTGGAGGTTGGGGGGGGTTCCGTGCCGGGGAGGGCAATGGGGGTGTCCGTGCCGGGGTGGAGGTTGGGGGGGGGTGTCCGTGCCGGGGTGGAGGTTGGGGGGGTCCGTGCCGGGGTGGACGTTGGGGGGGGGTCTGTGCCGGGGTGGAGGTTGGGGGGAGGTCCGTGCTGGGGAGGGGGATGGGTGTGTCCGTGCCGGGGTGGAGGTTGGGGGGGGGGGTCTGTGCCGGGGAGGGGGATGGGGGGTCTGTGCCGGGGTGGAGGTTGGAGGGGGGTCCGTGCCGGGGTGGAGGTTGGGGGGGGGGTCCGTGCTGGGGAGGGGGATGTGGGGTCCGTGCCGGGGTGGAGGTTGGGGGGGGGTCCGTGCCGGGGAGGGGGATGGGGGGGTCCGTGCCGGGGTGGAGGTTGGGGGGGGTCCGTGCCGGGGTGGACGTTGGGGGGGGGTCTGTGCCGGGGTGGAGGTTGGGGGGAGGTCCGTGCTGGGGAGGGGGATGGGTGTGTCCGTGCCGGGGTGGAGGTTGGGGGGGGGGGTCTGTGCCGGGGAGGGGGATGGGGGGTCTGTGCCGGGGTGGAGGTTCGGGGGGGGTCCGTGCCGGGGTGGAGGTTGGGGGGGGGGTCCGTGCTGGGGAGGGGGATGGGGTTGTCCGTGCCAGGGTGGAGGGTGGGGGAGGGTCCGTGCCGGGGAGGGGGATGGGGGGGGTCCGTGCCGGGGTGGAGGTTGGGGGGGGGTCCGTGCCGGGGTGGAGGTTGGGGGGGGTTCCGTGCCGGGGAGGGCAATGGGGGTGTCCGTGCCGGGGTGGAGGTTGGGGGGGGGTCCGTGCCGGGGAGGGGGATGGGGGGGTCCGTGCCGGGGTGGAGGTTGGGGGGGGTCCGTGCCGGGGTGGACGTTGGGGGGGGGGTCTGTGCCGGGGTGGAGGTTGGGGGAGGTCCGTGCCGGGGAGGGGGATGGGTGTGTCCGTGCCGGGGTGGAGGTTGGGGGGGGGGGGGTCTGTGCCGGGGAGGGGGATGGGGGGTCTGTGCCGGGGTGGAGGTTGGGGGGGGGTCCGTGCCGGGGTGGAGGTTGGGGGGGGGGTCCGTGCTGGGGAGGGGGATGGGGTTGTCCGTGCCAGGGTGGAGGTTGGGGGAGGGTCCGTGCCGGGGAGGGGGATGGGGGGGTCCGTGCCGGGGTGGAGGTTGGGGGGGGTCCGTGCCGGGGTGGAGGTTGGGGGGGGGTTCCGTGCCGGGGAGGGCAATGGGGGTGTCCGTGCCGGGGTGGAGGTTGGGGGGGGGTCCGTGCCGGGGAGGGCAATGGGGGTGTCCGTGCCGGGGTGGAGGTTGGGGGGGTGTCCGTGCCGGGGAGGGGGATGGGGGTGTCCGTGCCGGGGTGGAGGTTGGGGGGGGTGTCCGTGCCGGGGTGGAGGTTGGGGGGGGGGGGGGTCCGTGCAGGGGAGGGGGATGGGGTTGTCCGTGCCAGGGTGGAGGTTGGGGGAGGGTCCGTGCCGGGGAGGGGGATGGGGGGGTCCGTGCCGGGGTGGAGGTTGGGGGGGGGGTCCGTGCCGGGGGGGGGGGGGTCCCTGCTGGGGAGGGGGATGGGATGGCAAGTGAGTTGGTCCACCTGGCCAGGTGCCAGCCTCCAACAGTTGGACCCATGCGGTCCATGCCACCTGGCTGGGGGGAGGAGGTGATATGGGCAATGATGACATGTCGTCGTTCCCCTCCCCCCACCAGGCCGTCATGTTTTCAGATCATCCAGCGATGTTGGCCGCCGTGGCTATGTTGCCCTGGATGAGGAGGAGGAGGAGGAGGGGCGTGCCAGAGAGGCGGCGCAGGCTGCTGCAGAGGGGCAGGCGGCAGCCGCCCAGGCTGGAGGGACACCCGACTGACAGGACGAGGAGGGGGAGGATGACGTCGCGGCCCCATGGCAACGGAGGCACCCGAGGGAGCCCCGTGTGTACCGGCCCAGGCAGTCATACCAGGACCTCACGGACCGGGAATGCAGGAGGAGACTCCGGATGAGCCGGGAAACCATGGCACACATCTGCCACCTGCTGGCACACCTGTCACCGCGTGGCACTGGCGGGGGTCACCCTCTCCCCATGTCCGTCAAGGTTACGGTGGCCCTGAACCTTTATGCAACGGGGTCATTCCAGGCACCGAGTGGGGACCTGTCCGGCATATCGCAGACATCGGTGCACCGGTGCATCCGGGCAGTTACAGATGCCCTATATGCCATGGCGCACCACTACATCCGCTTCCCCGTGGACCGGGCCAGCCAAGATGCCCGGGCCGTGGGCTTAGAGAGGTGCTTTGGCGTGCTGAAGATGCTTTTCAGGTGCCTGGACCTCTCTGGGGGCGCCCTCCAGTATCGGTCAGATAGGGTCGGCCGCATCATTGTGGTGTGCTGCGTCCTGCACAACATAGCCCAACAGAGGGGCGATGTGCCGCAGGCAGAGGAGGGCGGAGTGGAGGAGCAGCAGGAAGAGGCGCAGTCCTCCCCAGATGAGGGGGATGGGGGTAATGGTCAGGGCAGACGGGGTAGACACAGGCGGGTGGCAGTCCACCGTTACCGGCTGGCCCAGCGGGCACGGGACAGACTGATAGACGCCCGCTTCACTGACTAGATGGGCGTGGGAATCGGGTAGTATGGCCACAGACCGCACACCATGGCAACAGCCGACCACCCACACCCCCCACCCATCCACCCACCCAGCACCCTCACCCCCCTCCCCAACCCCACCCACCCCACCCGCATGCACACCACCCCCCCCCCCCCCCCACCCCCCCATTGACGATCCACCTGCGGCACAACGGGCCGGGCTCACACAGTTGCGGGTGGACGCGTGTCTATCGCAGGCCATGGAGGATGATGACAACCCGCCCTGCGGTGAGCTCCTGGCTCTACATCGTTGGACTATGTCTGACCCATGGCCACAGTACCACCATCCACCCGGACCATCCCTGCATGCGACTGTGACACTGCAGCGCACGGTCCCGTCCTCTGCCCGGGGGATGTTGATGGCGGCCCAGGGGGAAGGGGGCAGACTCACCTGGGGCTGAAGTAAGACCACCCCTCACACACACACTTGCGCTCAACGTACATGACACCCCCGCACACTTTGGACAGAGCACAAAGGCAGCTTCTGTAGGTGTAACATTGACTTTAATAACCAAAGGAGTTCATGCACGTGCCGTAGCCCCTAAAACTCATCTGTGCCCTGCAACCGTGCCAACTTACTCAGTGTCTAATTGTTTGGCCTTACGGGCCCTTTGACTACGTCTACGTGGTTCCCCAGACGGTACAGCAGAACTGGAGGTGGACTCCTGTGATTCCTGCCCTCTGACACTGGATCCTTTTGGCGGCCGTTTCCTGGGGCGTCCTGGCCTAGATGGGCCAGGCTGCGGCCCGGGCGACTGGGATGGCGAGCTGCCAGCCTGTCCTGCCCGTTGCCCACCCGATGCACCTGGGACGGAAGGGGGGGAGTCCGAGGTGTCGTGGTGTACCGGGACCTCCCCTACAGAGGGAGCCGGGACGGACCACACCACCTCCTCCTCCCTCAGGGTGCCCGATGGCCCCCAGGCCTCTACATGGGTGGGGGATGTGAACGGACTGGCCATCCAACACCCCCCCGACATCTGGCGCTGCCAGTCCTGGAGGCCCGTGCTGGTATCGACAGGGGTCTGCAGGTTTGCAGCCATGGAGCCCAGGGGGTTGGCAAACCCTGTCTGTGACAGTGCGACGCCGGCTCGCACATGGCCACTGGCGCCGATGCCCTCAGCGATGGCCTGCAGAGACTGGGCCATGGCCTGCTGAGACTGGGCCATGGCCTGCAGAGACTGGGCCATGGCCTGCTGAGACTGGGCTATGGCGTTGAGCGCCTCTGCCATCTGGCGCTGGCACTGGCTCATGGCCTCCTGTGAGAGGGCAGCCATTTCCTGGGCCACAGACGCCGCCTGCACGGAAAGCCCCAGGCCTCGCAAACCGTTCCCCATGTCTGACACCGTCGCACCCATTGCCTCCACCGCGGACACCACCCGTGCGGTGTCGGCCTGGGTGGCACGCATGACCGGCACCACTCCCAGCTCCTGGACGCGGGTGGACTCCTCCACCTACGACCGCAGCCGCCGCAAGCCGCCCATCACCCTCTTCGCTTGTCTCCGGGTCGGTGGTTGCATCGGATCTATGTGTGGGTGTGGTAACTCCAGGAACCCGGGATCTATCTGGGCAGCAGATGTTCGCTTGGGCTGGGCTGCCCTCCGACCGCCCGGCCCCTCTGCTGCTCCTACCTCCACCTGCTGTACCGGGACGGCTGTGTTGTGCGCACCAGTGAGTGTACCAGACGCCTCATCACTAAAGTGCCCAACCGAGGTGAGTGTTTCTGCGATGGTGCAGGGTGCTGGTGACAGCAGTGGCGTTGTGTCGTGCTCTTCGTCCCACTCTGAGTCCATGGCACTTTGGGGTGGGGGTTCGTCTCCACCCATCCACTCTGAGTCACTGTCCGGTATTTCGTCTTCCTGGGTAGTGCTGTCCCGGGTAGTGGTGTCCCGGGTAGTGGTGTCCTGGGTAGTGGTGTCCTGGGTAGTGGTGTCCTGGGTAGTGGTGTCCTGGGTAGTGGTGTCCTGGCTCGGATGTGACGGGGGCCTGTGGCTGCCCCCCTCATCGCTGGGTGGTCGCTCCCGCACGTGACGGGGGTGTCGTCTCCCTGTTGCTCCAGGTCTCTCTGTCTCCCGTGGTGTGCGAGGGGCATCCTGCGGGCGTCGCATGCTGGAGGGTGCGGGTCTCTCCGTCTCCCGTGGTCTCCGAGGGGCATCCTGCGGGCGTCGCATGCCGGAGGGTCCGTGTCTCTCCGTCTCCCGTGGCCTCCGAGGGGCATCCTGCGGGCGTCGCATGCCGGAGGATCCGGGTCTCTCCGTCTCCCGTGGCCTCCGAGGGGCATCCTGCGGGCGGTCTGCATCTGCGGGGATGGGTGCCTGGATGTTTGGTCCTGCGATACACAATGAAGCATGCATGGTTAGACATCAGGCAGTGATCAGGTGATACGGGAGAGGGGGATATAGGGGAGGGGGGATATGGGGACGGGCTGTCGGTGGCTCACTTGCTACTACGCCCCCGACCTCTGCATCAGCAACCTCCCGGTCCTCAGGTCCACCAGCCAGTTCCAGGGCCCTTTCCTGGTGTTCGGTCAGTGGCCTCTCATCAGCGGGGCCTCCTCCAGTCCTTACATGCTCCCTATTGTTGTGTGCGCGATTCTCCTGTGGGGGGGGGGGTGTGGCAGGGGTAAAAGGCAACACTGTTAGGCAGGTATATGAATGCACACCATCGGTTGCGCGTGCATTGCCGAGGTTAAGGTTAGGGCTGGATTCACTTGGGGATATGGGGGATATGGGGGAGGGGGGATATGGGGAGGGGGGGATATGGGGAGGGGGGATATGGGGGAGGGGGGATATGGGGGAGGGGGGATATGGGGGAGGGGGGATATGGGGGAGGGGGGATATGGGGAGGGGGGATATGGGGGAGGGGGGATATGGGGGAGGGGGGATATGGGGGAGGGGGGGATATGGGGGAGGCTCACCCTGCCTGCTCTGACGAGGTCGTTCACCTTCTTGTGGCACTGGGTGCCTGTCCGTGGTGTCAGGGCCACAGCGGTGACAGCCTCTGCCACTTCCCTCCACAGACGCCGGCTGTGGCGTGGGGCAACTCTGCGGCCGTGCCCGGGATACAGGGCGTCCCTCCTCTGCTCCACCGCGTCCAGGAGCGCCTCCACATCGTGTGACTCGAACCTCGGGGCTGAGCGGCGGCCAGCCATCCCGTCGAGTGTTGCGGTCGGGTGTTCCGGTCGGGTGGGGGGAGCAGCGCGGCCTTATGAGCCGTCACGCCGTGCGGCGCGTATGACGCTGCGCAAGCGCGGATCCCGTTACGTCGCTGCTAGCCCATTTCGGGCCGGAGACTTTCGACCCATTTTTCCGACGTGACGCAAGTCGGATTTGCGCCGTTTTTTGCGCCGATAACGGAGAATTTCGCCCCAGGTTTCAATGTCACTTCAAAGTGGCAACAAAAAAAACCTCTCCCACAGTTCAACCTCAGACATGTTCTTTGATGCTTCGGCTGCTGAAGCACCCAGCTTGCTGCTGGAGAGATTCAAGTGCCCTCCCCCCCACCCCCCCCCCCACCCCCCCCGCATATGTGATGCGGCCGGCGCTGCATAACTGGCGTCACCCGCGCATGCGTGTTTGCCGTCCTCTCCGAGTCCGCCCCGCAAGAAGATGTCAGACGGATCTTGCGGGGCTGCGGCAGAAAGGAGGTCCTCCTTCAGAGAGGACGGCCCGACGATCGGTGGGCACCGATTGCGGGCCACACCCCATTTGAGGCCCCCCTCGGTGCAGTATCCCCCCTCCCCCCTCCCCGCAGGCCCCCCCCCCCCCCAGCGTTCCCGTGCTGTTCCCGACAGCAGCGACCAGGTGTGGATGGCGCCGGGGGGAACCCGCCGTTTTGGGCTGGCTGCTCGGCCCATCCGGGCCTGAGAATAGCAGGGGTGCCAGAGAATCGCCATTTTGGGTGTCTCGGGCGATTCTCCGGCCTGTGCCGCGCGGAACTCGACGGGGCCGTTCTCGCCGCTTGGGAGAATCGCGGGAGGGCGTCGGACCGGCGTCGCGGGAAAATTTGGCGACCCAGGCGATTCTCCCAACCAGCGCGGGAGCGGAGAATCGCGCCCATAACATCCAGAAAGATTGATAGGGTGGATGCAGAAAGGGTGTTTTCCCTTGTGGAAGTGACTGGAACCAGGGGGCAACATTCAAAAATAAGAGGTCTCCCAAGATGAGGAGATCTTTTTTCTTTCATTGGCTTGTTAGTCTGTGGAATTATGGGCAGGATTCTCCAATCCCACAGCAGCGTGTCCACGGCATCGTAAACGGCGTCGCCAGCACGGTGCTGGAGCGGTTCGCGCCGCTCCAGCTGCAGATCCTGGCGCGAACTGTGCGCCGTGGGATCCGCGCATGCGCATTTGCGCCAGCGCCAACGAGGACATGCGCAGTGACCTCCTTCAACGCGCCAGCCCTGACGCAACCTGGCGCAGGGCTACAGGGGCCGGCGTGAAGGAAATGAGGCCCCCAGCCACAGAGGCCTGCCCGACGATTGGTGGGTACCAGGTACCGAACGTGGGCCAGGCCACATCGGAGGCCACCCCCACCCCCGGGGTCGGACCCCCCCCCCCCCCCTCCCAGGCCACCACCCGACCCTTACACGCCGAGATCCCGCCGGCCCAGAGCAGGTTAGGACGGCGCCGGAGGGACTCGGCTCTTTTCCTACGGACGCTCGGCCCATCCGGGCTGGAGAATCGACAGGCCGGCCGTGTAGAGCGGCCCGCAACCGCCGCCGTGCCAACTACGCCAGCGTCAATGGTGCCGATTCTCCGCACTGCTGAGAATCGCGTGCCGGTGTAGGGGCAGCATGGCCCATTCACGGGGATTCTCCAGCCCGGCGCAGGGCTGGGAGAATCCTGCCCAGGATTGCTCAGTAAACGGTGGAGACTGGGGGCGTCATTCTCCGACCCCCCGCCGGGTCGGAGAATGGCTGTTGGCCGCCGTGAATCCCGCCCCCGCCGAAGCCTCCTGTACCGGATATTGGGCGGAGCCGGGAATCGGGCCGCACCGGTTGGCGGGACCCCCCGCTCAATTCTCCGGCCCGGATGGGCCGAAGTCCCGCCCAGAAATTGCCTGTCCCGCCGGCGTAAATCAAAGCTGGTATTTACCGGCGGGACCAGGCAGCGTGGGCGGGCTCCAGGGTCCTGGGGGGGGGGGAGTGGGGCGATCTGACCCCAGGGGGTGCCCCCACGGTGGCCTGGCCCGCGATCGGGGCCCACCGATCCGCGGGCGGGCCTGTGCCGTGGGGGCACTCTTTCCCTTCCGCCTCCGCAACGGCCTCCACCATGGCGGAGGCGGAAGAGACTCTCCCCACTGCGCATGCGCGGGAAGCTGTCTGCGGCCGCTGACGCTCCCGCGCATGCGCCGCATTTCTGCACCAGCTGGCGGGGCACCAAACACCATTTCCGCCAGCTGGCGGGGCAACAAACGCCATTTCCGCCAGCTGGCGGGGCGGAAATCCCTCCGGCGCCGGCCTGGACCCTCAATGTTGGGGCTCGGCCCCCAAAGATGCAGAGCATTCCGCACCTTTGGGCCGGCGCGATGCCCGTCTGATTGGCGCCGTTTTTGGCGCCAGTCGGCGGACATCGCGCCGTTGGGGGAGAATTTCGCCCTGGGTCACTGAATATTTTAAAGCTGAGTTGGGAGTCAAAGGTCAGGGCATGGACAGGAAAGTAGAGACCACGATCAGATCAACCATATCTTGTCAAATAGCGGAGCAGACTCAAAGTGCACATTGGCCTCCTCCTGCTCCTAAAAACGTTTGTATGACAAATGTCCTGGGATAACGTTTATTTCCTGTCACTTACTTCCATTCATATTTGAGAATGCTGAAAATTTAGAACGGTATCTAGGCACTGAGTTAAACTAAATGTCAGAACAATCTGAAGGCTATGTCCACCACAACTCTCCTGTCATCTGAACCACTGAGGCATACTCAAGCAATGAGACATGACCTGAAAAAAATTACACCGACAAGTTGTGGGATGACTTCCAAGTCACTCAAGCATAAAATTGAAGGCCTAACAGTCAACATCGGTCCTAATTTTCCATGAAACGGTCGCATTTATGGCCATTTGTCAGAAAATGTTAAATTATCCACTTTGATTGGAAGAATATAAAGGTAGGAACTTGTTTTGAAAAGCTGAGAGACTAGAAATGTTGCTGTGTCCTTGCACATGAATCACAGTAAGTTAACATGTCGATACAAAAAGCAATTAGACAGACAAGAGGCATGTTAGTCTTCATTGGCTAAGTGGCTAATGTAACCCTGCTGTTTAAGAAGGGAGGGAGGCAGAAGACAGGAAATTATAGGCCAGTTAGCCTGACTTTGATCATTGGTAAGATTTTCGTGTCCAGTGTTAAGATCGCGGAGTACTTGGAAGTGCATGATAAAATAGGACTGAGTCGGCACAGCTTCGTCAAGGGGAGGTCATGTCTGACAAATCTGTTAGAGTTCTTTGAGGTGGTAACAAGGAAGTTAGACAAAGGAGAACTAGTGGACGTGATTTATTTGGATTTCCAAAAGGCCTTTGACAAGATGCTGCATAGAATCATAGAATTTACAGTGCAGAAGGAGGCCAGTCGATCCATCGAGTCTGCACCAGCTCTTGGAAAGAGCACCCCACTCAAACCCACACCTCCACCCTATCCCCGTAACCCAGTAATCCACTTAACGTTTTGGGACACTAAGAGTAATTTAGCATTGGCCAATCCACCTAACCCGCACATCTTTGGATTGTGAGAGGAAACCGGAGCACCCGGAGGAAACCCACGCAGATATAGGAGACTGTTAAATAAGTTAAGAGCCCATGGTGTTAAGTGTAAGATCCTAGCATGGATACAGGATTGGCTGACTGGCAGAAGGCAGAGAATGGGGATAAAGGGGTCTTTTTCAGGATGGCAGCTGGTGACTAGTGGTGTGGCTCAGGGGTCTGTGCTGGGACCACAACGTTTCACAATATACATTAATGATCTGGAAGTAGGTACTGAAGGCACTTTTGCTAAGTTTGCAGATGATACGAAGATCTGTAGAGGGACAGGTAGTATTGTGGAAGCAGGCGGGCTGCAGAAGGATTTGGACAGGCTAGGAGAATGGGAAATGAAGTGGCAGATGGAATACAATGTGAAAAAGTGTGAGATTATGCACTTTGGAAGGAGGAATGGAAGCAAAGACTATTTTGTAAATGGGGAAATGCTTAGGAAATCAGAAGCACAAAGAGACTTGGGAATCCTTGTTCACGATTCTCTTAAGGTTAACGTGTAGGTTCAGTCGGCAGTTGGGAAGGCAAATGCAATGTCAGCATTCATGTAAAGAGGGCTAGAATACAAGACCAGGGATATACTTTTGAGGCTGTATAAGGTTCTGGTCAGAGCCCATTTAGAGTATTGTGAGCAGTTTTGGGCCTCGTATCTAAGGAAGGATGTGCTGGCCTTGGAAAGGGTTCAGAGGAGGTTCACAAGAATAATCCCTGGAATGAAGAGCTTGTCGTATGAGGAACGGTTGAGGACACTGGGTCTGTACTCGTTGGAGTTTAGAAGGTTGAGGGGGGATCTTATTGAAACTGGCAGGATACTGCGAGGCCTGGATAAAGTGGACGTGGAGGGGACGTTTCCATTTGTAGGAAAAACTAGAACCCGAGGGCACAGCCTCAGACTGAAGGGACAATCCTTTAAAACTGAGATGAGGAGGAATTTCTTCAGCCAGAAGGTGATGAATCTGTGGAACTCTTTGCCGCAGAAGGCTGTGGAGGCCAAATCACTGAGTGTCTTTAAGACAGAGATAGATAGGTTCTTGATTAATAAGGGGATCAGGGGTTATGGGGAGAAGGCAGAAGAATGGGGAGAGAAAAATATCAGCCATGACAGCGGAGCAGACTCGATGGACTAAGTGGTCTAATTCTGCACCTACGTCTTATGGTCTTATTACAAGGATGTTGGAGTGTTAAGAGTTGTGAAATCTAATTGCAATTTCATTAGGCTTTGGTGAGACTACAAACAAAGTAGTCTATAGTTCTGGCCTCCTTACCAAAGAAATTATATAGGATAAAAGACGTAATTCACCCAGCGATGGGGTAATAGCAGGTCAGCCTTCCCACTGGCTGGTGGCGTCAATGCATTTGTATTCATTTGCATCTCATGAATACTCATTAAATCAGCTGGCTGCTGGTGTCCTGGTAGGCCTTCCAATCTTGTGTAACAACATCTTGTCTAAAACCGCATTGCTGAAGAGTGGCATGCACAAGGCAATCCTCAGTTCACAAGGCATTTTGAGTTGAGTGCAACAACTTTCCGCAAGAGTGCTGCACTGCTCCTGATGCGCTGTTCACCACTCTGCCAAGGCAGTTCCTGCACTTCATCCCCATGCTCAGCTGGTCTTCATGGACAGCACCATGCTGCTGGACCCTCCTGTGACCCCTGTGTCGGATCAGTACAGTGCCTGGGGTTGGAGAGTACAGGGATCTCCTTCCTCTCCTGATGCCACACACCAATATCTATCTAGACAGCACTGTGCTTCGGGAGTCATGCAACCACCGCAACAAAGGTCTGAAGTTTGACCGGGGATGGAGTGTGGAGTGAAGCCAGGGCTGGGGTGGCCTGCAGGTGCAAAGTGGAAGGCGGGCTGTGCAAGCAGGGAGGCAATGAAGGGCGGTGTCTCACAATGGCAGGCATAGGGACAATGAGGTGGTTGACGAAGAAGAACAATGAAGGCAGAGGGAAGGCCGAGAGGGGGGTGTAGCTGTACCCTGACAAGACTGTATGAAAAACTCATAAACAAGGGAGTCAAGGGCATGCATATCCCTTATTGGTTGGGGATGCACAAAGACGGTGAGTAAAGGTTCAAGTGGGGCATGGGCCCGAGCGGAGGGTGGTTTAATCAAGGAGCAGACTTCCGCTTGAAGCTGCTAGCCTTATCCCTCTGGGTTGCTGAGATCTTGCATGGCCTGGTGAAGGAGGTGGACTGGGGAGAGTGATAGGAGTGTGCTGGTCTGGTGTTTAACTATGGCGCCGGGACCTTTGAACCCGCCAACTGATGACAGGCAGATGAATCAGCTACCGACCCGGCAGGTTACTCAGAGTGGAATGCGCTTGTGCAATAAGCTTCCAAGAGTAGAATCTGGCACAAGATTCCTCCATTCTGGCCAGTGGGAAAGGTGTGACAAGAGTTGCCTACCACCGCACCGAGTCGCTAAATAAGGGTCTCAGAATAAGGGGTCAGTCATTTAGGTCTGAGATTAGGAGAAATTTCTTCACTCAAAGGGGTGTGAATTTTCTGAATTGAATTCTTTACCCGCTAATTTTTGTTGTGGGAAACAGGCGGGAAAATGGAGTTGAAGCCGAAGGTCAGCTATGATCATACTGACTGACAGAACAGGCTTGATGGGCTGTGTGGTTTATCCTTGCTTCTATCTGTTGTATTCTTCTTCTTATATAATTATTGGACAAGTAGGAAATCAAGGGATATGGGGATAGACTTGGAAAGTTAATTTAAAAAATCAACCACCATTTTGTTGAAATTTTATGTTCCTGCGATCGCAAATGCAGGTTACTGGGCAATTTCACTGCATTTATCTGGAAATTCTATGAAAGTTAATGAATGTCCTCCCCGTGATTTGTCAAAGTTCTCAGCTCGGAGCCAAGAATTTCTGCAGGTACCCAGGATTGAATTTTCAGGATGGTGAGAGGTCCCCGCACCCACCATCCAGAGAGTCAGTGGGGAATGCATTCCCGCCGACTGCAACAAACCTGCTGCTATTTTACATTCAAATGAGCATTGATTGGCAGCAGGCAAGACTTCCGTCTGCACTTGGACAGAATTCCCAACTTGAAGGGCTGTCAGCCAATCAGTTTGGCCAACAGATCTGCAGCCCCTCCAGACATGGTGCTGCAGTGGCCAGAAGAGGCACTGCGGCGCCGTGCCTGAGCCTAAGTCCCGAGACTACACTTCTGGTAAGTACCATGGGACCTGGGGCTGGGAAGTAGGGGTTGCCCTAGAGGATCAGGAGGGAGTGGGGCAATTTCGGTGTCGGGAGTAGGCGGGGTGAGGGGGGGGAGGTGAGGGGCGTGGGGGGGGGATGAGGGGTGGGTGGTGGCAGCAATAGCAGTGAAGGTGGGCTGGAGCTCTCAGGTCCCTGAGGGGAGGGTGCACCAAATCTAGAGGCCATTTACTGTCCCCTCCCCCGCCTCAGAGGCCACATGGGTGAGAGTGTAAAATTCTTACCCCAGTGTATTGAAGGCCTGCCTTAAAAAATCTTTATTTCATTTGTGCAATCCCTTTATTAGAGAAACAAAAAAGCAAACACCAATTTTCTTTCAATACTTGCAACATTACTTGCCATACTAATACTGTGGCTACCAGGGCAGGTCAAAGGCTAGGAATCCAGTAAGTCACCCCCTGACCCCAAAACGTGTCCACCATCTGCAAGTCACAAGTCAGGAGTGTAATGGAATACTCACCACTTGCCTGGATGAGTGCAGCTCCAACAATACTCAAGAAGTTCAACACCATCCAGGACAAAGCAACCCGCTTGATTGCTCCCCCTTCCACAAACATTCAAACCCTCCACCACCAGCGAACAGTGGCAGCCGTGTGTACCATCTACAAGATGCAGTAATTTACCAAGGTTCCTTCGACAGCGCCTTCCAAACTCATGGCTACTACCATCTAAAAGGACAAGAGCAGCAGATACCTGGGAACCCCACCACCTGGAGGTTCCGCTCCAAGTCACTCAGCACCCTGACTTGGAAATATATCGCCGTTCCTTCACTGTCACAGGGGCAACATCCTGGAACTCCCTCCCTAATTGTACAGTGGGTGTATGTACACCTCAAGGACTGCAGCAGTTCAACAAGGCAACTCACCACCACCTTCTGAAGGGCAACTAGGGATGGGCAATAAATGCTGGCCTAACCAACGACGCCCACATCCTGTAAACAAATTTTAAAAAAACATTTTTGTTCTTATGACAAAGGAAAAGGATCTCTTTTTCAGTTGCAACATGGGACAAGTCACTCCGCTCCTCTTAATTCATCCAGAAAAATCCTGATATTTCCCCATGATCAAAAGTTAAGAAAAGGAACTGTGGGTCATACACAAAATGAAGTCAGTGTTGATTAATTCTGAATTATTTGTTTCTCTCTACTGTATCTGGCAAAAATGGTAAGATTACACTTACATAGCTTCCCATGAGGAACAGAACTGCAGATGTTTCATTTAGCTGCTTACGCAAGTCACAAAATAAAACAACGTCCTGCAGCTTTCCATCGCCGTTTTAACCTGGGACTTTAATTTGTGCTGCGCAAGCAATGTCCTGATGCTTCTAGATTCACCAGACTGTCTCCCAACAATCTCATGAGTACATATGAAGTAAGCTGAGGAAATTATGACGCAATCAATATTTTTTCCACTCAATAAACCAAACTAAAATACTAGGCCTAATGCTTCTTGGTAAAAATATATACCAGAGCTACCTGCCAAATATTTACCTAGTTTCTAACTTCATATGTAGACATCAAGCAGCAAGCTGTGTAAACAGAACACTAAAGTTAAAATACATGATAAAATGCCCTTTCCAGGACATTAGCTACATCCCATCTGCACAATTAGGCAATGGCCTTACAGAATCAAATGATACACAAAGGTCAGTCTGATTTTCCCCTGGTTACTCTGCAGAGAGTCTAGAATCATTCATGAACTCAATGCACATATGTTTTAATAATGATGTGCATCAGTTAGATCTTCTATCCTACTGCTCAAGCAACTTAACTTTACCTGGTTCTTGTCTCATTTACTGACATTACTGTATTCATTTCATAAATCAGAAACGCGTTTTATTTTAGGATGTCATACGACGTTTTTAGGCCCGCTTATTTTTAACCAAATTGCCGTGCCAGATTTGTACTTGTGTGACAAATGATCCTAACTGCCTACGTTAGTTGTTTGATTTACTTTCTCAAACTGTACTTTACCTCATAAATTCTGTCAGACTGGCAGTTACTTGGCTAAATTAGTAATGCGATCGTTTCGAGTTCATGGGCCATTTCTGAATTAAAAATTAAAACGTTTTGTAACTTTCCATCCTATTCTTTCCAGCAGCAGCATGTTTGCACCTCATGAATCATTATTTAGTTTCCCACTCCTCCCCTTTTGCAGAATTTCATTGTTTATGGTAAAAAGTTAATCTAATCTAGTTATCCAATGCATAAATATATCTATCTGTTAAAAGCCAGAAAATGTGTGCATACTTCTTCCAAATGTCACGATTACTTCCTGTCACACTCTTCTATCCCACTTAGTTAATTTGACAGACATAAACCAGTTGTTCTCACAGTAATATGTCATTATTTTCATAACACCCCAATTGCTAGAGCCTCCTGTTCACCATGGACATTACCATTTTGATTTTACTTTCGGGATTACTAATGTTCTCAGTGGTAATAATATATCTTCATATAGTTTTCATCGCAGCTACAGCATGTAGAATATAAACAGAATACTGTGGGTGCTGGAAATCTGGGGCGTCATTCTCCGCCGGCGGGAGTCTCCGTTCTGCCGGCACCAGGGGGTTTCCCGACGGCGTGGGGCTGCCCCACAATGGGAAACCCCATTGACCGGCCGGTGTTACGGAGACTCCCGCCGGCCGGTCGGTGCAGAAATGTGACGGGGCGGGTAGGAGAATTTCGCCCCTGAAATACAAACATAATGGGCGCGATTCTCCACTCCCGCGCCGAAGTGGCCGCGCCGTCGTGAACGCCGCCGAGGTTCACGACGGCACAAAACGGCCCCGGTCCCGACCGATTCAGGCCCTGACAATGGGCTAGGATCGGGGCCGCGTCATCTAAACGCGCCAGGCCTTGTCGCCCGCGTAAAGGTGGCGCCGCATAGATGAGGCGGCCGGCACCGCATAACGGGCGTCATCCGTGCATGCGGCAGTTGGCCGGCGCCAACCCATACATGCGTGGTTGCCGTCCTCTCTAAGTCCGCCCCGCAAGAAGATGTCTGACGGATCTTGCGGGGCCGCGGAAGGAAGGAGGTCCTCCTTCCACCGATCGTCGGGCCAGACCCCATTTGAGGTACCCCCCGGTGCAGGATCCCCCCTCGCCCCCCCGCAGGCCGCCCCCCCCAGCATTCACGCACCGCTCACGACGGCAGCGACCAGGTGTGGACGGCACCGGGGGGAACCCGACGTTTTGGCCTGGCCGCTCGGCCCATCCAGGCCTGAGAATAGCGGGGGTGCTGGAGAACCGCCATCTTGGGTGTCTCCGGCGATTCTCCGGCCTGCGGCCCGCGAAACTCGACCGGGCCGTTCCCGTCGCTTGGGAGAATCGCAGGAGGGCGTCGGACCGGCGTCCCGGGAAATTTTGGCGGCCCAGGCAATTCTCCAAACCGGCGTTGGAGTGGAGAATCGCGCCCCATGTGCTGGAAATACTCAGCAGGCCTGACAGCATTACCCCAGATTTCTGGATTACTATTCCAGTGACAATACAACTATGCTACTGCTTCTGTGGAGAGAAAGATAGAATAATGAAATATGACTTCTTCGGAATGGAAGAAAGGTAGAAATGTAAAGTGATGGCACTGAAGGGGGAGGGGTAGGTCCGGGATTGGGTAACAAAATGTATTAGTTATCCATCGACGGTCTTCCAATTCATAAATAGAGGATTTTGAAGTTGATCACAAGCAAATCTGATATGCCATACTTCTCTAACCTGAATGTCCACATCTTGATGTTTGAGTCTTATATGAAGTGATTGGCCATGAGTAGCACAGTGGCACAGTGGTTAGCACTACTGCCTCACAGCGGCAGGTATCCGGGTTCAATTCCGGCCTCAGGTGATTGTCTGCGTGGAGTTTGCACTTTTTCCCTGGGCTGGATTCTCCGTTTCTGAGACTAAGTGCTGACGTCGTCATGAAAAGTGGACTTTTGCGATGGCAAAAACGGCACAATGATTCACCAACTCTAAAGGGGCTAGCACCGCCGTCATGTGAAATGCCACCGTTGCAAGCGAAACGGCGCCGGATTTGCCGGTTCTGTGATTGCCGCACAGCTGCAGCCGCACTTAAGCGATTCAGCCCCCCTACACACACCGTCGCAGCCAACATGGCTGGAAGGAGAGCAGTGCCGTGGTTCTGGGACACAGACCTGGAGACCCTCCTGGATGCCGTGGAGGAGAGGCGGATGATCCTGTACCCTGGCCCGGGAGGAAGGTCATCAGGCACCACCGTTCGCCGTGCCCGGGCGCAGGTGGCAGACGCGATCAGCGCCATTGGCGAAGTCACCCGGACTGCCATCCAGTGTAGGAAGAAACTGCACAACCTCCTCAGGGCGACCAGGGTGAGTAAGCAGCGCTGTGCCCCTGGCACCGGCCGCCCCCCCGCTCCCCGGGGGACGGCCGGACCCCCACCCTGCACCCATGCCAGCTACAATGGCTGGGTGCCCTGGCCACTGAGGCCAACCCCTGGGCTGCATGCGCTGGACTGACTAACAGTGTCGTTCTTTGTGTTTGCCCCCTCCAGGATCGCCGGGAGGGGAGAAGACCGGAGGGGGGCCACCAGACCTGCGGCCCTCACCATGCCCAAGCAGAAGGCACTGGACGTGGTCGGTGGCCTTGAGGAAAGGGAAGTCGCCGCCGCGGAGGTTTGCGACGGGCGAGGAGGTGAGACCCCCTGCCTAGTTGCAGATCCTCATGACACATGTGTGCTCCCCCCACCCCACCTCACCTTCTGTTGCTAACTTCCCGTACCAGCCTCCCCTAACAGGCGCCGGAATGTGGCGACTAGGGGCTTTTCACAGTAACTTCATTGAAGCCTACTCGTGACAATAAGCGATTTTCATTTCATTTCATTTTTCATTTTGGTTGGCTCTTAATTCGGAATTTGCTCTGTTTGTTTAACCTTTGCTCTGGAGTCGCCAAGTATCTTTATGATACCGCCATGAGGTTCAAGTTCCAGTAATGATCAATAACTCAACACACCAATTAGTAAGATTCAAATCAAAACACATTTATTATACACAGTAAATCACTACCCATGCATAAACTCTACTTTCTAGACTATTCCTATCACTAAAAGGCCTATACTTAGCTTCGGAATTGGCCCACCAGGTCAGGGGAACAAATGGCCTTTCGTTCAGGTCCTGAGTCTGCAGGATTCAAAAGCTGGTATGGACTTGTAGCTAGAAGCGCCTATCTCATAGCGAGCGTTGACTGGAGACTTACTTGGTTGATGCGGCAGCTTGGACAGGTCACTGTCACGGGTTGATTCAAGTTGCAGAGTGACCCTGCCAAAGAAGGACGATTTGAACTTGGGGGCTTTATTTTGTAGTCCCCAGGGGCTTCCTGCGGACCCCGTACCTGGTTCCAAGTGATTGGACTGCGTTCCGATCACTTGGATTGATTTCTCCAATACTGGAGTTGTTCCCTGATCGCTGGGCGGTCCCTAAATGTCCATTGGCCTTCCTTTGTCTTGGCTCCTGCTGGCGCCAAGGAGTCTGACTTGGCTTTATTCACCTTAAATGTTGCAATTGTGCCTTGGAATTGTTCATCACTATGCAGATGGCTGCTGGTTTCAGTGTTGTCTGGTTTCTTACAGGTTTCAACACACATGATTTCTGTATTTGATAGTCCTTGCCTGTGTTGGCTAAATTTCCCTTCAGCCTTTGCATTTCTCCATTTTATGTCGGGAAGTGGCCAACCCAGATGGCTACACTTCATCTCCTCACACCTTCCCCACTCCTCAGCCCCCATACCCCCTCACTCCCCTGTGGATCCAATGGTTTGACTTTGGCTGGAGATGTGTGCTGAAGATGTGTCAAGCTACTCTCAAAACCTATCTACCTTTTCTGATTAAAATACCCCCCAGATTCTGATAAACCTATGTATCCTAAAAAATTTAGAATTGCACACCTACATCAAACATTAATAATAATAATCTTTTATTGTCACAAGTATGAAATTACTGTGAAAAGCCCCTAGTCACCACATTCCTGCGCCTCTTTGGGTAAGCTGGTATGAGAATTGAACCCGTGCTGCTGGCCTTGTTCTGCATTACAAACTAGCTGTCTAGCCCACTGAGCTAAACTGGCTCATACCATAACCCGAATGAACTTTCATTATAGTCATCATTCTGGTATATATACATCCCATTTTAGATACCATACCTCAAAGTGCAAGAGGTACAAAGAAAGAATAATTTTGCATTTATATAGCACCTTTGACAATCTCAGAACATCACAAAGCACGTTACAGTGAATTAAGTAGTGGAGTGCAGTCACCATTTATAGATATATGTAATGTAAATAATGACAGCCAGTTGATGAAAAGCAAGATCCCATAGACAGCATTGTGAAGCACAAAATCTGTTTTAGAGATCTTGGTAGATAAATAAATGTTGGCGCGTTCATCGGGGGCAACTCCCCTGATTTTTCTTTGAAATAATTAACAAGAAGGCAGTAGCATAGTGGTATTGTCACTGGATTAGTAATCCAGAGACCCAGGGTAATCCCACCATAGCAGATGGTGAAATTAGAATTCCATAAAAATGTGGAATTAAAAGTCTAATGACAACCACGAAACCATTGCCAATTGTTGTAAAAACCCATCTGGGTTCACTAATGGCCTTTCACAAAGGAAATCTGCCATCCTTACCTGGTCTGACCTACATGTGACTCCAGATCCTCAGCAATGTGACTGACTCTCAGCTCAAGGGCAATTAGGGATGGCCAATAAATGTTGGCCCAGCCAGTGATGCCTAATTCCCATGAATTGATTTGTAAAAAGACACCGAGGAAGGCAGACTTTATTTAACCAAAAGGCAGTGTGGTGATCTTTGTGAGGTTGACTTCAGGATGGAAGGCGTAGTGTTCACAAAGACACTTGAAGCGATGTTCATCAACAAAGCTAAATTTATTTATACTATTTAAATTAACGTTTGATCTGGGGCTGGTTTAGCACACTGGGCTAAAGTGCTGGCTTTTAAAGACGACCAAGGCAGGCCAGCAACATGGTTCAATACCCGTACCAGCCTTCCCGAGCAGGCGCCGGAATGTGGCGACTAGGGGCTTTTCACAGTAACTTCATTGAAGCCTACTTGTGACAATAAGCAATTTTAATTTTCATTTTTCATTTCACTTCTCGTAAACAAATAGAATATATTGAACTACACTCACTAACACTACCTCTATATTCTATCTGTAACTATATTCTATCCTCTCTAGCTCTACAATGCACTTCACTCCAGTCTTCTCTCCTCTACTCCACTCTCTCTCCCTGAAGCCTAAGCGTCAGTGCCTTTTATAGTACTGTCCCTAGCTCCACCTAGTGGCTAATTGTAACATAACATTAACTCTTCAAACGCTGCACATTTCTATAATGTCACAGGCAGTTCCTCCAAAAGTAGCATTCCTTCAGCACGGCACAGAAGTGCCAGCCCAGATTTTATGCAGAGTTCTCTGCAGTGGGACATGAACCCAAACATTCTGACCCAAAGACCGAGCATAATACTGAAAGAAAAGAAGGACCGTTAACAGATTCTTTTGACTTTGTCGTCTGCCCAAAAGCAGGAACCAAGAATTTACAAGCAGCTGCCAATCTACAGAAACTCCAGTCAACAATTAGCTTCTAATTGAGCACAGGATATACCCATGCAGACCACAGCCCCATAGGGAGTGGCTCAGGGGTAGCCTTAAAGAGACAGACCATGTTAAGCAGAGCTCTATCTCAGCAACCAAACACCACCACCAAACCCCAGACTCTCAGGACAGTACTACAAAGGATCAGTGTGTCGCATAAGAAAGTTAAAGGGTCTGCAGGATTATTTCTTAATTAATAGCAGAGGGAGGAATAGACCATGCAATAACATAAAATGAGTACAGATCACAACACTAAGCAGGGGAGCCTGATACTGGATTGTCAGTTAGTACATTCACTATAGAGCAGAATTAAATAAAAAGCACCCCCATTCTTGGTGGGTTTCACGACAATAGAAGTACTAAGGTATAATGATGTACATCTTTGGCACAGGATAATGCCATGTATTATAATGTGAACATCAAGACTTTGGGGAGGGCACAGGGAAGGACAAAAAAACGAAAATTAAGTGCCAAATAACTGAATTGGCAGGAGACATGAAGAAAGCTAGAAATATTGAGTATGAAAACTAAACGGCATATCAGGGACATTTTATTGAGGTTTTCAATATTTTTACGGACTGTAGGTAAACCAAACTGGAGGATTAAACTTTTTTAAGAACAAAGGTTCATATGGATTGGCGATTTGCTTGGAGCAGACTGCCCAAGAAGTCAAAGAGTCCTGCTCTGAAGAAGTGTTATACGGACGACAGGAAACAATGGGCGGGATTCTCCTGTCGCTCGCTGGCGGTGAGGTTCTCTGTTCTCGCCAGCAGCGGACCTCCGCTCGTGGGTTTCCTGATGGAATGGGTAGCTTCAATCGCAAATCCCATTGGCAAGTGGCGGGATTCCTGAAACCCGCCGCCAGCGAACGGCGTGGCCAGATTCTCCGTCCTCGCTAGCAGTGGTAACGAGGCGGATTTGCAACGGAGAATCCAGCCCGTTAATTGTTTCTCTCTCAACAGATGTGACCAGGCCTGCTGGGTCTTTCCAGCATTTTCTGTTTTTAAGTCAAAGAGATGACAAGCTGGAGAGAGAATTGAAAGGTTTTATTGGGGGTGAAAGATTGAATTGAGGTATGTAAGAGCTGAGCATACTGTGGCAGTCTTTGAACTTTGGAAGTAGCTATGATGGACCACCTGCCTCAGCATTCCTGCAAATATTCACCATATGTTACAATAAGAAGAAAGGTTGCCACGTCTATTAGAGAGCTCCTTTTTAACATTGGATGTGTTAAAAATGATAATTGTACTCCTTTAGAAAGAAGCTTTGGGACAGCATGATCTATTCAGTCTATCTGTCAAAACTATCATTCATTGTATTTAACAGTAAGTGGGCTGTCATGGGGACTGGCATGTCAAAGGTCAGTGCTGTTCAGTTGCAGTAACCTTTTCCAGACAATCAACTTGTCTTTCACTGGTGAATGTCATAATCCTTAAGTAAACACATCAATGGATAGCTTGCTGCCGCAAAACTGCAATTCACTTCTTTTAAAAATGTGAGCGAGATATGGTCTGTTCCATTTAATTGAGATGTTTTTATTTCTGAATTTTAGTGAACAAAGCATTGGCAATCATTTAATTTGTGATGAAACATGTGCCAACTTTATGAAATGTATGTCTATTTTCACATGATGTCATCACATACCAAAGTCATCAGACCTGTTATGTCAGCCATAAAATGGCACCTATTGTCCTTGAGACAATCTCAGTAAGTGTTTAATTTCTGTTAAAGAACAAGCTCTGTTTATTCTTGGATTGTTGTCTGCTCACTTACCAAGTACTAAATCTCCATAAAGAATCAAGTGTTCAGTGTATGTGCAATCTGGTGCCTATGTGCTCATTTGCTGGCAACACATCCCAAAGCAATATGGCTGACTATTATGTGCCCTCTGAAATGGAAGCCACTCAGTGATAGCAAACTGTCATTGGCGGCCACACCATCAATAGGTTCTCAGTGCAATTAGGACACCTGCATGTCTTCCTTTTGTCCCTTCCAATGTTGTGAGAAAACGTCCAAAAGCTCTCAAAAGAGATTTAGTGCTTACGTTGTACTTCTTGACGGCATTTCATATTGAAAATGTGCCTTCGTATTCTGGGGTCAAGTCTACAAAGGAAGTAATGATCTGCTGTCATTTGCAGTTGACTCTTGATGTCATTAATGAAGGTCCGGGTGCTGCTGTTTGATGTTAGTTGCACAAATACGCTACCTGTTCTAATCGTCTGGGAGCTGCCATCATAATTCCCCAGCTGCATGTGGGAAAAAAGGATTGCAAAAATCACTATTTTTCTGACGAGGTTGGGGTTTACTGCCAGGAGGCTGATGTTGACGTGCCCTCTTTACCCAATAGATTGAATTCAATCTATGCAATGGGTTTAACTTTGTGACGGATGGATTAAGAAAACAATAGTTCTCACAAGCCAGTAATAGTGCTCCTGAATACGGCAGAGAGATCTTACCGAAGCTTGCAATTGAGATTACAGAGTGCTTTCATTGCGTCAGTGATCAATCTATATGGTTTACATGAATGAAGAATGTCCATTGAAACTGCTTTGAAACTGCTGTCTATCTTTGTAACCCAGTTAATGCTAGATATATTGCATCAAGTTAATAATATTACTTTTTAGAGTTGCTTATTGACATCAAAAAAAGATAGATAATACTGTTCTCAAGAATATAGGACAAGATTCTCCTGTCCCCTAGCCATGAGTTCCTTAGCAGCGGACCATTCGCTGGTGACAGGATTCTAACTTCCCACTGCTTTTCAATGGGATTTCCCATTGTTTTTTCTTTGTTTATAAATTTAGAGTACCCAATTCACTTTTTCCAATTAAGGGTCAATTTAGAGCAGCCAATCCACCTACCCTGCACATCTTTGGGTTGTGGGGGTGAAACCCACGCAAGCACGGGGAGAATGTGCAAACTCCACACGGACAGTGACCCAGAGCCGGGATCGAACCTGGGACCTCTGCGCCATGAGGCAGCAATGCTAACCACTGTGCCACCGTGCTGCCCCGAGGATTTCCCACTGTAACCATTCCATGCCACCACAAAACTAACTGGTGGGGATGCTTTGCCAGCGGGAAAATTGAATCGCAATGACCGGAGAATTCAAGAGGATCATGGCTGATCCGACATTCCTCACACTCAATTTCCTGTGCTTTCCCCAGAAGACTTGATCCCCTTACTGATCAAGAATCTATCTATCTCAGCCTTAAACATACACAAGGACTCTTCCGCACAGCTTTCTGTGGTATGAAAATCCAAAGACTCACAATTCACTGAAAGAAGAAATTCCTCCTCATCGTAGTCTTACATTGGCACCCCTTTATTCTGAGAATATGACTTCTGCTCCTAGAATCTCCCATGACGGGAAACATCCTCTCAAGTCCAGGAGTCTGATGTCGAAGTGCCCTTTGTACGCAATAGATTGAACTGAATCCATGCAACCTCGGTTTAACTTTCTGATTGATGGGTTAAGAAAACAATAGTTGTCACAAGCCAGTAATAGTGCTCCTGAATACGGCAGAGAGAACTTACCGAAGCTTGCAATTGAGTTTACAGAATGCTTTAATTGTGTCGGTGATCAATCTATATGGTTTACATGAATGAAGAATGTCCATTTAACCTGTCAAGCCCCTTAAGAATCTCATATGTTTCAATGAGATCGCCTCTCATTCATCTAAATTCCAATGAGTAGAGTCCCAACATGTTTAACCTTTGCTCATAAGATAATCCCTCCATGCTGTGGATCATCCGACTCGACCTTCTCTGAACCCCCTCCAGTGAAATAATTCTCTACAGTTCCAGCCGAATCTTTGCCAATGCTAGCCTTTCTGTTTTAGATGCTATTCCTGTCTCCGGTTTTTCAAGTTCAATTTCAAAATGATTGGCCACAAGTTTTAAGATCTCAGATTTAATAGCTTTTGGACAGATAATGACCTCACAATCCCTCACTATACTCCTTAACCCTGAATGGATAGGAGTCTTAAACTGCTCCAAGTCACTTCCTTCCATTTTAGCAAGGTGCTGGCCTCAAATGTGGATGTTTTAGTGCTCTTGCTCTGAAACCCTGCACTGAAGGTTTTAAGTTCCTTCTAGGGATCAATTTGGTTTCTCACTTCCAATTTCCCGTTTGTCTGTGGGGTTCTATCACAGATGCGTAGTCCCCAATTTCCTATCGCTATCCCACTCCTCATAATTGGGTTTTTGTGAAAAGGATATACTTGCCAATTCAGAGAATGTTTAATTGTTGATGTACAGTGATCACGAAAGAACCAATCACAAAGGTTTTCTTAAGTTTTAGCAAAGAGGGTGGTTTATTGTGCTTAATCCAATCCAAGTAAAATAATAAAATACACCCCAACCTACACGCACATGCACAAATGTGCGTGTGCACATGCACACACACATGTGTAAACACATGTGCACATGTGTGTTCACACACATGCATGTGTGCACCTGTACACATACACACATGTACACAAAGACACACGCGTGCAAACACACACGCACGCACACGCTTTGGAGGTCGGCGACTCAGCTGGCTTGAGGTGGTTTTGTGACTTTCCCGTCATGGTCACGATGCTTCCAGTATCGTAGTGATTTAAAGATGCACCTGTCGGAGTTGATTTCCTTCAAGGAATCTCGGCCTGCAGCAGAGGTGCCTCTGGCTGGTCACAGGTAGCAAATGGGGTTCAAAAGCTGGCTGGGCTGGAAGAGGAAAGGAGGGATCCTGCTCGGATCTGCTCTCATCAGCTTACTGCCGAGAAAGAAGGAGCTGAAACACAAACTGTGGACCTGTCACATGGCTGTCACCTAGCGACTCAAACAAGGTGATTATAAGAGTATTCACCCCTCCTCCCTAAATACCCTCCTAAAAACCCAGCTCCATGCCCAAGCATTTCAATATCCTCCTAACATTCCCGTCTTTGGCTCTGCATCTATTTTATTTTATTTCCTTAGGGGGCGGAATTCTCCGCCCCCCCCCCACGCCGGGTGGGAGAATCACCCGTGCGCCGCGCGAGTCCTGCCACGCCGTCCCGATGCCCGCACACGATTCTCCCAACCCCCCCCCCAAACCGGCGCGGCGCGAATCACGGCTGGTCGCAGGGAGAATCGCCGTTTGCCATTGGTAATGGGCGAACGGCGATTCTCCGGCTCTGATGGGCCGAGTGGCCTGCCCAACATGACAGGTTCCCGCCGGCGCCATTCACACCTCGTCGCTGCCGGCAGGAACAGCGCAGGAACACTGGGGGGGGGGGCGGCCTGTGGGGAGGGGCGAGGGGGGATCCTGCACCGGGGGGGGCTCAAAAGGAGTCTGGTCCGCGATCGGTGCTCCCCGATCGGCGGGCCGGCCTCTCTGAAGAAGGACCTCCTTTCTTCCGTTGCCCTGCAAGATCGATCCGCCATCTTCTTGCGGGGCGGGCGCGGGTGACGTCATTTACGCGGCGCAGGTCGCGTCATTTACACGGCGCCAAGGCTCGGCGCGCGTAAATGACGCGGCGCCGCTCCTAGCCCCCCCCCCGGGGGTGGGAGAATAGGGGGCTGGGAACGGCCTCCGACGCTGGAGTGAAACACACCGGTTTTCACTCCGGAGTCGGGACTTAGTCTCCCGATGGGAGAATTGCGCCCAGGGTGTTTTCCTACATTAATGCAAATGCTTATCACAGTCACAGAACTGCATGATTTATCTGCTTGGAGTGGACAAGCACAGGACACCCTGAGGAACTCACCACAATCAATTTTTCAGAAACATATCACATTCCACCACTGGATTACCACCTTTTTTTGTTATTGCATAATCCTCCTGACTAGCTTGCCAGCTGCTCGAGAAGTATTAAAGGATTATTATTTAATTGAAGGATATATGTAGTGAATGGTGTATTCTGTACTGGAGCTCTGGAGCCAGTCAGAAGAATCAAAATGCTATTTTATAATTCTACACTTCACTATGTTCCTAGTACAGCACTGTCGTTATTGGCTGCTGGGTTTTTCTTTCCAGGCCCGTGAACAAAAATTACATTCAACAAAACCATTCATTTGAAAGTTCAACATTTCTGTCATTCTGGTAGCAGTTCATTAATACATTAAATGGCTTCTCACACATGGGGCTTTTCAACCGCTTGGCTTCCTGAGTTTTAAAAGTACCACAGACCCATTGTGAAACAGCGCAAGTATTTTTTCTGTATAAAAATGCAGTTAAACGATTATTTATTATTGTTGTTTGACCTGCTTCATGTGAGAGGTCTCGTGGCGCAGTGGGTAGTTTCCCGACCTCTGAACCAGAAGCGGCAGGTTTGAGTTGCCCCAGGGCATCAAGGCCCAGGAAGGTGCGTTCATAGCGCAGCCAAGCAGGGTGATGGTCAGAAAAAACAAGAGGTGCTGAAAAACCTCAGCGGGTAACGTTTCAAGTCCGACATTTGCCACTACTTCAGAACAAAGGTGGCAGTCAACCTGCAACTCCTTTCAACACACGGAAAAACAGCAAAAGCTGGGAAATTAGAACACCGGTGCGGACTGTTTTTTTCCTATTAGGATATGGCAGACAGTCAGAGTGAGAGAGACTCCTGGTCAGCGATGCATGATATTAGATTTAGAGAAGCCCCTTTCACACCTCAAAGCACTTCGCAGTTAACTGAACACTTTTTAAAGCATAGACGGTGTTAGAATGTAGGAAATGCAGCAGGCAAATTGCACACAGCACAAACCCTAAACCAGCAATGGGATATATAAGCTGATGATCTGTTTTTATGTGTTGTTTGAAGGATAAATATTAGAGAAGTGATATGCCATCAAAGAACACACGACGAGTGGTGAACGTAACTGAGGCTTTAATAAACTAAATGGAAAGCCTCCTGGCCTCGGATCCCGAACTGAGGCAGCGGCGGAGACTAGCCACCTTTATACCGAGCCCGAGGGAGGCGGAGCCAGCAGGCAGTAGTTTACCACATTACATATAATACAGTGGCAGTTTACCACAATACACATATTATATACTACAGTGGTTCGGATGCAGCAGGGACAAGCATATAACAGTACAACAATACAATACAGTGGTTTACCACATTCACCCCCTGTTAAAAAAAAGAGTCCAGCGGGGGTGAAGTTGTCTTCAAGATCAAGTCTGTCAGGGACCTTGACCTTCCGCCGTGATTGCCTCAGTCCCGGCTGTGGTGTGGGCACCGGTGTCGAGACCTGTGCGTCCGGGAGCGTGTCGTCCTTTTCTTCATCCAGTAGTTGAGTCGGTGGAGGGGGGGGGTGGTGTGTTGGCTGGGGTGGTGGTGATGGCCGCCGGTGGGCCTGCGGGTGCCAGACCTTGAAGTAGCTGGGTAGTGGTGGAGGGAGACGGTGTAGGATCGGGGGTGGTGGTGATGGTCGCTGGGGAACCTGCAGGTGCCAAATCCCGGAGGGAGACTGTGTCCTGTCGCCCGTCATGATGTGCCACGTAGGCATATTGTGGATTGGCATGGAGGAGCATGACCTTCTCAACGAGGGGGTCTGAATTATAGCTCCTCGCATGCTTCCGGAGGAGGACGGGCCCTGGGACTGTCAGCCAGGACAGGAGCGAGACCCCGGAGGTGGACTTCCTGGGAAAGGCAAACATACGCTCGTGAGGGGTCTTGTTGGTGGCAGTACACAGGAGCGACCAGATGGAGTGGAGCGCATCAGAGACGACCACCTTCCAGCGGGAGACTGGGAGATTTCTAGACCGTAGGGCCAGGAGGATGGCCTACCAGACCGTCGCGTTCTCCCTCTCCACCTGTCCATTGCCCCGGGGGTTGTAGCTGGTTATTCGGAAAATGCATTTTTCCTTATTATAGGTGAGGTTCAGGAGTTTAGCGGTGTGGAGGAAATGCCGGAGGTTTTCGTCATGGTCCTGCTGGTCATGACCGCAGATGGTGACATTATCTAAGTACGGGAACGTGGCCCGCAGCTCGTACTGGTCAACCATTCGGTCCATTTCTCGTTTGAAGACCGAGATCCCGTTGGTGACGCCAAAGGGAACCCTGAGGAAGTGGTAGAGGCGGCCATCTGCCTCGAAGGCAGTGTATTGGCGGTCCTCCGGGCAGATAGGGAGCTGGTGGTACACGGACTTCAATCAACTGTGGAGAAGACTCGACACTGCGCAATCTGATTGACCATGTCAAATATGCGGGGGAGGGGGTACGCATCGAGCTGCATGTACCGGTTGATGGTCTGACTGTAGTCGATGACCATCCGGTGCTTCTCCCCAGTCTTGACGACCACCACGTGGGCTCTCCAGGGGCTGGTACTAGCCTTAATGATCCCCTCTCGTAGGAGTCACTGGACCTCTGACCTGATAAAGGCCCTGGCCCGGGCACTGTATCGTCTGCTCCTAGTAGCGACGGGCTTACAGTCGGGGGTGAGGTTAGCAAAGAGCGAGGGTGGGGCGACCTTAATGGTCGCGAGGCTACAGATCTACAGATGGTGAGAGGGGGGGGGGGGGGGGGGGGGGATAGGGGTCCGCCGAACTTTAAAGTAAGGCTTTGGAGGTGGCATTGGAAGTCGAGCCCAAGTAATAGGGCAGCGCAGAGATGGGAAGGATGTAGAGTTTAAAGTTAGCATACTCTACGCCTTGTACGGTAAGGGTCGCGACACAGTACGCCCGGATTGCTATTGAATGTGATCCGGAAGCCAGGGAGATTTTCTGGGTCGTGGGTAAGATTGGGAAGGTGCAGTGCCTTACCGTATCTGGGTGAATGAAGCTGTCTGTGCTCCCGGAGTCGAAAAGGCAGGCCGTCTCGTGCCCGTTGATCCAGACGGTCATCGTAGATTTTGTGAGGTGATGAGGTCGGGACTGGTCGAAAGTGATGGAGGCGAGATTCGGAAGGTGATAGGTAGGCCGGTCGGAGGAAGCGGCGGCCAGCGTACGATCGGGTGAGCAGCGCTCCCGGGAGGCTGCGGAGTGGTCCCAAGATGGCGGCCCCCATGGGTCGCGCGTGGCGGGTGGCATCGGAGATGGCGTCAAAGATGGCGGCCCCCGTGGGTCGCAAGTGGCGGGTGGAGTACAAGATGGCGTTAAAGATGGCGGCCCCCATGGGTCGTACGTAGCGGCCGAAATCGAAGATGGCGGTGCCCACGGGTCGCACATGGCGGGTGGCGCGGCAGCTGGCGGCGGCTCCGACAGGCAGCAGGGAGCGATGCTGAGCCTAGGAATTTTCGGGAGAGATCGGGCCTCGCAGGCTTTTGCAAAGTGGCCCTTTCTCCCACACCCGTTGCAAGTCGAGTTCCGTGCAGGGCAATGTTGTCTGGGATTCTTATCCTGGCCGCAAAAGTAGCACCTTGTGCTTCCGGTGCTGGCAGGTTGCTGCGCGGCACAGGCTTGTGCCGCATTCAAGTCGGGTGATGGAGGCGCCCACGACGATGCCGCGCGGTCGGAGGTGTAGGCCTCCATGTTCTGGAAGGCCACCTCCAGCGGGTTTGAGAGCTGCACTGTCTCTGGGAGGCTGAATGTACCCCCTTCTAGCAATCGCTGGCGGATGTAGTTTGATTTCATGCCTGCGACATAAGCGTCCCTGATCAACAGCTCCGTGTGTTGGGTAGCCGATACCGCCTGGCAGTCTCAGTTCCGGCAGAGTACCCGCAAGGCACGCAGGAATTCTGCTAGTGATTCCCCAGGGCGTGGTCGTCTCGTGGCAAGAAGGTACCTCACATACACTTTGTTTACCAACTTTACATAGTGTCCCTTCAGCAGCATTATTGCTTCCATATACGAGGGGGCATCCCTGATGAGATGAAAGACTTGCGGGCTCACCCGTGCGTGGAGGATCTGCTTCCTTTGGAGGTCGGTGAAGTCTTCGGTGAAAGATCCGAGGTACGCTTTGAAGCAGCTTAGCCAGTGCTCGAATGTCACTGTGGCGTCGGCTGCCTGTGGGTCCAGCTCCAGGCGATCAGGCTTGAGTGATGAATTCATCTTTCATGTTTAGTTTATTAAATTGATGTGCCATCAAAGAACACACGACAAGTGGTGAACGTACCAGCCTCCCCGAACAGGCGCCGGAATGTGGCGACTAGGAGCTTTTCACAGTAACTTTGTTTGAAGCCTACTTGTGACAATAAGCGATTTTCATTTTTCATTTTCAATAAACTAAACGGAAAGCCTCCTGGCCTCGGATCCCGAACTGAGGCAGCGACGGAGACTAGCCACCTTTATACCGAGCCCGAGGGAGACGGAGCCAGCAGGCAGTAGTTTACCACATTGCATATAATACAGTGGCAGTTTACCACAATACACATATTATATACTACAGTGGTTCGGACCCAGCAGGGAAAAGCCCAGGCATGGAACAGTACAACAATACAATACAGTGGTTTACCACAAGAAGACACTGGGAACTCTGACTGGTAGAGGGGTTGTCATGTAGAATGCACCAGTTAATAGTCACCGACAGCTAACTACTTGAACATTGCTGAAAATTTAAAGCAGGCAGTTAGACAGCACATCCCAATGCCTGGCAGATCATATCAAATAGCATGCCCCTTCCAGTGTTCACAACAGGCAAGGGACAGCCTCTGCCTGTTGTGTATTCACGTTTGTCCCTAGTTGTAGTAAGGTCACTTTAAGGGTTCAATCGTGTGATGTACTGATAACGTCATCGGCAGCTTGAGCAGACTAAGAGACAATCTATTCTAGCAGCCTGTGAGAAAATTCCTTTAAATAAAGCTCTTGATTATTTATACCTTTGTGGTACCTTTGTGCAAGCCGATCCTTTAAAATTTTCACAATACCCAACCAGCTTGTGGCTGCAAAACTGGAAACATAATGTTCAACATTAGATATGATTCTGTGATTGGACAACATTTACTAAATAATCCTCAGTGTTCTAAAAATTATGCTGACAACCAAATTAAGATTGTCAGCCAGGGTCGCAGTGTTTGCTTGTACTGGAAGATACATATATTGATACATATGGGCCGGGATTCTCCCGCACTTCCGGGGCTAGGCCGCCGCCGGTGGGATTGGCGCCGCGCCACCCAGCGCCGAAGGGCCGCTGTGGGCCGGCGGGAGTTGGCGCATACGCAAAACCGCCAGCATGTTCTGGTGCATTGCGCAGAACCGCCGGCCTGTTTCCTGCGCATGCGCAGGGGGTTTCTTCTCTGCGCCAGCCATGGCGCAGCCTTACGGAGGCCAGTGTGGAGGGAATGAGTGCCCCCACGGCACAGGCCCGCCCGTAGCTCAGATCGGTGGGCCCCGATCACGGGCCAGGCCACCGTGGGGCCTCACCCGGGGCCGGATCCCCCCGCGCCCCCCTGAGGACTCCGCTAGCCGCCCTCCAAGCCAGGTCCCACCGGGATGGACCAAGTCCATTTCACACCGGCGGGACTGGCCGAAAACGGGCGGTCGCTCAGCCCATCTGGGCCCGGAGAGTTGCCGGGGCGGCCCCCGCCCGAAAACCGGCGCCGGAGAATTCGGCAGCCAGCATTGGAGCGGCGAGGCAGGATTGACGCTGTCCCCCGGCGATTCTCCGACCTGGCGGGGAGGGGCGGAGAATTCCGCCCAAGGCCCTTTTCTTTGCAGACAGAAAGAACATGTACACACACGATTGTGTCTGTTTTAACTAAACAAAATAAGTGATAGCAATTCTCTGGTTCAGTCCTCAAGGCCTTGGCCAATCAGAGTCAAGCTGCTTGGTTTAAATTTTCAAACAATACATGACTGTTAACTAT
The DNA here is from genome assembly GCF_047496885.1 of Scyliorhinus torazame. Classification (NCBI taxonomy): domain Eukaryota; kingdom Metazoa; phylum Chordata; class Chondrichthyes; order Carcharhiniformes; family Scyliorhinidae; genus Scyliorhinus; species Scyliorhinus torazame. The sequence continues at coordinate 71,923,336 of NC_092719.1, read as the reverse complement.
CAGTCAGCATTCACCATGGCAACACCTTTACCAATTAGAGTAAACCAGCCAATCCACACGCCCTTCTCCAACAGTGTAAAGTTATTGGGCTGGATTCTCCTTCCCGCCGTGCCAGATTTCTGGTTCAGCACGCTGGCGGGATGCTCCATTTCGCCAGCTGGTCAATGGGGGTTCCCATTGTGGGGCAACCCCATGCCATCGGAAAACCCCAGGGTTGCTGGCAAAATGGAGCCAGCGGAGAATCAAGCCCATTGTTTCCCCTGACATTGGTATTCTTGAGACTGTCCTGACGAGTGCAAAATGAAAAGCTTCAACAAAATGTATTTTTCAGCACTATTCCTCAAATAAGACCTTGGGCGTCATTCTCCGCCGGCGGGAGTCTCCGTTTTGCCGGCGCCCGGGGGTTTCCCGACGGCGTGGGGCTGCCCCACAATGGGAAACCGCATTGACCGGCCGGTGTTACGGAGACTCCCGCCGGCCGGTCGGGGCAGAAATGTGGCGGGGCGGGTAGGAGAATTTCGCCCCATAAGACCAGGAGACATAGGAGCAGAATTAGGCCTCTCGGCCCATCAAGTCTGCTCCACCATTCAATCATGGCTGATATTTTTCTCATCCCCATAACCCCTGATCCCCTTATTGATCAAAAACCTATCTATCTCTGTCTTAAAGACACTCAGTGATTTGGTCTCCACAGCGTTCTGCAGCAAAGAGTTCCACAGATTCACACCCTCTCGCTGAAGAAATTCCTCCTCATCTCGGTTTTAAAGGATCGTCCCTTTAGTCTGAGATTGTGTCCTCTGGTTCTAGTTTTTGCTACGTGGAAACATCCTCTCCACATCCACTCTATCCAGGCCTCGCTGTATCCTGTAAGTTTCAATAAGATGCCCCCTCATCCTTCTAAACTCCAACCAGTACAGACCCAGAGTCCTCAACCGTTCCTCATACGACAAGCTCTTCATTCCAGGGATCATTCTTGTGAACTTCTTCTGGACCCTCTCCGAGGCCAGCACATCCTTCCTTAGTTGTTTACGAGTGGGAAGCAGCAGTTTTAATAATGCCACTGAAAATGTGTTTACCACAAAAATATAAGCATGTTAATTGGTGTCAAGTGCACTACCTGTGAGTGACTCAATTTTAAATAATTGAAAATGACTTTTTTTTAAAACTATACATTTACTAGTTACACTGGTCGGTTTCTCTGTAATTTTTCTAAAAATGTAAATGTTTTCAAAGCATGCCATTTAGTGCACTTGCCTCTAAAAAAAAGTCTAAATGGGCATAATAAATGGAATGTTGCTATGGCAATTAATTTGATCTGGGGGTCTGGTTAGATATGGGACTGGATTATCCGATTTTGAGGCTATGTCACCACACTGGCGTGGGAACGGTGGCATTTTACGTCCGAAAATTTGGCGTAAAACGGCCACCAATCCTCCGTTTGGCTGGGGGCTAGCAGCCGAGCAATGTAGAGCATCCAGCTCGAGCTGCTGATACAGCCCGGAGAATTGTTTCCTCTATTATAATGCAGATTATTTCACACAACCCTCAGGCACATTTGAGTAAAGTTGAGAAAATATGAAAGCTCCCCAGATGGTTTCTCCAGGACAAAGTAATAATTTTTCATGCTCATTGAACAAATATTCCCATTGCCCATTCCTGAGAAACTCAAATGGATTTAATCTGAAGGGCAATTGTCTAAAGGAAATTTCTGGCCCACCTTCCTTATTGAAGTTTCACAAAGACCTAAGAATTATTTGAGACCCGTAATATATTGGCCCAATCTTCCACCCTCCAGGTCATCAGAGACTGGGCACATGACTGAAGATGCATGTCAGGACCCTGGGGAAATGCCCATGTGTAGATCTAAATGGTGTCAACCTACTTGCCCAGCAAGTTTAAAACTCTGTTCCCTGGGGCCCTCACCGAATGTCTTTGACTCTGAGTTAGAGTCGGAGACTTGGGAGAGATTTGCGGTACTTAATAGCTACGCACGAAATGTTAGACAGATTAAAATCTGGCCTAACACCATAGAATTTACAGTGCATGAGAAGGCCATTCGGCCTATCGAGTCTGCACCGGCTCTTGGAAAGAGCACCCTACCCAAGGTCCACACCTCCACCCTATCCCCATAACCCAGTAACCCCACCCAACACTCACGGCAATTTTGGACACTAAGGGCAATTTATCATGGCCAATCCACCTAACCTGCACATCTTTGGACTGTGGGAGGAAACCAGAACACCCGGAGGAAACCCACACACACACGGGGAGGATGTGCAGACTCCGCACAGACAGTCACCCAAGCCGGAATCGAACCTGGGATCCTGGAGCTGTGAAGCAATTGTGCTATCCACAATGCTACCGTGCTGCCCACCAGGATACCTCTACAACTGAATACACCGCCCCCCCCCCTCACCCCCACCACCGCTCATCCATCCAACTACCCAGCCAACCCAAACCCACTATATCCACCAATCATCACCCGAGCCCTGCCCCCCCAACCCTCCTGCTTCCGACCAGATCTCAATATCCCCTTGAACAGACCTGACTACCCATCTAATGACCCAACTAGCCACCCAGCCACCTAACTAAATCACCCCGCCATCCGGATCAGACCCAATTACCGCCACACCTGATCCAGCTACGCCCCATCCCAGCTACTCCTCCAGTCACCCAACTACCCTCAACCCCCCATTGGACCCAACTGCCCCCCAAACACCCAACGAACCACTCAGTCACCTACCACCTTGCCGACTCACCCATACACCCACCTTTCCAAAGGTCCGCAAAGCCAGCCACTTACAAACCTCACATATCGATGTACCTCACCCACCTACAGAGCTCACCCACTCACCCACGGACCCACCTTGCTTACCGACCCAACTCACTCACCTACTCCTCCCTACCCACCTAATCATTCACTCGCAGACTCTTTCCCTAACGCACTGAAAAGGTTTGGGACCTTTCAACACTCACCAGAACATGGCAGCTGATGTTGTGAAATGAGGTGAATCCTCTGCACTGATCCTCTTTGCCGGTCTCTCTGTGGTTAACTGCACTGAGGGAGAGGTTGTGCATCATTGATCAGTGATTTGGCCAGAAAAAACACATCTGGGTAAGTGTGCAGTTTCCACTCTGATCAGTGTGGGGTGCAGCAGTTCAGAAGCTAATCGGAAGATTTGGGCCACTATCCATCTTCAAATCTATTTTTCAAATCCTTATTCCCAACTTTATCCCCTTCACATAGCATAAGGAGCGGACTCTTGTCCATTCACGGCATCGGGATTCTCCGGTCCCACTGCAGTGAATAGGAAATTTGGCTGAGTGTGGGACGGACTGGCAACGGAGAATCCCAACCACAATATACATCCAGAAAGTTAATTTTCTCTATTTGCTGCTGGCAAGGCCACAGTAGGCACAGTGGTTAGCATTGCTCCCTCACACTGCCAGGGACCTGGGTTCAATTCTGGCCTTGGGTGACTGTCTGTGTGGAGTTTGCACATCATTCACGTGTCTGCGTGGGTTTCCTCCGGGTGCTCCGGTTTCCTCCCACAGTCCAAAGATATGCAGCTAAAATTGCCCCTTCGTGTCCTAAAATGTGCAGATTAGGTGGAATTACAGCGATAGGGCGGGGGAGTGACCTAGGTAGGGTGCTCTTTCAAAGGGTTGGTGCGGACTCGATGGGCCAAATGGCCTCCTTCAGTACTGTAGGGATTCTATGGATTCTTCTGCTTATCCCTAGTTAGCCTGGAAGATAGTGGTGGGCCACCGTATTTTAATACAGGTGAGTGAATTGTTGCACCACCTCATAGTGCAGTTAAGAGTCAACCACATTAGTATGAGGTAAGGCATCGTAAGTACAGCTTTGATCCTTTCACTCATAGTTTGTATCCATATACAACCACATTAGTGTGTGACTGAAGTCACATACGGGCCAACTCGAGCACTGACAACAGGTCTTTCCTCCCTAAAAGACATTCGTGAACGAGTTGGTTTTTAAAACCCTCTGACAATGTTTTATTTCTACAAGCTTTGTATTTCCAGATTTTTAATAAAAAAGATGAATTCAAATTTTCAAATGGTAGTTTACAGCTGACGCACTTCAGTTTTCTTCACGCTGCCCATTTTCCAATTTTTACAGCCCTTCAATTAGATATTCACAATTAACCCAAAAATAATTCATATAGAAAAGCAAAACCCAACACAGTCTCTACACAACATCTACATGCAGGAGTTTAGAAAGTTGCATGGCAAATGTGTTTATCAGTCTGTTGTACCCTCAATAACGATGCTAGAGAGTAAAAAGGTAAAGAAGGCTTTAATAAGCTAAGAACTAGCCATGTGCCGATACGGGTGCTTACCGGGTGCCGCCTGCAAGGCGCCCCCTTATATACGACTACCAGGTGGGCGGAGCCGAAGGCGGAGTCCCCCAGGGTTCCAAGCGCGGTCTTAAAGGGGACATCACCTTACATGATGATAAGGGTACAGTAATACAATAACCGTTCATCACACAGTGTTATTAGATTATACAAGCTCAAGGTCCGCTTTGGGATTTGAGGACCGTATCAAGTGTAATATGGGGCTGTGTTGTCTCAAAATGCTATCTATTAAATGAGGCAGGGGCAGCACGGTGGTGCAGTGGTTAGCATTGCTGCCTCACAGCGCCAAGGTCCCAGGTTCAATCCCGGCTCTTGGTCACTGTCTGTGTGGAGTTTGCACATTCGCCCTGTGTTTGTGTGGATTTTGCCCCCACAACCCAAAGATGTGCAGAGTAGGTGGATTGGCCACGCTAAATTGCCCCTTAATTGGAAAAAATGAATTGGGTACTCTAAATTTATTTTTTTAAAAGAAAAAAATTTTAATGAGGCAGTAAACCAAGGGCATGTTCAGCTAGGCATGAAAGATCCATGTTTTTATTCAAAGAAAAGCAAGGAGGTCTCCTTGAAACCAATGTTGTAAAACAAACAGAGGAACACGGAAACAGGAAGTAGACGACTCTGGTCCTCAACCCCAGAGAAAAAAGAATCTCATCAATGCCCCTTCAACTCATTTCCTGTTTATAAATTAACTGCCGCATTTAACCACATGATGACGTGGCTGAACTTCAAAGAGCAATTCATTGGTTGTGGGGTAGTTTTGAAATACCCTAAGGGATGGTGACAAGGATATAAAGACTCTTTTTCATGATCTTATAATACATCATTGCCAATGAGCAATCTGGAGTAAAAAGCAGCAGGCATGATACAGTATACGGTGTACAGAAGCTTAATAAATATACCAATAGATATTTACCAGCATTACTAGGCAGCAGGTCAATCAAACAGTTCAAACGACACTGTAAATTTGAACTGCAAGAACAAAGCCAAATCTTAAACAACAGCTTGAACTAATTGCTGGCTATTATGTTTATAAGATTGTTCGAATATCTGTTTTTAAACTAATCTTTTGCATTTTTCTTACCTTATTGTAAGTGCAGCTTCCATTATGTGTGAGCTTTTCCTTTGCCCATTTGATGTTACAAGTTTAAAAAAAGTGAAAATACAGATAGACGCATAAAGGAAAATGCTCTGGTCTACTCATCTGAAAAAAGGACTGCGCAGTTTCTGTAACAATTACTGTGGGAAACGACAAAAAAGCATTTAACAATAGACTTATGTGTATACAGTGTCTGATCACATCCCCTCAAAGGGCTTCACATACATGAAATTTCTTTTGAAGGGCAGTCACTGTTGTCATGTAGACGATGTATGTTTACAACAAAAAGCACCAATTAATAAAACTATCTTCCTCCTGAACTAAAAGTACTTAAAACACACTGAATCCATGGGCAGTTGTATTATAGGAAAAACTCCCACTTAGTAATTCTGTTCAATTTCCAAATATATCAGCTTTCACTGAGCTGACCTTTGGCTCTTCCTGAGTGGGCCTAAGTAGCAGAACAATTAGCGTAGAGTCGGCAGGGAGAAAGGGTATAAACTGGGAGTGAAAGGATCAAAGCTGCACTTTAGGATGGCTTATCTCGAAACACAGGAAATAATACACCATAATGAGGAAACATGCAGTAAAATGAAAAAAAATGTTACACAGAGGGAACCAAAGAGAAAATATAAGTAACCCACGCTGAGCGACCCCAACCGAGTCTGACAGTCTGGCAATTCCTTAGTTTAACAGAGAGAATACATGGATCAAATTGAACTGTGTGTGACAAACCAGCTTTTTCTTTGCATCCACATAGCAAAATGTCAACAAGAAACATTCCCAACAAATGTTGCATTGTTCCAGTGTAAACTCTCTTTGCCTGCCCTCAATAACGTCCCTTTTTTAAAAAATGTATTTTATTACAAGCATGTATCAAAGCAGGTTACAGCCAATAATACACCTTGGGAAACATACTTCCCAACAATCAACTTCCCAGTCTGTACAGATTTTTTCCTTTTGTCACCACCCCCCCATAAGACCTAGGAGCAGAATTAGGCCACTTGGCCCATCGAGTCTGCTCCGCCATTCAATCATGGCTGATATTTTCTCATCCCCATTCTCCTGCCTTCTCCCCATAACCCCTGATCCCCTTATTAATCAAGAACCTATCTCTCTGTCTTATAGACACTCAGTGATTGGGCCTCCACAGCCCTCTGCGGCAAAGAGTTCCACAGATTCACCACCCTCTGGCTGAAGAAATTCCTCCTCATCTCTGTTTTAAAGGATCGTCCCTTTAGTCTGAGATGGTGTCCTCTGGTTCTAGATTTTCCTACAAGTGGAAACATCCTCTCCACGTCCACTCTATCCAGGCCTTGCAGTATCCTGTAAGTTTAATAAGAATCCCCCCTCATCCTTCTAAACTCCAACGAGTACAGACCCAGAGTCCTCAACCGTTCCTCATATGACAAGTTCTTCATTCCAGGGATCATTCTTGTGAACCTCCTCTGAACCCTTTCCAAAGCCAGCACATCCTTCCTTAGATGCAGGGCTCACAATACTCCCCCTACCCCCCACCCCCCTGCGACAAACAGCTCCTCAAACACAATCACAAACATCCCCCACCTTTTCTCAAACTCCCCTGCTGAGCCCCTTCACGCATACTTTATCTTCTCCAACCGCAAGAAGTGGTACAGGTCACCCAACCATGACGCTACCCCCGGTGGCGATGCCAGCCGCCACTCCAGCAAAATTTGTCACCGTGCAACTCAATAATGTCCCTTGATCACAAACTCAGGAAGCAATTATAATTTTTCTTTTCCATTTGCTAAACCAGTCATTCCACGGCCTCTCTGAAAGGATTGAGTCAGCCCTGCAAAACTGAATAGAAATCACCATTTTTACTCTGTAAGGCAAATGATGCCTGGAGTGGAAACCTAAAAGTCAAAGTTGGGGGAATTGAGAATTTGAATATTGCTTAAAAGACAAACATCTTGCCAAAGTCTTGCGTGCATCAGGACAGATAAAAGAATGCCAAATTTCAAACAATCACGACAACTTACACTACAGGAGAGAAGAGTGCTGATTGGTTAGCATGTTAATTCTGATCGCCATTGTGACGACTGGAAGACTTTAAGAATATTGGGCAATTTAAGAGTTAAAAGCCTGGGGTTATGGTGTGTTTGACTGCAGTGGTCATTTTTTTTTTTAAATTCTGTTTTGCAGGGCATGAGTGTTTTAGCAGCCAGGTGAAATTGACAAGGAATGTGTTTTTTACCCTAGGCTAATGGACTCTGGTTTGACTGGGAAAGTTCATGGGGACTGAAAGTGCTTTGCAGCCGACAGAAATCATTTGTTTTTCAGCTTGGGGAGATGCGATCACTGGTGGGTGGAGCAGAGAGACATTTTGAGAAGCTTGTGGAGAGAAGCAGGTTTTGGAGAAAGCTGTGATGAGAGGAGTTGAATTCTGATCTGCCTGATGCTGAGTCCACAATTACTCACAGTAAGATGGATTGAGATCTGTATGTTTCTTTACTTGTTGTTTAATGGAAAATTGAGTAGTAATGTTTAAAGTGTAAATTGTAAACTGTTCTTTTCGGGTGTGAAGTTAAAAAGTTTAATATTGTATCCATAATAACGTTTTGTTTTAAAAATAACCAAGCCCTATTTTTTCATGCAATCACTCCTGGAACAAATCATTCTTTCCGCACAGTCTTACAAATAAATTAAAATATTGGTGTTTTGGTCCTAGCCATTGTTGGGGTCTGGTCTGGGATAATAATACCACGGAGAAAGCAACAGGGAACCCAAGGCTCCCCAAGCTCTTGGGTAATTCAAAGAAGCTCCAAGGCTTGAGCATATTCTTTTTATTTGCAGAGTGTGGATCCCTGCATATAAATGTATGTCACTGCGAGCAAATACAAATGAGCCACATTTTAAAAGTTCAAATGATTATCTCAAATTGGTTAATTGTTCAGCATCTGCTGCCCAATCACAGAATCTTGTTCGGCAGTAGATATTTTGTTTTGGGTTTTACAAGAGTGGACTGGGTGATGACAGTATGCAGGCCCATTCGCCCCACTGATTAGTTAATCAAACAGCATGTTCCTTCAGTCATTAATCATAAGCAGAGTGCAGACTGTACTGAACCAGCCCATGCTTGCAGATGGCCGACCAGGCAGCACTACTGCCATCTCTCACATCTCCTCACTCTGTTGATATCTAAACTCCACCTATTATCTTGCACTTCACTGGCCCAGAATTCCTTGGAATGGTGACATCCGCCATTAATTACATTGCTTCATAACCCTGATCTTTCCACTGCTTTGATATTTCCTGGAAAGGTAAACTGATTGCGCACAGCGAGCATGACGGCAAATCAGGGATGTTAAAAGCAGAGCCGCCAATGGCAGAGATTGTTTGAGTTGGAGTCAATCTTGGTTGTGGTATTACATTTTTCAGGAACATTCTAATTGAGATTTTCCTGAAAATAAGAAAGGCTTGCATTTATAGAGCACATCCCAAAGCGTTTTACAGCCAGTCACCTGTGGTTACTGTTGTAAATGTCCGAAACAACCAATTTGCATACAGCAAGATCCCACAAACAGCAGTGTGATAATGGCCAGGTAATCCAATTTATCAATCATGTTGATTGAGGGATAAATGTTGGCCAAGACATGATAGAGGGTAACTCCCCTGCTCTTCTTCAAAATAGTGTCATATTATCTTTTACACCCTGAGAGGTAGGTGGGGCCTCTGTAAGATGACACCTCCAAAAGTGCAGCACTCTCTCAGTACTGTACTGCAGTGTGAGCCTTGGAGTGGGATTTCTTTCATCGTTTATTTAGAATATATTAACATATCTACAAAAGCCTCAGATAAAACAAAGCAGTGTGTTATTGGGCCATTGTTTTGCAAGTTCTCACGTTTGATGTAGCTATATCCCATTTTATCCCCTTGGTGGAGGGATCAATGACCAGGGGACGTGGATTTAAGCTAAGGGGCATGAGGTTTAGAGGGGATGTGAAGAAAAACATTTTCACCCAGAGGGTGGTGGAGTTTGGAACTCGCTGCCTGAAAGGGTGGAGGCGGCAGAAACCCTCATAACATTTAAAAAGTATTTAGATGTGTACTTGCGATGCCAAGGCTATGGGACAACTGCTGGATAATGGGATTCGAATGGGTTGTTTCTGACCAGCATTCATGTGATGGGCTGAAGAGCCTTTCTGTGCTGTAAACCTTGATGACTCTATGACAACCCTCAAATGTATGGAATATGCCCAATGCCCGATTGGTTCAGGTGATGTTCGGACTTCCCTGGTGGCCACCTTAAGCAGGCTTTAAGACTTAGCACATGCAAACAAAAATGTCTAAGACCTGTTTGAGGACCCCGTTCCTAGATCCATCAAAAATTGAGCCCAGCATGTACTGGGTGATCTCAACATAATTCTCTAGGTTCCTTCTGCAGGTGAACCATAAGGTCTTAACCAACAGAAAGGTACATTTTCTCTTTTTAACTTACCTTAGTATAGAGCCCAAAGGGATAGAACTGCTTCACAGGACTTTTGTAGGTCACTGCCAGCCCGTGCTCTTCCCATGAACAATCTTCCACACTAATATTTGCATCCTCCCACCCAGGACTTCCCTGAGGACCCGCTGCCAAACCAAATTAGTCCAGAGGTAGCCAATACTCAGGGGACCAGACAGACTGGCGTTATTCATATAAGACCCAAGGCCCAAATTCAAGTGTGCCTCATGCTCTCAGCTTCTGGCATGCAATGTGTGCATGCAAAGCATTCTGATCCAAGAACAGGCCTAAATAAGTTTCCCACCACCACTCTCACTCCCATCAGCATCATGTGGGGACATTTGTTGCACACAGTATACACTAAACCCAGCAGATAATGACAAAGGTTTATTTTGATGGGGTCTCAGCTGAGAATTATGAACAACAAGAAACAGCAGAGATCTTATTTTATGTGAATCGATTATTTTAGACTCGCAAATTTAAATACATTTACCTAAATTTTAGTGTGCCACAAATAATGGTGCAACTCACACTACAATTCCCTGGGAGTAGTGAACCAGAAGACATAACCAACAAACACAAATGAGATAGGACATGCCCCCAGGACATTCGGGATCATTCTTCCCCTCAGAATATTGCAATGCCAAAAATCTCCGCCCTCGTTGGCGGCTGGGATTCTCCGGTCCGGTGGAAAGTGAACGGAGTTTCGGCTGGAATTTCAAATTCGCCATTCTCGCTTGCAGCGGAGCGGCAATGGATCGGAGAATCCCACCTTTACTGTCTGCCTCCTTCAATCTCCCTATCCTCCTATCATGCGCATGCCCTTAAGGTTAAAAGATGATCTCACTTAACGACTTCCTCATTTACCTTCATCTCCTTTCTACATCCTTTGAGATCTTTACAAACAAAAATCTGTCGATTTCTTCCTTGAATATTCCATTGCCCTGGCATCTGCTGCCTTTTGTGAGAAGAACATTTCAAATTTCCAGCACCCTTTGTGTGAAGAATAATTAATGATTTCCCTCCAAAATGGACTAGCTTCAATTTTAAAATGAGCTCCCCTCATTCCTGAACAGATCAGAGGAAATATTTGCCTGCTCTATCCAATCCTTTTTAACATTTTATACATCTCAATCTGTTCCACCCTCTCTCTTCTTGACTCCAGGGCATACAAGCCAAGTTTATGCAAGCCATCCTCATGATTTAACTCTCTTAGTCCTGGCAAGATTCTGGTGTATCTGCATTTCAATCTCTGCAAGGCCCAATTAGTCCTTCCTGAGATGCAATGCTCAGAAGTGAACATGGTTTCTCAGCTATGTAAGTTCTAGGTATTATTTAAACTTAAATTCTAATCATTTCTTTTGAGACTTTAACCATTTAGGCAACAATTTGGTGAAATAACTCAGGAAACCGTGAATAAGTTGTACCTCCTAAAGACAGGGTGGGACTTGACAAGCGTACTATGGCTCTTGTTTCCGATTTCAGCCTTGGACGTCTTTGACCCTTGATATCTGTTCTCTCTCCGTAACTTTTGCTTTTCTGTCTCCATAGATAGTTCAGGCAGTGTCCTATTGGGCCCCCCTCCACCAACACCCCGACTCCCTCTCTCCCCACCACCCCTCTTTCTTTCCCTTCTGTTAGTACAGAGGCGAGGGTATCTGGTCTCCCCAGCGCAAAGTTTAGTGCTTGTGCCATTTGTTTTTTGTAGAAATGTGTTGTGAACTGTTTTAATAATCAGAGTATCCCCCCCCCCTCTCCCCCCGTACATTGGTACTGAGGGGAGGGTACCCTGTTTCTCCAATACAAAATTAGTGTTTGTACCGTTTGGCCTTGTATATATTTTTTACTGTTTTAATAAAAATGATATGGACAGCTGTCACTTGCTTTGAAATTTGCTCAGTGAAGTACCCAAAATGTGATGTTTTTGTATTCTAAGGGGCCTAAATAAGGCAAGGCTAATTCTTAATTGGTTTAAGGAGTGTGTGATCAATCTGTGATGATCGAGGTGGTGCATGATCAGTTTCTAATTGGTTCCTCAAGAGTGATGGTCATCTATTGATGTAATTTCCCATTGTCCCCTGACAGCTCTCTAAGGTGTCAATTATTTGTGGGACCACCCCTCTCATTAAAGTTTGTTTCTGTTACTTCTTGCTAAGATAAAATAATATTTTGACATCTTCCTTGCCCATTTGTTCAGGTTGGGGTAAATACGCTGCCCTGCCCCCATGATTGATACCTTGAGCTCATCTCAAAACCTCATTTAACTGGAAATAAATCAGACCCCGATCAGTGACTGTATGTTTTGGACAGGTTATTTGAAAGTTGATGTTACTTCTCTCTGTTGTTACTTTACTTTTAAAACAAAGAATAGGGTGATACAGTTGCTTATAACCTTAAAATGAATAAAGAAATTTACTAAGTACTAATATAAAATGCATATGTTATGTAAAGTCACCATAGTCCCAGATGACAATAGGGAGAGCTGGCTGGTGGTGATTTAACCTCGCCTCAGGAGAAGGACAAGGTTGAGAAGGTGGGCGTTCATGAATAACCTCAGCTGGTATGGCAATTAAATCCATTGTGTTGGCCTCACTCTGCATCATGAACCAGACGTCCTGCCCCCTTAGTTTTATGTATAGAATGTAAGTGAAAATAGTTTTCATGTCTTCTTTTACTTTAGATAAGACACCTTTCGATGTGTAAGAACATGGATTCATTGGATGTCCATTTGATCTCCAGGACTTCAGTAAAACAGGTGCTTTGTCATAGTATGTTTTTGTTCTATCTGGCAATGCTTGGTATGAGTCAATTAAGTTTACAGAACAGGGGCGAAATTCTCCCCCAACGGTGGGATGTCCGCCGACTGGCGCCAAAGACGGCGCCAATCAGACGGGCATCGCGCCGGCCCAAAGGTGCGGAAGGCTCCGCATCTTTGGCGGCCTAGCCCCAACATTGAGGGGCTAGGCCGACACCAGAGGGATTTCCGCCCCGCCAGCTGGCGGAAATGGCGTTTGTTGCCCCGCCAGCTGGCGCGGAAATGCGGCGCATGCGCGGGAGCGTCAGCGGCCGCTGTCACTTTCCCGCGCATGTGCAGTGGGGAGAGTCTCTTCCGCCTCCGCCATGGTGGAGGCCGTAGCGGAGGCGGAAGGGAAAGAGTGCCCCCACGGCACAGGCCCGCCCGCGGATCGGTGGGCCCCGATCGCGGGCCAGGCCACCGTGGGGGCACCCCCGGGGTCAGATCGCCCCGCGCCCCCCCCCCCCAGGACCCCGGAGCCCGTCCACGCCGCCTGGTCCTGCCGGTAAATACCAGGTTTGATTTACGTCGGCGGGACAGGCAATTCCTGGGCGGGACTTCGGCCCATCCAGGCCGGAGAATCCAGCGGGGGGTCCCGCCCACCGGCGCGGCCCGATTCCCGCCCCCGCCCAATCTCCGGTACCAGAGACTTCGGCGGGGGCGGGGGCGGGATTCACGGCGGCCAACGGCCATTCTCCGACCCGGTGGGGGGTCGGAGAATGACGCCCCAGTTTTGTAAGCTTACAAAGTTACAGAAATAACACAAAGTCTTTGTAAAATACATATCAGTGCTTGAAAGTGATTGGTCTGCTAAACATAACAGTACATTTGACTATCAGAAATTAAAATTTAGAAGAACTAGAGTTAGAAAGGCTAATTACAGAGTTTAATTCTAATCTTACGAGATCAAAGATAGTTATATAGTGTGAATTAAATTGACTTCCCTTAAACAAGTTAAACCGCACTAATTTAAAGCGCAAGGCTGAACCTTGTAATACTTGTTTTTCTTTGTACAATAGGACTTTAAATTTAGAGCAGTTTTAATTGCAGGGGACTGGATAGTCCCGTACCAGGAATTGTTCAGCTTTGACATCTTACATCATCACTTTAAGGCCATATTTTCTTTGCCCCATGTCAAGTTTTGAGTGTGATGCCATGACCTTGTCATGTGATGAGCTTGTGTCCCAGAATTCAGCATAAACCCACATTGGGATGGCATGCTTTGATTGTATGTAAACTAAACCAAAGCTAATCATTAAACATCAATTTCCCTACAGGTAGGGTCTAATTGAGATTCGGTATAACTGAAGCAGCACTTCCTCCCTCTTGTGTTCCAGCTCCCTTGTTTGAGTTGCTCAACTTAATACAATCTTGAATGTGAGACAGAACAAAACATGTACATCGCTGTCTGTTGCAATAAAATATGATGGAATTAAATGTAAAACAATTTACTAAACATAACTGTACATTATAATGGCCTTTGCACTGCAATAAAGCAGACTGCAGTAGGGAGTGAACATCTGACTACGTTTGTTAAATATGTCTTGTTTTATTTCATTATTGTTTTGTTCTGGCAGTGCCATACATGATGTACAGCACATTCAATATCAGTAATTACTGCTGTCACCATCCTATTCCTCACAAGTGTTAACATTGGCTCTGTATGTAACAATGAATGAGATAAACTACAATTACATTCTTCACTAAACCTCTATGTTTTCAATTTGCGAGATTGCGTGCATGCAATGTTATTGTATTTGGCACATGTTACTGCAGTAATGGATGTCTCATTCAACCTTGTTCACTGATATTGGGTCAGTTCTGTCCAGACTGTTGGTACATAACCTGTCACGCTGCTTGTTATAGTCGATGAGCATACTGCTCAAATTTAGCATGTTCCGTGGACTGCATCTTTCAAATTCCAAGTGGTGGCCAGTTTTGAGATCCACCAGTTGTGACTAATTTGGTTAAACCTCAAAGACAAGTCAGTGAGTTGACTCTTATCCAGAAAGTCTCTCATGCCAAGTAAAGCACAAACCATGGCCAATAAACAATTAATGGTGTAGGCGTGAAAAATGGCCTCGCGGCTAGGTGTCGTTTGTAACTCTCAAAATGTTTTGGAAAAGGGCAATATGGAAATAAATAATAGAACCGTAGAAAGGTTACAATGCAGAAGGGCCATTCCAATCGCTGTGTCAGCACTGACCAAAAATGAAACTCGCTTCTCATTTTATTTACTTTAAAAATAAATTTAGAGTACCCAATTCATCTTTTCCAATTACGGGACAATTTAGCGTGGCCAATCCACCAACCCTGCACAGCTTTGGGTTGTGGTGGCAAAACCTACGCAAACACGGGGAGAATGTGCAAACTCCATACGGATAGTGATCCAAGGCTGGGATCGAACCTGGGAACATGGAGCCGTGAATCAGCAGAGCTAACCACTGCGCCACCATGCTGCTCTCTCATTTTAATTCCACTTTCCAGCTCCTGGTCCGTAGCCTTGCAGGTTACAGCACTTCAGATCCAGGGGTGAAATTCTCCCCCAACGGCGTGATGTCCGCCGACTGGCGCCCAAATCGGTGCCAATCAGACGGGCATCGCGCTGCCCCAAAGGTGCGGAATGCTCCGCATCTTTGGGGGCCGAGCCCCAACGTTGAGGGGCTAGGCCGACGCCGGAGGGATTTCCGCCCCGCCAGCTGGCGGAAATGGCATTTGTTGCCCCGCCAGCTGGCGCGGAAATGCGGCGCATGCGCGGGAGCGTCAGCGGCCGCTGACAGTTTCCCGCGCATGCGCAGTGGGGAGAGTCACTTCCGCCTCCGCCATGGTGGAGGCCGTGGAGGAGGCGGAAGGGAAAGAGTGCCCCCAAGGCACAGGCCCGCCCGCGGATCGGTGGGCCCCGATCGCGGGCCAGGACACCGTGGGGGCACCCCCCGGGGTCAGATCGCCCCCAGGATCCCGGAGCCCGCCCACGCCGCCTGGTCCCGCCGGTAAATACCAGGTTTAATTTACGCCGGCGGGACAGGCAATTTCTGGGCGGGACTTCGGCCCATCCGGGCCGGAGAATTGAGCGGGGGGTCCCGCCAACCGGCGCGGCCCAATTCCCGCCCCCGCCCAATCTCCGGTACCGGAGACTTCGGCGGGGGCAGGGCGGGATTCACGGCGGCCAACGGCCATTCTCCGACCCGGCGGGGGGGTCGGAGAATGACGCCCCAGGTACCTTTTTAAATGTGTTGAGTTTGTTAGCCTCAACCACCAATTCGGGCAGTAAATTCCAGACGCCCACCATCCTGGGCGGCACGGTAGCACAGTGGTTAGCACTGCTGCTTCACAGCGCCAGGGTCCCAGGTTTGATTCCTGCTTGGTCACTGTCTGGTCTGCATGTTCTCCCCGTGTCTGCGTGGGTTTCCTCCAGGTGCTCCGGTTTCCTCCCACAAGTCCCGAAAGACATGCTTGTTAGGTGAATTGGACATTCCGAATTCTCCCCCTGTGCACCCGAACAGGTGCCGGAATGTGGCAACTAGGAGATTTTCACAGTAACTTCATTGCAGTGTTAATGTAAGCCTACTTGTGACAATAAAGATTATTATTAGCCAATGGGTGAAAACATATTTCCTCATGTCCCCTCTAATCCTTCTACCAATCACCTTAAATCTATGTCCCCTGGTAATTGACGCCTGAGCTAAGGTTTTCCTGTCTACCCTGTGTACGCCCCTCATAATTTTGGACATCTCAATTAAATCAAACCTTAGCCTTCTCCTTCTTAAGGAAAACAGCCCTGACAGCTAATTTTCAGTACCAACGAGATTCTCGTAAATCTCCTCTGCACTCTCTCCAGAGCAATTATGTCCTTCCTGTAATGTGGTGACCAGAACTGCACACAAAACACCAGCTGTGGCCTCACCAGCGTTTTATACAGTCACAGCATTATATCCCTGCTTTTGTATTCAGTACCTCACCCAATAAAGGATAGCATTCCATATCCCACCTTGTCCACCTGTCTTGCCACCTTCAAGAACCTGTGGCGATGCACTCCAAGCTCTCTCACTTCCTCAACCCGTCTCAATTTCTTCCCCGTTTATTGAGTATGCCCTTACTTTGTTTGACCTCCCCAGATGCATCACCTCACACTTTTCTGTATTGAAGTTCATTTGTCCCTTCTCTGCCCACTCAAACTGAACAATTGATATCATTCCGACATCGGCAGCTACCCTCTTCACTAGCAGCTACAGGGGCCAATTTTTGTGTCATCTGCAAATGCCATCCACGTTTGAATGTGGGGGGGGGTGTCGGGTCTGGTGGGTGGAGGGGGTAGGGCCTGGTGTTTGGGTCAGTGGGGAGCAGGTCAAGTCAGGTCAGGACGATTCAGAGGTTTGGGGGGGGGACCTAGAATCAGGCCTGTATGATCTCTGTATATGAATATACATGATCAATGTATGTAAATGTAGTACAGTAATTGCAACATTAGATGTCTCACTATCAGATGGTATAAGAACGACTTTCCCGCTCTTTCTGAGCGAGTGTGCTTCAGGAGAGTGAACAGACAAGACCTATATTAGCTAGAGAGAGAGAAGTTAAAAGTCATTTCATTATTACATGATATAGGTAATGAGTTATCTTTATTGTATTTTATTTATTTTACTAGTTGAGTATTAATTACAAAGGACTCACATAATATTATTTATATTACTCATTAAATTAGTTAATCTTTCAAAGAAAACTATTGGTTATTTCATCAACTCGGCTGGTTCAAAGAGTAATATATATATTACGTAAAGTAATATAACAAAGCCTGCAGGTTAGAGAGGAAGAGAGGAGGAGACCTGTGTGGCTGCAGGTCAGAAATTGGTGAAATCTCAGGGGGGGGGGGGGGGGGGCCTTTGGAATACCCTGGGATTTGATTAGTCTGGGGGTAGGGGGTTCAGAGGGTGGGGTATCCTGTGCAGGGCTTTGTCTGGGTGTTTAAAATAGTTACATTGAAGTTAGTAGTGGTTTTATTCCTTCTAACTCTTTCAGAGTAGCTTTGAGCATAAAACAGGCAGAACCATCTTAAGTTAAAGATTTAAGTTGCTTCGTCAGATGGTTGGCAGCACAGCTCAGTTGTCCAGGGAAAGCTAGTGCTTCCTTACCTGGGAACGCTCCAGAGCGATTTCCCCAGCGTTTCTTTGGGTTATCCCCAAAATCTGACACTGGGGAGCCAGGAAGTTATGGGTCCATGTTTTATCATATGTTTCTATCAAAACTTTTGCTATGTCAATGTTCACAAGGTATATGGAGGCACTGGTCATTAGGTAGCTCAGTGGAATGAGTTCATGACGTTTCTCTCCTAGCTCTGTGGCTCTCATGTATATGTTAAAAAAATTATATTCATCAACTATCAACTGAGCATGGTCAACATTTCAGGCAGATTACTAATGTTTTTATAACATTACTGGAGTGCCAATTTGATTTTTGAAATATTACGGGTGCAGTCCTCCCGTTTTGACTCTTAGGTTCTCTTGCCAGCGGCAATCGGGATTGCTCCCCACTGGCGCTAGGAGCCCTGCTCACGTGCCAGTCAATGGAACTTCGAAACATTTTTTCAGAGGATGGGATTTTACTTCGGACTTGAGACAGGCGGAGCCGAAACACACGGAGAGGTGTCGCTCCTCAGAGATCGGATGCCATTTTTAAACAGTGCCCTGATTTCAGAATGATGTTGCAGCCACCCTCCCTATTGCTGGCAAGGTCCTCGCCCAAATTGTTGGCAAAGCCCCCCCACCCCAATCACTGATGAGGCCGCCCCCCCCACCCCCTCCCACCCCCGAATCGCTGGCAAAGGCTACCCCAACCACAGGCAGGCCCCCCCCCCCCCCACCCAAATGAGAGACACCCTGTTAAAGGCTCACCAAATACACCATGCCTTCAGCATCCTCCCCCGTACTCTCTTCAGGCCCCCCTTCATGGCCTTCCCCTTGGCAGTGCCAACTTGGCATCTCCCAGCATGTCAAGTTCAAAGATCTGGCGGCACGGTGGCGCAGTGGTTAACACTGCTGCCTCACGGCACTGAGGACCTGGATTCGATCCCAGACCCAGGTCACTGTCCATGTGCAGTTTCCACATTCACCCCTTGTCTGCGTGGATCTCACCCCCACAACCCAAAGATGTGCAGGGTAGGTGAATTGGCCATGCTAAATTGCTCCTTAATTGGAAAAAAAAAGTTGGGTACTCTAAACTTTAAAAAGATGTTCAAAGATCTGTCAGATGAAAGTGAAAGTGTTGCCTCTGTAGCCTTAAAATCATTAATCTCTCTCCCAGGATGCCACTATCAATGATCTATCAGAAGAAAGTGTTCCCTTTAATATAGTGAAAACCTTGAAAGTTCTTTTTTCACGGTCAATTTCATTGCCCTTTAACGTTTTCAAGCCCCTGTGCATGCTTAGAAGCCTAAACTTTGAATTGCTAGCAGACTCGCAACTAGTTTGATGCTTGCCGAAAATTCATTTTTTGCCCTTGCACCTCATTCAGCGGGCCATTGCAATTCTTGCCTCAGGCTAGCAGCCCTGGAGAATCCCATCCTATATATTTTGGTTACAATCATTATTGAAATATTTCCTATCAAACTGATAGGCTTTTTTCTTTGGAATCACCATCTTCTTTTAGAACTTTTGAGGCATTAAGTAGAGCAAAATGAGGTGGCAATGTTTATCACCTCGAGTCTACCATTAATACTAAAAGTATCCTCTCAAAAATAACCATTTCCCTTTGAGGCACATTCAAAACTTTTGACATTTCAATGGCTATCAAGTGAGCATGGTTATTCTTTCCAATTCATTCTATTCAACCTGCACACCAAATGACATGGGGTACTTTGTAAAAATATCACCAAGGCTGCAACTGGAATAGTGTGTGCATTTTCATCTCCACAATTAAGTTGACTGAACATTTGGAAAGGCAAAGTTCAGTCCACCATTGTCAGCATGGTTTTAATAACAATAATCTTTATTAGAATCATAGAATTATAGAATTTACAGTGCAAAAGGAGACCATTTGCCCATTGAGTCTCCACCGGCTCTTGGAAAGAGCACGCTACTTAAGCCCACATCTCTACCCTATCCCCATAACCCAGTAACCCCACCTACCCTTTTTGGACACAAGGGCAATTTATCATGGCCAATCCACCTAACCTGCACATCTTTGGACTGTGGGAGGAAACCATCTCAGGCTTACATTAACACTGCAATGAAGTTACTGTGAAAATCTCCTAGTCACCAGACTCCGGCGCCTGTTCAGGTACACTGAGGGAGAATTCAGAATGTCCAATTCGCATGACAAGCACGTCTTTCGGGACTTGTGGGAGAAAACTGGAGCACCCAGAGGAGACCCACGCAGACACGGGGAGAATGTGTAGACTCCGCACAGACAGTGACCTAAGTCGGGGATTGAACAGGGGTCCCTGGCGCTGTGAAGCAACTGTGCTAACCACTGTACTACCGTGAAGGATAAGTCATGCTTGACAAACTTGCTTGAGTTTTCTGAGGACGTAACCAGCAAGGTGGGTAATGGTTAACCTGTGGATTTGGTGTATCTTGACTTCCAGAAGGTGTTTGACAGGGTGCCGCATAAAAGATTGATCCAGAAAGTGAGATCGCAGGAGGTTGGGGTAGAATACCAAATTGGACTGAGGATTGGCAGACTGACAGAAAGCAGAGGGTTGCGTTAAGTGGATCCTTCTCTGGCTGGTGAACTGTAACTAATGGGTTCAGTCCTATTTACAATCTATATAAATAATCTGCAAGCAGGGACAGAGGGGAACATTGCAAACTTTGTGGATGATACTAAAATAAGTGGGAAAGCAGGCAGTGAAGAGGATATATAGATTTTACAGACGGATATAGATAGGCTAGAAGATTGGATCAAAATTTAGCAGATGAAGTTTAATGTGGATAAATGTGAGGTTATCCATTTGGGCCAAAAAAAGTCAAAGCAAATTATCTAAATGAAAAGCAGATTCAAAATGTGTCTGGGTAGAGGGACCTGGGTGCCTTTGTTCATGAATCATAGAAAATCTGTATACAGGAACAAAAATGAAACAAGAAAGGCAAATGGAATGTTAGGGTTTATTGCAAAAGGACTGGAGTATAAAAGTAGAGAAGTTTTGTTGCAATTGTATACGGTGTTGGTGAGACTACATCTGGAATATTATGTCCAGTTTTGCTCTTCTTATTTGAGGAAGGTTATGGAGACAGTTCAGAAGAGGTTCACCAGATTGATTCCGGGGATTAAACAGTTTGGGCTTATGCTCTCTGGAGTTTAGAAAGATGAGAGGGGATATGATCGAGGTATATAAAATACTAAAAGGGATTGATAAAGTAAATGTAGACCAAATGTCTAAGTGTCCAAATTCCCCCTTGTGGGGCAATCTAGAATGAGAGGTCACAGATATAGGTTGAGAGGCTGTAGATTTAAAACTGAGATGAGGAGGCACGACATCGGAGTGTGGTGAATTTGTGGAACTTGCTGCCCCATAGTGTGGTGGATTCCAAATCATTAAATGATTGGGAGAGGGAGATAGATATATTTCTGATTTTAAAAATGGGTTAAAGGGATATGGGTAACAGGTGGGGAGGTGGATTTGAGACCAGGAAGAGATCAGGCATGATCTGATTGAATGGCTGAGCAGGCTCGAAGGGCTGAATTGCCTACTTCTGCTCCTAATTCCTATGTTCCTATGGGATGTGCTTGGATTGGAGGCGGTACGGTGAAGGTTTGCTAAATTGGTCCCTGAAGTAAACGGGTTGTCCTAGGATGAGAGACTGAGTAAATTGGCCTTATATTCTCCAAATTTGGAACAATGAGAGGCGATCTCTGTTAAACCTACAAAACTCTGAATTGGGTTTGATAAGGTGGATATTTTGAGAGACTGTTTCCACTCGTCAGGGAATCTAAAACATGGGGGCCACAGTCTCTTGATAACGGATGAGGAGAAATTACTTCACTCAAAGCGTTGTGAATCTTTGGAATGCTTTACCGCGGAGGGTTTTGGATGCATCATCGTTGAATACATTTCAGATCGGGATAGACAGATTTTTTGTCTCTCAGGGAAGTAAAGGATATGGGAAGTGGGTGGCAAAATGGAGGTGATGCCTTTAATCAACTAGGCTAGTATTGAATGGAGGAGCAGGCTTGATGGGCCAAATGGTCTACTTCTCCTATTTCTTGTGTTCTGACACATTTAGTACTTTGAAATGGCCATTTTATTTGTTGTAATAGAAGTTTACTTCTTTGGTTATTTTGTTTGCATACTAATCTTAATTTTATAATGCTTATTGCATGACATTTGCTGCAATTGGCTGCTCCAAGAACAGTACAGATTTAAATTGGTGGCATGGATTATTCAATGGGAATTCGCCCATTCTTATGATGAGGAGGAGAATTGGGGAGGTTAGTTTGCAGTAAAACATCGCAGTAGGCTTGTTGCCTGCATGCAGTTACCTATGTCTCTGGGTATACAGAGCAAGAAGGTCTTTATGAACCCTCTGAAGGTTGCTTTTCTCCCAGGGGCTATTGGGGAGATACATCAAATGTAGGCAGAAGACCTGCAACCCATGACTAGCCGCACAACAGCATTTTCTGTACCAGTCACATTCACCACTGACTTGGAATTTTTTTTTTGCATTGTACCCTTCCAGGCAATATTATTTGCCGCATTAGTCAAGCAGTTCACGGTTGCAGAAGGCCGCAAGTGCTCTTTTCAGGAGGGCACTGCACTTTAT
Source organism: Scyliorhinus torazame (assembly GCF_047496885.1). NCBI lineage: Eukaryota > Metazoa > Chordata > Chondrichthyes > Carcharhiniformes > Scyliorhinidae > Scyliorhinus > Scyliorhinus torazame. The sequence continues at coordinate 71,900,844 of NC_092719.1, read as the reverse complement.
ATCCTTCGCAAGGAAACAAGAGCAGGAGCCTGGCAGATTGGAAGGAGCAATTGAAGGAATCCATGTGGCGTTCAAATCCCCGTAAGAAAACGCCTCAGTTTAAAAGCCGCTTAGCCTTTCATTCACTTAATGTGCAGAGAATTGTACAATGACAATCACCTTGTTACGCCAGTGAATGCTGGATCCTCCTACTACTGAGGGCATTTCTGTTACTCCATATGATAGAATTTCCCTGTCATCATCCAACAATCTAAAGTTTTTAAGCCCATATGGAAATGAACATGTGTTTGTGTGATTAAATTACGGTGCAACTGCAGATTAATGAAGATACCGAACATAAAGGGGCAGAATGTGGAGACATTTGTCGTGAGGGTCATTACATTTGTGAAGGCGATGGGATGTGATATGTGGATGAATCTACAAGGACAGCAATAACCTTCCCCTGAAGCTGCGGGATGCAATGTGGCTGGTGATTCAGATTAGTTTGTGCCACGGCCTATCCTTAAAGCAATTTTACAATTCCTGTCGTTGCTGAAAGGGCAAAAAAGTTCAGAGCTGCTTTCGAAACCCCCCAGCTCTCCTCACTGATGCATTTGATGGGATGGGATAGATTGCTCCGTGATGTCTGTAACCAGAAACCTCCAGGTCTGACAAAGTCACGATGCACATTTCATAACAACGTGTCGGTGATTCCACTGTCTCAATCAAATACATGTTTTGTTTCTTTCTTTTAATCTATCCAGCAGAGTGAACTGCTCTTGAAGAGATAAAGTCCATCATTTTTTTTTTAAAAACCTTGGGTGAAATTCTCCCCCAACGGCGCGATGTCTGCCGACTGGCGCCCAAATCGGCGGCAATCAGACGGGCATCGCGCCGGCCCAAAGGTGCGGAATGCTCCACATCTTTGGGGGCCGAGCCCCAACATTGAGGGGCTAGGCCGACGCCGGAGGGATTTCCGCCCCGCCAGCTGGCGGAAATGGCGTTTGTTGCCCCGCCGGGTCGGAGAATGACGCCCCATTATCGGCAAGGCTCCGAGAAAATCGTTGGTACCTCAAAGTCAATTTCTAACCAGGCTGTGCAGCAAGCTTGCTCAAGGTTTGTGAACATCACCTGGCAAATTTTAAATTATAGAAACCATACAAGAAATAGAGAAAAAGTACTAAACCTGGGGCTTCATTCTCCGACCCCCGAGCGGGTTGGAGAATGGCCGTTGGCTGCCGTGAATTCCGCCCCCGCCCAAGTATCCGGTACCGGAGATTGGGCGGGAATCGGGCCACGCCGGTTGGCGGGAGCCCCCGCTCAATTCTCCGGCCCGGATGGGCCGAAGTCCCGCCCAGAAATTGCCTGTCCCGCCGGCGTAAATTAAACCTGGTATTTACCGGCGGGACCAGACGGCGTGGGCGGGCTCCGGGGTCCTGGGGGGGGCGCGGGGTGATCTGGCTCCGGGGGGTGCCCCCACGGTGGCCTGGCCCGCGATCGGGGCCCACCGATCCGCGGGCGGGCCTGTGCCGAGGGGCACTCTTTCCCTTCCGCCTCCGCCACGGTCTCCACCATGGTGGAGGCGGAAGTGACTCTCCCCACTGCGCATGCGCGGGAAACGTTCAGCGGCCGCTGACGCTCCCGCGCTTGCGCCGGGAAACTGTCAGCGGCCGCTGACGCTCCCGCGCATGGCCCGCATTTCCGCGCCAGCTGGCGGGGCAACAAACGCCATTTCCGCCAGCTGGCGTGGTGGAAATCCCTCCGGCGACGGCCTAGCCCCTCAATGTTGGGGCTCGGCCCCCAAATATGCGGATCATTCCGCACCTTTGGGCCGGCGCAATGCCCGTCTGATTGGTGCCGTTTTTGGCGCCAGTCGGCGGACATCGCGCCGTTGGGGGAGAATTTCGCCCATGGTCATGGACCTGACTCAGGGCTTTGGTCTGCTCTCCATTCGCTTTGGTAAATGATATGGAGAGCCACATATCTCCCACTTTTGCTTCAATGCCTGAAGTGACTTTTCTCTTTATAGAGGTTACTGAACTTGCTGCTTGTGGTCAGCATTTCCCATTTTCACTTCCACTCAGGGTTAATAATGGCCAACCCAGAACCTACGTATTGAGACCGATAGAGAAATACTTTTATTTTGAAATGGAACATGTTTGGAAGGGCCTGTCCAGATACAACTTGCTAAACAGATTGTTTTAATAATCATTGTATTACTAGATTAGAAACGATGGAGTACAAAATTTAGGTTTAACTGATTACTAAACAATTGGCATTTATTTTCATTATTGAGTTCCTATGCATGTGAAGATTTTGAAAGAGGTGGCACTCCTTCGGCAGGATCGGAAGGTGCCGCCAGGGAGAGGGGCCATAAATTTCATTTCAGGTTCTTTTTCTATACTCCCAAAAGCCGAGGAAATATTGAATTGCAAAATCCAGAACTTACTGGGTGGAATTTTGCAGAGCTGGCTGAGGCAACGAAACCAGCGTGCAGTAGCTCACCAGTTGCACAGCCCAGGTTTTCTCTCCAGATTTTCTGGCACTCTGCACAGAAAATATGGAGGTGTGGTTTTCACCGTCACATTAGCAGGAGGGGTCTAATAGAGCCTGCAAAGCCAGCTCCTCACAGATTAAAATCTGATCCGCGCTTAAAACAATATCCCCAGCCCCTTCCCCAGGGAATCCTCCAATAAACACCAGGGCAACCACACGGATAAAGGGAGCCCCACTCACAAGCCCTGGGAAATGTCCCCCTCCCCCATGGATAAGTGCAATACCCCTGTACAAACACCAAGACAAACTCCCCCCCCCCCCCCCCCCCCCCCAGGACAAAAAGTGAACACCCCGGTGGAGCTCCCGAGAGGGCCCCAACAGGGCGGCCAGGTTGGTGCCGGGGGGAGTGCCCCTCTCTCTCTCTCTCCCACCGGGGGCCACACTTACCTTCGCGCCCCCAGCAGGTTCCCCTCAACTGCTTCACATTTTGCAAAAGCAGTTGTGAACCTCACCAATGTGACAATTCTTTTTGTGGGGAACATATGGCGGGGAAGCCCTTTTTAAAAATAATAAATTTAGAGTACACAATCCATTTTTTCCAATTAAGGGACAATTTAGATTGGTCAATTCACCTAACCTGCACATCTTTGGGTTGTGGGGGCGAAATCCACACAGACACGGGGTGAATGTACAAACTCCACACGCACAGTGATCCTATTAAAATGTATTTAAATTAGGTCCCCGACCTGTCCAGAGGGCAGGAACCTCGTTATGTCACATGCAGGAAAAATAGAAAAACGAGATTTTGCCGGTGAGAATTTTGTTTTCTGAGTGCGCCAGAGTTTGCGCCCACAACATCATTTGCAGTCACAGCGAATGTGGGTGCAAAATCGCCCCTACTATTTCCATGATTGTATGCCAAAATTGCAATGAATATTTTTCCAAAGTGGCATCCAAAAATGTTTTAAAGTTCAGTTGACCAGTGAACTGATTCAAAAGGTACATAATAATAATCTGTATTAGTGTCACAAGGAGGCTTACATTAGCACTGCAATTAAGTTACTGTGAAAATGCCCCGGTTGCCACACTCCAGCACCTTTTCGGTTACACAGAGGGAGAATTCAGAATGTCCAATTCACCAACAAGCATGTCTTTTGGGCCTTCAGGGAGGAAACCGGAGCACCCAGAGGAAACCCACGCAGACACGGGGAGAATGTGCAAACTCCGCACATACAGTAACCCAAGCCGGGAGTCAAACCTGGGTCCCTGGCACTGTGAAGCAACAGTGCTACCCACTGTTCTACCGTGGCACCCATATGGGCCCCATTCTACCACAGCATCACGCCCGGTGCCGATCCCAGCGCACCGGGTGAAAGAGGCCAAAATCGAACTTCGTGCCACGTACAAACCAATTTGCAATTCACCCAGCCCACTTCCAAGGACCTAAAGAGAGAGCTAAGAAGAGCCATGAAAAGTCTTTGGCAGGTAGGATCAAGGATAACGCTAAAGCTTTCTATAGATATGTCAGGAATAAAAGAATTACTAGGGTAAAAATAGGGCCAGTCAAGGACAGTAGTGGGAAGTTGTGCTTGGAGTCCGAGGAGATCGGAGAGGTGCTAAATGAATATTTCTCGTCAGTATTCACACAGGAAAAAGATAGTGTTGTCGAGGCGAATACTGAGATTCAGGTTACTAGACTAGAAGGGCTTGAGGTTCATAAGGAGGAGGTGTTAACAATTCTGGAAAGGGTGAAAATAGATAAGTCCCCTGGGCCGGATGGGATTTATCCTAGGATTCTCTGAGAAGTAGGGAGGAGATTGCTGAGCCTTTGATCTTTAAGTCATCTTTGTCAACAGGAATAGTGCCAGAAGACTGGAGGATAGCAAATGTTGTCCCCTTGTTCAAGAAGGGGAGTAGAGACAACCCCGGTAACTACAGACCAGTGAGCCTTACTTCTGTTGTGGGCAAAATCTTGGAAAGGTTTATAAGAGATAGGGTGTACAATCATCTGGAAAGGAATAATTTGATTAGACATAGTCAACACAGTTTCGTGAAGGGTAGGTCGTGCCTCACAAACCTTATTGAGTTCTTTGAGAAGGTGACCAAACAGGTGGATGAGTGTAAAGCAGTTGATGTGGTGTATATGGATTTCAGTAAAGCATTTGATAAGGTTCCCCACGGTAGGCTACTGCAGAAAATACGGAAGCATGGGATTCAGGGTGATTTAGCAGTTTGTATCAGAAATTGGCTAGCTGGAAGAAGACAAAGGATGGTGGTCGATGGGAAGTGTTCAGTCTGGAGTCCAGTTACTAGTAGTGTACCACAAGGATCTGTTTTGGGGCCACTGCTGTTTGTCATTTTTATAAATGACCTGGACGAGGGCGTAGAAGGATGGGTGAGTAAATTTGCAGATGACACTAAAGTCGGTGGAGTTGTGGACAGTGCGGAAGGATGTTACAAGTTACAGAGGGACATAGATAAGCTGCAGGGTTGGGCTGAGAGGTGGCAAATGGAGTTTAATGCAGAAAAGTGTGAGGTGATTCATTTTGGAAGGAATAACAGGAATACAGAGTACTGGGCTAATGGTAAGATTCTTGGCAGTGTGGATGAGCAGAGAGATCTCGGTGTCCATGTACATAGATCCCTGAAAGTTGCCACTCAGGTTGAGAGGGTTGTTAAGAAGGCGTACGGTGTGTTAGCTTTTATTGGTAGAGGGATTGAGTTTCGGAGCCATGAGGTCATGTTGCAGTGTACAAAACTCTGGTGCGGCCGAATTTGGAGTATTGCGTGCAATTCTGGTCACCGCATTATAGGAAGGATGTGGAAGCATTGGAAAGAGTGCAGAGGAGATTTACCAGAATGTTGCCTGGTATGGAGGGAAGATCTTATGAGGAAAGGCTAAGGGACTTGAGGCTGTTTTCGTTAGAGAGAAGAAGGTTAAGAGGTGACTTAATTGAGGCATGCAAGATGATCAGAGGATTGGATAGGGTGGACCGTGGATAGTGAGAGCCTTTTTCCTCGGATGGTGATGTCTAGCACGAGGGGACATAGCTTTAAATTGAGGGCAGATAGATAGCTTTAAATTGAGGGCAGATAGATATAAGATAGATGTCTTAAATTGAGGGGAGATAAGTATAAGACAGATGTCAGAGGTAGGTTCTTTACTCGGAGAGTAGTAAGGGCGTGGAATGCCCTGCCTGCAACAGTAGTGGACTCGCCAACACTAAGGGTATTCAAATGGTCACTGGATAGACATATGGACGATAAGGGAATAGTGTAGATGGGCTTTAGAGTGGTTTCACAGGTCGGCGCAACATCGAGGGCCGAAGGGCCTGTACTGCGCTGTTATGTTCTATGTTCTAAGGGCGAGTTATGGATCTCGTCCAAAAAGCTCATTGAGCCTAATTTGACCGTAAGATCATAAGACATAGGGGCAGTATTCGGCCACCAGGCACATCGAGTCCCAGAGTCCCAACATAGTGAATTAACCGATAATTCGTATTAAGTTTCTGAGATCTTTGACCCTTGACTGCTCCAATGACTTACAGGCACCAGATTTGTAAGTAAAACACAACTGTTTATTTATAACATCAGGAGAGATGGGACATGCAAAATAAGACTAGAGTTCTCCACATGACAGTTTAAAAAGGGGTTTCAAACAACCCATCCTGTGGTCTGTGAGCGGGCTTGTTCCATGGGGGCACATCTTTCTTCTGCACCGGGCCCTAAGGCCAGCGCGGAGAAGAGAACCCCCGGACATGCGTGGAATCATGCCGGCCATTCCGATCACGCGCGAGATCACGCCAGAGTGATTCACGCTGGCGCATGCGCGAACTCACACCGGCCCTTCGGAGCCGGCTGGAGCGACGCCAACCCCCTCCGGCGTCCACCTAGCCCCAAAAAATGCGGAGGATTCCGCACTTTCGGAGGCTGTTGATGCCGGAGTGGTTGCCGCCGGTTTACCCGCCGGCGTGGGGACTTAGTCCCCAGAAGGGAGAATCCAGGCCCTGATGTTCACTCTTATAATTTCTTACAATGGGTGGCACAGTGGTCAGCACTGCTGCCTACAGCGCTGAGGACATGGGTTCGATCCCGGCCCCGGGTCACTGTCTGTATGGAGTTTGCACATTCTCCCTGTGTCTACGTGGGCTTCACCCACATCCCAAAGATGTGCAGGTTAAGTGGATTGGCCATGCTAAATTGCCCCTTTATTGGATAAAAATATAATTAGGTACTCTAAATTTATTTATTTTTTAATAATTTCTCACAAGGTTGATACACATTAATCAAGACCGGTTTCAGGCTCAACACTGATGTCATACATCAGCAATTAAGATCCAATGGGTGTCCAAGAACCTATCACCTAAGTGACAGACATTCAGTTAAATAAACTGAAGGTGCTACTGCTCAAGGTGAGGAGCCAATAGGACAGAAAGAAGGGGTTAAACCAAAGACAAAGACCTTTAAAAAGAGTGCCTCATTCTGCAGGTCTTTGTTCTAAACCACCTTCCTTTTGTGTATGTCTACTCCTTAGTTTGTGCTTATGTTTTGCAGTGTTCTTCCATGTTGTCTACGTACTTTTTGATATTTTCTACGGTTTTATTCTTTTGTAATCGGCAAGTGGCTAGTGTCGGATGCAAGTGTAATCGCCAAACAGCCAGTTTTTAAATTCATTTTATAATCCCCGAAAGGCCATTTCATATACAAGTATATACCAGCCAAGGGCCTGACAAAGTCGTATTTTTGAACACCACCAATTCTTATTAGAAGAGGAAAATTGGAGTCCCATCAGGGGGCTTAAACTTGTTGACAACATTGGCAAAAATTTAATCCAGTTGTCAATTGTTTGTTTGTCTGAACTTGCATTTGGTCGGAGTACCTCCTATGTTACCACCTTGTTAGAATCGCCGGGAGATAGCACGATGATTTTATTTGTGATTTTAAAAAATATCTATCCAACTATTCCACAATTCTGGTCAACAAGCTAAAAGAAATCAGAAACATGGAGGTAGAAATTATTTTAATAGCTGCATTAGGATTGCGTCTCTACAGTATTAAACTGGAGATCTGCAGAATCTGGTAGCAATGTCTCCTTCCATGAAAAAAAGATAACAGGAACACTTTTATTCAGGGAATAATATAGACTTCAATGGAGATTACCATCCTAATAGGCTATGAAAAATAATTAAATGTACATGAATAGAATTTGCTTTTTAATTGGTATTCAGACTAACATTATCTATGGCCAAGAACTTGGTCATTTTATGCACCAAGAAAATTGAATTTTCCCATAATTTGAATTAAGCAATTTAAATAACACAGCCCTGTTGAAATGTGGTACAAAGGAGTGTCATTTATCAGATACTTTGAGTTAGGAGGTTTCATCTATTCCAGTGGAAACCGATAACTTTTAAAAAGAAAGCAATCTCCAAGTCACCAATTGAAAAACCCTGTCCAAGATTTCACTTTTAAATTTTTTTACTGGAACAAACCAACTAATTACAAGGTAGTTCTAACATTAATTAACAAGCTAAGAATATTTCAAACTAAAAGAGTAGATTTTACTTCAAATAGTTGGTATAACCTGTAGCTACCAGCATTCACATTACTTCCCCCATGTGCAATCTCACAGTTTTTCTAAATCAGCCTCCGGTACATTAAGGATCTCTCACTTCCTATTCGATGAATTTGGCGTTCGAGTCACTTTCACCAGCAGCCCTACTCCCACCCAAGATCCCCATATATGGTTTAACCTGAGAAAGTACCTGTCCAAGAACCGTTATTCACTCAGGTTATGACAATCTTGATGGCATAGCTTTCCAGAGTTCCTTTTCCAGTATCCAACCAAGATACCAATTTCACGGTTTGGTCCCCTGATGCAAACACTCAACTCGCTCACACGTTGCTTCACCAAGAGCGACTGGAGTTGTATTTTCCTCCTAAAGCCAAACAGAAAATTGATCTATTCCTCTTGTGTGAATTATGTGTTTTGAACAGTAGGTTATGAGACCCTTTGTAATTTGATCTCTCAATTAACTGTCTATTTATCCTTACTTTTTTAATTTTCATGCCTGGAGCAACCTGAGGTCACTTTGGCATTTCTCAGAACTAAAATGCTTGCTTGGAAGTCCAGTGACACTCTTCAGAATATGCACTAGTTTCACTTTGGAATTAAAGGAACAAAGAAACTACAGGTACGCCACAGGGGAATTTCACAAGAATTTAAAATTTTACTTCCTAAAATTATTTTCTTAATTGCACTACAAAAGAGATGCTGCTTCATCAAATGTGCCAACATTTTTTTCAGCTGGGACCGCTAAGCTGAAGCCTCGCCCACCTGTTAGGGCGCCCACGTCACTATTTGAAGATGAGCAAGGAATTTGATCTTGTCATGTGACCTATATTTATCTGTCATCCAGATCAAATCATTGACGCTTGTTGTGCATAAATTACCCATCATGTTTGCTTAAAAAAAACAGTCACTATACTTCAAAATTATTCATTGACGTCAAAGCACTACGGAATATGCTTAGGATGAGAAAGTTGTGCGATGAATGCAACTATTTCTTTCAATTATTCCCTCATCTACAGGATGAGGGTTTGATTCCAACCCTCACTGATCAATGTCATACGAAAGTAGTACTGATGGATGAAGGCCTCTCTCTCTCTGCTGGCTTTAGAGCAAAGTTAATCTTGGCAGGGTTAAACCAACTCCAACTGGGCATGAGTCCACAATAACATAACTCACCACTAATTGACATGAAATTGGAATCCTCGCCCAAAGAGAAGACGAACAACTGGTGTGGAAAATGTAAATGTCAGACAGATATGAGATGGACAATTTCTCCTCAAGACCAAATTCGAGTTTATTTTTGAGGAAAGCTTGACAGGGCCTTTTCTTCATTTTATGCCTGACATGGAAAGTTTGCAACTAAATGTTGTTTCTTATTTTATAATTATACATTTCTTATCTTTCAGCAGCACCAGACATTTCCCTAAAAGTATGTAAACTATGTAAATTATTCACCCGATTAGCATAAGTCTCCATCATAAATTTTCAAAATTGAAGCATTCTCATTAGCATAATGTGCTGCATCAACATTTCTTTCCAGGCAGACACAAGCTACGCAAGACATTAATCATATTCCAGACATTTCATTTCTCTTTACCGTCTTTGGATTTTCTTATTCCACCCATGTTCACCAGCCGAGGGTTAGAGTAGGCAACCAGCTCCCTGGTTAGCTAAGCTCTGATGCTTTGTCAAAGAGTTGGTTGGAGTGACCAATTCCCCACATTGCCCTTCCTCCCTTCTCCTCACTGCTGTCCCATTCCTCTCCTGGAGACGCAAGTCAGGAAGCCATTCCATGGGGAGAGGCTCTGGCAGGTCTGAATCTGTTGCGATTCGCTGTTAGGCACACAGTTGTATCAGGGGGTTCAAGCAGCTTGCAACACAGGAGGAAAAACAGAACTTACATTTATATCGGGCCTTTCATAAACTCTTCAATTACCAAAGCATTTCACAGCCAACCAAGCACTTTTCCAGTGTAGTCACTGGTGCAAAGTAGGAAATGCGATAGCAAATGTGCAGACCACAAAGTTTCACAAACAGCGGGGAGATAATGATCAGATCATCTATTTTAATGATGTCCATAGAATCAATACGGTCAGAAGAAGGCCATTTGGCCTGTCCAGCTTGCTCCCATCCTCCCAAAGAACACCCTACCTGTAGTGATCTCTGTATGCAATAATACATGATCAGACTATGTTAAGCTAGTACAAGCAACTGAACACTAGATGGCCACACTATCAGGACCTATAAAAAGGTTTTCCCCGCTTCCGGGTGCGGCGATGACCAGCTGAGTCGCACGTTTCGGCAGATCCCTGTGAAACGGACTTTTGGGCTCTTGATAGGAGCCCCAACGGCAATTTTGACGGCTAAAAACACTGTGCGGTAAACCAGAAGGGAATCCCCCCTGGATACGGATGGAAAAAGGAGGAGAGAGTGGCCAGATTGCAGTGGATCCTTTAGAACAGCGGCAAGGAAGGCAAGCAAAAACCAAGATGGCGTCGGAAGGTGGCAGTTTAACATGGGGCCCTGAACAACAAGAGTTCTTGAAATGCTGTGTGGAAGAGATCAAAAAGGAAATGAAGAAAGAGCTGTTGGCCCCGATACTACAGGCGATCGAAGGGCTAAAGGAGGAACAAAAGACCCAGGAGCGGGAGCTTCGGGTCGTGAAGGCAAAGGCAGCCGAGAATGAGGACGATACACAGGGCCTGGTGGTGAAGACGGAGACGCAGGAGGCACATCAGAAACGATGTGTGGAAAGGTTGGAGGCACTGGAAAACAACGCAAGGAGGAACAACCTGAGGATTCTTGGTCTTCCTGAAGGTGTGGAGGGAGCGGACGTCGGGGCATATGTGAGCACGATGCTGCACTCGTTAATGGGAGCGGAGGCCCCGGCGGGTCCGTTGGAGGTGGAGGGAGCATACCGAGTGATGGCACGAGGACCGAGAGCAGGAGAAATTCCCAGAGCCATAGTGGTGAGATTCCTCCATTTTAAGGATAGAGAAATGGTCCTTAGATGGGCAAAGAAAACTCGGAGCAGTAAATGGGAGAACGCGGTGATCCGCGTTTATCAAGACTGGAGTGCGGAGGTGGCGAGAAGGAGGGCGAGCTTTAATCGGGCCAAGGCGGTGCTTCATAAAAAGAAGATAAAATTTGGAATGCTGCAACCGGCAAGACTGTGGGTCACATATCGAGGGAGGCACCACTACTTTGAGACGGCGGATGAAGCGTGGACTTTTATTGTGGAAGAAAAACTGGAATGAGCGGGTTATTAAAAAGAACGTTCGAACAAAGTGGTGGGGCGAATGTGGGGGGCAAAGAGGGGTTTTATGTACTAATCCTGCGATGTGGTAACTTTTCTCTCTCCCACAGGTGGTGATGGGGGGAGGAGGGGAGGTGGAGGAGATGGGGCGTTGGCCATTGGGGGTGGGGCCAAGGGAGAAGCGCGGGCTTGGTTCCCGCGCTATGATAATCATGGCGGGAATAGAGAAGCAGGAAGGAGGGGGCGTCGCACGGTGCGAGCCGAGGTCACGGGGGGAAGCCGAGGTCAGCCAGAGTTTGCTGACTTCTGGGAGCAACATGGGGGGAGTAATTACGCTAGTGGGGGATCTAGCGGGGGGGGGGGGGGGGTGGGAGGGGGGAATTACTGGGTTGCTGCTGCTGGGGAGAGGGGGGAGCTGGTATGGGAGTGGATGGGCGGGGGGGCACCGCCTGGGGGAGATACAGCTGCGTGGGAACCGGGTGAGGAGCTGGAAAAAGGTGATGGCTAATCGACAAGGGGGGGGGGGGGTAGGAAGCCCCCCAACTCGGCTGATCACGTGGAACGTGAGAGGGCTGAACGGGCCGATAAAGAGGGCACGGGTACTCGCACACCTTAAGAAACTTAAGGCAGATGTGGTTATGTTACAGGAAACGCACCTGAAACTGATAGACCAGGTTAGGCTACGAAAAGGATGGGTGGGGCAGGTGTTCCATTCGGGGCTAGATGCGAAAAACAGGGGGGGTGGCTATATTAGTGGGGAAGCGGGTAATGTTCGAGGCAAAGACTATAGTGGCGGATAACGGGGGCAGATACGCGATGGTGAGTGGCAAACTACAGGGGGAGACGGTGGTTTTGGTAAACGTATATGCCCCGAACTGGGATGATGCCAATTTTATGAGGCGGATGCTAGGACGCATTCCGGACCTAGAGATGGGAAAGCTGATAATGGGGGGAGATTTTAATACGGTGTTGGAACCAGGGCTGGATAGGTCGAAGTCCAGGACTGGAAGGAGGCCGGCAGCAGCCAAGGTACTTAAAGATTTTATGGAGCAGATGGGAGGTGTAGACCCGTGGAGATTTAGCAGACCTAGGAGTAAGGAGTTCTCGTTTTTCTCCTATGTCCATAAAGTCTACTCGCGAATAGACTTTTTTGTACTGGGTAGGGCATTGATCCTGAAGGTGAGGGGAACGGAGTATACGGCTATAGCCATTTCGGATCACGCTCCACACTGGGTGGACTTGGAGATAGGGGAGGAAACAGGAGGGCGCCCACCCTGGAGAATGGACATGGGACTAATGGCAGATGAGGGGGTGTGTCTAAGGGTGAGGGGGTGCATTGAAAAGTACTTGGAACTCAATGATAATGGGGAGGTCCAGGTGGGAGTGGTCTGGGAGGCGTTGAAGGCGGTGGTTAGAGGGGAGCTGATATCAATAAGGGCACATAAAGGGAAGCAGGAGAGTAAGGAACGGGAGCGGTTGCTGCAAGAACTTTTGAGGGTGGACAGACAATATGCGGAAGCACCGGAGGAGGGACTGTACAGGGAAAGGCAAAGGCTACATGTAGAATTTGACTTGCTGACTACAGGCACTGCAGAGGCACAATGGAGGAGGGCACAGGGTGTACAGTACGAATATGGGGAGAAGGCGAGCAGGTTGCTGGCACACCAATTGAGGAAAAGGGGAGCAGCGAGGGAAATAGGGGGAGTGAGGGATGAGGAAGGAGAGATGGAGCAGGGAGCGGAGAGAGTGAATGGAGTGTTCAAGACATTTTATAAAAAATTATATGAAGCTCAACCCCCGGATGGGAGGGAGAGAATGATGGGCTTCTTAGATCGGCTGGAATTTCCCAAGGTGGAAGAGCAGGAAAGGGTGGGACTGGGAGCACAGATCGAGGTAGAAGAAGCGGTGAAAGGAATTAGGAGCATGCAGGCGGGAAAGGCCCCGGGACCGGATGGATTCCCAGTCGAATTCTATAGAAAATATGTGGACTTGCTCGCCCCGGTACTGACGAGGACTTTTAATGAGGCAAAGGAAAGGGGACAACTGCCCCCGACTATGTCTGAAGCAACGATATCGCTTCTCTTAAAGAAGGAAAAGGACCCGCTACAATGCGGGTCCTATAGACCTATTTCCCTCCTAAATGTAGATGCCAAGGTCCTGGCCAAGGCAATGGCAATGAGAATAGAGGAATGTGTCCCGGGGGTGGTCCACGAGGACCAAACTGGGTTTGTGAAGGGGAGACAGCTGAACACGAATATACGGAGGTTGTTAGGGGTAATGATGATGGCCCCACCAGAGGGAGAAACGGAGATAGTAGTGGCGATGGATGCCGAGAAAGCATTTGATAGAGTGGAGTGGGATTATTTGTGGGAGGTGTTGAGGAGATTTGGTTTTGGAGAGGGGTATGTTAGATGGGTGCAGCTGTTGTATAGGGCCCCGGTGGCGAGCGTGGTCACGAATGGACGGGGATCTGCATATTTTCGGCTCCATAGAGGGACAAGGCAGGGATGCCCTCTGTCCCCATTATTGTTTGCACTGGCGATTGAGCCCCTGGCGATAGCGTTGAGGGGTTCCAAGAAGTGGAGGGGAGTACTTAGGGGAGGAGAAGAGCACCGGGTATCTTTGTATGCGGACGATTTGCTACTATACGTGGCGGACCCGGCGGAGGGGATGCCAGAAATAATGCGGATACTTGGGGAGTTTGGGGATTTTTCAGGGTATAAATTGAACATGGGGAAAAGTGAGTTGTTTGTGGTGCATCCAGGGGAGCAGAGTAGAGAAATAGAGGACCTACCGTTGAGGAAGGTAACAAGGGACTTTCGTTACCTGGGGATCCAGATAGCTAAGAATTGGGGCACATTGCATAGGTTAAATTTAACGCGGTTGGTGGAACAGATGGAGGAGGATTTCAAGAGATGGGATATGGTATCCCTGTCAATGGCAGGGAGGGTGCAGGCGGTTAAGATGGTGGTCCTCCCGAGATTCCTCTTTGTGTTTCAGTGCCTCCCGGTGGTGATCACGAAGGCTTTTTTTAAAAGGATTGAAAAGAGCATCATGGGTTTTGTGTAGGCCAGGAAGACCCCGAGAGTGAGGAAGGGATTCTTACAGCGTAGCAGGGATAGGGGGGGGCTGGCACTACCGAGCCTAAGTGAGTATTATTGGGCCGCTAATATTTCAATGGTGAGTAAGTGGATGGGAGAGGAGGAGGGAGCGGCGTGGAAGAGATTAGAGAGGGCGTCCTGTAGGGGGACTAGCCTACAGGCCATGGTGACAGCCCCATTGCCGTTCTCACCGAGGAACTACACCACAAGCCCGGTGGTGGTGGCTACACTGAAGATTTGGGGACAGTGGAGACGGCATAGGGGAAAGACTGGAGCCTTGGGGGGGTCCCCGATAAGAAACAACCATAGGTTTGCCCCGGGGGGAATGGATGGGGGATATGGAATGTGGCAAAGAGCAGGAATAACGCAACTGAAAGATCTGTTTGTGGATGGGAAGTTCGCGAGTCTGGGAGCGCTGACCGAGAAATATGGGTTGCCCCAAGGGAATGCATTCAGGTATATGCAACTGAGGGCTTTTGCGAGGCAACAGGTGAGGGAATTCCCGCAGCTCCCGACACAAGAGGTGCAGGACAGAGTGATCTCAAAGACATGGGTGGGGGATGGTAAGGTGTCAGATATATATAGGGAAATGAGGGACGAAGGGGAGACTATGGTAGATGAACTAAAAGGGAAATGGGAAGAAGAGCTGGGGGAGGAGATCGAGGAGGGGCTGTGGGCAGATGCCCTAAGCAGGGTAAACTCGTCGTCCTCGTGTGCCAGGCTAAGCCTGATTCAGTTTAAGGTATTACACAGGGCACATATGACTGGAGCACGGCTCAGTAAATTTTTTGGGGTGGAGGATAGGTGTGCGAGGTGCTCGAGAAGCCCAGCGAATCATACCCATATGTTTTGGTCATGCCCGGCACTACAGGGGTTTTGGATGGGGGTGACAAAGGTGCTTTCAAAAGTAGTAGGAGTCCGGGTCAAACCAAGCTGGGGGTTGGCTATATTTGGGGTTGCACAAGAGCCGGGAGTGCAGGAGGCGAGAGAGGCCGATGTTTTGGCCTTTGCGTCCCTAGTAGCCCGGCGCAGGATATTGCTAATGTGGAAAGAAGCCAAGCCCCCGGGGGTGGAGACCTGGATAAATGACATGGCGGGGTGTATAAAGCTAGAGCGGATTAAGTTCGTCCTAAGGGGGTCGGCTCAAGGGTTCACCAGTTCGTGGCAACCGTTCGTCGAATACCTCGCAGAAAGATAGACAGAATGGGAAAAAGAAGGCAGCAGCAGCAGCCCAGGATCGGGGGGGGGGGGAGGAGGAACCAGAAGGACTCTCAGGGTTGTTAATATATACTGTATAGTATGTATAGGTCGTTGCTACAGATAATTATATATTGGACTGTTAAATTATATTTTTGGAGAGTGTTACTTGTGACAAGGCAGTTGCCAATTAGGGCTAGTTTTCATTTTTGTTATTTATTATTTATTCATTTTTTGTTTATAAAATAGGTCATTGTTATTTGTGTTGTTATAATATTGTGTAAAGGATGCACAATGTACTGTGTTGGTTGACCAAAAATTTTCAATAAAATATTTAATAAAAAAAAAAGGTTTTCCCGCTCTTTCCTAGTGGAGAGTGTGTCTGGAGTGCAGAGAGTACAGAAGAGAGATAGGTAGAAAGAAGAAGTTAAGAGATATCAGTATTTAGCATTATCTTATTTAATAATTTAATCTACAATTATTTGTTTGTTTACTAGTTTAGTAATAAGTTTAAAAAAACTCAAGATTATTTTATATTACTCATTAAATTATTTTGTCATCATTGGAAGACTACGTCTATATTTCAACAACTCGCCTAGACAAAAAGAGTAATCTATATACTACAATGTCGTAATATAATATAACACTACCTCGGCCCACTCCCCGGCCCTATCCCCGTAATCCACCTAACATGCACATCTTTAGAACTAAGGGGCAATTTAGTATGGTCAATCCACCTCAGCTTTTTGGACACTAAGGGGCAATTTTATCACAGCCAATCCACCTAACCTGCACATCTTTGGACTCTGGGAGAAAAACTGAGCACCCAAAGGAAACCCGGGAGAAAGTGCAAACTCCTCACAGTCACCCAAGGTTGGGATTGAACCTGGGTCCCTGACACTGTGAGGCAGCAGTGTGCCTCTGTTTTGCCCTATGATGGTGTGTGATGGATATTGGTCAGGGCACCAAGAGAACTCCCCTATTCTTCTTTGAATAGTGGAATGGGCTTGTTTATACCCATCTGGGAGGGCAGGTAGAACCAAAGTTTAACATCTCAATGGAAAGATGACACCTCCAACAGTGCAGCATTCCTTCAATACTGACTTATGTGCTGAATTCTGTGATGTGGGCATGAACTCACAATCACTTACAATGAGATCCATCCTTTATTTTTTATTTTTTTCATAAATTTAGAGTATCCAATTCATTTTTTCCAATTAAGGGGCAATTTGTAGCGT
This sequence comes from Scyliorhinus torazame, assembly GCF_047496885.1. NCBI lineage: Eukaryota > Metazoa > Chordata > Chondrichthyes > Carcharhiniformes > Scyliorhinidae > Scyliorhinus > Scyliorhinus torazame. The sequence goes on along the minus strand of NC_092719.1, from coordinate 71,884,005 downwards.
GCCCAATCCACGTACCCTGCACATCTTTAGGTTGTGGGGGCGAAACCCACGCAAACACTGGGAGAATGTGCAAACTCCACACGGACAGTGACCCTGAGCCGCGATCGAACCTGGGACCATGGCGCCGTGAGGCAACAGTGCTAACCACTGCGCCGCTATGCTGCCCGCCCAATGAGATCCATCCTAAGTTACTTGGGAAACTGTTGGGAATCTGCAGTTTTCATTCATTTTCTTTGGATTTAAGTCCTCAAAATATATATATTACACATTACTTCCGGCCGGCCTCAGTTAACAGTAATTTACCAGAAGCCTGTGGGTTCAAAGATTGAACATGTACACGAGGCCAATTACTCACTGCTTTCCAAAGGAGTGTCAAGGTGTTGTTGTTTCATTGAGGAGTTAAAATAAAGTTGACAGTCTGTTCAATTGAATGCAAAAGATCCCAAGGTGTCATTCTGAAGGGATCATGGTGTTCCAGTCAAGATTCAACCAATCTCGCAGAAACAAGTTAACTGGTCATCCACCCCCAGGGGCCGTTCCTGGGATCTTATCTGTACACAAATTGGCTCCTGCATTTGTCTACATAATACGATGGCTGTGTTATAAAAATAATTCAGAGAGTGTGATGTACTTCAGGACTGATCAGAGAGAGCTTGGATAGATTTGTAAAGGGTAAACTGGTGAACGAACCAGAGGCAACATGGGAAAAACATTTTTGTGCAATAAGTGGTTAGGATTTAGAATGTCCGATAGGATGGCGATAATAGATTGAATGGTAGCGAATTGGATCGATAGTTGCAAGAGGAAATATTGAAGAAATATTGGAAAGCATCAAGGAGGTGGACCTAATTGCATTGTCCTGTGGAAGAGATAGTGCAGTCTTGATGGGCCAAATAGCCATCTGCTGTGTACTATTAACAAGATTTAATGATTCTAAATCATGCCTAACAGTTCTATTTTTGAGGAGGCAACTAATCTGGTAGAATAAAGGAGTGTCTGGATGTTATTTATATGGACTTGACCACATTCCTTCCATAAAAGAGACTCTTAACCAAAATGAGGATACATAGAATTGGAGGCAATCTCTTCATGTGGGTAAGGAATTAGTTAGGAGATAGGGGATGGCTCTGATGAAGGGTGAAGTGACATAGAGCCATCGATCCCGGCTCCGAGCAACTGTCTGTGTGGAGTTTGCATATTCTCCCCCTGTCTGCGTGGGCCTCACCCCCACAAGCAAAGATGTGCAGGGTAGGTGGAATGGCCACACTAAACTGCCCCTTAATTGGACATTTTTTAAAAAAAGTTAGATGGTATCGTAAATGGTGTAGATGGGAGCAACTACATCATCTACATCATTGACTCTTAAGAGGTTTAAGACATTCTTTGGCCATGGAGACTTCAACCAGGCCAACCTCAGGAAGGTTCTACCCAAACTGCAACAGCATACCTCCTGCCCCACCAAAGGTTAAAACACCCCGGACTACTGCTATACGAGCATCAATGGTGCCTACCGCTCCATTCCCCAACCACACTTTGGCAAATCAATCCACAGTCGGGACTCCTACTTCCGGCTTACAATCATCATCTTCAGCGTGCTGAACCAGTCAAGAAAACCATGCAGTCTCTGGACTGGACCATATTCAAGGCCACGACAGCTAACCTGGATGAATATACAACCACCATCACAGACTTCATCAGTAAGTGTGTCGAGGACTGTGTACCGAAGAAGACAATACGGGAATTCCCCAATTGGAAACCCTGGCTCAACCAAAAGGTCCACTCCCTGCCAAAGTCCCGGAAGGAGGCGTTCAAGTCTGATGACCCTGATCTATATAAGAAATCCAGGTACGACATACAGAAAACCATCAGGGACACCAAAAGACAATACCGGATCAAACTACAGTCCCAGGCCAATGACACAAACCCAAGGCATCTATGGCAGGGCTTACATGAGACCACAGGCTACAAAGCAAGGCCAGGCGGAATCTCTGGGGCTGGAGCATCCCTACCCGATGATCTGAACAAGTTCTATGCCCGCTTCGAACAGTCAGCCAATAATCAGTGCTACCCGCCCCAACAGCCCTGGACACACCGATAACCACTATTACAGCCTCTGAGGTAAGAGCTGCCTTCTTGAAAGTAAACCCACGGAAAGCGACGGGCCCCAACGGAGTCCCTGGGCGAGCACTCAGAGCCTGAGCTGACCAGCTGGCGAGGGTATTCGCAGATATCTTCAACACCTCACTTCTCCGCTCCGAGGTCCCTACCTGCTTCAAGAAGACCACCATAATACCAGTACCAAAGAAGAACAAGGTAGCGTGACTCAATGACTACCGACCGGTGGCCCTGATGACTGTTATTATGAAATGCTTTGAGCGGCTAGTCATGAGATGGATCAACATCAGCCTCCCAGATGGTCTCGATCCATTGCAGTTCGCCTACCGCAGCGACCGGTCCACAGCAGATGCTATCTCTCTGGCCCTACAATCAACTCTCAAACATCTCAACCACAAGGACATCTATGTGAGACTGCTGTTCATAGACTACAGCTCCGCCTTCAACACCATTATCCCAACAAGACTAATAACCAAACTCTGCAACCTTGGACTTGACCCCTCCCTGTGCAGCTGGATCCTTGACTTCTTCACCAACAGATCGTAATCTTCAGGATAGGTAATAATACCTCCTCCACAATAGCCCTCAACACCGGGGCCCTGCAAGGATGTGTGCTCAGTCCTCTACTGTACTCCTTGTACACACACGACTGTGTGGCAAGATTCAACTTCAATTCAATCTATGAGTTTGCAGATGATACAACTGTGGTGGGTTGTATCTCAAACAACGACGAATCAGACTACAGAAGGGAGATAGATTACTTGGTTGCATTGTGGACCGAAAACAACCTCTCTCTCAATGTTGGAAAGAACAAGGAACTGATCATCGACTTCAGGAAGCGTAGCACGACACCCCCCCCCCCATCGACATCAATGGCTCTGAAGTAGAAATGGTTGATATCTTTAAGTTCCTGGGGGTCGCCATCACCATCAGTCTATCCTGGTCCACTCACGTTGATACAACAATCAAGAAACTCCAGCAACGTCTCTACTTCCTACGGAAGCTAAAGAAATTCGGCATGTCTGCATCGACTCTCTCAAATTTCTACAGATGTGCCATAGAGAATCCTATCTGACTGCATTATAGCTTGGTATGGCAACTGCTTGGCCCAAGATCGCAAGAAACTGCAGAGTATGATGAACTCAGCCCAATGCATCACACAAGCTTGCCATCCTCCCATTGATTCTGTATACACATCTCGCTGCCTCAGGAAGACAGACAGCATTGTCAGAGACCCCTCCCACCCAGGCTTTGCCCTCTTCCAGACCCTTCCATCAAGCAGAAGATCCTGAAGACCCGCACGTCCAGGAACAGCTTCTTCCCCACAGCTACCAGACTCCTCAACGACTCTCTTTTGGACTGATCTGTTCCCTGTAAGAACACTATTCACGACGCTCTATGCTGCTCTTGTTTGGCCCTTGTTTTGCACTGTAACTAATCACTATTTGTTAATGTACCATTGTCAATGTACTCTGTCAATTATTCTTTTGTCTACTATGTACGTGCTGTGTATGTTCCCTTGGCTACAGAAAAATACTTTTCACTGTACTTCGGTACATGTGACAAATATCAATCAATCAATCAATGTAAGATGCTAGATCAATTCAAATCTTTCCTTAAACCATTCAGAAACATCATTCCTCGATTGCATTTGGCAGTTCAACCAATGAAATGGTAAAACACTCAGAGACAGAAGAATTGGCATGACACAGATCTGTGTTAAAGCTAACTGTGAGTTTTAAGCCACCAAATCAGCCTTGTGTAAGTGCTCCTAAATGCTGTGGAGATCATTTTGAGCAAGTGAAGCTCTCACGAGATTGACGGCTACTCGGATTTGTACTGACTAGAAGGCCTCACACACTTAAAAATATCACTTTCAGTTCCTGAAAGGATATCAGACAGAATCACATTGCAGTTCAACAGAGTAAATGTAAATTAAGTTGCAACAGTAACATCTCTTGTGAATCTGTTGATTAACCCTTACTCAATTGAATGGAAAGCTAAGAAATCCGGTATTAGTTACAGTTCTGTTCGTTAAGTAACATTTTAACTTGCTGTGTTATTGACTTGCTTGCATCAATGAGACTTGGTGTATACAGCAGCAATGGAAACAAGGAAAATGTTGATCTGCTCTGAAATTCTATGAGCAAAGCTAGCACCTCAGTCTCATGAGGACCCTTGCCTGAAGTCAGAGGGAGGCCTATGCGGGTCAGTGCTGGCATCTGAGGGTGGCTAAGAAGTCATGCCAGTTGCAGCCAGTTCCAAAATGGTCATTTTCCTGCAGATTTCATTGGATGACCCCCTGTCTCGAACCACCTGATGCAGTCAAAAAGCCGTTTCCACCATCTCCAAGGTTTTTACAAACAAGGAATTAGTGCGTTCAATGAAAATGAAAACAAAAATAGGTTTTATTATTGTCCTCGTGCATTTTCATCCAGGTTACTCACAGCAGTCTCCAAGAATTCAAAATTAATTCCCAGGGCAGCAACTACCAGGAGATTTATTTTTGATTCCTGGAAACTTCAGGATGATCCTGAAAAGCTGGTAACACTAACTTCAACTGCTAAGGTTAAGCAACAGTTCCACTGATAGTATTTTCTATCAAAGGCAAAGAATGTGGGGCGAGATTCTCCGACCCCCCGCCGGTTCGGAGAAACGCCGGGGGCTGGCGTGAATCCTGCCCCCGCCGGTTGCCGAATTGGATATTCGGCGGGGGCGGGAATCGCCCGCGCCGGTTGGCGGGCCACCCCCCCCCCCGCGATTCTCCGGCCCGGATGGGCCGAAGTCCCACCGCTAAAATGCCTGTCCCACCGGCGTAGATTAAACCACCTACCTTACCGGCGGGACAAGGCGGCGTGGGCGGGCTCCGGGGTCCTGGGGGGGGGGGGGGCGTGGGGCGATCTGGCCCCGGGGGTGCCCCCACGGTGGCCTGGTCCGCGATCGGGGACCACCGATCCGCGGGCGGGCCTGTGCCGTGGGGGCACTCTTTCCCTTCCGCCTTCGCCACGGTCTCCACCATGGCGGAGGCGGAAGAGACTCCCTCCACTGCGCATGTGCAGGAATGCCGTCAGCGGCCGCTGATGCTCCCGCGCATACGCCGCCCGGAGATGTCATTTCCGCACCAGCTGGCGGGGCACCAAAGGCCTTTTCCGCCAGCTGGCGGGGCGGAAATTCGTCCGGCGCCGGCCTAGCCCCTGAAGGTTAGGGCTCGGCCCCCAAAGATGCGGAGCATTCCGCACCTTTGGGGCTGCGCGATGCCCGACTGATTTGCGCCGTTTTGGGCGCCAGTCGGCGGACATCGCGCCATTTCCGGAGAATTTCGCCCGTGGTGTTCAGGTGAAGGGTGGAAGAGAGTCATGGCGGCGCAGTACCCTGGTACTAACAGGGCATTGCCCTGGGGCCTTGGTCCCAGCACAGCAAAGAGAATGCCAGAGGGATGGGCCAGAGCAGTGAGGGGGTGTTGCATAGAGAGGGGGGATATATTTTTACTTTCTCATATCAGGGCAGCCTTTTAAAAATAACTTTCTTTAACAAACAAAGTTGCTGGGTGGGTTCTGATCTACCCCTTGGATTTATTTTTTCAATGTCCCAGCAACATAGCGGAAAAAGGCACGTTGGGGCCAGCAGCTTCACCGACGCTTTTCCTGCCCCCTGCGATATTCTGCATTAAAAACGGAAAATTACGTCCAGTGTTTATTCAATAGAGCTTTTCGTCTTTTGTTACAGTAAATATCTCAAAATGTGAAATCTTGTCATGTCACTGGAAGTTTGAATTTCATTTTAAAAGTTAGCAGTCTCACACAGGAATCTGTTCATCAAAAGAGAGAAGACCTTTTAATTTCACTTTAATTGGCAAAACCAAAAGTAAATAGCCACAATATAAAGATCAGGGGCGCCATTCTCCGACCCCCCGCCGGGTTGGAGAATCGCCGGGGGCTGCCGTGAATCCCGCCCCCGCCGGTTGCCGAAGTCTCCGGTACCGGATATTCGGCGGGGGCGGGAAACGGGCCGCGCCGGTTGGCGGGCCCCCCTGCTCGATTCTCTGGCCCGGATGGGCCGAAGTCCCGCCGATAAATTGCCTGTCCCGCCGGCGTGGATTAAACCACCTTTTGAACGGCGGAACAAGGCGGCGTGGGCGGGCTCCGGGGTCCCGGGGGGTGCCCCCACGGTGGCCTGGCCCGCGATCGGGGCCCACCGATCCGCGGGCGGGCCTGTGCCGTGGGGACACTCTTTCCCTTCCGCCTCCGCCACGGTCTCCACGATGGCGGAGGCGGAAGAGACTCCATCCACTGCGCATGCGTGGGAAACGCTCCCGCGCATGCGCCACCCGGAGATGTCATTTCCGCGCCAGCTGGCGGGGCAACAAAGGCCGTTTCCGCCAGCTGGCGGGGCGGAAATTCCTCCGGCGCCGGCCTAGCCCCTCAATGTTGGGGCTCGGCCCCCAAAGATGCGGAGCATTCCGCACCTTTGGGGCGGCGCGATGCCCGTCTGATTGGCGCCGTTTTGGCGGACATCACGCCGTTTCGGGAGAATTTCGCCCCTGTTCTCAGAGAATGTCGTAAGAAATGTGTCAGGAAAAGTCAGTCGCTCTTTGCGATGGCTATTCGATACTGTGAGGATCTTCCAATGTAAAAGGAAATGTTTGTCTAAAGTCCAATATTAAAGGAGAGGAAGATTTGTCCACAATACATCAAAATCACAGAATCATACAGCACAGAAGAGGCCCTTCTGCCCACTGAGTCTGCACCGACACATGAAAGATACCTGACCTGCCTACCTTGTCCCATTTGCCAGCACGGCCCATAGCCTTGAATGTTATGACATGCCAAGTGCACATCCAGGTACCTTTTAAAGGATGTGAGGCAACCCACTTCTACCACCCTCCCAGGCACAAATAACATGCCAATAATTGTTGGCAAGGAGTCTAAGGCAGGTGAGGACCTAGAAATGATCATTAGCACTAAAGAGGTCATGTTGGCCAAGCTAATGGGGCTGAAGGTAGACAAGTCTCCTAGTCCTGATGGAGTGCATCCCAGGGTACTAGAAGAGGTGGCGGGGGAATAGCAAATGTGCTTGTGGTAATTTACCAAAATTCACTGGACTCTGGGGTGGTTCCGGCAGATTGGAAAACAGCAAATGTGATGCTCCCGTTGGAAAAAGGAGGCAGACAAAAGGTGGGTAACTATAGGCTGGTTAGCTTAACTTCTGTAGTGGGGAAAATGCTTGAATCTATCATTAAGGAAGAAACAGCGAGACATCTGGATAGAAATTGTCCCATTGGGCAGGCGCAGCATGGGTTCATGGAAGGCAGTTCATGTTTGATTAATTTAGTGGAATTCTTTGGGGACATTATGAGCGCGGTGGACAACGGGGAACCGGTGGATATGGTGTATCTGGATTTCCGGAAGGCATTTGACAAGGTGCCGCAAAAAAGGCTTCTGCATAAGATAAAGGCACATGGTGTTATGGGTAATGTATTAGAATGGATAGAAGATTGGTTAACTGACAGAAAGCAAAGAGTGGGGATAAATGGGTGTTTTTCTGGTTGGCAATTTGTAGCTAGTGTTGTGCTTCAGGGATCAGCGTTGGCCCTGCAATTGTTTACAATTTACATAGATGATCTGGAGTTGGGGACCAAGTATAATGTGTTAAAGATCGCAGATGACAGTCAGGTGAGTGGTAGAACCAAGTGTGCAGAGGACACTGAAAGTCTGCAGAGGGATATAGATAGTTTACGTGAGTGGTCAATTTTGCTAAAGCCAATTTTGAATCCATCTTATCAAGCTGTCCTGTATCCCCTGTGCATTTGCCTTCTTTATAAGTCTCCCATGTGGAACCTTGACAAAGACTTTGTTGAAATCCATGTAAACTACATCAACTGCACCACCCTCATCTACACACCTGGTCACATGCTCAAAAAATTCAATCAAATTTGTTAAGAATGGCCTCCCTCTGACAAAGTCATGCTGACTACCACTGATCAAACCTTGCCTCTCCAATTGGTGATAGATTGTCTCCTTCAGAATTTTGGCCAATAGTTTCCCTACCACTGACATGAGACTCACTGGTCTGTAATTCCCTGGATTATCTCTACAAACTTTCTTAAATAGTGGGACCATATTAATGGTTTTCATGAAGTGCAAAGGGAAGAAATTAGTTGAACGTAAAGAATGTAAAGAAAAAGAAATCAGCATCCCAGTGATTGCAGAAGCTACAATTCCAGTGAGAAACATTAAATGATGCCCTCTGAATTGAGAAGGAACACATTAATATTCACTTAAATAGTTTAACAATCTTGTCTTAATCAGCCTCATTTGTGTAGCCTGAGGAAAATACAGCTGTGGAATATTTATAAGTCTGTCTTGGATATCGAATATCTTCTCAACAAATAAGCTTCAACCAGAATCCACTGAGTGAGAAGTGCGCCAAGATTCATCTCCATTGACATTGCCTACACATCATTCTCTTCAAATTGTCCCAATAGAATCAGAACATGTGTTGAATCATAGAATCCCTACAGTGCAGAATGAGGCCATTCAGCCCATCGAGTCTGCACCGGCCCTTGAAGAATGCACCCCACTTAAGCCCAGTCCTCCACCCTATCCCCGTAACCCAACCTAACCTTTTGGACACTTAAGGGGCAATTTAGCATGGCCAATCCACTTAACCTGCACTTATTTGGACTGTGGGAGGAAACCGGAAACCTATGCAGACACGAGGAGAAAGTGCAAACTCCACACAGACATTCACCCGAGGCCGGAATTGAACCCGGGTCTCTGGAGCTGTGAGGCAGCAGTACTAACCACTGTGCCACCGTGCCGCCCAATTGTTTTACTTCTCATGACTACATGGTTACCTCTAACATGTCTGAAGTTCCCTTCTCCCTGTCTCATTTTTTTCAAATTCCTTAATACACTATTTGTAAGTCTAAGGTCAGTATCCGTATGTTCTTTATTCCTCCATGGGGATGTGGGAGTTGCTGGCAAGGCCAGCATTTGTTGCATCTCCAATTGCCTTTGAAATGAGTGGTTTACTAGGCCATTGCAGTGAACTGTTAAGAGTCAACCTGATGGCAGATTTCCTTCCCTGAAGAGTATTAGTGAACCAGATGAGGTTTTACAACAATCGATGATAGTTGTCATGGTCACAATTGCTGAGACTAGCTTTATAATTCCAGATTTATTAATTCCACCCGTTGCCATGGTGGGATTTGAACCCATGTCCTCCTCGGAGCATCAGCTGGGCCTCTGGCTAGCCTCGTGATATTACCACTACGTCACCATGTACATTGTAGGTAACTTTTATATCATGATTGCACCATGACTGTGGTTGTGATATCAGACAGCGAGTCACGGGAGAGCCAAAAATCTCCTGTCGCTCAACATAAGCAAGATCAGAGACAGCTAGTTTGGCTTCTATCAGAAGAACTGCATCCTGACCCTCGATCCCTTCCTTCCTGGATGCTAACTGGAGCTCAACCTGATTTTTCTCCATATTGGTGTCCTGCTCAATCCTGAGAGGAGCATCTAGGCCATGGCCAAGACTACCTATTTCCATGTCTGAAATATTGAGCAAGGCACAGCAAGCAAACAATCAATTCAGGACCAGCATGAGGAGAGAAAGTTGATGGAAGCAAAGAGAAGTGAAGCAGCTGGACATTGCTCTGTGGCCTTACAGTTGTATAATATAATATTTTTAACCAGGACAGGTAGCTTATTACAAGTGATAAAGGCAATGCCTCCAAAGTTATGAAGGTGGATATTATGTTGCCAGTATTAAAGAATAATGAATTTGTTGGGAATTTGAATTGTATTTCCATCAAAAGAATAATTCTGAAGCAGTTGTCAGCTGTTTATTTTGCATATTCCTTGATGCTCAGTTGCTAGTCCTACTCTCACGTCCAAATTATGTTACGGATGCCTGGTCAGCCCTCATCAATGGCTAAGATACGGAACCAGACGCATAACCTATTTTAGTTTCAAGACTGCAGAAAGATCGATTTGATGTGGTGGGTTAGGATTTTGGCTGTGGTTTTTGCGGTGTTGGTGTGGGCTGGAAATGCTTCCACCCACTTTGTAAAAGGGTCTATGACCACCAGAACATATTTATAGCCATTCCTGCAAGGGGGCAATGGACCTATAAAATCAATCTGGAGGTTAGTCCAGGGGCCGTTAATGGGTCGGGTGTGGCTGAGGTGGCCCTTTTTGGCATATCTATCGGGGTTGCTCTGCGCACAGATAAAGCAATTCTCAATGTAATGGCTTACATCTTCCTTGAGATTTGGCCACCAACAAAGCTGTTGAGGTGTGCTGTGGTGGGATCGATTCCCTGGTGTCCATGACCATCATGGAATAAACAGATTAATTGGTTCCTATCCTGCTCAGGAACTACATAAAGGGTGTTCTTTAATACCACACCGTCATGTGTGGTTCGTGTATTTCTTAACCTCTCGTCGGAGGCTGGAAACTTCCCTTTCCCGATCTCAGTGAGAGCGCTATCCTGCTTCTGGGCCTCTACTAGATCCTCGATCCTAGTCTGCGTGACCTGAACTGCACTCACTGGCACACTCACTGGCGCGCTTTTGGGGGTTTCCAAAAGTACCCATGCCTTGATCCTGCCTTAGCCAGTGCGTCGGCTTTTACATTTCCAGGGGGGGAGGAACGATGGTGGCTGCAGACTTTGATGATCCCAAAAGTCCTGTTCTGGGCTTTTTGTAAAATATGGCGGAGTAATGGGGCTGGAGGGAGGGGTTTCCCATCCGCGGAAACAAATCCTCTTGTTTCCCACAGGGGCAGAAATTCTGTAAGGCTGTTGCAGACATAGAGGCTGTCTGAGTATATGTCTGCTGGGCTGGGGAAGGAACCTGGGTGGTCTACTATGTACGCGATGGCCACAAGCTCTGCTGCCTGCGCGCCTAAGTGTCCGGGGAGTTTTAATGCTATCTCCTCGAGGGCGCGTCCCTGCGCGTACTCAACATAAATCCCACAACCTGTTATGCGTTGCCCATCTAAGACTGTGGACGATCCATCCACATAAATCTTAATGGGGTCACACGTGTCCGGGTGAGGGGGGCTCTGAGATGGATTTCCTATTTTCCTGGGGGGTGTTTTTGCTATAAAGGGGCCTGTGTTGTGGTGTGGAGAGATGATTTCACATTCATGGGGGGTTCCGGGGTACTGTAGATTGTCCGCTAAGTATGTGTGGGTCTTTGTCCGTTTGACTGTGATGTCCCGTCCTTGCAAGAGAAGGGTCCACCGAGCTGCGCATATTTGGCTGACGGTACCGTCCTTAAGTCGTCCGTCCAGTAAAAGTTGGGTGAGGGTGTGCTCGGTCAGAATGGTGATGGGGTTCAGTCCGGTAATGTAGGAAAAGTACTGGACTGCCCAGAAAACTGCGAGCAGGTGCCTCTCACAGGCTGAAAATCCCTGCTCCACAGCATCTAAAAGTCGGGAAGCATAAGCTACGGGTCTTAACTGGTGGTGTCGTTCCTGCAGGAGCACGGCTGAAAGGGTGCGTTCTGTGGTCAGTACCTCTATGGCGTAAGGGGAAAGCGGGTCTGGAACTTGTAGTGCGGGGGCGGCTATGAGCGCCTGTTTTAATGATTCCACAGCATCCGTATGCTGCGGAAGCCACTCCCAGGGGGCTCCTTTCTTTAGGAGGTCTGAGAGGGGCGCTGCCTTGCTGGCGAAACCGTCAATGTGGTTTCGGCAGTAGCCAACCAGTCCTAAAAACGACCGGAGGGCTGAAACGTTCTGGGAAAGGGGCAATTTAGCAATCGAGTCAATTCTTTTATGCTCGAGCTCGCGTTTGCCGTGTGTGATAATTGTACCCAAATATACCACTTTTTCTTCCAATATCTGGGCCTTTTTGCGGTTGACTTTACAGCCAATGGAATGTACTAATTCCAGGAGTTCGGACAGAAGCTCAATGTGCTCTTCCTTAGTGTCTGTCTGCAGTAGTAGATCATCTACATACTGTACCAGACATTTGGGGCGAGAAAAGTTTGCTAGTCCATTTGCCAGCTGTCGGTGGAAAATGGAGGGGGAGTTGTGGATACTTGTGGCAGGCAAGTCCATGTGTCGTGCTGCGCTTTAAAAGTGAAGGCAAATTTATACTGGCATGCCTTTGCCAATGGAATGGACCAGAATCCATTACTGATGTCCAAAACCGTGAAGTAGCGGGAATTGAGTCCCTGCTTGAGCATGGTCTCGGGACTTGTCGCTACGGTGGGGGCTGCTGCGGGGGTGACTTTATTGAGTTCTCGATAATCAATAGTCAGGCGTCATGATCCATCGGGCTTTCTCACTGGCCAAATCGGGGCATTATTAGTGGAGGCTACTGATCTTAGTACGCCCTGCTCTAATAAGCTCTCTGTAACTTTTAGGATTTCTCCCTCTACTTCTAGGGGGAATCCGTACTGTTTTGGGGGTCTAGGGTCAGGTCCTGTTACTTGTACGGAGCCAGTCATCCGTCCACAGTCGTGCTTATGGGTCGCGAATGCTGCCCTGTTCTTTTGCAGGACTGCCCTAACCTGCTTGTCCGTGCTAAGCGTGGTGGGGTTGAACCAAAACTCGCCTACTGCGCTAATTTTGTTCATGTAGTCCCCTATGTTGGGCGTGGCGGGGGCTCTAGCGGATTTCGCCATCTTCCAGACACACTGGTTGACGGGATCGAAGGATAGGTGGTGGGAATTCATAAAATCGATTCCCAGGATGTGTTCTGCTGTGTGGGGCAGGTCTACTAAAACTACGGCGTGTTTTGTGGTTATGGTTCCGATTTGAATGGGTACAGGGGCTGTGATGTGTCCCTGCTGTGAGTGGCCTGTAAAGCCGCTGAGGGTGATAGTGGCTGTAGTGGGCCACGTGTCCTTTTTGAAAAAGGGTGGAGGAATTTATGGTGGTGCGGGACCCTCCTGTGTCCCAAAGAAACTCGATAGGTTGTCCCCGAATTTTCGCTGTGACTACGGGTCGTCCTGACCTATCCCAAAGGGTATCGCAGACCCAACTGGGGGAGCCCATACACCGTCAGTCTGTTTCGGTCAAGTCCGTCTGATCCGAACGGGTGCTAACGCTATGGATGGGCTCTGCCTTTTTCTTAATCAGAGTGCCTGTCTGTTGGGCTCTCTGTGGCTTTATGGGGCCATTGCATTCTTTTGCAAAATGTCCCAACTGTCCGCAGTTGTAACATTCTTGTGATTTGGGCGGGGGGCTGTTCTTTCCCTCATTTACCCAGACGGGGTTGTGATGGGTCACTTTTACTGCCTGCATGTCTGCGGTGGTTTGCTTTTCCTCGGTGGTTTTAGCGGTGGGTTTATTCTGAACAGACTGCTCCCAAACGCGGGACAATCCTTTAACCACCCGCTTCTTGTTGTGGCCTCTTCTGAGGGATCATAACTATTACAGGCATTCTGTCCTGCATCTGTGGCATGGGAGATAAGGGTGCGGGTCCATTTGGCCATATTGTCTGGGGACAAATGGGCACGGTCTACGTCTCCAAAAACGGCTTCGAAGTGAATCCACAGGCCTCCTGCAAACGCTGTGGGGTGCTCAGACTTCTTTTGCCTACACTCATTGAGGCCATCTACGGGGTCACCCCGGTTATACCCGATCGCATCCAGGATCACAGTATGTATTTCTGCAAGGGTGCCTCCTCCTACGTTCTGTGGGGCGGGAAGGGCTGCTGCTACCGATGGATCCAAACTTAGAACCATGAGCTTTACATGCTCTCTCTCATCCAGGCCGTACATGGTCGCCTGATGATTGACGGTGGCAAAGAAATGGTGTGGGTCTGAAGCGGGGAGGAACGGTGTGATTTTTGCACATGCGTCCCGTAATTGGGTCACTGTTAGGGGGGTGGAATATAGGAATTCCGCCTCGTCCGATGTGGCTGTGCGGTGGGTTGTTACAGGGTTCATCGGAGCCTGAACTACCTGCTGTGTGGGGGGTGGGGGTGCTTTTCTCCTTTGGGGCTTTCCCTGCGCACATGTTCCCTGAAAATGTCTTTGCTCTGTTTCTTGTAACTCTTCCCAATCAGGGCCGTCTTCCTGGGCTAATTTTTCCCCAAAGGTTTCTTGAAATCCTTTCTGGACAGAAAGCAGTGATAGCAGGTCTGCAATTTGGTTCCGGCACTTTGCATGATCTATGGTGCTCTGTCTTTGTTCTGTGGTTGCAGCGTGGAGCGCTCTCAAGGCTGCCTTGAGAGCACCACGTTGTTTCTTTAGCGTCTCCACCTGCTTCTCTGTTTCTTTCCTTACCAGGACTGCACGCTGCGTGTCCTGGTAGGCCTTTTCGTACTGGGATTGGAAACTACTCAAATGCGCCAGACAAGATTGGTGACCCCGTTTGGCGTCAGCCACCTCTTCGTCCTTTGCTGCTAATTTCCTCCTTAATTCCAGATTCTCTTTCTCAACCTCGCATACATCAACTTTACTCATACGATGTATGCCCTCTACTTCTTTGCGGAGCGTCTTGATGACCTCCTCTGTGCCTCGCAATTGTGCCAGACAGGACACAATTGCCATCAGCTTGCGCGCTTTTGCTAAGCTCTTTTTATGGATCTCACTCATGTTCTCCCACCAAGTATGCCCTATACTTCCGGGACCTGATTCGTTATTATCGCAGAAATCATTCCACATGGGCCATCCTTTGCCCTTGAGGTATTTCCGGATTTCCTCTTCCCAAATGGGATACTGTCCCACTCTAATGCTGCTGGTCGCTGCGACCGCAAATTCCTCGGGGTTCATGAGGCGTTGCATTGCCTGCATGGCCATCTTTCCTATCCGCTTGCTTCGTTTAAATTTGAAATAGGGGGCTAAGGTGGTGTCGTAGATGCGGGTATGGCTTGCGCTAATTTCCGAAAATACAGACTTCCGACAGTTTTGACGCAACAAAAATCTATCAGTTTTACCTTATAGTCCTGTTAGTTACGCATGCATACACACACTTCTGAATTATGACTTATTAATTAGAACCGCTTGAACACTTGTGGTTTTTTGTTTCCAATTGGATTCTAATTCAAATTTCTTGGGTTCTCCCGGAGTGATTTTCCACTTCTAGATCGAGTCCCGTCAGGATGACGCCCAAATGTTGCTCTTATTAGCCTTAGTTTTATTAGCTCTAATTCTGTCACCTTTGCTCACGAGTCGCCTGGTATCGTTCTGATACCGCCACATGGTTCACGCTCACGTAATGATTAATAATGCAGCACACCGCTAAGTAAAAGTTAAATCAACGATCATTTATTATATACAGCAATAAATACTTATACAATAATCCTATTTCTAGACTATTACCTACCACTAAAGGCCAATACTTAACTTTGGTGATGGCCCACCAGGTCAGGGAAACGAATGGTCTATCGAATTGGGTCTGGCCTGCAGGATTCAAAAAGGTTGGTAGGAGTCGATAGTCTGGAACACCTATCTGGTAGCGATCGCTGGAGTAAGACTTACTTGTTTCTTCGTCGAAGGGTCTCGAAGGTTGCGGGTAGGCGAAGAAGGGTCGATCTGAACTTGGCCCCTTATTTTTATAGTTCCTAGGGGCTTCCCGCCTCTCGGGGCGGACCTTGACCCTGGTTCCAAGTGATTGGACTTGGTCCCAATCACTGGGTTCGAAATGCTCCAAAAATGGGGCGATTTCTTGATCAGGGGGTGGTCGTCCACCTTTCTTTGTCTCAGCCACTGCTGGCGCCAAAAAGTCTGGATCGGCTTTATGTTGCTAATGTGTAGCAATTGTTCCCGGGGATGGCTGCTTAGATGGCTGGGTTGATGTGCTGTTAATGGTTGCAGGTATCAGTCTGGGCCGACTTTCCCAGAGCCGAATACACTGTTTTGCCTGCAGCTGTCCGTTTGAGTCCTGTTGGCTGATTTTCCCATCAGCCTTTTTCGTTCACCATTTTAGACCGGGGTTTGACCATTTTACTCGGGAATCAGCCATTTTAGATGGCTACACCCTTTAAGCTCTGCCCAGCCCTTCAAACAAAGGTCTTCCTCTGGAATGTCCAGATTTGAATTTATCAACTGTAATTTGGCTCCTTGATTGCCCACTCCCATTTACACAAAAGACCAGAGCAATTCCACTCCTATGCAACTTACCTTCCGTTGACAGACAAATGGGTCATCAGACTATGTAATAGGGTAATGGCTGGTCATTCACAAATGTCCTGAAAGACAATGGGTCACGGGTGAATCACCTTATGCATTCCCTAACGGGTTTAAGCCTGAATGGGACCAGGTGACTCATCCAGGTGTGGGTGTATCCCTTGGAGTCTGCTGCATACAGTCTTTTTAACCACTAAATTGCTTGCTATATCTTGGACCCCATTTCTGGGCCCAGGTTCCTAATATGTCCCTATCATGACAAATACATTGTACAATACAAGGTGGGCTTAGATGAAGAAAGCCTTTCATCACATCTGATTGCATCCTCCAGTAATACATGCCATTCCAGAATCTGTTTCTCAACAGTTCAAGGTAATCTGATCCTTAACTGGTCTGATAACTTGGTAGCAATTGTTGATTGTCCTTTGTGTCACCAGATATATCGATCCTGAATTTGCCTTTTGCACTCTTTACTAGAGACCACGGGCAGTATTTTCTGATCCTGGATTAAGTGTTGACACCATCGTAAACGCCGGAGCGTTTTATGCCGTCAACAACAGGCCCCTAGGATCAGCGATCTTGCGGCACATAGGGGGCCAGCACGGCACTGGAGAGCCTCACGCTACTCCAGCTGCCGAAAGGGGTGTCTGCACGGGCGCTGTGGGCCCATGCATGTGCACTACAGCCGGCGCAAGTTCGCACATGCGCGCTACAGCCGGCGCGAGTTCACACATGCGCGCTACGGCCGGCGCGAGTTCGCACATGCGTGCTACGGCCGGCGCGAGTTCGCACATGCGCGCTACGGCCGGCGCGAGTTCGCACATGCGCGCTACGGCCGGCGCGAGTTCGCACATGCGCGCTACGGCCGGCGCGGGTTCGCGCAGGCGCGTGGGTTGCCTTCTCCGTGCCAGCCCCGATGCAACATGACGGAGAGCTACAGGGGCCCGCTGCGGAGGAACATGGACCCCCACCAGGATAAGCCCACCTGCCAATCGGTAGGCCCCGATCGCGGGCCAGGCCACCAAGGAGGTCCCGCCCCCCCCCGGGGTCGGATCCCCCCTCCCTCCCACCAAGACGCCACCTGCAACATGTACACCGAGGTGCCGCAGGGTAAGACCACATGTGAATGGCGCTGGCGGGACTCGGCCTAACTCGGCGAGCACTCGGCCCATCGCCGGGGGGCCACGTGGACCGCGCCAGCGCCAATGGCGCCGATTCTCTGGTGACCGGTGAATCGGCGGACCGGCGTCAGAGCGATTCCCCGACATGGCGCGGGGTCGGAGAATCCCGCCCCACATGCCTCCTACTGCTTTTTCTATCCTGGCCAAAACTTGTATAAATCTGTAAAATTCTCTCAGAAACATCTCCTCTTCAGGGTTGAGGAGTTTCAGATTACATGAAAATAGGTAATACATTTAAAATCATACACATGCCTTTGAAATTACGCATCTATCAGCTTGAAAGCAATGGGTTTTCCTGGAAAATGTTGATTTCATTTAAAATGATGGATTCTGACTAAGTTTATTGTACAATTATTTCACTTCACAGCTGACAGATTTTCATGTCATATTGTCCGATGTTACATGTTTTCTTTACTGTTCCGACAGTCCGACACTAAAGTTCCGACACGTTTCTGTTTTCATGAAATGTGGACTTCTTAATGATTCTGCACTCCCAAGAGCCAGCTCCATAAAAGATGCACAAATTCACCTCGCGTAGCCTTGTTCAACCTTGATGAGCACCATCATTGCCTTGGTCTGAGGCAGCTCTTGGGTTTGACTGACGTGGCACACACATGTCCGTCAGCACACATTGTTTGTTGGTCTATGTCCCACCTGCACACACACACAGGATGTCGGCAACCACAACTTCATTGCCGGCTCCCTGTCCCTGTCCCCACCCACCTTGGAAATTGACATTACTGCAAACAACTGACTAGCTCAACAAAGCATTCCCCAGAGACCTCCATACTGACACCAGGGATAGAACATAGAACATACAGTGCAGAAGGAGGCAATTTGGCACATCGAGTCTGCGCCAACCCACTTAAGCCCTCACTTCCGCACTATCCTCGTAACCCAATAACCACTCCCAACACAAAGGACAATTTAGCATGGCCAATCCACCTAACCTGCACGTCTTTGGACTGTGGGAGGAAACCAGACCACCCAGAGGAAACCCACGAAGACACAGGGAGAACGTGCAGACTCTGCACAGACAGGGACCCAAGCCGGGAATCGACCCTAGGACCCTAGTGCTGTGAAGCCATAGTGCTAACCACTATGCTTCCGTGCTATCAGACATTTGTGCCAGGATAGTGTCTTTATGGAGACAGGAATTGTGTAAATTGTACTCCAGCTCTGTCCTGACCAGATCCACTGTACCTCTGAGAATTTAAACTCAACGGCTTTGCAATATAATCCATAGAATCCCCACAGCGCAGAAGGAGGCCATTCGGCCCATCGAGTCTGCACCAACTCTCTGAAAGAGCACCCTACCTAGGCCCACTCCCCTGCCCAATCCCCGTAACCCCACCTAGACTTCCCATCTTTGGACACTAAGAGGCAATTTAGAGTGGTCAATCCATCTAAACTGCACCTAATTTTTGAATATCCCTGTTGCTTTGTTCACTTAGACATTATGAGCAATGAGTAAATTAACATCGTCACCCCCTACTCCCAAGGACTTTTTAAATGCCCCCTTGCCAGTATTCTATCACACATGGTGTGCAGGCTTACTGATTCAATGCCAGTTTGTGCAGTGCCTTCTGTATTGATCTGATCAGGTAGGAGATCTTGTGGCTCAATAAGTAGTGTCCATGGGCATGGTTCTCCGACCCCCCGCCGGGTCGGAGAATCGCCGGGGGCTGGCGTGAATCTCCTCGCCCCCGCCGTGTCCCGAATTCTCCGCTACCAGAGAATCGGGGGGGAGGGAATTGCGCCGGGCGGGCTCCCAGCTGGCGTGGATTGAACCACCTACCATATCGGCGGGAGCAGACGGCACGGGCAGGCTCCGGGGTCCTGGGGGGGCGCGGGGCGATCTGGCCCCGGGAGGTGCCCCCACGGTGGCCTGGCCCGCAATCGGGGCCCACCGATCGGCGGGCGGGCCTGTGCCGTGGGGGCACACTTTTTCTTCCGCCTTCGCCATGGTCTTCACTATGGCGGAGGCGGAAGAGACCCCCTCCACTGCGCATGCGCGGGGATGCCGTGAGCGTCCGCTGATGCTCCCGCGCATGCGTCACCCCGCGAAGTCCTGTCGCCGCCGGCTGGCATGGCACCAAAGGCCTTTCCCGCCAGCCGGCGGGGCGGAAATCATTCCGAGGCGGAAATCATTCCGGTGCGGGCCTAGCCCCTCAAGGTGAGGGCTTGGCCCCTAAAGGTGCGGAGAATACCGCACCTTTGGAGCGGCCCGACGACAGAGTGGTTCACGCCACTCCATTACGCCGGATTCCCCCGCCCCGCCGAGTAGGGGAGAATCCCGGCCCATGTCTCTGAGCTAGAAGCCCGCTTGGCATGGAAAGAGTACTCATGGTGCAGTTCAATAAGTTCACTGATAATCAGCCTATTAGTTCTTACACAACTTCCCCACTATTCCTCAAAGTACACATATAAGACTTCGGTGTACATGTATAAGGTGTGCGTGAAGAGGTGAAACAATCAACATCGAGCAGAAACTGAACTTGACCAGACATATAAATACTGTGGCTACAAGAGCAGATCAGAGCCTGATTGTCCTTTGTGTCACCAGATATATCGATCCTGAATTTGCCTTTTGCACTCTTTACTAGAGACCACGGGCAGTATTTTCTGATCCTGGATTAAGTGTTGACACCATCGTAAACGCCGGAGCGTTTTATGCCGTCAACAACAGGCCCCTAGGATCAGCGATCTTGCGGCACATAGGGGGCCAGCACGGCACTGGAGAGCCTCACGCTACTCCAGCTGCCGAAAGGGGTGTCTGCACGGGCGCTGTGGGCCCATGCATGTGCACTACAGCCGGCGCAAGTTCGCACATGCGCGCTACAGCCGGCGCGAGTTCACACATGCGCGCTACGGCCGGCGCGAGTTCGCACATGCGTGCTACGGCCGGCGCGAGTTCGCACATGCGCGCTACGGCCGGCGCGAGTTCGCACATGCGCGCTACGGCCGGCGCGAGTTCGCACATGCGCGCTACGGCCGGCGCGGGTTCGCGCAGGCGCGTGGGTTGCCTTCTCCGTGCCAGCCCCGATGCAACATGACGGAGAGCTACAGGGGCCCGCTGCGGAGGAACATGGACCCCCATCAGAGCCTGAGAGTCAGATAGAGATTGAAAAAGGAAGGGAGCTGAGAGTCAGATACAGATTTAAAAAGAGTGGGAGCTGAGAGTCGGAGCGGAGATCTAAAAAGAGCGGGAGCTGAGAGTCAGGGCAGAGATTTAAAAAGAGCGGGAGCTGAGAGTCAGGGCAGAGATTTAAAAAGAGCGGGAGCTGAGAGTCAGAGAGGAGATTTAAAAAGAGCAGGAGCTGAGAGTCAGAACGGAGATTTAAAAATAGCGGGAGCTGAGAGTCAGAGCGGAGATTTAAAAAGAGCGGGAGCTGAGAGTCAGGGCAGAGATTTCAAAAGATTGGGAGCTGAGAGTCAGATAGAGATTTAAAACCAGCGGGAGTTGAGAGACAGATAGGGATTTAATAAGAGTGGGAGCTGAGAGTCCGATAGGGATTTAAAAAGAGTGGGAGCTGAGAGTCAGATAGAGATTTAAAAAGAGCGGGAGCTGAGAGTCAGGGCAGAGATTTCAAAAGATTGGGAGCTGAGAGTCAGATAGAGATTTAAAACCAGCGGGAGTTGAGAGACAGATAGGGATTTAATAAGAGTGGGAGCTGAGAGTCCGATAGGGATTTAAAAAGAGTGGGAGCTGAGAGTCAGATAGAGATTTAAAAAGAGCGGGAGCTGAGAGTCAGAGCGGAGATATAAAAAGAGCAGGAGCTGAGAGTCAGAGCGGAGATTTAAAAAGAGCAGGAGCTGAGAGTCAGATAGAGATTTAAAAAGAGCAGGAGCTGAGATGCAGAGCACAGATTTAAAAAGAGCAGGAGCTGAGAGTCAGAGTGGAGATTTAAAAAGAGCGGGAGCTGAGAGTCAGAGCAGAGATTTAAGAAGAGCGGGATCTGAGAGTCAGAGCAGAGATTTAAAAAGAGTGGGAGCTGAGAGTTATAGCGGAGATTTAAAAGGAGCGGGAGCTGAGAGTCAGAGCACAGATTTAAAAAGAGCGGGAGCTGAGAGTCAGATAGAGATTTAAAAAGAGCGGGAGCTGAGAGTCAGATAGAGATTTAAAAAGAGCGGGAGCTGAGAGTCAGATAGAGATTTAAAAAGAGCGGGAGCTGAGAGTCAGATAGAGATTTTAAAAGAGCGGGAGCTGAGAGTCAGAACAGAGATTTAAAAAGGGTGGGAGCTGAGCGTCAGAACTGAGATTTAAAAAGAGCGGGAGCTGAGAGTCAGATAGGGATTTAAAAAGAGTGGGATCTGAGAGTCAGATAGAGGTTTAAAAAGAGCGGGAGCTGAGAGTCAGATAGAGGTTTAAAAAGAACAGGAGCTGAGAGTCAGTGCAGAAAGTTAAAAAGTGCAAAGCTGTGTGTCAGAGTGGAAATTTAAAAAGAGCGGGAGCTGAGAGTCAGAGCAGAGATTTAAAAAGAGCGGGAGCTGAGAGTCAGTGCAGAGATTTAAAAAGAGCGGGAGCTGAGAGTCAGATAGCGATTTAAAAAGAGCGGGAGCTGAGAGTCAGATAGGGATTTAAAAAGAGCGGGAGCTGAGAGTCAGAGCAGAGATTTAAAAACAGCGGGAGCTGAGAGTCAGGGCAGAGATTTAAAAAGAGCGGGAGCTGAGAGTCAGAGCAGAGATTTAAAAAGAGCTGGAGCTGAGAGTCAGAGCACAGATTTAAAAAGAGCGGGAACTGAGAGTCAGAGCGAAGATTTAAAAAGAGCAGGAGCTGAGAGTCAGGGCAGAGATTTAAAAAGAGCGGGAGCTGAGAGTCAGAGCGGAGATTTAAAAAGAGCGGGAGCTGAGCGTCAGAACGGCGATTTAAAAAGAGCGGGAGCTGAGAGTCAGAGCGGAGATTTAAAAAGAGCAGGAGCTGAGAGTCAGAGCGGAGATATAAAAAGAGCAGGAGCTGAGAGTCAGAGCGGAGATTTAAAAAGAGCAGGAGCTGAGAGTCAGATAGAGATTTTAAAAGAGCAGGAGCTGAGATGCAGAGCACAGATTTAAAAAGAGCAGGAGCTGAGAGTCAGAGTGGAGATTTAAAAAGAGCGGGAGCTGAGAGTCAGAGCAGAGATTTAAGAAGAGCGGGATCTGAGAGTCAGAGCAGTGATTTAAAAAGAGTGGGAGCTGAGAGTTATAGCGGAGATTTAAAAGGAGCGGGAGCTGAGAGTCAGAGCACAGATTTAAAAAGAGCGGGAGCTGAGAGTCAGATAGAGATTTAAAAAGAGCGGGAGCTGAGAGTCAGATAGAGATTTAAAAAGAGCGGGAGCTGAGAGTCAGATAGAGATTTAAAAAGAGCGGGAGCTGAGAGTCAGATAGAGATTTTAAAAGAGCGGGAGCTGAGAGTCAGAACAGAGATTTAAAAAGGGTGGGAGCTGAGCGTCAGAACTGAGATTTAAAAAGAGCGGGAGCTGAGAGTCAGATAGGGATTTAAAAAGAGTGGGATCTGAGAGTCAGATAGAGGTTTAAAAAGAGCGGGAGCTGAGAGTCAGATAGAGGTTTAAAAAGAGCAGGAGCTGAGAGTCAGTGCAGAAAGTTAAAAAGTGCAAAGCTGTGTGTCAGAGCGGAAATTTAAAAAGAGCGGGAGCTGAGAGTCAGAGCAGAGATTTAAAAAGAGCGGGAGCTGAGAGTCAGTGCAGAGATTTAAAAAGAGCGGGAGCTGAGAGTCAGATAGCGATTTAAAAAGAGCGGGAGCTGAGAGTCAGATAGGGATTTAAAAAGAGCGGGAGCTGAGAGTCAGAGCAGAGATTTAAAAACAGCGGGAGCTGAGAGTCAGGGCAGAGATTTAAAAAGAGCGGGAGCTGAGAGTCAGAGCAGAGATTTAAAAAGAGCTGGAGCTGAGAGTCAGATAGGGATTTAAAAAGAGCGGGAGCTGAGAGTCAGAGCAGAGATTTAAAAACAGCGGGAGCTGAGAGTCAGGGCAGAGATTTAAAAAGAGCGGGAGCTGAGAGTCAGAGCAGAGATTTAAAAAGAGCTGGAGCTGAGAGTCAGAGCACAGATTTAAAAAGAGCGGGAACTGAGAGTCAGAGCGAAGATTTAAAAAGAGCAGGAGCTGAGAGTCAGGGCAGAGATTTAAAAAGAGCGGGAGCTGAGAGTCAGAGCGGAGATTTAAAAAGAGCGGGAGCTGAGCGTCAGAGCGGAGATTTAAAAAGAGCGGGAGCTGAGAGTCAGAGCGGAGATTTAAAAAGAGCAGGAGCTGAGAGTCAGGGCAGTGATTTAAAAAGAGCTGGAGCTGAGAGTCAGAGCGGAGATTTAAAAAGAGCAGGAGCTGAGAGTCAGGGCAGAGATTTAAAAAGAGCGGGAGCTGAGAGTCAGAGCAGAGATTTAAAAAGTGCAGGAGCTGAGAGTCAGAGCAGAAAGTTTAAAAAGTGCAAAGCTGTGTGTCAGAGCAGAGATTTAAAAAGAGTGAGAGCTGAGAGACAGGGCAGAGATTTACAAAAAACGGGAGCTAAGAGTCAGAGAGGAGATTTAAAAAGAGCGAGAGCTGAGAGTCAGAGCGGAGATTTTAAAAGAGAAGGAGCTGCCAGGAACGCCTCTGGGCATCGGGCTGTTTGAAAAACAACCCAGGAGTGACATCGTAGGAAAACGGTAAGTTCTTTGGCTGGTCAGTAACTGCTAATTTGCATTACCTATTCTAAATTGTTTTCTGAGAAATATTTTACAGATTAGAAAGCTAAAAACCAGCTAGCCATTTAGAATAAAGAAAAACAAATTCGAAACTAATTAAATAAAATAGAGAATCAGGGCCAGGTGATGTGTTGTACCTACATGATGTGGGAGTTGGTGAGCCCAATTGTGGTTCTTATGTGAGCACATCTGTAGTGCGTGTTGGGTGCTTGAGGAACTTCGATTCAGAGTTGATGAGCTGGAGTCTGAGCTTTGGCTGCTGCAACACATCAGGGAGGGGGACAGTTACCTGGATGCTATGTTTCAAGAGACAGTCATACCCGTTTGATTAACCACGTTGAATTTGGCCAGCGGTCAGGGGCAGGAGGACTTGACTATGAGTAAGGCAGGTAGAGGAATCAGAAGGTAGAGTTGCAGGAGCTTCAGTCCTTGTTCAACAGGCTTGTGATTCTTGCTCCCTGTGTGGATGAGTGCGGGGACTGTGGGAAAAATGAGTAAATTGAGCACAGCACCGTGGTACAGGGAGCCATTCAAGTGGGGGGAGAGGAAAAAAATGTAGTCGTAATCCATGATCGTATAGTTAGGCGCATAGACACAGTTTCTATGTGACCAGGATCGTGAGTCCTGAAGGGTGCATGGCTCAAAGGTTGTAGTGGGAGAAATGGGTTTGAATTCGTAGGACATTCGCACCAGTACTGGGGAAGGAGGGAGCTGTTCCATTGGGACAACCCTACCCTGACTCAAGCTGGGACCAGGGGCGAAATTCTCCGGAAACGGCGCGATGTCCGCCAACTGGCGCCCAAAGCGGTGCCAATCAGATGGGCATCGCGCCGCCCCAAAGGTGCGGAATGCTCCGCATCTTTGGGGGCCGAGCCCCAACATTGAGGGGCTAGGTCGGCGGCGGACAAATTTCCGCCCCGCCAGCTGGAGGAAACGGCCTTTGTTGCCCCGCCAGCTGGCGCGGAAATTACATCTCCGGGCGGCGCATGCGCGGGAGCGTCAGCGGCCGCTGACAGTTTCCCATGCATGCGCAGTGGAGGGAGTCTCTTCCACCTCCGCCATGGTGGAGACCGTGGCGGAGGCTGAAGGGAAAGAGTGCCCCCACGGCACAGGCCCGCCCGCGGATCGGTGGGACCCAATCGCGGGCCAGGCCACCGTGGGGGCACCCCCCGGGGTCAGATCGCCCTGCGCCCCCCCAGGACCCCGGAGCCCGCCCACGCCACCTTGTCCCACCGGTAAGGTAGGTGATTTAATTTACGCCGGCGGGACAGGCAATTTAGCAGCGGGACTTTGACCCATGCGGGGGGGGGGGGTCCGCCAACCGGCACGCCGCGATTCCCGCCCCCACCGAATATCTGGTGCCGGAGACTTCGGCAACCGGCGGGGGCGGGATTCACGCCAGCCCCCGGCGATTCTCCGACCCGGCGGGGGATCGGAGAATGTCGCCCCTGAGACCTGAACTAGTGCTGTCGATAACCAAAAGAGAAAATGCTGGAAAATTGCAGCAGGTCTGGCAGCATATGTAGGGAGAGAAAAGAGCTAACTTTTCGAGTCCAGGTGACCCTTTGTCAAAGCTAAAAGGCATAGAAAGTGGGAGATATTTATACTGTGGGGTGAGGGAATGAAAGATGAGTCATAGCCACAGAAACCAAGGGAAAAGAATGCTAATAGCCACAGAAACCAAGGGGAAAGAGTGCAGTCCCCAGGGAGAATAAAAAGTGTGAAAGGCCAAACTGCAGAGAAACCAACAATGGGGCTATAGATAGGGCTTTAAACTAAATAGTTGGGGCGGGGGGGGGGGGGGTCAGTTTCATGGAAAATTAGAAAATCAAAGTTAAAGAAGAAGGTAGGAGTGAGGGCTGTAAACTGGTTAAATTGGGGGGGGGGGGAGGGTTCAGGAGAGGTTAATAAAGTTTGCAGAACAAGTAATAGGATAGAGAGTATGGAAAGCAGCAGGAATCTAACTTCAGGCACAGCAGATAGGAGGCAACTATGAGGGGGGGGGGGGGGCGCTGGTCAACGCAGGATAGAGGGCATTGTACCTAAATGTGGGCACTATACAAAACAAGGAAAATGAGTTTGTAACGCACATTGAAATTTGGGGGTACAATGTTGTGGGCATCACAGAGACGTGGCTGCAAGGGGACCAGGGCTGAGATCTAAATATCCAAGGATATGTGTCCTATCGAAAGGACAGGCAGCTGGGGCATAGTTGCTTTGTTAGTAAGAAATGAAATTAAATCTATAGCAAGACGTGCTATAGGGTCGGAAGGCAGAGAATCTGTGTTGGTAGATTTCAGGAATCGCAAAAGAAAAAGACCCTGATGGGAGTTATGTACAGACCCCCTAGCAGTAGACAGGATGTGGGACAGAAAAGAAATCAGGAGATCAGAAAGGCATATAAAGAAAGGCAATATTACAATAATCATGGGGGACTTCAATATGCAGATGATGGGGAAAATCAGATCGGTAGCGGATCCGAAGAACAGGAATTTGTGGAATGTTTAGGAGATTTTCTTTAGAGCAGCTTGTGTAGAGCCCACGAGGGAACAGGCATTTCTGGATTTGGTGATGTGTAATGAGGCAGACTTGAGCAGGCAAGTTAAGGTGAATAACCCTTAAGGGGCAGTAACCACAATATGATAGAATTCACCCTGCAGTTTGAGAGGGAGAAGCTCGAATCAGATGTAACAGTATGGCACTTGAGTAACGGTGACTACAAAGACCTGAGGGAGAAACTGGCCAGAGTTGGTTGGAAGGGGAGTCTAGCAGGGAAAACAGTTGAACAGCAGTGGCAGGGGTTTTGGAGGGTTACTCGGGATGCACAACAGACGTTCATCCCTAGGAGGAGGAAACATGCTAAGGGGAGGATGAGGCTGACGAGGGAAGTCAGTGACAGCACAAAAGCAAAGGAAAAGGCATACAATATGGCGAGGATTAGTGGGATGCCAGAGGGTTGAGAAGCCTTTAAAAACAGTAGAGGGCAGGCGGAACGGTGGCACAGTGGTTAGCACTGCTGCCTCACTGCGCTGAGGACCCGGGTTCATTCCCAGCCCCGGGTCACTGTCCGTGTGAAGTGAGCATGTTCTTCCCGTGTCTGCGTGGGTCTCACCCCCACAACCCAAAGATGTGCAGGGTAGGTGAATTGGCCACTCTAAATTGCCTCTTAATTGGGGAAAAAAATAATTGGATACTCCAAATTTATTTTTAAAATATTTATAAAAAGCAGCAGAGGGCAACTAAAAAAGCAATAAGGGGAGAGAAGATTGAATATAAGTGTATGCTAGCTAGTAATATAAAAGAAGATTGCAAAAGTTTTTTCGATATATAAAAGATAAGAGAGACAAGAATGGACATTGGACCACTGGAAAATGAGGCTGGTGAGGTAGTAAAAGGGAACAAGGAAAAGGCAGAGGAACTGAATAGTTACTTTGCATCAGTTTTCACAGTGGAAGACACCATTGGCAGACCAGAACTTCAAGAGTGTCAGGGGGCAGAGGTGAGTGCAATGGCCATCACTAAGGAGAAGGTGTTGGGCAAGCTGAAAGGTCTGAAGGTGGATAAATCACCCTGAGCAGATGGACTACACCCCAATGTTCTGAAGGAGATAGTGAGGAGATTATATAGACATTGGTGGTGATCTTTCAAGAATCACTGGAGTCAGGGAGGGTCCCAGAGGACTGGAAAATGGCGAATGTTTAAGAAGGGAAGGAAGCAGAAGACGGGAAACTATAGGCCTGTTAGCCTGACGGTCATTGGTAAGATTTTAGAGTCAGTTATTAAGGATGAGCTTGCAAAGTACTTGCAAGTGTACAGTAAAATAGGGCTGAGTCAGCACAACTTTGTCAAGGGGGGGGGGGTCATACCTGACAAATCTGTTAGAATTCTTTGAGGAGACAGCGAGGAAGTTAGAGAAAGGAGAGCCAGTGGACGTGATCTATTTTGATTTCCAGAAGGCCTTTGACATGGTGCAGGAGAGGAGCTGCTAAATAAGGTAAGAGCCCATGATATTAGGGGCAAGGTACTGGCATGGATAGAGGATTGGCTGACTGGCAGAAGGCAGTGAGTGGGAATGAAGGGATCTTTTTCAGGATGGCAGCCGGTGACTAGTGGTGTTCTGCAGCAGTCAGTGTTGGGACCACAACTATTCACGATATACATTAACAATTTGGAAGAAGAATTGAGGACATTGTTGCTAAGTGTGCAGACGGTACAAAGATATGCAGAGGAAGGTAGTATTGAGGGAGCAGGGGGGCTGCAGAAGGACTTGGACAGGCTAGGAGAGTGGGCAAAGAAGTGGCACTCAATACAGTATGGAAAAGTGTGAGATTTTGCACCTTGGTAGGAAGAATGGAGGCAGAGACTACTTTCTAAATGGGGAAATGCTTAGGAAATCAGAAGCAGAAAGGGACTTTAGAGTCCTAGTTTAGGATTCTCTTAAGGTTAACATGCAAGTTCATTTGGCAGTTAGGAAGGCAAATGCAATGCTAGCATTCATTTCGAGAGGGCTAGAATACAAGAGCAGGGATAAAAGAGTACTGTACTGCTGAGGTTGTATAAGGCTCAGGTCAGACGCCATTTGGAGTATTGTGAGCAGATTTGGGGCCCGTATCTAAGGAAGGATGTGCTGGCCTCGGAGGGGGCCCATATGAGGTTCCCAAGAATGACCCTGGGTAGGGCAGCACAGTGGTGCAGTGGTTAGCACTGGGACTACGGCGCCGAGGTCCCAGGTTCGATCCCGGCTCTGGGTCACTGTCCGTGTGGAGTTTGCACATTCTCCCCGTGTTTGCATGGGTTTTGCCCCCACAATGCAAAGATGTGCAGGTTAAGTGGATTGGCCATGCTAAATTGGCCCTGAAATTGGAAAAAATGAATTGCGTACACTAAATTTATTTTTTTTAAAATTATTTTACATTTTTTTTTAATGAATGATCCTGGAAATGAAGGGCTTATCATGTGAGGAGTGGTTGAGAACTCTGGGTCTGTACTCGATGGCGTTTAGAAGGATGAGGGGGAATCTCATTGAAACTTACAGAATACTGAGAGGCCTAGATAGAGTGGACGTCGAGAGAATGTTTTCACTTGTAGGAAAACCTAGAACCCAAAGGCACAGCCCTCAGACTAAAGGGACGATCAGGAGGAATTTCTTCAGCGAGAGGGTGGTGAATCTGTGGAACTCATTGCCGCAGAAGGCAGTGTAGGTCAAATCACTGAGTGTCTTTAAGACAGAGATGGATAGGTTCTTGATAAGGGGATCAGGGGTTATGGGAAGAAGACATGCGAATGGGAATGAGAAACATGTTGGCCATGATCGAATGGTGGAGCAGACTTGATGGGCCGAGTTGTCAAGAAGGCGGCTCACCACCACCTTCTCAAAGGGAATTAGGGATAAGCAGTAAAAATTCTGGTTAGTCAGTGAAAACTGTTGTGTTAGGCACACTGGTCTAACACTGGCTGCAACTGGATGCAGATTAGATCAGAAAGATACTCCAGACCTTGAAGGTAGTTCAATCAGGTTTATTGAACTAATAGCACAGTTAGCACAGTTCTCTGTGAGTTCGACTCTCTGCTAACTTAAGTGTGGTTACTCTGTCTGACTGAACCAGACTAGCTCGTAGCCACGTGGTGGAGGTGTGAGATTGTAACAACACCCTTGACTGACTCTCTGGATGTTCATCAGTGGAAAGAGGCGGAGTGTGAGTGCCTCGTGTCTTTTATAGTCAGATGCCACCCCTGAGTGTCCTGCCTGCTTATTGGTCATTTCCTGTTCTCTGTGTCCATTAGCTGCTTGTCTGTATATCATTATGTGTGTGTGTGTGTGCCTGCATATCATGACAACACCCACGCCCTGTGAAAGAATTTTTAAAAATCATATCAGGCACAAATCCTGTGAGTCCACAATTTTCCCAGTTCTTGAGCACTTGACCAGTCAGCTGCCGTTGAAAAGACTTGGAGATCAGGCCCATTACACTACTATGGGGAGAAATAAATCAAAACCCGTCATTACTCAAGCCATCTTATTTTTTGGAAGGCTTAATAAAGCTAAATGATCATCTGCATCTTAGTGGCTCCAAATCCAGTGCCAGCACAGCTTTACAATAATGTGATAACCATGGAAATTACCTCCCACTCAATTACCTGTAATTGACATGCTGAAGTCAATGGCTAAGGTCGAGCAGAGCAGTAGTGTTTGCAATTAGGCTTTGCTGTTTTAAAAAGTTATTCGCGCGAATGTGATCTGTGTTAAAATGCTCGGAAACGAGCTCCAAGCAACACAGAAGGCTGAACAGCACAAAGAGTTTCAGATGAAGGCGCAGGAAAAGATGTAAACCCTTCGGTTCCTCCAATTCTGAATGCTATTTGATCACACCATCACTGATCTGCATTTAACTCCATTTACCTGCCACCCTTGCCTGACCAAAACATACCAGTGTCAGGCTCGAAATTTTCAGTTGATCATTATTCTCACCAGCTATTTGGGGGAAGGTTTCAAATTCCCACTATTCTTTGTCTAACTTCAAGGTTATGTCTGCTGACTGGAGAATATGTATTAATAAATTTAGCCTCGTGATCATACAGAGCTAATGTTTCGTTTTCCCTCCCCATCATCGATTTTGTTTCCAAATTTGGCCAATGAGGTCGCTTCAACACTGAAATAGTGACAGCCCCACTGTCAGAGGTAGATGCTGCCGATGAGGGTAGGAGAAAGGGAGGGTGCCTCGTGATGGAGGAGGCCTCTTGAAGTCATATTGAAAACTGAAGATCACAAAGTGGGCGCTGCTGCTAGGTCATTATCATGGAGGGATCGCTCTGTGGTGGGGAAAGGGTTAGATGGAGCTCACGCACCCCCTGCTAGGACTGCTGGCACGAGTCTGCCTCAATCCATGTTTCGGCCTCACCATTACGCCCACCTGCTGCCTGGAAAGTTCTGCCTGCACTTATAGGTCCCTTATGATGTCTAACGGACTACTCTCCATTCGTGGGCGGGTAGCTAATTATTTCACCACCACCCTCAAAATTAGCATAATCAATAATCCTCTGTGGGGGAAAACATGCTGACAGGCTAGATGATGCCATCCGTCTCCGTTCTAGCCTGCATTGACACTTGGAAATTTGAACATGCTGGCGTGGCCCCAACGAGATCTGTATCAGGATCCATCGCTGAACATCATGTTGGCCTACCTGCAGTACCAACAATAGCCACTACTCTTGCTTGGTGCTGCCAGTGTGCAGAGTTGCCAGTCTCTGTTTGGCCACCAGCTGAGTAAGTGGGACATCCTCCTGGATATAGATGGAATAAGCCGCGCTTCAAACAAATTAAAGGGCCACTATTGGAATAATTAGAGTGGGGAGAGTTGGCCAGGCGGAGGCGAAAGTTACTCTGAGGTGCAGGGAGCCTGCCCACGGTGTAAAGTCGTGCCCATAGCTTCACCATTTCAATAAGAAAGATATTCAGTTTTTATGTATAGGAGCAATTTAACACTTGACCTGGAAGTCAGTAATTTAGCTAAGGTTCAATCGACCCCTATCATTGAAGACCATTGTTTGAGACAACTCGCCCAGTGTTCCACTTCTAACAGTATAATGTTCATTCAAAACCTTCAATTTTAGCCATTACTCCTCTTACTTTATGTCTTACTTCCACCTATACGATATGTATCAATAAAGGTATTGCACTGGCTCGACCAATCGGGGCCTCCATTCTACTGTGTTTACAATTTCCAGCCCCGATGCCAAATAGTTCTGACCCTTTTGCCTACAGACTTTACTTGGCATGTTCTTTGATTTCTTAGCTGTCGGATATGACTATCTTCTCACTTTTCATCGGTAAATGCATGACACTATCTTGGCAATGTCAGAAGGTCTTTAACATGGCTGTGGTAAATTAGAATGTTATGTTAAGGTACATGGAAGCCAGAGGTGTATGTGATTACCCTGAGCTTATTTACTTGTAAAGCTTCCAAAAATCAAATTGTCTTTTGTTTGGGAAATAAAAATTGGACCCTTGCTCTCATATGTT
Organism: Scyliorhinus torazame; assembly: GCF_047496885.1. Taxonomy (NCBI): domain Eukaryota; kingdom Metazoa; phylum Chordata; class Chondrichthyes; order Carcharhiniformes; family Scyliorhinidae; genus Scyliorhinus; species Scyliorhinus torazame. The sequence continues at coordinate 71,851,919 of NC_092719.1, read as the reverse complement.
TGACTACTTTGGGCAGCATGGTAGCACAAGCTTCACAGCGCCAGGGTCCCAGGTTCGATTCCCCGCTGGGTCACTGTCTGTGTGGAGTCTGCACGTCCTCCCTGTATCTGCGTGGGTTTCCTCCCACAGTCCAAAGACGTGCAGGTTAGGTGGATTGGCCATGCTAAATTGCCCTTGGTGTCCATAAAAAGTTAGGGAGGGTTATTGGGTTACGGGGATAGGGTGGAAGTGAGGGCTTAAGTGGGTCTGTGCAGACTCGATGGGCTGAATGGCCTCCTTCTGCACTGTATGTTCTATGTACTCAATCTCCCTCAAGTATCAGTCAACACTCTACGGCGAGTTTGTCTATAATGGTTACTGTGATGTTGCTGTTTGTGGGAACTTGCTGTGCATTTCCTGCATTCCAAGGGTGACTACGCTTCAAAAACTACATAGCTGGTTGTGAAGGGCTTTGGGGCCATCCTAAGATACTATATAAATGCAAGCATTTGTTTTAACACAGCAATCTGTTGTGGATTTGCTTGGTGTGTGCTCGTCATCCTTTCCCTGTTCTCAGTCATTTCAGATCTTCATCTCATTCACCAGCTTAACAATCTTGGTCATTCCATCCACATTTAGAAATAAATATTGGACCAGATTTTCCTCCCCTTCCGCGATGTGTTCCAAAGCGGCAGAGGGCGGCGCGCCAGTGGCCGGTAGCAGGATATTCTGATCCCGCCGTTGTCAACGGGGTTTCCTGCTGAATGCACCCACGAAACCCATGGCAGGGTGGCCATCAATCGGACCATAAGGTCCCACCAGCGGAAAGGCCATAAAATCCAGCCCATTGTTTTTTTGGGTGCGATCCAATTGCCACGCTGCTCCTGAGAGTGAGCTTACCACAGCAGAGCGGAGCCGATAGAAACCGAGAGGCCCCTCTCCCAGGAGCTACTCGGCTCGCAACGCCTCATGAGATTTTTTAAAAATAAATTTAGAGTACCCTATTCATTTTTCCCAGTTAAGGGGCATGGCCAATCCACCTAGCCTGCGCTTCTTTGGGTTGTGGGGGCGAAACCCACGCAAACACAGGGAGAGTATGCAAACTCCACAGGGAGAGTGACCCAGAGCCTGGGTTGAATCTGGAACCTCGGTGGCGAGAAGCAGCAGTGCTAACCAGTGCGCCACTGTGCTGTCCTCGCCTCGCGAGATCTAACACGATCTTGCGAGATGTTGTGATGTGAATCCCACCCATTGTGGGCGGCATCACTTTTAAATCTACATATTAAAGCGAGACAGCTAGTCTCACTATAATGTGCAGATTCCCAAGTTACCTGAGGCTTTGGGGTCTATCCCCTTTGCATCGGAGACCTTGGGAGACCTTGGGTGAGTGTCGTTTGGTACTGCATCGTTTGGTCTCCACAAATGGGGACCAGACGGAACGACACTCATGGGGGTCTCCCAGGGGATCGGAGGCCATCTAGCTGCATGCAGGGTGGTGCCCTGGCATGGTTGGTACTAACTGGGCACTATGATAGTGTCAGTCTGACCCTTGGCAGTCCCAGCCTGGCACCTGTACAGACCTAACTGGGTGCCAACCTTGCACTGCCAAGATGCCCAGGTGGCACTGCCAGGATAGCACTGCTGAAGTGCTAAGTGGGTATTTTTTGCATGCATGTGATTGGGCTGGAGGTGCCCTGAGTGGAGTAGGGAGGGGGGGCTGGGGACCCTTCCACGGTACATTTGGGCCAGGGGATCGCTTTGGGATCCCATTTAAAAATTGCGCCCCAATCTCTCACAATGGCGAGCGGAGCTCCTCAGTGTATGTACAGCCTCGGCCACGCATTCCTCGCTGAGACCCCTTATACAACTCGAGTCGCGTTGTATTGCTGTGTGTTTCTCGGTGCTGCGAGCGCTGGGAAACCCACGACTAAACGCATTCACTATGGGACTTTGTTCCCTATTAGTTGAAACGCGCCCATTGTTTTGATACACTAGCTCAGCATCAGCTGGAAACATCTCTTTTTGTCCCTCTTGTGGACATCAATGTTGTAATGTTAAAGACAACATTCTGGAGAGCCGTTTTGGGCAATGAGTAATTTCTGTTGGGTAACATGTGTAAAGGCAGCAAGAGGATGAGGAGGAGTAATCTCTACTAAAATTCTTGTGATCAATTTGAAAAGAAATGTGCTGAGGGCAACGAGCACAAAGGTAAGTTGTTCAAACTTCTGCAAACCAAAAGCAATGGTGAAGAAGTCATTTTTAATATGAGCAAAGTTTGTATCTGTTTCATTTTCCTCAGTCTCTGTCAGATCCACGCTGTATGAGAACGGACCGGGATTCTCCCCTACCTGGCGGGGCGTGGGGTCCCGGCGGGATGGAGTGTCGGGAACCACTCCGGCGTCGGGCCGCACCAAAGGTGCGGATTTCTCCCCACCTTTAGGGGCCAAGCCCTCACCTTGAGGGGTTAGGCCCGCGCCGGAGTGGTTGGCGCCATGCCAGCCGAGGCCGAAGGGACTCCGCCGGGTGGCGGAAGTCTGCGCATGCTTGGGAGCGTCAACGGCTGCTGACGTAATCCCCGCACATGCGCAGAGGGGGGTCACTTCCGCGTCGGCCATCGCGGAGGCTATGGCCGAGGGGGAAGGAAAAGAGTGCCCCCACGGCACAGGCCCGCCCGCGGATCGGTGGGCCCCAATCGCGGGCCAGGCCACCGTGGGGGCACCTCCCGGGGCCAGATCGCCCTGTGCCCCCCCCCCCAGGTCCCTGGAGCCCACCCCCGCCGCCGGTCCCGCTGGTAGGGTAGGTGGTTTGATTCACGCCGGTGGGACTGGCATGACAGCAGCAGGACTTCGGCCCATCGCAGGCCGGAGAATCGCCGGGGGGGGGGGTTGCCCGCCGACCGGCGCGATTCCCGCCCCCGCCGTATTTTCGGTGCCGGAGAATTCGGCGGCCAGTGGGGGCGGGATTCACACCGCCCCCCCAGCGATTCTCCAACCCGGCGGGGGGTCGGAGAATCCCGCCCCTGATTATTAGTGTCCATGTATTTCAATAGCAGTGCTTGTGAGGAGGTCTTCTTGACCTCATCCAGGCACAACTTACAGTAATGTCAATTTATTTCTTTAATAGATCACAAAGAGAATCCATTACACTGCGGTGAACTGATGCAGACAATTAGCTTTAAAACGTTGTTTATTAATGGGAGAAGATACATGAAGTACTTTTTCAACTTTAGCAGCACTTGGTTTCAATCATCTTCAGAATCTATAGCCCAAATAGTTCACTTCTTCTCTTTGAGCTCACTTTTACCTATTTTCACTTTGATGCCTTCCTGTTGACATGAATTGCACCGACTTTTCGGTTGATGATAACGATCCTGCTCACCTGTTCCGTAGATTCAAATATGACCGCCAATTTCTTCCATAATTGTCAAATATCCCGTGTCTTCTCATCAGGAGCTGTAGAGATCCTGGAGGACATGTGCGACACACTTGTACTTTTCAAATAGTGTTGGACAGTTGTCTTAAATCTTTGTCCAATACAACAAGCCAAAACTCATTCTTTGCATAGACAATAATGAATAATTTTGCTTTAATTATTTCAGACAGAAAAACATCAAAGTGGGTGGCGATTACTTTTGAGGGCATTGTCAAGTGGCCTTGAATCAATGCACAGGTGCACTTTTTCATTGCCTTTCATTACCACCTACCCAGTGTTCCTGCTGATTTATCATAACCTCTTTGATGTTGTACTCTATGGCCCTCTCTAGGCACTATTGACAAAAATAAAACTGCCAATGCTGGGAATTAACAACACCAACAAAGGCAATAGAGTTACTTTTTGTATTTTCAGGACATGAAGTTAACTTTATTCTCCATTTCCCTAGCTGTCCTGAGAAAGGTTCATACAACTGCGTGGCTAGTAAGGCTACTCTGGAAGGCCATTGCAAGTTAACCACTTTGGTGTGAAAGACAGACCCAATGATACAGGCCAAATAAGGGTGGCATGGTGGCACAGTGGTTACCACTGCTTCCTCACAGTGCCAGGGACCCAGGTTCGATTCCAACCTTGGGTGACTGTCTGTCTGGAGTTTGCACATTCTCCCCATGCCTGCGTGGGTTTCCCCTGGGTGATCCAGTTTCCTCTCACAGTCCAAAGATGCGCCGCACGGTAGCACAGTGGTTGGCACAGTTGCTTCACAGTTCCAAAGTCCCAGGTTCAATTCTCGGCTTGGGTCACTGTCTGTACGGAGTCTGCATGTTCTCGCTGTGTCTGCGTGGGTCTCCTCCGAGTGCTCTGGTTTCCTCCCGCAGTCCAAAAATGGACAGGTTAGGTGCATTGGCCATGCTAAATTGCCCTTTGTGTCCAAAAAAGGTTAAGTGGGGTTATTGGGATAGGGTGAGGTGTGGGCTTGGGTAGGGTGCTCTTTCCAAGGGCCGGTGCAGACTCGATGGGCCAAATGGTCTCCTTCTGCACAGTAAATTCTATGATTCTCGGTTAGGTGGATTGCCCATTCTAAAATTGCCCTTAAGTTTCCAAACGTTGGGTGAGCTTACAGGAATAGGGCGAGGTATTGGGCCAAGGCAGCATGCTCTTTCAAACGGTCGATGCAGACTCGATGGGCTGAATGGCCTCCATCTGCACTGTAGTGATTCTACGAATGGCAGCCTTCCTTCCCTAAGATACTTTCATGAACCACTTGAGCTCTTTGACAATTCAACAGCTACATTAACATTGCAACATATGCCAGAGGACGTTGTGACCAAACTGTACAGTGCCCTGGTCAGACTGCATCTTCACTAAACTACCAGTAAAACTGCAAAGTGTGCCTTAAGTCTGACACTGAATTATGAGAAAAATTAAACATTTTGGCTTTCAGTTTGGAAAGGAGGTGTCTGAGAGGTGATCTTGTGAGATGTTGGTGGGAAAGGAACCCTTATGACTTTGAAGTAAATTACAAGAAATAAGACAAAGGGATTCAAGTCCATAATAATAAAAAGTAACTATTATAAACATTACACAATGTCTAGTTGGTCCATCAGATCTCTTCCATTTAGCCACATTACAGCTCAACATCCATGATCCCTAATAGCTCCAACCCAGAAGCAATAATGTAATCTCCGTTCTTTGGGATATCTTGTGATGTAAGGAATATTTTATAAATGCAAATTTTATTCCTGAGAGATGCATGAAAAAAACTTTTCAAAACTTAATTCAATGGAAAATATATTCAGAGAAATTCCTCGCAACCCCTCGAAGGCAATGGCGAACAAATGTTCCAAGAGAAAACCCAAATATCATAGAATAGAATCACTACAGTGCAGAAGGAGGTCATTCGGCCCATCGAGCCTGCACCGACCCTCAGAAAGGGTATCCTACCTAGGATCAGGCCCCACCCTATTCCCTTAACCCAGTAACCCCACCTAACCTAACCTTTCCAGACACTAATAGAATCATAGAATATACAGTTCAGAAGGGAGCCATTCAGCCCATCGAGTCTGTACCAGCCCCTGGAAAGAGCACCCCACACAAGCCCACACCACCACCCATCCGCGTAACTTTTTTTTGTGGACACTAAGGACAATTTAGCATGGTCAATCCACCTAACCTGCACATCTTTGGACTGTGGGAGGAAACTGGAGCACCCGGATGAAACCCACGCAAACTTGGGGAGAATGTGCAGACTCCGCATAGTGACCCAAGCCGGGAATCAAACATGGGACCCTGGAGCTGTGAGGCAGCTCTGCAAACCAGAGTGCCACCATGCTGCCCCTTATCGCCTACCTTTTGTACACAGCGATCTCAGCCTCTCACAGGAACATGTCCTTTGTCCTTTTCAACAGTTGCAGCAAATCCAAACTCATTGCACAAGCCAACAACTTATTTCAAAGACTGATGACCTTCTTTCAAATGAAAATCCCTTTTCACCTCAGATCTGGTTGAATGTTTATGTAAATTATGTGCAAGTTTCCTTGTTCTCCTTTGCCAGACCAATTCAAATAATCTATGCAACCTCAACCCTTAATCATTTTAGATACTCTAAAGAAATGGCCTCTGGTCTATGATTTCCTGGAGTTAAACTGTATGAATCTCTGAGCACATCATGGTGGTCAAAGTTTTATTTTTAAAGCAGCTGACGATCTAATAGCCTTCTCTAACTTTCTTCAAGTGTGTGTTTATGTCCCACCTCGTGAGGGAACCAGAACACGTACAAAATTCTAGATGAAGCCTAACGAAGAACCTTGTACACGAATAATACATGTTACAACCCTCTGGATTAGTGCACAGTCAATTCCAGACTCCTCTCGCCCCCGACCCCGAGTTGCAACACAATTGAATTCGCCAATAATTCTTCGAAAAATGCCCCAAATATTTGGCCCATGGCTGCCCAGTAATTACAGTCATCAGGTTTGTAAATTTAAACACAATTACTTTTTATTTATAACACGAACTATAATGAAATACGCAGCAAATATAACTGGTTAGCTATTATCCAATTCCTAATTCCCCACTTTAACTTGCACCCCCCAACCTCTATACACAAAAACAAGACAAAACAGAGGGGAAGAAAGGGCTGAATAATATTAAGTAGAAAGAAAAAAAAGAGTCTTTGTTTCAGATGGTTGTCTTTACCACACTGTCCTTCAAACCAGGCTTTCAGGTCAAGATTTCTGCTTCCCAGTCTATAATGGTTTTCCCTGTAGATTCAGTCATGTCTCTACAGTTTCAGATATACAGCAGCTCACAGCCTTTCTGGACAGAGAGAGAAGAGAGAAGGTCTTCCTACTGAGTTAAAAGGGTTCAAACTGAACTTCCCCTGACTTTTGAAAATCAGCCCATTCAGGCAGCACCCAATCACCACCTGTTTCGGGGCAGAATATGGCCTTTTGGACAATTCATTGGCCACCAGTCAACCAATCGAACCAAGTCTCACCCCATCTCTCGGGTGCTGAAAAGCCTGAGCCTGTCTGTCCAAAGCTAGCAGAGTGTTCTCTGTTGTAACATTTAAATTCCTCATTCTCACTGCTGTTTGACTTAGAGATGCATGGATCCATGGATCAAATGACAACAGCAAAAATAAAGAAAGGGGAAGTAAGGCGATCAGCAGGAAGAACTGTGACAACACAATAACGTGTTTTATTTAAAATTGTTCTCTTGCTCAACTCCCAGATATAATAGGGGATGCAAAAACCATACAATTATTTCAGCAATAACATGACGTTCTTTCTGGATCAGTGAATCAGATGAAGAGTGCAGTCTGCCACATCGATAATTACGGTATGAGTTTGTAACTGCAATTATTTGTAAAGCCATTTCTGCCTTTTTGCTCCTCCCAGTGGCTGCCTCGAACATCTTCCTTGGTTAGCATTGGGCTACAGACTAGGTTTGGTTAAGATAGGACATTGCATTGGGGCTGGGTTTAGGATGACTTGATTGCAGAGAACAACTTCATTTTGTTAAACAAGTTATTTATTTTGAGGACAGAGGCTCAGTACTGGATGGATTAGCCAGGGCGAGGGGCTATTTCATATGGGTGGGAGTGAGGGCGATATGGGTGGCTGCAATCTTTCACGATTCTGTCCTGCCATCTTTGCTGCTGTTTCCCTCACCTTTAGTCATTCATTGCTGCTCAGGTCAAGTGATGCAAAAGTTTCAAACCTTGCAGGGATGGACTGTAAGCTGTGCAAGTCTAAAGGGTAAAAGGCAAGGACAGGAATCATTCCTTCATAAACTCACTTTAACCATGACTGACCTTACTATTGAGGCTGTGCAGTCATGGGTATGTATTCCTGACTTAATAGGAACAGGCAAAGGCTGTTTTCATGTCAGCAAAAGTAACTGATAATTCTTTGCTACTCCCACCTTACCCCAGTCGTGCCATCCATTCTAAGTCACTGAGATGCTCAGGATTACTTCTGATGTTAGACCTGGTAGTGTTATGACACCCCGAGTGAGTGTGTGGTCAATTCAAGCCCCACCGACCCCGCAATCCCAGCAAAAGTGAATTAACCAACAATTCGTATGAGGTTTTTGAGAGCTTTGGCCCTTGACTGCTCCAATGATTTACAGACACCAGGGGCGACATGCTCCGACCCCCCGCCGGGTCGGAGAATCGCCGGGGGCTGGCGTGAATCCCGCCCCTGCCGGTTGCCGAAGTCTCCGGCACCGGATATTCGGCGGGGACGGGAATCGCGCCGCGCCGGTTGGCGGGCCCCCCCGCTCGATTCTCCGGCCCGAATGGGCCGAAGTCCCGCCGATAAATTGCCTGTCCCGCCGGCGTAAATTAAATCACCTACCTTACCGGCGGGACAAGGCAGCGCGGGCGGGCTCCGGGGCCCTGGGGGGGGTGCGGGGCGATCTGGCCCCGGGGGGTGCCCCCACGGTGGCCTGTCCCGCGATCGGGGCCCACCGATCTGCGGGCGGGCCTGTGCCGTGGGAGCACTCTTTCCCTTCCGCCTCCCCCACGGTCTCCACCATGGCGGAGGTGGAAGAGACTCCCTCCACTGCGCATGCGTGGGAAACTGTCAGCGGCCGCTGACGCTCCCGCGCATGCGCCGCCCGGAGATGCCATTTCCGCGCCAGCTGGCAGGGCAACAAAGGCCGTTTCCGCCAGCTGGCGGGGCAGAAATCCGTCCAGCGTCGGCCTAGCCCCTCAATGTTGGGGCTCGGCCCCCAAAGATGTGGAGCATTCCGCACCTTTGGGGCGGCGCGATGCCCGTCTGATTGCCGCCGTTTTGGGCGCCAGTCGGCGGACATCACGCCGTTTCCGGAGAATTTCGCCCCAGATTTGTAATAAACAGTAACTGTTTATTTATAACAGGAAAAGAGATAAACATGGAATGGTGATCATGGAACAACGGTCTGCTAATCTATTGGTTTGGCCTTGTTGATGGTTTTAACTGTCTGTGGTGGAGACAGAGAAAGAAAAAGGGTGGGATTCTCCGACCCTCCGCGCCGGAATCGCGCCCAGCACAGGGACGGAGAATAGCCGTTCACGCCGGAAATCCGGCCCGGCGGCGTTTCCGCGATTCCCCGCGGACACGCCAGTCGCATGCGCGCAGTGGACGCGGCCCTAGTTGGGGGCCATTGGAATTCCCCCCCGCGGCGATTCTCCGCGGTCAGCTGGCCAAACTCGCGCCGGCGTGGTTTACATCTGGTACCACCCGGTGGGAGCTCGGATCCGCGGCCGCGGTGGCGGTCCTGGTGGGCGGGTGGGGGGAATCTGACTCCGGGGGGGTGGGGGGCGGTGTAGGAGCAGTTTCATGACCTGTGTATTGAGTTCTTCCACGTGGGGTTATTCCCTGTGGCTCAGCTCAGTACAGAGAGAAACAAAAATACCACAACCTGGACAAGATGGCTATTTAATCAAGCTTGTTACGTGTACACGGAGAACAGACTGGATATCTGCCAAGTCCTGTTCTACCGAACAAAGAGCCGAGCACAGTAATTATACAACGTTCAAAAATCAATCGACCACCCCAGTTGAATGTGATCCAATCCCTGAAGCTGCTTCTTTTAAACTTAGCCAATAGAATTGCAGGCAGAGTTTAAACTTCACCCAATAGAATCGCAAGCAGCACATGATTGATCCTCATCCTGACAGCTGCTTACAATCCCAGCAGCTTGATGACTGTTTGTGAGAAACAGAACAACAGAAAAACAAGGGGCGGGATTCTCCGATATCGGCACGATGTCCGCCGACCGGTGCCAAAAACGGCACGAATCAGTCCGGCATCGCGCCGCCCCAAAGGTGCGGAATCCTCCGCATCTTGAGCGGCCGAGCCCTAACCTTGAGGGGCTAGGCCCGCGCCGGATTGATTTCCGCCCCGCCAACTGGCGGGAAAGGCCTTTGGTGCCCCGCCAGCTGGCGCGAAACTGACTTTGCCGGGCGGCGCATGCGCGGGAGCGTCAGCGGCCGCTCACGGCATCCCCGCGCATGCGCAGTGGAGGGGTCTCTTCCACCTCCGCTATGGTGGAGACTATGGCGAAGGCGGAAGGAAAAGAGTGCCCCCATGGCACAGGCCCGCCCACGGATCGTGGGCCCCGATCGCCGGCCAGGCCACCGTGGGGGCACCCCCCGGGGCCAGATCGCCCCGCGCTCCCCCCCCCCCCCCATGACCCCGGAGCCCGCCCGCTTCGCAGTGTCCCGCCGTCCCAAAGGTGGTTCAATCCATGCCGGCTGGCGTGGGTTGACAGCGGCGGGACTTCGGCCCATCGCGGACCGGAGAATCGCCGGGGGATCCCCCGCCAAATCTCAGGTGGCGGAGAATTCGCGACACGGCGGGGGCGGGATTCACGCCGGCCCCCGGCGATTCCCCGACCCGGTGGGGGGTCGGAGAATCGCGACCCTGATGTCAGAAGTAATGTCCTTTTGGTCAAGCGAGCTATCCTAAATCTCATTTGAGTACTTATTACTGCTATGTCCTAAAAATACTTGTTTAATGGTTAATAATGATTACTCAGTCCTATAATTCATCTCAATCCTTAATAAAACAACTTATGTAAAACTACTCATGCTAACGATTCAGTTTTAAGAGATATCATCGCTGAACCCCACCGCCTTCAATCCCCCCGTTTGACCCTTGGCTAGCCCAAGAATAGCCCATTAAAGAGATATACTGAATTTACTGGAGTCCGGCTGATGTGTGGAATATTCAACAGGTAAGAGCTGCAACAGTTCCCCTTTAACTAGGGGGCGACAGTCTGTCTGCCATTTCCTAATGCGGCCTCTGAGGCAACAGAGCATAATTAAAAAGACGAACAGTATAAACAGCCGCAAAAGTACAACAACGTGTAAAATAATACGTATCCATGGCTGGATATTGGCATTCAGTCCCCAATTCCATATTGTAGAAAAAAAGTTCTGTGTACCAAAACAGTTCCGCAGCCTTCTCAGCGTGAGTCTGGATAGGCTCCCGCTCCTTGTTCCAGAGGTGGTCAATTGGCATTGCCGCCTCCCGAAGTCCTTCCCAATCGGCCCGCAAGCGCGGGATGCGTGGAAGTCCCTTCTGGCCATATTGATGAATCCGCTGGTCATCGTCAGTTCGCTCGAGGTCATCCACGTCCACGATGGACACATCCCTGTATGGAGTCAGTTCATGTCGGCCAATGGTAATAGACTCAGATAAATTGGTTAGAACAACATAATGCCCAGGCAATTCACACACAATGCCTCACTTGGTATAGTTATATGACGTAACTCATTAATTGTTGTCTGATATAGCTACAACTGTGTACGTGCCTTCCACACAAGCTGATTGACTTGCTGACTAAGGGCTGTAGCTGTTTCGGCATCCTGACATATATCCTGAACTGCAGCTCTCAATTGCCCTTTCATAACCTCAATCCCTTCACTTATCTCCACAATGTCAAGGGCGTTCAGTTCCATTATGTCTCTCTGTTGTCGCTTACGTATTTTCCAGCAACTCCCGTCCATTGGTGACATCAATCATAACTCTTACATGTTCATATCCTGATACTATCGTCACTGATTCATCATCATCACTGATTCATCAGTGAGGGTCAGAACTAACCCGTGTCCCAGTGTGGCTAGTGATATGCTCATCACATTCGGGCTTGGGGGTTGTCCTTGGACTCGTGGTTGTAATCGAGCCAGAGCTCACCAGTGTCACAGTGGTGGTGGTAGGCTTCAGCCTGGTCCCCACCCACAGCCTGTGGAGTCCTTGCTTCCTACAATATCCCAACCGATTCTTGGACTCCTGCGCTGACTGGCTGCCTACCTCACTTCCCCGATACAAAGCTGTTAATCTATCACATATCATCTCATGATTGTCAGTACGGTTAGGTGCCTGGCAGGGATCTATTCAGTGAATTACCAGAGGGTCCCCCATAGCTTACTAGTTCACAATCAGGTGATTTGGGCCATCGATGGCATGTAGCGTTCCCTGATCGGTCATTTTAAAAACAATGTCATCCTGCATGGGGCCAAAGGTCCTGCGTCCCAGCTTTCCATATCACCTGTAACTCCCATGATCTTGGGTTCCCAACTGATATAGGGCCCAGGTATTTCAGAATTGCATGTAATTCGTATAAGCCGCCCCGCAGGGACATATAGAGTCCTGTTTGTGCATACATCCTGTGTGTCATCAGAATAAAAACCTATACACTCCTCCCCTTTGCATCTCTCATAACATTAACAGCATCCCGACGCACCCACGTGACATTAGTATACATGCGATCACTGGACTTGACTTCAGCAATGTCTGGCTCCTTCCGCGTCCCTGGCGAGGTGGGCGATGTTGATGATTGCAACCAGAGATGAAATGGGATCCAGAGATGTGCTAGCAATAGAATCCTGTAGGAATAAACAAACACCTTCCGGTGCTCAATTAGTATTATATCATTCACATCATCGCCACTCCTTCCTCATATACATCCTCTCTGTGCCTTCGTCCCATATCCTGAGCCACTCTGGTGATCCATCTACAAATCCAAATAAGTCCCATTACGAGTGCCGCAGCTGGCAATGCCATGGCTACCCCCCGCTCCCTGGATCTGCCGACCCACCGGAGGGTTCTCTCAATCCTTGTGACTATGGGATGACTCCTGAAGGCATGGTTTCAACTGCATGCAGTGCCGCCATCGCGGACCGGGTTCCATGTCTATTAAGGCACATATTTGTCCAGCGATGATTACTGCATAGGCTCCCTCCCATCAAACCTCTGGTCCCTTTTTACCTGTCATGAGTTTGACCATGACCCTATCCCCCGGTGTCGGCAGTTTTGGGGTATCCTTTCCAGTCAGTTTGGTCCAATCTCTATGTTGTTGCTGTGCAATTACCTGACCCTTAAGGGCATGCAGGCGGTTCACCAGATCTTGCATGCATTGGAGTACAGTTCCTTTGCTTAACTCAAGTTCCGCCCCTCCAGTTATCACCTTCTCCGGGAGGTGCATTGCTCTTCCTGGCATTAACTCAAAAGGGGTTAGACCCGTTCCCCGGACGAGAATGGCTCTTTGTCGCAACAATTTAGCATGCAGGGCCCGTACCCAATTACTCCCTTCCTGCAATATAGCTTTGGCTAGGCTATTTTCAAGGATTGGTTCATCTGCTCTACCATTCCCAAGCTTGGAGGATGGTGTGGGATGTGGAATCTTTGCTGGATGCCGAAAACCCCACAAGCCTCCCTCATGACTTTCCCCATGAAATGGGCCCCTTGGTCAGAATCCAGTTGAAATGGCACCCCCCACCTTTGTATTATTTCATTAGCCAATATCAAAGCCACGGTACTAACAGTGGCATCCTTACACGGGAATACTTCCACCCACCGGGTGAATTGATCTACAATCTCCAAACAGTATGTTCTACCCTGTACCTGAGGCCAAGGCCCAGCAAAATCTAGTTGCAAATTTCCTCCTGGTCCCTTGGGCCGGGGGCTGACTTCCCATTTTTATCTTGCAGGAATGGCCTGGTTCCACCAGGGCGCACTGTATGCATCGCTAGCAAAATTTGGCCACATCCCTGTCCATTCCCTTCCACCACCAACATTCCTTTAATAGTTTGATCATGTTGCCTCTCCATGTGTGTGCTTGTCCATGGTATATGTCCCACAGGGATTGTTTCACGGCCTCGGAGGCTATTATCTTTCCCTCTCTCCTCCATATTCCATCATGGCCTATCCGTCCCCCGTTATTTCTCCAGCCCCCCTTTTCCTCCACTAGTGCTTGTTCTTGCACCTGCCATACATCAATATCAGCATTGCCTGCAGCCTTCACAGCAGCTTTTCCTGGAGTCTACATCCCCACCCGTTCCTGCTCTAATAGGTCTCTCGCAGCCTGATCGGATCAAACTGTTACCTTGCTGCGCATAATTCTCATTTCTCCAATGGGCCTAGACCTTAATCACGGCTACTTCTAAGGGCTGTCGGGCGGCCAGGATCAAGTCCCTGATTAAATTCTCATCCTGGATGTGTCCTCCACTGGAGGTCACAAACCCTCACGTACTCCAAGCTGTCATATCGGCATGAACTACGCCAGAAGCGTCCCGACTGTCAGTGTACACATTGATTAGCTTTCCCTTGCCCCATTCCAGGGCCTTTGTTAGAGCTATTAATCTAGCTATTCGTGCTGAGTGGTTCCCGGGGATCTGTTCTCCTGCAATCAACTCACCTTCAGTATCCACTACAGCCCATGCCGTACGGGGCTCCCCTCCTATATACTTCCTAGCTCCATCCACATATAAGTTGCTCACTACCTCTCCCACCAGTGGCTCTTCTGCCAAGCCTCCACTAGTGTCCTCCTCTACTTCCACAACACATTCATGCTCTGTTCCTTGTATTGTTAACCCTATTTTCCCTCATATCTTTACAGATTTCCACATGTCTGTCCCCAGGTAAAATATTAGCTTCCCACTTTGAACGTCTACTACATGAAACACCCTGCAATCTTCCAGCCTCTAAGAGTTGAACAATAGTATGAGGGCTATGGAGGATTATCTTACCCATCATGGCGATGGGTTCTGATGCATTTATTGCCCATAAAGCGCACGCCAAAACCCGCACACATTGGTGCATGCCTGTGGCTATGACGAATGTGATATAAAATAGTTACTTTAGAGATACTAGTTAATGTAATGTAGAAATAAGCCACTTTGATTCTGGCAGTTAGGGACAAAGGGGTTTGAGACCGCATGGAAAAAGCAGGAAGAGGTGTGTCTATGAGAGTGATGCTGCATTGATAGGGGCCAGAGAAAGGGATTGGAAGTGAGCCAATCAGAATAGATCGAACAGGTCAGGAGGGACATAGGCTGACCTATGTCCGTCGAGTATGTGAAACTTGATACCATTTGAATCGATTTGCAGAGATCCCTTTGTTTCTTTGTTCATTCGCTTTCTGGGATATAGGAAACTGGATGTCTCTTATATTTCTATGAAATGAATCAAGCTTGCAAGCTAAATAAATAACTTCTTTTTACGTGCGAATCCATCTCAACTTTTATTGAGGCCAGACTGACAGAGAAAGAAATTTGGGGATCAACATTTGGTGCCGAAAACCGGGATTTCTCAGGGCGATCCTGATCCAACTGCGAAATCAGAATTAGACTGATTATGAACAGGAGGATGGGGAACAAAGGGCCCTCAATGTAGAACTGGAAAATGACCGGGCATTGATTGTTCCCCTCTTCTTATCATCTGATTAGTCTGGTCACTCGCGGTTGGCACAGAAAGACCGCCTCGACGAAATCACAGGTCAGTCTGGGGATTAGCACTTTAATTGATGGGATTTCATATTGTTGTTTCGGCTTGGGTTAGGGTTTTGGGCTGATGGGACTTTAGTAATGAAGGTTCAGTCTATTATATGGGTTCAGAGGCTGATGTGACTTCATTAATGAAGGTTCAGTCTATTATAAGGGTTCAGAGGCTGATGTGACTTCATTAATGAAGGTTCAGTCTATTATATGGGTTCAGGGGCTGATGGGACTTCAATAGATGGAGGTTCAGTCCAGTATAACTGTTTTTAAATCTGAAGATGGTTCAACTCTATGTGTGAGTGTTTTAAATATATAGTTGATTAAGCTAAAATTGTCTCCTTGGACTGTAAAGTTCCGAGGTCTAGTTGAGATTGTGAGGAATGTTGCATATTGGTTGAAGCAGAAGTCTCTCAAAGGGTTAACAGCAGCAGGCGGAGTTGAAAACAGACAGTGCTTCTCACTCAGGCTTTGAGATAACAGCAGCAGCCGTAGTGTAATCGGATACCTTTCCTTTGAGTCAGTGAACACCAGCAAAGTTACGTTTTGAATTAATTAAAGGAAACCAGTGGGTTTCTCCACCTCTTTGATAAAAGTTATTATTTTCGAAAGCAATTGATTGAAATTGCCAGAATCTTAAGTTTTACTTACTTGAAATAAGGTTTATCTCATTTTATCTGGAGATTAATAGAAACTTAAAGAAGATCATGGACACCATTTTAAAAAGTGTCAATCTGGAGATGATAGTTGATTTTGCTAATACTTATGTGTATGTAAAAGAAAAAAAAACTTGTTAAAAGAAAAATTGTTAAGATAAAGAAATAATTAAGTTGTAAATGTTATACAAGTTTGTGTTAAGCAAATTGTAAATTTAGTTCTGAGTTGAGATCAGAGCTAAGCTTGCAAGTTGCAGTAATTCAATTTGAATTTTCAAACATTTTTAAGTTTTAAAAAAAAGAGAGCAAATAGAGAAAAGAAAGACACAGATCTTGAATGCGTTGAATAGCACATTTCAAAGGCCCATAAATCTTTCTGTTATCTTAGACCTAAAACCTAGGAAGATTGAAGAGCCAGAGGAATTTCTGGAGCATTTTAATGAAATCCACCGGGGGCAGTCAGGCGATTTGCTGTATCAAAATGGTCAGAATTCCCCTCAATACTGTGCTATGTTAATGCATTGCCTACCACCTTCTGTGGTTACTGCTGTGAAATGTAATAACATGAATTGGACAGAGAACGACCCTTCCCAGATGGCAAGGGCAGTCAGATTTTACTGGAAGGAGGGTGTAGGCCAAGAAGGAGGCTCAGTTACAAAGGTTAAGACTGGGTATGTAATGAAAAAGGATGATCTGCGACCCCAACAAGCGGCAGAAATGGTAGTTTACCAGCAGGAGCCCCAATATAGTGACTTTGGGTGGGTGGATCAGCGAAGAGGAGGATGAGACAACAGTGCTATATTTCTATCACCCCCCAGTGGTGGACGTTAGACGTTGAACAGTCACTGCATCACGTTACCCTGGCCTATGACAGAACTGGACGAAACAGGGAGTTGGAGGACAAATACCGGCCATTACTTGAGACCGAATGGCCAGTCAAGGTTACAGCCACAGTCACGGGAAAAGAAGGTACAGCCGATTTTGTTACAATATCACCACATTTATGGCCACAGTCAGCTTCGGTAAGCCCTCATATTATACGTCAGGTCCATGACCAGTACCATGCCAGGGATATGGGGCGAATGGTCAGCATCTTACCGCAGCTCGTCAGAATAGGTATGAGGTATACCTTTTGAACAATCCACGTCTGACATTTAAATACTGTACCACTATCAATCCAGCCTGTTTTCTTAGTGGTCCCCCTGTCCATGAAGACGCACCTGGCCACGACTGTTTAGCCTTGATTCAGGAAACTACCACAATAAGGGGCGATTTGAGTGACATTTTGTCAGAACAACCTGACATGATTATGTGTGGTCAAATATCCCACCGGGGTTTAGTTAATGACCTACTGCAGGCCCTCCTTATGCCCGCGCAGATTTCCGTTATTAAATGCGCTGCCCACACGAATGGTACAACCCCAGTTGACGTTGGTAATGAACGAGCAGATCGTGCAGCGCGCACAGCCGCACAAATTCAGCAAGTGATGGTGCCTAAAATGTTAAGTCAGACTAAACGATCTACTATGAATATGTCTGCTTCTGACAAGCCAATGCCAACCAACCAAGACGTCATAAGGTTACAGGAGGACGCTCCTGAGAGTGATAAACGAATGTGGAAACGGTTAGGTTGTACATATGATTCTGTTTCCTCTTTATGGACCACGCCTGCACATCAGACTTGTATGTCTGATGTGCTGGCTTTATGGGTCATTGAATGTGTACACTTTGCAACTCATTGTGGGGCTCGAGGGACTAGTGATTTGTTGCTGGACACTTGGTGGCACCCTAAAATGCAGGGGTTGGCCCAAAGTATCAGTAATCGGTGTTTGATTTGTCAGCAATATAACACCGGAAAAGGTATCCCTTGTGGGAAGGGGCAAACCCCGTTGCCCAGTGGTCCCTTTGAGACGCTCCAAATGGATTACATTGAGTTGGAAAGGTGTCAATGTTACAAATATGTTTTGGTCATTGTGGATGTGTTCAGCAGATGGGTCGAGGCGTATCCGACTATCTATAGTAAAGCTGCTACTGTGGTTAAAGTCTTGATGAGGGAAATCATTCCCCGGTACGGTATACCAGCTCAGTTAAGTTCTGATAATGGGCCTCATTTTATTGGACAAATTAACAAGGAGTTTTGCTCCCAGTTGGGCATACGCCAGCAGTTACACTGTGATTACAGACCGCAGGCGGCCGGGTTGGTTGAGAGACACAATCAGACCCTCAAAACTAAATTGGCTAAATTAAGAGCAGACACGGGACTGACATGGCTTAAGTTGCTCCCCGTTGCCCTCTTCCAGCTGCGGGTTACACCTGCGGGACCAGCCCGGCTCTCTCCCGCCGAGATTCTTTATGGCAGGCCCCTTAGAACTCCCTGGAGCCTGCAGGTTCCCAGACGGGTTCAGTTTCATCAGATGACTGAAGAAATTACCGCCTATGTTCTAGCCCTTACGCAAGTGCTCAAGGAACTCCATGGCCAAGTCCGCGCGGCTCACCAGCCATTGCCCCAGTACCTAGCTCACTTTCAGTCCAGCCCGGTAGTTATGTCATGGTCAAAAATTGGACTAGGAAGGGGTCGGAGCCGCGATGGGACGGGCCCTTCCAAGTTCTCCTTACCACCCCCACAGCAGTTAAAGTGGAGGGGCAAAGTGCTTGGTTCCACCTACATCACTGCAAATTGAGTCCATCTCCACTACTGTAAAAGGTCGGATACTAACCTGCCTCCCTTCTCCAGTGCTATTTTAAAGGTGTGGAGCATGATGGAGTGGCTACGCATCGTCTGTCTGATATTTGGCCTCACTTCGCTTGGCGTGTTATTGGCGATGGACATGGAAAAGGGGAATATTATGTATCTGTGTAGCCCCAACCAATCTACAAGGATACATCACCTATGCAAAGGTGATGTTCTTCGCTGCCCCCATATACGAGGACATGGTATCGACTCATGGAAGGTCATCAAAGTTAAGGAGAATGCAGGAGTCATGAAGCAGCTGCACCGGTCCCGGCGATGGGAAGGGAACATTATATGGACATTGCCTTGTTTTTGGAATACATGTAAATTTGATTTTGGATGTGTTAAGAGTGGTACAATAAAGGTAAAATCAGGCTGTCAGAAGAGTGTAGGAAGAGACCATGAGAAAGAGAAAGGGACTAGAGAGAGGACGGGGCGTATGAGAAGGGAAGTACAGCTAGAACGTAGGTTACCGGGAGATACACTTAAGTTAGTTAAAGGCCAAACTGAGGAAAACCCGGGTAGTAAACCTTGGGAGCCCTCGGGGCAATAACCAAGGAGTTGTCTCAGCTACGGTTGTTTGCAATGCAGAACCGGTATGCTCTTGACTATCCTCTGGCCCGTGAGGGTGGGGTATGCGCCATAGTACAGGGCAAGTGTATCATGGGTGTTCAGGACTTGACCGCTAACATTACTAAATTTATGGATCGCATACGGGGTCACTTGGACGGGATGCAGGATCCTGACTCTTGGGGTAACTGGGGATTTGGAGGATGGAAGGACTGGTTGATAAATATGGCCATGTATCTAGTGGTAGCTATCGGCTGCATCTTTGTGGGCCTGGCCATCCTTGAATGTGTGATGGGTAGAATGCGGGGTACACTAGATCAGATCACCGCCCCAATCACCGGAAAAAAAAATTTAACTGTTAAAATCCATGACGGTGAGGCAGATGAAGGGGGGCTAAGACAGGAATTGGAAATGCAGCGACAGATCTTTTTAGATGAGGAACCGTAGCTATGGATTGGATAGTTCGGTTATCATGTAATGATAAAAGGAGGGAATGACGAATGTGATATAAAATAGTTACTTTAGAGATACTAGTTAATATAATGTAGAAATAAGCCACTTTGATTCTGGCAGTTAGGGACAAAGGGGTTTGAGACCGCATGGAAAAAGCAGGAAGAGGTGTGTCTATGAGAGTGATGCTGCATTGATAGGGGCCAGAGAAAGGGATTGGAAGTGAGCCAATCAGAATAGATCGAACAGGTCAGGAGGGACATAGGCTGACCTATGTCCGTCGAGTATGTGAAACTTGATACCATTTGAATCGATTTGCAGAGATCCCTTTGTTTCTTTGTTCATTCGCTTTCTGGGATATAGGAAACTGGATGTCTCTTATATTTCTATGAAATGAATCAAGCTTGCAAGCTAAATAAATAACTTCTTTTTACGTGCGAATCCATCTCAACTTTTATTGAGGCCAGACTGACAGAGAAAGAAATTTGGGGATCAACAGCTACTGCATCTATTTGGACAGAGTAATATCCCACTGGTCTTAATTCATCCCTATGCCTCTGGGCTACTACATTGGCCTACATTCCACTAGCCCTCCTGGCAGAAGATGTGGAATGGCTTACTGTTATAACCGGCCTGCTTACCATTGGCTGGGGACTAATGACAATCCCACAATCCTGTGGGAGTATGAGCTTCCCCAATGAGGGGGGCGGAGAAACCATTAGTAAACTCCAAGTATAAATAAAGCTGGCCAGTTTGGAACCAGCAGGAAGGAGTGTGCAGCAAGGGAAGTTGCTGCTGCTGGTGTATATATATATATATATATGTTCTTGTAAATAAATGTTATTACTTTGTATCCTTAAAACTCGTGCTGGATTCTTCGTGGCCCTCACGAAACTGGCGACGAGGGTTAAAGTGAATAGCTGTCTACACTGCTGAAGCCACCTCCCTGGATTTTTGTTGGATACAGGTTGGAAGTTGTTTTCTATTATACAATGCCTCTGTACGGACGTTTGGATGTTTTTGATGCTGCGCTGGAAAGCTGGAACCAGTATGCACAACGGATGCGTTACTATTTCCAGGCAAACAATACCACCGAAAACGAGCGCCAGGTGGTCATATTGCTCACCGCCTGCGGCCCGCATACGTTTGGGGTGATTAGGAGCCTTATGTACCCAGCTGCGTCGGACACCAAAACGTTTGATGAACTTGTGAATATAGTGGGGCAACATTTTAACCCAACCCCGTCCATGATAGTCCAGCGTTACTGGTTTAATACCGCTGAGAGGACCCCTGGAGAATCCCTTGCCGATTTTCTATCCAGGCTACGCAGGATTGCGGAGTACTGTGACTATGGTGAGACTTTGTCAGAAATGTTACGCGACCGTTTGGTTTGCGGTATTAACAATGCGGCCACACTGAGAAAGTTGGTAGCTGAGCCAACATTGACTTTTCAACAGGCCATTCAAATAGTATTGTCCCGAGAGAGCGCAGAATGAGGAGTGCAGGAGCTACAGGGAATGGAAGTGCATGCCTTGGGGCGCAACCCCTTCCATCCGAAAACGTCCCCCCGCACTCCTGCGGTACCTTGGGCGAGGTTACATTCGGACCGACGCCAGTGGCCGTCGGACATTCCTCCCCGAAGGGAGCCTTCTCCAGAACCAATGGATGAGGAGCCATGTCCGTGTCAGACTTGTAGGCGCCGACCCCGTCGCGGACGCCGGTCCTGGGGGCGCCAGAGGCGCCGTCGTTCTGACCGAAACTGGGACCAGCCCAGGGGCCGTACCTTCCATGTGGATGAACGTGCGGCGACTACTCCTGAGGACGTGGAGACGGAGGACGTCTGCCTGCAGCTGCATTGTGTGGCAGCTCCCCGTGTGGCCCCCATTAAGGTGACAGTACGGGTCAATGGTCACCCGCTTGAGATGGAGTTGGACACTGGTGCAGCGGGCTCCGTGATCACCCAGAGGACATTCGACTGCATCAAGCAGGGTATACAGACCCTTACATTAACCGACTCACAGGCAAGGTTGGCCTCCTACACGGGGGAACCACTGGACATTTCAGGAACTACAATGACCCCTGTTGTTTATGGACGCCAGGAGGGACGTTTTCCACTTATCGTGGTGCGCGGCCATGGGCCCAGCCTGTTGGGTCGGGACTCATTGCAATGGCAGCACATCCTCCAAACAGTTTCTGAAGGGTTGACTGAGGTGCTAGGACGATACCCAGATGTATTCCAGCCTGGTTTGGGGAAAATAAAAAGGGCCGTAGCCCATATCCAAGTCGAACCAGGAGCCACGCCGCGCTATTTCCGGGCGCGCCCGGTGCCTTACACCTTGCTTGAGAAGGTAGAAGGGGAGCTCACTCGTTTGGAGAGTTTGGGTATTATCAGGCCACTCCGTTTTGCTGACTGGGCAGCACCAATTGTACCTGTAATGAAGCCAGATGCCACAGTTTGCTTGTGTGGCGACTATAAACTTACAGTGAATACGGCTTCCCGACTCAACCGATATCCAATGCCTCGCATAGAGGATCTCTACACGAAGCTTGCAGGCGGACTCTCCTTCACAAAATTAGATATGAGTCACGCCTACCTACAGTTGGAGCTGGACGTTGCCTCCCGACCATATGTAACGATTAATACACACCGGGGCCTGTATGAATATACACGGTTGCCCTTTGGAGTATCCTCTGCCTGCGCTATTTTTCAATGTGTTATGGAGGGCATTTTGAGAGGTTTACCACGTGTTGCTGTCTACTTAGATGACGTTTTGATTACAGGGACTTCGGAGCAGGAACATTTGGAAAATCTAGAGGCTGTCCTTAGACGCTTTTCAGAGGCTGGAGTCCGTTTACGTCGCACAAAGTGCGTATTTCAGGCAAAGGAAGTAGTCTACCTAGGTTATCGGGTGGACCGCGAAGGTTTGCACCCCGTCGCAGAGAAGGTGCGTGCGATTCAACAGGCCCCCGACTGACACTTCGCATCTTCGTTCTTTTCTCGGTCTCGTAAACTATTACGGGAAGTTCCTCTCCAATCTGGCAACTACGCTGGCCCCGTTGCACCTTCTGCTAAAGGAAAATCACACCTGGGTTTGGGGTCAGCCGCAAGAAACCACTTTCCGGCGGGTAAGACAACAATTGTCGTCGTCTGGGTTACTAACCCACTATGATCCTGGAAAGCCTTTGCTCGTCACATGTGATGCAGCCCCGTACGGTATTGGGGCCGTCCTGTCCCACAAGATGGAGAACGGGGCCGAGCGACCGATAGCTTTCGCCTCCCGCACATTGACTGCAGCGGAGAAAAAGTACGCGCAGATCGAGGCGGGCCTGGCAGTGGTTTTTGCGGTGAAACGCTTCCACCAGTACGTGTATGGCCGCCATTTCACTATTGTGACTGATCATAAGCCTCTGCTGGGACTTTTCAGAGAGGATAAGCCAATACCGCCCATTGCTTCCGCACGGATCCAGCGCTGGGCTTTGTTGCTTGCTGCATACGAGTATTCTCTGGAGCACAAACCAGGAACGCAGATAGCAAATGCCGATGCACTAAGCCGACCGATGCATTTATCGACCGGTCCCATGTCGACCCCCACGACCGGTGAGGTGGTTGCAACCCTAAATTTTATGTACGCCTTGCCTGTCATGGCATCACAGATCCATGAGTGGACCCAGGCGGAGCCAGTCCTGTCAAAGGTTCAGCACATAGTCCTGTATGG
This sequence comes from Scyliorhinus torazame, assembly GCF_047496885.1. Classification (NCBI taxonomy): domain Eukaryota; kingdom Metazoa; phylum Chordata; class Chondrichthyes; order Carcharhiniformes; family Scyliorhinidae; genus Scyliorhinus; species Scyliorhinus torazame. The sequence continues at coordinate 71,828,619 of NC_092719.1, read as the reverse complement.
TGGGCAGCATAGACAGCTCCCAGGCGAGTTGCGGGCATTTTCCTCCAAGCTGTCAGAATTCAGCGTGGAAGACAGCATCCTCTTGTGGGGGACGCGTGTGATTGTCCCGGAAAAAGGCCAGAAGCTGATACTAAGAGACTTGCACAATGGGCATCCGGGTGTGACCAAAGTGAAAATGTTGGCCCGGAGTTATGTCTGGTGGCCAGGCCTCGACACCGACATTGAGAAGGTGGCCCAAAACTGCTCCATTTGCCAGGAGCATCAGAAGCTTCCGCCGGCCGCGCCCCCACATCACTGGGAATGGCCAGGGCGGCCTTGGGCACGCTTGCATGCAGATTTCGCATGCCCTTTTCAAGGATCCATGTTCCTTCTATTAATCGACGCCCAGTCCAAATGGCTAGAGGTGCATAAGATGCAGGGGACAACGTCCTGCGCGACAATTGAAAAGATGCGTTTGTCCTTTAGTACGCATGGCCTCCCCGAGGTGCTGGTCACAGATAACGGCACTCCATTCACGAGTGAGGAGTTTGCGAGGTTCATAAAGATGAACGGCATACGCCATATCCGCACTGCCCCTTACCACCCGGCTTCAAATGGGGTGGCAGAGCGCGCAGTGCAGACATTCAAAAGAGGCCTAAAGAAGCAGTCTTCCGGATCAATGGATACGAGACTGGCTCGCTTTTTGTTTACGTATAGGACCACCCCCATGCGGTGACTGGGGTAGCTCCCGCAGAACTCCTAATGGGCCGGAGTCTTCGCACCCGCCTTAGTATGGTTTTCCCGGACATTGGCACAAAAGTACGCCGCACACAAGAACGGCAAGGACAGGGATTTTCTCGGCATCGGCCGATTCGGCAGTTTGCGCCCGGTGACCCAGTGGTCGTTCAGAATTTTGCTGGTGGTGCCCAGTGGGTTCCTGGCGTAATCTTTCACCAAACGGGCCCTATATCTTACCAGGTGCAAGCCCAGGGTCGTCTCCAGCGCAAACATGTAGACCACATTCTGTCCAGAAGACTATCCCCTCCAAAGATTCCCCGCCCCCGGAGCTCATTTCTACAGCCGCAGAGACCAGAGACAAGGGAAGGTAGTCCTCACAATCTTCCACTGGTGCCTCACTCAAAGCCTGCACAGGTCGTTACAGAACCGAATGGAGATATAGACGCTGACATGACGGAGGCAGCAGACTCTGACTCCGAGATGGAGACACAGGACGCATCAGAGGGGGAATCCTCGGGTCCACGGGCCGTGGATGTACAACCGTTACGCCATTCATCACGGAAGCGCCGGTTTCCATCTCGTTACACGCCGCCTGATCCAGCGCCGTGTGCAAATGGTGTCCGGCCTGCGGCAAAACGAGTCCAACGCCCTCCTTCGCCAGGGTCTTCGGTGGATTCCTTGGACTTTGGGGGGGAGGTATGTTATAACCTGCCTGCTTACCATTGGCTGGGGACTAATGACAATCCCACAATCCTGTTGGAGTATAAGCTTCCCCAATGAGGGGGGCGGAGAAACCATTTGTAAACTCCAAGTATAAATAAAGCTGGCCAGTTTGGAACCAGCAGGAAGGAGTGTGCAGCAAGGGACGTTGCTGCTGCTGTTATATATATATATATGTTATTGTAAATAAATGTTATTACTTTGTATCCTTAAAACTCGTGCTGGATTCTTCATGGCCCTCACAAAACTTACTGAGGCCTGGCCACCCAGATGGGCCCCTTCACCATTACTTGTGTAGATTGGAAAAGCCTGCATCTCCTCCCCGCACTCTACTCTGTCTTTGCTAGCCCTTCCCCCCTTTGCTAAATCTTGTAGGGTTTTCACGAGGGTTGCTTACCCCTCCACTAGATTTTAAATCATGTTGGCTATTGTTGCACTTCTGAAAGTCACTTAGAAATTCTCATAGCCTCGAAGCTACTGCAAATCTTGTTCCATTGGCAGTTACCTAAAAAGTAAAACACAAAAAATCCATTCGGACAAGTCAATATTAAAATTCACAATTCCTATTAAAAGAAAACCTCTTCAGTTGTCAATTCAAAATAAAAATTCTTAATGCCTGTAAAAAAAACACCTTCAGCTGTTAACAGGCAAGGGTTAATTATCTGCTGTATGAAGCGAGGTGGGGTATAAGCCTTCAACTGGACGTCATTAGTCACCACCCTCCTTTGTTTGACTTAAGCAGAAACACGAGGAGGGATTTTTAGCAGCCTCTAATCTGCACCCATTTTTGGTCCCTCAAACTTTGTTTCCTTTCTTCCGACCAATATCAATTGCGTCAAGAATAATTATTTTTCAACCTGACCCAGAGTTTTAACACAAAATCAATCCAATACAGGATCAGACATAATCAATTCAGATATCGCAAACTCCAAGCAATCTTGTTAAATTAAAATGGCCTCATTCTTACCTGTGTGAATTTATATCCGGATTAAAAGTCCCACATGTGGTTCAGAATAATCCTGGAATCAGAAAATATGACTTCAGGTTTCTGTCAACTGTTTGGACTTGAAGCACTTAAATGATTAAACATTAAAAAAAAACGAAACTTCAGGGTCATTCCTCAAAAAGATAACTCTAAATAATAACATGACTCCACAAATCTCCTCCAAACAAACAAAACATGATACTGCTGCTCGTAAAATTCACAGCAGCCGTTGTCTTTGTTATGCTGCAAGCTAGCACTCTTTAAACCTTTGTTCCGTCACAGGGGTGATGCATGCTTAGAATTTCTACTTTTAACTTGCGTTATTGAATTCCCATACATCCACAATTTAATCTTGTATCAAGTAATTTGCACACATGTTTCGGGGCAATTTAAAAACCAATCAATAGCATGCTAAAACAGATATCGCAAACTCCAAGCAATCTTGTTAAATTAAAATGGCCTCATTCTTACTTTTGTGCTCCAATATATCTTTGTCATTTCTTTGTACTTCCCCTTTTATCCACAGCTGCTCGAAGCAGTGGGGTTTCAAATCCTGTTACACATACAACCTCAGAATAATGACACCAGCTTTGTCTGACTGGTCACTTGCTCTGAGCCCCTCTGGGGTTCCCTGTTTTGGCCTCCATCGAATGTCGTGGGGCCGTACCCTTTCCAATCTTTTTAACGCATGGCGGTTTATCCTGCTCTGCTCATCGGCGTGGCACAAACGTCCGTCTTTGCCCACCCAACATTAGCACGTTCTCAGTGTTGTGTGTGTCCACCGCTACCTACTCGCAACTTTCGCACAACTTATGGATCCGACCGCCTGATCCGTAACTCCTCGGTGGTAAATTGAAATGTACTCACCCGTATTTAGGAGGCGGATCATTCTGCCAGAATCCAGTGTACACCCGTGCTCGCAGTGCGCCAAATAATGTAGGAGCGGTTTCAAGGCCTGTGTATTGAGTTCTTCCACGTGGGGTTATTCCCTGTGGCTCAACTCAGTACAGAGAGAAACAAAAATACCACAACCTGGACAAGATGGCTATTTAATCAAGCTTGTTACGTGTACACGGAGAACAGACTGGATATCAGCCAAGACCTGTTCTACCGAACAAAGAGCCGAGCACAATAATCATACAACGTTCAAAAGCCCACCCCAGTTGAATGTGATCCAATCCCTGAAGCTGCTTCTTTTAAACTTATCCAATAGAATTGCAAGCAGTGTTTAAACTTCACCCAATAGAATCGCAAGCAGCACATGATTGATCATCATCCTGAAAGCTGCTTACAATCCCAGCAGCTTGCTGACTGTTTGTGAGAAACAGAACAACAGAAAGACCAGGGGCGAGATTCTCCACTCCCACGCCGGTTGGGAGAATCGCCTGGGCCGCCAAAATTTCCCGGGACGCCGGTCCCACGCCCTCCCGCAATTCTTCCAAGCGGCGGGAACGGTCCGGTCGAGTTTCGCGGGCCGCAGGCCGGAGAATCGCTGGAGACACCCAAAATGGCGATTCTCCGGCACCCCCGCTATTCTCAGGCCCGGATGGGCCGAGCGGCCAGGCCAATACGGCGGGTTCCCCCCGGTGCCATCCACACCTGGTCGCTGCCGTCGGGAACAGCGCGCGAATGCTGGGGGGGGGGCGGCCTGCGGGGGGTGAGGGGGGATCCTGCACCGGGGGGTACCTCAAATGTGGGGTGGCCCACGATCGGTACCCACCGATCATCGGGCCGTCCTCTCTGAAGGAGGACCTCCTTCTTCTGCGGCCCTGCAAGATCCGTCCGCCACCTTCTTGCGTGGCGGACTTAGAGAGGAAGGCAACCACGCATGCGCGGATGACGCCAGTTATGCGGCGCCGGCCGCGTCATCTATGCGGCGCCACCTTTACGCGGGCAACAAGGCCTGGCGCGTGTAGATGACACGACCTCGATCCTAGCCCATTGTCAGGGCCTGAATCGGTCAGGAACGGAGGTTCACGACGGCGTTCACGACGGCGCGGCCACTTCGGCGTGGGAGTGGAGAATCCCGCCCCCAATGTCAGAAGTAATGTCCTTTTGGTCAAGTGAGCTATCCTAAATCCCATTTGAGTACTTATTAATGCTATGTCCTAAAAATACATGTTTAATGGTTAATAATGATTACTAGGTCCTATAATTCATCTCAATCCTTAATAAAACAAATTATGTAAAAATACTCATGCTAATAATTCAGTTTTAAGAGATAACATCGCTGAACACCCGAGGGGTGTCTCAGTCGTGGCCAGGCCCACGATCGGGGGCCACCAATCGTCAGGCCATCGTGATCTGGGGGGACCTACCTTACTCCGCGCGGGCCCACTGTGTGGATCTGCCATGTCGGCGGCGCCCGCGCCGAAGTGGGCCGCCGCGTGCATGCGCGGACTGGACAGCAGGGCCCCGCCTGCAGCCAGGTCTGTAGAACACATGCCAGGGACCTGCTAGCCCCTGGAAAATGGAGAATCACCCCGGAACTTCGAGGAAAAAGTCCGGAGTGATTCTTGCCCGTTTTCCGGCGGGTGTTGGGACTTCATCATAGAATTTACAGTGCAGAAGGAGGCTATTCGGCCCATCGAGTCTGCTCCGGCTCTTGGAAAGAGCACCCTACCCAAGGTCAACACCTCCACCCTATCCCCTTAACCCAGTAACCCCACCCAACACTAAGGGCAATTTTGGACACTAAGGGGCAATTTAGCATGGCCAATCCACCTAACCCGCACATCTTTGGACTGTGGGAGGAAACCGGAGCACGCGGAGGAAACCCACGCAGACATGGGGAGAACGTACAGACTCCGCACAGACAGTGACCCAAGCCGGAATCGAACCTGGGACCCTGGAGCTGTGAAGCAATTGTGCTATCCACAATGCTACCGTGCTTAGTCGCCAAAAGGGAGAATCCTGCCCAAGGTCTTTCTTTAGATTCTTAAAGAGAGAAGTCTCAGGAGAATGCTGTCATCTCTGTGCCTTCCTCAGTCTTTTTATCAGAGGTGAAACTTTCACAGGCTGGCTAGAGGGACTGCTTGCAGCCTTTTAATTAGAAGTTAAACTTTCACATGCTGGCCTTGATAAAGAGCCTTAAAAACCAGGCAAAAGATGATAAAGAGTGTCTAAAACTGTGTCTTCTCAATCTCCTGGACCAAACGAAAACTACTCAAAATAGAGTTCACCACCTTTGCCAGAATTCTCTGGAACTCCCCACACCATCAGGATCAAGGGTCAGACAAGATCCAGGATTGAAAATCAGTGGATTGGCTGCCAACCAAGTCCATCACAATGTGCCATTACTGGACCATGCCAAATAACACATTGCCCCAGGCGTCTTCTTGAGCCAGATCACATAGCACATTACACCAGACTAGTCTAAACATGACCTTATGCTGAGGTGCCCCTGTTTAACAATAAAGGCTGCAGTGTTGTGGAAGCCAGCATAACAGGCCATAAAGGAACTATGCAAGGAAAGCAAGGTTTAAACATGGGGATCCTTACAGTGGCATTTCTGCCTGGTTTCCACATAACGAGTTTGCATTGAACTTGTGATGACCTCTTCTCTTTCATCTGCTAAATGTACAAGTTTAGCTTCCTTCAGACATGGTTGCCTGTTAGTGATGCTGTCAATGCCACATGACCTCCGAGAGAAATAACGCTAGAACTATTGAAAAAAGATGAAATGGCTCTCAGTTTAAACTGTGCACTAGGGCTTGATCAGAAATATACTGCTAAAATGTAATTGAAGCCAATGCGATGGAAACTCTACAAGGGAGTCACTGTAGTTCAAGCAGGACAGCACTCTGCCTCTGAGCCAGTAAGGCTCTGGGTTCAAATCCCCCCCCCCCCGCCCCCCAAGACTTGTTGGCCATGGAAGAACCTAATGTGTGTGGTGCCTGTCCCCAGCCCAAATAAAGGTTAGAGGCAGGAAGGGGCAAGTTAACTGTAAAACCATCCACCAAATCCAAAAACAATGGCTGATGTGAAGGGTGATCAGAATGCATTGTAGCAACCACATGTAACATGGGGAGAAAAGCAACAGCGAGAGAGCTGTGGGAAATCTACTGCAACATAATTAATTTTACAATGGGGGGGGGGAGGGGAGCTGGGTTCAGTTCTTGCTTTCTGTAATATCACTGCAGTTTAATTTCTATACTATTCTATTGCATGGAATGATGACATTTTGATTGTAAAAAGACGATTAAAAATTTGCATTTTACTGTAGAAAAGATTTTAAATAATTTTGCGTAAATAAAAATTTACAAGTACCACTCTACCAAATGAAACAAAAAAGAAGCAGTGGCATGGATTGGCAGCGCTGTTTAAAAATCGCCAGCTATTATCTGTCCTTGTAATCCAAAACTGCACAGATGCATAATGTAGCACTTTGTGTTTCTGTCCTGTGAGGGAGGGACATGGTTCGTTGGCTTTACTCCTGTTACTTTGCTTCATTTCCCAGCCTCTGGCAAAATATTGGAGCTAACCTGTTACAAGTAAAAAGTGACTCTCCTTTTGGTAAGTGTTTATGTGATTTACAATCCAATGCTCTTCGCCGTTAAAGGCCATATTGTTGATCAACTTCTGAATCGGAGCTGGAAAAAAAAAGTTGAGTGAGAAAAAGACAGCCCAGAGTTCCTTTGATCATCCAGCCAGGTGAAACATGTATAGAGTATAATCAAGTTCACAGGGACAATTCGATGAATGGAGCATTTGCTGAGGGCCTTGATTTATTCTCAATGCACGCTTAATGGTAGCAACTAGATAAAAGGACCATTTTCACCATGGTAAAAATTAAGAGAGTTCCACAGAAATGAGGACTGACGATAGATGAAGCGATAAGGCGTACGCCACTTTATATTGTCAGATATGCCACCTCAGTGCGCTAGAGTTGATATAATGCCCTCGCAGGCAAGTTATCAAATGTACGCAGGGAGCTGCTGATGACGCAGGGCTGATCCAGCCAAGCAGTAATTGATAAAAAATTAATCTTTCTTCTCAGAATGAAAGGCTTTCTGAATGGAAGAATAATGTGCGGAGCTGCCTCCAAGGGAGAGCACTGATGCATTCACTTGCAGGAAAGCAAAGCACTTGAGGCAGATTTCAAAGAGCAACGAGCATAAAGAGAAATGATTTAAGGTGGGGCAGAGACTTTAAACATTCATAGACAAAAGAGATGAAACAGATCAAGCAAAATACATTAAGAGCGATGAAACCAAATGCAGCCAAAATAAAAATTAGAAGTATGATTTAACTTGTCAAATTTTTTTAACATTTTGGTCAATTCTCCCACATTGTTGCACGGGGAGGGTGAAGACCCAAAGTAGTCTTCAGCCAAAGTGGATTTGGGGGGGCAGGGGACAATTGGGCCAGGACATGCACATGTAATTCATTCCCCCATTTTAAAATCATGTCTTCTGTCCTCATTTTTATTTAATACTTTTAAGTTGTATTATTTATAGATGGGCAACAAACATTCCAGCAATTTGCAAAACAGAGTTACTTTGCGAAGAAGCTGAGAGAAGCAAACTGAAGTTCTGCAGCCCCACAGTTGACCCAGGGTGGAACCACATTGTGACAATGGCAAATTACTGCAGATGCTGGAATCTGAAACAAAATCAGAAAATGCTGGAAAATCTCAGCAGGTCTGACAGCATCTGTGGTGAGAGAAACGGAGCTAACGTTTCGAGTCTGGATGACCCTTTGTCGGAGCTTTGACAAAGAGTCATCCAGACTCGAGACGTTGGCTCCGTTCTCTTGCCACAGATGCTGTCAGACCTGCTGAGGCTGTCGAGCATTTTCTGAGTTTGTTGTAATTATATAGTGCCAGGTGTACGGGGTGTGGATATAGCAATTTAGGTGGCAGAAAGACATTTTGCTGTAAGGTAAAGTACAGTGATTCTTAAACATCATTGGTTCAATTTTCTTTGATTTTGCTGTCAGCATCCAACAGAACTTTACCAGAATTGTCAAATACGTAAGACACATTAGATGGATCCGGATTTGTCTCCAGTGTCAACCATTTTAATTTGTTTTGGTGTCTAATGGATAGATAGAGCTTCTCTCCTGCATTTGACACTTAATCTTGGACTACAAGAGTAGATGAAATATGGAGTAAAACTGCATTAATGTTTCAGTAACAGGCAGTTTCTTAATATTAATATTAATCATCTTTATTGTCGCAAGTAGGCTTACATTAACACTGCAGTGAAGTTATTGTGAAAAGCTCCTAATCACCACATTCTGGCGCCTGTGCAGGGACACAGAGGGAGAATTCAGAATGTCCAAATTACCGAACAACGCGTCTTTCGGGACTTGTCAGAGGAAACCGGAGCACTCGGAGGAAATTAACGCAGACACAGTGAGAATGTGCAGACTCCGCACCGACAGTGACCCAAACCGGGAATCAAACCTGGGACCCTGAAGCTGTAAAGCAACAGTGCTACTCACTGTGCTACCGTGCTGTCATAGCTAAGGACCTAACTTATAAAATTGTGCTCTCATGCTGCACATTGTACAAATATTTAATTGTTTACAGTCCACATTCGTCCCAATAACTTGAAACTTATGGAACCTTGCGACATTTATGAATCTTAATTATTATGAACCTCAGATTTTCAGTAAAGGTCGGAATTTACTATGGATATCCATCTCACCTATAGAAGGTGAAAGCAAGCAACACAACCTTCTCCACTGCTGTGTTTCTTCAAGAAGAAAAAATGATGGGTTAACTGCAAACTGAGTACTGGAGCCTCGAGCGTGAAATGTAACCAAACAGAAGGGATGAATATGAGGATGTCATACAATAAGATTTCTTTCCACTTCTAAAGTGCATCCGGTTGGTCAATTTTATATTTGTAATGCTATCTATTTTCACAACCTATTGACAACGTCACTCATTCATCTCTTTGTATAAAACATCTGGGAATTCACCGCATTCCAACAAATGACTAAACAATCTTAAACATAGAACAGACAGTGCAGAAGGAGGCCATTCGGCCCATCGAGTCTGCACCGACCCACTTAAGCCCTCACTTCCACACTATCCCCGTAACCCAACAACCCCTCCTAACCTTTTTTTTTTGGTCATTAAGGGCAATTTATCATGGCCAATCCACCTAACCTGCACGTCTTTGGACTATGGGAGGAAACCGGAGCACCCGGAGGAAACCCACGCAGACACGGGGAGCATGTGCATACTCCGCACAGACAGTGACCCAGTGGGGAATCGATCCTGGGACCCTGGCGCTGTGAAGCCACAGTGCTATCCACTTGTGCTACCGTGCTGCCCCTGGCAACAAAAAGAGAAAGATGCTGGCCGTTATTCTCCAGCTGTTGGGAATCTCTGTTCCCACTGGCAGCGCACCCCCGCCCTTGGGTTTCCCGGTGGCGTTGGGTGGCTTCAATGGGAAATCCCATTGACAAGTGGCAAGATTGGAAGAATCATGCCGCCAGTGAATGGCACACCACCGAGAAACATGCCGCTGGGGGAACGAGTGGGGGATGACCCCCACCCCCCCCCACCCCCCCCCCCTGGCCCCCCCACCCCCGCCACCCACGCCACCCCACCCCTGCCCCCCCCCCCCCCCCCTCTCAGCTGTCCACTCAAATCCAGAAACGATCTCTGGTGAACACCACACTGTATTACCGACAGCAGCCACTGTTCCTGGTGGCGCTGTCGGTAATGTAGAGCCACCAGCCTCTGATTAACCAGTAGCTCTCAGGGATGTGATTTCCACTTTACTGGGGATTTAATTTTGCGATTATCCAATTAAGTTCCTGATCTTACTTAAATAGTGTCAGACAGCCCTTGGAGAGGTGACGTAGGTTTCCCACAGGTGGGTTGAACCACCTCTCCTAAATTCCACCCATTGCCTTCAATGGAAGGAATCAAAAGTTTTATATTTGAAAAATGCTGCAATTGAAAGTGAACATCGGTGCATCTGTGACTGCAGGTATGGATGATGCCAAGCTGGCAATATAGAATTATAATCAACAACAAAAAATTAAGCTTGTTTAGGATTAAAGTTTCTGATATTATTACCTGAAATATTATAATTAAAATCTTACAGCACATTCTGCCCATCGTAACTCTGCCAACTCTGGTAGGAAGAACATAGAGAGACAATATAAAATAAGGGGCAAAATTCTTTTTTATTTTAACAAACATTTTAGTGAGGTATTTTTGGTATTGCAACAACAACAAAATAAACAATGTACATGAAACTATAAACATAGTGCAAAAGCCGTCTCCCTTCCTTACAGGTCCCACTTTTATTAACCCCCTACGCTAAGCTAAACTAACCCACACCCCCTCCCTCCCCACCTTCTGCTAATGATTAATTTCCCGCAAAGAAGTCGACGAACGGTTGCCACTCCGGGTGAACCCTAACAGTGACCTTCTCAAGGCGAACTTGATTTTCTCCAAACAGAGAAGGCTAGCCATGTCTGATAGCCAGGTCTCCGACTTCGGGGGCTTTGAGTCCCTCGAGGCTAATAGTATCCGTTTCCGGGCTACCAGGGAAGCAAAGGCCAGAACGTCTGCCTCTTTCTCCTCCTGGATTCCCGGGTCTTCCGACACCCCGAAAATCGTCACTTCTGGACTCAGCACCACCTTTGTTTTTAACACCGTGGACATCTGCAAACCCCTGCCAAAATCCACTAAGCTTCGGATATGCCCAGAACATGTGAACATGATTCGCTGGTCCTCCCACACATTTTGCACACCTGTCTTCCACTCCAAAGAATCTGCTCATCCGGGCCACAGTCATGTGAGGCCGATGAACGACCTTCAATTGTATCAGGCTGAGCCTGGCACATGTTGCGGACGCGTTGACTCTACTCAACGTGTCCGCCCATAGACCATCCTCTATCTCTCCTCCCAGTTCCTCCTCCCACTTGCGCTTCAGTGCCTCGGTCTGCATCTCCTCCGACCCCCTCCCCCACCACCCACTTCCTGATCATGGCTATATTCACTGCCCAGTAATAGTTACTAAAATATGGCAGCGCCAGCCCGCCCTCTCACCGACTCCGTTCAAGCATTACCTTCCTTACTCGCGGGGTCTTGCCCACCCAATCGAAGCCAGTGATCACTTTGTTGACCCGTTTAAAAAAGGACCGCGGAATAAAGATGGGGAGACACTGAAATAGAAACAGGAATCTCGGGAGGACCATCATCTTCACCGTCTGCACCCTCCCAGCCAGTGACAACGGAAGCGTGTCCCATCTCCGAAAATCGTCCTTCCTTTGGTCTACTAGTCGGGCCAGATTTAATTTATGCAGCAGGTCCCATTCCCGCGCCACTTGAATGCCTTGGTACCTAAAGCTTCCCCCTACTAATCTAAACGGCAGCTCCCCCAATCGCCTCCCCTGTTCCCTCGCCTGGACCGCAAACATCTCACTTTTCCTCATATTAAGCTTATACCCAGAAAACCGGCCAAATTCCCCTAGAATCCTCATGATTTCTCCCATCCCCTCTATTGGGTCCGATACATACAGAAGCAGGTTATCTGCATAGAGCGAGACTCTGTGCTCCACCCCCACCCCCCTCCGGACCAGCCTCTTCCAACCCCTTGAGGCTCTATAGCTAGCGCAAACAACAGTGGAGAGAGGGGGCATCCTTGTCTCGTCCCCCGGTGCAGTCTAAAATAGTCCAATGTTGTCCCATTCATCCGTACACAGGAGCCTGATACAGCAACCTGACCCAGTCAATAAAGCCCTCCCCAAATCCGAACTGTCCCAGTACCTCCCACAGATAATCCCATTCTACCCGATCAAAAGCCTTTTCTGCATCCATTGCGATCACTGCATCCATTGCAATCACTACCTCCACCTCCCTACCTTCCGGGGGCATCATGACCACGTTTACCAACCTTCTTACATTGGCCACCAACTGTCTACCCTTAACAAATCCCGTCTGGTCATCCCCAATAACATCCGGAACAGAATCCTCAATCCTGGAGGACAAACTTTTGGCCAGCAATTTGGCATCTACATTAGCAGGGATATCGGCCTTCAGGACCCACGCAGCTCCGAGTTCTTGTCCCGCTTCAGGATCAGCGAAATCGTGGTCTGTGACATCGTCGGGGCAGCACCCCTCTTTCCCTTGCCTCATTGAACATCCTCATCAACAGCGGCCCCAATATCCCAGAGAACCTTTTATAGAACTTCACTGGATACCCATCCGGCCCCGGAGCTTTACCCGACTGCATGGCCTTCAGACCCTCCACTATCTCTGCGATCCCGATCGGGGTCCCCAGCCCTTCTACCAGCTCCCCGTCCACCTTTGGGAAATTCAGCCCCTCCAAGAAGTGCCTCATCCCCTCCGGCTCCGTAGGGGGTTCCAACCTGTACAGCCTACTGTAGAAATCCCGAAACGCCTTATTTACCCCTGCTGAATCTCCAACCAGGTTCCCATCTCCATCATTTACTTTCCCTATCTCCCTGGCTGCCTCCCTCTTTCTAAGCTGCTGTGCAAGCATTCTGCTGGTCTTCTCTCCATGCTCATAGATCGAAGGAGGGTAAAAATATACAAGAGCAAGGAGGTTATGCTGAACTTGTATAAGACACTAGTTAGACCTCAGCTGAAGTATTGTGTACAGTTCTGGGAGTCATACTATAGGAAGGATGTGGCGAGAGTGCAGAAGAGGTTCACAAGAAAAGTTCCAGGGATGTGAAACTTCAGTTATGAGGATAGATTGGAGAGGTTGGGACTGTTCTCCTTGGAGAGAAGAAGGCTAAGACGTGATTCGCTAGAGATGTTCAAAATCATGAAGGGGCTGGACAGGGTAGATGGGGAGAAACTGTTCCTGTTCTTGAAAGGATCAAGAACGAGAGGGCACCGAGTTAAAGTGATTTGCAAAAGAAGCAAATGTGATGTGAGAAATAACTTTTTCACACAGCGAGTGGTTCAGGTCTGGAATGCTCTGTCTGAATGTTGGTGGAGGCAGGTTCAATCGAGGCATTCAAGAGGGCATTAGATGATTGTTTGAATGGAAACAATGTGCAGGGGTACAGGGAAAAGGCAGGGGAATGGCACTAAGTCATGATGCTTGTTTGGAGAACCGGTGCAGACACGGGCCGGGATTCTCCGATCCCGTGGCCAGGTCCTGACGCCAGAGTCAAAAGTGGCGCGAGCGACTCCGGCGTCAAAGGGCCTCCAGGCCCAGACATTCACCCCTTCCTAGGGGGATAGTACGGTGCTGGAGCGGTGTCCGCTGCTCCAGCGCTCGAAAGCCGGTGCACCATGGTCGGCGCGGGTCCACGCATGCTCATGGGTTGCCGTCTCCACGCCAGCCCCCTACAGGGGTAGGCGCGGAGGAACATAAGCCCCCCCACAGAATTAGCCCGCCCGCCGATAGGTAGGTTCCGATCGCGGGCCTGGCCATCGCGGAGCCCCCCCCCCCTCCCCGGAGTCGGATCCCCCCCCCCGCCCCCCCACCAGGACGGCCCCCGCAGCCAGAACTCCGAGGTCCAGCCGGGTAGGGCCACGCGTAACCCACGCCGGCGGGACTCGGCCGAACTCAGCGGGCACTTGGCCCGTCGAGGCGTGGAGAATCGGTGGGGGTGGGGGGGGGGGCGTTTTCAACGGCCCCCGACCGGCACGGCGGCGAACCAGTCGCCGGAGAATCAGCGGCCAGGCGTCGGAACGGCATGCCGCGGTTCCCGCGCCCCCCCGAGCGATTCTCCGACCTGGCGTGGGATCAGAGAATCCCAGCCATGATGTCTGCGCTGTAACAATTCTGTGATTCTGTGAACTCTTTGAAAGCACTATTCAACTAGTCTGACAGTTCTCCTCTTTCCACTGCAATGATGAACTTTTTTTCTTTTTTAACGTTAAATAAACTCACTGTGAAAATAAGGAAGGAAGCAATTAATTCTTCCACAGTTGGTTTTGTGTATCTGTCATGTCTATTGGAGGTTTATCTTTTTCACTGAGAAGAGAGGACAATTCGCAGAAGGATTATTCTGGCACTTCAACAAAATAATCTCGAAAAGATAGCGGACCACAGTTCCCAAAGCTGCAATCGTTTCACTCCCTATGCATTCTGTAAACAATAATAATGCTAATCTTTCTTATTAGGCAAGATATTGTTGGCTGCCTTTGGAGTTTAATAACACATTTGGAGTTAGTGAGACAATAACGGGAGGGTGACAACCCAGGATTATTTTATGACTGCTGTAATGTTGGACTGGCTATTCATCAAAAGATTTTTTGTTTGCTAGCCTTTCCCAGTAATGAAAAAGTCCCTCTGTCACTAAAAAAAGTACAGTAAGAAGTTTTACAACACCAGGTTAAAGTCCAACAGGTTTGTTTCAATATCACTAGCTTTCGGAGCACTGCTCCTTACTCAGGTGAATGAAGAGGTATGTTCCAGAAACATATATATATAGACAGATTCAGAGATGCCAGACAATGCTTGGAATGCGAGCATTAGCAGGTGATTAAATCTTTACAGATGCAGAGATGGGGTAACCCCAGATTAAAGAGGTGTGAATTGTGTCAAGCCAGGACAGTTGGTAGGATTTCGCAGGCCAGATGGTGGGGGATGAATGTAATGTGACATGAATCCCAGGTCCCGGTTGAGGCCGCACTCATGTGTGGGGAACTTGCCTATAAGCTTCTGCTCGGCCACCTTGGAGAACGCTTACCCGGAGATCAGAGGCTGAATGCCCTTGACTGCTGAAGTGTTCCCCGAATACAAATGTATTACAGGATTGCTTTCAGCGTGTGTTTGTTGAACTCAACTCAAAGCAAGTTGATAATCGGTCAATTATTTAAATTAGTTTAGTTCTAATTTCTTTGGGAGGGCAAGTATAGTCCAAATATTGGTTAGTGCGGAAACCACAAAGAACTATCACTGAACAGCATTATGAATGGTCGATTTTAGTACGCGCATTATTATATGCTATTTTGGGTTATGAAAGATAATCAAACTTAATTACTGTAAAATCTAAATTGGCAGTGTTCCTTTTCATTTAATAATTTACTGTTTAATCAATCAATTTATTAGCCATAGACTAAATCAATTGAAGTGCTTATTCTGGAGGAGTGTGATGAAGTGTATAAAATTCTTTCTTCAATCTCTGGAAATGTTGCTATCGACCTCAATAAGTCGGAGGATTCTTTGAGAATGGATCTCCCCTTTAGACCAACTTCCAACACTGGACCTGAAGAAAATACTTACTCTTAAAGTCTCATTAACAGCCAGATCCTGATATCTCCCAATCAATAGTCTCACATGTGTCTCAATCTTACAGAATACGAATGCAGTTAGTTATTTCAACACTGGCTCAGAAACACAGAAGAGAGACCCTTGTTCCCACCCAGCTGCTGGGATTATTCTGCACAGTCGGTAAACTTTATAAATTTATAGATTGAATTGGATTGACCCAAATTAATAAATCTGCAAGTTACATAGCCATCTTGAGCTGCGATTAGAAAGAAGCCCATCAAAAGCCCTCACAAAAAAGGGAGGCTTTAAAAGTGCTTGGATTCATCTTGTTACAATGAAAGAACAATAAATTATTATACACCGTTGAGAGATTACAAAGCCATTTGCCTAAAAAAAAAATTGAACTTGTAGTATTCTGTTACAGTGGACCTGTGGGAATTTAGTTTAGGTTTTAACCTTTAAGCTTCACCTTTAACCGTCGCACCTTTTGATTCCCTTCCTTCAGCGTTCTTTTTCATTCTGCCCAAATGCGTGTTATCAATTCCACAGGGGCTATCTTTCCTCCAATGCATCACCGAAGTGGCTATTTTTAGACAATGAGCCAAAAGCCTGTTTGACTGCAATGGGCATCACTATTATAGGATAACAGAAATTGCCAGATGAGAAAAGGGCCAGAAAAGTCCATTAAGGCCACGATGCAGCGCAGATTCACTAGGATGATACACAGGCTAAAAGACGAAGAAGAAGAAATCGCTTATTGTCACAAGTAGGTTTCAAATTAAGTTACTGTGAAAAGCCCCTAGTCGCCACATTCCGGCGCCTGTTCGGGGAGGCTGGGACGGGAATTGAACCGTGCTGCTGGCCTGCCTTGGTCTGCTTTCAAAGCCAGCGATTTAGCCCTGTGCTAAACCAGCCCAAAAGGGTTGAATTGTAATGATAAGTTGCAGAGTCTAGCCTTGGTTTTCCTCAAGTACAGGAAATAAAGGAGTGATCTAATTGTCAGTTAGGGTTGCCAACTTAGAGTTAAGCTATTCCAGGAGGTTTACCCCCTTTCCCCACCCAACATGATGACATCATCAATTGACCTTTCACCTGTCATTTCCAAATTAGAGGGGTACCAATATCTTGGGGGGGAAATTTGCTAATGCTCTTCGGGAGGGTTTAAACTAGTTCAGCAAGGGCTTGGGAACCTGAATTGTAGCTCCAGTATTCAGGAGGTTGAGTGTAATGAGATCATAAGTAAGGTTTCAAAGTTGCAGGAGTGTACCGGCAGGCAGGAAGGTGGTTTAAATTGTGTCTTCTTCAATGCCCGGAGCATCCGGAATAAGGTGGGTGAACTTGCAGCATGGGTTGGTACCTAGGACTTCGATGTGGCCATTTCGGAGACATGGATAGAGCAGGGACAGGAATGGTTGTTGCAGGTGCCGGGGTTTAGATATTTCAGTAAGCTCAGGGAAGATGGTAAAAGAGGAGGAGGGGTGGCATTGTTAATCAAGGTCCGTATTACGGTGGCAGAAAGGACGTTTGATGAGGACCCGTCTACTGAGGTAGTATGGGCTGAGGTTAGAAACAGGAAAGGAGAGGTCACCCTGTTAGGGGTTTTCCATAGGCCTCCGAAAAGTTCCAGAGATGTAGAGGAAAGGATTGCAAAGATGATTCTGGATAGGAGCGAAAGTAACAGGGTAGTTGTTATGGGGGACTTTAACTTTCCAAATATTGACGGGAAACGCTATAGTCTGAGTACTTTAGATGGGTCCGTTTTTGTCCAATGTGTGCAGGAGGGTTTCCTGACACAGTATGTAGATCGGCCAACGAGAAGCGAGGCCATATTGGATTTGGTACTGGGTAATGAACCAGGACAGGTGTTAGATTTGGAGGTAGGTGAGCACTTTGGTGATAGTGACCACAATTCAATTACGTTTACTTTAGTGATGGAAAGGGATAGGTATATACCACAGGGCAAGAGTTATATCTGGGGGAAAGGCAATTATGATGCGATGAGGCAAGACTCAGGATACATCGGAAAACTGCAGGGGATGGGCCGAAGTCCCGCTGCTGTAATGCCGGTCCCGCCGTCGTGAATTAAACCACCTCCCTTACCGGCGGGACCAGGCGGTGCAAGCGGGCTCCGGGGTCCTGGGGGGGGGGGGGCGCGGGGCGATCTGGCCCCGGGGGGTGCCCCCACGGTGGCCTGGCCCGCGATCAGGGCCCATCGATCTGCGGGCAGGCCTGTGCGGTGGGGGCACTCTTTTACTACGCGTCAGCTGTGTAGGTCTCCGCGATGGCCGATGCGTAGGTGACCCGCCCCCCCTGCGCATGCGAGGGGATGACGTCAGCAGCCGCTGACACTCCCGCGCATGCGCAGACTTCCACCGGCCGGCGGAGTCCCTTCGGCCCCGGCTGGCATGGCGCCAAAAGCCTTCCACGCCAGCCGGCGGGACGACAACCACTCCGGCGCGGGCCTAGCCCCTAAAGGTGATGACTTGGCCCCTAAAGGTGCGGAGAAATCCACACCTTTGGGGCGGCCCGACGCCGGAGTGGTTCACGCCACTCCATCCCGCCGGGACCCCCCGCCCCGCCGGGTAAGGAAGAATCCCGCCCCTTATTTTACTTCTTATACTTGGACTAATTTTTACTTTAAAGACTGAACAGTAAAATTGCTCAGCAGGTTGTACTTACCAAAGCTCCTCTCGCCCTGGCTCCAGGTCCCGCTTGATAAACATTTGTTTCCCCTGTGATGTCGCTCTTGGATGTTTTCAAATTCATCCCTCTCATGCACAACTCCTGGCCTCCTGGAGACTGAAGATGAAATCTAGACCACTTTCCCCTAAAAATCCAGAGAGGCTGGAAGTCAACTGAAAATTTCAGAACTTGGGTTCCTAAATTTTCATCAGACAAGCGCAATGGAAGATATAAAGACAGACAAAGTGGAGTTAAGATATAGATCAACCATTAATTAATTGAATGGTGCTTAGTCACGCTGTCCTTCATAATTTCTAGTAATTTGCCCACAACAGATGGTTGATTAATAGGTCCACAATATCGTAGTTTACCTCGATTCCACTTTTTAAATAGTGCCATGCATTGATAATTTTCTAATCTAAAGGGACTGCTCCTAAACTGAGAGATTTAGACAATCATTTGCTGCAATAAAATGTACACTGTTTCTCAGGGAATGTTTATGTTCTGTCCACTGCTGACTTCAATCATGTCGTTTTACCTGCACCAACTCTTTTAAAAAAGAATGTCACGCCAAATTGGAGCAAACCAATCGGGCTGTACAATATGAAATTAACAGCAACAAATCAGTCTGGTTTCATTCATTTCCCTCCAGGGCAATTTCCAATTAGTGCTGTTTTACATAAAGTGAATTAACCCACCAGGCTTTCACATTTGTAAGTCTAAAAAATCCCTGTTTGCATTAAGTTTCTGAAGCTCAAAGCCATATTCATCAGCAGAGTTTGCCAAAACGCACTTCTTTAACTGGTTAATCTCCCTCTTCCATTATGGGATCACAGGATGGTCCGGTGGCACAGTGGTTAGCAGTGCTGCCTCACAGCGCCAGTGCCCCGGGTTGGATTCCGACTTTGGGTTTGCATTTTCGCACCATGCCTGCGTGGGTTTCCTCTGGGTGCTCTGGTTTTCCCCCACAGTCTAAAGATGTGCAGGTTAGATGGATTGGCCATTCTGAATTGCCCCTTAGTGTCCAAAGATGTACAGGGATTGGGTGGGGCAGTAAGCCTAGGTGGAGTGCTGCTTCGGAGGGTCGGTATAAACTCGATGGGCTGAATAGCCTCCTTCTGCACTGTAGAGATTCCATGGATGCAATGTATTACATCAAGATCCTGGGGATAGGACCAGGCTGAGATGCAGTTTGGAAAGGAGGGTGCAAGAGGTATTTGAAATGGCTTAAATATTTTGTTATAAACAGGGAATGAAAAACTTGACATTAGTTCCCCAACAGGTGATGAGAAATGGTGATAGGAATGCTAGTTTAACCAGTCTATCTCACTCAATCATGAGTCAATTTATCTTAAGTCAAAGATAGCTCCTTCTCCTCTCCCATATGTTCAGGTATCAGACCAGACTCTAAAATTTGATAGGATACCAGATGAGAACCCCAAACAATTTTTTTAAATTTGTAAAACTGTGAGGAAAGGATGGGGCTGGTTTAGCACAGTGGGCTAAACAGCTGGCTTGTATTGCAGAACAATGTCAGCAGCGCGGGTTCAATTCCTGTACCGGCCTCCCCGACAGGTGCCGGAATGTGGTGACTAGGGGCTTTTCACAGTAACTTCATTGAAGCCTACTTGTGACAATAAGCGATTATTATTATTACTCACCCCAGGAATGATATCTCTGACTAATAGGTATCTTTTTGTTAAAACAAGCTTAAATTTAAACACATAATTAACCACATTAACATCAAATAAATAGCTTCACAATGATCAGTTAAACAGTTCTTAAACACAAGGAAAATGTTTAACTTATCATCCATACCTGCTACTAACTCCAAGCAACCCAATATAGCTCAAATGCCACTTATAAATAAAGTTAACAAAACAAGTTTACTTGCTTCATTGTGTAGAGACTTTGGGAGAGAGTTCCTTTCTTTTTTTTAAAAGTATTTTTATTACCATTTTCAATTTTACAAAGTGCAACTTTGCATCCAATATATACAGTTCTGAGGTACATACAATATTTCTCGATATATCCTCTTTCCCCCCCCCCCCCCTTTCCCTCTCCCTGACCCACCTCCCTGACCCCTCCTTGTCATCCCCCTCTTCCGCTCTGGGTGTTCTGTCTCTGAGCTCCTGTCCTCCCCTTTCCCCCCTTCCTTCTGTGGGTTTTGCTGCAGGCCTTATGCGTTCCCGCGCCCTATCCTTCCTCCTCCTCCATGGTTCTTCCTGTGGTTCCCCTGAGTTTCCTCCTCATTTCCACCCCCCCGTCCCTTTTGTGCCTCTTAGTGTTGTGAATTTATGTCTGTCCTCCACCGTCTCTCACTCTTTCCCTCTCTCCCTAGTCGCTGTTGGCCTCAAACAGGTCTTGGAACAGGCCAACGAATTGCCCCCATGCTTTGAGGAAGCCTTCTTTGAGAGAGTTCCTTTCAAGAGCAGATCCAGTAAACTACTGCTCAACCTAACAGCATTTGTCAAAACTGCTGTTCAAGTTAAAATTCAATAACAGGCTGCAAAACCACAGACAGACGTGGCTCCTCCTATCATCGTTATCCCACTAAGTTCCATGACCTGCTTATCTAGGACTAAACACCGCTCCCTCCATAAATTATTTACACACCAGGAAATCTTCATCATTCAAAACACAATTCCATTAGCCCTTTATCTGCAACCAAGAAATTACCTCACTCTTTTACGACTCCTTAGAGCTTTAGCAGACACACAGTCGGTACCTTAACCTAGGATCTTTAATAGTATTTCTGCAACAAATATATACCTTAAACCAGGCTTTTAAAGAATCACTTCAACAGATTAAAAATAACAATATATAACAATTTCTGCATCCATCACCCATGCATTAAAAAAAAATCAAGGTTCCTCTATTAACTCAATCAGGGGAATGGAAGAGACAAAGTATCCTGGGCTGAGATCAAGTCATGTTTGTGGACATGTGCGGGAATTCTCACAATAGTGCCTGACTAATTTTCTTATAGAAGAAGGGGCAGAATGAAAGAAAAACAAAGGGTTGGAGCCAAACAGTGTGAGGTACAAAAGAACAGGGAAAGAAGAATGGCAGAAAGAATGGAAAATGACTGGCCGAAACAGTGAAAAGGCAAAACAGGAGACATTACAAGAGCAAAGAGATCATTTTTATATATGTTATGTATTGTTATTTTGTATTTATTTTGAGCTCTGTCGACCACAATAATAATAATAATCACTTATTGTCACAAGTAGGCTTTAATGAAGTTACTGTGAAAAGCCCCCAGTCGTCATATTCCGGAGCCTGTTCGGGGAGGCCTGTACGGGAATTGAACCCGTGCTGCTGGTCTTGTTCTGCATTACAAGCCAGCTGTTTAGCCCTGGAAACCATGATTAAGGAAGAACGAAGACATGTCAGCAGCACTATTTTGGAAAGTGGCATCATCAGAAGCGACAGAGGCAGAGGAACTGGGAGAATGAGATGGGTTCCATCAGTGAGATACGCATTTCCAATTGAATTGAAATTTAACAGTGTTGTTATTCTTCAAGGCTGAGAACCATTTCCTGCCTCATGAATCTGTTTTTATTTCTCATTAAAACTTCTATAAACAGTACTTAATAGAAAGAGAGCCCATTAAACTTTACACTTTCATATGGCTTTCATATGTTTAACAATGTCTTGACATTTCATGCACTATCTTTAGCCAGCCAAAAATTGCACAGCTTGGGGTGGAGGAGAGGGATTGGGGGTGGGGAGGTTTACACTGGATACTTTCACATGACAAGGGTGTATGATTTTAGCTTCCACTTCTCCCTCCTCTCTTTGTGGCAACAATGATACATAGGGGCGATAAGATTTGGGCAGCACGGTAGCCTTGTGGATAGCACAATTGCTTCACAGCTCCAGGGTCCCAGGTTCGATTCCAGCTTGGGTCACTGTCTGTGCGGAGTCTGCACATCCTCCCCGTGTGTGCGTGGGTTTCCTCCGGGTGCTCCGGTTTCCTCCCACAGTCTAAAGATGTGCAGGTTAGGTGGATTGGCCATGATAAAATTGCCCTTAGTGTCCAAAATTGCCCTTAGTGTCCAAAATTGCCCTTAGTGTTGGGTGGGGTTGCTGGGTTATGGGGATAGGGTGGCGGTGTTGACCTTGGGTAGGGTGCTCTTTCCAAGAGCCGGTGCAGACTCGATGGGCCGAATGGCCTCCTTCTGCACTGTAAATTCTATGAAAATTCTATCTATGAGTGTGAGCCAAAGGGAGTTTACACACAACATATTTTAATATATAATGCGAGCCTCATATCTTTCCTTCATTCAAATAAAGAAGAAATGGTGATGGAAACTGCAGAAACTTTTTTAAAAATCAAATCATTGGAAAGTCTGTAAGGAAACTAAACCAACTTCCAATGATGCACATAATGTCATTATGTCATTTTTCATTTCAAATGATATTCTTTTCTCAAAATCTATTGTTCTTTCTCAGATAGAGTCGGCATTCAGAGCACTGCTGAAAGCATTAATCTCAGGATTTTAACAGCATGGACTATTCAATAGAAATATAATTCTAAATAACCTTGCATTAGTCACCCACAATGACTCTAACAGGAGATCTTCACTCATGAAATTCCTGCTAATATACAAGAATACATGATATGAACATTGATTAGATTTCTGACAATCATTCCAACATGGCCGTACCATGACAACATGGCCATACCTTGCCAACATGGCCATACATATATGCCATACCATATCGACATGGACATACCATATGTAATGTTCTTGTTGGATGGCCCAATTTATATTACAAGAACACTTGTAGCTAAAGCTATAAACGATTTATTAACATTAACTGTGGGTAAACTGTATACAAAACAACAGGTGAATAACAGTATGATCATGCATAAACAACCCCTCTCTCCAGCTCCATCCAGCCAGTCTGAGGGGCCACCTGATTCTAACATTCACTTATATATTAATGAGACTCCTGGTGGTCAGTCGGTGAATCGCAACACATCCATGATACCACCACATCATACATGACCATACCATTACAACATTACCATATCATGCCAAAATGGCCATACCATACAAATATGATCATACAGTGCAACATGGCCATGCTCACATGACCTTACCTTACAACATGGCCATAATATGCCAGCATCACCAAATCAACAACATGGTCATTCAGCCCAATATAGGACAGGATCACAGCACAGACATAGGCCATTCAGCCCAATATAGGATAGGATAATCAGCACAGAGACAAGCCATTCAGCCCAATATATGACAGGTTAAACAGCATAGACATGGGCCATTTGGTCCAACATAGGATAGGATATACAGCACAGGCACAGGCCATTAGGGCAATATATAGGATAGGATCCATAGCACAGAAACAGGTTATGTGGCCCAACATGGGATAGGATAAACAGAAAAGACACAGGCCATTTGGCTCAATATAGGTTAGGATATAGAGCACAGGAACAGGCCATTCGGCCCAATATATTGTGGATTCTCCACCTCATCGGTAACTCCTTTACCAACGGTACGAGGCGAAGAATTTCATCCACAGACTTTTATCCTTTTACCTTTCGTATTCTTCTTTTTTATAACCTTTTTTCCCCTCTGTGTTTGTCTTGTTTGTGCGTAGAGGATGGGGTGATTTAAAGAAGGGGGGTGTTAGGAATTTGATAATAGTTAACCAGTTGTATTTCCTGCTTATATAATTATAGTTACTGTTATTAATAGAAAAATAATTGTGTTTAAATTTACAAACCTGGTGACTGTCATTGTTGGGTAGCCAAAGGCCAAAGATCTCAGGTATTTTCTAAGAATTAATAGTTAATTTCAATTGTGACTCTGGGTCAAGTGGGACTGGAATTGACCACACGCTAGCCCCGGGTGTCATAACACCAGGAGCCTCATTATCTCCCGTTTGGTTTTCAGAATGGGGAAATATAGGAACGCCCTTACTTTGGCCGCTATGGGTACTACTCGCCCCTGTCCTACAACAGGCCTAGGTAGGTCACCTTTGCTTTGGAAAACTCGCTTTTGGCCAAATTGATGACTAAATCGGCCAACTGCTGTTGTTTGAATAACTCCTCCAATCGTTTTACATGTTCTTCCACATGTAAACTACCTCATCATCCAAATAGACCACACAGTTCGGCACTCTAGCCACTACTTGGTACAAGAGTTGTTGGAATGTAGCTGGTGCATTTTGGAATCCAAATGGCATCACCTTACACTGATAGAACCTCCTGGGAGTCACAAAGGCAGATATCTCCCAAGCCCTGGGTGTTGAAGGAGCCTGCCAATATCCCTTTAACAGATCAGTTTTCAACAAGAATGAAGCACTGGCTAGCCTATCAATACAATTTTCCAACCTTGGAATCGGATACAAATCTGTTTTGCTGATGGCATTGACTTACTGGTAATCTATGCGGAACCCGGTTGTCCATCCAGCTTGGGTATTAACACGACCGGCGAACTCCAGCTTCTTACTGAGCTCAACTAACTGATTCTCTATGTATTGGATTTTCGCTTCGACCTGAGCTGGTTTCTGTGGGTTCAGTTAATATGAATGTTGTTTTATCGGGTGGAGTCACCTACGTCTACATGTTCAGTTAGTGTGGTGTACCCTGGTGTGTCCCTACAAATCTGCTTATGCTTTTGCAGTATCTGTCTGATCTTTTTGTTGCACTTCTTTTAAATATGCAAACTCCATAACTAACTGTTCTGGTATTACTCTATTTGCTAGCTGTACCATAGGATGATCGCTCTGTGAACTGTTGATCTCTTCTCTCTTATCTATGTCCTCTTCCACACTTCTACCACCTGACATACTTGTTCCTACCTAACTTCTTTCCTGCAATGATATTTTTTCAACATATTTATCATATTTATGTGGCATAATCAATCCACGCTCCTACAGTCTGGAGTATTTTTTAAGGTAAGTCACCTTACTCACACTCCTAACTACCTTATAGGGGCCGTTGAATTGCACTTTCAGAGGTTCGCCCTATAAAGGCAGCAATGCCAGTACCTCACCTTCAGCTTGGAATGTTCTGGACCTGGTATGTCTGTCTGCCCGCATTTTCATTATTTCTCCCAAAATCTTTAAATGCACTTGGGTTGCCTGACAAGCTCCTGTGAGTCTTTCCAGAAACGTGGCCACGTAATCCAACTTGGAGGATTTGTCCTTTTGTTTTAAAAACTTCTCTTTCATCAATTTTAATGAACCTTGTATTTCATTGCCGTAAACCAATTCAAATGGGCTCAACCCAGTAGATTCATTCAAAGAATCTCTGATGGCAAATCCCTAGTCCCAATCTCTTTGATATTCATGGAAATAAACCCTCATCGTGGTTTTGAGAGTCTGAAGATATCTCCCTGAATTTGTGGGTAATAAGCAATCGACTTTTGTTGCTTTTAACCTAAACTACGAATTATGTCCTGGAAAATTTTAGACAGAAAGTTAGAACACTGGTCAGATTGTACGTCTAAGCCGTAATGTGTAGAAAACTACTACCTTAGCTGTAATTGGTCTTAAAGGTATAGCTTCTGTAAATTGGATGCTTTTTCCATGACTGTAAGAATGTACTGATACCCTGCCTTTATTTTAGGCAGCAGTCCTACGCAATCTACCAATACCCGACTAAATGGTTCTTCAAACAGAGGTATATGGTTTAAGTCCCATGTTGTTGGTTATCTGACAGGTATGGCAGGTTCTACAAAGTAGCACTGCATCCTTATTCAGTCCTGGCCAGGAGAACTGCCTGTTGACTGATACCTGAGTTTTCCAACTTCCCATATGTCCTGTCTTTGGTATCTTGTGTACTACCCTCAGTATCTCCCTATGATATTTGGGCGGTACTACTATCTGATGAACAACCATCCACAGGTCTATTAAGATGTCTCCACTTCCTCATCAAAGCCCCATTCTGAAAGTAATAGCACTCTGGAACGCCCTCAGCCTCAACCTCTGAGAGAGCTGACTGTGCTAATCTATGTAACTCTGGGTCTGCTTCCTGGGCCTCAATTAATGAAGTCTCACCATACACTTCCTCGGGATTATCCTCATCCTCAAGGACAGTTTCAGTTATTCCAACATCCAATTGTGGTGTAGCTTTAATCTTTGGTGGAGGACTTTGTTTAACGATTGCCCTGGTCATCACACATGACGGAAAAATATCTGGAAGCTGTTCCTGCAACTGTTCTGTCCCCTTATCTTCCCTCAGACTCTCTGTGATCACCGGTGAAGCTACAATCTTCACTCCTGCCAAATCATTTCGAAAAAGTAATCTACCCTGTTCACTGATAACATCTTAATCACACCAACAACTACTCAACCTGCTAATAAAGCACACTCCAATTGCATTTGATACAATGGAACTGGGATATACGTGGAACGTATATATATGGAATGTGGAACTGGGATATACAATGGAACGTGGGCAGCATGGTAGCATTGTGGATAGCACAATTGCTTCACAGCTCCAGGGTCCCAGGTTCGATTCCGGCTTGGGTCACTGTCTGTGCGGAGTCTGCACATCCTCCCCATGTGTGCGTGGGTTTCCTCCGGGTGCTCCGGTTTCCTTCCCACAGTCCAAAGCTGCGCAGGTTAGGTGGATTGGCTGTGATAAATTGCCCTCAGTGTCCAAAACTGCCCTTAGTGTTAGGTGGGGTTACTGTGACCAAAAAATATAGCTTAAGTGTTCCGCCGTCAGGAACTCGGCCCATCGGGTTGCGGAGCATCGTGGAGAGGCTTCAGATGATGCACCAACGCCTTTCCAACGGCGTGCAGCGTGACACGATGACGCCATTTTGGAGTGGGCGGACACTCAAAAACCAGCATCAAACTGGCGCCGCCCCCAATTTGGGTGTTGGAAAGGATTTTGATATCAGCGTCGGGCAATGGAGAATCCTGCCCCCTGTAAATCTCTCACCCACCTCATCCACCACACCTAATCCCAGAGCAGTGCTTACCTCAGGTCTCCTAGTTCTAGTTAGAGCTGCAGTCTTCCCGGGAGTATTCTCCACTTTCATTCCCAATTGATAATCCTCCTTATGAACCCCAACAAGTCCTAGGGGCTTCCCTTGCAACTTTCAACATGCTGAACAAACGTGTCCCACTTTATTGCAATGGTAACACCTAGACTTTCGAGTCTCACCTCCAGCCTCAGTATCTCCCTTCCTGATTTGAGAAATGGATCTCCGAACCCCCGCTGGGTGGGAGTATTGCCGGGGGTCAGCGTGAATCCCGCCCCCGCCGTCCTCCTAATTCTCCCGACCCCCAAAAACCGGCCCGACGTGAGTTGCGCCGCCGGCCTCGGAGAATGGCGGGGTCCGGCGCGACTCAATGGGCGCCAGGGCCGCCCGAATTTTCCGGCCCGCGATGGGCTGAAGTCCCGCCTGCCTGTAGCCGGTCCCGCCAGCGTAAATCAGAGTAGGTCCGTTACCGGCGGGACCTGGCGGTGCGGGCGGGCTCCGAGGTTCCTGGGGGGATCTGGCCCCGGGAGGTGCCCCCACGGTGGCCTGGCCCGCGGTCGGGGCCCACCGATCTGCGGGCAGGCCTGTGCCGTGGGGGCACTCTATTTCTCCGCATCAGCCGCTGTGGTCCTTCGCGATAGCCAATGTGGAGACGAATCCTCCCATGCATGCACGGAGATGACGCCAACACGTGCTGGTGCTCCTGCACATGCGCCGACTCGCGCCCTTCGACCGGCGGAGGCCCTTCGGCGCCGGTTGGCGTGGTGTCAAGCCCCTATCCCGCCGGCCGGCGGGGCACCAACCACTCCGGGGTGGGCCTAGCCCCTGAAGGTACGGAGGATTCTGCACCTTTGGGGCGGCCCGGCGCCGGAGTGGTTCACACCACTCCATCCCGCCGGGAACCCCCGCCCCGCCGGGTACGGGAGAATCCCGCCCCTTGTGTTTCTAACAGGCCCAAGTACTCAGCCAATATATCATATGTCTCTGCCTTCTTATCTTTAGTCGGCATCTCTATTTTTAATTCCACTTGTCAATTCAATTAAATTGTCTTTCAAAGCCCTTATAAATACACCAAAAGCAGGACCTCCACTTCAATAAAGGCCGTAGCAGCTTCCAGAGCCACCCTGTTATGCTATTACAAACTTGGTGCTGCCTTAATAAATACTGTACTCCAAAACTCGGTGTCTAATGTTCCAAAGTTCCCCGGACAATACTTCCAAATTGTGTCACGACACCCTGAGCTAGTCGCGGTCAATTCCAGCCGCACTTGACCCAGAGTCACAGCACAAGCAAAATTAGATGTTATTTTTAAATACCTGAGGACCTTGGCTGAGCCCAATAAACTGCAGACACCAGGTTTGAAAATTTAACATAAAGAACCTTTAATTATTTAACAGTAATATAACTCCCTAATATCCCATACCCAACCCGCTACTTCCAACTCACCCCACTCGACACACACAGACACACACATGTGCACAAGGCAGGCCAGCAGCACGGTTCGATTCCCCGAACAGGCGCCGGAATGTGGCGACTAGGGGCTTTTCACAGTAACTTCATTTGAAGCCTACTTGTAACAATAAGCGATTTTCATTTCATTTTCACACGCAGACACACACACACAGACATACACACAGACATACACACAGACATGCACACACACAGACACACACACAGACACACACACACATAGACAACATACAGGGAAAGAGTGGTGGAGAGGGAAGAAACATTATGATAAAGTAAAAAGGATAAACCGGGGGAGGGGCACTGGTATTTCTGCCAGCTGCTGCTGATTGCAGAGTTCCAGGTGCAGCGGTGAATCCTGCGTCGGGCAAAAAAGGGGATCAGCGCCCAGCACCGATCGCATTGCGATGCTCCGGTCCCCCATTGGCAGCGCCATCCAGGTTCGCATCCCGGGCTCGACATCAGATTCGCCACGTCTCCGTGATGCTCTGGCCCTCTGGATTGGTGCATGTATTTGCCAGTGTGGCCCTGTTGCAGTGGACCTCATAGTGGGCCAAAAGGGTAAGCATTTAAAGTGGGTCCCCTAAAGTCCATGGGAGGGCCCCCCACAGTGCAAAACCTGCCCACACTTCCCCAGCCCCTCAGACACCCCAACAGACACCCCCACCTGATCCCCCAACAGAGGCCTCCACCAGACACCCCATCAGAGACCCCAACAGACCCCATCAAAGACCCCCACCAGACCCCCTATCAGACCCACAAACAGACCCCCCCTCAGAGACCCCATTGGAGATCCTACCACACCCCGATATCTGAAACCCCATCAGAGACTCCTCACCAGACCACTCCATCAGAGACTCCCATCAAAGACCCCCACCAGACCCCCTATCAGACCCACAAACAGAACCCCCCCTCAGAGACCCCATTGGAGATCCTACCACACCCCGATATCAGAAACCCCATCAGAGACTCCCCACCAGACCACCCCATCAGAGACCCCCATCAAAGACCCCCACCAGACCCCATATCAGACCCACAAACAGACCCCCCCCTCAGAGACCCCATTGGAGATCCTACAACACCCCGATATCAGAAACCCCATCAGAGCATCCCCACCAGACCCCCCATCAGAGACCCCCATCAAAGACCCCCACCAGACCCCCTATCAGACGCACAACCTAACCCCCCTCAGGGACCCCATTGGAGACCCTACCACACCCCCATATCAGAAACTCCATCAGAGCATCCCCACCAGACTCATTATCAGACCCAGAACTAGATCCCCCTCAGAGACCCCCATCGGAAACCCTATCACACCCCCATATCAGAAACCCCCATATCAGAGACTCCCCAAATCAGAGATCTCTCCACATGAGAGACCCATCAGAAACATCTCCATATCAGAGACCCATATCCGAGGCTGCCCCATATCAGAGTCCCTCCCCCATCAATCACCCCTTCCTGGAAGCTAAAGACCAGCCCAGGCAGAAACAGTGAAGAATCACTGCTTTGTCACTTACCTGCCCCTTACACCTGTTTCAGACAGAGGTGTAGAAAGCAACAGTAGTTAATTTATAGAAAGACAAAATCACATAGATGGACAGCGACATATTGGTACAGTGGTTAGCACCGCTGCATCACAGCTCCAGTGGCCCGGGTTCAATTCCGGCCTTGAGTCACTGTCTGTGTGGAGTTTGCAATTTCTCCCCGTGTATGCATGGGTTTCCTCTGGGTGCTCCAGTTTCCTCCCACAGTCCAAGGATGTGCAGGTTAGATGGATTGGCCATGCTAAATTGCCTCTTAATGTCCAAAAGGTCAGGTGGGGTTACGGGGATAGGGTGGAGGTGTGGGCTTAAATAAGGTGCTCTTTCCAGTGCAGAATGGCCTCCTTCTGCACTGTAAATTCTATGATTCCCTGGAGTGTAGATAATTTATGAGGGGTTGCACTTAGTCCTAACTAAGCATGTGATGGAACTTAGTGGGATACAGGTGATGTCATTAATGGAGGAGCCAGGTCTGTCTGTAGCTTTGCAGTCTGCTATAGAATTTCAAGTTAAACAGCAGTTTTGGCAAATGCGGTTAGGTTGAACAGATGTGCATTGGACCTGTTCTTGAAAGGATCTCTCTGCAAGAATCTCTACACAGATAAGCAAATAATCAGTTTTGTTAACTTTATTTGTAAGTGGCATTTGAACTATATTAGGTTGCATCATTGGAATTAGTAGCAGGTGTAGATAGTAAGTTCAAGCTTTTCCTTTTATTTAAGAACTGTTCAACTGATAATTGTAAAGCTATTTCTTTGATGTTAATGTGGTTCATTCTGTGTTTAAATTAAAATTTGTTTGAACATAAAGGATATCTATTGCTCAGAGTCATCACTCCTGGGGTGAAGTATCCTTTCCTCACAGTTTTACAAATTAATAAAAAATGTTTGGGTTCTCACCCGGATTCCTTTCAAATGTTGGGGTCTGGTCCGGGATCCAAACATATTTGCCTTATGGGTATTGAAAAAAGTTGAGTGACCATAAGGTTACATTATTTACCTGAGGGTATATTTAAATCATGTTTCCATGCACTGAGAATATTTCAGCAGAACACTGAGAACAATGTCGACAATCATTCACACCAACTGACAGAATGTAGGTACAATGGAGCAGCGATGACTTTACATGATCTGAATTACTTTCAAAAGGTGAGAATAGATCACTCTCACCTATTTCTGGACCTTCATTTATGAAGTACCTCATGGTGCGACATTAGCTTTTTCTTATCTAATCCCCATTTCCCAGTTGGGTGTTTTTAGCTAAGTGGCTGCCCTTTCACAGTCGGACTTTGTGGCTTTTACTTAAGGAATAACAGTCGACAGAAATTTAGCCAATCAAAAGCCGGCATGCTGTGGAAGCTGTCAACTCAGAATCGCAAGTACATGTCCCGAAAATCATTTCCTTCATGAGGCTATTTATGTAAAACAATATAAATAGCTGGAGGCCTGGTTAATTATTTCATCGAGCCAACAACAATCATCTCCCCAAGCATTTTGGCGTAGCATCCTGTTTAAGAGCTTTTATATATAATTTCTGGGCAGTAATAAAGTCCAGTGTGAAGGCAAAGGAGGTTGAGAATTGTGATGCTGCTCAGGGTGTTATCCAGCTGCGCATGGTGACACAATGATTTTGAATTCAAGCCACAAATGTCGAGGTGCTCATGTGGTTTCTCACAGTGCTTAAGCAGCGCTAATAACATCTGCTTGGGTACCTTAAACAACCAAAGGGGTATTCATCCCAGGAAAATAAATGGTGGCAAATTGCCCAAGTTGACAGTTGTGATTTCTCTCCCAAGATATCTCTGAAGCGCGTCACACACAGAAAACAATTAAATCTGGATCATTCACAGCTTACATTTTCATGGATTATCATTTGGTAAGGCTCCTCAAGCTGAGTTCAGAATTCAGTTTTCCTTGCCTCCGCCAGTAAATTCCTCTCCCCATAGCCCAGACAACACACACCGTTAAAATCTACTATTGATGTAATCAGACGGTTGAAGCATATCAATGATTTTGCAGTAAAAAGAACCACGCTAGGATTATTGGCTGCTTTCCAACGCAGTTTGGATATGACGCACAGGTTGCAGTGAATCTGTTGCTAGATTGCCGGCATAAATAAAGATGCGGTGCATGGATTTTTTTTGTGCTATCATGGGATGCGGCCATCGCTGGCAAGGGCAGTATTTTTTGCCCATCCCTAATTACCCTTGAATAGAGGGAAGTTACGAGTCAACCACATTGCTGTGGGTCTGGAGTCACGTGTCGGTCGGACCAGGTAAGGACGACAGATTTCCTTCCCTCGAGGACTTTAGTGAACCAGATGGGTTTTGACAACAATCAATGCTAGTTGCCATGGTCACCATTACGGAGACCAGTTGTACATTCCAGATTTAATTGAATTTCAGTTCAACCAGTTGGTCTGGCGGGATTTGAAATCATGACCTCAGAACATTAGTCTGAACCTCTGGATTACTAATCCAGTGATATGCCCACCATGCCACCATCTCCTCAATAGGAGAAATAGTATTGTTTACGAACTAGGTTTATGAAACAGTCACCCACACATACACAGACAGTCGCGCGCACACACACACAGACAGTCACCCACAGACACACATGCCGCACGCAGTCACCTACACACTCACATGCAGACAGTCACCCACACACACACACACACACACGCACACAGACAGTCACCCACAGACACACATGCCACACACAGTCACCTACACACTCGCATGCAGACAGTCACCCACACACACACATAGGCATGCAGACAGTCGCCCTCACACATGCATGCTGACATTTGCTCACACACACAAACACACACAGGAATGCAGACAGCCGCCCACACACGCCCGTAGTCTTTCACACACATGCATGCAGACAGTCACCCACACACATGCACATGCACAGCAGATAGTCACCCACACACACGCGCAGAGCCAGTTGCCCACACACACATGCATGCGGACAGTCGCCCACACATACACATATGCACACATGCAGACAGTTGCCCACACACACATATGCAGACAGTCACACATACACACGCACGCAGCCAGTCACCCACTTAGGCACACACAGAGACAGTCACCCACACACACACGTGCAGACAATCACCCACACACACACACACACACAGGCAAGCGGATAGTCGCACATACACACACACACACACAAACACTCACACACACAGTTGCCCACCCACACACCAATGCATGCAGCAATCACCTACACGCATGCATCCAGACAATTGCCCACACGCATGCAGAGACAGTTACCCACACACACATGCACCCAGACAGTTGCCCGCACACACATACACAATCATGCAGCATTAAGTATAACCTTGTAGGGGCAGCACGGTGGCGAGGGTTAGCGCTGCAGCCTCACGGCGCCGAGGTCCCAGGTTCGATCCCGGCTCTGGATCACTGTCCATGTGGAGTTTGCACATTCTCCCCGTGTTTGCGTGGGTTTCGCCCCCACAACCCAAAGGCGTGCAAGGTAGGTGGATTGGCCACGCTAAATTGCCCCTTAATTGGAAAAAATGAATTGGGTACTCTAAATTTTTTTTTTTTTGAAGTACACCCTTGTGGAGACCAAAATTTCACATAGTATTCCAGATGTGGGGCGAAATTCTCCGGTATCGGCGTGATGTCCGCCTACTGGCACCCAAAACGGCGCAAATCAGTCGGGCATCGTGCCGCCCCAAAGGTGCGGAATGCTCCGCATCTTCGGGGGCCGAGCCCCAACCTTAAGGGGCTAGGCCCACGCCGGACGAATTTCCGCCCCGCCAGCTGGCGGAAAAGGCCTTTGGTACCCCGCCAGCTGGCGCGGAAATTACATCTCCAGGCGGCGCATGCGCGGGAGCGTTAGCGGCCGCTGACGGCATTCCCGCGCATGCGCAGTGGAGGGAGTCTCTTCCGCCTCCGCCATGGTGGAGACCGTGGCAAAGGCGGAAGGGAAAGAGTGCCCCCACGACACAGGCCCGCCCGAAGAGTGCCCCCACGGCACAGGCCCGCCCGCGGATCGGTGTGCCCCGATCGCGGGACAGGCCACCGTGGGGGCACCCCCAAGGGCCAGATCGCCCCACGTTCCCCCCCA
The DNA here is from genome assembly GCF_047496885.1 of Scyliorhinus torazame. NCBI lineage: Eukaryota > Metazoa > Chordata > Chondrichthyes > Carcharhiniformes > Scyliorhinidae > Scyliorhinus > Scyliorhinus torazame. The sequence goes on along the minus strand of NC_092719.1, from coordinate 71,794,254 downwards.
GGACCCCAGAGCCCACCCGCGCCGCCTTGTCCCGCCGGTAAGGTAGGTGGTTTAATCTACGCCGGCGGGACAGGCAGTTTAGCGGCGGGACTTCGGCCCACCCGGGCCGGAGAATCGCAGGGGGGGCGCCAACCGGCGCGGCGCGATTCCCGCCCCCGGTGAATATCCGGTGCCGGAGAATTCGGCAACCGGCGGGGGCGGGATTCACGCCAGCCCCCGGCGATTCTCTGACCCAGCGGGGGGTCGGAGAATCTCGCCCGTGGTCTCGCCAAAACCCTGTACAACTGTAGCAAGTTTTGTACCAACATTCATTTACCTTCCCTAATTGCTTGCTGCATCTGCATGTTTCTTGCACCAGAACACCCAAGCCTTTTTGAACATCAACTCTTACAAGTTGCGCACCTTTTTAAAAAAACATTCTGCTTTTCATCTGCCGTCTTGTTGGCCATTCACTTAACTTGTCTATATTGCTTTGCAGCCTCTCTGTGTCCTTCCCACAGCTTACCTGTCTTTGTATCATCAGCAAACTTGGAAATGTTTCTCTCTGTCTCTTCACCTAAGTCATTACTACAGATTGTAAAAAGCTGAGGCCCCATCACTGATCCTTGTGACATTCGACGATCCACTTCACTTTAAGCCCACTCTCTGCTTTCTATCTATTACCCAATCTTCTATCCATCCTGGACTATTTCTTCTACTCCATGAGCCATTATTTTCACAACTAGGTCCTTGTGGGTGCCTTATCAAATGCATTTTGGAAAAGCTAGGTATGCTACATCTACTGGTTTTACTTTAGCTACCTTTACATCCTTAAACATCTCGAATAAATTTGTCAAACAGGATTTTTATTTAGTAAAATCATGCTGACTTGTTCCAATCACACTTTTCTAAGTGCATTGTAAAGCTTTCCTTAATAATAGATTTCAGTGTTTTCCCAATGACTGTTGTCAGGCTAACTGGCCTGCAGTTCATGGTTTCCCTCTTCCTCCTTTCTTGAAAAGTGGAGTGACAGTTGCTAACTTCCAATCCAATGGAACCATTCCCAGATCTCAGGAATGTTGGAAAATCATAGCCACAACATATCTCTATAGCTATCTCTTTTGGAACACCAAGGTGCAGGTGCAGGAAATCGGTCAGATTTTAGTCTTTTAGGTTTCGTCAAAACATTTTGCCTGCTGATAATAACTTCCTTAATTTCTTCACTCTTTTTATCCCTTAGGTTACTGTCTATTTCTGGTATGGTCAATACCTCTGCCATTTCTTCACTCCCCATGATAGTCCTCTTGTCTCTGCTCCTAAGGGGCCAACATTTTCTTTAGCTACTCTCATTTTATATACTTATAAAAGCTCTTACAATCTGTTTTTATTATTCAGACTAGTTGACTTACATAAAAACAAAATTACTGCGGTTGCTGGAATCTGGAACGAAAGAGAAAATGCTGGAAAATCGCAGCAGGTCTGACAGCATCTGCAGGGAGAGAAAAGAGCTATTTTCTCTCCCTACAGATCATAAGACCATAAGACATAGGAGCAGAATTAGGCCACTTGACCCGTCGAGTCTGCTCCGCCATTCAATCATGGCTGATATTTTCTCATCCCTATTCTCCTGCCTTCTCCCCATAACCCCTGATCCCCTTATTAATCAAGAACCTATCTATCTCTGTCTTAAAGACACTCCGTGGTTTGGCCTCCACAGCCTTCTGCGGCAAAGAGTTCCACAGATTCACCACCCTCTGGCTGAAGAAATTCCTCCTCATCTCTGTTTTAAAGGATCGCCCCTTTAGTCTGAGATGGTGTCCCATGGTTCTAGTTTTTCCTACAAGTGGAAACATCCTCTTCACGTCCACTCTATCCAGGCCTCGCAGTACCCTGTAAGTTTCAGTAAGATCCCCTCTCATCCTTCTAAACTCCAAAGAGTACAGACCCAGAGTCCTCAAACGTTCCTCATATGACAAGTTTTTCATTCCAGGGACCATTCTTGTGAACCTCCTCTGGACCCTTTCGAAGGCCAGCACATCCTTCCTTAGATACGGGGCCCAAAACTGCTCACAATACTCCAAATGGGGTCTGACCAGAGCCTTATTCAGCCTCAGAAGTACATCCCTGGTCCTGTATTCTAGCCCTCTTGACATGAATGCTAACATTGCATTTGCCTTCTTAACTGCCGACTGAACCTGCACATTAACCTTAAGAGAATCGTGAACAAGGACTCCCAAGTCCCTTTGTGCTTCTGATTTCCGAAGCATTTCCCCATTTAGAAAATAATGCTGCCAGACCTGCTGAGATTTTCCAGCATTTTCTCTTTCGTAGTTGACTTGCATTCTACTTTGGTTCCCTTTTCATCAGCTTTTTGGCAATCCTCTGCTGGTTTATCTAGCACTCCCAATCCTCAGACTTGCAACTGTTTTTGCAACATTGTAAGCCTCTTCTTTTAATCTAATATTACCCCTAGCTTCATTCAAGCATCAGGGTGTGCCACAGGTGAGTCTTTCTCATTGAGTTGTTTTTCAATGAAATGAAGTGAAAATCGCTTATTGTCACAAGTAGGCTTCAAATGAAGTTACTGTGAAAAGCCCCCAGTTGCCGTGCGTTGGTTATGTATGTTCTGTTATGACACCCTGGGCTAGTGCGCAGTCAATTCCTGCCCACTTGACCAGGAGTCACAATACACACAAGGCAGACAAACACAGAGGGGACGAAAGGCGGTTAAAAAACGCGAATAAAAGAGAAAAACAGTCTTTGTTTCAAATGGGTGTTTCCAGCACCTTACTTGTTTTAGTCATTTACGGGATGTGAGCATCGCTGGTAAGTTCATCATATATTGCCCTTTCCTAGTTGCCCTTCAGAAGGTGGTGGTGAGTTGCCTTCTTGAACTGCTGCAGTCCTTCAGGTGCAGGTACACCCACTGTGCTGTTCGGGAGGGTGTTCCAGGATTTTGTCCGAGCACAGCGAAGGAACGGCGATATATTTCCAAATTAGGGTGGTGAATGATTTGAAGGGTCCAGATGGTGGGGTTCCCAGGTGTCTGCTACTATTATCCTTCTGGATGGTAGTGGACGTGGGTTTGGATTGTGCTGTCTAAGGAATCTGGTGAGTTACTGCAGTGCATCTTGTAGATCGTACACAAGGCTGCCACTGTTCATCGGTGGAGGAGCAATCAAGTGAGGCTGCTTTGTCCTGGATTGTGTCAAGCTTCTTGAATGTTGTTGGAGTAGCACTCTTCCAGATAAGTGGAAAGTATTCCATTACACTCCTGACTTGTGCCTTGTAGATGGTGGACAGGCTTTGGGGGGACAGGAGGCGAGTTACACGCCATAGCATTACTAGCCTCTGACCTACCCTGGTAGCCATAGTATTAATCTGGCTAGTCCAGTTCAGTTTCTGATCAATGGTAACCTCCAGGATGTTGATTGTGGGGAATGCAGCAATGGTAATGCCATTGAATGTCAAGGGATGATGGTTAAATCCTCTCTTGTGGGAGATGGTTACTCCCCTTCAGACTTTGTTTTCAGTCTGAGGTTTTACTGTAGATTCATTCAGGCCTCTGTAGTTTCAGAAATACAGCACTCACAGCCTTTCTGGAAAGAGAGAAAGTCTGATCCTTGTTTGCAGCCTGTAATGGTTCCCATGTAGGTTCATTCACTCAGGTTCTCTGAGCTTCAGGAATACAGCACTCACAGCCTTTCTGGAGAGGGAGAGAAAAATAGGTCCTTGTCTTTCTCAGTTTCGGACTCAACTGTTCCCTCAAGTTTCTGAGAACCATCCCACTGGGATAGCATCCAATAACCACCTGCCACCGGCCAACATCCCATCTCCCTCTCTTGTGCCAAAAAGTCTGAAGCTCCTGTTCAAACTAGCAGAGATTAGCAGAGTGTTCTCCCTTGTAACTTCTGAATTCCCCATTCTCTCTGCTCCTTGAATTAAAGATGCATGTCCATTAATCACCCAAGGATCAAAAATGATTAAAACAAAGGACAAATAAGGGAATAAACAGGAAGGCCCCTTACAGTTTGTTGAAGATTTTGACTTGTTTCTTTAAATGTTTCCCACTGTTCATGTACATCCATACCTTTCAGTCTATTTACCCAACTAAACTAAGCCAGCTCTCCCATCTTCCCATATAATTGGCTTTAAGTTGAAGATCCTTGTTTGTGATGGGAGCGTGTCACTTTCAAACTTAACATGGAAGTCAATGGTATTATGATCACTATTTCCCAAATAATCCTTCATGGCAGCATTACTTATTAACCCTGCTTCATTACACAATACTAGGTCTAAGATAACTTTATCCCTAGTCGGTTCCACAACCTATTATTCCAAGAAACTGCCACAGAAACATTCTACAAACTCATATTCTAAACATTTATTGCAAATTTGATTTTCTCAGTCTATATGAAGATTCAAATCCTCCACTATTATTATACTGCCTTTGTTGCAATCTCCAATAGTTTATTGTTTAATGCTCTTAAGGGGCCTATCAATTACTGCCACCAGTGTTTTCTGACTCTTGCTATTCTTAATTTCCACCCATACTGATTCTACTTTGTAATCTTCTGAGCAAAGATCCTTTATCACTGATGCCCATATGTCATTCTTTACTATCAGGGCTATCCTGGAACATGTCTTTCCCAACCTGGATCTACCTCGTAACCATGTCACTGTAATGATGACTGGATCTAAATCATTAACCTCAAAATTGTGCCATTAGTTCATATATCTTATTGCAGATGCTTATGAGTTAGTAGTGGAGGCTAAACAAATCTTTAATTTCATTATTTTACTTCCATTCCCTACAATGTCTGTATTCATTGGTGTACAATTCTTATTAAACTCTCTGTCCAACCCTGTCCCATTCTGCTTGCCTTTTCCTACATTACTATATTATTTTGATGCCTTGACCTTTCTCTTTGGATTCCTTAACTCTCACCATCCAAACCCTCACACCACCATCAACCATCCTCTCCATAACAACCCCCCCGCGAGCCCCCAATTTTTGTTATGAGCACACTGGTGTTAAATGTGAAGGCATCGCAAAACCTAGAATGGTAACTTGAAACACCGGTTCATAGTGGTGTATAATTTTTTGTATAATGTAAAGAACAGCGTACAACTCAGTGAGGAAAAGTCCAGACGTTGTGTGAATATTAATGAAGAATATTTATTAACTTGCCCCTTTAGTTAGTGTTCTACAGTTGTACTATTTCACCCTGTGGAATTGGCCTTTGGCAGGTACATGTCAAGTTCCTTATCTCTCCACTTTGAAATTACCACTTCTATAGTCCCATTGTTCTCTCTGATCGCATATGGAAAATACTTGTTTTACACTGAATTTGCATCTCATAATTTCTCCAGATGTCTGCCTCTTGACAACTCCCTGTTTTACATTGTTTTTTTAAACTTACTGTTCCCAATTCTGTACACCTGTCACTATTCCACTGAATTCATTCAAAAAAGGTATTTCCTCACTTGAATGGGTCATTCAGAAAACACGACGGTGATTGTCTCAAAACTTCAGGGTGAATAAGAACATAAGATAAGAACATAAGAACTAGGAGCAGGAGTAGGCTATCTAGCTCCTCGAGCCTGTTCCGCCATTCAATGAGATCATGGCTGATCTTTTGTGGACTCAGCTCCACTTTCCGGCCCTTATTTTGAGGCTATGCCCCCTAGTTCTGCTTTCACCCGCCAGTGGAAACAACCTGCCCGCATCTATCCTATCTATTCCCTTCATAATTTTATATGTTTCTATAAGATCCCCCCTCATCCTTCTAAATTCCAACGAGTACAGTCCCAGTCTACTCAACCTCTCCTCGATATCCAACCCCTTCAGCTCTGGGATTAACCTAGTGAATCTCCTCTGCACACCCTCCAGTGCCAGTACGTCCTTTCTCAAGTAAGGAGACCAAAACTGAACACAATACTCCAGGTGTGGCCTCACTAACACATTATACAATTGCAGCATAACCTCCCTAGTCTTGCACTCCATCCCTCTAGCAATGAAGGACAAAATTCCATTTGCCTTCTTAATCACCTGTTGCACCTGTAAACCAACTTTTTGCGACTCATGCACTAGCACACCCAGGTCTCTCTGCACAGCAGCATGTTTTAATATTTTATCATTTAAATAATAATCCCTTTTGCTGTTATTCCTACCAAAATGGATAACCTCACATTTGTCAACATTGTATTCCATCTGCCAGACCCTAGCCCATTCACTTAGCCTATCCAAATCCCTCTGCAGACTTCCAGTATCCTCTGCACTTTTTGCTTTACCACTTATCTTAGTGTCGTCTGCAAACTTAGACACATTGCCCTTGGTCCCCAACTCCAAATTATCTATGTAAATTGTGAACAGTTGTGGGCCCAACACTGATCCCTGAGGGACATCACTAGCTACTGATTGCCAACCAGAGAAACACCCATTAATCCCCACTCTTTGCTTTCTATTAATTAACCAATCCTCTATCCATGCTACTACTTTCTCCTTAATGCCATGCATCTTTATCTTATGCAGCACCCTTTTGCGTGGGACCTTGACAAAGGCTTTCTGGAAATCCAGATATACCACATCCATTGGCTCCCCGTTATCTACCACACTGGTAATGTCCTCAAGAGATTCCACTAAATTAGTTAGGCACGACCTGCCCTTTATGAACCCATGCTGCGTATGCCCAATGGGACAATTTCCATCCAGATGCCTCACTATTTCTTCCTTGATGATAGATTCCAGCATCTTCCCTACTACCGAAGTTAAGCTCACTGGCCTATAATTACCCGCTTTCTGCCTACCTCCTTTTTTAAACAGTGGTGTCAATTTTGCTCATTTCCAATCCGCCGGGAACACCCCAGAGTCTAATGAATTTTGGTAAATTATCACTAGTGCATTTGCAGTTTCCCGAGCCTTCTCTTTTAGCACTCTGGGATGCATTCCATCAGGGCCAGGAGACTTGTCTACCTTTAGCCCCATTAGATTGCCCATCACTACCTCCTTGGTGATAACCATCCTCTCAAGATCCTCAGCTGTCATAGCCTCATGTCCATCAGTCACTGGCATGTTATTTGTGTCTTCCACTGTGAAGACCGACCCAAAAAGCCTGTTCAGTTCCTCAGCCATTTCCTCATCTCCCATTATTAAATCTCCCTTCTCATCCTCTAAAGGACCAATATTTACCTTAGCCACTCTTTTTTGTTTTATATATTTGTAGAAACTTTTACTATCTGTTTTTATATTCTGAGCAAGTTTACTCTCATAATCTATCTTACTCTTCTTTATAGCTTTTTTAGTAGCTTTCTGTTGCCCCCTAAAGATTTCCCAGTCCTCTAGTCTCCCACTAATCTTTGCTACTTTGTATGCTTTTTCCTTCAATTTGATACTCTCCCGTATTTCCTTAGATATCCACGGTCGATTTTCCCTCTTTCTACCATCCTTCCTTTTTGTTGGTATAAGCCTTTGCTGAGCACTGTGAAAAATCACTTGGAAGGTTCTCCACTGTTCCTAAACTGTTTCACCATAAAGTCTTTGCTCCCAGTCTACCTTAGCTAGTTCTTCTCTCACCCCATTGTAATCTCCTTTGTTTAAGCACAAAACACTAGTGCTTGATTTTACCTTCTCACCCTCCATCTGTATTTTAAATTCCACCATATTGTGATCGCTCCTTCCGAGAGGATCCCTAACTATGAGATCCTGAATCAGTCCTGTCTCATTACACAGGACCAGATCTAGGACCGCTTGTTCCCTCGTAGGTTCCAACACATACTGTTCTAGGAAACTATCGCGGATACATTCTATAAACTCCTCCTCAAGGCTGCCTTGACCGACCTGGTTAAATCAATCGACATGTAGATTAAAATCCCCCATGATAACTCCTGTACCATTTCTACATGCATCAGTTATTTCTTTGTTTATTGCCTGCCCCACCATAATGTTACTATTTGGTGGCCTATGGAATATTTGCATACCATAATCTAGGATGTGGCTAAACAACATATTTGGAAGGGAATAAGCCACATGGCAAGACTGTGATGAATGTAGGAATTTCAGATATATTTTTGTATTGTATGTATTTGGTGCAGCAAGGATTAAAAAACCTGTGTGAGTGTCTGTTTAATGCTGCAGTGGTGTTTTTACAGAATCCTGGTCCCAAAGGCAGCTAGGCTTTTTGGGAGATAGAGGTGCAATTAAATGTAAACGCTTGGGCTAATGGATTTTTGTTTGGATTAAGAGGATTCCGTGTGGAGTATTTAATTAGATACATTGTGTTCTGTTGGTAAGATGGTGTAATGAATGGGAGGAGTTGGAGTACTAGACATTTTGCAGAAAAGCAGGCAGCGCAGGATGTTTCCTGGAATCCAAACCATGAAGACAGTTTCTGAAGACTTCAGCTAACGTTCCTGCATTGTACTGATAGGATTCAGGACTATCTCTTAAAACAGTCTCAAAGAACATCTCTTAAGCAATTATGCCTGGGTCTTCTAAAAGCATTTAAAAGCAAATATTGATCTGAGATGGGGTTGTTTTAATGGAAACTGAGATAACACAAGGGTATTGTTTTCATTGTAAGATTAAGAATTGTTTAATTGTAAGCTATTTTTTTGGGTGATGTTAAAGATATTTTAATATTATGTGAGTAATAAAGTTTGTTTCACTATACAATATCCCTATTTTCTGTGTGAAGTCACTCCTGGAGCAAGGTATCCTTTCCTTGTAGTCTTACAAAATTAAAATAAAATATTGGGGTTTCTGTTTAATATCCTAACCACTGTTGGGGTCTGGTCTGGGATCATAATAAAGCAGTCATGTTGGTCTCCCTAAGCGTTCTCTACAAAAAGATGCAACAATTAAATAACAGCAGCGGGAAAACCACAAGCCTGTTCCTTTTCAAATCCACCAATACAGAAAACCAACCTCCTGGCAGCAAGACTACAAGTAGCTAACTTCATGACCAGCAGGAAGTCAATCACTTCAAGAGAATAAAATTCTGGGATACAATTTTAGCTATTGAATTTACCTAACCAAGTTTCAGGAATGAAAAAAAAACCTTTTCTTCAGGTCTGCAATGTGTGTTTTTCCAAGTAAGTGACAAATATGAGAATTACAAGTTATTCTTTTGTTTATAACTTGTAAAAGTGCACTATTCTCTTTAACTGTATTATCTCAAGTATTTGTGTGTGGCTGTGTGTGTGAGTAAGAGAGACAGAGAGAGCGTGAGTGAGTGATGTAACATCTGATATTTGTGGTGATGAGGCAAATAAATAGTCTTCTTTAATTAAACTCACAAGAAGCTTGCTGCTGGTTTTTCAGCTTATCCACGCACTCGGGTTAAGAGAGACACGCACCTTCCTTTTGAAAAGACACACTGATTACAGATAGTAAGAAAAGGGAACAGAGGCTTCAGGTTCTCTCTCATCCGTATCCTTAACATGCAAAAGCCCAGGCTATCATGCCAATAGCGACACTGTCACCTCTACGCTACTGACTATAGTTAAAACTACTTTCTTACCTGTCTCGAAGGGTGCAATGGGAACGTTCTTTCTTGGCTGCAGTGTGAATCCATTGGCTTGGTGAGCGGGGTGAGGGGGGGGGGGGGGCAATTGACAGGGCAAGTCCAGTGAAGCCATGCCCCTTTAGATGCCACTCCCTTGACATCTGCCTTCAGTTCAATGACAGGTAATTTGTTTCAGCTTTTAATCTCCTTTAAAACTGTTTTTAATTCTAGCTCCACCCCCTCCCCTCCCCCGTTTGCTGGCGGCGGGATTTCCCACTGAAGCCACCCCACACCGCCGCGAACCCGTGGATGCGCTGCCGGTAGGATCCGGAGAACATCCGGAGAATTTTGGCCAACAAGTCGACAGGCCCATCAGTAGTGGGCTCACCTTGAGTTTAGAAAGGCACATCCCTGATCCGGATTTGAGCGTAAACCGACACCCTAGAACCTGCGGTGCTGTTGCAGCACTCAATAACAGTGAACGGCTCAGTATTTGCCACCTCGGCTGATAGCAATCAGCTTACGATGCAGAGAAATAAATTTAACCCTCTGCTTATGCTAATTATTGTTGTCAATTTGAGTTACAAAGCTAAAAATATAAAAGAAACGAGTGTCACTTTGCTTCTTACCCCATGAACTGAGCAATCTGCTTTTACCTGATAATTGTGCATGAGAGATATCTTTAACTTTATGGGGATAATGGTCATTTGCCTCGTTTCAAATTTTATAGTTTTATATTTCTGTTCTCTGTAGATCAAGATTACCTCAGTACTTATGGCATTTTGTCACATTCGGCCTATTCCAGAAAGTGACCCCACACAAAACCTTTGATCCAGATGTCTTAGTTTACAGCATCACTCCATTGTTCCCAAGGGAGACCTCCAGCATTGCACTTTGAAAAGGTAGCTGCATAAAAGACCTTCTGCGTCATCATCTGCATGAATTCTTGGGTTAGTCACCCTCACAGATGCTGTGATCATGTGAATAAATCACCGATTCTCGTCATGCACTCAAAGTGATAAATGCAGGCTCTTAATTTGTGACATCTACAACATAATTTAACCCCCTCGTGGATTTTTGAAAATGGAAGTTAAATATTTAATGTGTCTGAAGTCTGCTGTAAGACTGGCGACCACCAAGTAGATCAATTACGTTCAAACGTTTTTGCCTGGGGCACATTTTTGCCAACCGGCCATCCCCCGGGACCCACACCGGTCGACTTCACAGCCCATGAGAGTTGACCTTCATGACCCATGCCGCCCGAACTCCACGACCCACGCCGCCCAACCTTCGTGACTCAGGCTACCCAAACTTCGCGACCCACCATTATCGCTTACCTTTCACTTTACCTGTGACAGGTGAGCCTGCTTGGTCCTCACAAACACACTTGCTTTGTCATTCAATGTTACTTTTCTGCTAAGTACTTCAGCTGATGATTTAAAATCTCACTGCATCTGTTGAAAAACGGACCAGAGGATTGTCCTCTAACTCGCCACGCTTAGCCTGCAAATCCCTTTGAAGTGTTGAGGGTTTTAATCTTTTGTCAGTACTTCCCTGCATATAACACACATGAACTTTGCCTCCTTATTTGCTGTCGCACAATTAATAAATCAGGAACTCAATAAATCATCTTTATACTGCTTTGTTCCTGTTTTCAACTTCTTCTTCCTGAGTTGTTCACCAGAGGCCCTGGAGCTCACACCAGTTACAAAATGTACGGGGTGTGTGATCTGCTCTCTGTCACCGCTTCTAGAGAGATGACTCCATCGATTTTCTAAAATAACCTGCTCCTGGGTCAGCGTGCTGACATCAGGAGAAGGCAGTCTGCCTTGTTGGACTCCAGGCCTGCACACTGCTGAGGGGGTACACATGCGTGGGACAGCCAGCATTCTAAAAGCCAGTCGCCATCATTGAGCACATCCTCCCGCGATCGGGAACTCCGCAATCGATGAAGCCGTGGCCCGACCGACACCTGTGTGCGATCCACCCGCGGGTCGCAACACTGAGTTTGAAAATGACTGAAGTAGATCAAGGGTGATGTGCCCATTAATCAACACAAGACGAGTAGCGAACAAAACTGAGGCTTTAATAAGCTAAACAGAAAGCCTGCTGGCCTCTGATCCCGAACTGGGGCAGGGCCGGAAGTCGGCCACCTTAATACCGAGCCCGAGGGGAGGCGGAGCCATCAGGCAGTGGTTTACCACAATACATGTAATACAGTAACAGTTTACCACAATACATATAATATACTAACAGTGGTTTACCACATTCACCCCCTGTTTAAAAAAAGAGTCCAGCAGGGGTGAAGTGGATTTAGAGGTCGAGTCTGTCGGAGGCTTTGACCTTCCGCCGTGATCGCCTCAGTCCCAGCTGTGGTGTGTGCACTGGTGTCGAGACCTGCGTGTCCGGGAGCATATTGTCCTCTTCTTCACCCAGTAGTTGAGTCGGTGGAGGGGGTGGTGGTGTAGGGGCGGGTGTAGTGGTGATGGTCACCGGTTGGCCTGCGGGGGCCAAATCTTGAAGTAACCGGGTAGTGGTGGAGGGATACGGTGTAGGGTCGGGGGTGGTGGTGATGGTCGCTGGGGAACGTGCAGGTGCCAAATCCCGGAGGGAGACCGTGTCCTGCTGCCCGTCATGATGTGCCACGTAGGCATATTGTGGGTTGGCATGGAGGAGCAGGACCTTCTCGACGGGGGGATCCGATTTATGACCTCTTGCATGCTTCCAGAGGAGGACGGGCCCTGGGACTGTCAGCCAGGATGGGAGGGAGACCCCTGAGGTGGACTTCCTAGGGAAGGCAAACATACGTTCGTGAGGGGTCTCATGGGTGGCAGTGCACAGGAGCGGCCGGCTGGAGTGGAGCGCATCAGGAAGGACCTCCTGCCAGCGGGAGACTGGGAGACTTCTAGACCATAGGGCCAGAAGGACGGCCTTTCAGATCATCAGTTCTCCCTCTCCACCTGTCCATTTCCCCGGAGGTTGAAGCTGGTCGTTCTGCTTGAGGCGATGCCCTTGCTAAGCAGGAACTGACGCAACTCGTAAGGCGCTGTTCTCTCCCCGTTCACACAGTTAACCGAAAAATCTCCCTGGCCTCCGGGTCTCATTCAGTGGAGATCAAGGGGTTCTGCATAGCGAACCTCACGGTCAAGGGAAGGGTGTTTAAAAATTATCGGCTCTACATCCTTCCCCACCTCTGCGCTGCCACACTCCTAGGGTTAGATTTTCAATGCAACCTCCAAAGCTTAACCTTTAAATTCGGCGGCTCTGTACCCCCCCTCACTGTCTGCAGCCTCGCGACCCTCAAGGTCGATCTGCCTTCCCTGTTTGCGAACCTCACCCCGGATTGCAAACCCGTCGCCACCAGGAGCAGACGGTGGACCTTTATTAGGTCGGAGGTCCAGTGATTAGAGAGGGAAAGTGCCATTGAGGCTAGCAACAGTCCCTGGAGAGCTCAAGTAGTGGTTGTAAAGACCGGGGAGAAGCATAGGATGGTCATCAATTATTGCCAGACCAATAACAGGTATACGCAGCTTGACGCGTACCCTCTCCCCTGCAAATCCGATCTGGTCAACAGGATCGCACAATACAAGGCCTTTTCCACGGTGGATCTAAAGTCCGCCTACCACCAGCTCCCCATCCGCCCTAGCGACCGCAAATACACTGCTTTCGAAGCAAATGGGCGGCTCTACCACTTCCTAAGGGTTCCCTCCGGTGTCACTAATGGAGTCTCGGTCTTCCAACGAGAGATGGACCGAATGGTTGACCGGTACGGTTTGCAGGCCACGTTTCCGTACCTCGATAATGTCACCATCTGCGGCTACGACCAGCAGGACCACGACACCAACCTCCGAACATTCCTCCATACCGCAAAAGTCCTTAATCTCACATATAACAAGGATAAATGCGTGTTCAGCACCGACCGTCTCGCCATCCTCGGCTACGTAGTGCATGATGGAGTTATAGGCCCAGACCCTGAATGCATGCGCCCCCTCATGGAGTTCCCCCTCCATCACTGCTCCAAGGCCCTGAAACGCTGCCTGGGATCTTTCTCTTATTATGCCCAGTGGGTCCCCAACTATGCGGACAAGGCCTGCCCGCTAATCCAATCCACGGTTTTTCCCCTGTCGACAGTGGCCCGCCAGGCCTTCAGCCGCATCAAAGCGGACATCGCAAAGGCCACGATGCACGCCATCGACGAGTCCCTCCACTTCCAAGTCGAGAGCGACTCATCCGACGTAGCTCTGGCGGCCACCCTCAACCAAGCGGGCAGACCCGTGGCCTTCTTCTCACGCACACTCCACGCTTCAGGAATCCGCCATTCCTCAGTTGAAAAGGAGGCCCAGGCCATAGTAGAAGCTGTGCGGCATTGGAGGCATTACCTGGCCAGCAGGAGATTCACTCTCCTCACTGACCAACGGTCGGTGGCTTTCATGTTCGATAATGCACAACGGGGCAAGATACAGAACGACAAGATCTTACGGTGGAGGATCAAACTCTCCACCTGCAACTACGAGATCTTGTATCGTCCCGGGAAGCTAAACCAGCCTCCTGATGCCCTATCCCGCGGCACATATGCCAATGCTCAAGTGAACCGCCTCCGAGCCCTCCACGAGGACCTCTGCCACCCGGGGGTCACTCGAATCTTCCATTTCATTAAAACCCGCAACCTGCCCTACTCCCTCGAGGAGGTCAGGACAGCCACCAGGAACTGCCAAATCTGCTCGGAGTGCAAGCCGCACTTCTACAAGTCAGAGAAAGCGCACCTGATAAAGGCTTCCCGTCCCTTTGAACGCCTCAGTATGGACTTCAAAGGGCTCCTCCCCTCCACCGACCGCAACACGTACTTCCTGAACGTGATTGACGAGTACTCCCTGCTCCCATTCCCCAGTCCCTGCCCTGACATGACATGACCGCAGCCACCATCATAAAAGCCCTCCACAGTATCTTCACGCTGTTTGGTTTCCCCGCTGACATACACAGCGATAGGGGGTCCTCCTTTATGAGCGACGAACTGCGTCAATTCCTGCTCAGCAAGGGCATCGCCTCGAGCAGGACGACCAATTACAACCCCCGGGGAAACGGACAGGTAGAGAGGGAGAACGGAACGGTCTGGAAGACCGTCCTACTGGTCCTACGGTACAGGAATCCCAGTCTCCTGCTGGCAGGAGATCCTCCCGGATGCCCTCCACTCCATCCGGTCACTGCTGTGTACCACGACCAACCAAACACCTCGCGAAAGTCTCCTTGTCTTCCTCCTCCGGGACCTCGCTCCCAACCTAGCTGGCAGCTCCTGGACCCATCCTGCACCGCAAACACGTGCAGGCGCACAAGTCAGTCCTATTGGTCGAGAGGGTCCATCTCGTCCACGCTAACCCTCAGTACGCCTACGTGGCGTACCCCGACGGCCGACAGGATACGGTCTCCCTACGGGACCTGGCGCCCACTGGATTCCCACCCCCACCACCAATCCCACCCTCCCTCCCACCGGCGCACCCCACAGCCGCCCCCTCCCCAGGTGGATCGGTCCTCCCATCGGTCCCGTCTAGGGGTGATGAAGCTGCCGAAGAAGCTGAAGCCACACTCCTGGAGCCACAGATGCCCGAGCCGGCGCCTGCCTCACCACCGAAGCTACGACGATCGTAGAGGACGACCAGGGCCCCCGATCAACTAATTGCTTCATTCTGAACTGTTTAACACAGGGCTAAATCGCTGGCTTTGAAAGCAGACCAAGGCAGGCCAGCAGCATGGTTCAATTCCCGTAACAGCCTCCCCGAACAGGCGCGGAATGTGGCGACTAGGGGCTTTTCACAGTAACTTCATTTGAAGCCTACTTGTGACAATAAGCGATTTTCATTTCATTTTCAACTGTAAATAAATTTTGTAAATAGTTGCGATGCAACGAGGCAAAACCACTGTACTGATGTATACCGGGTATCTCCATAACCTTAACCTCTACCGCTATGTAATGCGAGGCCACCACCCCCGCCGGACTCTTTTTTTAACAGGGGGGTGAATGTGGTAGTCGGTATTAGAGGTATTACGGTACTCTGTAATGCTGTAAGGCCATTGGTGCAGGAGGTACTGTTTTCATTGGTTACGCCTGCCTGCTGGTTCCGCCCAGTAAGGCGGAGTATAAGAGCCCGTGTCTCCCCACCAGCTGCCTTCTGTACCTGCGCTGCTGGGGGAAACATCTAGTGTAATAAAGCATTCAATTGTCTCCAATCCCGCTTCTGGAGTTATTGATCGAGCATCACTAACCACTATGCTACCGTGCTGCCCCACCCTTTCTCCCCATAATAATACGCCGTCTCCACAACGTAACTTGTCTTTTCTTATCAGAAAGGGTCTTATTTGTTCAGACCTTTTATCATAATGCCGGCCGTAGAGGATCATATGCTTAACTCTAGATAATATGCAGTCCTTCAGGGTCCAAACAGATTTGTTGTGCCAAAAGGGGTAACATATTGAGAAGGGTTAGAGCAAGACCAATTTCCTGTGGTACTGGCGGAGGCGGTATACTCCCCTGTCGTGGAAGGTGGCTTAAAGCATCCGCGTTTGATATGTGTGTGCCCGGCCTATGCTGTAAAGTATACTCGGAGCCTGCTAATAAAAGAGCTGAAGCTATGGGAGGAATGGCCTTATCGTCCCTAAAAAAACCTAACAGAGGTTTGTAGTCAGTAACGACTATTAAATGCCATCCATAAACATATTGATGGTACATTTTCACTCCAAAGATTACCACTAGTCCCTCGTTTTCAATTTGAGAAGCTTTTTTAGCAACGATCAGAGTCCTCGAGGCATAGGCGATAGGCCTTCCTGCACCATTTTCTATATTATGCGATAAAACCGCTCCTATTCTGTAAGGAGACACATCACAGGTAAGAATGATCTCTTTTGAGGGGTCAAAATGAACTAAGAGACTGGATGACAGCAAAGCTAATTTAGCCTGTTTCTGAAGCTCTCTCCAATACTACCTCTGGTTCTTCTTGAGAGATGTGTGTAATGGCGTCAACATTGTGGAAAGATTAGGAATAAATCTCCATAATTATTCACCATTCCTAAAAAAGATGTCAATTCTGACACATTTTGGGGGGCGTTGCTTCCTTAATTGCCCTTGGGCGGCTATTCTAAAGCCTAACTATATCACTTCATGAGCCTGGAATGTACACAATTCCTTTTTCATCCTACTCTGGCCTTCATAAATCTTCTGAAAACTTCTTTGAGATTTGCTAGGTATTCCTCTTCGGCCGTTCCTGTCATCAATGCATCATCTATATAGACAGCCACCTCAGATAGATCCAGTAGTAAGCTTTTCATTGTGCGTTGGAAAATCAAACACACGAATGAGACTCCGAAAGGTAGCTGGGTAAAAGGGTACATGCTTTT
The DNA here is from genome assembly GCF_047496885.1 of Scyliorhinus torazame. Lineage (NCBI taxonomy): Eukaryota > Metazoa > Chordata > Chondrichthyes > Carcharhiniformes > Scyliorhinidae > Scyliorhinus > Scyliorhinus torazame. The sequence goes on along the minus strand of NC_092719.1, from coordinate 71,777,383 downwards.
TGTGGCTATTTATCGTAACATATTTTCTAGCTGCCTCATCTAATTCTAATTATTTGTACGTATGGCTCATATCAGGTTTAGTGAAAGTTAAACCTCCTGTTAATTTAGTGTATAAATATTCAAATATTGGTATTAGGTATCGGGCCAATTTTGCTGCCTGATTCACGGTTAATTCATAGTCCCCAAATATCCTAAAGGTTCTATCTGCTTAACCACTGGCACGATGGGTGCCGCCCACTCTGAAAACTGTACAGATTTGATGATGCCAATTTCTTCCAGCCGCTTGATTTCAGACTCAACCTTCTCATCAAGGCGTAGGGCATGGGTCGGGCTTTGTAAAACTTGGGGTGTGGCCTCAAATATTTGTTTTTTGGCCCTATATTTTGCCCAACTTGTCTTGGAACACCTCCTGGTATTTTTAAGACATGATGAAAATCTCCTTCATAACTTTTGAAGATTTCTAGCCAATTTAATCTAATTTGGCAAAGCCCATCTCAGTCCATCAGACTGAGCTCTTCCCCCCTCTATTAGTAGAGGTATTTGAGCTGACAGGTGCCGGTAGCTTACTTGCATTGTAATTGCTCATGTTTCATAAAGCTTCCCAAGTATACGTGGCTAGCCTGGCCTCATGCTTCCTAACTTCAGGGACTGGACCCCAAGTTGCAAATAACGGTGCATTTGTTCTCCTACAACTGTAGCAGAAACACCAATGTCCACCTCCATTCTGAGTGGTTGACCGTTTACCATCAACACAATTGTGACTGGGGCCTTCCCCCTGCCCACTTTATTGTTGTTTCAAGTACTGTGTACTTGAATCGGAATATTTTTTTTGGCCCTTGGTAGGTTCTGCTTAGTCTTGCACTTGCTACTCTAATGTGCCCCCCTCCTATTTCAGGAATAACATCCATCTCTCCTGGGAATGATCCCCTCCACAATGGTAGCATTCTTCATTGTTCCTGGACCAAATTCCCTATAACTCTTCACTCTCTTTTGCTCCGAGCCTCTTTGCTCATTACTTTCTGTGTCCTCATCCCTGGCACCACGACTGCTAGTGGCTTCCTGCCAAACATAGTGGATCTCGCCTGCTTACACACTTTGCAGTTCCATCGCCCCCTCTTTTGGCGCTTATAGCCTGGGTGATCGCTACCTCTGCTAATAATTTATTTTGTATGGCCGTGTCTTTAATACCACAGACTAGTCTGTCTCTCAACATGTCGCTGAGTGCAGGCCCGAACTCGCACTGTTCAGCCATTTGTCTTAAGTGTGCCATGAACACAGCTATCGTCTCCCCTGGAGCTCTTGTCATCGAATTAAAATTGTACTGTTGCATTTATCAACGAGGGCTTCACGTGATAATGTCCCTTGACTAATTCCACAATCTCATCAAACGTTTGGAGTCGTGGGCATCTGGAGAAATTAGACTCCATATAGGTTAGAGCCCCACAGGCTGTTAAAAGGATTACCCACTGACTCCCCCCCCAACATCCCCACAAATTTCATTGCCTGAAAAATAATAACACAGGCTTTCAACATATAGCACACACTGCTCCATATTAGGGTCAATTGGTTCAAGTTTCCCTTACTGTCATACTAAGATCAGGCTTGTTCTTTACTGGGTACTCTGCTGGGTTGGAAAGCTCTGCCTCATGTACAGAGTGTCACATTTTATCTGAGGAAAATAAGGGGGGGGGGGGAACGACCCTCCGATGATGAATGGTGGCATGTATTATATGCAGCTACTTGTGCTTTTGTTATCGTACTTTGAGGCAGATTTGACCAGGTAGCTATTATTCTACAATTAAGATGGAAAATGTTGAATAAACTTCAGGCCTATAACTCTGCAATATAGACTATATCACAAACCAGGCTCGAAGAACTGATCAGACTAAATAAATCATGAAGCCTGCAGTCAACTTCCTCCAGGTCTGCAATCCACCAACATCTCTGTGCTCCTCCAATTCAGGCTTCTTGCGATTGCCCCAATTTTAATCACTTCATCACCTGCCTTCAGTTATTTAGGCCCCAGGCTCTGGGCTTCCTCTATCTTTTCTTCGAAGACCTTAAGCTCCTTAAAGCTTACCTCTGACCAAGTTGCATTCATCCCAATATTTCTATGTGGCTCTGCATCAAATTCTGTTCAACGCCCCTTGGGAAATTTTACTTGTTGAAGGTCTTACATAAATACGAGGTGTTGTTATTATGAAGTGCTTTAAATTGGCTGAGGAAGCAGAGCCGCCTGCAGCCATGGCAGATTTCATAGGGCTCAACTTGTTCTCTGATGTTGTGAAAAGTCCAGTTAGGTCCTGGGGGAATTGTAATAAATGCAACTTTTAGTAAATTAGTGAACATGTACTTTGCACATGTGAAAGGGCTCCTTCAAATCTGTATTAAAATTAAGCTGAGTGGGGTGCTTTCTTTAAGCGTATGTACTCTGATAGGAGGATATTTGACAACCTCTGCAAGCTCCTAGAAATCCATTCAGAGGGCAATGCTGCTGCAGTGATAATTCTCCCGTTCATTTCCTGCAATTCCTAATAAATGGCGAATGTCCCACAAACCAGTGGCGAACAGATAGCACCCTGTGCCAGCTTTAGATTCAGGATTGAAGCCTAGCTTCTTCGGTTATACTGTTTTTTTAGTTTACTTGAAATAAACAGAACTCTCTGAAACAGCGAGATGATACTAATGGATAGATTATCCCAGATTAACAGACCAAGGAGAGGGGACAAGGTCCAAGGACCCAATTTAAACAGTGCATCACCTTCAAAAGGGAACTGGGCCAGTTTCTGGAACAGAGACCGCAGGAGGGAAGTGCCATTATAGATAACACTTTATTCTTGTGGTTTTGTGGACTGCTTTAGTCACCGGAGGGGCAACTACAATGAACACGACAGAATTCCTTTCCCTTTATTGGTCCTGGATATTTTTCTGCTTTTGATTTCTCCGAGAAGGTAATGGGCTCAATTCTCCTCTTTTCAGGCTATGTCCGGCTGCCAGCGGAGAATCGGGACCATTTTTGGCTGGCGCCAGGTGCGAAGCTGACGTGCCATTCAATGTCAACCCATACGGGTTTTTGCCGGACTTGAGAACGGCGGGGCCTAATTTTGATGACAGGTGCCGCATTCTCAGACATTGGGGTGCCCTTGAAAAAGGACACCCCAATTTCAGAATACTGTTGCAACTGCACCCCCCGCCCATTCAATCGCTGACGAGGCCCTCCTCTCAGTCTCCCCCTCCTCATCACCCCTTCAACCCTCAGTCTCCCATTTCAGCCCCCCCATTCAAAATTCCCTCTCCTTCAATCCCTGTGATAATTGGGAAGGGTCCTAGCCCACAATTGCACCTGTCCCCAACCTTCCAAATCACTGGAATCCTCAATCCCATTCAGTACTCCCCCCTCCTCAGCCTCCCCGTTCAATACCCGCGCTGAACACAGTCCCCTCTCTCCCCTCCCAGAGCACCCAGAGGAAACCCCGCAAACACGGGGAGAACGTGCAGATTCCACACAGACAGTGACCCAAGCCAGGAATCGAACCTGGGACCCTGGAGCTGTGAAGCAACTGTGCTATCCACTGGGCTACCATGCTGCCATCTGTTAGTAGAAAGTGAAAGTCTTCCTTTTAATGTGGTGAAAAACTTTGAAGTGCTTTTATCACAGTCAATTTAATTGCCCTTTAACATTTTCATGCCTCTGTGCATGCCTACGGGCCTAAAAGCTTTGAACTGCATTGCTTACATCAGTGTTCTTCAAACTCAGGGGGCACGACCCGCGGGTGGGTTGTGGGCAGGTGTCGGGAGGGTCGCGGAGCCGTCCTTCGCGGCGCTCCCAATCGTGCAAAGCCCCGCGCAGCAGCTGGCTTTTAATAACGCCGGCTGCAAGCGGCCTTTAAAATGGCCGCGAACATGTTAAAAAAATTCGGCCGCAGCACGAACATCGGCGCGCAGGTGCAAAACTATGCGCACGCGCGCCGATGATCGGGCGCGCATGCGCAGTGCGGCCGCTATTTTTTTAAACGGTCGCAGCTTTTTGTTTTACGACTTTGGGTTTTTTAAATTCATTTTATTCATTTATTTTATTCATTTAATTTTTATTTTTTTCATTTCATTTTTTTTTACAAGTTCGGGGGGGATTTTATTCATTTAATTTTTTTTTCATTTATTTTATTCTTTTTTTTTTACAAGTTCGGGGGGGTTTTATTTAATAAAATTTTACGGAACAAAATGCAGAACTTTGGACAGATGGAGACTCCATACTTTCCGACACCGGAAGGCTTCACCTTCGTCCAACAGGTTCCATTGGTGGAGCGGGTACGAGGGCCAAAGGGACCCAAAACCATTTCCTCCATTTTTATCAGCAGCAAACAAGGTAAGAGAAAATGGTGGGTCGCTCAGGTCGGCCGGAGTGGGTCGCGAAGGTCGGCCGACGTGGGTCGCGAAGGTCGGCCAGGTTGGATCCTGAAGGTCGGCCGGGTTGGGTCCCGAAGGTTGGCCGATTGGTAAAAATGGGTCCCCGGAAAAAAAGTTTGAAGAACACTGACTTACATACAATTTCACACACTATTGCCTTTTAAAAGCCTTTTGATTGACAGGACCAGGCAATTTCAAAGTAAGCATTATCATTGTTTATTCATATAGCTCTACAGGATACATTAACTAGTACCTGCCTTTTTGAGCTCACATTCTTTCTAACCACAGTTTTTTTTAAAGAGACAGTCTCTTTGATCTGAAGAGCATCCTCGAAAGACTGCAGGGACAACTTTCAAACAGAGAATCCCGCACCCCCCACAAATGGCTGCGGTTGCTGGTGAGAGATGGGCTGAGGTTTTTTTTTGTTCATAGTTTGTGAATGTCGCTGGCTTGGCCAGTATTTGTTGCTCATCCCTTATTGCTCTTGACAATGTGGTTGTGAGCCGCTTTCTTGAACTGCTGCAGTCCATGTGGTGCAGATACACCCACAGTGTGTGAGGGAGTTCCAGGATTTTAACCCAGTGACAGTGAAGGAACAGGGAAACAGTTCAAATCAGAATGATGTGTGACTTGGAGGGGAGCTTTCACGTGATGGTGTGCCCATGCATCTGCTACCCTTGTCCTTCTTGGTGATGGAGGTCATGGTTTTAGAAAGTGTTGTCGAAGAAGCCTTGGTGAGTTGCTGCAGTTCATCTTGTAGATGGTACACAGTGCTGCCACTGTGCAGCAGTGATGGGGAGAGTAGATGTTAAAAGTGGTGCCAATCAATTTGTCCTGGATGGTACCGAGTTTCTAGAATATTGTTGGAGCTGAAGAATGAAGGAATGAAGAAGTGTTTCACCGTGATGGCCCAGCCATCATTGTGTGAGGCAGGCTTGATGAACTAGCTGGCCTTTTCCAGTCCATCATTTTGCCTGTTTGTGACTCTAACACTCAACCTCACTTCCCCACAAATGTCAAACACTGGAATGGAACTTAGCACAACTATAACAAGGATTTTGGCCAGGCAGTAAGATCTTTGGCCAGATATCGAAAACCTACGTGACATGATAAAGTTTCTCTCGTGGTTACTCAGGCTTTACCCCCTGAAGGAGAATGTAAAAGGACAGCAGAAATGCTCAGATCATGCAGCGAAAATGATGTAAAACTAAGAAGTGCAAACAGAGCTAACAAAAACCCAGAGAAAATGGTCCTGTAGAATATTGTGGAAATCATTCAGAAATAATCCACATAAAAGAGCTCAAATACAGATGTACATATTCATATTCTTATCGAATGGTGCTACACTGATATCGCTGTAGAGTTGAGACACATGAAACATCACTGGTCACTTCCTGCAATGCCCATGTGACAGCTTGGAGTGTTGGCCCCTGCATGAACCCACAGAATTTAAAGGATAGTCAGGTTATTACAGGCAGGTTAATGCTATGCATGAATAATAAAATAAAAACAGAAATTGCCGGAAAGACTCATCTGGTCTGGAAGCATCTCTGGAAGGAGAGAGAGACACAGTTAATGTTCATGTCACTGACGCTGAATACTGAGTTGTGAAAACCAGGATGAAAGTGCATGTGGGTCTGCCGGAATAGTAGCCCATATCGTGGTGCAGAGCACCATCGATGATATATACATGGCTCGGAAGGTCGACCGCCTCAAAGGGGATCAATCCCGTAACCGCAAGGGCCACCATTCACACAGTGCAGTTGGTGCATCTCGGTGAAGACCCGTATTCCTGACAGAACCGACAATGCTTCTTTCCTGGCACAGTCAGTAACTCTCATCATCTCCAAGGCATACCACGCTTCCGTGCTCGGTGGGTACCGCAGTGTCTGGGGTGCTTTATCGACCCCTTTAATCACTTTTTAATTGATGTTTTTAAGTTTCACTTGATCGTCGCTATTGTTCAGAGCAGTGCCTCTTTAAGGGGTGGCCCCTTTTAATTTGTGCCTTCATTTGTTTAATTTAGTTTAATTTGTCGAACCAGAAATAGTTCCAAAGCATACGACAGGATGGCGCTGGGTGGCAAAGGTTACCTATTCCATACACCACCCCCTTCCCACCATCTCAGCACTCGAGGTCAGAGGGCCTTCAATAAACACCAACGTGGTGGAGCAAACCACTGGGCTGCTGAAGCAGAGATTAGTTGCTTTGGTCACTCAGGGGGTATTTCTGCTGTACATACCTGATGGAGTCTCCATTATTGTTGTGTGTGCAGCAATAATGAGAGTCCAGCCGCTATCTCCTGGGATCCAGAGTTCACAGCAGAATGAGGGGGGCAGAGAGAAGGCTAAATTGTACCAGGTGGAACTGAGCAGAGAGTGAGAGAAACTTAATTTCACAACCATCATGGACCCAATTATACTGTTACAGAACATCCATTTCGGACTCCCCATCACACGGCTCTCTTGACCAACGTCACTTAATAAAGGTGAACAAGGGACTCCGAGGATGAGAAGGGTGTTCCTGGAGCAGAGTAGAGATAGGGGGGGACTGGCGCTGCCCAACCTCTGTGGGTACTACTGGGCCGCCAATGCGACGATGGTGCGCAAGTGGGTGATGGAGGGGGCTGCATGGAAGAGGATGGAGACGGCGTCTTGTGTGGGTACGGGTCTGGGGGCGCTGGCAACAGCGCCGCTGCCGCTCCCTCCAAGGAGCTATACCACGAGCCCGGTGGTGGTGGCTGCCCTCAAAATCTGGGGGCAGTGGAAGCGGCACAGGGGGGAAGTTGGGGCCTCGGCGGGGACCCCATTACGGGGGAACCACCGGTTCACCCCAGGAAGAACAGGTGGGGTGGGGGGGGCGGGAGTGGGGAAGATCTCAGAAACTTACCAGGTGATGCAGGCGGAGGAGGAGGCCTCGGTGGTGGAGGTGAAAGGTAAGTGGGAGGAGGAGTTGGGAGAGGAGATTGAGGGATGTGGGCAGATGCCCTAGGGAGGGTGAACTCTTCCTCATCGTGCGCGAGGCTCAGCCTCATACAGTTTAAGGTGCTGCACAGGGCACACATGACCGGGACAAGGATGAGCTGGTTTTTTGGGGGTGAGGACAGGTGTGTTAGGTGCTCAGGGAGCCCAGCAAATCACACCCATATGTTCTGGGCATGCCCAGCGCTGGAGGAATTTGGAAGGGCGTAGCGAGGACGGTGTCGAGGGTGGTAGGATCCAGGGTCAAACCGGGCTGGGGGCTCGCAATATTTGGGGTGGCAGAGGAGCCGGGATTGCAGGAGGTGAAAGAGGCCGGAATTCTGGCCTTTGCGTCCCTGGTAGCCCGGCGGAGGATTCTCCTTTAGTGGAAAGATACGAGGCCCCCAAGCGTGGAATCCTGGATCAGCGATATGGCAGGGTTCATTAAATTGGAGAGGGTGAAATTCGCCTTGAGAGGGTCGGTACAAAGGTTCTTTAAGCGGTGGCAACCGTTCTTAGTCTTCCTGGCAGAACAATAGACATTGGTCAATGGCAGCAGCAGCTCGGTGGGGGGGGGGGGGGGGTTTACTTTATTATTGTTTTTGTTATTTACACTGAAGGGTCTGAGGGATGTATATACCTGTTGTGTTAAGTCGGGGTGTTAATGTTAATTTATTATTTATGTACAGCTGGGGGGGGGTTATGGGGGGTTGCTTTTCTAGATTGTGTTCTGTACTTAACCCTGCTGGGTTCCTTTTTTCATTTTGTTATTGATATTTTATGAAAACCTTTCATAGAATTTACAGTGCAGAAGGAGGCCATTCGGCCCATCGAGTCTGCATCGGCTCCTGGAAAGAGCACCATACCCAAGGTCAACACCTCCGCCCTATCCCCATAACCCAGTAACCCCACCCAACACTAAGGGCAATTTTGAACACTAAGGGCAATTTATCATGGCCAATCCACCTAACCCGCACATCTTTGGACTGTGGGAGGAAACCGGAGCACCCGGAGGAAACTCACGCACACACGGGGAGGATGTGCAGACTCCGCACAGACAGTGACCCAAGCCGGAATCGAACCTGGGACCCTGGAGCTGTGAAGCAATTGTGCTATCCACAAGGCTACCGTGCTGCCCTACATTTAATAACATTTTTTTAAAAAATAAATAAAGGTGAACAACAGAAGCCTTCACTCTAAAACTTTATAAAGCAATACATCAATAATAGAAAAAGAAACAATCATCCTTGTACATTCTCTTCCTGCCTGTCTTGTTCAAGGATGACTTGCCCCACATCCTGGACACCTATAAGCAACCCCAGCTAGGTTTGATTTGAGGTTCCTGCGTAAGTCTCCCACCTGCCACAGGGTGAATTCCAGTGGGTACGAGATGAGGCCCTTAAATATACATTAGTTGCCCATTTAAGGGCCTCAGTTAGCAGCAGGGTGGGAAGGCCCTTCCAACCTGTATGAATCGGGGCAGAAGCATAAAGAGAGTGGGGTCCCCACCCGTCCGGCTAACTAAATGTATCCGGCACCAAACTTGCCACAGGGATGGTCAGTAAATTCCACCCAGGGTAAATCAGTTGCTTTGCTTGTCTAACCATCGTGTATGCAATTGTGACGTCCAGTTTGCCAAATATCAAGAACTATGGTTGTCTTCATATTTAAACAGCAGCTGTGACCTAAATGCAGCTTGAGCTCCAAGTGAGGGCCCAAGCGGACACTGGAACGAGGCAGTGCGAGACACTCTCCAATGAGTAGCCTCACTCTTTATCATTTCAGAGGAAATTCAGGCCTCAATATTTGAACTGAAGCTAAATATGTTCAGCATCTGTTCAAAGCCAAAATTGCTTTTTACCAACTCTAAACTTGCAGTGCGAATACACCTGTCGTGGCAATCAGATAAATGATTTAGTGAGCTGATAAACTAAGAGTTTTGTCAATTATTTTCATGCCAACAGATTGCAGCAATTGAAAAATAAGACCTCGATGCATTATTTACAATAATGTGGAGATGCCGGTGTTGGACTGGGGTGGGCACAGTAAGAAGTCTTACAACACCAGGTTAAAGTCCAGCAGGTTTGTTTCGAATCACTAGCTTTCAGAGCGCAGCTCCTTCATCGGGTGAATCTGAGGCATTCAGCTGAGGAAGGAGCTGCGCTCCGAAAGCTAGTGATTCGAAACAAATCTGTTGGACTTTAACCTGGTGTTATTTACAATAGTTTGTGGTTTCTTGATGCAGAAAACGATTTAAATCAAAATATATTCAAAGTTATCAGTAATCCAAAATATGATGAGCAGCAAAGGAGCAAGTGGCCTAACAAGCCTGCCCTTCACTCCTGAAGGCTGGTGCATGGCGAATAAAACACTTCCTGCCCACTTCCCTGCCACCCGACCCCTTACAGCCACGTAATTCATCTCAAGGAGTAACAATAAACTCAGGGCCAACAAGGGAAAGTAGTACTCGGAAAAGATTCTCGCCAATCCCCCTCCGGAGACACTAAGATTTGTACAAACTTAGAGTTTAGTTCGAAAAGCGACAGATGAAGTTAAGTGAGCATAAAAGATCCATGGAGAAAATGAAAAGGGTAAGTCTGCTCGTTAAACATAGATTGGAAGATAAAAGAAGCTCTTTCCATTATTCAGCATGTGAATGGGGCGCGGCTGGGGGCGGGGGAGGGGGGGGTATAATCGTCAGGCTTTAGCAAATGTCTACTTGAAACCAAGGCATTTATAATCTGCAAATGCAGCTACAGTGTGAAGTGAAAACCGCTTCTCACTTATGCTTGACTCCGAAGATATGAAATGACTCATATTGAGAACACCTTCTACAATGTACCCTGCTCCAGTTCATATGCGATTGCAGTCAGGGTTTCATATATTCTCAGCACCGCTCCACTTCAGGCTGAGATCATTCTGAGCCCATCTTCATCTTCCCACCACCCGCCCCGGCGCCTGTCCAATCAGTGCCCCCGAACTGTCTGTCCAAGATTGGGAACTGATTGTGTAGCAACCATCTCCAGAAAGCAACACCCCCCATGTGGAAACGCATTCAGAAACTAACCATGTTTTTAAATAGTTTGAAACTGGCGTAACCACAATTAGTCACACTCATATAATGCATTGTCCCACAGAAGCTGACCAGTGGCGGACTTACATTTTGTGCCCCCCCCAACCCCCCATGATGCCTTGCCCCTCACCCCAATGATGGCAATCCCCTCCCCCAATTACGCCACACCCCTCCCGACCACGCCCCACAGAATGCAAAAGCGCAAGTCACAAAAATACATAAATTGATCACTGCTGTGAGGAATGTAGGAATTTTATATATGTATTGTATTGTGTGTCTGTGGCAGTAATGTTATTAAAAGAACTTAGGTTAAGATATCCAGGTTATATACTGCTAAAACTGTGATGAAGGGGTTAACAGCTAGGCAGGCTGTGATGCCACTCATGGGAAGGACTGGGTTTGTTTTTAGTTTTGTTTTCAGCCCTGCCCTGTGTCTCTTTTTAGTTTGAATGTAGAGTTCTGGGGCGAGATTCTCCGACCCCCCCCGCCGGGTCGGAGAATCGCCGGGGGCTGTCGTGAATCCCGCCCCCGCCAGTTGCCGAATTCTCCAGCACCGGAGATTTGGCGGGGGCGGGAATCGCGCCGTGCCGGTTGGCAGGCCCCCCCCCCCCGCGATTCTCCGGCCCATTGGGCCGAAGTCCCGCTGCTAGGATGTCTGTCCCGCCGGCGTGGATTAAACCACCTCTCTTACCGGCGGGACAAGGCGGCGCGGGCGGGCTCCGGGGTCCTGGGGGGGGTCGCGGGGCGATTTGGCCCCGGGGGGGTGCCCCCACGGTGGCCTGGCCCGCGATCGGGGCCCACCGATCCGTGGGCGGGCCTCTGCCGTGGGGGCACTCTTTTCCTTCCGCCTTCGCCACGGTCTCCACCATGGCGGAGGCGGAAGAGACTCCCTCCACTGTGCATGCGCGGGAATGCCGTGAGCGGCCGCTAACGCTCCCGCGCATGTTCCGCCCGGAGATGTCATTTCCGCGCCAGCTGGCGGGGCAACCAAGACCTTTTCCGCCAGCTGACGGGGAGGAAATTAGTCCGGCGCGAGCCTAGCCCCTCAAGGTTGGGGCTGGGCCCCCCAAGATGCGGAGGATTCCGCACCTTTGGGGCGGCGCGATGCCCGACTGATTTGCGCCGATTTTGGGGCCGGTCGGCGGACATCGCACCGATACCGGAGAATTTCGCCCCTGGTCCACATTCTCAGGCTGACTTCTGAAAGCTTCCCCCAAGGACTCTGGGAATAAACCTGTAAGTCACTGAGTGTTAACCTTATTAATAAGTGGCGTTTGATCTGTGTGTGGATTTTGTTGAATTGAAAGTTTAGAAGTAGATGGGAAAGTAAACCAAAGACCTTTATTTTTTTGTAAGAACTGTTTAACTGCTAATTGAAAAGCTGTTTATCCTTGGATGCTTATGGAGTTAGTCCTGTGTTAATAATAAAGTTTATTTACTGTAAAAGATCTCTAGATTTCAATGGAATCACTCCTGAAGCGAAGTATCCTTTTGTCAGTTTGCAAATTGAAAACTTGTTGGGGTCTTGTCTGGTTTAGTGCTTTTTAACTTGCAAAAACACATCTTCCAGTTTTACCCTCCTCTTCAGCTTTGATCCCCATCTCCAGCTTCCCTCCCCCCCCCCCCCTCTCCAGCTCTGTCCACATCCTAGCTCTGCTCGCTCTCCCAACTTTGTCCCTTCTCTCAACTTTCCCCCACCCTAGCTTTTCCCCCACTCCCAGTTTCCCCCCATCCCATTCTATCCCTATCGCAGGTTTTCCCCATCCCAGCTTTGTCCCTTGTCCCAGTTTTGCCCAGCCTCGCACCTCACCTCGCTGTTGGTTCAGCTGCCTACCTACGGCCCGCCCAGCCCTGGCCGAGGGGTCGGGTCACCCTGCCACTCCCCTCGATGACCAACACGTTGCCTCGCTCAACGACTTTGCCTTGCTACTGGCTGCCTGGCTGCTGCCTGCCTTCCTCAGCCCTGGGTCGAAGTTGAGAAACCTGTCTTTTTTTGCAAAAACACAGGAGATCTTCACCATGATGGTTGCCTCTCTTCCTCCTGATCCTCAAAGACTTTGGATTGGTGTTTTCCCGCTCTGAGGGGACTCAACCAGAGTCTCATGTCGCTCTGCATTGCCTGCTGAAGAGCCTATCAGCAAAGCTATCTGACTTTCATTGGTGCCCAAGAACTACCCACTGACACTGACCCATTGGTTGTCAGTGTCTCGGCACGGTGTGTTTCATTGCAAGGCCACCTCTGAAGCTGATGTATTTGCATACAGGTTGCAGGGTGCTTTAGTTCCAGCGTCTAGAATTGTGTGAAGGTGGTGGCAGTTTATTCTGAAAAACAATTTTTTTTTAAATTCATGGGATATGGATGTAGCTGCCATCCCTGATTTGCCCTGAAATGAATGGATTGCGTGGCCACCTTAGAGGGTCTTTAAGAGTCAAATGCATTGTGTGGGTCATAGAAGCCCACTTCTCGACTGAATGTGGATGCCAAGATATTGGCGAAGGTGCCGGCGGTGAGGCTGGAGGTGGTGGGGGAGGATCAGACGGAGTTCCTCAAGGGCAGGCGGCTGTCGTCGAGCATGTGGTGGCTGCTGAATGTGGTGCTTTTTCCGGCAGAGGGGAAGCAGTTAGAGGTGGTGGTGACATTGGATGCAGAGAAAGCATTTGACAGAGTGGAGTGGAGGTATCTGTTCTCGGTACTGGAGAAGTTTGGGATTGGGCCTAGGTTTGTGGCCTAGGTAAAATTACAATATAAGGATCTGACGGATGAATGAGGCAGAGTCGGAGTACTTCCCACTATTCCGGGGAGCGAGGCAGGAGTGCCCCATGTCCCCCTCTTGCTCGCGTTGGCGACTAATCCCTTGCAGATTGCGCTTAGGGTTCGGGCTTATGAAGGGGGATAGTGGGGTGGGGGTGGGGGGGGTGGGGGTGGGGGGGGCGGGGGGGTGTTGTTGGAGCTAGGGATATTTCGGGGGGGTTTTTGGGGTCTAAATTGAATTTAGGGAAGAGTGAATATTTTGTCGTGTCTCCTTCAGGTGTAGGGGTGAAGTGGAAGGGTTGCCATTTAGGGTGGTTACAACTGACTTTAGGTACTTGGGGGATGCAGGTATGGTGGGACTGGGTAAGGCTTGGTAAGTTGAATTTCACGAGCCTGGGTAGGGAAGGTGGAGGATCTGGGTAGGTGGAATAGTCTCCCTTTGTCATTGGCTGGCTGTGTGCAGGCAGTCAAGATGAATATTCTGCCATGGTTTGTTTCTGCTCCAGTATCTGCTGGTCTTTTTGCCAAAGGTATTCTTTTGAATGGTTGGTTGGCTGGTCTCGTTGATTGTGTGGGCATGGAAGGTTGCGAGGATAAGGAAGGTGCTCCAGAGGGGTGGTAGTCGGGGGGATTTGCTCTTCTGAATTTGTTGCACTATTACTGGTCGGCGAATGTGGCGAAGGTGCGAGGCTAGAGGAAGGAGTCGGAGGCTTTGTGGCTGCGGATGGAGGCGGGGCCCCGTAAGGGGTTGGGGTTGTTGGTGCTGTCAATGGTGTCGCTGCTGCTAGCCGCAGGCAAGTATTCTGGGAATCTGGTAATGGTAGCTATGCTGAGATTCTGGGGCAATTCTGACAGCACTTCAAGTTGAGGACAGGGTCGATGGTGATGCCGATAAGAGGGAATCATGCATTTGAGCCAGGGAGGATGGATGCGAGGTTCTGGGCATGGGAGGAGAGAAAGGGGTGAAAGAGATGAAGGATCTGTTTCTGGGGGGGAGATTCGCAAGTCTGGGGGAGTTGGGGGTATAGTATGGGCTGCAGAGTGAGGAGGGCTTTAGGTTTATGCATGCGGAATTTCGCAAGAAAAACCTTTCCGAGTTTTCCAGTGGGGCCACCCTCCTCATTGCTGGATGAGGTGCTGTCAGTGGGGGGGTTGGAGAGGGGGGTCGTCTCATTGATCTATAGTAGGATTATGGGGGAAGATAAGGAATCAATGGAAGGGATTAAGGCTGAGTGGGAGGAAGAGTTGGGGATGGGGCTGGAGGAAGTACTATGGTGCAAAGTGTCAATGCCTCGACCTCAGGTGCGAGCTGGGTGTGATTCAGCTAAAAGTGGTGTATAGGTCCTACTTAATGAAGGAGAGGATGAGCCGGCTGTTTGAAGGGGTGGAGGATAGTTGTGAGCGGCGTGGGAGGGGCCCAGAAAACCATGTCCATTTGTTCTGGTCCTGCCCGAAGTTGGAGAAATATTTGGGGTCATTTTCCGCACCATGTCCGAGGTTCTGCATATGGAATTGGAGCCGGGTCTCCTGGAGGCTTCAGGTACTGTTTGTGTAAAAATGTTGAATAAAAATATTTTTTAAAAAGAGAGTCAACCACATTGCAGTGGACCATCGCAGAAAAATACTTTTCACTGTACCTCGGGACACCTGACACTAAACAAAATCCAAATCCAATTGTTAATTTAAAAATTAAGATTGACGATAGTTTCTTGTTAACTAAATGGACATGAGATAATGTATGGAGTTAGGTCACAGATCAGCCATGATCTCAATAGATGTTGGAACAGGCTTGAGTGGCTAAATGTTCCCATGTTCCTAATTGTTTCACTACATTTCTGTAGGCTAGACAATCAACAATGATTTCATGGTCATCATTAGACTTTTTTTAAAAAAAATTGAATTCAAATTTCACCATCGGCCATGGTGGGATTTGAAAGCCGGTCCCCAGAGCATCACCCAGGGTCCCTGGATTACTAGTTGAGTGAAAATGCCACTGCACCACTGCCCCGACACTGTGCCAGTGCCTCATCAATTAGGTGGGGGAGCTACTTTTTTAAAAATGAAACAGCGCAGCTTTTTACAGTTACTTTGCACTAGGATAATAATGGTATTGTTACACCTCCTCTTGCTCAGCTTTACTATAAAAAACGACAAAACAGCTGTGTCCAGTTGCTGGGCTGCAGGTTTACTTCAGCTCACCCAGTGTTTATCATAAACCACAATGTACCACACTATCAATTACCCAGTTGCCAGACAATTACCTGAACTAGTAATTTGGCATATTCCATTCAGAAAGGAGAAAGCCCTAAGTAATTTCATAAACTGTAGCCTTAAGTAATAACTGAAAAGGAGTACAGGGATCATTAGAAACAGAGGTACAGATTTTCTTTGATTAAACGGGGAGCAATTGGTTCAAACATTGTGGTAGCCTAACGAACTTCATTTTGTGCTGTGGTGTACCACAGCAATTAACCAAAGATGAAAAAGACAAGTGATTTATTCCCACCAATAGGGCAGGCACAAAATAACACACACAAAACCATTTGGAAACTTGGAAAACACCTTTCCTCCCTCACATAGTCTTCCAGACACAAAATAAAAGCACATTTACATTCCAAATAACACAGAAAAATATATGTTTAGCAGAAAGATGCGATCTCAAGGCTGTTACCTAACACAGATGGTTACAAATGTCTTCAATCTGGCTCTTTCAGTTCATGGCATCGATGAACGAGCTCATTCCGTGACAGCCATGGAGCAGGTAGCAATTATGCAGCACGCAAGGATTTATATATATATAACTCATGAAAATGTATTACTGAATCTATATCAAGCCTTATTAAATTTATTGTTTGAGAAAAGAGTTTCAATTTTTGATAACTGTTCATTCTGCAACTACATAACAGAACAGTTTGTGCGACAGAAATGTAGTGAAACAATTAGGAACATGGGAATATTTAGCCACTCAAGCCTGTTCCAACATCCATTGAGATCATGGCTGATCTGTGACTTAACTCCATACATTATCTCATGTCCATTTAGTTAACAAGAAACTATCGTCAATCTTAATTTTTAAATTAACAATTGGATTTGGATTTTGTTTAGTGTCAGGTGTCCCGAGGTACAGTGAAAAGTATTTTTCTGCGAGCAGCTCAACAGATCATTAAGTACATGAAAAGAAAAGAAATACATAATAGGGTAACACAAGGTACACAATGTAACTACATAACCCCGGCATCGGGTGAAGCATATAGAGGTGTAATGTTAATCAGGTCAGTCCATAAGAGGGTCGATTAGGAGTCTCGTAACAGCGGGGAAGAATCTGTTTTTGAGTCTGTTCATGTGTGTTCTCAGACTTTTTTGTCTCCTGTCCGATGGAAGAAGTTGGAAGAGTGAGTAAGCCGGGTGGGAGGGGTCTTTGGTTATGCTGCCCGCTTTCCACAGGCAGCAGGAGGTGTAGATGGAGTGAATGGATGGGAGGCAGGCTTGTGTGATGGAGGAGGCAGGTTCGTACAATTGACTGTCATTTTCAGAAACTAATCCCATCCTTAAAAGTAATTTGGCTCCCAATTTTTAGACTCTGCCCTCGAGTCCTCAACTGCCCATCATGAATGCCTTCCCCATCTACCTTATCCATTCCTCTTAATATCTTGAAAACTTCAATCAAATCACCCTTTAACCTTCTCAATCCCAGGGTATACAACCATAGTTTGCATCACCTTGCCTCATAATTTAACCCTTGGAGCCCAGTCATGAATATAGTGAATCCAAGGTCTTCCATTCCTAAGGTGCGATGCCCAGTACTGCTCAACACACTTGAGGTGTGGTCTATGTTACGTTCTTATGCTTGGCCAGTAGGAATGATTCACAGAAGGACGCTTAGTTCTTGACTAGTTAAAGTATATTATAAAATAAATGTGTGGTAAAGATAACTATAATAAATATATTACAAACGACTAATACTAATAAATTATCCTAGAGCTACTACTACTATCCACTAACACAACTAACTCCCAACTCCTTGAGGAATAGAGTCATATGGTAGATTTATACTGCCACCTGCTGGAGGTCGTTTATATCATTATATACATGATAGCTTATGCATATCATTACAGTCTAACCAGGGCTTTGTACAGCTGAAACTGCTCCTTTGTATTCTAATCCTCTAGATATAAATTTCATGAGTCTTTTTGATGTACAATTAATTGTTACATTATATATTTCATATAAAACAACGAAACTTGATCAGGATATTTCAACATGGCCTCGTGCAACAATATAAGCAATTTGACTTTCAGAAAGGAAAACGTCATAATCATGGTCACCCTAATTTAATTGATTGTCTTTTAAGATACAGATCTTGGCAACAGTCAAAAAACGACGGCAGTCAGAAAAAGTGGGTTTATAAAATAAAACACTTCAAATCCTTGATCTGTTTTTTTCATGTTATCATCTGGATTTAGATGGCTGCAGAGGGCACTTATTAATCTGCCTAGCAATTGAATCATGCATGCATGGAATTCTGGCAGAGGGGTTTAATCAACACAAACATGGCATTTAAAAAAACAAAATCAAAGTTTCAAATGAGGTAATGGTGCTTTTAACAGCAACATATAATGCTGCCAATGCCTCTTTCTGTTGCCAAGGAGTCCTCAATTATTTAGAATGAAATGGTCACAACCTTCGAAATGTCAATCAGAAACATGTCTTTTAGCTGTATAAAAATTGAGTGCAGTATGTGGTACAGATGCTCTTAAGCAACTAGTCACATCAACCTTTTTCAATAAGAGTTGCCCTCTTTGACTACGAGATGGATATAGGTTAGCTCAATCATAATTTTGCTGAACGAACCAGATTTTCAAGTTTATCACAATAAAATCCACAGTTGCAATTTTGCAACAAATGTCTCACTGAATCGATGCGACATCTGAGAAACCAACATTTGGAACTGAATGAATGAAGTTTTTTATTTTTATTTTTGCACGTTCTGCTAAAAAAACACAATAAAAATGGTTTGATGTCATGCAGCCCTTCACTGCACTTAGTCTTTCCATAACAGATGCTTCTAGCTCTTATCCTGTTATGTGAGTGACCTACCAGGGTGAAGGTGTTTCTCCTCAGGCTCTTGGACTGGAGAGAGAGAGAGAGAGAGAGACAGCTTCTGTGCAATAGGTTTTGCAACAATTAAACATTTATGGTTGTCATGAGCAAAGCCCATCAGTCTATGCGTGACAGAGAAAACAAAACAAAGAACCAAGGCTTTCAGTCCTCATGTCACAGCTCTGGCAACGCTGGAAAAGGCAATCCAAGGTCTTTTAACTTCAGAGTAAAGCTGCTGAAAATGCAGTCAAAGTTGTTTTGTTGCAGTAGTAAAAACGACTGGCTTGTTGATCAGTTGACAGCATTACTGAATCAATGAAAAATCAACAGCCCCTTTCTGCCTCAGATTTCACATTCCTCAGCAGAGTGAGTTTGGCGGGGACCTGGGGCTGCAACAAAAAAAATCAGATGCAGTCAACGTAAATAACCTTATATCATTTAGAAAGAAACAACATATTGTTGAATTAAGGCACCTTTACCAGAGATAAATTAATTCTCAAAACAATCCCACCCCCGAGCAAGCTTAGACCGCCTCTTTGAAGCAACGGAAGAATTAACATCACACAAGTTTCAGCAGGCCACAATCCTATATTATTATATAGGATCCAGCTCTAATTGTCCTTTATTGTTATTCATGTAAAGTACCCAATTCTCTTTTTTCCCCCAATCAAGAGACAATTTAGCGTGGCCAATCCACCTCGCCTGCACATCTTTGGGTTGTGGGGGTGAGACCCATGCAGACACGGGGAGAACGTAGATTTCATCGAGCCATGCTTGGACCAGTCGAGCCCGAAGTCGAGGAAGGCCTCGGTAGTAGCGAGGGGTTTATGGAGTGTATTGGGCAGGGGCGGGGCCGGGGGTGGGGGAGAGGACCCATGAGATTTAGGAGGCCGAGGGCGAAGGAATTTTCATATTTGTTCTATGTGCACCGGGCGTATTCCCAGATTGACTTTATCGTGATAGATAAGACATTGCTGGATGGGTGGTTGACTTGAGTACTCGTTGATTGTGGCCTCTGACCACGTGCTGCAGAGTGGATTTGCGAGTGGACTGGGGGAGGGGGGGGGGGGTGGCGTGGCAGCACCCACAGCGGAGGCTGGATGCGGGATTTTTAGTGAATGAGGAGGTTGTTATGGGCCAGGGTTTAGAGAACCCCAAAGTGTATCATGGAGTACACCTGACCCACAACTTTTAATCGATTGTGGTTATGAGGAGCACACGGGCCTACTTTGCAGATATGGTGCAACAGAGAGCTAAAGTACTTTTAAATTAAAACAATGTTTATTTATGAAACCAGTTAACACGTTGTGGTAGTCAACACTGTTTGTATATATGACGTATATGAGAAGTAATACGGTAAGTCTCCTGTACTACAGGTCCGGGGGTAGATCCCTGCCTGCTGGCTCCGCCCAGTTGGCGGAGTATAAATGTATGTGCTCCGGTACCGAGCTGCAGCCATTTCGGCAGCAGCTGGAGGAGGCAACACATCTCTGTGTAATAAAGCCTCGACTACTCTCTAATCTCGTCTCGTCGTAACTGATAGTGCATCACACTTTATAAACCCACAGTAAACATCTTAACAACTATCAACACCAACAATCCCCACTGATACAATATTCTCTAAGTAACCCTTAATCCTTCCTTGCAACATCCATAAGACAAATACCCTCTTTAACACAGAGATCAGGTTTAAATTCTCTACTAAGCAGTTATCACTTTGAAATCACCCAAATGAACACTCTTCAGCTTGTAAAGATATCCATGCACATCTGCTGGCTTTCACTGCAGCTCTTCCCTCTGAAAACGAAACCAACCACACCCTGTAGCTGCCTGCTCAAAAACGAAAGTGAAAGACAGACAGCCCAGCTCCACCCACACTCTGACATCACTGCAGTTATCTGACAAACACCCATTTCTTAAAGGTACTCTCGCATGACAAGGTGTTGCGGGTGAGGGGCTGTCATTTGGGTGTATGTGGAGCTTAATGACACGGGAGAGGTCACGGCCGTCACACTGTGGAAGGCACTCAAGGCAGCGGTTTTGGGGGGAGTTTATTGCAATGCGGGTATATAGGGAGAAGGCGGAATGTGATAGCAAGGCTGGTGGAAGAGATTCTGAGGGTGGACAGGAGGTATTCGGACACCCCGGAGGCAGGGCTGTTGAAAGAAAGGCAGGGGCTCCAGGTGGAGTTCAGATTAGTGTCCACGGGGAAGGCGGTAGGGCAGTTGCGGAGGGTCATAGGGGCAGTATATGAGTATGGTGAGAAGGCGAGCAGGGTGCTGACCCACCTGCTGAGGAAGCAGGAGGCGGCGAGGGAGATTGGTAGAGTAAAGGACGAGGCAGGAAGGGTGGTGCTGGATCTTGGGGTGAGGGGAGTTGGTGAATGGGGCGTTTGATGTTTTTATTACAGGAGATAGTATGAATCGGAGGCTCCGGCCTGGGGGAGGGAATGCGACAGTTCCTGGATGGGTCGAAGCTTCCCAGGGTGGATGAGAAGCTGGTGCAGAAATTGGGGGCCCCAATCGGGTTGAGGGAGGTGATGGGAGAGTATGGGGGCAATGCAAGCAGGGAAGGCCCCGGATGGGATCCCGGTGAAGTTTTATAAAACGTTTGGCGGGGACCTGGGGCTGCTGCTGTTGGGGTCATACAAGGAGGCTGGGGAAAGTCGGAACTACCCTTACACTATAACAGGATTTGGTGCAGCTACACAAAAGCTAAACTTGACTCGGTTGGTGGAGCAGATGAAGCGGGACTTCTGGAGGTGGGATGTGATGTTACCGTCGTTGGTGGGACAGGTGCAGACAGTAAAGATGACGGTGCTGCTAAGGTCCCTGTTCATATTTCAGAACCACCTGGTCTTAGTCCCAAAATCGTTCTTTAAAAAGGTTAACGCTATGATCTCTGGGTTTGTATGGGGGGGGGGGGGATCACGCGGGTCAAAAGTGCTTCTTTGGAGTCGGGGCGAGGGAGGGAGGTTGGCATTATCAAATATAATTAACTACTACTGGGTGATGAACATTGCCATGGATATGAGCAGTGGGAAAGGGGTCAGCAAGGGGGCTTCTTATAGGAGAACGGGCTTGAGGGCATTGTTAACAGCGCCTCTGCCATTCTTGCCAGCCAAGTACTCTGCGATCCCAGTGGTGGTGTCGGCCTCGAGGGTATGGGGGCGGTAGTAGCAGCATTTGGGACTGGAGGGTGCCTTGGTGTGGGCCCCTATCTGTAATGACCATAGATTTCCACCAGGGAGTGCTGGATGCAAGGTTTCGGGAGTGGCGGCAAGTGGGGATTGAGCGATTCAGGGATCTGTTTGTAGGGGGCAGTTTTGCAAAATTAGAGGATCTGGAGGAAGAGTATGAGCTTCCCAGGAGGAATGGTTTCAGGTACTTGCAAGTTCGGGATTTTGTGAAGAGAGGTGTCGTCCTTTTCTGGGTTGCCGCCCTTGGGGTTGCAAGACAAGGTGCTGTCGAAGGGGGAGATAGGGGCGGGGAAGGTGTCTGAGGTGTACTAGGAGCTGATGGATTGGGAGGGAGCCCCAGTAGGTGATATAAAGCAGAAGTTGGAGGAAGAGCTGGGAGGGAAGGTCTGCGGGGGGGTGAATGCGTCCTCGTCATGTGCGAAGCTAAGCCTTATTCAGTTTTCAGGGGACATTTGACAGCTGCGTGGATGAATAGGTTTTTTGTGGTAGTAGAGGGCGAGTGTGGGTGGTGAGCGAGAAGGCCTGCGAATCACATTCACATGTTTTGGGCATGTCTGAAGCTAGAGGGGTTCTGGCAGGGGTTTACGGATGTACTGTCCGAGATGTTGGGGGTAAAGATGACCCTGAGTGCAAAGGTACCAATATTTGGGGTTTCGGAAGATCCGGGAGTCCAGGGGCCGTGAGAGGCCGATGTCCTGGCCTTTGCCTCTCTGATAACCCAGAGATGGATCTTACTTGGATGGAGGGACTCGGAGCCGCCGAAAGCGGCGACCTGTCAGAATTCCTGACGCTGGAGAAGGTCAAGTTCATCTTGAGGGGGCCGGTTGATGGGTTCACCCGGAGGTGGTAGCCGTTTGTTGACTTCTTTCGAGAGGATTGAGGTGTCAACAAAAGGAGGGGGAGTAAGGGGGTTAAAATGGGGAAGGCAGGACGGGAGGAGGGGGCATGTTTGGGAAGTGGGGGAGGGGGTGATGAGTGGGTGTTGTTTATTTATAATGTATACTATTACTTCTGCTTTGGTTTGTTTTTTGTGAAAATGCCTGAATAAAATATCTTTTAAAAAACATTTCTATGGTTCTATATAAACAGACACGGCCAAGTTTCCACCGGCATACATAATCACATTATATGAAGGAGTTTAAAATTCAACTCTGGAACCGGTCATGGTTGAGTGAATACAAAACTGCTCTCCTTCTTCATTAGATTAGAACAGAGCGGGAAACACACTAAAATAGATTCTTAACAAAAAAGCGATAGCTCCTAAAAGATTCTTCTATCCTTCCACTGAGAATGAAGCTGTGGGTGAAAGCTAAACAAACATTAACTGATTGAAAGGATATTTCCATAAAGAATGTTTAAGAAAAACAATTTTGAGGTAAATGAAAATGAGATTTTGAAGTAATACATTGAATTGATCTTCTCAACAGGATCGAGTTTAGTCCCAGATGGACTCTTATTGACTATGAAATAAATCTGTTTAATGGGGAATCTTTTCTTATAGGTGAACACATAAGATCCCTTGGCATTAGCAGAAGGAAAGCATGGAAGTTCACCCCAGTGTCCTATCCAACATTTATCCCTCAACCCACATTGCTAATATAAATAGAGTAATATAGCTTATTGAAAAACCAAAAAAATAAAAGTCACCATAGTCCCAGTGGCTGCTCTCCGCTTTCGAGAGCTGATTGGTGGTGATTTAACCTGAGGGTCACCACACCTCAGGCAAGGCGCAAGGTTGAGAAGGCGGAGCCTTCATGGATAACCTCAGACAGTACGGGAATTGAACTTGTGCTGTTGGCATCGCTCTGCATCTGTATCACATTTGCCCAGCCAATTGAGCTAAACCGGCCCCCTATTTAAATCTTATTCCGGATGGTGGGACCTTGCTTTTTATCATCTTGCAAAAAGAACATTTTACCACAAGTGTTTTTTTAAGGGTACTGGCCAGGTATTCGATCACCAACATGCAAAATGGGCTGAACAATCACTCAGTGGTGAAATTTTTATACAATTCTATTAGAGGGATGTGACTGCTTCTTTTGTTTGTGAAGAATTTTACTTTTTGAGATAGTGAAGCACAATGCATGTGCATAGTTGTATTTTCTGATTGGCTCAGGTGATTGATTCGCTCTGGAAATGTCACCAATTTCGTGCACCCTCTAAGTAGCGTCGAGTGGTACCAGATGTAGACCATACAATGTTAGTCAGAGTCCCACATAAAGATATGTTTTCTGCTGCAAAAATGTCTTACCTTGTCGCAATCGGTCAACAAATGTTTCGTAATTTATTTTGTCATTCACATTTTGTTTTGATTGTCTATAAAATGCCGGGAGCATTTTACTGTGAAACCTTTGGCTTGGCCGACCAGAATCACTCAATTATTGTAGTTAAAATTAAATAAAGCTTTCATGTTACCATGAAATCCACGTCACTGAATGATGGACTGCTTTATTAGCACCTGGACATAATAACTGCAACCAATTTATTTTCAATCTGCTCGAATTAAATGTGAATTAACATTAATCAGGTCAAATCATTACCCTTCAAATAAACAATATTGTCTCAAAGCTCCTCACTTCTTGACCAAATATTGTAGCATAGAGCCTCCGAATTCCTTTCCTCAGTTTCTCTATAAATATTTTAAAACCCACATACTATTTCCTTAATTGAATCCTTTTTGTGTGACTTCACACCTGAAATTATTATGCAAATTGAGTGACGCAAGTCAGGAATGCACGGATGTATTGAAAAACAGATCTGGAAATGGAAGATCCCACAGAAAAACAACTAGTCGAACTTGCAAATAGGTGCCATTCACATTGCCCAATCTTTGTCTCAAAACGATTCCATACGCAACCTTTACTTCTGCCGGCTGAATATGAACATGCATCAATATTTAGAGAATACCTTATATTAAAAAATAATATATTAAAAGCATTAATCAGCACTACAATTAAGTTACAACTTGCAGTTTTCTGGTGCCTTTAAAATCCCAAGGGGCTTCAACAGAGCAATATCAAACAGAATGTGATACTGCACCACACAAGGACATATAGGTCAAAAGCTTAGTTAAAGAGGTAGGTTTTGGATTGGATTGGATTTTGTTTATTGTCACCTGTACCGTGGTACAGTGAAAAGTATTTTTCTGCAAGCAGCTCAACCGATCATTAAGTACATGAAAAGAAAAGGAAATAAAGAAAATACATAACAGGGCAACACAAGGTACACAATGTAACTACATAAACACTGGCATCGGGTGAAGCATACAGGGGTGTAATGTTAATGAGGTCAGTCCATAAGAGGGTCATTTAGGAGTCTGGTAACAGCCGGGAAGAAGCTGTTTTTGAATCCATTTGTGCGTGTTCTCAGACTTCTGTATCCTCTGCCCAATGGAAGTTGAGTGAGTAACCCAGGTGGGAGGGGTCTTTGATTATGCTGCCCGCTTTCTCCAGGCAGAGGAAGATGTAGATGGAGTCAGTGGATGGGAGGCAGGTTTGTGTGATGGACTGTGCTGTGTTCACGACTCTGAAGTTTCTTGCGGTCTTGGGCTGTGCATTTGCCATACCAGACTGTGATGCAGCCAGATAGGATGCTTTCTATGGTGCATCTGTAAATGTTGGTAAGAGTTAATGTGGGCATGCCAAATGTCCTTAGTTTCCTGAGGAAGGATAGGCACTGTTGTGCTTTCTTGGTGATAGCGTCAACGTGGGTGGATTAGGAAAATTTTTTGGAGAGGTGTACCTCTAGGAATTTGAAACTGCTAACCATCTCCACCTCGGCCCCGTTGATGCTGACAGAGGTGCGTACAGTACTTTGCTTCCTGAAGTCAATGACCAGCTCTTTAATTTTGCTGGTATTGAGGGATAGATTGTTGTCATTGCGCCACTCCACTAAGTTCTCTATCCCCCTCCTGTATCCTGCCTCGACGTTATTCGAGATCCAGCCCACAATAGTCATATCGTCAGCTGTAGATGGAGTATTTTTAAGGAAGAGAATGAGGTAGAGAGTCTTCTTCCGCGCTGGGCCGCTGTTGGGCCCCGCCAAGCTGTGCGAGGGCCGGCACGAAAACGGCCGCCACACGCATGCGCAGACCTGCAGCAGGAAGTGCTGGGACCCATAATCGGCAGCCGGAGCTGCGTGAAGCACTCCAGCGCCATGGGTTGCAGAATCAGTGGTCCAAGAGGCCCGTTGACACCAGCGTCAACACTTTGCTGCGATTTTGGAGAATCCCAGCCCTGATCTCTGACACCCAGGAACTCAGAATATTACAGCACCATACAGGAGTGGTAGCAACATGGCTAGGTTACTGGTCTAGGAGCCCAGAGGACTGGACAACAGCAAGTAATTAATAAGACTCATGGAATACTGTCCTTTGAGAGCAATTGAACACAGGAATGAGCGGGTTAACTTATGGGGAAAGATTAGAGACTGTGCTTTCTCCCACAGAGATTACAAGAGCGTGGGGTGACTTGATTGAAATATACAAGATCCTGGTTAGGCAAGGGAATCAAACGATAGTGGGGATAGATGGGAATGTAGAGCTTGTAACACAAACAGATCAGCCATATTATCAAATGGTGCGGAAGGCTCAAGGGCCTCATTCTACGGCCCTTATTGTGTATGGCTAATGATCACCAAAATTCTAATTTAGTTAATTGAACTAAGCTTGGAATTAAAAGCTAATAACAGTTTAAAAAGTTGTCAGTATTAGTGAGGACGTAGCTGTTGGATTGTCATAAATCATCTGGTTCACCAATGTCCTTTGAGGAAGATGACCCACCCTTACCCAGTCTGGCCTGCATTTTTATTTTAAATGCAGAGTGGTTAGGATCTGCAATGTACTGCCAGAGTGCAGTGGAGACAGATTTAATGTGGCTTTCAGAAGAAATTTAGATTAGCTGAAGAGGAGACAATTGCAGGGCTCCAGTGAAAAGACAGGGGTGTGGGACTAGGCGAGTTGCTCTTGCAGAGAGCCAACAAGAAAAAGTCTTCCAATGCTGTAACCATTCTGATTCGCACTGCCAATGCTCAGGAATTAGCGCAGTTGTTTAAGACACCTTGCTACGTGGGTAGGTAAACACAGGACTCTGACCAACGAAAATCTAATGTGACATTCAATCAATGAGAAGAGCTTGCATTTGTATCTTGCATAGTTTCATGGTCCAAAGTGCTTCAATGACTCATGGAACACTTTTGCAAGCCACCATTAAGGGCAATTCAAGATTGTAAAAGTGAAAAGATATCACAACACATTAGAAGAGAAAGCGCTGCCAAATCTCAGCACGTCTGGCAGCATCTGTGGGGAGAGAAAAGAGCTAACGTTTCGAGTACAGATGACCCTTTGTCAAAGCTAAGACATAGAAAGTGGGAGATATTTATACTGCGGGGTGAGGGAATGAAAGATGAGTCATAGCCAGCCACAGAAATCAAGGGGGAAAAATGCTAATAGCCACAGAAACCAAGGGAAAAAAGTGCTAATCGCAGTCCCCAGAGAGAATAAAAGGTGTGAAAGGCCAAACAGCAGAGAAACAAAAATCCGAGGGTGAGCTGTGACAGATGTTTGCGGGGGTGGGGGCAGCAAAGGGTTGAATATATATATATATATATATAATATAATATATATATAGTATATAAATAAAAAAGACAAGAAATAAATAAAATGTAAAAGACGGTTAAAATGAAACAGGATGAAAACAAATGGGTCGAGGTGGGGTAGAGCTGATCATCTGAAGTTGTTGAATTCGATGTTGAGACCAGAAGGCTGTAGCATGCCTAACCAGAAGATGAGATGTTGTTCCTCCAGTTTGCGCTGAGCTGCACTGGAACATTGCAGCAGGCCAAGAACGGATATGGGGCATGGGAGTTTTAGTAAAGCATTTGATAAGGTCCCTCATGGCAGGCTGGCGCAAAAGATTAAATCTCATGGGGTCAGGGGTGAACTAGCTGGATGGATTCAGACCTGCCTTAGCCACAGGAGACAGAGGGTAGAATTGGAAGGGTATTTTTCCGAATGGAGGTCTGTAACTAGTGGTGTTCCACAGGGATCAGTACTGGGACCTCTGCTGTTTGTAACATATACAAATGACTTGGGAGAAAACAGCTGGTCTGATTAGCAAGTTTGTGGATGATACTAAGATTGCATGAGTTGCGGATGGTGATGAAGATTGTCAGAGAATACAACAGGATATAGATAGGTTGCAAAATTGGGCAGAGAAATGGCAGATGGAATTCCCGGACAAATGCGAGGTTATGCATTTTGGTAGATCCAACTCAGGTGGGAGCTATAAAATAAATGGCAGAACCATCAGGAGCAGAGACAGAGATCTGGGCCTGCAGGTCCACAGATCCTGCAAAGTGGAAATGATGTAAAGAAAGCACATGGCATGCTTGGCTTCATTGGACAGGGTATAGAATACAAAAGCTTGAAAATTATTTTACAGCTATATAGAACGTTGGTTAGGCCACATATGGAATACTATGTCCAATTCTGGTCATCACACTACCAGAAGGACGTAGAGGTTTTGGAGAGAGTACAGAAAAGTATGGAGGGTATTAGCTATGAGGAGAGATTGAATAAACTGGGATTGTTCTCCCTAGAGAGGAGGCTGATGGGCGACCTGATAGAAGTTTATAAAAGAATTAGGGGTATAGATAGGGTGAACAGTTGGACGCTTTTTCCCAGGGCAAATTGAAAATTATAAGGGTAATTTTAGCACGTACAAGGTGAGGGGGGATAGGTTCAGTGGAGATGTGCGGGGGAAGTTTATTTTACAGTGGGTGGTGGTGACCTGGAATGCATTGCCAACTGAGGTGGTGTGAGGCAGATAGGTGTTCACAAGTTAGGTGAATTGGACATTCTAAAATTCTCTGAATGTACCGGAACAGGCGCCGGAATGTGGCGACTAGGAACTTTTCACAGTAACTTCATTGCAGTGTTAATGTAAGCCTACTTGTGACAATAAAGATTATTAAAGATGCGTGAGCAACATTTAAGCCTTACCTGGATAGGCACATGAACAGACGGGATATAGGATACAAACGGTTGGTCAAGTCAGGACACGTGATCGACGCAGGCCTGGCGGGCCAAAGGGCCTGTTACTGTGCTGTATTGTTCTTTGTAGAGCCTTGTGCTCAGCTAAAGTTTACCAACAACCTTGCTCCAGCTGTACCAGTAAAGCCAAACCATAAGCAAACCTCACCCATGGCCCACAACGTTAGTGAGAGGAAGATCCTACAAACAACAATGCAAATGTCGAGAAGATTGGTTTCAATAATACTATGAGATAAACAGACTCTATGATATGAAACAACCTATCTGCAAAATTGTGCCATGCAACCTTTTAATCCAAGGCAGATAGGGTTTATGCACATCTCACCCACAATACTTCTTCAGTACTGCAGATTTTGTGCTCCAGCATCTCTAGCTGGGTAGAGTATGACGACTGAGTCAATGTCAGGACAGATCTCCATATTGCTTTAAATCATGCCATAGGGTAATAATAATCTGTATTATTGTCACAAGTAGGCTTACATTAACACCGCAAAGAAGTTACTGTGAAGATCCCCTAGTCGCCAGGGTACACGGAGGGAGAAATCAGAATGTCCAATTAACCTAACAGCATGTCTTTTGGGACTTGTAGGAGGAAACCGGAGCACCCGGTGGAAACACACGCAGACACGGGGAAAACGTGCAGACTCCGCACAATGACCAAAGCTGGTATAGCCTATGAATCTTCAGATTCAATACTTTGAATAAATGTGCTTTCAAGCACTTCCTGCTGAGTAAAATTAATATCCATCCCATTTGTTCTTCTTGCAATGATGCTGGCCTCTGGGACTAGTTGTTGCCCTTACTTAAAAAGATAGATTAGATCTTGAATAGCGTCTGCAATGGTTCAATACCACACAATGCGTTGCCCACTAATCAACCAGTGGCATTAGTTTTTTTTAAATGATCCTTTAAAGGGATAGTATTCATTTGATACTTGCAAAGTTATTTCTAATTTTGTGAACTATTTTTAGTACTTCCAAAAAGATCAGATTGTCACTCACCGCGACTAAAAAAAGTCTGTGCCATTGTTAGTAGATGCAAGGGGGTGGCGCAGTGGTATTGTCACTGGACTAGTAATCCAGAGACCCAGCGTACTCTGGGGTCCCAGACTCAAATCCCAGCACTGCAGATGGTGAAATTTGAATTCAATAAAAATCTGGAATTAAAAGTCTAATGATGACCATGAAACCATTGTTGATTGTCATAAAAGCCCATCTGTACCTGGTCTGGCCAAATGTGACTCCAGACCCACAGCAATGTGGTTGACTCTTAACTGCCCCCTCAAGGGCAATTAGGGATGTGGCACGTGATGTCCACATCCCATGAACGAATAAAAAAAAAAAGTGCCCTGATTTTAGTAAGATTACCAGAAACTCCTTCATGTAAATTGTTTGTCCGTTTTTTAAGCTCAATACACCAGGTTTCCTCTGATTCAGGAACCATTATTTTCTCTCCAGAGATGCTGCCTAACCTGCTGAGTATTTCCAGCCTTTTCAGTTTTTATTTCTTTAATGTCCTATTGAACTGACATAGCATTCTCGGACTTGTGCATCATTGAGCAGGTAGTGGATTTTCCCCAACATCATTGCAAAATATAATTTTCCAAAGTGAATTATTAAGATAGTATTCTTGCTCAAACATTTCAGCTCCAAACAGGATAAAAATAATTTTAAATTAACATTTCTTAAACAATAATAAACAAGCAGCACAGTAGCATTGTGGTCACGTCGCTAGACTTGCAATCCAGAGTCCTGGGCTAGCAATCCAGAGGCAAGAGTTCAAATCCCACAGTAGCTGAGGAATATAAACTCAACTAATTAAATAGTATCAGTAATGGTGGTCATGAAACTACTGAATTGTCATATCCATCTGGTTCATGTACAATGCTTGGTGAGACCGCACCTGGAGTACTGTGTACAGTTTTGGTTCCCTTATTTGAGGAAAGGTGTAGTGGTATTGGAGACTTCAGGGGAGGTTCATTAGATTGATTCCAGAGACGAGGGGCTTTGTCTCATGAAAAGAGATTGAGCAGTTTAGGAGAGATCTAACTGAGGTACATATGATAAAGGGTATTGATAAAGTAGATGTGGAGCTGATGCTTCCTCTTGTGGGGCAATCTAGATCGAGAGGTCGTAGTTTTAGGATAAGGGGTAGCAGATCCAAAACTGAGAGGAGAAGAAATTACTTCTCTCAAAGCATCTGTGGAATTTTCTACCCCCGAGTGCGGTGGATGCCGGGACTTTTGAGTGTAAATTTGAGGAGATACAGATTTTTAATTAACAATGGGTTGAAGGGTTATGGAGAACAGGCCGGAAAATGGAGCTGAGACCGAGAGATCAGCCATGCTCCTATTGAATGGCAGAGCGGGCTCGAGTGGCTGAATTGTCTTATCCTGTTCCTAGTTCTCATGTCCTTTCGGAAATCTGCCAACCTTGCCTTGTTTGGTGTGTGTGACTACAGACTCATCATAATGTGGTTGACTTTGAACTGGCCTCTGTAATTATCTAGCAACCAATCAGTTGCATTAAAAATGGTGCCGCTTACTAGCTCCTTCTTGGGCAATTAGGGATGGGTAATAAATACTGGCTTTGCCAGTAACATCAAAATCCTGAATTAATATTTTAAAAATTGGCTGCATTGCCAACTATTTTAATCAGATGAAGACTAGAGTGGCCAAAAATATCCATGAATAAAATATTATGCCACAGGAATTAAATAATTTCTGTTGCATAACTTGCTGGCATTACTTTCACTTTACAGACTAGCCCTACTGTTGAAGCAGACAGTCCTGGCTCCTGACAAACAAACAGCATTAGACTGGCCAAAACAATTTTCGCACTCTCTTCTTCCCATAGCACCACCACTTTTGCACTCATCTCAAAAAAATTCCTTAAATGAGATGAAGAATTTAGCATCTTGACGTAAATTAAGCAGATTTAGCACAAGGGATTATTTTTTTTTAAAAAGATTAACAATGTTCAATTGGAATCTGGGATTTTCAATCGCCACCTTTAAAATTTTGCACAACTGCTCTGCTTTTTAAAAAGTTATTTCTCTTTATAGTCAGAGCTTATTGCTCATTCACCAACATTTTTATTTGGTGTTGTGGCAGCTCACAAATCTTCATTAGACTTTGTTTTTATAGCCAGGCAGCCATATACTTCTGCAGAAGTGAAAGCCAGTCTGGCTTTGCCATGAAGGGTCCTTATTGTGTAATAACCATAACAAATCGATCATAAATGTGTAAATGGTAAGTCAGTGTTTCATTTAAAGGTGAAGTTGGATAAACACGACGAAGAAAGGTGATGCTGAAAGGGTTAGATGAAGCGGGAGCATCAGGTGAAACATAAACGTGGACCAGTTCCTCTTTGATTTCTGCAAACTCCATGTAATTTTATGCAAGGGCTTTCTTTTCATACAATAATATGCATTTACTATTTGGTATGAAGACTAGGTAATACAAACAACCTATACCACCATAATATATAAATAAAATCACAATTGTCTGTAAACTAAAGACAACAGGAAACACAAAATATTTCATTTTATACTTTATTATAAAAAAAGTAGCCGAGAAAGCAGTAGCAAGTTGCTTTAGATGCAGAACGAAGCAGAGGATACAGATGAAGTGCTCAGGTAAGGACACATTGCATGAAGGGTTTACAACTGTGCGAAACAAGGGTACTACAGGCTTTTTTAAAAAGCCTGCTTCTGTCCAGGAAATCTAATAAATTTAAAGACACAACCAAGTCATGCTGTTTACATCCTGCACAATACATTAAGACATTAGCAGTAGTAATTGGCAGTTGCAGAAAACAACAAATGCCACTTTATATTTATTATTAGGAAAGGTGCTTTTTGTGGGGTTTTTGTTAACAGTTATTGGCAGCTCAAGAAAATTACATTATCCTTCAACATTTTGTTCTACCATAATATATACATTTCAAAATTTGCTTCCATGCTTCTAAAAGGTAAACGGAAATTGAAATCTACAGTACATTTTAAAGTATAAAAATATATTACAAATCTGCAGAAATATTTACAAGCAATTTACTATTATCTATAGGGAACTCTTTATACCTTCTGAAACTAAGACTAGGATGTTACAGAATAATCTAGAATTTTTCCCATCTTCGTACAAGTAAAAATACAGGCTCTCTTTCATGTGATATACACGCAAGCATGAAGATTATCAACAATGCGATCGCTTGGTTAGTCTCGTCTCTAAGGTCTTCTATGCAGCAAGCTTTGGTGCAACAAAATAAAACTTTCCAGCTTTAATTCCCCCAAAAGATCAACATTCTACAGTGGCAGCAGAAATTAATTTTCAACATAGAGATCAGTTTTATATTAAACACTGAAGTCATACAGTATTTAAAGTCCATAAAAGTAAATTCATGAATTCTTACTGTAAAGATATTTGGAAAGAAAAGGTACAGGTTAAAGAAAAGCCATTACAATGTATCTAGTTAAACTGAGGTTGTTACGCCATATGTAGCAACCAGGAGAAAATAATAAAAAGTGTCTACACTCCGATCAGAAGTTAGACAGTTTAGGTTTTTTTTGTTTCTTTTTAAAACCTTTGTGAATTTGAAATCTTGATTTAGATTAGAAAGGGGCACAGCCTGAAGCAGCAAGCAAACAAGTCCCAAGGAGGAAGTTTCTCATTGCACTTTCCCCCCTTGTCAGATGCCAAACATTCCCTGTAGAGCTTTTCTCATTGTACCGTCTTATCTCGAAGAGGTGGAGTGCGAATCCAACTAGAGCTTCATATCCATTCTCCCAAAGTCTGCTTTTAGTACAAATAATCAGCTAGGACTGGGAGAAAAAAAGTGATTCTAATGTGCAATATTCTATTCCGGACATGGCGGCAAATTTGACAGCATTCTGGTTCCCGGATTTGGCCTTACCTCCTTTTCAGCCTTTTCTGTGGCATTGTCCTGCAGGAGGAAATCCAAAAGTTATTTAAAAAGCAAAAACTTGCTTCTAAACTGAGTTACAACATGGTTGAAAAATACTTAACTATAACTCATCAACAGAAGCTAAGTGACTAATGATGATACAGAACCCTTGTTCAAGGGTACGATTTTGTAACCACTCAATAATTTTTAGCATGTTCCAACAAATATATATTATTTTTGACAAAAGTTTGCTGAGGTGAACTAGTTTCTTAATATGTGGAATTCTGAGCCACAAGGAGCAATTGATGGGAAGATCTTTTACAGGAAAGAGGGAATAAACATTTGAAGAATTGAAAGTTATCAGCAGAGCTGGACAGTGGATTTAGTTTGGATTGCTCCAAGAGTCAGTACAGACATTGGTTCTTCAATTTTTAAAAAAGCAACTTAATGTACAGGTTGGATTTTTAAAATCAAAAAACACGACAAAACAAACCCCCCCAAAATGATCATGTTAAATAAATTACATGGCTTCCTCCTCCTCCCAATATATACACGTCCAAGCACACCCACAGAGTTCAAGGGTGGCGAGTATTCCCAGTGCAGTTGTCAAGAGAGTTGGCTTCCTTTCACAGGGGACCATTCAAATTTACTGAGAGCAAGAGAAAAAAAATTGACAGCAGGAGCATGTCTAACACACACGGGTATTACTCTTGCACTCTGGTTTTAAAAGGGACTGGATTTCTAGTATGATGGCATGATAATTAGAGCACAGCTCTTTTGGTACTTTTTTTTTTGACCCCTTACCAAGGTGCCAAAGTTACTTTTTAAAAAAAAAAAACACTTGAAGCATGACCCAGATAAAGTCTTCAGTTCATCATTCAGACCTGGGCACTAAACTTTATGAGCTACCATCTGAAGGGTATGCACTAGTTGCAGGAGAGGAACGTGAACTACTCTCAGGTGGGTGATCATCAAAAAACAAATTAAAATGAATATGTTGTACTGGCCTGGACAGTACTACAATTAGTTGGCAATGAATTGGGATCCTATATTTCTCTAACTGAATCTAAGGAGTGCTTGAAACCAATTCTGGATTGTAAAATGGACACATGCCTGCCTCCCTCAGGAAACATAATAGTCCATTTTCTGCCACAGAAGGGACTTCGGAATTGTTCAAATTGCACTTTGCGGTCCATCAAATTTGTATCAGTTTGCCTAGTCTTGAATTAATAA
Source organism: Scyliorhinus torazame (assembly GCF_047496885.1). NCBI lineage: Eukaryota > Metazoa > Chordata > Chondrichthyes > Carcharhiniformes > Scyliorhinidae > Scyliorhinus > Scyliorhinus torazame. Next base: position 71,742,707 of record NC_092719.1, on the reverse strand, counting down.
TGCACCTAAAACAGGACAAAACAGAACAAACTGCGACGTGCTGGACACTTACGGCCAAAACTAATCAGAAGAATGGAGATTTGCTGAGATATCAAAACAACTTTGAATTGCTTTCATTTGACCAATTCAAGGTAGGAGGGATGTAATAGTCAGGCCAGGGCTTACCATTTACCACTAACCCTGATCAAACTCAAATGGCCTCAATTCTGGGGAGTGACAGCTAAGACAATGTTCCTGGGACTTACTACCTTTAAATGCTCCTTTAGGGTGTGTTTGAGCTCAGCACTGATAAGATGGCTTGACTTCCAAATTTCTTTCAAGTATTTTTTTCCAAGTATGAACTATTGGGAGCAAAAAGTGCGGGTGCGCTCAGTCCCGCATCCAAGTTTTTTAACTGCAACCGTATTAACTTGCTCATCTTCGAACATTCCATGGAATCAGCTTCCACCGTCTTTTCAGGTAGAAATTGCAGATCCCAAATGTGTGAAATGAAATTGCAACTTCCCTCTCGATCTTTTTGCCAATGATTTTGAATATATCACCACTAGTTATTGACCCACTTCCCAGATGAAATGTTGTTTTCTCTTTCTACCTGATCATCTTGAAAACCATTTTAGCTCAATTGGCTAGACAGCTGCTTCATGCAGAACGAGGCCAGCAGCATGGGTTCAATTCACGTACCTCCTGAAGTTATTCCTGAAGGCCCGCTTTGTCAACCTTGCCCGAGGTGTGGTGATCCTCAGGTTAAATCACCACCAGTCAGCTCTCCCCCTCAAAGGGGAAAGCGGCCTATGGTTATCTGGGACTATGGCGATTTTACCGTACCTTACCATGTCCCTTCTTCAACATCTCTGTACCAAGGACAGTCCTAACATTCCCAATATCTCTTCATAACTAGAGCGTCCTCTCTGCTGACATCCTGGCAAACTTCCTATGTGCTCTTTTTTGTATCTTTTCTCAAGTGTAGTGTCCAGAATTATCCACCACACTTAACCTCTAACCTCCGGCCTAACCAGAGTTTTATAAAATTCCAGCACGATCCCTTGGCTTTTCTGTTCTATTCTCAATTTACAATTCCAAATAACGCCCTATTTTAAATCAACTTATTCTTCCACCTGTATAAATTTGTGCATTTCCACACTGAACTCCACCTGCCAAGTATTTTCCTATTTCACTGCCTTGCATCATCTTGAAGCCTATAACCATCCTCATCACTATCTATCGCTTTGACACGTTTTACATATCTGACCAGCTTTATAATGCTGCGCCTTACATCTAAATGTAGGTTATTTATAAAAATAAACAATAGACTTGAAACCGCTTCTTGGGCAACACGATTGCAAGCAACCTCACAAAAACATCATACACAATCACACTTTGCAACCTTTTACTGATACAATTTTATATTTATGCTCCACTCTACAACAAACCTAATTTAAGTAATTTCTCCTCATAATCTAACCCTTGGGAAAAATCTGGTGAATTTGTCCTGGACTCCTTTAAAGGCCAACGCATTAATTCCAAGTTGTGGTTTCCAGAACTGTGCATATTACTCTGGATATAACCCAACAGGGGTTTTATAGGGCTGTGGCAAAACATCCATCCCTCTTTATTCCAGTCCTGTGTAACTAGGAGTGTTGGAATATAAGTAAAGGCCAACATTCCATTGTCTTTTTGATTCCTTGTACCCTGATGCCACATTTTAGAGGGTATTTGGACCTCTAAAGTGGAGCTGCACACAGGATAGAGAAGCTGAGAATTGCAAAACCAGGGCCATACTACTTGAATCTGGCAAAGGTAGGAAGATCAGAGAAAATAACCAGCAGCACCAAGATCATAGCGCCCCTAGTACTATCGGCCCTCTCTAGTATTCCAAACAGGTTAGGACTCTTACTGTCAAAGCGGAGGAAACGATATAGTGCAGAACCAGGCCTTGTGTACACAAAGTGAAGATGATAGATGACAGGATAAAGATAATGTTTTTCCTCGTATGATGAAACAATAATATTGCCTACTTTTATTAACTAAACAAAAGAATGCAAGTAATTCAACTTCAAAACCAAAATGTAGGACCTCATTGACAGATTAACTTTATACGGCTCAACAATGTTTACAACTGGGCCATTGCATTTATTTCTACACTCACTTCCTTCCATCACCGGGAGCCATGTATCGATTGCAAATAATATTTAGCAGTACATTTTAAAAATTAACTGCACAATTATCAGATAGGTTACTTTACAAATTACATAGCTGAGTTTTGCTTCTGTGAAACCATAATGGCAAAATTTGCATCCTTTATAAATGCAACCCAAACTTCACATTGTTGCTGCTTGGGACAACTGCTCTTCAGAATCTCAATTTAAAATACATTTTTAAAATCACAATTCATATTTTTGTAACACTGGGGTTTTGACATAAGTGTTTAAAATCATAAAGGGTTTAGAAAATAGTTAAGTTAATACCCCATGCCTGAAGGGTTGGCAACCATAGGGAATGGATTTGAAGTGACTGGCAAAAGAACCAAAAATGTGACACGATGCAAAAAACTATATTACACGATGAGTGGTTAGGATTTGGAATGCATTACTTGATTGGGTTGTGGATACAGATTCAATAATATCTTTCAAAACTGAACTGGATAAATAGTTTGAGGAAAAATTGCAGGAATAGGGGAAAAGACTAGGGGAGAAAGACTAATGAGATTGCTCTTCGAAAGAGCCTGTGCAGACTCAGTGGGCCAAATGGCCTCCTTCTGTGCTGCATGATTCGTTGATTTCTTATTTCCCTATATTTAGAAGCTATTTAGAGCTGTGATTGATATGGATGTATGGGCTCCCTTGGTTTACTGGTGAGAGGTCAACAGTGGAAGATGCAAACAAATGAAAGATTGACTAGAGAAGAATGAAGGTGTTTTCAGTCACACATTGGGTGAATTGCATTGAGTAAATCACTTTTCTTTAAAAGGATCACAAACAAAATATCTATTGTGTAAAAAAAAGTGACCTGCCTTGAAGGTACACTTGCAACAATACTAGCAGAATGCAGATTGAGTTTTATTTTTAGCCCTACCTGTGCTGATTCTTCTAGACTTAAGTGAAGTTTACTTGTCATGTGTCAACCATGGAGCCATGTTCATAATGTTGTAAGGAGCCAGTCGGCCTGTCAGTACAAGTAAAAACAGCTCAAAGCTGAATTATTCAAAAGTACATTACACTGCTGTAGCAAAATATTATACTATTTGTGTGTAATTAAGATCTTATTCCTATTTTTATCAAACCAAAAATTTGGCTCTTAAACTGAAGGATGGCAATATGTGCACCATTGCATATATGTTTGAAGAATACAATCTCTATTAAATACATATCTAAAACCACCAATCACATTTTAAAGATTTTAATCAGCACATTTACTCAACAAGAAGCTGCTGGTATAAAGATTTTAAGAAAATACAGAAGTATTTTCTATTAAGCACAGAAATACAGCATTTAAATGCAACAACTCCTGATTTCTGCTGCCCAAAATTGGGAATTTAAGCCCAGAAACTATTTGGAATACAAATCTCCCGGCCCATCACACAGTTAAGACCATGAAATGGTTAATACTTTCCTAAAAGTCGAGAGAGATTTGCGCAGTTCATTATGAGGATCTTCCTTGGATACAATAACAGGTTAATAGAATGGTGGAGATTAGAGCTATCAGCCATCAGAATTACAGTAAGAAGTCTTACAACACCAGGTTAAAGTCCAACAGGTTTGTTTCGATGTCACTAGCTTTCGGAGCGCTGCTCCTTCCACAGGTGAGGAAAGCTAGTGCCATCGAAACAAACCTGTTGGGCTTTAACCTGGTGTTGTAAGACTTCTTACTGTGCTCACCCCAGTCTAACGCCGGCATCTCCACACCATCAGAATTAGACTTTGCAGTATTCTCGACATTAACATTCGACTGATGACGATTTCGGCTCTGGGTCACTGTCCGTGTGGAGTTTACATGTTCTCCATGTGTTTGCGTGGGTTTCGCCCGCACAACCCAAAAGATGTGCAGGGTAGGTGGATTGGCCATGCCAAATTGCCCCTTAATTGGAAAAAATGAATTGGGCACTCTAAATTTAAAAAGAAAATTGGACTGATGTCATGGATCCATTTAGGAAGTGGCAAGTAACATTCATGCTACACAAGTGCCAGGCATTGACCATCACCAACAAGAACAAATCTAACCATCTCATGACATTCAATGGCATTACCATCGCTGAATCCTCCCACTGTCAACATCTCGGGGGTTACCACTGATCAGAAACTGAATGATTCATATAAATACTGTGGCTACAAGAGCAGGTCAGATGATGGGAATTCTGAGGAACCTTCTGACTCTCCAAAGCCTGGCCACTGTCTACAAGGCAGTAGTCAGGGGTGTGATGGTCTGGATGAGTACAGCTCAACAACACAAGAAGCTCCACACCATCCACAACAAAGCAGCCAGCTTTATTGGCACCCCATCCACCATCAATGCATAATGGCAGTAATGTGTAACATTTACAAGATGCACTGCAGGAACTCATCAAGGCTCCTCAGACAGCACCTTCCAAACCCCAACCTCTATCACTTAGAAGGACAAGGGCAGCAGATGCCTGGGAACGCCACCACCTGCAAGTTCCCCGCCAAGTCGCACGCTATCCTGTCTCGGAACGACATCACTTTTCCTGTTGTTGGATCAAACCCCTGCAACTTTCTCCATAACAGCACTGTGGGTGTTCCTACGCCACATGAATTGCAATGATTCAAGGAGGCAATTCATCACCACCACCTTTTCGAGGGCAATTGGGGATGGGGGTGGGGGGTTAAATGCTGGCCTAGCCAGCAACACCATAATCCCATGAACCAATAAAATTGTTTTCAAGCAGGGAAGCAGATCAAAACAGGTGGGTAAAGGGTTTTGTAATTAAATATTAGAAACAGTCAAATATTTTACAATAAAAAGAGGTCAAATGTAAAGAGTGAATGAGAAACAGAAGGAATAGAAAAGGAAAAAGCAACAAACGTTTACAGTTTAATCTAAGGTCAATATTTTTGTTCAGCAAGTTTGGACAAATTGTAATCCTCAAAATTGCTCAATTTACTACTGTTTCAGCATTACTGAATGAGTTAACAGAAATCCAGTCAATATTGGAAAACAAACACTTCCCCACACTGGTTGGCAGTCTGATCAACTAATTTTATTTTAAATGCAAGCCCAGCCCCCTCAGCATTGCATTAAAAATCAAGATCAATTTTCAGATGAAGAGGTTTAACGGTCAGGGGATACTTGGGCCATGTTGCGCAATGAAAAATGATAGAGAGCTTATACAATTTAATTTTAATCTTTATTATTGTCACAAGTAGGCTTACATTAACACTGCAATGAAGTTACTGTGAAAAGCCCCTAGTCGCCACACTCCGGCGCCTGTTCGGATACACTGAGGGAGAATTCAGAATGTCCAATTTACCTAACAGCACGTCTTTCGGGACTTGTGGGAGGAAACCGGAGCACCCGGAGGAAACCCACTCAGACACGGGGAGAACGTGCAGACTCCGCACAGACAGTGACCAAGCCGGGAATCGAACCCAGGTCCCTGGCGCTGTGAAGCAACACTGCTAACCACTGTACTACCATGTCGCCCAGGAGTAAATTGAGCAATTTTGAAGATTACAATTTGTCCAAACTTGCTGAACGGGATCCAGCCAGTTGGACTCTAAAATTTGTCTAGTACAAACAAAGAAGCTAGGAGCTTTAAAAATAAAAAAGTGGAACTGCAGCACCACAACTGGTTACATTAGTGCAAGATCAAGCTTACTGCTCATAGAATATCTAATAGAAAAAGTGGCAAAGATGCTAAAAGGAACATGATGCCAGGAAGTGAGGTTCTGTAGAAAATTTGAATGTGGTGTAGAACCTGATTAGTTTTTTTTAAAACAACAGCATACATAATGACCTGATTGTCTGGACTGAATGTAGAACCTCAAAAAAGCTGCCCAAACAGCTAAAGAAAATCAACACTCGTCATAAATCAGTTTCTTACAACAAAAAAAATTAATCACCTGCTTTTACAGAAACATTAGGCGTATAGTAGCTTTGTGTTCCTAATCAGTTTTACAAGAAATAGTGTGCGGGGGTTGGGAGTGACACTAATAAAGTCCAGAAAGAATGGATATTACTCCATTCCAAATTTATTGTAGCCAACCTAATGTCTAAGGAATTCTCAATTTTCAAAATGCAAAAATGTTTTGCTGCCAGGGTGATTTAGTACTGGGCAGCATGGTGGTGCAGTGATTAGCAATGCTGCCTCACAGCACCGAGGTCCCAGGATCGATCCCAGCCCCAGAACCCAAAGATGTGCAGGGTAGGTGGATTGGCCACGCTAAATTGCCCCTGAATTGAAAAAAAAATTGGATACTCTAAAATCTTTTTTAAAAAGGGTGATGCAGTAAATGGGAGAATTGCAACACCCCCGGCAGCATTCTGCCTATAATACTACACAGGTTGGATGAGTATTTAGAATATTCACAAATTTTGCATTTACAATGTCAACATTTTGTTTTTCAAAGATTGTGTAGGTTCCACTATTCAAATTTTCCTCTTCTGTAATTCATTTTGCACCTCCTGCTGCCTTGGGAAAGCAGGCAGAAAAATCAAAAATCCCTCCCACCCAGGTTATTCGCTCATCCAGCATCTTTCATTGGACAGGAGATACAGAAGTCTGAGAACACACACTTACAGATTCAAAAACAGCTTCTTCCCCACTGTTACCAGACTCCTGAATGACCCTCGTATGGACTGAACTGATCTCTCCACACATTTTCTCTGCTGATAGTACCACACTCCGCGTGCTTCACCGATGTCTATGTCTTTTATGCCCCAAGGTTTTTTCATGTATGGAATGATCGGTCTGGACTGCACTCGACTCAAGGGAAGTTATAAGCCACTCGCATTGTTGTGGTCTGGGTGCACATGGAGGCCAGACTGAGTAAAAATAGCAAACTTTCTTCCCTAAAAGACAGGTGAGCTTTTACAAACAACAATCCAGTAGTTTCATGGCCACCAATACTGATACCAGCTTTTTATTCAAATTTTTATTTATTAAGATGTTGTGGCAGGATTTGAACTCAAGTCTGGGCCATTAGTCCAGTAATAACCACTATGCTACTGCCCCCAAAATAAAATTCTACATGTACAGATAGGGGGCACAGACCCCTAGTCATATTAGATGGCAGCTTAGTTTACCAAACGTAAGCCTCAAACCAAATATGTATGGAACTGTGGCGATCAGAAGTCAACAACACTGATTCGGCATATTTTTTTTTTCCTGAAGTCCAACAATACTAAATTGAATATTGTCAAAATAAGACTACTTTGGATTGGGACCCAAGCAGCAAAAGTGTACAAATGATTGTTTGCCTAGCTATTGTAGACCGGCTTTGTACATGATCTGGTTTCTCAGGAACCACTTGATCCAAAACAGGGTTGTGTCAATGATTTCTCAGCCCAATCTCCAACTCTGCCAACATGAATGCTTTCAGAGTTCTACACCAGTCTGCATTTAATTCTTCCTACTTCCTTTCCTTATTTGTTGGCACACTTAATTGCTGTTCTCATTAAGCTGTACAAGACAGATCAACAGATTAAATGATCATAATCACTCCAGCCACAAACGCTACGTCACCAACACACGACAGGTCCCAGCTCACTGACTGTCTTCAATTCAAATTTTGCCATAAGTCTCAATCTTCTATTCTACCCTCACGCTTTTTCCAAGGCAGCATTCAGCCTAAGAATCAGCCATCAAGCTAACATACTGACATTACAAAATATGCCAGTTTAATGCATGTAGGCCTCCTATTGCTCAGCGCTAACCGCACTTCTCTCCTGCTGATATCCAACAACTCCCTTTTACAATGCTTCCAAATACATCCATACACAAACCAGCCTTCAGTACCATATCAAAATGTTGCCTGGTTACCAGTTTCATACTTGTTGTTCTATATCTTACTAAGTAGCCTTACTACAAAATGCTAAGCCACTGCAAAACCACTATTTATTCTAATATACCCTTCTACATCCTGTACAATTTTCCAGAAACATGTTTGTATATGATAAATATATAGCCATAAATAGCCACCTTCTTGTATCATGACGATGAAAATGACAGCACGAGCCAAAATCTTCTTAGCCTAGAACTTATTAGAAACATTCCAGATTAATACTCCTGTCTCACAGCTCCAGGGACCCAGGTTCAATTCTAGCCATGGGTGACTGTGGATTTTGTACGTTCTCCCAGTGTCTGCGTGGGTTTCCTCCCACAGTCCAAATATGTGCAGGGGAGGTGGCTTGGCCATGCTAAATTGCCCAATGGGTCCAAAAGGTTAGGTGGGGTTCCCAGGATAGGCTGGGGGCATGGTGCTCTTTCAGAGGGTTGGTGCTGACTTTGATGGGCCGAATGGCCTCCCTCGGCACTGCGCAGATTCTATGATGCTATGAATCCAGGAGCAATTTGCATTTCTCAAGTCAAACATCACAGCCACTGAACACAGCCCACAACATCAAATCAGCCTTCTGCTTGGTGCCTCCCATTGCAGTGTAGTTGAACTACATTCTGTGATACTACATGTCAGTGCCCCGATGTCACAAAATAACTGCTTGCTCTCATATCATTACAGTTCTGTACTTGAGCCTTACGGTGTGCAACTTTAGTCGTTTGCTCTTGGCATGCTATTTTATGTATTTTCATTTCAGTTTTTTTAAAGCCATCTTTATGCACATTGCTGAGGGGAGAATGTCACAAAAACATACTAAATGGAAGTAATGTCGGAGGGAAACACTGCCTTCTCTCAGCCAGGGCTACATTTCGCTAGATTTGCATTACTTGGGAGCTTTTGCTCAATGATTGATGAGAATATCTTAAGAAAAAAAACTAGGTTCTTCAACGGTCACATTCAAAAAGACATTAGAAAGTATGATTCTGGAACCAGAATGTGTAGAAAGCAATTTTTTCACCCATAATCCAGCAGATGCATAGTTCAAGACCGCAGCAGCATCACTGTGGGAAGACTTGACTTGTAGTGCGACTGGAATTGAAATTTTATATGAAACAATTTACCAATGGGACTCTAGCCAATTCAAAACAGCCTTTAAAATGGTGACAAGGAGTCGTCTGCTGTGATGAGAAGCTGAAATCTGCCAAGGTTGCAAGTTCACATGTGTGTGTCTTCCTTCTTGAGCTTTCATCCTATCTGTACTTAGCTGCTGCCAATATCCCTCTTTCAACTGTATGCAGTAGGTACATGCAGCAGTAATTGCCTTTCACACAGGAATCTGGGTTTCAAGCTGCACACAAGTAATTGGGATAAAAGCTTCTACTCTCAGATGGCTTTTGGTTTGTCCTAACTGATGGCCTTGAGCAGCCTTGTTTGCAGAGAGCAGAAAGTTACTTTGAAATATCAAGGTTAAGAAGCAAAGACGGAAACCTGAGAAATAGAAATGTCAAATTGTTCTATGCTCTTCTTGATGTTGGAACTGAAATAACCCATAAGCATAATGCAAGTTTGAGAAGGATACAGTCACGTACTAGATGGATGGTGGCATTTTGTACCAAGAAACACAGAACAAAGAATGTTATTCTTCTACACTATCAACTTTCCCCTCAGCAATGTGCATAAAGATGGCTTTAAAAAACTGAAATGAAAATGCATAAAATAACATGCCAAGATCAAACGACTAAAGTTGCACACGGTAGGGCTTCAAAAACAGAACTGTAATGATATGAGAGCAGTTATTTTATCTCAGCATTATACTCTAAATCCATAAATATTTCTTGCGAACCAATCATTATAACAAGCTACTCTAGAAGAAATATATATTGGGTAATTTCTTCAACTATCCAACTAATTTTAAGGCTTTTCCTTACACTGAAAATGAGGTACACCCGTCATGGAATATTTCAACTTAAATAGCTGCCGTTTTCTCCAAGGAACCTGGATAAAAATGGACTAGAATCAGCTCAACAAACTTAATTTCAGCTAGCAGCAATACCTTTTCCAATCACCATGAAAGGTTGTACAAAATAGCTAGATGAGAACTTGCTCATTTGGAAATAACAACAGCAGCTGGGGGATTTGGGTGGCACTGGGCTAGGGTTGGGGCAAACACAATGACATTGGGAACATGATACAGAGGATATGGGTGGGGGCAGCAGTGTGAGGCAACAATGGTCTTTTTTTTTTTTTTAAGTATTTTTATCAGGGATTTTGCAAGTTTTTATAATAATAACAGCGACATAAACATGGTACAATAAACATTTCCACCCCCTCACAATCTTCACACACCCCAACCATAAAACAACAGTCCGGCCCTCTTGCCCCCCACCCCACCCCACCCCCCTTTGGAATTCTGCTTCTGCTGACATTTTAATTTTCCCCGAGAAAGTCGACGAATGGCTGCCACCTCCGGGTGAACCCTCTTACGGTGAACTTTATTTTCTCGAGAGTGAGAAACCCAGCCATGTCACTAACCCAGGTCTCTACACTCGGGGGCTTCGAGTCCCTCCACATTAATAAGATCCGTCTCCAGGCTACCAGGGAGGCAAAGGCCGAGACGTCAGCCTCTTTCGCCCCCTGCACTCCCGGCTCATCCGACACTCCAAAGATCGCCACCTCCGGACTCGGCACCACCCGTGTTTTGAGTACTGTGGACATTGCCTTAGCGAAACCCTGGCAAAACCTTCTAAGCTTCGGGCATGCCCAAAATATGTGGACATGATTTGCTGGGCTTCCCGCATACCTGTCCTCTACCCCAAAAAACGTGCTCATCCAGGCCACCGTCATGTGTGCCCGGTGGACTACCTTGAATTGTATCAGGCTAGACCTGGCACATGATGAGGATGTATTAACCCTGCTTAGGACATCGCCCACAGACCCACCTCTATCTCTCCTCCGAGCTCATCCTCCAACTTGCCCATAAGCTCCTCCACCAGAGTTTCCTCCACATCCAAAAGTTCCTGGTAAATATCTGATACCTTCCCCTCTCTCACCCAGGTACTGGAGACTACTCTGTCCTGTATACCCCGTGGCGGCAGCAGCAGGAAGGCCGGAACCTGCTTTCTCAAGAAGTCTCACACCTGCAAATACCTAAACCCATTCCCTGCTGGCAATTCAAATTTATTCTCCAAGGCTTTCAAGCTGGGGAAGCTCCCGTCTATAAATAGATGCCCCATCCTCCCAATTCCAGCCCTTTGCCTTCTCCGGAACACATCATCCAGCCTACCTGGTACAAACCGATGATTATTATAAATCGGGGTCCAAACCGATGCTCCCTCCACTCTCTTATATCACCTCCCCTGTCCCCAGATTCTCAGAGCCGCCACCACCACCGGACTTGTGGAGTATCGGGCCGACGAGAACGGAAGAGGTGCCGATATCAGTGCTCCCAAACTAGTCTTTACATGACGCTGCCTCCATCCGCTGCCACACCGACCCCTCCCCCGCTACCCACTTCCTAATCATGGCTATATTAGCCACCCAGTAGTAATTGCAAAAGTTCGGCAGCGCCAACCCACCCTCGCCCGACTGCGCTCCAGCAACACTTTCTTCACTCGTGGGCTTTTATCCACCCACCCAAAGCCCAAAATAACCTTATTCACCCACTTGAAAAAGGCCCTTGGGATGAAGATGGGGAGGCACTGAAAGACAAACAGAAATCTGGGGAGGACCGTCATTTTCACAGTCTGTACCCTCCCCGCCAGTGATAGCGGGAGCATGTCCCATCTCTTAAAGTCCTCTTTCATTTGTTCTACGAGCCGGGATAGGTTTAACTTGTGCAGTGCCTCCCATTCCCGGGCCACGTGGATTCCCAGAGACCGAAAACTCCTTTCTACCATTCCAAACGGCAGCTCACCCAGTCTCTTCTCCTGCCCTCTTGCCTGGATCGCGAACATCTTTATACCCCGTAAAGGTACCAAATTCCCGAGGATCCGCATAACTTCCCCCATCCCCTCCAAGGATGTGGATGCTTTAGAGAGGGTGCAGAGGAGGTTCACCAGGATGTTGCCTGGTATGGAGGGTGCTAGCTATGAAGAAAGGTTGAGTAGATTAGGATTGTTTTTGTTGGAAAGACGGAGGTGGAGGGGGGACCTGATTGAGGTCTACAAAATCGAGGGGTATGGACAGGGTGGATAGCAACAAGTTTTTTTCCAAGAGTGGGGGTGTCAATTACAAGGGGTCACGATTTCAAGGTGAGAGGGGAAAAGTTTAAGAGAGATGTGCTTGGAAAGTCTTTCACGCAGAGGGTGGTGGGTGCCTGGAACGCTTTGCCAGCGGAGGTGGTAGAGGCGGGCACGATAGCATCATTTAAGATGCATCTAGACAGATATATGAACAGGCGGGGAACAAAGGGAAGTAGATCCTTAGAAAATAGGTGACAGGTTTAGATAAAGGATCTGGATCGGCGCAGGCTGGGAGGGCCGAAGGGCCTGTTCCTGTGCTGTAATTTTCTTTGTTCTTTGTTCAGTCAATGAAGCCCTCACCAAACCTTCTCAGCGCCTCCCACAGGTAATCCCACTCCACCCGATCAAAAGCCTTCTCTGCATCCATCGCTACCACCACCTCAGTCTCCCCTCCTTCTGAGGGCATCATAACATTTAAAAGCCTTTGAACATTTGCCTTGCGTTGCCTGCCCTTTACAAATCCCACCTGGTCTTCCCCTATCACCCCCGGGACACAATCCTCTATCCTTGTGGCCAGTATCTTAGCCAGCAGTTTGGCAGCCACATTCAGTAGAGAAATTGGCCTGTATGACCCACATTGCTCCGGATCCTTTTCCTGTTTCAAGATAAATGAAATCGAGGCTTGCGACATTGTTGGGGGAAGGACTCCCTTCTCTCTTGCTTCATTAAATGTCCTCAACAGCGGTCGGCTCAATTTCTGAAAACTTCTTCTAGAATTCCACCGGGTAGCCATCCGGCCCCGGGGCCTTGCCTGACTGCATGCCCCGCCCGATGTGTTGGGTAGGCTGGGTCGATGTGGACTGCACTTGATGCAGTGTAGCGAGAGACAGACCTCCAACACTTGATAAGATGCAACACAACTTTATTTAACATCTAAACTATTATACATGTTCAACTGTGGGTTGACACTATGCTGACTTGACTGGAGACCTGATACTAGCCTAACCAGATTTACCAGCTACCATATGGTGTTTGCACTGGCCAGCTCTCTAACTCTGACTGTCCCAGAGGCTGGGTCCCGAGAGAGCGGAAAAACTGGTGCCCTGTGGCTCTAGTGGTCGTGTCCTGTCTGGTGATTGGCTGCTCAGTTCTGTGCGCTTACTGGTCATCCTGTGTGTCAATCACTGCCTATCTGCACTCCATTATATACATAGATGTATATTATGACATCTCCCCCCCCCCTTTTTTGTTTTGTATTGTGTGTTGAGATAATAAATATTAAGGTGCCTGTGCGTGTGGATGTGTCTATGTGCGTGACTATAGACAGAATGTGCTAAAATGACCTTATGCACACAGGAAGGTGTCGCTAGTGCAGATATAGGGCAGATGAAACAGTAAAAAACGATATTTACAGAGGTCAAAACGATAAGGTAACACAGTTGTGCAAAAGTTCAGTCTAAAAGTTTAGTCTCTGCGGCGGGCGACAAATTCTGGTTGACCGCCTCAAGGGTGGATCAGGGGTCGCCTGCACTTGGATAGGTGGGACCGCCGCCAATGCGGTTGTCGCAGAGTTTGGCAGGATTGCTGGTAGATCGGTGGCCTCGTGGTCGGGCACGTCCGGCGGAATCATTGTGTGAGGTGGTACATCATGGTTGGGTGCCGGGCTTGGAACTCTGCTCAGCGCCCGTCTGTTGCGTCGTAGGAAGGAGCCATCAGCCATGCGGACGAGGAACGATCTCGGGGCCACTTGCTTGACCACCACAGCTGTGGTGGACCAGCCGCCGTCAGGCAACTGCACACGAACACGATCAGTTGGGACCAGCTCAGGGTGATCCGTGGCATGAGCGTCGTATGCCGATTAATGATGAGCCCGAGACTGCTGCATCTTTTGTATGACCGTGAGGTGGTCAAGGTCTGGAACATGGATGGCTGGAATAGTGGTTCGCAGAGTGCGCTTCATGAGCATCTGCGCGGGAGATAACCCAGTGGACAGCGGGGATGCTCTGTATGCCAGCAGCGCCAGGTTGAAGTCGGAACCGGAGTCTGCAGCCTTGCATAGTAATCTCTTGACGATATGGACCCCTTTTTCGGCCTTCCCGTTTGACTGTGGGTAGTGGGGGCTGGAGGTTACGTGACAAAAGTTGTATAGGCGGGCAAAATCAGACTATTCCTGGCTGTAAAAGCAGGGACCGTTGTCACTCATCACCGTAAGCGGTATCCCATGCCTGGCAAACGTTTCTTTGCATGCTTTAATCACCGCCTTCGACGTGAGGTCATGAGGTCAGACAGTTTCACCACTTCTGGGTAATTGGAGAAGTAGTTGACCAGGAGGACACAGTCACGCCCCTTGGCATGGAAAAGGTACACACCGACTTTGGACCATGGGGAGGTGACTATCTCATGTTGCTGCAGAGTTTCTTTGGGTTGAGCTGGCTGGTATTTCTGACATGTGGGGCAGTTGAGGACCGTGTTGGCAACGTCCTGGCTGTTGCTCGGCCAGTAGACTGCCTCTCGAGCTCTGCGTCGAAATTTCTCGAACCCCAGGTGACCCTCATGGAGTTGGTCGAGCACCATAGCTCGCATGCTCTGCGGAATCACAATCCTATCGAGCTTCATGAGGATGACGTCCACCACCGTCAGGTCGTCCTTGACGTTGTAAAACTGGGGACACTGTCCCTTCTGTCAGCCATTCGTGAGGTGCTGCATCACACGCTGTAGCAGAGGATCCTTGGCCGTTTCCTCATGAATTTGGATGATCCTCTCATCAGTGGCCGGAAGGTTGGAGGCACACAATTGCACCTACGCATCGATTTGGCAGACAAAGTCAGTTTGTTGACATGGTGTGGTGATAGACCTGGAAAGGGCATCTGCAACAATGAGTTCTTTGCCTGGCGTGTAGACAAGCTCAAAGTCATAGCAGCATAGCTTGAGAAGGATTTGTTGTAACCGAGGCGTCATGTCATTCAAATCCTTCTGGATTATGTGGACTAATGGCCTGTGGTCTGTCTCAACCGTGAATTTTGGGAGGCCATACAAATAGTTGTAAAATTTGGCAATTCCCGTTAGGAGGCCCAGGCATTCCTTCTCAATCTGAGCACACAGTTGCTGTGTGCGCGTCATGGCTCTGGAGGCATACGCAACTGGGGCCCATGAGGAGGAGTCATCTCGTTGGAGGGGCACCGCCCCAATACCGTCCTGGCTCACATCAGTGGATATTTTGGTCTCTTTGGTAGGGTCGAAGAACGCCAGAACTGGGACTGTGGTGAGTTTTGCCCTCAGCTCACGCCATTCGTTCTCATGAGCGGGCAGCCAATGGAATTCCGTCGACTTTTTGACGAGATGGCGGAGGGCTGTGGTGTGTGCCGCTATGTTGGGAATGAACTTCCCGAGGAAGTTGACCATCCCTAGAAAGTGGAGGACCGCCTTCTTGTCCTCTGGGGTCTTCATGGCGTTGATCGTCGAGACCTTGTCAGCATCTGGCCGCACACCTTGCTGAGAGATGTGGTCACCAAGGAATTTGATTTCTGATTGACCGAACGAGCACTTGGCTCTGTTGAGTCGGAGGCCATGCTCATGGATTCTGTGGAATACCTGCTTGAGGCGATCGATGTGTTCTTGAGGAGATGTGGACCAGATTATGACATCGGCAACATACACGCGCACCCCCTCGATACCCTCTAACACCTGTTCCATGAAGCGGTGAAATACCTCTGAGGCAGAGATGATGCCAAAAGGCATCCGGTTGTAGCAGTAGCGACCGAACGGGGTATTGAATGTGCGAGCTTGCGACTGGATGCATCCAGTTGTATTTGCCAGAACCCCTTGGAGGTGTCCAGCTTCGTAAAGAGTTTGACATGAGCCATCTCGCTGGTCAATTCTTCTCGTTTTGGTATCTGGTAATGTTCCCTCATGCTGTTGCAGTTTAACTCCTTGGGGTCGATGCAGATTCGAAGCTCCCCTGACGGCTTCTTGACGCCGGCCATGGAGCTGACCCAGTCCGTGGGTTCTGTGACCCTTGATATGATGCCCTGGTCCTGGAGGTCCTGTAACTGCTGCTTGAGGCGGTCCTGGAGGGGTGCCGGCACCCGACATGGTGCGCGGATCACAGGGGTGGCATTTGGTTTGAGCAGGATTTTGTATCGGTATGGGAGTGTGCCCATTCCGTCGAACACGCTGTGGTACTGCGTGATGTCAGCCTTGAAGTTCTCATCAGGTGAGGCTGTCGCCTGTGAGGATGACATGGTGTGGACTTGCTGAACCAAGTTCAGGAGTTTGCAGGCCTGAGCACAGAGCAGGAATGCTCTGTCAGGTCCCACGATCTCAAATCGCAGTGTCGCTTTAAATGACTTATTGGAAACTCCGAGTTGGCATGAGCCACTGGCAGCTATGGCATTGCCATTGTAGTCAAGGAGCTGGCAGGCCGGTGGAAGAATGCTTGGTCTGACGGGGATGGTGTAGAGATTGGATTTGGAGATGAGGTTCGCCGATGTCCAGTTTGAACCGAATGAGTGTCTTGTTGACGGAGGACAGCACACCACTTGGCGTCGGGATCCACGCTGAGGATCAGGTGGTGCTTCGCTGTCTTGGCGACAGGCAGCGCATGCTTCGTAATGATGCCCACCCGGTATGGAGATTTGAGGCATGCAGCATCAGGATCTGTTGGGCTGTCGGGGTCGGAGTCAAGCATGGCCTGTTGTATTGAACGGATGCTTCTGCGCCGCGGCTGGGATCGTTGGATGCTGGGCAGTGGAGCAGATCTGCAAAGGGCTGCGCAGTGGCCAAGCTTGCCACACTGTAGACACCGTCGTGATTTTGCCGGACATTGCCGCTTTAAATGGGTGCTGCCACAATTCAGACACGTCATGACGCCAACGTCAGCGAGTTCCGTGCGCCATTGCGCATGCGCAGTGCGGTCGAACAACGTACGCATCTGCGCAGTCTGGTTGTCGGTCTCGCCATCCCCCCGGTTGTTGCGCGCATGCGCAGGGGCCCGGGAAAAGCGTGCGGAATGGCCACTCTCGTCGATACTTAGGCCCTGCATTTGTGCGATGGCCTGCACCCGTCCTGCCTCATGGGAGGTTAGCCGTTTCTGCCGCCCTGATGTGGGAGTACCGATTGTTTGCATGTTCGTGGAGAACGCACGTTTCGATTGCAATGGTGAGGGTGAGCTGCTTGTCTTTCAGGAGGGCGAAGGGAATCGGAGTGGACCCCAAAAACGATCTGATCCCAGATCATGGAATCAGTGGTCGAGTCACAGTTACATGACTGCGCGAGGATGCGGAGATGGGTCAGAAAGGATTGAAAAGGTTCATCCTTACCCTGAAGCTGGAAAACGTACCGTTCAAAACTCTCATTCACCTCAATGTCGCAGCGAATGTAAGGGAGTTAGTTGTAGATGTGGATGGCGTGGTCCCCGGCTGTGGAGAGGAATAGTGCGATCTTCCTGGCGTCCGATGCGGCCTCGAGGTCGGTGACTTCTAGATAAGAGTTGGAACTTTTGTTTGAAGATCTTCCAATTTGCACCGAGGTTGCCGGCGATGCGGAGCCGCGGAGAAGGGCGATCGTTTTCCATGTCACCGGATGGCTGTTTGCTGGTCAACGCTGATTCACTCAAGGTAGTTCCGTCAATTTTCAGCATCACTCACTGGTACCATGATGTGTTGGGTAGGCTGGGTCGATGTGGACTGCCCTTAGTGTAGCGAGAGACAGACCTCCAACACTTGATAAGATGCAACACAACTTTATTTAACATCTAAACTATCATACATGTTCAACTGTGGGTTGACACTATGCTGACTTGACTGGAGACCCGATACTAGCCTAACCAGACTTACTAGCTACCACATGGTGTTTGCACTGGCCAGCTCACTAACTGACTGTCCCAGAGGCTGGGTCCAGAGAGAGCGGGAAAACTGGTGCCCTCTGGCTTTATAGTGGTCGTATCCTGTCTGGTGATTGGCTGCTCTGTGTGCTTACTGGTCATCCTGTGTGTCAGTCACTGCCAGTCTGCACTCCATTATATACATAGATGTATATTATGACACCCCCCAGCCCTTCAACGTATTTCCTCAATTTCAATTGGGGCTCCCAGCCCTTCCACCAGATCCTCATCCACCCTCGGGAATCTCAACTGACCCAAAAACTGCCTCATCTCCTCCACCCCCACTGGGGGTTCCGACTCATATAATTTGTTGTAAAAGTCCTTAAAACACCTCATTCACCCCCACTGGGTCCAGGACCGTATTCCCACCTCTACTCTTTACTTTCCCTATCTCCCTGGCCGCCTCCCTTTTTCTGAGCTGGTGCGCTAACATTCTGCTTGCCTTTTCCCTATACTCATAAATCCCCCCCCCCCCCCCCCACTTGCCTGCCTCAGCTGTTCCACCACTTTCCCTGTAGTCAACAGCTAAAACTCCGCCTGTAACCTCCGCCGCTCCCTCAGTAGCCCCGCGTCCGGGGCCTCAGAGTATCTCCTGTCCATCTGGAGTATCTCCTCAACTAACCTATTCCTCAGCCCATTCCGCCTTTTCTTTGTGGGCCTGTACCGAGATTAATTCCCCTCTGACCACTGCCTTCAAAGCTTCCCAAACCTTTGCTGCAGAGACCTCCCCTGTATCATTTGTTTCCAGGTAGTTCTGGATGGACTTGTTCACCCGCTCACAGATCATTCGTCAGCTAACAACCCCACATCCAGCCTCCATAGCGGGCGTTGTCCTCTCTCCAAACTAACCCGTAGATACACCCACTGTGGGGCATGATCCGACACTGCGATTGCTGAATATTCCGTATCCACCACTCCCGGTATTAGAGCCCTGCTCAGGACAAAAAAAGTCAATGCGAGAGTATACCTTGTGGACATAGGAGAAAAAAGAAAACTCCTTCGCCCTAGGCCGTACAAACCTCCATGGGTCTACTCCCTCCATCTGTTCGATAAACCCCTTCAATTCCTTTGGAGCGGCTGGCATCCTCCCTGTCCTGGATTTTGACTGGTCCAATTCCGGATCAATTACTGTAATAAAATCTCCCCCCCATAATCAAGTTATGACTCTAAGTCTGGGATCTTACCCAACACCTGCCTCATAAATTCCACATCGTCCCAATTCGGAGCATATACGTTCACGAGTACCACCCGCACCCCCTCCAGCTTCCCACTCATAATTATATACCTACCCCAATGTCTGACACGATCCTCCCGCCTAGAATGCCACTCGTTTATTGATCAAGATCGCTACCACTCTGGTCTTTGAGTGCAGCCCTAAGTGGAATACTTGGCCAACCCACCCCTTTCTCAATCTAGTCTGGTCTATAATCTTTAAGTGTGTCTTTTGTAACATTGCCAAGTCTGCCTTCAGCCCCCTCAAATGCGCAAACACAAGAGCCCTCTTGACTGGCCGATTCAACCCTCTGACGTTCCATGTAATCAGCCTGGTCGGGGGGCTTCCTTCCCCCCCCCCCCCCTTATTTTGAATTAAGACAAAGTTAATTTTAGCCTTCGAAACAGCCCCTTGTTGTACATAACACTACTTATTCAAACCAGCACAAAAGTGATTTTCAACAAATCGCCACTACAGTACTCTCCAAGGATTCAGTGTTTTTGTAGTTCACCTCCAGTCTTTTTTCCTTGATGAAAATCCATGCATCAACTGGTGTTTCAAAGTAAAAGTCCCGTTCCTCATGTGCTACCCACAGACGGGCTGGGTACAACATCCCGAAATTCACCCCCTTCTTAAAGAGGGCCTTTTTTGCCTGATTAAACCCAGCTCGCCTCTTGGCCAAATCCGTGCCCAGGCCTTGATAAATGCACAGCTCACAATTCTCCCACTTGCTGCTCGGTTCTTTCTTGGCCCACCGCAGAAAGTGTTCCTTGTCCAGGAATCGGTGTAAACGGACCACCATTGCCCTCGGCGACTCGTTCGCTCGGGGCTTCTTCGCAAAGGGCTCGGTGCGCTCTATCCACTTCCAGGGGCCCAGGGAACGCCTCAACCCCCATCAACTTCTCCAGCATGTTCGTTACACAGGCCTTTGTATCCGATCCCTCACTGCCTTCAGGGAGGACGACGATTCTCAGATTCTGCCTCCTGGACCTGTTCTCCAGATCCTCCAGCTTCTCCGGCACTCTTTTCTGGCAGTCATTCATCATCTCCACCTTGGTCTCAAGCCCGGTTATGCATTTCTCGTGCTCGGACACCTTTTTTTTTCCACCTCCTGGATTGTACGTCCGTGGGTTTCTTGATTCTGCACCACCTGATCAATCGAAGCCGTGATCGGGTCCAGCGTGTCCTTCTTAAGCTTGGCGAAGCAATCTTCAAAAAACGTCACCAGCTGCTCCGTCGACCACTGTGCCGTCTCCGTGCGGCCCTGCCTCTCCACCATGCTTTCCCGCGTTGCCAGCTCTGCTGGTGTCTTCCTTATAGGACTTTGCCTTCTCACACGGCCACTTCTGGCCCAATTCTCCATACACTGGCGGGGGATTTTTCCTCACTGCCTCACCCTTGACCGATTTATCCAATAAAATCCGGGAAAAAGCCGGGGGAAAAGATCCAAAAGTCCGTCACAGGCGGGAGCTATCAAATGTGCGGCCTACTTCTCCATGGCTGCCATTGGAAGCTGGTATGGGGCTGGTTTAGCACACAGGGCTAAATCGCTGGCTTTTAAAGCAGACCAAGGCAGGCCAGCAGCACGGTTCGATTCCCGTACCAGCCTCCACGAACAGGCGCCGGAATGTGGCGACTAGGGGCTTTTCACAGTAACTTCATTGAAGCCTATTCGTGACAATAAGCGATTTTCGTTTCATTTTTCATTTCAAGCTACAATGGTCTTTTGAGGGACAAGAGCGGTGCCTGGGGGAGGCTTTACACTGTGAACGTGTCAGTGGGCACTGCGTTTAGGATATGCTCAACAGTTGATCAAGGGTGCTTGAGGTGGCTGAATACATTAGCAAGTAAATGCAACTCAAGTGTTTTCAATCAGGGAAGTAAGGAGTCTCAGCCCACAAGTTCCTCTCCTTTGTTGCTTTAATTGTATTTCTTTCTGGATGAAGAGTTACAAACCGATAACCACAATGACAAATGCTGAAGTAAAGATTACTTCACTCACACTTCAGAAATTGAGTGACTTTCCTCACCTGGGCTCCAAACCGCACAAATACTCAACTCAGGTGGTTACCTTCCAATATTAAATAAAAAGTGCAAAGCCATAACAATGTACAGCACAATAGAAAGGTCAATGCCCCACCATTCAGACCACAATCTCATTTCCAACAGGAGATGCATCCATCTGGTTGATCATCAAAAGGAGGGTGGTGAAAGTCTGTAGCGCTTAAATGATTTTCATAATTTTTGTCATGACCAAGACCAGATCTTTACATATCTTTTGCCCGTCATGAAAATGGAAACCATCATTATTTTTGCAGATGTGTGCACTTAAAAGGATTAAACGTAACAGGTTAAAGGCTAATCCCCCTCCCATTTTACCCAGAGATCATTAGATTTAATGGAGCCAAGATAAAAAGTACGGCCAAGAGAAAAAAGTGTTAACCATAGAATTAAAACTACACATGAACTGGAGAAAGAAAAAAAACAAACAACAGCATGGCACTGTTACAGCAACATGAGCAACATTTGTCTGGCCAACCTATCCTTTCAGCAGAGAAACAGGCTGCCACATTATGGTACATAGGTATAATAGTTGCAGTTAGATGAGAGAACTTGCTCTGTTCTATAAAATTAAAACAAGTTGAGAAATTAAATCTCAAACGTACCGGTATATGTTTGGGTCAAGAAGCAAAGCGGCATCTTGTGGTAGTTTAGATAAATGAACCGCTTTTGTCCTCAGTTGAGATCGGTCATTTTCATTCACCCACACATCAGGCAGACTGTAAAAGAAAACATCCAAGACATCACTTCAAAAAAGGATATTTACCTTTTGCCCAGGCTAGTTTAAACATTCATTCTTGCTATATTAGAAGACACAGCAGACTTAAAATATTTTTCCAGTATATTGCATTTCAATTAATTTCAGCAGGTCTCGTGAACATTATGCCGTAAAATGATTGTAAGTTTAAATGAAGAACAGTCCTCAAAAAATTAAAACAAATACCCGAAACTCAATCATGAATGGGAATTTGGGGATAACCAGATTTGTGGCCATCAGCGTTTCATTTTCTTCACTCACTAGCACTGCTCTTCTCCTGTTGGCAAAGTTAGCCGAGTCTGAAACAACCAATTTATCAATTGTTCTGCTAGCTCATGGATCTAGTCTCCATATCCTTATAAAAACCCAGCAAACTGGACAGAATATGTTCCAACACTATCATCCCCCCCCCCCCCCACGATGAACATTAAAGGCATATGTGCTCCCCAGCAGTACTTCCATCAACACTCAACCATGACTTAATAGATCAAAAGAGATTATACATTTTTTTTTAAAAATGGCCTCTTGCAGTTAGCTGATAGTATACGTAGCACCAGCATAATTTTTCAGCAGGGATGAACAGCTCGAGTTTGTGTCCAGTTGAGCTGGAGGGTCAAAGTTTCTGGTGTCAGCTGATTGTTAGCAGGAGCGGGCAATGGAGAAAAATGTTGAGAAGGAAAAATGAAGGTGACTGGATGGGGAGAAGCAGCATGTTCAACAGTCAGTAGCAATCAGCACAGCAATTTAGAGATGTTGAATGATCTGCCAGGAAATTCCTCACCTTTGAGGATAATTAAGGTTATACTGTGTTGCTTGTTCCACGTTTTCCGACTAATGATTCAAGTAGACTGGGTGATCGCTTTGTGATATACTTCAAGTCAGTCTGCAAATGTGAGTCAGAGCTTCCGTTGCTCATCATTTTAATTCTCCGCCCCATTCCAACTTCTGTCCTCGGTCTCCTACACTATTCCAATGAAGTGCAAAGAAAGATTGAAAAACAGCACCTCATCTTTCAATTAGACATTTTATGGTCTTCCGGAATCTCTGAATTCAACAATTTCAGATCATAACTTTTTTTGATATGAATCTCTTGATAATTCTGCTATTTTACCTTACCCGCCTCTAACCCATTTTTAAAATCTTGTTCTATTACCAACCCCACTTCTGCCTAGCACCATCATCCCTTGACATGTAATCTCCTCTACCATCCACACCAAAGACCTTCTTCCCCATTTCTCTGTACCTCCTTAAAACCTGCTATATTTCCACCTTTTTCCAGTTCTAAGGGAACGTAATTGACCTGGAACGAGATTCTCCGACCCCGCGCCGGGTCGGAGAATCGCCGGCGCGCCGTGCCACGCCACCCTGGCACGAGCATTGGTGTCACCGTGGTTGGCGCGGTCGCGGGCCGCTCTATGCAGCCGGCCCGGATGGACCGAGCGGAAGTAAGAAAAGAGCCAAGTCCCGCCGGTGCCATTCTAACCTGCTCTGGGCGGCGGGACCTCGGCATGTAAGGGTCGGGTGGCGGCCTTTTGGGGGGGGGGGGAATCCGACACTGGGGGAGCCTCCAATGTGGCCTGGCCCGCATCGGGGCCCACCGATCTGCAGGTCGGCCTCTGTGACTGAGTGCCTCCTTTCCTACGCGCCGGCCCCCGTAGCCCTGTGCTATGTTGCATCGGAGCCAGCGCGTTGAAGGAGGCCACTGCACATGCGCGCGTTGGCACCGGTGCCACTGCGCATGTCCTCATTGGCGCCGGCGCACCTGCGCATGCGCGGACCCCACGGTGCACAGCTCACGCCAGGATCTGCAGCTGGAGCGGCACGAACCGCTCCAGCGCCGTGCTGGCCCCCTTGAGGGGCCAGAATTAGTTGTGGGAACGGCCCGTTCACGCTGTCGTAAAACGCAACGGCATTTACGACGGTGTGGACACTCTGCCGCGGGATTGGAGAAACCCGCCCCTGGTTTCTCTCTCCACAGATGCCACTTGACCAATGTATTTTAGTCAATTGCTCCAATCATGGAATCCAGATCTTCTCTCTTGACACAAAGATTAGCATCAATCATATTGAGTCCAACCAGGAGTCCAACAATCACTGCCCCTTCCTCTTCCATCATCACTGCATGATCCTCGTAAAACTCACTGAACAGATCCCTTCTAAATTTATATTTATAACCCCCAGTTCTGGTCTTAGCCGAGGTGGAAATAGTGATGCTGTCCGATCAAACCCGGTCATCTCTTATCAGGTCACACTTCAGTATTCGCTAGTCTGGAAGAAAGTGGCCCAGCAAGGTCAACCTTTCCCAACAGGTTTAATCTCCCAGTTTTAGATCATTCTTGTAAACCTTTTCTGCACCTTCTCCAATGTCACTGTTCTTTTCACATTGGGTAAATATTTAAGCAGTGATAGACAGATTTTTAGTCCATGAGGATATGGGGGCAGAGTGGGAAAGATGGCTTGAGACAGGTCAACCATGATTGCACTGAATGGCAGAAGAGGGCAGAGGGGCTAAATGCTCCACTCCTGCTTTTTTGTTCTTTCACAGGATTTTGGGGGGGGGGGGGGGGGGGGTGTCACTGGCTGGACTAGTATTTATTTCCCATCTCTAATTTCCCTCGAGGTGGTGGCGGCGAGCTACTTTCTGTGATATAGGTACATCCACAGTATGGTTAGGGAGTGTCCAGGTTTTAATCCAGTGAAAAGGAAGGAACGACGATTTAGTTCCAAGTCAGGATGGTGAGTGGATTGGTGGGGAACTTACATGTGGCGGCATTCCCATGCACCTGCTGCCCTTATCCTTCTCTCTGTATCGTTCCAATTTTAGTATATGTGCTGCCGAAGCGAGCACACCCTTATCCTTCTCGGTGGTAGAGATCATTCAGGTGTTTGGAAAGTGCTGTCAAAGGAGCCTTGGTGACCAATGTGCACCAGTGGCAGAGAGAGTGGATGTTAAAGGTGGTGGATGGAGTGCCAATCAAGCAGCTGCTTTGTTCTGGATTGTGTCAAGCTTCTCGAGTTTTGTTTGAACTGCACTCATCCAGACAAGTGGACAGTATTCCATCACCCACTGACTTGTGCCTTCCAGGTGGAGGATAAGCATTGGCGAATCAGATAGTGAGTTACTGGCTGCAGAATTCCCAGCCTCTGACCTGCTCTTATTGCCACAATATTTATACGACAGGTCAGGTTCAGTTTCTGGTAAATAATAATCTCCTGGGATGTGACTGAAGGGAGATTCAATGATAACATTGCGACTGAAGGTCAAAAGGAGATTGCTAGATTGCGTCTTGTTGGAGATGGTCAAGAATGTCACTTGCCACTTATCAGCCCAAGCCTGAATGTTGTCTAGGTTTTGCTGCAAAGACATATTGTTAGAGCTTTTAAGAAGCATATAAAAAAAGAGAGGAGATAAAGTAAACATATGTTCCTTAGAAGCAGAGAAGGGAGAAATCATGGGGAATGAGGAAATGGCTGAGGTACTGGACCAATATTTTGTGCCTGTCTTCATAGTAGAAGACACACGTTCCAGAAATAGGTGATAATCTAGGGGCTAAAAAGGGAGGAACTTAATATGGCAGAGATAAATGTACTGGAGAAGCATAAGGGACTAAAATCTGACAAACGCCCGGGACCTGATGGCCTATCCCCTAGGGCTCTAAAAGCTGGCAGGAATAGTGGATACGCGATCTATAATTTTCCAAAATTAGATGCTGGCACAATCTCACTAGATTACAAGTTGACAAATAAACAAATGGAAGAAGAGTAAACAGTGAACCACAGACCAGTTAGCCTAACATCATTTGTTTAGAAAATGCTGGAATATATTAGTAAGGAAGCCTTAGCAATGCATAGTAAACATGATTTTACTGAAGGGAAATTCTATTTGACAATTCTACTGGATCGTTTTGCAGATGTGACTAGCCAGGTAGATAAAGGGGAACCAGTAGATGTAGTGTACCTAAATTTCCAAAATGCTCTCCGAAAATGTCACACAAAATTGATAGGCAAAGCAAGGATTTATGGAGTATGGGGGTAATACATTTGCATAGGTTAGGATTGGTGAACAGTCAGAAAACAGACTGGGCATAAACAGAGCTTTTTCAAGTTGGCTGGCAGTGAATTGGGCAGTGTTGCAAGGATCAGTGCTGGGGCCTGAGCTATGTACAATCCATATTGATGACTCAGGTGAAGAGACAGAGAGTAATGTATCAAAGTTTCCTGATGATACCAAGATAGGTGGAAAGATAAGCTGTGGGGAGGACACAGGCTGAAAAGAGATATAGATAGGTCAATTAAGTGGGCAACAAGATGGCATGTGCAGAGTATAAAATAGGGAAATGTGAAGTTATTCACTTTGGTCAGGAATTTAAAAAAGCAGAATATTTTTAAGCGGTGAGAAACTTGTATGTGTTGAATGTTCAAAGCGACTTGGATGCGCTGGTACAAGGGATGCAGAAAGTTAGCATGTAGGTAAGGCAAGCAATCAGGAAGGCAAATGACACATTAGCCTTTATTTGAAGGCAATTGGAGAACAAGAATAAAGAAATCATGTTATTTTCGAAATGGGGAGATGTTTAGGAAATCAGAAGCATAAAGGGACTTGGGAGTCCTTGTTCACGATTCTCTTAAGGTTAATGTGCAGGTTCAGTCGGCAGTTAAGAAGGCAAATGCAATGTCAGCATTCATGTCAAGAGGGCTGGAATACAAGACCAGGGATGTACTTCTGAGGCTATACAAGGCTCTGGTCAGACCCCATTTGGAGTATTGTGAGCAGTTTTGGGCCCCATATATAAGGAAGGATGTGCTGACCTTGGAAAGGGTCCAGAGGAGGCTCACAAGAATGATCCCTGGAATGAAGTGCTTGTCATGAGTAACGGTTGAGGACTCTGGGCCTGTACTCGTTGGAGTTCAGAAGGATGAGGGGGGGGGGATCTTATTGAAACTTACAGGATACTGCGGCCTGGATAGAGTGGACGTGGATAGGATGTTTCCACTTGTAGGAAAAACTAGAAGCTGAGGACACAATCTCAGACTAAGGGGACGATCCTTTAAAACAGAGATGAGGAGGAATTTTCCAGTCAGAGGGTGGTGAATCTGTGGAACTCTTTGCCGCAGAAGGCTGTGGAGGCCAAATCACTGAGTGTCTTTAAGACAGAGATAGATAGGTTCTTGATTAATAAGGGGATCAGGGATTATGGGGAAGGCAGGAGAATGGGGATGAGAAAATTATCAGTCATCATTGAATGGCGGAGCAGACTCGATGGGCCAAGTGGCCTAATTCTGCTCCTATGCCTTGTGGTCTTATGGTCTAATTGTACAGGGTTTTGGTGAGACCACATCAGGAATACTGTGTGAAGTTTTGGTCTTCACATTTACGAAAGGGTATACTTGCACTGGAGGCGGTACAGGAAAGATTCACTAAATTGGTCCTTGGGATGAGGGAGTTGTTCTATGATGAGTAAATTGGCTTATAATCTTTGGAGTATCGAATAGTGAGTGGCCATCTCATTGAAACCTACAAAATTCTGAAGGGGCTTGAAAGAATAGACACTAATATTGTTTGAGAATCCCTACAGTACAGGAAGCCATTTGGTCCATCGAGTCTGCACTGACCCTCTGAAAGAGTACTTTGTCCAAGCTCACTCCCCTGTCCTATCCTAATAACCCCTTAATCGTTATAACCTACACATCTTTTTGGGCAATTTAGCATAGCCAATCCACCTAATCTGCATATCTTTGGACTGTGGGAGGAAACCGGAGCACCCAGAGGAAACCCACGCAGACACAGGGAGAATGTGTAAACTCCACCCAAGGCCGGAATTGAATCCGGGTCCCTGATGCTGTACGGCAACAGTGCTAACCACACTGCAAATCCTATTGACTATATTGAATACTTTTTCTGGTCAGCAAGATACAAGGGCGATTCAAGCTGTTTAACAGGACAGTAAGAGTTGAGACACACAATTTGGATGAGCCAAACTTTTATAAAGAGTTGAAAATGAGAGGCTGACCAGCAGAGGATTGGAACGGTTGAGTTTGGAGATAACAAAAGCATGGATAAGTACTATATCAGCAAATGGGTAATATTATGGAGAAAGAAGAAAGTAGTTTTGTCGTTGGAAAAGATATGGGGTTGGAAGTTCACTTCAGGGTCGAATTATCAATCAAATAGTCATAAATCTTTCACATGCCAGAAAGGAGGTTTAAAAAAAAGGAGATTTAAAGATACAGATCAGATGGAAAATACTCCACTTTACACAAAAATAGGAAAGAGTCAACTTCTGTTCAAATTATAATTCTGCTGCATTCTGAACTAATCCAGAGTCTACTTCCTTGTGTGTGTCTGCATGCTAAACTGGTCTTAAACTACTTGTAGAGTTAATTACAGCAACATAGAGTCTTAGATTGTGTTCACATCTCTTACATGTTACTTAAAATATTTCTGCGACCAGATAATGGTAAAAGAACTCAAATATCTCTGGCAGCAACAATCTTTAAGACTAGATGGAAATCTTTTGGAGGAAAAAATAATAATTTTCTATCCATTGATCAGATGACTAAATGACCATCAACACATCAATTTTCCCATGGGGCTAACTTAAATTGTATGATACAATGCTGTTCTTTAAGAGCTGAAACCAAAACATCACATTTAATTTTAAAATGTCACAAACTCGCCCTTTGAAAAGTTGTGCACGTTAATTAAAAACATGAGCTAACTTTTATATGTAACCAGTTATCACTGTATAAAGAACTTTTTTAGTAATAAGATAAACAAATATTTACATCCACAGATTGTAACATGTTTTTAAAGGAAACCATGAAAGTCTGAAAAGTATTATTTCTCAGGCATGATGCTGGAATAGTTTAAAACAAACAACAAAACTCAACTAGTGTGCCTCCAAAACTCAAATTAGATCTGGCTATATTCCATAGTTCAGAAAAATAAAGAATTCTGTCAATTTCAAAGCCTATTCACTCATGCATCACTTGCAAATATTACAGCTGAACAAATGATTCAACTGCATTGATGAAATATTTCATAGTCAATGGATTCACATCATTAAATTTCACTTCAAGTCATGTTTATGTTTTCATAAGAACATGCATCAAACGGTTTGTTAAATGCAACTGTACTGAGAAATTGTCAAAAACTTACAGCATGTTTTGAAAATGACATTCTCGGCTTC
The DNA here is from genome assembly GCF_047496885.1 of Scyliorhinus torazame. Classification (NCBI taxonomy): domain Eukaryota; kingdom Metazoa; phylum Chordata; class Chondrichthyes; order Carcharhiniformes; family Scyliorhinidae; genus Scyliorhinus; species Scyliorhinus torazame. The sequence continues at coordinate 71,713,415 of NC_092719.1, read as the reverse complement.
ACTCTCCAAAGCTGCCCCTTTTTCAAGCTAAATGGTCCACAATTTAGCCCTCAACAAGATGAGCTGCATGCCAACAACGCACTGGCAGATACAACCTATATGGGCCATTGCTGCCTCCTCTGAATTATGGAACGCCATGGCCGTATGTGCATGCATGCAGTCACCCTTTATTAATGGACTTTATGCTTCTTGCACAAACAATTTGGCACAAATTTTAAATTTTGGTCTTGTGATTGAAGTATCCAAATTGCTGTTTCATCCCACTGGTGATTGGAGAGCTCAAGATTGAACTCTAAAGCATGTTACCGGATGGCAGATATTTTCCAAAACAGAAGGACCATAGCTACATAGGTATTTGACTACCTGGGTTCAAGATACGCTTTAGAAAAAAAAAGTAGCACCTCAATACCAGAGACTTGAGTACAAGTCTTTTGGGGGAAGACACCAGAGGGATGCAGAGCCTCAAACAGAACATTTCAGATTGAGATTTTTATGTACTAAATGCATCAAAAGACAATTTGAAAAGGCAGGAAAATGGATTTGAGTTAGATGATCAGCCATGGTATTAGATTGTAGAGCAGGCCTCAAGGGGTTACAGAATCTACTCCTGCTCCTATTTCTTATGGTCCCATGTATACTTTTGACCTGAGATAAGGTTAGTCAGTTCTCAGTCAAAGGAATCAGAGATCTAAATGCCGCAAGACTTACTATCTAACTAAAACATGCTATCTCAGACCAGGTGTGCACAGTTGAGAGTCTGAGAAGTAAACTGTGTGCTCAAAGAGTTGGGCTCTGGAACAAATTGTGTCTTTCAGAGTGCAATTAGATTAAGATATGATAATTCAAACACAGCAGTGCATGCCTTCTGGGGATGGGGGACTGAAGAGTATGAAGTCAGACAATGAGCTTTCAGCTCCCTAACAGATCAAATGATTTAAGGAGTTACACATATCTTTAGTAACAGATCATGTATTACATTGTTCAGAAATGCATAGTTTCAGACACAAATGGGATTTTTGTGTCTGCATGGGTTTCTTCCAGGTGCTCTGGTTTGCTCCCACAGTCTAAAGATGTGCAGTCTAGTGGATTGACCACGGTTAATACTTGGGATTGCAGGGATGGGGAGGGGGTGCGGTCTGCGTATTGCACTCTTTAGGAGGATCGGTGCAGACTTGGATGGGCCAAATGATCTCCTTTGGCACTGTAGGGATTCTGTGGTTCGATAAAGGCTTTGAGCATTCATTGATGATTGAAGGCATGGCGAGACAAAAATCAACACAGTCAACAAAAGTCTTGGCAAAAACTATACCGCTGAATTAATATTTCTGTGCTCAATCTACTGAAGCAGTTAGCAACACGGGCTATTTAGCCTTTTGAGCTTGCTTCTCCTCCAACTCCATACATACCTGCCTTTGCCCATATCCCTTCAGACATTTGGCTAAGAATCAATCTCAGTTTTAAAATTAATTGATCCAGCATCAATTGTAGAAGAGAGTTCCAAACTTATACACTCTGTGTATGTTTCCTAATTTCACTTCTAAAACGTCTGGTTTCAATTTTAGACTATACCAGAACTTTCTGCCCAATCTGTTCTTGAAACTTCAATAAAATCACCCCTCAACCATCTAAATTCCAAGGAAGACGACCCTAATTTGTGCCATCTCTCCTTGAAATGTAATCCTCAAGTCCAGATATTACACGAGTAAACCTTTGCTATATTCCCTCCAGCGGCAATATATCCTTCCAAAGGTGAGATGCCCTAACTGCTCACAGTATTCCAGGTGTGCCCCAATATCACATGACTCTATGGGGTCCAGAGTTGATGTTGAGCACACCCAGGGCCAGTCTCTCCCAACTGAATACGATAGAGGCCACCTCTGCTGGATTGGTCCTACCAGTGGGGTGGTGACATAAGAGCGTGGGATATTACTTGAATGACAAAATTTGGTGAGTATGACTATGTCTGCTGTTGAGTGACCAGTCTGTGTGACAGCTCTCCTAATTTTGGTACAAGTCGCCAGATGTTAGGACTTTGCAGGATCAACAGGGCAGGGGTTGGCATTGTCCTTTCCGATACCAAGGCTGATGCCATGTGATTCATTCAGTTTTATTCCTTTTCAACTTTCCAGTAGTGGTTTTATACAATGGAGTGGCTTTGCTTGGGTATTTCAGAGGGGGGTTAAGAGTCAACCATGTTGATCGGGAGTCACATGTAGGCCAGATCAGTGTAAGAAAAGTAGGTTTCCTTCCCCAAAGGAACGGTTTACGCCTGTACGCTCTAGAGTTTAGAACAATGAGAAGAGATCAAATTGAGGTATACAAGATGATAAAAGGTATGGTTAAAGTAGACGTGGAGCAGATGCTTCCTCTTGTGGGGCATTCAAAAATGAGAGGCCATAGTCAACACACAATGGCAGGTATGTATGGAGTTGGAGGAGAGGCAAGCTCAAAAGGCTAAATAGCCAGTGTTGCTAACTGCTTCAGTAGATTGAGCCCTCATTCAGCAGTATAATTTTGACCAAAACCTCTGCTGACCATGTTGATCGGATAAGAGGTAGCACGTTTAAAACAGAGTTGAGAAGAAACTACTTTTCCCAAAGGGTTGTGAATCTGTGGAATTCGATGCCCTAGAGTGCAGTGGATGCTGGGACAGTGAGTAAATTTGAGGAGTTAGACAGATTTTTAATTGACAATGTGTTGAAGGGTATGGAGAACGGGCAGGACAATGGAGTTAAGGCCAGGGTGAGATCAGCCATGATTGAATGACAGAGCAGACTCGATGGGCCAAATGGCCCAATTCTGCTCCGATATCTTACATAGCTGATAAGGATATAAGGGAACCAGATTGCCAATCTGGTAGTTTCCTCATCACCATTACTGAGACTAACTTTTTATTCTCGATTCATTTATTAAATTGAATTGGGATTTGAACTAATGTCTCTGAAGCATTTGTCCAAGTCTGTTGCAGGCAAATTGATAGTGACTGATTGCTATGATTACTCAACAACTCCATTATAATTGCATCAGGTAACTGCCTGATTGTAGACGGTGAACTAGCTGCACAATGGCCACTTTCAACTAAAAATTCCCATCTTGATTATGAAATAGGCCAAAACGTTTAAGGGGATTAGTTTCACACAACAATCAGAAAACAATATTAATCACAACATTTATACATGGGTGGTAGGATGCAAAATCCCTGCCACAAGTTTAGCCAATGTCCATACAATCGGTGCTTAAAAAAGGATCTAGAATCCATCATAGAATCCCTACAATGAAGGAGGAGTCCATTTGGCCAATTGAGTATGCACCGGCCCTTGGAAGGAGCACCCTACTTAAGCCGAGCCCTCCACCCTATCCCCGTAACCCCAACTAACCCGTTGGACACTAAGGGACAATTTAGCAAGGCCAATTCACCTAACCTGCACATCTTTGGACTGTGGGAGGAAACAGGAGCACCTGGAGGAAACCCACGCAGAAACGGAGAGAGGAGGCCAGAATTAAACCTGGGTTTCTGAAGCTGTGAGGCAACAGTGCAAACCACTGTGTCACCGTGCCACAGGGTATGAGGAACAAATTGGAATTAGACAACCATCCCAGAAAAACACCAGTGCGTACTTGATCGACTAAATGAATCACTTCAGGACTTAAATATTCCATGGAAGGAAAGAGCACCTTTCACTTCGTCAGGCTGGTGCAAAATGTCCCATTGCCAAGAGTCACGGGGCTTGAACTCAATCTTTTGATTCAGGCACAAGTGTTGCTACTGAACCAAGGCTGATACTATGATTCGTGATCCAATGCTAGTCCTACAACCCAAATTCAAGTATATTAAAGACATCAGAGGGGGGATATTGAGGCAGGTCCGTGCGTGAACAGAGCAGTGGTTTGCATTATGTTTAATGTGTAATTTGTGTCTGGACTTCTTTTTTAGTTTGTACTGTACAATGTCATTTTTTCTATATGTCTAAAATACCTCAATAAAATTGTTTGTTAAAAAAAAAAATTAAAGACATCAGAGTTTCCCATCCAATGCAACTAAATATGCTTGCACCCAACTTTAGTGCAGTGCCTTCAACAGCTACTTTGTGTAAATCCTGGTAACATTTGAACATGAATCGATCAATTTTTGACCTGGAAATGACTATGGGGCTCTAGGTTCAATTACTTACATGTCTTCTGGAGTCCAGTGAAGCAGCACTTTCACCTTTCCAGAATCTTCTCTCCTTCGTGCTATTACCTGAAAATTTAAAAAAGTTCAAACAGAGCAAAAATAGAAATTCTACAGTGAAAGAAATTCTCTGAAATTATACAAGAAATTGAACAAAATTATACTCCCTAATGCACAATAAACAACTGCCCAATAGGTCATTTAATGTTTATATTTTCTCAAAAGATTGAAATTGACCATAGGTGTATCCAATAACCATATAACCCAGTCACAAACTTGCACCTGCAGAATTGGGTTACGCCAATGAAATATGGGGAGCTTCAAAAAATTGCATCATTCCTAATCTAAATTCAAGTTGTGCCATATTTAATAATGTGTTCTATTTGTGGAAACATTGCTAACAAAACATCGAGGTTAATCTAGTCTTACTCCTTATGGAGATTTCTCCCTAAAAGATTTATGTGACCATGTCAGCTTTCATGACACAGCTCAGTATCTATTTATTAGAGTACTTTGCCCTGGAAACAGGTGGTTTTGTGCAGGTTAGCAGAAAGGCTATTCAGCCTCCCCTACACTTGTAAAATGCAGGAGTTTTTTTTTTTTAAAAGGCCAATGAGTGGCATGTAGGCTGTGCTTCAATTATATAATTGGTGCTAAATAAAGCCAAGCTACTCACAGAGCTCCCTTAAAATAGGAGAAACTGCAGACACAGGACTTTACTTTTAAAACGTAACTATCTTCAACCTTGGATTAATCTTAAATTCTGTTCTGAACATTTTTTTTTCAATGTGTGTATGTAATTACATGTACAGATAATCACATCAACTTCTAACTGTTCAACGTGAATCACCACAGTGAACCACTCTTTAGCCCCAGGTTGAAACCCTGCACAAGAGCCCAAGTCCCAGAATCATTCCATTGGTACAATCTTAATCTTGAATACCTTTCCACAGGAGTGTTCCAAGTTGTACACGGTATTCTAAATGTAGCCTCAAGTTCTCTCAGGTTTCAAATACCTGGTAGTTTTAACAATCAAAATGTATTTGGGTGTACTCTAGTTGCTTAATCATCCAGAACAAAAATACCATTTCTAGTTTTGTGGCTAAACTGTAAAATGAAGCGTTTCTGTGAGGGATGTAACTGGCACTTGACTTAGAAAAGCGGTAACCTTGCACAATTGCTAGCGCTCTTGCCTCTTAGTCACAAGGTTGTAGAGGTTCACGTCTCACTCCGGAGGCTTGAACATGTAACCTAGACTGACATTCCAGTGTCAACGATGCCGCCTTTCAGATGGGACACTGCTCATCTGTCATCTTGGGTGTAATCCAGAGATTCCATGGGACCATTTGAAGAACAGAAGTAGACAGAACCAAGATTATATGGCCAATTATCTCATGGCTTTTAATGGGACTATACAAGTTAGGTGTGTCTCGCAACATTGTAATAGTGACAACACTTCAAAGGGTACTTTGACTTCAGATAGCCTGGTATTACAAAGGTACGATATAAATAGCTTTTATCTTGTATCCAATCTTCAGCTAAAATAGGAAAAACAACTGAGGTCAATTGCTGCTACAACTGATTGAAAAGCAATGGTGACATTTCTTTAAAGTGAGTGGGAGCTGCCCTCTTCTGGGCAAATACCAAAACATTCAATACTCACCCCATCATCGAGCCAAAGATTGGAAGAATTATTTTCCTTAACTGTTTTATACAAGTACTGTCAAGAATTGTTAGAATAATCTACTCACTGAATTCTCAAATGTACCATCAGACTAACATTTTTCGAGCATCTGTTAATGTGAAACAATATCGCACGACAAAATTGACTCGCCCATGTAATAAGTTTATAAACTAAAGCACTGTACTACTTCAATCACACCGTTTTTGAGGAAAGATGTAGTGGCATTGGAAGCAGTTCAGAGGAGATTCACTAAGTTTATTCCAGAAATGAGAGGGTTGTTGGATAAAGAGAGATTGAGCAGTTTAGGTCTATACTCTCGAGTTTAGAAGAATGAAAGGAGATCTCGAGGTATACAAGATGATAAACTGTATGGATAAAGTAGATGTGAAGCAGATGCTTCCTCTTGTGGGGCAATCTAGAACGAGGTCCTAGTCTTGGGATAAGAGATAGCAAATTTAAAAACAAGAATTGAAGAGAAACAACTTCTCCCAAAAGGTTGAGAATCTGTGGAATTCACTACCCCAGAGTGTGGCAGATGCTGGAACAAGGAGTAAATTTGAGGAATTACAGATTTTTTAATTGGTAATGGGTTGAAGGGTGATGGATACAGGCAGGAAGGTGGAGTTGTCAGGATGAGATCAGCCATGATCGAATGGTGGAGCAGACTTGATGGGCCAAATGGCCTAATTCTATTCCTCTCTTTTATGAACACCAACTTTCAGTTGCGCCCCAATGGAGCTTGGTGGCAAGTCAGCTCATCTGACTCTCAGCTGTGCACCACTGCAAAATGACACTTCTGCGTAGGATGCAACTGGTAATCTTTTCAATTTATATTCCAACAATCTCAGGTCCTACTGAACCAAGACCGAGAAAAACAATTGATAGCGAGATATGGAGTTTCTGCTTGCTATCGAAACAGATTGGAGAGTTGATGCGAAAATGAAAAGGATTATTTTTGCATGTGTGATGTACTCCTCCCTTTTAAAACTTGGATATTTCCTGTGCAGGATTATCATGCCAATTATGAAGTGAAACCCACTGAACTCCACTTGTGTAGTCCATAGAACAAATTGGGTTTTTCCTTCCAAAGGAGTTTAGGAGCATCGGGTCAAATATGTATAAGAATCATCGCACATCATGAGACTATGGAAAAAATATCCGAATGATTTTCTTTCTAGATCCTCAGTGAATAGAGGTTTCTGCATCTTTCCATAAATTGCAATTTTACTCCTCGCTCCTTTTGAAGCATGGGAGTGGAATGGAAAGTTAGACATACTCCTAAACAAGAAGGTTCCAGGGATAAAGTCACTTTTCTAAGAGGCCTCTTTCCTTCTGCTCAGATGCTGGCTTCCCCGAGACACCCCCACCCCTCTTCCCACTGAAGGCCACTTTATGTAGTGGGCATCTGTTTTACTGTCAATGCAAACAATCACGGGCAAATTAAATGCAGCTGCGGACAGTTTATGGACTGTGGATCAAAAGGAACCACAAGCACTGCATCCAGCGTTGCATCACATCACATCCAGAGGTACTCACTGTGAATGAGCACTGGTGGGATTGTAGCCACCTGAGTTGGCCACTTCCTGACTTAAAATGGAGAACAGCAAAGGCTGAAGGGAAATTCAGCCAACACAGGCAAAAACTAGCAGGCGCAGGTTACTGTGCATTAGACTCTGCAAAAACCCAGACAGCATCGATACAAGCAGCCATCTGCATAGTAATGTAGCAGCTATCTACATAGTAATGAGCGATCCCCGGGAACAATCAAAACATTAAAGGTAAACAAAGCTAAGCCAGACTCCTCGGCTCCAGCAGGAGCCAACACAAAAGAGGTTAACGGACACTTAAAGACCGCCCAACGATCAGGGAACAGCTCCAGTATTGGAGAAATCGAACCAAGCGATTGGAACGAAGTCCAATTATTTGAAACCAGGTACAGGGTCCGCCCCGAAAGGCGGGAAGCCCCTGGGGACTATAAAGCAAAGCCCCCAAGTTCAAATCGTCCTTCTTGACAGGGTCACTCAGCAACGCGAACCAACCCTTGACAGTGACCTGTCAGGCAGCCTCCAAAGAAGTAAGTCTCAAGTCAACGCTCGCTACGAGATAGGCGCTCCTAGCTACCAGTCCATACCAGCTTTTGAATCCCGCAGACTCAGAACCCGAACGAAAGGCCATTTGTTCCCCTGACCTGGTGGGCCAGTCCGAAGCTAAGTATAGGCCTGTTAGTGATAGAAATAGCCTAGAAAGTAGAGTTTATGCATGAGTAGCGATTTACTATGTATAATAAATGTGTATTGATTTGAATCTTACTAATTGGTGTGTTGAGTTATTGATCATTACTTGAACTTGAACCTCGTGGCGGTATCATAAAGATACCTGGCGACCTGTTATAAAACATCCAATTGAACCAACCAAAAGTTAGCAACAGGATGGACAGAAATGATAACACCTCTTAAAGAAACTCCTGCCTCTCACTCTGATCAATGGCACATCGAGTATGGTTGCAGGATCCCATTCCACAGTTATTAATGTGGAGGGTCTAACCACACGGTTGGAAGTGAAAATCCCAGCAAAGCACAAATGCCAAGAGGTTCAAATTCAAGAGAATTTGAAATCAGAGCTGTTTTTTTTTTTTTTTAATTGACCAATCGCTCACAAATTCACCCAAGTGGCAGGCTGCAGTTTTGTACTTGCCTTTACCCAAATATCTCCACGCGAACAGTGATAATACCACTTGAAGCTACACGAAAGAAGAAAAGTACAGCACAGGCACAGGCCCTTCAGCCCTCCAAGCTTGCGCTGACCATGCTGCCCGTCTAAACTCACTTCCAGGGTCCGTATCCCTCTTTTCCTATCCTATTCGTGTATTTGTCAAGATGCCCCTTAAACGTCACTATCATCCCTGCTTCCACCACCTCCTCCAGCAGCGAGTTCCAGGCACCCACTACCCTCTGTGTAAAAACATTTGCCTCGGACATCTCCTCTAAACTTTGCCCCTCGCACCTTAAACCTATGCCCCCTAGTAATTGACCCCTCTACCCTGGGAAAAGGGTCTCTGACTATCCACTCGGTCTATGCCCCTCATAATTTTGTAGACCTCTATCAGGTCGCCCCTCAACCTCCTTCGTTCCAGTGAGAACAAACCAAGTTTATTCAACCTCTTCTCATAGCTAATGCCCTCCATACCAGGCAACATCCTGGTAAATCTCTTCTGCACCCTCTCTAAAGCCTCCACATCCTTCTGGTAGTGTGGCAACCAGAATTGAACACTATACTCCCAAGTCTGGCCTAGCTAAGGTTCTATACAGCTTTTTTATACTCAATGCCCCAGCCAATGAAGGCAAGCATGCCGTATGCCTTCTTGATTGCCTTCTTGACTACCTTCTCCACCTGTGTTGCCCCTTTCAGTGACCTGTACACCTAGATCTCTCTGACTGTCAATACTCTTGAGGGTTTTACCATTCATTGTATATTCCCTACCTGTACTAGACCTTCCAAAATGCATTACCTCACATTTGTCCGGATTAAACTCCATCTGCCATCTCTCCGCCCAAGTCTCCAAACGATCTAAATCCTGCTGTATCCTCTGATAGTCCTCATCGCTATCCGCAATTCAACCAACCTTTGTGTCGTCCGCAAACTTACTAATCAGACCAGTTACATTTTCTACTAATCATTTAAATATACTACGAACAGCAAAGGTCCCAGCACCGAACACTGTGAACATAAGTTACAGCCCTCCAATCAGAAAAGCACCCTACAGTTCTGCAACAGTGCGACATCAAGCCTTTCAGCTATCGGGTGTTTAAACGTTTTTGCTGAACTTTTGCAGGACAATAGAACACTTGGATCAGAGCATTCAACATTAAATGCGGAGGGCAGCACAGTAGCACAAGTGGATAGCACTGTGGCTTCACTGCGCCGGGGTCCCGGGTTCGATTCCCTGCTGGGTCACTGTGCAGAGTCTGCACGTTCTCCCAGTGTCTGCGTGTGTTTCCTCCGGGTTCTCCGGTTTCCTCCTACAGTCCAAAGACGTGCAGGTTAGGTGAGTTGGCCATGATAAATTGCCCTTAGTGACCAAAAAGGTTAAGGGGGGGGGGGTTATTGGGTTGCGGGGATGGGGTGGAGGTGGGGGCTTGGGTGGGTCGGTGCAGACCCGATGGGCCGGGTGGCTACCTTCTGCACTGTATGTTCTATGTTAGAAATACAACATAACTCCATCTATACTTCTCACTCCCATCCACAGTAGTGACATTTTTCATTTTCTCCACGAACCATCTCAAGTTTAATGGGAAAGTTGCCAATTTAATGCCATTTATCAATACATTAGTCAGAAAGGGAAAGAATAGCAGTAGGCAAAACCTTTTGGAAGAGAGTCTGAAATGCCTCACACTACAAATTGGAATACGCAAGTGGTGGGAAACAGAAATAAAGGATCAGATAAGGGGAGCAATTACAAAGGGTAGATCTAAAACAAGCCATTTACTTTTGATAAAATACTCACCCATGCAGTACTCAAGCTTAAAGCATTTAATGGGTGCCTGGCCCCACTGCAGAATTTCTGACTAATCCACAAAGGAAAGAACAGATCCACACTTAAGAGCCACCACTAGATGGCTCCTGGTTATTTATTTGATCAGATAGAACCCAGAGGTGGTCAAAAAAATGACTCATGTTCCAACCAGCTGTAGAATATCGAAGCTATTATGGGAGCATAATAACCAGAATTAAAGTATAATAAATACCTGGAAACAGTCTCATAAAATGAGAGCGTGGCAATTTACTGTGGAGGTAAATCATTCTATTCACCAACTTGGCAGAATTACACTGGCTGACTTATGCTGAAGCATTAGTGCATTTAACTACAAAAAGGACCCAGCAGCTTTCAAGTAATTGCCGTGTGCTTTTCTTCATCAATTCCTTTGTCTGTTACAGCTTGCTCTTCATAGCTCCATACCCCTAAACCTTCACCCAGCCATACCCCTAAACCTTCAACCAGAAAGCCTGATTTTATTTTTGTACAGAATTCTAGCATTTGCTTATAAATAGACCAGAGATGATAGTCTTCAGTTAATTAAACACAAAAATTTGGATCAGGATTAGATATTTGCAAAAAGAAAGTTCCAAAAGGAAGTTCCAAAAGGAAGTTCCAAAAGGAAGTTCCAAAAGGAAGTTCCAAAAGGAAGTTCCAAAAGGAAGTTCCAAAAGGAAGTTCCAAAAGGAAGTTCCAAAAGGAAGTTCCAAAAGGAAGTTCCAAAAGGAAGTTCCAAAAGGAAGTTCCAAAAGGAAGTTCCAAAAGGAAGTTCCAAAAGGAAGTTCCAAAAGGAAGTTCCAAAAGAAAGTTCCAAAAGAAAGTTCCAAAAGAAAGTTCCAAAAGAAAGTTCCAAAAGAAAGTTCCAAAAGAAAGTTCCAAAAGAAAGTTCCAAAAGAAAGTTCCAAAAGAAAGTTCCAAAAGAAAGTTCCACGCATTAGTGGGAACACCTTATTCAAATTTTCATTTTAAAATTTTATGAAGATTAAAAAGAACTTTATTAAAGAATCCAAAATAATAATATTCTTTATTGTTTTGTCACAAGTAGGCTTACATTAACACTGCAATGAGGTTACTGTGAAAAGCCTCTAGTCGCCACATTCCAGCACCTGTTCGGGTACAGAGGAAGAATTCAGAATGTCTAAATTACCGAACAGCATGTCTTTCGGGACTTATGGGAGGAAACCGGAGCACCCGGAGGAAACCCACTCAGACACGGGGAGAATGTGCAGGCTCCGCACAGACAGTGACCAAGCCAGGAATCGAACCCAGGTCCCTGGCGCTGTGAAGCAACACTGCTAACCACTGTACTACCGTGTCGCCCAGGAGTAAATTGAGCAATTTTGAAGATTACAATTTGTCCAAACTTGCTGAACGGGATCCAGCCAGTTGGACTCTAGAATTTGTCTAGTACAAACAAAGAAGCTAGGAGCTTTAAAAAAAAAAGTGGAACTGCAGCACCACAACTGGTTACATTAGTGCAAGATCAAGCTTACTGCTCAGAATATTTAATAGAAAAAGTGGCAAAGATGCTAAAAGGAACATGATGCCAGGAAGTGAGGTTCTGTAGAAAACTTGAATGTTGTGTAGAACCTGATTAGTTTTTTTAAACAACAGCATACATAGATGACCTGATTGTCTGGGACTGAATGTAGAACCTCAAAAAAGCTGCCCAAACAGCTAAAGAAAATCAACACTCGTCATAAATCAGTTTCTTACAACAAAAAAATTAATCACCTGCTTTTACAGAAACATTAGGCGTATAGTAGCTTTGTGTTCCTAATCAGTTTTACAAGAAATATTGTGCGGGGGTTGGGAGTGACACTAATAAAGTCCAGAAAGAATGGATATTACTCCATTCCGAATTTATTGTAGCCAACCTAATGTCTAAGGAATTCTCAATTTTCAAAATGCAAAAATGTTTTGCTGCCAGGGTGATTTAGTACTGGGCAGCATGGTGGTGCAGTGATTAGCAATGCTGCCTCACAGCACCGAGGTCCCAGGATCGATCCCAGCCCCAGAACCCAAAGATGTGCAGGGTAGGTGGATTGGCCACGCTAAATTGCCCCTTAATTGAAAAAAAAAGAATTGGATACTCTAAAATCTTTTTTAAAAAGGGTGATGCAGTAAATGGGAGAATTGCAACACCCCCGGCAGCATTCTGCCTATAATACTACACAGGTTGGATGAGTATTTAGAATATTTACAAATTTTGCATTTACAATGTCAACATTTTGTTTTTCAAAGATTGTGTAGGTTCCACTATTCAAATTTTCCTCTTCTGTAATTCATTTTGCACCTCCTGCTGCCTTGGGAAAGAAAGTTACACGCATTAGTGGGAACACCTTATTCAAATTTTCATTTTAAAATGTTATGAAGATTAAAAAGAACTATACGCCTTTATTAAAGAATCCGAAATAATAATATTCTTTATTGTTTTGTCACAAGTAGGCTTACATTAACACTGCAATGAGGTTACTGTGAAAAGCCCCTAGTCGCCACATTCCAGCACCTGTTCGGGTACAGAGGAAGAATTCAGAATGTCTAAATTACCGAACAGCAGGTCTTTCGGGACTTATGGGAGGAAACCGGAGCACCCGGAGGAAACCCACGCAGACACAGGGAGAACGTGCAGACTCCACACAGAGTGACCCAAGCCAGGAATCAAACCCGGGACCCTGGAGTTGTGAAGCAACAGTGCTAACCACTGTGCTACCATGCTGCCCGTTTCAGCCCATAATTGAAAAATCTACAGGAAATTTAATAGCTGCGTGTAAGCAATTCTATAATCTGGAACCTTATAGACTTTATAAGTTTTTATTACCAATGCCTCTTTTCTTGTTCTCAATGTTTGTTACTTAAGAATTGCCTCTCCCTGCACACTGACGACAAGGAAACAGACCCTTTCCTTCTCAATGGGACTTTTTTTTAAACTGAAAAATGTCAGAGCAAATTTCAGGTTTGACGAGGACACGACTTGCCAATCAACATACCACTGGCTCCAAATGCATTGAACTTGATTCTCAAGTAACTTTATATTGCGAATTTCCTTCCAGCAACAATGTGCACTGGGATGCCAGCGCTCCAAATTTTACTGTGCAAAGTGGATTCATAACAGGAGAACCTTAATGAT